>NW_025422117.1:0-1265000 GCF_011764305.1 Mustela putorius furo | reverse complement strand
CTTCTTTCCTATTCACGATTAAAAATGTGATAAATCAGGTTTTTGGCTCTGAATAACAATGGCTTGATTTAGATTTCCTAGTAAATCTATTCAAAAGTGAAACAAAGGCTGCCTTTGGAGGATACCTTACACTTCACCTGGACCAGGCACGTAAGGGCAATTCAGATAAAAATCTTGTTAGGAACTCAACAAGAAATAGAGGATTTTCTCTTTTCCCTGGTTCAGGCTTTATTTAAACTCTTTGTTCAAAAAAAATGAACAGAGTGATAGTCGGATTCTAATTTACAGATATAGTTTAGACGTCTAATATTAAATTAGAAGATCACACAAGAAAACCATTTACACATAAAGGTTAAAACCAATACTTAAACTTTTTAAAACTTTATATTACATAAAGTCAAAATGAAACTAAATACATGTTAGCCAACTTCATTCACAAACATTAGTCAAAAATATATACATTTAAAAAGAAACAAAAAGCTATAGTTGAGGTTCTTTTCTCTAAAATGTGTTTTATCATAATTTGCAAATGAATTGCAGGTAATCTAAAAAATAAGCTAATTAGGGAAGGAACTCCAAAACACATTTAAGCGGTTCAAGTTGGTGAAGAAATGCTAGCTGAAAATCAGAGACATCTGTCAAACAATTCTGTTTTTCTTTCCAGTTTTGCTAAATAATAAATATATCATTGCCACTCAGACGAAAAAAGTCTGATTTAATCTTAGATAAAATTGCGATTCTGAAATAGTCCCGCAATTTTTAAAAGTTAACTTTGACATTTGCTCAAAATGCTTTAGAGTCTAAAACCGACTCAAATTTAGGGCAACGCAAATAACACATTTTCAGACTCCATGTTTTCACGGACATATACACATTTACAATCTTAAGGTGAACTCAGCCATAAGGGGAAAATAGGAACAGTGCCTTTTATCTTTCTGTAAACTGTGTCAGAAATCCGAGCAAGTGGACTCAGGGAGACTTATCAGCTGTTGTTGTTGTTGTTTTAAGGTATAAAATCGAATTGACAACTTTTCATCTCGCACAGATTTCTTGTTTGCATTCCTTGCTCTTAAGAGCTCTCGCTCTCATTTGCATATGACGTGATAAACAAAAGAAAGCGTGATCATCTCACATACAAAAGGCCAGATTGGAGCCGGTCACTGGTCAAGAATGGATCCGGTCTGTGAGTTCTGCTTGAGAGAACAGAGATTTGCAAAGTCAAAAAGTACAAATAGGGAGCAAGGCCGCTCAGAGCCGTATCGCTCTGAGAAACTAATGACACAGATCAGCTTTTCCCGTGTGCCAGCCATTTCAGACCTAACACTTGAACAGAGTGCATGCGACACAGACCAGGAGGGGGATAGCCCCCCCACAAAAAAAAACAAAAACAAAAACAAAAAAAAAACAAGATAATGAGAAACAAAAACAAAACCGACAATTAACTTCCAACAAACAAAACTGGAAAGCCCAACATGTCAAAAAAAAAGTTACTCCTCCACCTCCTTGGGCCCAAACGCAACAGGTTCCGAAGTGCAAAGCAAACATCAACTGCTGTCGGATACAACCGCCCTCCTTAAAGTGGGCTGCCGAAGTGCGGGTCTGAAATGATCCTGTGAATCCACACGCACACTCGCCCGAGCACGCGCGCGCTCTGCCACTCGCGCCCCGACTGGCATCTCCGCCTCTGCCTGCACCTATACATCTTATGTACATACAACCCGGGGCCCCCGTCGCGGGAGGGCGCACGGGGAGGCCGCGGAGCTCGTACCTATACATATGTACACGTGCGCACACCGGTCCTCGCGAGGCGGCCCCGCGGGGTCATAGCGCGGCGGCGTAGGCCGCGGGGTAGGGGTCCAGCTGAGGCTTGCCCATGCCCGGCAGCAGGATGTAGGCGAGCGGCGGCTGCAGCCCGGGGCTGGGCCACGCGCTGCAGTTGCACGGGATCATGTAGCCCGGGTTACCCGGGCTGGGGTGCGAGTGCGTGTGCCCCCCGGCGGCCGCCGCCGCCGCTGCAGCCGCCGCCGCCGCGCCGTGGAAGGCGCCGGCGCCCGCGGTCGGGTAGCCCAGCGACGACGCGTACGGGAGGCCGGACGACGACGACGAGATCTCTGCCATCTTGGAGCCCAAGTCGAGCAGCGAGTAGGGGCTGCCGGCGGCCGCGGCGGCGGCGGCCGCGGCGGCGGCGGCGGCCGACTGCGGGAAGAAGACGCGCGCGGCGGCGGCGGCGGCCGCGGCGGCCGCCTTCTCGGGGTTGGCGAGCAGCGATTCGGGCACCAGGCCGCCGCCCGCGCCCGCGTGCAGCCCGGCGCCCGCCTTGAGCGCCGGGTGCTCGGCGTCGGCCACGCCGCCCAGGCCGTAGGGCACCGGGAAGGCGAACTTGTCCTTCTTGAGCAGCGTCTTGGGCTTGCGCCGCGGCCGGTACTTGTAGTCGGGGTGCTCCTTCATGTGCATGGCGCGCAGGCGCTTCGCCTCGTCGATGAACGGCCGCTTCTCCGACTCGGTGAGCAGCTTCCACTCGGCGCCCAGGCGCTTGCTGATCTCCGAGTTGTGCATCTTGGGGTTTTCCTGGGCCATCTTGCGCCGCTGAGCCCGCGACCACACCATGAAGGCGTTCATGGGCCGCTTGACGTGGTCCACCGGCTTGGACATGCTCTCGCCGTGCCGCGGCTGCAGCCCGCCGCCGCCGCCGCCGCCGCCGCCCGGGCCGTCGCCCTCCGCCCGGAGGAAATCAATGTTGGCTGTCCGCGGGGACCCGTTCGGCCGGCCCGCGCTCGCCGCGCCCAGCTTCGCGCCCCGGCGTCGCTCCCGCCCGGGGAGAGGGGGCTGGGGGCTGAGCCCAGGGCCGCGCCGCGCCCCGGGCCTCCCTGGTCTCTCCCGCCGGGCGCCCGGGAAGATCCTCTCGGGGGCACAGGAACTTCTCGGCGCTGCCCCCACCCCACGGTGGCAGTGGGCCCTTTGCTTTCTTTTTGTCCTTCCTCTCCGGCTGCGTCGGCTCGCGAACTCCCCGCAGGTAGTCGCGGCCCCGCAGAACTCTCCTCGTCCTCGGTCTTTTCTCTCTCAAACGCCGCGCAGCTCGGAAAGTTGCGTCGCGAGGACCCCACCAAGTTGAGCCGAGGAGCCCGCCGCCGCGTGCTGCCAAGTGCCAAAGGGGGCCCTCGGCGGCTGGAGTGTTTGGGTTCTCCTCGGTGACTTTCTCATTTGACAGTAGCAGATGGGGGTGGGGAAGGAGGGGAGGTGGCCCCGGAGGAGGAAGAGGAGGGGGAGGCGGAGGAGGGTCCGGGCGCAGCGAGGGAACGCAGAGCTCAGCAACGGTTATAAATACAAATACAGCAGCGCCGGCCGGTCTTCCTGACTCGCGGCAGGGCTCGCCGGCGGGAATCCCCCCCACCCCGATCGGCTGGGGGCTCGGGGCGGGGAAGACGTCTGCCGCCCCAGCACCTGCCTCGCGGGTCTTCCTCTCCCGCTGCCGGTCCGGGAAGGAGGCTGGAGGCTTGAGCAAGCCTGGGGTCGCTGGGCCTCAGGGGAAATCCTTCCGGCTCGCCGAGGCGCCGCGTCCCGTAGTCCCCCGGGCCATGCCGGCTCCGCTCGCTCTGAGCTCCTCCAGGGGCACCGGCCGACTCGGGCTCCCGGAGAGCGCCGGGCGTGGAGGGCGGCGCTGCCGCGGTGCGGCGCGGCGCGGCGGGCCGGCTCCGGGCCGCGTCCCCTCCTGGCTCCTCCCGGCCGCCGCCCGGCACTTGCAACTAACTTCAACCAAGTTTCCTGCGCCGGCGCGCTCGCCCGGCTGCGTGCGCCCGCGTGTGCGCCGCGCCCGGGGCCCCGCTCTCCCGGCTTCTCCCGCCCGAGCCGAGCGGGCGCCGGGCGGAGGTGCTGGAGGAGGGGATTTAAGCAAAACGCGCCATCACCTCTATTCGCAGGTCCGCGCTGGGGCTGCTCCCGCTTCCCCCACTCCCGTAGCACAGGGGGCCCCTTCCTGGCCCAGGCCGCCACTCCGCCGCTCCCGAGGCGGCAGGAGCCCCGTGCACGGGCTCAGGTGAGTGTGGCTACCTGCGTGTGCACGCGCCCGGAGCCGGCGCGGGGTGTGCATGTCCGGCCGCGATTGAGTGTGTGTATATCTGGGGGCATGGAGGAGGTGGAGCCCAAGACTCCAGGAGGGAGGAGGGACCAGCGGAGCCTCCTCCCGCTCCCACACCCCCAGGACCGCGAATTAAACTGGAGCCCCTCCGCCCCCTCCATACTCCTCCTCCCACCCCATTCACTGGAGAGCAGGTTGAGGCGAGCGGAGAGCTAGGAGCGCGCCGCGGAGTCTGCGCACTGTTTGGTGCTGGCAACCCCTGGTGTCATCCCGGCCACCCCGGCCCTGGTCGCGGCTCTGGGCTCCTCTGCCCGGAGGAAGGAGGCGCGCAGGAGGAGGAGAGCCTCTCCAACGACGGCAGAAGAGGGGACGCGCTCTAGAAAATGTTGGAGACTTTTCCTAGGAAGAAAGCTCATTTTCCTTGGAGGTCCAGATGTTACTGGCAACAGATGCTGCCCGCATTTTCTTGCGCTGGTGACGCACCCAGTCAGAGGTAGTGAAGTGAAAAATAACTCAGGAGGAACTGAGCGTGCTCTTGGCAACCCTTTCGGAAAGGAGCTCGCCCAGGGTGAGAATAGGCATCTTTGGCTGACTGTTGAGCTCTTTGAAAAAAATCTGAGTGTTTTGTTTTGTTTCTGTTCTGGTCGACAGAGCCACCTTTACGCTGATCTCTTTAAGGTACAGTTAACTTAACACGATCTCACTTAAATGCACAGCTAGGGGGAAGGTGTTCAGAATCAGTAAGTGTCAAACGTCGCTCCGAAAGAACAAAGTGAAACATACCAATCACTCTGTACTGAAATCGCTTTATGCTGTTAAGCTCAGTTTCCTTTAGAAAGAGTAGTTTTTCCCTCATAATTGACAGGATGCAAAAAAAAAAAAAAAAGAAGAAGCATGCGTTTGTTTGCATATTTTTATCACTTCTTGGTATGCTGTAGCATGATCGGTCTGGAGGTTTTATTCACAAGTTGGCCTGTCCTTCAGGGAGAACTTGCTTGCCTTCTTTCTTTGGCAGTTAGGATGGGACCTAGCCATGCATGCGGTGTACACAAGCAGGAAGTTCTGTAAGCAGTTAACTCTTGAAGACTTCCCCGGGATGTATGTTCATCCCATACCCAGACACACAGACACAGGGCACTGATTGTAGTTGTGAACTTAAATAAAACTGTTTGGGCCATCAGATATATTTAAAAGTTAGGCTTGTTTTAGTACTCATTTTAAAAATAATGATTATTGCTTTTATTTTAGTTGCTGTGACATACAGAAACGTGAGCCAACAGTGGAATGTATGGGAGTCTGTATTTTTCTTACAGTATCTTACTTTGTATGTTTACTTTGTATGTCCTTGTATTGCTGTATTGCTGAAACAATTGGGCTGATTTCTGTAGAACCATTTTCCTTTACAAGCCCTATAAAGCCACCAGGTCATTCACAGACTCTGGGTGGAGTAACTTTAAAACACTAGCAGGTGTAATTACATA
The DNA here is from genome assembly GCF_011764305.1 of Mustela putorius furo. NCBI lineage: Eukaryota > Metazoa > Chordata > Mammalia > Carnivora > Mustelidae > Mustela > Mustela putorius. Next base: position 1,259,444 of record NW_025422117.1, on the reverse strand, counting down.
GACTAGAATATTAAATATACTGTTTTGTGATGATAAACGACAAAATTATCATCCCCAAGCTTTCAACCCAACTTCTATAGTAGGTTTGAGACAAAAATATTATACACTGTCATATGAAGAACATACGCATAGGGATGCAAAATTCGAAAAACTGTTATTCACTAAACATTGTGGATAAAGTCGAATCTAATGAAAGTTATCTTAACATATACAGATAAGGACTGAGAAAAGGTATTTATATTGGTGAGTTAAACTATAATCTGCTCTTTGCAAATTTACATTAAAAAATCTATTGTAATAAATTATTACCACGGGGAAAAAAATGTTCATACATGGAACTGAAACGTGTGCTTATATGTTAGAACGTCTTAGAGAAAGTAAAATACATAAGCTTCCTTGGATATAGTTTTATAAATCGTGCAGTATTGCCTGTTTAGTGATATTAAGTGACCCAAATTTGAAAGTTTTTAAGTCCAAGAAGGCTGAACTATAGAAAACAAAGGTGCTTTCCATACCTGAAAAGAAAATAGTTCCTGTGTGTTTGTTTGCCTAGTCACCAAATTAAATTTCACACATGTCAAAAGAGGAGAGATTTGGTTTTCAATTTCAGTTTTCAGAGGGTGCATAGCCTTGGCCTAGGCCCTTCCCAGCCAAGGCAGGGCCCTCTCAGTAAGCTGGAGTGAAAGGCAGGCAAGGCAGCACTGGTCCTCTGAACCAGCCTTCACACTTCTCCGAATCTGACTGAGCTTTTCACAAAGTTTTTATGCCGTCTTCTCTCTTACGTGCCAAAATGTAAATTCAATTTTAAAGTCCACAGATCATATGCTCGAATGGAGATGAGGTTATATTTTTGTTCTTTTTTTTTTTTTAACCTAAAGATGAAAAATACCAAGATATAGGGAATAGTGTGTGTGAGTGAAAAGTGAAGGTGAAATAAACTGAATGAGAATTATAAGTTCAGCGGGCTTTATATGGTTTGCTCTTGAGTGGGATCAACCAAAGAAGCCTGTATCTTGAGCAGTAGAGGCGGCGTGGGCTCTGCATTTTCCTTGTGGCCGCTTCATACCCGCGATCACAAATCTGTCTCGCCAGAAACTGAGAGGCAAATTCTATCCAAAAAAGTTTGTGAGTCTGTATAAATTCAGTTTCTATTTTTCCCCCTGAAGTCCTCCCCAGTCAGTGGTCTTTTTTCCGTTCTAAAGCTTTCACTAGGAGGCAGCAATGAGGTTGTTGGGGAATTAAAAACAAAACAAAACAAAACCAAAAAACAAACTACAAAACCTTGGCAACACCAGACCGACTGGCTTTCTTTCTCTTTCTCTTCCATAAAAGAAGAGAGAATATCTTGTTCCCAAAGGAAGACAAGGGATCAGAATGAACTAAATCATTTTCCTCCATCCTTTCAGTCCTCACGCCCATACTGGATTTTCACAGAGCCGGCTCACCAACACATTTTCCTAGAACCACGGAGCTGGTGAACCACAGCAAAGAAAGTCCACTAGTGGGGGACCAAGAGGTGAGCAGAAGAAAGTGACTGAGCAGTAAAGGTGCCGCCTTTACTGGAAGTTAGAGACGAAGTCTTTGCACCTGGGAACACTAGCAGCCACAGTGAAAGAACTTTGGGGTTCTGGTCTGAAGCAAGTGTAATGAAAGAATTCATAAGGTTTCAGACCTGCATAGAAAGGTAATACAGCCTGTTTGTCCGGTTAAGGAGGAAATGAGCAAACTGTGACAAAAGCTACCTCATCTGGGCTCTTGTGACTGTTCTCGAGCTCCCTAACTCTTGTCCCATCAGCCCCCAAACGGGGGGGAAACCCCAAATCTGGAGTCTGCAGAAAGCCGAGGAGATGAAAGAGGCCTTGGATCAGGCACAGCAGGAGCCAACAGCTGCGCAAGTGGCCTTTCACTGGCTCCTGCTACATTTTCATCTTTTTGAGATGTCTGTCCCTTTCTTCTCACCGCTCCTGCCATACCTGGAAACTGGGGCTAGACAAGTCAATTAGGGAGACACCTTTCCTCATCCTTAGCAGTGCTGGGGCAGGCGAGCATTTTCCAAAAGGAGCTTCACCTAGATGACAGAGCAAGAAAAACAAAACCCAAAACAGCGCACCCTCCCGCTCCCCTGCACCCCGCCAAAAAACACCTAAGGGGGGGGGAAAAAGACAATGCAAATAATCCAAGACAGACAACTTCACAAAGTATTGATTTCAGATCCCAAGACATTCTTCAAAGCAAGGAGAGAATTACCCCTCTAAGGACAAGAGCTTCTTGAAATATGAGGGAGACAGCGGGGAACAAACCCAGAAATGAACAAGGCCATTCAGGCGTACCCTGCAGCCTGTGTAATGAAATCTCGTCCCAACCTATTTGCAAGCGAGGAAACTGCCGTCAGGTGTGGTGGGGCTACTTGTAAATTTCATCACCCCAAGGGCTTTGGTTGTTTTCCAGAAGGAACAAAGCTGAGAGAGGGAGTACCCCTTAAGTGTTCCAGAGGGGTGGTGAAGAAGCCATGCTTCGGGCTTTCCAAACTCGCCGTCTTACTGTACCCCCTTCCAACGTGCTCCCTGAGTGTTCCTGCCCCTGAGAAGGTCTCCTGTCTAAGGATGGGTCTGCTTTCGAGCTCACTTTTTTAGGAGAGCTCTATAAGGTAAGACCTACCGACCGCCATTTGCAATTGCGGAACTGAGCCTCAGAGCAGATGAATCACCTGCGCAAAGTCCCACAACCCAACACAGAGGAATGGCCTTTGGATTAAGCCCATGTCCCTCACCACCAGCACCACCAATCTGAGACCTGGCACAAGACTCAGCCCCCTCCTGGCACAGAATCTTAATTCCACCTCCTTCCTCAGACCTTCTGTGACTCCCTCCATGACCCACTGCCCCTCTGAGGGAGTGCTCAGTGGCATTCTCCCCAGGAAGACGGTCCAAATCCACCTGAGAGGTCATCTCCGCAGGTCTCTTGCTGGCTCCTCTCAGCACAGATTGGGTCTCAGCTGCGATCCACCTTTCCCCCTCTTTGGGCTTCCCACCACAAGCACCCCTCAGTTGCCAGCCCAGAAAGACCCCAATCTCTACCCTCTCTCTGACAGCTGGCTCAGGGTCGCTATATGAGAGTCTCCTACCAGTGACCTCTAATCTCAGTCTTTCTGTTCCTCAACACAAGAGATGTTCCTTGTCCATCCTACCTCTCTCCTTCCCTCTTTTGTGAACTCCAAGTACACAAAGTTGGTATAATCGCAATTCCCACCAGATTTTTGACATGCTTGCCGATTGCTCCCTCAATGGTCTGTTTTATAAGGTAACAATGAATCCACCACTCAAAATAAAATCTGCCTGTAAACCTATATCAAACCAAATGATCTCCCCAGTGAACTATGTACTTGCCTCCCCTAACCCAATGTAACGATTTTCATTCCTTCCTTTTTTTTTAAATTTAGCTATATAGCTTTTCATTTATTTATATGTATCCTTTAAAATTCATCAATACGTATCCATTAAAAGAACATTTTTATTTTAATTTTTAATATAATATCTATTAATGAACTGTTTTCATTTAATTATATTGTATGGATTCAATAGTACTGGATATCATTGAGTTTATTCGTCCTAGATGCAATGTAATATTCAATGATATAAATGTACCACAGTGTATTTGCTTATACTCTCCTGTTTTGAGCATGCGGGTTGTTTCCGGTTTTTAACCATGGTTGCCAGAGGCATCCTTGTTCTTGTGTATTATACACATGCAAGAAATGTTACAGGCACAAAGCTGTGAAAATGGGAAATACCTGGTGCTGTACCCCTCTTCCAAGTGTGTCCCTTTGTGTTTGTTTGCCTTTGATTTTTTTTCCCTGCGCATTCAAAGAAGTTGTCCTTTATATTTTGTCTAAAGTTCATGGTTATTATCTATGGGCAGGTAGGTCTTATAGGAGCTCTTTCTCCATTTCCAGAATCCATCTGAAATTGAGATGAGGTTTGATCCCCCCCCCCTTAGGATACTCAATTTTCTAGAGCCATTAATTGAAAAGACTGCTTTTCTATACTGTTCATTAGTGCCACGTTTGCCATCTGATGTGAGTCAGTTTCTGAGCTCTTTATTTTACTTCATATTATTCATTTTTTCTATTTTTTCACAATATTGCACTATCCTAATTCTGGCAGAACAAGTCTTCTCATCTTGTTCTTACTCAAAATTATCTTGGCTTCTCTTGGCCTTTGCCCATATAAATTTTAGAACAGATTGTTAGGTTCCAAATATTCTTTAAACGCCTCAAATTTTAACATTATTTTTACTTTTAACTTAAGGTATAATTGGCATAAAACATTATATTAGTTTTAGGTGTACACTGTAATGGTTTGGTATTTGTATACATTATGAAATGATCACCACAATCTAATTTACATCTCTCATCATAAGTAATTGCAAAAACTTTTTTCTTTTGCTGAGAACTTTTTAAGATCTACTAAAACCCAAACACTTAAAAAATATTTTATTTATTTATTTGAGAGAGACAGAGAGAAAAAGAGCACTCATGGGGGAAAGGGCCAGTGGGGAGGGGCAAACACACTCCCCCCTGAGCAGGGAGCCCCGACATGAGGCTGGATCCCAGAATCCTGGGATCATGATCTGAGTTGAAGGCAGATGCTTAGCCAACTAAGCCACCTGCCCAACCCAAACCAACCAAAACATTTTTTAAAAGCCTTTTAGTTAAGATTGCTGTGATTCTTGGGGTTGATGTAGGGAGAATTGACATCTTTACAATTTTAACACTTGGAATCCACGAGCCTAATTTCCTTCCCTTAATTTTGTTCTTCTTTAATAGTCTGTTATCTTACAATTTTCTAGTAGAATTCTTATTCATCTATTATTCCTATGTTTTTAAAACTATTTTTGATGTTATTACAAATAGCACATTTTAAAAATATCTTTTTAAAAAGGTATCTTTTAAATGATTTTATATTCTATGGTTGGTATACAGAAATACAATAGATTTTTGTATATTGACTCTAAGTGGCAGCCTTGTAAAACCATTTTTTAAAAAGATTTGATTTATTTATTTGACAGAGAGAGAGATCACAAGTAGGCAGAGCAGCAGGCGTGGGTGGTGGGGGGAAGCAGACTCCCTACTGAGCAGAGAACTTGATGTGGGGCTCGATCCCAGGACCCTGAAATCATGATCTGAGCTGTAGGCAGAAGCTTAACACAATGGGCCACCTAGGTGTCCCGTAAAACCATTTTAAATTCAAGAAATTTATTTTTGGGTTCTTTTGGATTTTCTACCTACAAAATCATCATCTGTAAATAATGGGAGTTTTCTTTCTTCCTTTCCAATCTTGTATACTTTATTTCCTTTTTCTTGTCTTATTGCGCTGTCTACACTCCTCAGTTCATTGTTGAACAGAAGTTGTGATAGTGGGCATCTCCACGTTTTTCCTGACCTGTGCATGGCATAGTGAGGGGAGGGAGTCATGGTACTCTTTAGAGCTTTTGGCTGTCAGTGATCTACTTCAGTTCTGGTCCCACTGTCACCCAATCATACACCCAAACCCATTTTCCTGGGATTCTACTTGGTTACGCTTTTCTGACTTGGACAGTTTGTTTAACCACCCAGTCTTTTTCTCTAAAACAACAGCAAGCCCACCTGGTTGGGTCCATGAACTCTGCACACTGGAAGAATATCTCCACTGGTATAAATTCCTGCATCTTCCATTCCTCCATCAGCCTGGTGGAGGTATTCGCCAAATATCGTTGCTCATCCCCTGAGTGGTTTTCATATTAGATCGTTTGCTCTGACCTGTCTGAATGCCACTTTGCTATCTTCACCTTGCATTAGGAGCTATACCTTCTATGCCTGCACCATTAGGGGCTAGGTGGTGGGACTGGTTTTCTCTAGTTTCTTGTACCCCCTATGGAGAAGGTCACTACTTGTCCCAGCCTCAGCGCTCGGTGTATTGAGGACAAGACAAGTCCTCCATTCACTCCACATGGTCCATGCCAAAATCAGGATGTTTGTTTCCCCAGCTGCATAATGTTCCCTTTCCTTCTTCTAGAAGCACAGCAAAATAATCCATAAGCAAGCAAATGACCTAAATCCTTCTAATTTTTGCAACTTCAGTGTACTAAGGAGGATACAAGGCAGCAATCCAGAAGCATTAGGGAATGATGGTTAGTCTGAGAGCAGTCTGCTCCTAATCATTCCAGCTGCCTGAGAAGTTGACTCATGACCTCAGTGCACTTATCACCCCCCTGGTATTTGGAGAGCTGCATTGTATTGTAACGCTTTGTTTGTGCACTAAAGTGTTTCTATACACTAACTTCCTAGTTGACGTGTCCTTTTGTTCATAATCAGCCTCCAATTTCACATTCCAGCCAGTTGTCAGGAGTGGCCAGACGCTGCGATCATAGGCATGCCTGCAGCGCGGATTTCAAGGCACTTTTAAAACAGTATTTGACATTTATGCGTGTACATTGTCTCCTAGCAAATACATCTATTGCTGTCAAACAAAGCCTGGTATTTGATAAAATTTGTCTTTGTTTATTTACTTGAGGCAAAGGGCTTTTTCATTGTGTCCCAGGGCTTGCTTTTTAAGAAAATACTGCCTTTACTCTTTGGACCCAGGAGAGTGAGTTAAGAGGCTGGCAACGACCTGATAAGAAAGTAAGATCAGATTGATTCATTAATAATAATTTGGAGCTGCTTCTTTTATAAGCGTAACATCAAGAGGCTGCTTTCACTGCTCTCTGCTTTACGTCTCTTCATGCCCAGCCCAACTGTTTTTCCAGTACCCACACCTCTCTTTTATTTTTTTAAGATTTTATTTATTATTTGACAGAGATCACAAATAGGCAGAGAGGCAGGCAGAGAGAGAGAGGAGGAAGCAGGCTCCCGCTGCAGAGAGCCTGATGCGGGACTCAGTCCCAGGACCTTGAGATCATGACCTGAGCCAAAGGCAGAGGCTTAACCCACTGAACCACCCAGACACCCCCAGTGCTTGCACCTCTTGATTTCAACTATTAACTTACTATGTATTTCCTGACTTCACTTTAAATATCCTAAGGGCAGAGACCGTATCTTATTGATCTTTGTATCTCAGTGCCTAATGAGGCCCTGGGCATTGAGTAGGCATGAAATAAATTGCTGAATGAATGAATTCATTCAATGAATGAATTCGCCCCCACGCTGAAGGTCTGTGCACACACCGCCAAGGAGGGTTGAGGACCAAACCTTATGATTCAGGCACAGGATGACGAAGCTAATCCTGATCAGTTATTTAATTAATTAGTCTTAATGACGTCTGGAGGCATGCCGGAAATGAGGAGACCTTGGTAACGTCTCTGATCCCCCTAGTAGAACTCCCGCATTCTTGCCTTCTGTAGCCGGGGGACTTGGTCATTATTAAAGTTCTTCATCTTACATTGCAACCAAGGACACATCTGTAGCAAGGACACCAGTTTTTAGAGCGTTCAACTGGAGAAGGTATTTCACCTCTGGTTTTTTGAAGATCCCGGAAAATTTACAGCTGGATTAAATCACCATATACCTCTTTTTTTTCCCCCCTATAAAATGAAGGAAATACTTAAAACACTTAAAGGTGATTGCAAATCTCACTGGCTACATGCTGAACACCACAAGCTTCTTCTGGGCTTTTGCCATGAATGATGGAGTGTTTACTCTGAAAGCCCAAGGCAGCGAACCCTCAGCCCTTCTATCCAGTGTGTCAGACTCACAGGTGTGCCAAGATTTGCCTTTTTCCAAAAGCTGCCTTTGAGTCACAAAAGCTACATGTGAATCTTGGGAAGAGAGCAGGTCAAGGGGGACTTAAATATTTTGTTCTGAACTTCTGCTATGGGCTGAGTTTGTGACCCTCACCCCCAAATTCGTATGTTGAAGACCTAACCCCCAGTGTGACTGTATTTAAAGGTGGGGCCTATACAGAAGTCAAAAAAAGGTCACAAGGATGGAGCCCTGATCCAACAGGGGTGGTGTCCTTGGAAGAAGAGAAACCAGTGACCGAGCTCACCCTGCGTGCACTCAGAAGAAAGGCCACGGAGGACAAAGCCACTGACTGCAAGCCAGGGAGAGAGAACCTGCTGGAATCTTGATCTCGGACTTCCTAGCCTCTAGAACTATTAAGAAAAAAAAAAATTATGTTGTTTAAGGCACTCAGTCTGAGGCATTTTATTATGACAACCTGAGCTGACTCAGGAATATTAGAACTGTATTGTTCGATATTTTACATCAAAAAATGTATTTTTGTATTTTTTTTTTGTAACAATAGAAAGCTAATAAATATAACCCTCATCCTCTGAGAACTTCACTCTATTTCACCCCAGAAATGAAATAAATCATTCTGGGGTAGATAACATCCTTCCTTATTTCCAAAGCATGATGGTTCCACGTATAAGTACAGAATAGTTCAATGGCACAAACTATGAAAAATTGTTAATATTATCTTTGCTCATAGACCAACGGTGGTCTGGGATTCCAAGTTGGGATTAAGGACCTCTATCCACAAGTCTGAGGCAGGGGTCTTTGAGACAGGATGGGTGACTCTGCACTGCTTGGGGTGATGATTCCAGAGGCAAAACTTGTTAGGGTGGGTGAGGAAAGTTACCCGGAGCATTCACACTGCTCTGCTTTTAAGAAATTACTGCAGTGAAGTCTATGGTGGGTTGGGATGGCAGACTGAGGGTTAAGGGTATGAATCTTTCACTGTGTTCACTGTGTTGCCATAGAAATGGAATGGGCTGCTTCTACCCCCCATGCTCAATGACGACAGACTTTATGGGAGATGACGGATTGAGGCAAATTCTCTGTTACTCCTTGGGGGAGAGAGAGAGGTGAAGAAGTAGTAACACAACCAGTGAATCTGGGCTTGTCTTAGTGTTTGGTTTGACCACAGAGCACAGTGGGATTGTTATAGTGGGACTTCTAAGAAGCCTTGCAACTTTCACCTGGGTCTCTTGGTCTCTAGGAGCCCTGAACTTCCGTGTGAAAATTCCAACTACGCTGAAACCCTCTATTTAGAGATATGCTTTCATAGGACCGTTTGACTCAAGCCTTCACTGCCGAGGTGATCAGAGTGATGTTGTTTTGGATCCTCCAGAGTGGCTCATCCGCCCACAGAATCCCACCCCGTGACCTTTTGTCATGCCATATGCGACAGAAGAATTGCCCAGCTGAGCCCTGCCCCTGCACCTGACCTACAAAAGCGTGAGATATAATACAATGCCTGTATCACACCCCTTAGTTTAAGGAAAGCTTGTGATACAGCAATAGAAAACCAGAACAGCCTGCATCTGGACATCAAGGTCAAGGGTATAATAATGAACTAACCAAATCAATCTACTACTTTACAAGTGGCTTCTGTTGAGGATTCCTTCCTTCTCTTGACCTGGAGAAGTCAGATGTAATCTAGCAAGTGAAGGAGGAAAACAGAGGTGGTAAAGCCTGTAGGGGGAGACTTTCTCTCAGTGCAAAGGGAATGACTTAACAGCTGGAGAAATTCTGTATCTGACAGCCTCCTCCCCACCAATCTTACATTAAATACGGTTTTGTAGGGAGGATGGAGAAGTTAGGAGTTCCTATGCAGAGCTGAGACTACTCTGTTGTAATCTCATCTCATTCCCAACCTGAAAATAAGTTAGTCTTTTTTTTTTCTTTTCAGTCCTTGCTCAGAAAATTAAGTTTTCTCTTCCAGATTTTCTGGGAATAGCCAGTCAACAATATACCCTTTACTCTCCACAGGAGAAAGACAAACTTTATATGATCACATATGCCACTTTTCATCTGTACAATTACTATTATTTTTTAAGATTTTTATTTATTTGAGAGAAGGAGAGACACAGCGAAAGAGAAACACAAGCAGGGGAAGGGGGAGAGGGAGAAGCAGGCTTCTCGCTGAGCAGGGACCCTGATGTGCAGCTTGATCTCAGGACCCCAGGATCATGCCCCGAGCCTATGGCAGACGCTTAATGACTGAGCCACCCAGGCGCCCTAGGATATTCTGTAAAAAAAACAGTGCTTCAAATGTAGAGTATTAGAAGATCTCAATTAAAAAGACAAATACAGGGACTCCAAATATTTCATATTCCTTGTTAATATTTGCCTGGTGTTGGGGAGGTTCTAGGGTCCCAAAACGTAGTCATTGTTTTAGAGATTATATTCAGGATTACATTTCTTTTTCCTTTTAGACTCTAAATTTGGGATTTTATTATTTTGAAATAAACGTGAATAAATTATCTTCATTGGTCTGAGAAAGTAATCTGTTATTTAATGAGAGCAAACTGCACATCTAACAATGATACTGTTGAAACAAAACAAAACTGAGTAGCAACAGAAGACCTCCCTAGAAGACACAAGAGCTTTACTGAAAATTAACATGTAACAAAGGACTTTGATGACCTTCATCTGGGGGTGGTTCCACCTCTTTTGCTTTAGCGATGAGCTTTTTACTTTCATCTCTTTGGGGGGATGTGTTGCTTAAGGAAAATATTAGTAATGTCTGCAAAGACAGATTAATAAATTCCAGAGCCGACTGGACTCCTACTCAACTTGATGAATCAGTGGTTTTGTGGTTTCTGACATCAGCAGAGCCCATCAATTAAAATACATACTGCAATGAATGAGTTTTTAATTATAAACACGCTGAATAGCACACTATCATAGAGAATAAACAATATGTATTAAAAAGGCAGGTAGGAGCAACACAACATAAGGAACAGTAAACCAGAAATCACACGCTCTGTGTTTGAGTTCCTTCTCTGCTTGGTTTCCAGCTAATTTTTGGAGCCTTGGTCTTATCATCTGCAAAATAGTCCCCCCGTCCTAACTCACTTGTGAAGTTGAATTGAATAAAATGAGGCAATGCAGATGAGTGGTAAGTTGTTATTTTTCAGAAAAAAATCTGTTAACTGGGCAAGCCAAGGGTAGAGAACAGAGGTGTGTCTGGTTTCCTGGAGAGTGTGGGCAAGATGGCTGCTCATTAGGTCTAGTGCAGAGACACCTCCAGAGCCCTTCAGAGGCTGGAACTAGCTGGAACTGTTCATGCTATCTTCCCCCACAGGATGTTTTCCATGTTAAGGCACATTATAAGGCTTGTATACTCTGCCTCCTCTGATGCTCAACACCCTTCTTCATCCCTCCCAGGACTCCGTCATCAGGGCAAGCATTCGTGGCATACTGTACTTCTTTAAAGCTTCCTTATTAGGATATATTCACCACACAATTCACTCATTAAAAGTGTACAAGTCGATGTTTTTATTTTTTATTTTATTTTATTTTTTTTAAAGATTTTATTTATTTATTTGACAGACAGAAATCACAAGTAGGCAGAGAGGCAGGTAGAGGCGGGGCGGGAAGCAGGCCTTCTACTGAGCAGAAAGCCCAATGCGGGCCTCGATCCCAGGACCCTGAGATCATGACCTGAGCAGAAGGCAGAGGCTTTAAACCACTGAGCCACCCAGGCGCCCACAAGTCGATGTTTTTAGAGTTGTGCAACCATTACAACAATCAGTTTTAGGCCATTTTTATCACTAAAAGAAACGTCATTTGAAGGAAGGAAGGAAGAAAGAAAAGAAAGCAAGAAGAGAGAGAGAAAGGAGGAAGGAAGGAAGGTTATATTCATTAGCAGGAAACCGTGTTGTACCTCAGCTGCCTCATCCCCCCTGAGCCCCGACAGCCCCGAGCAACCACTAACCTACCTTCTGTCTCTACAGATTTGCCCATTGTGGACATGTCACATAATCATGTAATATGTGGTCTTTTGCGAAGGACATCTTTCATTAAGCACCATGCTTTCAAGGTTCATCTATGTTGTAGCATATATCAATGGTTTATTCAGTTTTATTGTCGAATAATAAATAGTCTTTTGTATGGCTGTACTCCGTTTTATTTATCCATTGATCAGTTGATGGACATTGAGGTTGTCTCTATAATGTAGCTATTATGAATACTGTTGTCATGAACATTTATGTAGAAGTTGTTCTGTGAACATAGGCTTTTACTTTTCTTGTACATGCCCAGGAGTGGAATTATTAGTGATATGGAAACTCTGTTTGACCTTCAGATGAACTCCTTGTCTCTAGAATGATAATGTAATAAGGGTCTTAGCTAACTGTTCAGCTATTTTCCAAAGCAACTGTACATCTGTAAATCCCTATTAGCAGCTTACAAGGGTGCCAATTTTTCCACATCCTGGCCAACTCTTGTTATTATCTGTCTTTTTGGTTCCAGCCACCGTAGTTGGTAGAAATGGCATTTCCTGTGATTTGATTTGCCTTTACTTGCTAGCTAATAGGTTTGAGTTTCTTTTTAATGCATTTTGATCAATTATATATCATTTTTTGGAAATATGTCTGTTCTTTGTTCACTTTTAATTGGGCTGTCTTCTTAAATATTGAGTTGTAAGAGCTCTTTTTGAAATAGGGGAGTGTGAATCCTTCAACCTTGTTCTTTTTCAAGATTATTTGGTTGTCTAGAGTTCTTTGCATTTAAATAAGTTTGTTGATATCTACCAAAAAGTCCAGCTGGGATTTCTGTGTGTATTGTGTTGAATCTATATATCGATTTACAGAGTTTTACCATCTTACGTATTAAGCCCTTGGGAACATGAGCATGGTATGCCTTTTCATTTATTAAGATCTTTGTTTCAACAGTGTTTTGTGGTTTTTAGTGCACAAGTGCAACTTGTTAAATTTATTCCCACATACTTTTTGGTTTTTGATACTATTGTAAATTAAATTGCTTACTTAATTTTCAGATTGTGTGATAATAGTGTATAGAAATATGATTGGGACGCCTGGGTGGCTCAGTGGGTTGAGCCTTCGGCTCATATCATGAACTCAGGGTCCTGGGATCGAGCCCCGCATCAGGCTCTCTGCTCAGTGGAGAGCCTGTTACCCCTCTCTCTCTGCCTTCTTCTCTGCCTACTTGCGGTCTCTCTCTCTCTCTTTGTCATAAATAAATAAATAAATAAATAAATAAATAATTTTTAAAAAAAGAAAGCATGATTGATTTTTGTATATTGGTCTTATGTCCTGCAATCTTTCTAAAACTCATTTTTTAGTTCTGATATTTTTTTGTGAATTCCTAGAAGTATCAATATACAAGTTCATATCACCTTCAAATAGAGAAAGTTTCTTTCTTTCTAATTTGGATACCTCTAATTTTTTTTTTTAATGACTATATGTTCTGGGTAGGACCTCCAGGGTACTGCTGAACAAATCTAGAGTGTGTTTAATCTGTCACTGTTAAGTATGATCTTAGCTCTGAGGCATTTTATCAGGTTGAGGAAGTTTCTTTCTATTTTTAGTTTATTGAAGCTTTTATTTTTTAAACATGAGGAGGTGTGGAATATTGTCAAATACTTTTTCTTCTCTATTGAGAGGATCAGATGCCTTTGTCCTTTCTTTTATTCACATAGAGTATGACATTGATGGTGGAACCTTTGCTTTCCTGGGATACATACCACTTTGTAATGATGAATAATCTTTTATATACGTTGCTGGGTTCAATTTCTTAGCATTTTATTGAGGAATTTTGTGTTTATATTCATAAGAGATACTGATCTATAGTTTCCTTTTCTGATGTTATCTCTGTCTGGTTTTAATATTAGAGTAATATCGGCCTCACAGAATGAGTTGGGAAGTGTTTCCTCCTCTTCAATTTTTTTGAAAGTGTTTGTGAAGAATTGGTATTAATTCTTTAAATGTTTGGTAGAAGTCTGCTGTGAGGCATCTAGGCCAGGGGCTTTTATTCATGGGGAGTTTTAAGATTATTAATTCACTCATTTTTGTTAAAGGTTCGACCCAGATTTTCTATTTCTTCCTAGATTTTGTCTTTCTAAGACTTCTTGTGTCTTTCTAAATTTTTTTTTTACATTTTATCTAACTTGTTGGCATACAGTTGTTTATAATATTCTCTTACAATCCTTTTAGACTTTATAATCCATTACTACTATTAGGCTGGAAGTCATGTTCCTCTTTTATTCCTGATTTTAATAATTTTAGTCTTCTCTCTCTCTCTCTCTTTTTCTTGGTCAGTTTAGATAAAGGTTTGATAATTTTGTTGATCTTTTTAAAGAAACAACTTTTGATTTTGTTGATACTATCTGTCAATTTCTATCCTGTATTTCACTAATTTCCATTCTAATCTATTGTTTTATTCCTTGTTGTTGCTTTTGGATTAGGTTGCTCTTGCTTTCTCCAGTATCTTAAGGTGGAAAGTTAGGTTACTGATTCGAGATCTTCCTTCTTTCTTAATACATGGTTTATTGCTATCCATTTCCCTCTAAACACTGCTTTAGCAGTAAGCCATACTTAGTTATATCCTGTTTATCTTTAGTGCCTTATAAAATATAGTGAATCGGTGGTTTCTTAAATAGGAATATATTATTCAGTTTATGCATGTTTGTGAATTCTCCAATTTTCTTTCGGTTAGTGATTTGTAATTTTACTCCATTGTGGTCTGAGAATATACTTTGTATGATTTCAGTTCTTTTAAATCTACTGTAGAATATGTTTTGACCTAACAAATGGTACGCTGGAGAATATTCATCTGCTCTTGAAAGGCGTATGCATTCTGGGGGCCTGGGAGCTCGGTCAGTCGAGCATCTGACTCTTGGTTTCAGCTCAGGTCATGATCTCAGGGTCCTGAGATAGAGCCTCATCCCAGGGTTCATGCTTAGAGGTCTGCTCGAGGTTCTGTAACTCTCCCTTTCCATCCGTCCTTTCCCTCCACTCTCTCTCTCTCTAAAATAAATAAATAAATCTTCAAAAAAAAAAAAAAAAAAAAAAAGGAAAGCATATGCATTCTCCTGTCATTGAGTGGAGTGTTGCATAGATGTCTGTTTGGTTTAGTTAATTTATCGTGTTTTTCAAGTCCTCTGTTTCCTCGTTGATTTTCTAGTTGTTCTACTGTTTATTGAGAGTGGGATATTATAGTTTCCAAATATTATTATTGAATTGTCTACCTTTTCCTTGAATTCGTTAAGTTTTTGCTTTACATATTTTGGGCTTTTTGGTTTAGGTACATATATATTTATAATTGATTTATCTTCCTGATTGACTCTTATCACTACCTAATGTCTATATTTCTATTAACCCTTTTTCCTTTAAAAAATATTTTGCCTGGGGTGCCTGGGTGGCTCAGTGGGTTAAAGCCTCTGCCTTCAGCTCAGGTCATGGTCTCAGGGTCCTGGGATTGATCCCCAAATCAGGCTCTCTGCTCAGCAGGGAGCCTGCTTCCCCCTTTCTCTCTGTCTGCCTCTCTGCCTACTTCTGATCTCTCTCTCTCTTTGTCAAATAAATAAATAAAATCTTTAAAAAGAAATGTTTTGCCTGATATTACTATAGCCACTCCAGTTTTCTTATGGTTGTCATTTGCATAATGTATCTTTTTTATCGCTTTTACTTTCTACCTATTTGAATTTTCGGATTTGAAATGTCTCTATATATAAGATACACCTGGGTCTTGTTTTTTTTTTTAAACCCAGTCTGACATTCTCTCTCTTTTGATTGTATTGTTTAACCAATTCAAATTCAATGTTATTAGGGATATACTTGGATTTATGTCCATCAGTTTGCTTTTTAATTTCTATGTCTCAAGTCTTTTTGTTCCTCTCTCTTTAACTATTTTCTTTTTGCACTAAGTGAATATTTTCTAGTCTAGTGTTTTAATTGCTTAAATTAATTGCCAGCTGGAATGGGGCTCAGAAAGGGTGGTATATATGTATAAACCTATTACCACTATTGGGTGAATATTCAAGGATTTATTGTCAATGGGGAGGGAGATATTATTAGATAAAAGAGAAATAAGAGTAAGCACTGTTCCCATGGCTAGAAAGAATGTGGAGAGGAAATACAGACCTTATTATATGAGACAGGATATTCTGCTTAAAGATTAAAAATATTATGATTGAATATATCGAGAATTAACTTAAGAAGGAATATTTGTCTGTGAAAAGCTGACATATAATTTATAAAAGCTACAAGAACCCAAATTATTAGTTGATGCAATTATTTTCCTAGAGCTAGTGTAATTTATCAATGTCCATGGAATTTTAAGGAATCTATGAGGATAATATTTCAAATTCAGGGGTAGATTCTAGATCTACTTCTGCCATTATTCCCTTACTCATTTATTTACTCATTATGCTTAAAACACTTTTTTTAACTGTGAGGAACTATGGGACTTTTCTTAGACAAACTATTTAACTCCTTTTGTCATACAATAAAAGGATTGGATTCTGTAATATCTAAGGATATTTCTCCTGCTCTAAAATCTCATGATTCTAAATGGTATAGTTGAAACAATCATTCCTTCATTATTCAGCAAATATTTATTGATCTACTAGGGGTGATCCATTGTTTTAGGAATGATGAGCACAGTAGACATAACTGCTGCCTTCATGAAACCATCAGGCATTGAAACAAGTAATAACAAGAGTGACAGCTTCATGAAGGAAAAAGTATAGGATACTGTTGGGCTTCAAGTCACAATTTTTCTAACTAACCCTGGTGGGACAGATGATCTTTCAAAGGTTTTCCTGAGGAAGTGGATTTGATGCTGGCATTTGAAGGATGCATAAGAGTTAACAGAAAAGCATAGTTCAAAGGGCAGGATATGGGAAGAAAGTTCTAGAAAGTGGTGAGAACATGTTCAAAGCCCAAGGACAAGAGAAAGCCTAGGGGGTTTGAGGAACTCTTAAAAGTCAAGTATGTCAGAATTCAAGACAGGAAATGAATAGAAATGAGGCTGGAAGGAGAGGAAAAGAGATCACAGAGCCTTAAGTCAGCCACTTAAAGTGATTGGTCCTTCACCTGTGGACAGTAGTGGTCTATCCAAGTGAAATCAGATGCATGTTAAAAAAGATGACTCTGTCTGTGAAGCATGGGGGAAATTGGAGGTCTCTGAGGTATCTGGATGGTCTGCTCTAGGGTGCGTGTGAGAATGGAATGAAGTGAATGGTTTGAAAATTAAGTGTTTAATAGTTGCTAATAGACTGGATGGGGAAGCTAATTAAATGCTAATAAATTAAAACTTAACTCTGTACCTTAAATGATTTAATACAATTTACAAAGATGCTTACAACTTAGCTGGGCAAAATATATTTACATGCTTTCTAAAACAAAGACGAGGGAAAATAAGAATAAAAAGTTAACAACCCAGAGGAAGATCAGTTTCTGAAATGAAACCCCTAAAGTCCTATTCCTTTAGAAATGGCTCTCCAAAATAGATACATATGTGGGCGTATTTATGATTATCTTGAGAACTGAGAGGCAAGAAAATGTGTTTGTCTGAAGAGGTGGTTTTTGATAATGGTATGGTGGGTGCTAATCTCAATTTGTATTCTTGGGTGTGTGAGAAATACCACTCCTTTCTGTCTTCTGTAAATGAACTTGTTCTAGGTTTTTGGGCAGCCAGCATGGTAGAACAGTTACTGCTAGTTGTTATGGGCATCCCTTCAAATTCCTGGGGTTTATGCAGTGTCATTTGACCCTTCAGCTCCACCGGTCCTCATGGTTCCCCTGCTGCGGCCAAGACTCAGGAATCTGAGTGACCTAGGAGACCTGAATGACAGTGAGGTCCCACCAGGGAAACAGAAACCACACCAGGTTTTTTCAAATACAAAGCGCTCGATCTGGAATCTGTTACACAAGAGATGAAAACCTGAAAGAGCAAACAGGGATCACTGAGTAACCGGAGATGCTGACACAGGAAGCCATTGCCACCTGGAAGACTAGACAAATGAAAGGAATTTGGGGATTACCAGAATCTAGGAGTGCAGGACGGGACCTGTGGGATTGGTTCTCGGACCTCTGAGTAGGGGGTCCCACCTTTCTGCTGCTGGTATCTCTGAAATGGTGGGGCTTGTTCTGGTTGCATAAAAAGAAGATGGCAGCTGAAGCCAACTGCTGTTGCTGGAGTCATGCTGATGAGAACCCCCCACCCCCCAAAAAAACAAGGAATATTTTTTTCCCTCCTTCCATCTTCCAATCTGCCTCAGAGCCTTCCTTTGGCAGAACATGGCAAGGAGGCCAGGTGACAAAGGAGTCTGGGAAAGGAAGTTTACAGAGCTCTAGTTTCAGCATCAGAGGTAGAATATAGAAAGGTAGCTTGAAGCTGAGATGTGCCAGGTAAAGAATGGGCTCACTAGGGGAACCCGTTCCTGGCAGCCTTGCTACTCCAGACTCACAGGTCTCTCTCCTTCCTGGAGCTCACTCTCTCCCCCTAACTTGTGGGCATTCCTTTCTGTGTCTGCCTTTTAAGAGTCTCTCAAATCCTGCTCTGTCCTCCCCAGGAGCGTTCACAATAAATGTTGGTGTCCAATAGAATCGGACCCCGAAATGATTAACAAACGACTAGTTCTTCTTTTCTTGAGGGCAGATCTTCCAGGAGGCAAGGGTAAATGTTTCCATTCTCTCCTTACAAAGAAAAGAAAAACAAAGAGGTTACCTTCCGTAAGAGAGCTGAACAGCCACCAGCGGCCACAGTCACCATGCAGTGTGACGTGGGCTGAGTCATGGCCCACAGTGATGTCCAAAACCTAATCCCTGGGACCTGTGGAGATGTGATTAAGGGGATTTGCAGATGTGGTTAAGGTAAGGACTCAGAGATGGGGGAGGTTATCCTGGCTTCTCAGGGTGCTCCCAGTGTCATCCCAGCAGGAAGAAGCAGGAAGGTGAGAGTCAGAGAAGGACCCATGACCGTGACTGTGACCGCAAGAGCAGATGCCAGAATGACGTAGGGCCTCGAGTCAAGGAATGCAGGTGACCTCAGAAAGCTGGAAAAGTCCAGAAAGCAGACCCTTGCTTAGAGCCACAAAGGAATGCAGCCCCCCCTGGCCCCACAGAGGGGAATCCTGTAAGAAAGACTCACTTCAGACTTCTGCCCCCCAGAGCGGTAGGATGATAAAGTTGGGTGGTTGGTGGCAATTTGTCACAGCAGACATAGGAGACTCATGTGCCACCACCTACTGTGGGGCTACAACTGAGCCTCGGGCTGGAATTTGTGCAAACACCAGTTACGTTTAATTCACTCAGCCACTTGATGAGGCGGAAGATGATCATTCTCATTTCACAGATGAGAAAAATGACTTAGAGAGAAAATGGATAGACCCTGTATCCCGCCTGATAGATGCGGCTGGCATGTGGAGACCTTGGGTGTGCCCCCAACCAAAGCCTATAGGTCTGATCACCAGAGAACTGCTTTCTCCCTGGAACCTGCAACTAGAACATCAGGAAGAAGTCCTCTTACATCCTTAAAGGACTATTAAAGGTAAACAGTTCTGCATGTCTTTAGACATTTTTACATATTAGCGATTAAAGCAGCAAAATGCTAAACATCTTGGTCGAAATGGCACCTTGACGTTTTATTGACGGTATGAATTTTTGAAGATCTCTCTTTTTTTCATTTCAATTCAATTAATTAACATATAACGTATTATTTGCTTCAGGGGAACAGGTTTGTGATTCATCAGTCTTACACAGTTCACAGCACTCTTCCTAGCACACACCCTCCCCAGTGTCCATCACCCAGCCACCCCCTCCCTCCCATTCCGCACCCCTCCAGCAACCCCTACTTGGTTTCATATGATTAGGAGTCTCTTAGGGTTTGTCTCCCTCTCTGATTTTGTCTTATTTCATTTTTCCCCCTCTTTTCCCCTATGCTCCTCTGCCTTGTTTCTGAAAGTCCACATATCAGTGAGATCATGTAATAGTTGATTTTCTCTGATTGACTTGTTTCACTTAGCCTAATACCCTCTAGTTCCATCCACATCATTGCAAATGGAAGATCTCTTTGGGAAAAAAAAAAAAAAGGTGGCTTCAGGGGTACACTTTAAGCAGTATGGATTGATCTATAAACTCAAGAAAGTCGATAAACTCAAAAAAAGCAGAATCAGGCCTATAAACACAGGGCCTGTCAACTCTAATAAAGCAACTCCATTTTTATAGACTGACATCATACGTCTTTGGAATACAAGTCTATGTGGAATATTATTTCTTTAAAACTGATAGGAAATTGAAAGATTGTTATAAATCAGGAGATTGATAAAGATTTTTTGAGGATTACAGCCCTTAAAAAACTCTTTGTTTTAAGCCAAAAGCATGTGGGTATTTAGAAAACATAGACAAAAAACAAGAAGAAAACAAGTATTAATTTCTTATAAGTGTATGTTCCAAAATTAATACAAGATGAAAGATTTTGAGTTTTGTGACAGGAACGAGAATTTGCTTACTCCACAACATAGATGTACATAAAAAATATAGTTTCTTTATTTTGTTTAAAATCAGTCTAGTTTTCCTAATGAGCTCTCACCTCCTGGGATGCCTAAAACCATTTAGACATTTGCCTAAACTAGTAATTCAAACAATTTCTTTAAATAATGCTTGCTTTTCTGAGACAACTACATAATGTTCTCACTTCCTCTGCTTGTCTCTAGAACAGTATCTCGTTATACTGGGAAGCAGGGCTCATATGATCTTATAAAAGCCAAATGAAAGGCTTCTTGGATCTAGATAGTGTTTTTCTTCACTTGACCAAAAACTGGGGAAACACTTGAGAAAAGAGAAAAACAAAAGGCCAATATACATATGAAAAAGTCCTCAAAATCAGCAACTATACCAAAATAAAAGCCTTTGTACAGTGAAGGAAACCATCAACAAAACAGGCAACCAACTGAATGGGAAAAGATATTTGCCACTGATATATCTAATATATAAAGAACTTATACAACTCAACACCAAAAAATCCCCCAAACAATCTGATTACAAAATGGGCAGAAGACCTGAATAGATATTTTTCCAAAGAAGACACACAGACGGCCAACAGACACATGAAATGGTGCTCGATTTCTCATCATCAGAAAAATGAAAATCTGAACTACAATGAGATATCACCTTACATGTGTCAGAATGGCCAAATTAAAAAAGACAAAAATTAACAGCGGTAAAGAGGATGTGGAGAAAAAGGAATTCTTGACTATTGGTAGGAATGCAAATTGGTGCAACCACTGTGGAAAATAGTATAGATGTTCCTCAAAAAATTAAAAAGGAAAATACCAGATGATCCCATAATTCTACTACCAGGTATTTACCCAGAGAATATGAAAGCACTAATTTGATTTGATATGTTTATTGCAACATTATTTAAACCTGCCAAGATATGAAAGCCACCTAAGCATTCATCCACAGACAAATGGATAAGGAAGATATGGTACACATACACACACACACACACTGGAATATTACACAACCATAAAAAGAATGAAATTGTGCCATTTATGACAACATAGATGGACCTAAGGGGTATCCTGTTAAGTGAACTAAGTCAGACAGAGAAAGACAAATACCATATGATTTCACTCATAGGTGGAATTTAAAAATAAAACAAATGAATAAGCCAACAAAAAGCAGAATCAGGCCAGAAAACACAGAGAAAAAAGTTGATGGTCGCCAGGAGGGAGGAGGGGGGTAGGGCGAACAATGTGGGAAGGAGAATGGGAGATATGCCCTCCCAATTACGGAATGAGTAAGTCACAGGGTTCAAAGGCACAGCACAGGGAATACCGTCAATGATATCGGAACGGGTTGTGTGGTGACAGATGGTAGCTACCCCGTAGTGAGCGTAGCACAATGCATAGAGAAGGTGAATCACTATGTTATACACCGGAAACTAATGTAAGATTTTGTGTCAACTATACACAAATGAAAACATTTAGAAAAAAAAAATGCTCAAAGTCACTCGCACTCAGGGAACTACACGTTAAAAATGACACTGCACACCTATGACAAATGCTGAAATGTAAAAGACTGGTTGCTATGAAGTATTGGAGAAGACATGAAATTCTGGAATTCTCATTTAATCCTGGTGGGAGAGTAAATGAATTCAACCACTTCCAAATTTTTTGAAAGAATCCATTAAACTAAACATATTGGATTTTTTTGCTTTTGGCTCTGCTCGGACTTTTGATTCTCAGCTATGTTTACAATAATAATATCCACTCGTTAGGGGCTGAGTATTCCTGCCCCCCTACACCCCATCCCTGGGACCAGATTCATAGGTTGAAGACCCAAGCTGCAGTGAGCTGACGTCTGGAGAGGGGTGCTTTCGGTAGGTAATTGGGTTTAGATGAAGTCATAAGGGTGAGGCCACATAACGGGATTAGTGCCCTTATAAGAAGAGGAACAGACAAGAGCTGACTCTCCGCCTTGTGTGCACAGAGCAAGAAGGTGGCCATCTACAAGCCACATGCACAATCTGCTGGCACTTTGGTCTTCAATTTTCCAGCCTCTGGAACTGTGAAAAATAATGTCTATTAAGTCACCCAATTTACGGTAATTTTCTTTTATAGCAGCCCAAACAGACTAATACACTATAATATCATATACTGATCTGTAAGGGGAATTCCTCATAAATTCAGCTAAGCCATGCACACAAAAGGCCAGGCAAATCAAGGGTGAGGAGAAAGAATGTCTTCAAATGCTCAGCAGGATCCCCCCCCACACACACAAATTCTAAGGATTGTCCCACCTTCAGTTTTGAGCCACGGCTCTAAGCAGATTTTTGTCATTCTCAATGACTTTTCTCATGCACCAAAATTCAACATTTTCCCCAGTGCTGCTGTTTTGACTCAGATAAGGACTATTTTCCTGCAATAAGAAGATAATTTCACTTATTAATGATCAACCAGACATTAAAATGTATTTCTGTTTATTTTAGGGCATGCATATCCTCCCCTACCTCCTCTGCCTCTTCTTCCTTATTCATTGAGAGCTACGTATTGAGATCTGTGCTAAAAGCTGCCCCTGAATGAACTGTTTTAATACTCATCACTAGTCTAGGAAATATGTACTCTTTCATTTCACAGGGACCCCAGACTCTGAGGGTTTAGCAGAAAGTCTGAAAGCTGAGAAGAAAAGCCCGGTTCCTACGGTTTACAGATGACCGCTCTGTGTTCGCCCAAAGTCTCCACAGTTGGATGGTCAGCCACAGCCTTTTTCTTTTTTGACTTTTTTGGTGGAACTGCTGACCAGGATGTGGCCAGATAGGCAAACAAAGTGTCTTGGCACAAACCAGTCAGTCCCTGGGGATGTCGTCCTTCCTGCAAAACAACAGAAAACAAAAAATCATGAGCCAGGTGGCCTAAACAACAGACATTCATTTCTCCCAGTTCCAGAGGCTGGGCACTGACGATCCAAGTGCCAGACATGTCTCAGCGAAGGTGGTCCTGGGTATTAGATAGGAAACCCCAGATGCGTTATTCAGAGCAAAGCACACAGGATCCCAGACAGGGAAGGTATTCACCATCGCACGGTGAACCTGACAGTTTTCTTTAGCTCAGCGCATGGCAGCCAGACTTTCTATCTTCAAAGAGACAAGGATACACTCTAAGCACTGTGATGCTCGTAGATGGACAGAAAGACCATACATATGGGGAGTATGGACCCCGAGCGTGAGGGTTAGTAGGCACGGGACAGGGTGATCTCAGTCTCACATTCTGTTCACAAGGATTCCAGGAGGTTCACAGATGTCCCAAGGGGCAGCATGTGTAGGAGGGAGGGTTGCAGGTATGAACACTTGGTTCAGGTGTTAACTCTTACAACATGCCTAGTTCATGTTCTCCAGGCTCATTGAACTGTTGACTCTAGGGCGCCTGGGTGGCTCAGTGGGTTAAGCATCTGCCTTCAGCTCAGATCATGATGCTGAGGTCCTGGGGTGGAGCTCAGCATGGGGCTCCCTGCTCAGTGGGGAGTCTGTTTCTCTCTCTCCCTTTGCCTGCTGCTCTGCCTACTTGTGTTCTCTCTGTGTGTCAAATAAATAAAATCCTTTAAAAAAAAAGAACTATGGGGTCCATTACCAACAGCTTACCTGGAGAGAGTTTTGACCGTTTGCAAGCTGAGCGGCTTGGTCCTGGAGCTGGCGGAATACTGGAGACGGAGCCCATGATGAGACCAGTGGACGAAGACGCTGAGCACTGGCATTTAGGACCAGCACCCCTTGGCCTTTGCATTTCTGTTCCCCAGTAGCTGACCTGGAAATAATCCCCACTCACCCTACCTTCCCTAATGGCACCACTGGATTCTGGCCTAGATGACCCTCAAGAGTTTGGGCTATTGTTTCTCTCTCATTTCGAATATAAAGATCTTCCTGGAGCGCCTGGGTGGCGCCATCGATTAAGCATCTGCCTTTGCCCCTTGCAGGACTCCTACTCAGTGGGGGGTTTGCCTCCCCCCCTTCCCCTCTGCTCCTGCTTGCTCTCTCTCTCTCTTTCTATCCCAAATAAATAAAATCTTAAAAAAAAAAAAAAGTCTTCCAACAGAAACCAAAGTAGATAGAATAGCACGATGAGCTCATTGCCCAGTTTCCATAATTCCCAACGTTTTGCCAGTTTTTTCATCTGAGTTGTTTCGTATCTCTTTTCTGCTGTAGTATTTTCCAGCACATCCAAGAGCTCACTTAGGCTCACAGGCAGAGATGCAGGGTATCTCTTCAGCAAGTCTGGACTTTCTTTTTCTCCCAGTAGAACTACACCATCTTAGCACACTTGACAAAATTAGCAAGTACTATTCAAATAGCCAGTCAGTATTCATTTTTGGGGAATGGGTGATTTGCTCAAATCAGAATTCAAACAAGACCCGTGTGTCGCATATGATGGCTACGCCTCTCTAGTTTGTTTTTTCTCCCCGAACAGCATCCCTCCTTCTTGTTTTCATGGTGCTTATTTCTTGGGTGGTTTGTTTGAGGAAGTGGGATGGCAGACAAGAACCAAGCAACTTCCTGAAATATCTGAGTTCTTTTCCCATTTTTAATTTTACATTTAATATCCTTAAATATCTGGTAAATAAAGTTATTTTGCCGCCCTATAATACTAATGCATTATGATATATTAGTAATATTATATTAATAATAATATATTATAAATTATATTATATTAAATATATGTTATATTATATATAATCATATATAATTTATATATAAATACTAATATAATTATATATTATCTAATATAATACTAATGTAGTATAATATAATTATATTATTATAATATAATATTATGTACTTTGCCACCAGGTAGGTATTTCAATGGGGCTTCAACTAGTATTGCTTTATTATTTTGGGGACCCAATAACAGCTATTTGAAAGGGTTTTTTTCCACATTATACAGCTCAGTGTTGGTAAGGTGATTTCAGTACGTTACCACATCTTGAGCTTATAGCCCTTTTTTTCAATCATCACACAGGTATTCAGATATTTCTTTAAAACATTAATTATACAGTTTATTCATCTTATTCTTTACAGATCCAAATTCAATCCAAAATGACTCGATGTATCAGTTGTCACTGTTTTATGATTTTCTTAAAAATTTGATGACACTGGATTCTTTCTCTAGATTGCTCAGAAGAAAGGTGATCTCAGATATACACACAGATCTAAAGATAGCCAACAGTGCTCCTGCTAAACCGATGGCATGTTTGGTATAGAGAGATTGGAATGTGCCCCGAGTTCCTTGTGTACCGACATAGAACATGACCTTGTTCTGCAGAGACCAAGATCCTTACCCAGCGCCGCCATAAACACGTGACCTCCTCATTCCGAAGTGGACTGTGTATGTCAACTCCCACGTTCAAAGCCAGAATCGATTTCTGATGCACGTTGCATGTATGATTTTATTTCACTTGAGAAGTTTTTAGACCATGAACTTTTCCTTCTGGGAGACATAGTAACATTATCCAGGGAAGAAAACAAACCAACATAGCAACTGGGATGTCTGACTTCCACGCAATTAATCGGGTTTCATCAGGCACAGCATTATGGATCAAGTAAGTAGGACAGATACACTATGTGTGTGTTACCGGGAACACACGTGTGAAACACACCGGAGCATTCTCATTTGAGAAGGGGATCACAGCAAAGCAAGGACGTGCTCTTCTGAAGCTGACTTCTCTCTGGGGCTCTCCTCTGCCCTCTCTCTGCTCGAGTGGGTACAGAGGCCTAACCCCCAGTGCAGTTGAAAGCTGATGGGCCCTCATTCAGATATGGGGTGGGAGCAGGGTTTAAGAAAGAAAGAGAAAATGGAAAGTTTATAAAGAAAAGAGGAGGAGGGCCGAGAGAGACTAGAGGTCATGAGAAACCAGTGGGGACAAGGAACACGAGGCATATCAAGTCCTATTAGCCTGGAACTGAATTCCAGGAAGAGTCACTCAAAAGCTTACTAACCAAAGTTGGTTAGTTGCAAATGTTGGGTTTAATTAAAAGATAACCCTTGCTAAAATCATAGCAGACTCTTCTCTTTATCTTACTCTCTGATTTTAAAGTCTCACTGTATTCGTGAGCTCAGCTTTCCTTTATTCTTAAAAAAAAAGGTCAAATAGTATTTTCATTGGTTATAAGGTTATTTTGTTTTGTAGATATCATTTTATAAATGTGACCGTGGCTTTTATAACAGCAACCTTTTGTTGCTGTTTTTCATATCAAAAAAATAAAAAAATTTAAATGGTGGCTTTTTGTTATTTCACGTTGATTCATTCATCTCTGTCTTTTGTTAGACAGACGTATGTAGGTGCACAGACCCTTAAGGACGCACAAATTCACCTTGCTCACTCTAAGCACCTGGCCTGGCACTATTTTTAAATACTTAGCTTATTATTTATACATAATCTCTTCTTGAGGTATAATCCATGACTTCTTCTTTATGCAAAAATTAGATAATAATTTCTATAAACTCTAAGTTAAAATTAAAGATTTTTAACTGAGCCACGACTGTACAGTTCAGTTTATGCATTCTTGAGCTATGCATAAGCCAATTTTCAACTCTTGTGTTATGGAAGGATTAAATTATAGCTTTGCAGTAGATTAACTTTCTTTGTATTATTGTATTTATACATCTGGTTGGTCTATTACGCACTTTCTCCATACTATCTTATAAACTGATTAGGACATAACTCCTTTTCTATTGTATTCATAAGAGCCCACCATAGCATGGATTTAAAAAGCAAAATTAAATACCCAGTATCTCTGGCTTAGAAAATCACGGGTTCTCAATTGCTGTATTGTAATTCTGTCTATAGATCTACCTAACTACATTGAGCTTTAAAAAGAAAATGCAATTAAAGACACAGATTGCTGTGAACGAGGAATTTTATTCCCCCAAAAGTAATGAGTAAATTTTCCCCATTCCTGACCCCAGATGGGACATCTCCGAGATTTGCTTTAGAAAGACTTGGGTGACGCTCTTATGTCTTAATACAATACATAATATATAAGAATGTTCCCAGATCAGTTGGCATTTCTTTTGGCTGGAAGAAGCTGAGCCTTTGTGTCCTAAAATTATAGGCACATAATCCTTGAATCTGCTGTGTGGCCAAAAAAAAAAAAAAAAAAAAAAAAAAAACCCAAGAAAGAAAGAAAAGAAAACAAAGAAGGAAAAAAGAAGTCAAGCGCACTCTTTTTGTTTACTGAACACTCAATACCCAATATGAAAGCAAAATGCTTAGTATTTTACTAAGGAATAAAATGTCATTCAAGTGATAATACCCTCCACAATTTAGCAGTTTCTGGCTTTCGTGTTTAAGAAAAACCAACTAGATGGACTGGTTAAATCCAACCAAAGGTCAAGGGCTTTGAAAGTTCTTCCTTATGATGTGGGAGATGGGCTGGCCCCCATGTGCCCCGTTGAGAGCGGCAGGTTGGGCAGAAAGAAACAGGCACTGGTGAAGGTAGGGGTGTGTCAGCATATACGTGTGGAAGTGGCCCGGTGTATAACATCTGGTGGCATTTTCATTTGAAACAATGAGCCATGTTAGCTTAAGATGTTTCTGGTGTCTCTCCCCGGGCAGTAGCCAGAGCTTCTTGCTCCTTTGTAATTCGATCCTTACTTGCCTCTGTGCCCAGGTCCTCTGTGAACTCCTTTGGGGCAGGGACCAAGTTCACATGGCCCAGTCTGTACAGGTGGCTGGCCCAGGGCCAGGCACTTAGTAGGTGCTTATGAACTGTTGGCTGAAGCAAATGAGTGACTACAAGTGACTACAAATGAGTGACTACACGCTTCTTTTTTAAAAATTTTAATTCGGGGTGCCTGGGTGGCTCAGTGGTTTGGGCCGCTGCCTTCGGCTCGGGTCATGATCTCAGGGTCCTGGGATCGAGCCCCGCATCGGGCTCTTTGCTCCGCAGGAAGCCTGCTTCCCTCTCTCTCTCTCTCTCTCTGCCTGCCTCTCTGCCTATTTGTGATCTCTGTCTGTCAAATAAATAAATAAAATCTTAAAAAAAAAATTTTAATTCAATTAGCCAACATATAGTACAGCATTAGCTTTTGATGTAGTGTTCAATGAGTCATCGGTTGTGTATAACACCCAGTGCTCATCAATCACGTGCCCTCCTTAATGCCCATCACCTAGTTACCCCATCCCCGACCCACGATCTTCTTTGGAAATACTCTTTCACTCCTGTCTGAGAGCTCCACGCACCAAGCCTTTCACTGGGTCTAGCACATCATAAATACTCTTAAGTTTGTTGCCCCATGGACTGAGTCGAGCCTTCAGAAGCATTCCAATTTCTAGACTGGAAACTAAAAGTGACTGATAACTTCCATAAAACATGCTTTTTCTTTCTATGACTTTGGCTATTTAAATAATAATTGTTCCCAAGGCCTTTTAGGGCACCCACTTACGTTCTTTGGGAGAACACATAAATTTTAGGGTCCAAAATGTGGCTTCTATTAGCTCATATTGCTTTCCTTAGCTGCACTGAAAAGTCTAGAAAATTGTCATTGGTGTTGAGAGGTATAAAACGAGGCTTGCAGGTTCAGTAAGAAATCACCCACAGTATTTCATCTTTTCCTCTTCCTTCCTCTTTTGTCCCTTGTTTGCTTTTCAATAACCTCTCTTCCCACCCTATCTCTTGTCTGCCTTTGACTGCAGGAGCTTCTCTCCCTATGAAAATGTGCATTGGACCGTGACCTGTACAGTCCATGGAATTGTTCTCAGGGTGAAAAACCTTCATGACTATTAGAAACAATTACCATTTCCATTTACAACCAGACCAAAGCTTTATGAGTGGCAGAGATGTAAATTTATTTTAGCCTTAAATCTCAAGTATGATTCTTGTGTATGGGAAACCAGGAGTAGGAGACCAGTGTGATTGGGAGATACATTTCAATTAATTCTTCCACCAACACCTTATCTCTTCTGCATCAGAACCTTTTATAGTGTTAAAATTAACAATTATGCAGCTGATGGTTGGCTAAACCCACCAGGGGACCTGGAGAGAGCCTCAGATAACACGACACATATAAATCATTCAGGAGGACAATTCATGAAAGAAAAGTTATCTGTGTTTGGGATGACATTGGAAGAACTAAATAGGAGTCAATTTGAAGAAGGGACATTTTGTCGCATTGTCCAGCTTGCCTTTTCCTTTTTTTTTTCTTTTTTCTAATTGTGTCATAATATGCATTTTTAAAATTAATTATCCATTTGGTGGCAAGATAAAGGTCTCTTCTTGCGCTCAGGAAACAGTGGCCTCTGTGGTGAAAGATGATTTCACATGAGTAGCACTCGTCAAGAAAGCTGTTACCAGATAAGGTGGCAAGTCTTCTTTGAAGAAGCACAATGAAAGGTGACAGACAAGTCCATGTTTACCAAACTGAATAGAGAGGCCTGGAGATTTCAGCCTCCTGATCGGTTACATAAGCAGAGAGGACCAGATCTGAAATGATGTTACACCGTCTCTGTGGTTACAGAGAGCACCAAGCAGTAAGCACTTAACAATATGATAACCTATGAAACTGGGTTCTAGAGAGCACCGAGCACTGCTTTCGGGATCTCTCCCTGCAAATATTTGGCAAGTACCTCTAGAACTGGCTTCATGCTTAGACCTTCATCACCCTAAAAGAGGTCGATTGCGGGGCATTTAATCATGTTTATAATTAAAACATTATTATTTTTTTAAAGTAGCCCAGCAGGGAGCCCAACGTGGGGCTTGAACTCCTGATCCCGAGATCAAGATCTGAGCTGAGATCAAGAGTCAGATGCTTACCCGATTGAGCCACCCAGAAGCCCCTAAAACATTTGATGATGCTTATGTATTGTTCTTGATGCAGGGAAAATAAATATGCACACATATATTCTGGAATAACCTGAAATTTCATAGGACCAATTGCCAGATACTACAATCTTGCGAGTGATCTGTTTTGCGTATTTATATTTTTATTTAAATTTTCTCTTTTTGTATCATTTATCCCACTGACACTTTAAAAAAAAATTATATCTGCATGGTCTTGATTCATCCTTCTCGGCTTCTGGTTTGGATTTTTAAATTTCACTCATCGTCAACAGAAATATTTAACCTGCTGTTTGCACATCTGGAATAGTAACGAGCCTCAAAGCTTTAATAACCACAGGGGTGACAAAATTGTCCTATAATTTTCATTTCCTTAAAGTAATTTATTCTTTTCCCCTCACTCCCACACCTTGCTACTAACATGCCGAAGAAATAAAAGTCATGAGAGGAGAAAAAAAAAAGATATGGGTTTTTGACAAGGTTCAATGACTATGTCACAGTTTGGTGAACATTTTACTATTCATTATTCTTTAGTGAAGTATGAATCAGAGTTGCCTTAATATTTATTTGCATCCAAAATACCTGGATAAAATTTATTGTTTTGTTTTGGTAGTCCATTAAATTGTGCCTTAAAGTATTTATGATGACACACGATGTTTTTAATTATTTGCTCTGATGAGCATATCAATTATAATTTCATTCTGGTATTTAGTTCTTTGGGAAGACATAAATGTTTGTGATCAAATGTTAACAATCAATAATGGTGCAAAGATGTCATTGATTTGTTTAACACCCTCATTAAAGTGTGGAAAATAATGGTGAGGATATAGACATAACCATTCCAGAGCAAATGTCATGAAGACACGAACAGCGTCACATAGGAGAGGACTGACAGAAACAGAAGACAAATCCAGACTGTTCTATACCAGAAACTGTTCCTTCATCAGGCTTTTTTGTGGAGAGAAACATCAAGATCAAGGTAAACATCAGAATCCACTCGTAATTTTTAGACACGCTGACATATTCAGGTACTAAGAATACAGGCAGATAATACAATATTTTGTAGGTAATAAAATATATTTGTCCCTCATTACATACATCACACTCTGAGTCATTTGCTGCTGATGAATCCTTTTGTCAATCCTATAATTTCAAGGCTAAAAAACTAAGGACTGAAGGTTAAAAAGGCTTTAAAAGGCTTTAAAAAGGCTAAAAAACTAACTCTTTTTTCTCCAAAGGATAGTTGGACTGGGTAGAGACTGGCCAACTTCTCCCCTCTGTCCCAGAAGAGCTCTAGCACATGGGTCTTTTTCCTCCCTACTCTACTCAAAGATGTTAATTAAAATTAAAAAGAAACTAGACATAATGCACATATCATAAAATTCACACATTTAGAATGTGTATTTCTGTGGCTTTTGTGTATTCAGAGAGTTGTGTGGCCACCATCAATATCTTATTCCAGAACAAGTTCTTCTGGCCAAAACAATAACAAAACCCCTTACACCCTTACCCATTAATAGTCACTCTACATTTCCCCCAACTCCCAAGCCTGCCAACCCCTCATCTTTGCTCTGTCTTGGTAGATTTGCCTATTCTGGACATTTTACATACGTAGAATTCTAGGATATGTGGCTTTTTGCATCTGGCTTCCTTCACACGGCACTATTCCCTGACACAGAGAAAAAAGATTTTTCTGCCCTCACGGAGGTCGTAGTATTGTAGGACAATCCAGCTGGGTTAATACACACCAATCACAGAATGGACAATGCGTTTTCCTCTTGACCCTGTCTTCCGTTTCTTTGGTGTACGATGTATCAGTACAAAACAATGACCCCCATGATGCTGTTGCCGGGGTGACAAGGCCTGCAGAATTGGGATCTCCTTTATCTTCAACTCTACCTTCAACTTTATGCTCAGTTTTTACACTCAATTCTCTTTATTTCTGAGCCGAGGACCGAGAGACTATAGAGACCCAGGGTGGACTCATGGATCACTTTCAAGCCGCCTTTCATACAAGGGCAGACTCGCCCTGCTTTTGCTTCCCTGTTCACCGTTTCATTCCACATCCACTCATTACGCTGCCGTATTGGGTACCATATTGGGTGCTGGACTCAAGATGCATCCTTGAGCATCCACTCAAGATGTTGCCATATTGGGTGAGGGACTAACCCACAGAATAACGCAGCATCCCGGAGTGCCAGGCTTTTGTACGATGTGAAAGATGATATTCTGATTTGTCTGACCTAAAGCTGTCCCTTAAAAATCCACACAGCAGCCCCAAATCCTCTCTTACTGCCTTTAAAATGTTCTGTGAACATCTTTAACTCAAGTCAATAAAACCACTTTTTTACTCACACATGTCGTAAAAATTTTCTGTAGGAGACTTGAAAGATAAACTCTACAGAAGACGGTGAGAATCACCCATAACCTCGGCAGGCAGGATAAGCTGATGTTGACAACTTACATTTACTTCTCTCTGTTTGGGGGCACCTATATTCTTTCAAATTCAATAAAAATAACTGAGTACCTTTTATGGACAAGTGGGAAATTGGAAGTAGATAAGAACAAATCTCTTGGAGTTCACCAATGTTTGAAAATAAGGATCACCAGGGCGCCTGGGTAGTTCGGTTGGTTAAACTGCTGACTCCTGATTTTGGCTCAGGTCATGATCTCTGGGTCATGAGATCAAGCTCCCTGTTGTGCTCCAAGCTGGGTGTTGGAACCTGCTTGGGAATCTCTCTCTTCTTGTGTCCCTCCTGCCACATGCTCTCCCTTTCTCCCTCTCAAAAAAAAAAAAAAAAAAAAAAGAAGAAGAAGAAGGAAAGAAAAAATAAAAATAGTATTACCCCTCCCTCTGCCCAACGATAAACAAGTATATTTTCCCATTCCTTGGGATATTCA
Organism: Mustela putorius furo; assembly: GCF_011764305.1. Taxonomy (NCBI): domain Eukaryota; kingdom Metazoa; phylum Chordata; class Mammalia; order Carnivora; family Mustelidae; genus Mustela; species Mustela putorius. The sequence continues at coordinate 1,226,479 of NW_025422117.1, read as the reverse complement.
AAAACCATACTCACACCTGTATGTGAATGAGCCATTTCCAGACCGATTCATTTATGTTGTTTACTATTTTTTAACCATTAAAAAGAATGTTATGTTAAAATCATGTTGGATAATCTTTTACATAAAAAAAGCATTCGTAATTAAATTCTGAGAACAAACCGTCAATGGCATTGCTAAACCAAAGGGTATTTTTGTTTATCTTTCAGCATATTTATGGATATTGTTAAATTATCTCTAACCTATTATGCCAATTTATACTCATACTGGCTTTGACTAATAGTGTTCCTTTTTCAATCTCCTGGACAAAACTGACATTATAATTGTAAACATCCTTACCTACTTATATAGGCAAAATGTTATCTTTAATTATTGGTAAAGTTGAATATTTTTATATGCTTATTGGCTATTTTTGTGCATATATTATGTATGATTTGACTATTCTTGTCTCTGCCTCTTTTTTTAGGTTGCAGGATTTGTTTTTATTGGTTAATAAATGCTCTTTATATAACAAATGATCTGTCAGATATTACGTAATCTAGTCTTTGCAGGTTGGCTCAGCCAGTAGAGATGGTGACTCATGATCCAGCCCCCGCTGGATGTAGAGCTTACAAAAACAAAATTTAGAATTAAAAAAAGAAAAAATATAGAAGTTTTAAATGTTTTCATAAACTACATTTATTAATATTTTTCTTCATAGTTTTCTGTCTTTGATTTCATGTTTGATTGTCCTTTTCCAATGTAAAGTAAAAAGAAAATTCATATTTTTTTCTTCCAGTTGCTATGTTTTTAATATTTAAATCTTTACTCTATTTGCAATGTATTTTGTCATATGGAGATGTAGGTATTCAACTTTACTTTTTCTCTGATAGCTCTCCAATTGCACATTTATTGAATAAATCTTCTTTTTGCAAGTGACTTACGAAGTCTCCATGAAACACTAAGCTCCTACATACACTAGAACGCATTAGTGCTTTCTTTCCTGGGTACACTGAAATTGTATGTATTTTGCTATTCTTGTCAACTGTTCCAGGAAGAGCCAGGCACAAATCTCACTGTGAAAAAAGAGTAAGATCTTCCTCTCCAGATTCTAATTTTCTCTATTTCTTCTTTGAAAAGAAAAAAATGTGACCACTTTTTGGCTTCTGTGTAATGTCTGATACAGAGCCATGCTTCATCTATGTCTGTTGAGTACTTGAATGAGCAGACTCCTGGGAAAGCATCTGTGCACATGACATCAAGGTGGTCAGAGGTGTGCACTGGGCAATCTTCAGAAGTCACACAGAGCCCAGCAGTGAGGTCATGAGACCCGAGCACACAGTCTGCTTCCCACAAGGCAATCACACAGCTCACTCTTAAGTTGTGTTGTCTTCATCGAAACAATTCCCTTCATTCTTTGATCCCAATGTTCGTGACATTCCAGAACTTTTTTTTTTATCTTCGAGAAAAGTCCTAGCAGGAAAATCTCCACTGCATGGCTTCAGACATCGTCTTATGGAACTCCTTTTTCTCTCTGGAGTCCAACTCAACTTCTTTTCTCCTTCCTGTCCTTTTTCTTCTATGTGCCGAGGGACTGGATCCCTTGAAAACTTTCTTTGCCATAAAAATGAAGTTTGACAAATTTTTAATAGGCTAAATTTTAAATTTTTGTCTAGTTATTATACCAAAAATGAACGATTTTCTGGGCCCCTGACAAATTTCCCAACTTTTGAGAAATTGGCTTCAGCTGCTATGGTGTGTGAAATAACATAGGCAGTCCTTAGCACAAATGTACTTCAAAAATAGGAGTCTCTTTTCAACCTTTCCTACATGAAAATGCATCTTTTTCTCCCATGAGACTATATTCTCATTGGCAGAGATGATTTATTACCTGACTTTTAAAATCCAGTATCTAGCCCAGGGCCTGGTACAGAGTCAAACTTTAAAAAAGTATATGATGATTGAATAACTGAAAATTCAATAAATTTTTATTAAGTTATTAAAAATTATTGTTCAACGAATAAACAATAAATGAATGATATAATTAGAAAAGATAGTATCAGTCCCATTTTTTTCAACCCTAATTACTATTTGTCAACAAAGTCCGCTAATTCTGCTAGCCCACTTTTCTGTCATTATGTTCCAGACTATTCACTTCTGTACCAAACTCCATATGCTTAATTCCATTCTCCTTCAGATTGATGCTTCAAAAGTTACCTTTCCTTTACTTCCAGTTCTATTACCATTTTCCAAGATGGAAATGCAATTCATTTCCATCAATGTGTGTGTGTGTGTGTGTCTGAGTCAGTGTGTGGGTGTTTGTGACTGTGTGTGCTTGTGTGTGTCTATGTGTCCTAAGCAAGACTTGACCTAGGGACGGTGCTCAGGTAAGAGCTATTGAATTTGAAGTCTGATTCTTTTCTCCTCCCCAATCTTATTAATGATCCCGTATCTTCTGCACTTGAACTTAGGTATTAACAGCTACATTTAAATAGCTTCATTACCCTCATTTCTTATACTAGAGCTTACATTGTTGCCTTTCTGGTACTTAGACTTATCTCTAGATTTTTCGACATAATTTTTATGTAATATTAACATTAAGATGGAGCATGCCTTTATTCTTATAAAAGTTATTCTTTTACCATATTTTGTGATTCCAAAACGTTCTCAAAATTTTTCTGTCTTCTTAAAATAACTTGGGTGTAGTACTTCCTCCTGACCACAGGTGTGCTGTTTCCTGTATTCTTCCTTCTTCTGGGGCTCAGATGCAACTAGACCTGCTTCTTATCTTCTTTGGTCATTCCATTTATTGATGTCCTCCTCCCTTTTTCTCCCCTTCTCCCCCCTCTCCTTCTTTTGGCTTTGTTTTCTCTTTTTTTTCCTCTATCCTTTCTGTTTTGGGACACTTCAAATAAAGCTCTCCCTTCGAAGGAAGTGTTTTGGGTTTCTTTTTTTTTTTTTTAAGATTTTATTTATTTATTAGAGAGAGAACATGAGCAATGAGCAAGGGGAGGGGCAGAGGGAGAAGCAGACGCCCTGCTGAGCAGGGAGCCCCATGCAAGGCCCAATCCAGAAACTCCAGGATCATGACCTGAGTGGAAGACAGACGCTTAACCGACTAAGCCACCCAGATTCCCCCTAAGGAAGTGTTTTGTATCTTATTTTCGATAATATTTAGGTAACTTCCATCTCTGTTTTTTTTTTTTTTTTACATTGTTTTACTTTCTCCCGTGTTCCTTCATGAAATCTCTTTTATTAACCTTTCCCCACTCTGCCACGCCATCTGCATTCTCTTCTCCCTGTTTCCTTCTCTCACACCCAGGAAACAGGCTTACGTTACCTGTTTGGGTTTTTCCTCAGGATTTTCGTTGTGGGCCCTTAGAGCTAGTCCAGCAAACCTGCCTGGGCTTAGCAACAGACCTGTGTCTGCTTTTATTACAAAGAGGAGACACAGCCCCACAACAGACTTGCTGGTGGAGGAATTTTGAATGTGTGGTTTTCTGTATCAACTTTAATCTTTTGCTGACTCTTCAGACCGAACCGAATCAAACAAAACCACAAGACAACAACAACAAAAAAAAACATGACAATCTTTTTAACAGTAATTTTCTTGATCCATTCAATTTTATTTTGTATCTGTATTCCCTTGCTCCAAAGGTTTATTGTTTGTTTTTACTGAAATCCTTAATACAACCAAAATGTCTTTCTATTGTGGTCACAATGCTTCCCATACCCAGAATTTTATTCTCCAAGAGACTGAATCGCATTCTGAATTACCAAGACTGTCTTCCCAAAGTACTTACCCTTTTCTCCTAATGCTGTATCCAAAGTAAATGCTTGTATTTTTTTCCTGGTAATATGAATCACCCATCAAGCACGTTGTTTCCTGGGATTTGAACCAAAAAGTTTCTTGCATCAAGAGAAAGCTCAGTAAATTTTTGTTGGATGAATGGGTGAACCTTGATTTATGTCATGCCAGTTGTAATAATAATTAATATCTTCATCTCCACCAATATTACAACATTTTTATTGCAACAGTTAGCATTTACCTGCTTTGGGCCAAGGACATAAAACATGTTAGAGGCGTTATCTAGTCATAGTAGCTGTGTGTAACTTGGTTTTTCTTTAGAATTATTTAGATTTCAGGATCCCCTTCTATAGGATTGTAGATACTTTCTGTCAGATACTTCAGGGTTCCCCCTTTTCCTGAGGTCATTTCTATGTATTAAAGTTGTAATGGACACTGTTCTTAACCAATGTAACTCCCCCACCCTCCTTGTTAACAAAATACTGATCTACGGGCAGCAGAGTGCCCAGCTTAGTCTCTGTTTCTCTGCGTCCTCTGCAGCTGGGGTAACTAATTGTGGCCAGTGAACATAAGAGGAAGTCAGCTGGAACTTTCTAGGAAAACTTTTGTATCCACATGACCTGATGCTGGCACCACCTCTCTCCTCCTTGATCTCAGATGTGATGCCTGGAGCTGTGGCAACAATCTTGTGACCATACCAGCCAGGCCCTAAGCTGCAAATACATTACTGAACTATAGAACCAATTTGAGTATTCCTCTGTTTTCTGAACCCTGCCATTTTTTATTTTCTGTTCTAGTTTTTGCTGTGATGGTATTGGTGGCGGCGGCAAGGGTATCATGTGTTTTGGTGCCTCTCTGGGGTATGACGATATTTGCAAAACTAGTCATAGCTCTGCTGAGCTATTGTAATGGTGGCTCCCATTTAGCCCCCATAGGCATTCTTGCTCTGTGTAGACCCTTTCTGCATTGACTCTAGGCTTGGTCTCATGACTTGCATCTGCCAACAGGACATGAGCAAGCATAGTGCAAGTAGATGGTCAATACGCCATGTGTGTGGGCCTTGTCTGCTTGGAATGTTCCCAGCCATGATGGCCTGAGAATCCTGGCCCCACAGAGAGGCCAATGGAAAAGAAGGGAGGCACTCATGCGACCCTCAGCAGAACAACCTGCTAATAGCTGGCACAAGTTGACGGCCATGCGAATGAGCCACCCTGGCTAGTCCAACCCAGGTGAGCCTCCCGCTGAACCACATAGAGCAGAAGACTTGCCTAACTGAGCCCAGGCAACCCACAGAATCATGAGAGATCATAAAATGCCTGTTGATGTAAGCACTAAGGTTTGGGATGGTTGGTTACATAGTAACAGATAACAGGAAATGTTCCCTTCTTCCTAGATATGCCATGAGTTAAAGAATTGCGGTATCCTACAGACTAGCACAGCTGTAAAATTAGGAAAAGAGAGAAGTATTTGCTTTTGCATTTTTGCTGCAAGTCCTAGATATAATTTCTGTGTCTAGGGGAACATGAGAAGCCTGATACATTATGAACCAATTCAAAACACTACGTTTTCTGTTTAATTCTACTTAGCATTTATATAGCACTCATTATCACAGAAAAGAGGGGCTTTACGATGTTATTATTTAGCATTTATATAACACTTTTTGCTTTTAGCATATATTATAAATTATTTTAATTTTTATATTTGCAAAGTACGTTAGGATCATTTAAATTTTAAGATTATTTCATAACACTCTTTGTGAAAGAGAAAATTTATAACCAATATTGAGCACAATTTATATCTTCCCAGGGAATGTGCATACTTTGGCTATATAGAAAGCTGGGTGCAGGGGCGCCTGGGTGGCTCAGTTGGTTAAGCATCTGCCTTTGGCTCAAGTCACGATCCCAGGGTCTGGGATTGAGCCCCACATCGGACTCCCTGCTCAGCGGGGAGCCTGTTTCTCCCTCTCTTTCTGCCTGCCACTCTGCCTACTTGTGCTCTCTTTCTATCTCTCTGTCAAATAAGCAAATAAAATCTTGAAACAAAAAGAAAAGAAAGAAAAAAGGAAGCTGGGTAGCAAGGAATAGAAGTAAGGAATAGAAATGTAGCAATGATACAATTGCAACAAAGGCCATACCAGATCAATCGGCATTGAAAAAATGAGTTCCAGCCAATTGCTCCCTTCAAGCAATATTTGATACAAATATCCCAGAAGCCATAAATATCTTCATATAGCAATTCAAGTGGGAGGCATTGCACTGTGGTAGATCAGAGCAAGGCTTTGGAATGCCACAAAGAAGGTCTTCAACCTTTCTGATGATTAGCCTTTCATCCATAAAATGGATATCATTGGGTGACTGTGAGCATTAATTGAGCTTGCATGAATAAAAACACTTTATGTAGGCCTGATCTGCTGAAAGTGCCTAAAAATTAGAGCTAGACCACTAAGATGGTATTAAGATTATTGCTAAGATCTTCTTACTTAGATCTTACTACTAAGATCTAATTACTCACTAAGATTATGTACTAATTGAGAATTAATTTCCTTATTGTCACAATGTTGTCTTGGCTTACAGCATGACCATGCCATCCAGGAACTTACCACTTCTCTTATACTCTCCGTAAATGATCACCGAGAGGGAGTCCGTCACAGGGTTTATTACTCCTGTGGTCCTCCTTATCAGCTGGAAAGAGTGTCTATTTCCCTCCTGTTAAAGCAGCTCTTCCTAGTGGAGGAGGGTGGGGGGATGGGCTAGATCGGTGACGGTCATTAAAGAGGACACATGATGTGATAAGCGCTGGGTGTTATATCCAACTGATGAACTATTGAACTCTACATCTGAAACTAATGATGTACTATATATTGGCTAATTGAATTTAAATTAAAAGAATAAAGTGCACTCTTCTTTATTGTTATGAAAGGACATGGGGTTTAGGAATTCTCCACAGAGCTCTGAAGCAGAGGTCATCAGGTAGTTCTGGTGAACGGGGACACTATGCTATTCCCTGGGAAGTATGGAGTTTTCTTACTTAATGGCAGGGGCACCCACACAATATCTCCCTCTTCTTAACAATGCCTTCAGTGACCCTGGCCATTAAGATTTCCTATTGCCCCAAGAGAGCATTTGGCTGGTGCCTTCCAGGGTTGAGGAGGACAATGGGGCCATCGTTCCTTTGTTTCCTGCAAAAAGGAAGTTGAGGAATGTCTGCTAGATGGCTTGTTACATCTTAGTGCCAGAGTTATAATTTGAACTCAGTCTTATGTTCTAGAAATGCATGTTCTTTACAGAGCTGCAGAAAGAGTTTTCCTATAGAGTCTTACAGTTTGAAATTATACAGTTATCTATATGTGTGCGTTACCAAATGATCAGTCTGATTCCTCAAACTTTCAACTCAATTGGCTTGGGCCCCAGAATTTAGGGGCTTGGTTTCCTAAGAGAAATTCCTATTTTCAGCTTGTTTTCACACAGAGCAAAGGAGACACCTGGGTTCTAAAACTAGTTTGTGCTTCTGAATGCTTTCACACTTTAAAAAACAAACAAACAAACTTCAAAACCGGAAGTTAAATAGAATGACAAGTAGAAACTATCATGTTATCTTTTTTTTTCTTTTCTTTTTGAGATTGTTAACCAAGGGTAGACAATTTTCTAAAATTCATGTATACTTTCAAAAGAAAACATAAAATACTGGGTCCATGCATCTGTTTCAGAAAGACTGGCTGTCTTTAGAAGGAACTTTTTTGTTTTATTTTAATTGCTCTCATAGTTCTGTCTCTGTTTTGAAATGTGTTGGCCCTGAAAAGCTGTGGAAACACTTAAGTTGAATAGTTTGTCGATTCTTATACAGGTAACAGGTAAAACCACCAACTTTTCTGAGGTATTCTTGAATTATTAGATTTACTCATTCTCAGGCATTTTCAAATCCCATTACTTAAGGATTTGGCCCTAGCATCCTTCCTATCTTAGTTCTCCCCTACAACACAAGCACGTTGGAGAAAAACTATGCGGCGGTAAAAGTGAACAAGAACATGAAACTTGAGCTGTGCTGTGGGCAGAGGTAAAATGTCAACAGAAGGCTCCTGTCGTGCTTTCCTGTGGTTCTAAAAGCTGATTCCTGAACAAATAGGACAGCAGAACCTGGATAACTTGGGGGATGTTCTTGTAAGAAGCCCATAAACCACAGTCACTGAAACACAATGAAAAGAGGAAGAGTTGGGGTGCCTGGGTGGCTCAGTGGGTTAAGCCTCTGCCTTCGGCTCAGGTCATGATCCCAGGTCCTGGGATCGAGCCCCACATCGGGCTCTCTGCTCAACGGGGAGCCTGCTTCCTCCTCTCTCTCTCTGCCTGCCTCTCTGCCTAACTGTGATCTCTGTCTGTCAAGTAAATAAATAAAATCTAAAAAAAAAAAAAAAAAAAAAGAGGAAGAGTTGGAATTCATGAGCCACTAATAAGAAATATTTAGAGGAAGAAAAGCTGTTAGGAAAAATGTTCAAAATGAAAAAGAAATTGATACTTGAATATGATGCATACAAGAAGGGGGGAGGGAAAAAAAAGCCCACAAAAGAGATTCTTAAAAGTGAAAAAGCCCTGGAGATGAAATGTTATATAAATATCGTTAGTCAGTTACAATCAGCCACGGCAAAGCCGCATGTTTTGTAACTGGAAGAACCGACAAAAGTGAAATGACCAGGTTAGCATGGGAAGAAGGGAACTGGGGGAAAGAGTGCTTACTAACTGCACCAAAAAGAGAAAAAAAAAAAAAAGGAGGGAGCTGGTATTGAGGACAGCAACAAACCTCCCCTTGGCATTATGATGGCGTTAAATAAGAACTAATGATCATAAACGATTATGGCCAAATCCAACAAGAGGGAGAAAAAGAACCCACTGACATATGAGATCCAAAGAATGGAATTTGTGGCAGGTGGAGGAACACGGATCAAATTCTTCATAGCATTCTTACCAGGTCAGTCTGCTGGTAAACCCCTTAGTGGTCCCCACTGCTTGCTGATGATTCCACCCCCTCAAGGCATCGGTCCTACAACATCTGGTTCTGCTTCCGTCTTCAGGAGAACCCTCCAAAGCAGTAGAACCTTGCTCAGAGCTCTTGCCTTCTCCTCTTCAGGGTCTGCCCCTCTACCTCGAAGTAATGTTCCCCCTTCGTTTCAGCCTTTCTAGGCCATATATCAAATATACCGCAGATTCCCTTCCCCACTATTCATCTGTTCAGGAAATACACACTGACCACCGACTATTACCTGGAACTTATTCTAAGACTCTGGATACTGCAGCAAAATAACAGATTGAAATCCTGGTCCTCGGGGAGCATATTTCAGTGAGGGGCGGGGAAGGGACGTGGCCAATGAATAAATAAACAAGCAACAGAATATTTATAAAACCTCTCCCCATCTCTCCTGTATTGGTTTCCCATGGCTACGGTAACAAATTACCAAGAACTCAGTGACATTGGACAACAGAGATGCGCTCTCTCATGGCTCTGGAAGTGCTGGCGAGGCCCCACCTCCTCTGGAAGGCTCTGGGACAGAACCCTTCTGGCTTCTTCCAGCTTCTGGTGGTGGCCCGCAGTCCTTGGGGCCACATCACCCCAGTCTCTGCCTTGGTGGGCACACAGCATGCTCGTCTTATCTGCGTGGGCCCCTCCCCCTGCCCCGTCCTCTCTCTCAGGAAGCCACTTCTCCTTGGTTCTAGGGTCTTCTCTAAATGAAATCCAGCATGATCTCATTTCAAGATCTTTAATTAACTCTACAAAGACTCTTTTCAGTAAAAATAAGGTCCCTTTCCACATTCCAGGCACTTGTGTCTGTTATCTTTTAAGGGGCCATTGTTTTGGACGTAGCACATCTTCCAGGTCCATGTAGACAAAATTTCTAATATGTTTTGAAAGCACATAACCCACTCATTTTGTTGTTTTATTTTTTGAAGAAAAAAAAAACACCTTATATTTTGTATAATGGCCATCTTTGGACTTGTTTTTTTTTCCTTTTTTTTTTTAATGTGTTTTTTTTTTTTTTAAAGATTTTATTTATTTATTTGACAGAGAGAGATGACAAGCAAGCAGAGAGGCAGGCAGAGAGAGAGAGAGAGGAGGAAGCAGGCTCCCCGCTGAGCAGAGAGCCCGATGCGGGGCTCGATCCCAGGACCCTGAGATCATGACCTGAGCCGAAGGCAGCGGCATAACCCACTGAGCCACCCCGGCGCCCCTGGACTTGTTTTTTCTACCCTTTGCTGCACCCACTGCAGCAGCTCCGTTGAAAGTAGATGACAATGGCTTTTTGTCGTTCTCCACTGCTTCCCCTCTGGTCCAAACATGTAGTTTTGTGGTAGCCTCCTCTCTGTCCCTCCCCACCTCGTGCACCCCGCCCCTCCACAGGTGGGGCTCCTCCCAGCAGGAGCAGAGCCCTTCTAAAAGCAGACCAGAGCCTCTGTAGGTCTCTCTGACAAATGTCACCTGCTCAGAATGCTTTCCAGGATGATCCTAGCTAACATTCAATGTACAGCGATCAGTGTGATTATGTATTTGTGGAGTATACGTTTCTTATCTGTCTCCCTGCCCTGCTCTGGGATGTAAGTGTTTTCTGAGCTCGCTCTTTTTATTTATTTATTTATTTTTTAAGAGGTTAAGATGGACATCAGGCCTGTAGGATTTTAGGACGCCTGGGTGGCTCAATCAGTTAAGCGTCTGTCTTTGGCTCAGGTCATGATCTCAGGGTCTGGGGTTGGAGACCTGCATCCGGCTCCCTGCTCAGCGGGGGGTGGAGTGGGAAGGGTCTGCTTCTCCTTCTCCCTCTGTTCGCATGCAAGCCCTCTCTCTCCGAAAATCATATTGCTTTAAAAAATATTATATGAAAAAATGGAAACTCAAATAGGTATGATAAGATCAGGGTGTTTTAAAAAATTAAATGTTAACAGAGAGGTCTGTTCATTCTAACTCTTTCTGATGATTTGTAGAAGTCATTCCTAAATCAGCGGCGGGAACTATAGCGCCTGCTCTTCCTTCACCTCCCACATACGGGGCACATGCAGGAGGACTCTCAGGTCGTGTTTGACAGATAGTTCCCTTAGCCAGGCTAAGATGCTGTTCTGCCGCAGTAACAGGGGGCACCATGGCAACCATTTGGGAAGGTTGGTGAAGAGGAGCTGAGCTCAGAAGGCACAGTCACTTAGCGCACAATTACCACACGTCATCAGTGCCCATGACTGTTGCCATTGACTAGCAGCCCTGACACCATGTTGGTGTATTTCACTACTTATGATTCCATACCCGTCCTTTTCTGACCAGATTTGGCATTGTCAGCAAAGAAGGGGAAGGAGAGGAATGACAAGAGGACATCCGGGAGAGGTGTGACGTGGCCTCTTCATAAGCCCATTCATGGTGTGGGCCCTCCAGCATGGTGGTAGGAGAGGTGGTGTTCAATTTTACAAAGGAAATAGAGAAACGTAGTTGAAGAAACTTAGCAAGGAGTTACCATAGCTTTGTGTTTAGGCACAGATTTGGAGTTCGAATCCTGGTTCTTTCTCTAAGGAGTATCTTTTCTTTCATTTCCTAGAGGGAAGGGAGCAGGGAGGCAGCTTCCTCCTTTCTAGTCAGGGCCCCTATTCCTCCCCAACCCCCCAAACTCCAAACAAAGCGTCCGAACTAGATTTGGTAGGTGTTTCTTTGTTGTTGTTGTTATTATTATTATTATTATTATTATTTAACAGGGGTATGACTTGATCAAAATAAGATTCGGTGGAGATAACTTGGTGATGACCTAGCAGACAGAATGGAGAGAAGACCCAGCCTGCCCGCCACAGTGGTTTGCATAAGTGTCTTCTATGAACGTGAGTGTGAACATTGGGAATGGTCTCTGGGAATGGAAAGGAAAGAATGGAAGAAAAGTCAAAGGCGTCTGAAAACTGATTTAAAGCGAGGGGCCACGGAAATGGGGAGGACATCAGCAAAAAAGACTTAAATTTAAGGAGGCAGAATGTGAACAATTAGTTTGGTGGCAGGAAAGGACGGATGAGTTTGGTCTCAAACAAGCTGACCTTCAGATGCAATACACAGACGAAGCGAGAAGGAAACGGGGGTCGGGAAAGAGAGCTTGAATATGTGAGCGCATGAGCTACGATGGGAGACCAGAACGGGAGAGAAGGAGCAAGGATGCTTCCAAGACAGTCTGGCAAAGGGTTTTTTGGATTCATAGGGCAACAGAAAATACGGATCATTTAATAGGGTTTGAAACAGAAACGACAGGCAAATAAGTTAGGTAGGACACCAAGTTTGACCAAAAGCATTATTTTATTCTTGTTTTTGTTTGAGTCTAGACATGATTATGGAGCATCAATCTTGTCTTTAGATTTGATCTATCACGGTCACTAGACAAACTTGTCCTGTGAAATTGCTTATGTTTAATAGGGAACACTCTGGCCTCACTGTGAGTGTCAGGCCCACTCATAATGATGCCGGGACCTAACTGGGCAGTTCTAGGCTTCCCCCCATTGGCGGGGCTGCTTTTCCCTTTCTGACTATGAGTTCTCCCCAGATGCTAGTAGTTCACTGTTACTCAATAACTAGTGATATGTGTTTATTTATTCAACTGACTTTTATTGAGCAACTTTTATGTTCTGGGAATATAATGATGGTCAAAGCAGACATGGAATCTTTTGGAAATTAGAGCCACAGTGGGTAGAAGAGAGATGGAAACACATTAATTAAAGAAAAAATGTATTTAATTACAAGCTGTGATAGCTATTATGAAGGAAAAGTGCAGAGTTGTCAGAAAGTATAACCACAGAGCTAACCTAGCCTATAGAGTCAGAAATTGATGTTTGAGCAGAAATTGAAAGCATAAGTAGGAATTAGCTGGGTGAAGAAGGTGGAGATGGATGGTGGGAAGGGTATTCTGGGTAGACTGAATATCATTTGCAAAGGCCCTGGGGCAGACAGAATTTGGAGAAACCACAAGAAGGTCCATCTGAAAGCTATTTCCAAGTTTTCTCTTGGATCAAACAATATTTGTCACAATATTCAGCATTCCAAATAATGAATTCAAAAACTTAATGGGCTGTTTAGAAGCCAGTTGGTTTAGCAGAAGAAAGCTGCCATATAGTTTGTAAGAGTTGATGCCATAACGGTTTATAAGAAGCAATGGTCTCATTATCTGGGAATTCATCAAAATCTCACTGTTATCATTTGAACCCAGAACGTTGGTGTTTTCACACTGAATGCTTGGTCGGTTCCATCTTCTCGCCCCTCATTTCTTAATTACTTTCTTGTATTCTGTGTCTCTCATTAAATCCCTAGCCCCTCTGAGGATAAAGGTCTCTCCTATTCATCTTCACAGATCCCCTAGCACCTTGGCGTTTAGTGGATTTCACTGGTGTCACTAACATTTCTTGAACCATATGCCCAGTGGTGTTCCACACGAGGATACAAAATCTAAAACAATGACTGCCCATCCTCAGGGAGTTTAGAGTTGCTGAAGGAATCTGAGCCACCATCTTAAAACATAAAACATTTTGGGGCTACTTTAACAAATAACTCGACGTAAATTTCGACAGTCGCTTCTCCTGCGATAAAATAATATTTATACTTCAGAGGCTAAGAAGCTACTTTTAATACTATTTTCGTTTTTCCAAATAAAGTTGGAAGATTACAAGATGGTATTACGGTTGTTAAAATCAAATGACTTAATTGTGATCCCATTTATAATTGATGCTTTCACCTTGAGGTATTTGAAAATGATGTGCAATTCCTTTTATCTTTCCAATGGCAGCCCCTGTAATGCTTGTGGGAGCCCAAGATGGAGAATTAGGAGCTCTTCACTCGGCCCCTGACTCACCAGGTTACCCAACTTAACCTCACCATTTCCTCATCTGTAAAATGGGGATAATAGTACTTCCCTCTCTCGCTGGGGTGTCATGAGTATTAATTAGTGTTTGTCAAGTGCTTTGAGATCTTCAGATGAAAGGCCCCGTGGAAACCCAGTCTAAAGTCTTATTATTTAAAGCTCCTCACCTCCCACTTTCACTGAGCAGTGATTACCAATTATAGCCAACTCTAAGTGGCAGTAATGGTGCATTGAGACACGACAAGGCAAGTTTTATTGGTCCATTAGGACATGCCTATTTGGGTGAATTAGTTTTGTGAAAACGGTTACTATGCCAAGGACTTTTATTTTGGGCAGTTGTTGGTCTTAATAGTTGAGAGTTAAATATTAAGCCATTTGGAAAGGCTGGTTTCGCGTTTCAATTGGGAAGATAGCCCTTCGGGGACCGTTCCATTTACATCTAAAGAAGCTTAGGTATGTAGTGAGGTAGAACTTCCCTCTCATAAAATGAAGTTATATTTATATGGAAGGCTGACTTCAGTTTCTGAGAAACCAGCTGAATAACGAAGACAATACTACCCACTTAATTAGCAAAGGAAGAAGTGTCTCCCACATATAATTTTCTGGATTCCAATTTCAAAGGATTCATAACTTGTGAAAAAAATTAATTTTCTCATTAGAACCATATTTAATACATGGCAGCAAGTTAAATCAATTCTTGGTACCTTTTTTTTTTTTTTTTTTTTTTTTTTTTTTTTTTTTTTAAGCTCTTTTGTGGATCTGTATTGATGACCCAGTATTTGAGAATTAGCGGTCTGGTGTTTGACTTCAAAAAGGGGGCACATTCTTACCGGTGATTGCAGAATCAAAATAACATATGTTCTTTAAAGAATTGAAGCACCATTAATTTGTCTTGTTTCAGGTTTATTTGTTTTTTGATCTAAAAATGCTTAGCATTTTCCTGGTTCAATAGTAACAGCTAATTTCTTCTTCAGGAAGCAGGGTATTAGCTAGATAAGTCTGGTTCAAAAGCTATCTGAGTTGTGAACACGATGATCTTATCTAGACCTGAGATGACACACGCATATTTTCACGACCACAAGTTTCTTTTTAAAAACACACACACAAAAACAATTCCATAAAAGCCAGGATGCCTCAATTGTGGCAGAATCGCGTGTTTTTCATTTATCTACAAGGCAAGACAGAAAAGGATGAGGTAAAAGGATTTTACTAAGTTTTTTTTTTTTTTATGTAGAAAATAATAAACTATCTTCCTATCAGGTAGATCACAAGGTAACGTTTCATCATGAATTCATAGCGTGTTTATAAACACTATATGATCTCATTTAGATTCATTCTTAATTCGCGATAATTTGAGTGTGAAGAGATGTAAAAACACCATTGTTCTCCCCGTGAAAACAGAGTTCCTTGAACAAATTCATTGTGTAAACAAGGGAAACACTTTCTTTACTTAAGAGTGAGGCCTGACGTTGTCTAGGGCCTGAGAAACCAGCTAGTGGCATTGTTGGCATACAAAGAACATGCCAATTATGACTGATTCTTATCTACCTATTAACAGACTTAGCAGTCACTCCTTAACACTTAGAGCCCATTATCCTGACCATAATTTTGCTGTTTGCTTACTAAAATACACACACACACACACACACACACACACACACACATCTTTTTAAAAAATCACAGATTTAAGTGATCTAATGAGTGTTCGTCTATGCCTATTTCACTATTTAAAAAAACTTTCCCTTAAAAATCATGAAATTCCTGAAAATCACGTATTCACTCATTCAACAAACCACACCACTGAGAATCCGTCACCCCTGAGCTGGAAGGGGGAGGGGAGAAAAGACGACCACAAAGATGTGTTGTGTAGTGTGACATCGGAGAAGAATCTTATTTATTCTGGTGAATTCTGGGGAGGACAGACAGTAGAAAGGGTGCTACCAGACTTCATTTTTTTCTGGAAAAATGGTGTGGAATTATGGGAAGGACCTGGTAGGAGGCAGGAAGGAAGAGAGTGCAATCAAATACAGGTGCAGCTGAAATGCCGAGAGGGCTCGGGTCAGACAGAGCCTGGCTCATGCCAACTAGATTTGATCCCCAAGGTGACTGGATGTGGTTGGAGGGATTAGCAGGGTGGTATGTTCAGATGCAAGTTTAGAAAGTTCTCTCGGGTGGCCCTGCTCAGGACCTTCCAGAGCTGGCTCATCAGTGGAAGGACTAAATGACACAAAGTAAAGGCAAAAACACCATTTATTGTATTTGCTTTTGTCAGGTTAAACATTGAACATTAAAATCAAAAGCATTTGAAAAGATGAACTAGCCCCATTTTCTTTCACACCCTCAGTAACAAAAAAAAGCAAACAAACAAACAAAAAAATTACTTCCACTTATGTTTATGTCTCCCTTTCGGTCTTTCATGAAATCCAAGCAACTATGAATATGAATTCGTTTGTTCCCTTTCTTCGCCCAAGGGTAGAAGATTATAGTCACTATTCCGCACCTTGCTTTTCGTTATTGTTTTGAGGGAGGTTTGTCTTTAGAGTTTTTTGTTTTGTCTTGTTTTTTTTTTTTTTTTGAGATTTCGTTCGTTCAGAAAGAGCAAGCTTGGGAACCTATATTTTTATAACGCTCCTCACTAATGCTGATAATCAGTTAGAAACCACCGACCTATGGGATGGTTGAGAAGCATATCAGTTTGGAAGCAGGAAGCCAGGTTGGAAGCAGTGGGAATGGGAAGGAAGGTACACCTTCGGAGGTACATGGGATCCTTAGTATGGGAAAGTCATACTGCATCAGGGTAATATTTCAAAAAATATTTGTCCTAGGTGTATTCTATTCCCGGCAAGTTGGGTTTCACAATTACAGCCTCAAACACGGGTCAAGGGGATGGTATTGCTAAGGGAGGGAGTTGGACATGGGGCAGGGGAATGTTGGCTAGGTGGAAAAGGTTCAGGCAGAGTGGGGCCTTGGCTGTATTCCCTCCAGGGTGGCAGAGGAGGGCCTGGGTTTGGTCCTGAGGTTGTCTCTTAGTCAACTATTGTATGGGGGCAGAGAAGGCATCCCAGATTCTCCAGAAGCCTGTGGAACGGTACATATGTTGGCTGTTGGACCACCTGCAAGCTTCATATAGAATTACTGCACAGGGGAGATGGGTCCCTGATCTTGAGGTCTCCCATGGGGATCACCCACAACAGAGACCAAAGGGTGTCACAGCCCTATCTTGAGACTGCCACAATACCCAGGCGGCTGAGATGGGTTCCTTGAGAGGAAAGGAGGGCTTTCCTGCCAATGGAATGGACGTGGGGTTGGGAAAGGACCAGCACTGATAGATCCAGGCCCCCAGTTTACCTTGATGTACACACAGAGCTGCCATCTTGGATGGGAGTAGAAGGAAGGAGAGGAAATTTGGAAAAGTGAGCACCTCCCCTCAGGAAACCAAGTTACCTTAAACAGATGCTTAAGTTAGTGGGTCCGGCTGAGTTTACTCGTATTGTCAACAATGAAAAGCAGATCGGTGATAGAGGGGGGAAAAAAAGAAGTGATTTTTTTTTCTTTGCACATCTAGCTAATATAAGTGCTTTTGCAATGCCCCTATGACACCATTCACATTTTTTATAGTACATGGGATTTCATACTTTCCCCAAGACCAGAGCATTTAAAGATGGCGAAGAAAAGAGTTTTGCCCAAGGCTGAGAAAAGTGCTAGGAAAATATGCAGGTCAAAGAATAATTGAGTTGATTACAGGTACGTTTATTAGCCTTATTTTTTTGAAGGTGGGAATTAAGAAAGCTCTCACAGAGTTAGAAGGGCAATTATATGGGACTAGTTCTGGAGTTCTGCTCGTGAACTTGGGCTTTCGTTCCTTAAGACCATTCTCCTCCTATGGGTCATTTTGGCGGTGTCTTTAGTCTACTTTAGTTTTTTACCATGAAAACTCAGAGGAAGTTAGTTCATCAGTGCAACTTTCCTGGGTCCCTAAATTCTAGAGGCAATGAGAATTGGCATCAACGTGGCCTGCCTGGAGGATTTGCTGCATTGCTGATGACTGATGGTTGATTTTTTTTTTTTTATAAACATATAATGTATTTTTATCCCCAGGGGTACGGGTCTGTGAATCTCCAGGTTTACACAGTTCACAGCACTCACCATAGCACATACCCTCCCCAATGTCCATAACCCCACCCCCCTCTCTCGACCACCCTCCCCCCAGCAACCCTCAGTTTGTTTTGTGAGATTAAGAGTCACTTAGGTTTGTCTCCATCCCGATCCCATCTTGTTTCATTTATTCTTCTCTTACCCCCCAAACCATTTTTTAAACAAACTATGGACTACTCGCTTTGATTGGCCTATTAGAGAAGTCGTTGGCCCTTTAAGGGACAATCACTGCTGTCAACAGATAGGATTCTTTGGTAGAAAAAAAATGACCCCAGAGAAAATGTACCTTTCAGCATAGCTGGTTTCCTATATCCACTCTCTTCTTTTGGGCATGAGAGCAATGGGTTCCAGATCAAGGTCTGAAAACCCATTTACCTACCATTAAAAAAAAAAAAAAAAAAATTCAGCTCTGCATTGCCCCTAACCCCGGAGGCTCATTCTGTTAATTGAGGTACAAGAGATATTATGAAGAACAGACCCAAAAAACCCAAATTGTTCCTGCTCTAAAATGTTTAAGTGGTCCAGAATCTGTCAGTAGATGAGGTGTGCCACATAAAGAGTTTGAAATAAGTTATTTGATCACAAGGTTCATGTGGTTCAGGCAAATGGCTTAATTGTACAGTATTTTTTATTAGGTATAGTTGTTAGATTTTGCATTATATAATTTGGTTGCTGTTGCTCTTCAATAAAGACCTTTAATAGTAATATAAGCCATAAGTACACGGTGATGCTGACCTTGAACCATCAGATGTAAAGACTATTGAACCAATAAAACATGCCCCTAATTTCTCCTGTTACAGTCGTTACTTTTTTAAGGAAAAATTATTCTAAGAAAAAATAGAAAAATAAAAACTATTTGAAGGAATATTCTTATTAGAGGACCAGTAATTCAGAGGAAAAGTAAGAGACAACTACCAATTAAAACACAAGTCAAGAATTTGCTACAGAGAAAAAAGATATTTAAAAAAGATGGACTGGATATTACATACAATTATTGATGTCGCTCTTTACATATACGTGCTTTTCGGTTCAGTTCTCTTTTGGAAAAATGTGTTTTGTTTCGTAATTTCTCTCAGCCTGGGATCTCCTTCTACCTTCGCTTCAAACTTTCCTCCCGTTTCTCAAAAGCAAAGCTCTCACAGAGGCCAAGTTTGCATTTTCAATTTGTTTGCTGGTAAAAGAAAAATAAACAAGATTTTAGATGTTTAAAATGAGTGAAAGTAGGACGCTTGGGTGGCTCAGTCGGTTAAGCGTTTGCTTTCGGCTCAGGTGATGATCCCAGGGTCCGGGGATCAAGTCCACATCGGGATCCTTGCTCAACAGGGAGCCTGCCACTCCCTCTGCCTGCCGTTCCCTCTGCTTGTGTTCTAACAAGCAAATAAATAAAATCTTTTTAAAAAAAGATAGATAAAATAAGTGAAAGTTGCCCACATGCTCAGAAAATTGTCTGGGCACTAATTAGGGGAAATTTTACACAGGTAGCATTTCAGAGACTTCTCTTAGCTTGTGGGTTTTCACGATGGATTCTTCCTTTTCAATCCACTTTCAGAAGCATCTGGGTGGAGATGGGGGAAGCTGAGCTCCTCATCAAAACAGTTTCCTCGGAGAGAAAATGGTGTTTGGGGAATCTCTGCTCCTGGGCGAGTTTCTACAAGTTGGGCGGAGCCCCCCACCCCCACCCCCCCCATCATGCAAGGAAATGGACGGAGTACTTGCCCAACATCTTTGGGGGAGCTGATACTATAAATGATAAATATTATAACTAATATTTATTGTCTATTATTTCCCAGATCTTTCATGAGCACTGGGGCAGTGAGCACAGAACGGTGCTTGTGAAGTCCACGTTTGATGAATTGAAAATCAGGTTTTAAGCCGGAAGCATCGACTCTCCCCTAATTTGGGGGAGGGGGGAGGAAATGTGGCTTCTTTTTTAAAACATAATTTCTAAGACGTCCGTGTTTCCATCTTCTTCTCTAGCTCACGCGTGCAGCCGGGTGATCGTGGGAGAGCCATTTATTTCCTTTGGGCTTTGGTTTCCTCATCGAAACTTAGGGAATTTGTTGGAACAGGAGATCTCCAAGGGGGCCTCAAACTCATATAAATCAGAGTCACTGGATGGCTTGATGAAGCACATCCGGCTGGGCGCCACCGGCAGTTCACATTCTGATTCCAAGAGCATATGAAAGTCACCTTCATTTCTATCCAGGCCTTATTTAATTCACTGTGAAGCGATAAGGCAGCTCCCCCCAGCCAAAACTTTCAGTCCTTCTCCTCCCCTATCTCTTCCCTCCTCTTGGCAGATCTGACGTCTTTGGGGAGAGGAGGGGGGTGGACCGTCTCCCTGGCGCAAGTCAGGCAGGGATGTTGGTGAGCGGCTGGGCTCCTGAAATTCTGGCCCGTTGTTGAGTTTGTGTATAAACTAACAGGTTGTCAGAGTCTGTCTGGGGCATCCCTATACAGATGTTTTGATATCTCTGTGGAGGAGGCCACCTCTGGAATGAATCTTTACCCATGCCACATGTGGTGAGAAATGAGTGAAATCGTTGTGATCAAGTCTATGTTCTCTGGCTTCTTGTTTTGTTCTGTGATTTCTGTCCTCGTGTACATTTCCTGTACCCTGTCATCACCGCGTTGGTCAGCACCTGACACTAAAAGCCTTGGCTTTCCCCACAGGAGACCCAGGGGAATCTTGAACCCTGAGAAAGTAGCAGTGGCTTGTTCTTGGTCTCCTGGATCAGGTCCCATCGGGCTGTCTTAGACTGCGGGTGAGGTGATAGCAGCGGGGACTCCTCATGGCCCCCCGACACCCAAAGCTGCCGTAGGTCCCCAGTCAGCCCACGGCTGGCTGCACTTGTCACTCTCAATTTTATACTTTATCTTCCTAAATCTTCATCAGGCCATGTATCTATCAACCGCAGTATACATGATACTGATTATCCTATTTCATCTCACTATTCTGCTTTTAAACAGGGAGGGACCATGGGATCCTGAGTTTGGAAATTATATATTTGGGTCATTTTCAACTATATCTGAGAGCACTACAGTGAAGAGGGTACTTTGGGGCTGCCAAGGATATTAAAAGAGAGCAGATTGGACAGATCTCTCACTGAGCTCATCTCTGTCTGTCTTGGGTATTAAAGTTCTACATAGGATTTTGTTTTTAAAAAGTTAAGTAGCCTTTAAAAACAGCAGTTTGAAAACAACTGCCACTAATTTGGTGTAAGATCTCATCGCACAATTGGGAAATCAGACTCAGAAATTAGCCCAAGGTGACACAATTACAGCAGAGTGGCCTCTACAAGTTCAGGTAATTTGCTCTTCCTAAGTCTGGCCTCCGGACCCAGGTGGTGTGACTAGCATTTATTTGCAGATTCTTTATTATTTCTTATTCACTTAGGATTCCCATAAAACGAACCATTTTTGAGTGTCTGATCCAGGGGCATCTACTACACCTGCAATGTTGTGCAACCATCTTTTCTGTCTGGTTCCAGCATATTCTAATCACCCCAAAAGGAAACCCCGAGCCTGTTAATCACTTTGTTCCCATTCCCCTGCCCACACCTGCCCCTGATGATCACAGATCTGCTTTCCATCTCTGTCATCTTCCCTGTTCTGGACATTTCATAAGACTGAAATCATACAATATGTGGATTCACTCACCAAACAGAGCTCACGGCAACATAGTGCTTTATGGACCAGCACTTTAGGATTGTTGATGGCTGAGTAATATCCCACTGTGTGGATCGTGCACACTTTTGTCTGTTATTTTCTCTTCGAAGACACCCTCTTCTCATTCCTGGGAGTATGTTGCCAGCAGCCCTGCTCCCCTGGGAAGGAGACAAATAAAGGTAACAGCTAAATTATCACACTCAAGGCCTTGTCCTCAGTTGTCCAGTGCCGATTTCTGGTCCCTTTAGCATCCAGCTGGCACTGACCTTGAGTCAGCACTTGATCGCCCTGTGCCTCAATTCCCTCCACTAATGAGGGAGGGAAACAAGATGAGATGACTCCTCGTGACATTCTCCACAGGTAATAATGAGTTAACCCTCATTAAAGGCTTTGAGGTCCTCAGACTTGAGGCGCCATATGTCATATGTAAATACGAGGTCGCCATGTAATAAGCATCCACCAGGAGCTCAGTGGGTCTCTTCTAGCTCCCTTTTTATAAAATGACAAGCACTAGTGAACTTTCCCAGGCACGCTGTGTGTGCTCTTCCTTTTTGCTAGGCAGAGTGGGGTACCTTCAAGGGCTCCTGTCCCAGTGCCTCCAGCCCATCAAATGCTCATCAACCCTTGAAAGAACTGCAACATGTCGAAAGCTACCGAGCACCACCATTTGCTAAATGTAAGACATTCAGTTCTATAATCTCCTTCGAGCTTCACTGCGCCTCTTGGGATATAGATGTTATACAATTTGAATAGGAGACGCGAGAGGCTCAGTGAAATTATGTGACTTGTGCAGAGTCCCAAATTTCAAAGCCAGGAACCGGTGGAAGTAGGACCCATTTCTAGTTGTGTGAAGCCTTTATGCTCTGCTTCATCCCCTGAGTTGACTGGTTCCTGTCCCGAGAAGGTCTGAACAGCCACACTGGTCTGCAAAACCTGGGAGAAAATTGTAGAACTGAATGGAAAAAACACACTGTGCTGAGTTGAAGAGGGTCCCTCCTTCCCCAAATTCACATCCAACCAGGACCTCATCCAGAACATGACCTTATTTGGAAAAAAGGTCTTGGCAAATGTAATTAAGATGGGACATACTGGTTTAGGTTGAGCCCTAAACCAAGTGGTTGGTTCTTTGATGAGAGAAAGGAGAGGGGAATTCGGACACAGAGGCCCACAGAGGGAAGATGTCAGGTGATGTCAGGCAGAGATTGGAATGGCGTAGCTATAAGCCAAGTGACATGGGAAGTTGCTGGCAATCGCTAGATATTAGGAACAGGCAAGCAATGATTCTTCTCTAGAGTCTTTTAGAGTCTTCTGCTGAAAACTTGATTTCAGACTCCCAGCCTGCAGAACCATGAGCCAGTAAGTTTCTAGTGTTTAAATTCAAATTTGTGGTAATGTTACAGCAGCTTTTGGAACCCAATGCATAAACCTTTCTCCATCAGTTCGTGCATGGATTCTTTCAGTGGACTATTAATCTCATGGAGTTACAATCGAATGAAAAGATTCTCTGAACCAAATTGCCCAGATGGCCAAATTAATGGAAAATTGAAACTTTTTGGAAAAAAAAATTCATTGTACACACATATCCTTTAGCTACATGGCTATGATGTTTGTTAGGAAATGTTGGTGTAGGGGTACCTGGGTGTCTTAGTCGGTGAAGCACCTGCCTTCTGCTCAGGTCATGATCTCGGGGTCCTGGGATGGAGTCCCACAATGGGCTCCATGCGCGGCAAAGAATCTGCCTCTTCCTCTCCTTCTGCTGTTCTCTCCCTCTGTGTCAAATAAACAAATAAAACCTTTAAAAAGAGAGAGAGAATTGTTGATGTAAGCAGGAAAAAAGGAAAGGACTAAAATGACATATATTCATAACTAATGGAATTAAAGTGATAGGCTAGAAACAATAGATTTGTTTGGAGGGAAGTGAGAACTACTAGTGATGGAAACAGTCTATACAATTAAGGAGGAGAATGAGGTGAAAACAAAATACTCAAGGCATATATTGAAGAACAAGGAAATGTAAAAACCTGACAGAACTTAATGTCTTGATTACTACATATTTATCAGGATGAGCTTCCTGGTTAATGAATCTGGAAATAGAAGGTGAACTGGATTTTTCCACTTTGGGACAATTCTATATAGATTAATTAAAGGCAAATATAATTCCTTGTCATAATATAGATTAGCTATGGGGACTTTTTGGCTGATTCGTACTTGTGTTGCTTTTTATTAATGGCTTCATCCTACTCTTTACTGCTGAAGCCTATGGCTGTAAAAAACCCTAATTTCCAAGCTAAGGGTTGGGTAGCTGGCCGTGATTTTCATTCACCAGAGCAGAAAAGAGCAGAGGATGGTGACCTGAAGGTCTGATTTTTGTGGCAAATTCTCATCAACTAGTCTGTGGCCTCCAGTAAGACCCCAGTCTCCCTGAGTCCCAATTTTCTCTACGTGCATATGCTAAAATGCCCCTTCCAGGCAAATGAAGAAGCCAAGAATGATAAAGTTGCTACAGAACACATAGGGGTTGGGGTAAGAGCCAGACCGAAGGGTATGGGTGAATGTATTCTTCATTCTAAATAAAATTAAAGATTTAAGATGAAGTTTCATGAAAGCCTAAGAATATCTAGTAAATGAATTCTTGCCATTGACTTGATACTCCATTTGCTGTTGTACATACAAGTTCAAAAGATATATCACATCCCCGTGATAGCTACCCTACATTAGAAGAAACTGACGTGGGGCGCCTGGGTGGCTCAGTGGGTTAAAGCCTCTGTCTTCGGCTCAGGTCATGATCCCAGGGTCCTGGGATCAAGCCCCACATCAGGCTCTCTGCTCAGCAGGGAGCCTGCTTCCCTTCCTCTCTCCTCCTGCCTCTTTGCCTCCTTGTGATCTCTGTCTGTCAAATAAAGAAATAAAATCTTTAAAAAAAAAAATGAAGAAACTGTCATGAATAAAAATGACACTCTCAAGGAAACAGATTAATGCATTGATATGTCGTACCAAAACATCTGACCTAAAAAAAAAAAAAACTGCAGTCCAAAAACAGTGAGAAAAGAGCCAGACCCACCAAGCAAGCAAGGAGGTTATTATTATAACCTTCTGTGCATAGATACATGCATATAGAACTTCCAAAATGCCTTGCTTTTGGTAGCTGCTCAAAGAAGATTGCTTGGATGAATAAATACTTGTCTCTTCATGACACCATTTTCCCCTCCTCTTCCATTTTCAGTTTGCTTTCATTTTGATTTCACTGGGTTTTGCTTTGTGTTGTGTTTTAGACTTACGAGCAGCAACTTAAGAAATGGATTGCCCAAACACTTTCTTGCTCCTTCCTTGACAGTTCCAAACCCACGCATTCAGCCAAGCTTTTGAAGAACCACGTGGATCTCTTCATTAACCGTTCATGAGACTTCATTTTAAAAATAAAAGCATGTCTGTTCATCCCAAATGCAAACTAAGAAAAAAAAAACCAACCAATTCAATTATTCCTTTAGGTCAAACCAACACCAAAAATCATTTGCCAGGGCTACATTTTGGTAATATTGAAAGTTGAGGAGCACCTGGGTGGCTCGGTTGGTAGAATGTCCGACTCTTGGATTTTAGCACAGGTCGTGATCTTGGAGTCCTGGATCAAACCATGGGTCGGAATCCCTGCTGAACAGGGAGTCTGCTTGTCTCCCCCTCTCCCTTCCCCTGTTCACGTGCTTGCTCTCTTTCTCTCTCAAATAAATAAATCTTTAAAAAAAAGGTTGAGGTGAAGATGAAGTACAGGTTGCATTTGGGACAGAAAGGACAAAGTTTCATTTTCTCTGCAGAACTGCTTTTATGGGAAACTCTTGTAGCTGGAATGTCTTTAGCAATCGTACCTAACATAATTCCTAAATTGCATAGAACTGCTATCCTTTGTCCTTATCGACTCACAGTATCCTGGCAATCACAGGCCATTCAGTGTAATGGAAAACAGAGTTTAGAGTTAGAATTTGGTAGGAGAACTAGAGCTTGTCATTTACCCCTTTTGTGCCATTCTATCTTACACCTGTTGGATTATTGTCATCATTGACAGTAGTTCTGTCCCTTTTCTGGACACAGTGACTATTCAGTCCATGAGAATGTTCATCATAATAATTACAAAAGGAGCTTTCAGATCCGTGGATGAAAGGCATGGGGTAAATACAGAGGCATTGTGATTATCAATCATGATTGTTGCTATTATTACGATCGCTGGCTGTTATTATAGTTTTATTAGAACCTCTCAGGAGTAATGGCCATGCTGGTGATCTTAAAGTTTTTTAAGAACAGGATTCTTTGCTCCTTTATCAGTTTTAGTTGATCTCGATCCTCGTTTAATCTACTAAGGATTTAAGTTAATTGAATTATTGGAGCTCAGTGAAAATAGCTGCAGCACAGTTAGAGGGTAAATCATATCAGTTTTTGTGAACCAGATGAAAGATAACTTTCAAAAAAGAAGTGAAAAGTTCCATTTATGCTTCTCCTATCACTATGCTGGGACAGAACATTTTCACTCGTGGAAATCAAGCATATTATAAGGAGCATAATTCGGCAAAAATACATTGTTGATGGTTTATAGATGTTGATTCTAGATTATCTATATTATATATCCAATTCAATGAACCATTTTTCATGGAAATTATCCATTTCTCCATGTTTCTGTATTCCCAGATTATTGATCACTCTACAGAATGATGGTTAATGTACAACTACTTTCTACCCTCAGTAATTCATAGTCTAGATGGACAGAAGACAAATAAGTCAACAATTCTAATACCCTGTGCTATGCATTATGATAGAAATATACATAGCACACTAATGGAATTCAGAGGAAAATCACCTAGACTATGGGGTGGGGTGCCCAATGCAAGGAGATGGTGGGAATAGAAGAGGGAGAGGAAGAAGTTCACAGAGTAGATGGGCCAACTAATGAAAGATAGGTAAAATTAGCTGGGGAAAGAAGAATGATAAATTTTATGATATATTTGGAGAAACTTGGTGTGTCTGGAGGATAACACGACTTTGGGGAAATGAAAGTGAACCTGGTCAGCTGAGATGGACCAGAACACAAGAGCTCTATATGTCATGCCAATGAGTTTGGATTTGGTCTTAGAGGTAGTAACGATCCTTATGCTATTTTAAGTGGAGGCTTAGAGAACATTGTTTGGGAAAGACCATCTCAAAGGCAAAGCATGGACCAAAGAGGGTGGGAATGGAGAGAGATTGAAAGATACATATAGAAATATTTGGGAGAGTAAAATCAATAGAACTTGGTGATTAATTGGAGATGGAAGTTGAGGGTAAGGGAGGACCTAAGATGATTAGCAGATTTTTGGCTTGTGTGATTCCAAGCATGATGGTGCCCCTCACTGAAATGGAGACTATGTGAGAAGGTACAGGGTTCAGGGAAGATGAATCCTATTTTTTTAAATGTTGAAGTGGTAGTGTGGCAACTGATTTCTTGGTTCATTTCCTCCACTCACTGCAGTGAGGATGGTGGGAGAGAGGAAGGAGAGACAACTGTAGAAATCTTTACTAAGAAATGAAGATCATTTGATTCCTTTTTTTTTTTCCACTAAAAAGATTGTTATTCAAGGCTGAGTAGATACTGTTGTCCTGTCTCTAAGATTTATCTTGACAAGTAAGAGCTATGTCAACAAACTTGAATTGAGAAAAGGAAAGAAAAAGAATCAATACAAAAATTAAATTATACTGAGTTTCAAGATACAAATACAAGTGCTATAAGCACTTAGAAACCCATGGTGGGTGGCAGTTTCTGAACTCAAGGTGCCTGTCGTATGTGGCAGTACCATGGCAGGCTGTGAAAAGAATGATGGGAAACACAGGCTGCAAGTTTCAGCGCTGTCACTGACAATTTGCATGATTTAAAATAAGGAAAGCTGGGGGCCCTTGGGTGGCTGGGTCAGTAAAGTGTCTGCCTTCAGCTCAGGTCATGATCTTGGGATCCTGGGATGGAGGCTGAGTAGGAATTCCTGCTCAGCAGGGAGTCTGCCTCTCTCTCCCCCTCTGCCTCCTCCCCACCCCCATTCTGTTCTGTCTCTCTCTCAAATGAATAAATAAGTATCTCTTTAAAAAAATTAAAAATAAGGCAAACTAATAACCTTCTTCCATATCTATACTTAATACTTTTATAGCCTTTCCAAAATGCAAGCTTCTGTAAAAGTTAACAGCCTAAATTCAAATCCTGGCTTTACCACTTTCCAGCTACACAACTTGCACAAGTCATTTAACTTCTTGTATCATGGTTTCCTCATCTGGGAAACTGACATCAAAAAAGTGATTACCTCATCAGATTGTTGTGAGAATTGAATCACTTAAATGTATATAAAGCTCTGAGCACAACACCTGGCACATTATAAGTTTATGTAAGTGTTAACTGTGAATGTTACCGTCATAAACCATTATCTCTTCTGAGGAGCCCACACTAATTGGCTGAGTATTTAAAAACTTAAGAAGGTAAAACAGCATTTTTTTTCAGTCAAAAATAGTTGTAGCTTTTAAATGATTAGAAAAACATAATAAAATTTCACAAAAGACCAAGACGTAATTATTTGTGAAGTCTGTGCCTTACCCTAATATCAAACAGGGTTGTCTATGAATATCTTGAGGGAAGAACGCGGACTTGAGGGGAAAATCTGTTACTGTCTAAAATGTGTTTAAAAGAGAAAACTTTGGCAAAGTACCTGTGAAAAAATGGTGAGGGACCGGGACACATGTGAAGGTCTACTTCCTTAGAAGAATATCACAAAACATGGCTAAGGAAGAGAAATGGGAGTTTTGAAAGAGAAAATAAAGCCAAGGGAGAGATTGTCATCGGAGTTTTGGAAGCAAGGATTCCTTTCCTTAGATACCTAAAGGATTTAGGAAATGACACAAGCTTTGGAAGACAAAAATAAAAAATGAGTAGAAGGATCACTAATTCCTATCTTAGCCCTCTAACATTGTTTTATGAATCTTTGTATTAATTGCTAACAATCATGTGAGGTAGAGTAGTCCTTATTTAATACACAAGAAAACTGAAATTGTATAGATATGCAGAGTTGATTTGAATGTTTAATGGTAATAACTTAGACATGACTTAATAAAAATGATAGAAGTGATTATGGGAGATTGAAAAGTTTTTTTTTTTAAAGACTTTAATTTATTTGAAAGAGAGAGCATGAGCAGGGGGAGAGGGAGAGGGACAAGCAGACTTGGTGCTGAGCATGGAACCAGATGTGGGACTCTATCCAAGAACCCTGAGATCACGAACTGAGCTAAAGTCAGAGGCTTAATTGACTGAGCCACTCAGGTGTCCTGAGAAGCAGAGTATTAATGAACAGTTGTGTAAGTATTTTCATAGTATAGTTAAGAAGGATAATGTACCTTTAAAATGCAGGCCCAGAAAATGTCTAACATATCCAGTCACCAGTTAGAATGTTTAAGAGTTGTTTTTATCCTCCCCCTATACCTTGGGTGCCCTCTCCACACCCCTATGTTTAAATCCATATAGTCATGCTCTGGGACAGTTACATTTTAAACCTCAAAATCAGATCTCTAAAAGAACTAAGCAGGGCAGGATGGTTATTGGTGTGCCAAAATTTATGTTCTCCATCCAATAGGATAGAGTTGTGCTGGAAAATGGCTGCCTTGCTGGGGACTACATTTCCCAGATGGCCTTGCAGGTAGATGGAGTCATATCACCATTTCTCACTAATGGCAGGTGAATGGAAATGATGGGTATCTCATTTTAGGATGTTATTCTTCACCCACATGCCTGCTCCTTTCACTGAGCAGATGCCGATGACAAGGCCCTAGGGTTTGGTGGATTCACAGGTTGGAATAAGACCGGGTCCCTGAATTACTGTTTGGAGCAAAGTCATCAGAAACTCTCACCTGGGTCTGTGTGTGAACAACAAATAAATTTGTGTCACGTTAAGACACTGATATTTTGGGGTTTATTTGTTTCAGCCATCAGAGTTCCTCCAAAGATAACAGTAAATATGATTTTCTTTTTAGTGATTATTTATTTTGCAAAAACAGTTTTTTAAAGGGCCTATCACTGAATTTGTATTCTTAGCTGCTCTGTGTGTATACTTGGGAAATCACTTGGCCTGGCAAGCTTAATTTGCTCATTTTCCAAAGATGAATGAAGATAAAATTGTGTCTACTAAAGTGCCTTCAAAGTATAAAGGGCAGGAAATGTGAAATATTATTAAGATTGCAAGAGTGTTTCATACTTCTGTGACATCACACATGCTTTCCTTTTGGAATGCCCTCATCCCCTATCTCTTTCTATGGCTCACACAACTGTATTCTTCAATTTCAAAAGTTCGAGTTGTCTTCTCACTGAAGACTTTTTCAACACCACAAAGTCTCCCTTTTCACTCCTTTTCTCTCTTTTTGTTCTAGCCAGTGGCTAACTGTTCCCTTCTCTTAAGCATTGTACACGTTATGATTAATGAACTCAACAAATACTTAACTTATCATCTATTATGTGTTGGAAAGTATTCTAGGGTGGGATAGCAATGGATAAGGGAAACAAGGTCCTTGCGTTTGTAGTTTATAATCTAGTAGGAGAAGGTAGAGAATCAACCAGTAAATACATTAAAAAATTTTTTTTGAGATAGGGACAAGTGCTGTGAAAAAGATATAGAAACAGTATGAGAGAATCACAGGGAGGAAGGGAGCTGCTTTCCACTGTGTGGTCTTAAATGGCCTTACCAAGAAGGGGATGTTTGGGTTGAGCTAAATTACCAGAAGGAAGGAGCTATGAAGAGCTCAGGGGAAGTGTTTCAGGCAAAAGGAGACATAAATGCAAAGATACATACACCTCATGGGCAAGGAACATGGAGATGAGTGTGTTCTAAGTAGAGAGCGTGGGGTTAGTGGTCCAAAGCTGGGGTCAGAGAGGTAAGCAGAAACTGGTTCTTGGGGGCTGTGAACTCTATGGGACTATGAACCATATGAACCATGCCTTATGAGGTAAGCCATGGGAAGAGTATAGGTTTTATCCTGGTTCCAATGGGAAGTCACTGTAGATTTTCAAGCAGAGGGAAGAGTAAGGTCATATACATTTGGGAATGGTTACTCCAATTAGTGATAGGATGGTAGTGGGCAAGAGTGGAGAAGGTTAAGGGGCAAGTGCAAAAGGGTGAGAAAGAGATGATGTGGCCTTAGACCAGGGTGATACAGAGGGGGGGACAGAGAACACTGACTGTCAATGACATCAATTAAACAAGCAAATCTTGACTCGGGCCCATCAGGCTGTGTGACTCTGGAGAAAGGGCTCAATGTCGGAGACTGTCCACATCTGTAATACTTATCTCAACAAGATGGTAAGTCTTAGAGAAGATAATTTATATGTGACAATTATATATTGTTGTTACAGACTGAATTGGGTCCCCCACCACCAACACCTCCGGTTCATATATTGAAACCTTAATCCCCAGTGTGACTGTATTTGGAGATAGGCCTTTGTGGGGGTAACTAAAATTAAATGAGGTCATCTCTAACACAAGAGGAATGGTGTCCTTATAAGAAGGAGCAGAAACACCAGAGTGTACTAGCTCTTGTTCTCCCTGTGCGAGAACACAGAGAAAAGACAATACAGGGCAAAGATCCCATCTGCAAGCTGAGGAGAAGTCTCACCAAAAACCAATCTCACGGGCACCTTGATCTTGGACTTCCAGAAACCACAACTCTGGGAAAATAAATTGGCATGTGTAAGCCACTCAGTCTCTTGTATTTTGTTACTTTCCACTGAATGGACTAATAGAGTAATAATAAACCTTCTCCCACACAACCTTATGAGCTTCTTCAAGGATATCATGGTGTCTTTGTCTCCACTGCACCCCCAAGAGCCTAGTTCACAGCTGCCACTAGGGCAGAGTGACTGACTCCATGTATCTGTTTGCTGTGGAAATTTCTGTCCATGTGGATTTCAATGTGGAATCCAAGCTTTAGATATTGTCATTTAGGCCCCAGCTTTAAAAAATTTTAAATTGCATTCTTTAAAAATTGAATTTAAAAAATTATAAAACTCTTAAAAGAAAACTTAGGCCTAAATCTTTGTGTCCTTGGATTAGCTATAACACCTAAAACACAAATAACTAATATATATATATATATATATATATATATATATATATATATTTATACCTCATTAAAATAGAAAACTTTTCTATATGAAAGGATACTATCAAGAAAAGAAAACAACATTCCACAGAATGGAAGAAAATATTTGTAAATCATGTATCTGATAAGGGTCTAGCATCAAGGATACCTAAGAAACTCTTTCAACTCAACAAGAGAAAGAGAAATAATCCAGCTTAAAAATAGGCAAAGGATTTGAATGGCACAAATAGACATGTCTCCAAAGAAGAATGGCCAATAAACACATGCAAAAATAGTCAATATCGTTAGTCATTAAGGAAATACCAATTAAACCACAATTAGATACCACTTCATACCCACTAGAATGGCTATTTAAAAAAGGGGGTGCCTGGGTGGCTCAGTCAGTTAAGCATCTGCCTTCTGCTCAGGTGGTGATCCCAGAGTCCTGGGATCAAGCCCCACATTGGGCTCCCTGCTCAGCTGGGAGCCTGCTTCACCCTCTGCTCTGCTGTTACCCCTGCTGTGCTTTCTCTTGTGCTCTGACTCTCTCTCAAATAAACAAATAAATGTTTTTTAAAAATTTAAAAAATTTTAAAAAGAGACAACGATCAGTGTTAGCAAGCATGTGGTGACATTGGCGATCTAGAACATTCCTAATGGTAATAAAAATGGTGCAGCCACTGTAGAAAATAATTTGGTGTTTCCTAAAAAAAAAAAAAAAAAAAAAAAATTGAAAATAGAATTGCCAAATCATCCAGTAAGACTACTTTTGGAGACATACCCAAAAGGATTGAAAGCAGGGTCTCAAGAAGATATTTATACACTCATGTTCATGGAAGCACTATTCAGAATAATCAAGAATTGGAAGTAATGCAAGTGTCCACTGACAGACAAATGGATAAACAAAACACGTATATACATACAATGGAATATTCTTCCATCTTATGAAGGAAGGAAATTCTGACAAATGTTATAACATGGATAAACCTTGAGATCATTACGTTGAGTGAATGAGTCAATCACAAAGAACAAATACTGTACAATTCCGTGTACATGAGGTACCTGGAAGGATCAAATTCATAGAAATTGACAGCAGAGTGAGGGTTACTAGGGGCGGGGCGAGAAGGCGAACACAGAAATTGTTCAATGAGTACAAAGTTCAATTTTGCAAGAGGAAAGAGTTTTGAGATTGATTGCATAGCAATGTGAATGTATTTAATGTTACTGAACTGTACAACTTGATTTGGTACATTTTATTTTGTGTGTATTTTATCACCATTTAAAACAATTTAAAAGGTCCTTGACCATCTCATGCGTGTGTTCACAGGTCACACCAACATGTCTACACACACAGTTCCTCTCCCTTGATTTCATTTATCCTCATTGTGAGGCTCACGGTCGTTCCAAGTGAAACAGATATGTACTCACAAAATTAATCCAAATTCATTCGCAGGAGAAAGGCCAGACTTACCCTGCTTTAGATGACAGAAGGACCAAGGTTAAAACTCTACAACTTTTGCACAGGCTATTTTGTCTTAAAACCCTGGACAGAAACTATCCTCCAGAAGCTGGATTTTCCTTCCCGGTAATGGATTGTCTTCGGCCTGTCTTTTGCTGTAATCAAAGTTCGACTCAATAGTAACAAATGGCTCTGAGTGTTCTGAGGCTCTACTTGACAGGCTATAATTAGAAACACTTTACTTGACCTTTTATAAGCCATGATCCCCCAACAAAATGCTGCCAAATCACATTTTAAAAAATGCTCTCGCATCTTTTGTGAGTGCGGGCAAGATTACAGGATACTTTTATTTTAGAATAATTACACAGTGACCTTCAGAGTTATTTGCAAAGGTCATATTCTCTTCACATACCCTTGATTTCCTTTCAGTGTTTCCTTTTGTCCCACCAGACATAAATTTAGCGAAGGCAGAAGAAAGACAGAGAGTATTTTTTTTTTCTGCGGATGAACACTGAGGAAGATAGTTCAAAGTCCCCATAGGCGCGCAGAGGGCTGTGGGCTATGATAGGCTATTTTCTACCATTTAGCTCCTGCATTATCACTGCTCCTTTTTCTTCATTATTCGCCACTTATCACAGGCAGCATCACTGCAGAGCCCAAATAGAGAGTTGTAATTACCCCGCTGCCACCTGATAGCGCCTCTTCTATCATCTTTATCTCACGAGGCCTTGCTGTTTCATCATTGGATAAGGCTTGCCCATGGCAATGCCTGCGATAGTGCATCTCACAGATCCATTTAACGTTTACTCATTTATCGCAGAAAAACGCTGAGCCCGGGCCATTATGAGACGCACTTGCCAGTGTATTTGTTCGGGAGGTTCCTGTTACTCCCTTCCGCAGCAGCCATTTCCCCCTTTTCTTCTCGGAAACACCCAGGCGGCAACTGGCTACGGAGATGAAATTTTAATGAAATCGTCCGGCGGACCGGAGCACCGAGCCTGCCTCTGGGTGCGGGTGGGTGCGTGGCCACGGGAGCGCACGTGGACACCCACGCGCCGGGCGGGGAGCTCGGGCAGCCGTCCAGCAGGTGCACCTGCCCGGGCCGGCGGGCCGCTAGGAAGGGGGCGCTGGGGGCGCGGGCAAAGTTGCTGTGTACACACACCTGCGGAAACATCGCCTTTGGTAAGGGGTTGGCCTGCCGTTGATTGTAAAACTCGGAGCCAAAGTTGATTTCTAAAAAAATATATAGGTACATGGGATGGGTACCTCTTTGACAAATTCCTTGACCTTTTCCCCTGGGGAATTGTCCTTGGGGAATTGAGCCCAAGGACAGGTTTCAAGAATAAGTGATGTGTGTGTGTGTGTGCGTGTGCGCACACACACGCATGCACGCCCGTGTGCAGACACGCTCACGTGTACTCCCATTCTGGTTAGTGCAGTTAGAGGTATATGCTTATATACGCATATCTATTTAAATGGGATAATTTGCTCACCTCATGGCCACTGCCTTTAAAGTATGTTGGAAATTCACAAGGGTATTTTTTAAAATATTTTATTTCAATTCAATTCAATTAGGACATACAGTATTATTAGTTTCAGAGGTAGAATTTAGTGATTCATCAGTCCTGTATAACACCAGTGTTCATTACATCAAGTGACCTTCTTAATGCCCATCACCCAATGGTCACCTCCCTCACCCACCTCCTCTCTAGCAACCTGTAGTTTCCTAGAGTTAAGTCCCTTAAGATTTGCCTTCTTTTCCATTTTCATCTTACTTTATTTTTCCTTCCCCTCCTCTATGTTCATCTGTTTTGTTTCAAAAGGGCAATTTTAAAAGATTATATTTATTTATATTTGTTAGAGAGAGAGTAGAAGCAGGGGGAGAAGGATGCAGAGGGAGAAGAAGGCCCCCCCAATCCCCATCCTCTGAGCAAGAGCTGGATGCAGGACTCCATCCCAGGAGCCTGGAATCATGACCTGAGCCGAAGGCAGACCTTTAACTGAGCCAGCCAAGTCTCCCCCAAAGGGCATTTTTAACAGCTTTGTTGAAGTACAGTTGATGTACCAAAACAACAACAACAACAACAAAAACAAACAAAAAACAAAACTCTGTGCATATTTAATACTCAGTTTGATGAATTTAGACATGCACACACCTGTTAATACCACCACAATCGAGGTAATAATCATAGGCTACCGCCTCCCAAAGTTTCCTTGTGTCCCCCTTTTGTGTTGTTTGTGGGAAGAAAGCTTAATATGAGACCTACAGTCTTAACAAATTTGTAAGTGCTCAGCACGTCTGGTTAATTACAGGCACTACAACCCAGCAACTTTCCAGAACTCACTCCTCTTGCATAACTGAGCCTTTCTACCCACTGAAACACAAAAGGTTCTTTTTCACTCTGGCAGAAAGGCCTATTAGGGAGAAAAAGAAATTTTAGGGTTAATTTTCATAACACTCTTATAAATATTGAGATTGTTAGTAGTGAGTCTAGTTAATATTAATTGACCTTAAATTAACAAGTGAGAAATGAAATGAAAAAAAAAATAGTTACATTCATTTTAACAATGGAAGTTTCATTTAAGTGGACTTTAAAAAACACTCAGTGAAAGTTCATTTTAATAAATAACAGCTTGAAAAATCTTCCTTTTGCTTGTCAGACAACGTTGCAGACAACCCTGCCCATTATGGGAAAGGCAGATTTGTGTGTGTGGTTGGACATCGGTGAGAGAGAAAATGTGTTGCTCTCCATACTAACAAAAGGTGCACATTTCCCAAGGGTCGGATTTAAAATGTGGTTTTACAGATGTGGTTTTTAAAATTACATCCTTCATGAATATTTAATCTGGCTTGATTAATTTACTTTATGGGATGATCTATTTAAAACAACAAACAGTAATTCCTCTTAATAACCACTACCTGTCAGCTCACCATGAATGCCTTTGCACACACGCTGATAGCAAGGTATCTGGACACAATTTCCCAGCTTGTTGAAAAGCTCTTCTGTGCTCGTGTTTGATTTCTTTGTGATATTGAGATAAATTAGAATTGTGCCTTGCACTTCTGTAAAACCATTCTTTCACAGAGTAGCTCTGAAGGGAATAGGTGTGAGACAAGTTTGGGCTGTCCTTGAGAAATAAAACCCTACTGCAGAATGCATAGGGTTTTATTATTTAATTTAATTTTTTTTAACTGCTTTTTGTGGACATAAGAGTTGGCTACATGGGGTGCCTGGGTGGCTCAGTGGTTAAGCCTCTGCCTTCAGCTCAGGTCATGAACTCAGGGTCCTGGGATCAAGCCCGCAGCATTGGGCTCCCTGCTCATCAGGGAGCCTGCTTCCCCCCACCTCTCTCTGCCTGCCTCTCTGCTTACTTGTGATCTCTCTTTCTGTGTCAAATAAATAAATAAAATCTTAAAAAAAAAAAGTTAGCTATGAATAGAGTTAAGGAGATGATCAGAGTTGGCCCTCTACGAAAAGAAGGGGCCCCAGGTTTTTAAAAAGGAAGAAAAATAATTGGATTCTGAGGCTCATCTAGAATAAGGATGAATTTTATGAAGTCCTATTTTCCTGGTATTTTACCCTTTATTTTTATTTTCTGTTTGAGGAACTTACTCTGTGTGTTTTTAATTGCTTTACAGTTGTTCTGGGAAAAAAAAAAAAGACTTGAGATTATACATCCTCAGTTCAAATACAGTTTAATCAATGAGAAGACCGTTTATTTATTTACTATGACTTCAAATGTATCCCCTGCAAAGAGTAGAACAGCACAATAAAACCTTCCAGAGGGCATCCAAAACATGACTGTAGGTTGTGATTTCTATTTCTGTCTTTCACCAAGTAGACTTAGAAATTGACACCAGGTCCTGGAGGATGTCCCCACCCCCATGTTGATGGTTTTCCAGTGGCTCCAGGGGAAGACCAACTCAGTGCCTCCACGAATCTCCTGCATGAGCCATGAAAGTTGTTCATCTCCTTTGACTAAATGCCTTGGCAATGGTGTCTGAGCACAGCTACATCACATAACCTTGCTTACCGATGTGGAGCCTTGAGCAAGTTACTCCCAATGCCTGTTCTCTCATATGTACAATAGGCACAGTCACCCCACCTACCTTACAGGGAATGTGACAGACTGAGTGCATGCACTGAAGTACGCACACAGTGAGTGCTGGGCCATTGATCACTCTTAGCTGTTTTCATCGGGTATTAAAATGGTGCCCTGGGTTGAAGGAAAAGTAAGTATTGGGCCAGTGGAGCCAATGGGCAAGACATCGCTCTGCCCTTAATCATTGTCTGGTCTCCATGGGTGAGGCGGGTTTTTCTGGAGCATACTTTATTTACTGAATGGCCAGGGTTGTTTGGCTCACGTTGAGTCACAGAAGCAAAGTCATAAGGTGATTAAGTCACGCGTGGTTGTACGTCTGACAGGTAAGAAGAACCTCCTGGAGGCCCGTTTGTCCCAGGGAAGCAGAGTTTTGTTGCATAGTGTATATTTATACAGAGAAGGGAACATAGGCTTTTAGATAGTGAGAAGCCAGACCAACACCGGGTGTTAGCATCAGGAACCTGATTGCATGTTGGGTTTCAGATTCAACCAAAAAAGGTTACATTAAAATTAAAAGGTTTCTTTATAATCTAAAACTTCCTTTAGAGAAGCTGTTTTCGAAAAAAAAAAAAGAAGAAAAGAAAAGAAAAGCTGTTTTCAGTGAGTAAACAGAATCCTCTTTAGAATTATATGCTCTTTCTTTTTTTTACTGACCAGGATGGCTATTGGACTCAGGGCAAGAGAATTCAGGCCTCAGGATGAAGTGTGTTATGGCCATTGCCCAAAGATGAGGTAGGAGAGAAATTTCCCAAATACATGGGACTTCCTCCCAGAGTCAGGATAAAATCTAGGTGAAGCAACACCTGGAGTACTGACCAGCCAGATAGTTATGAACTCACTACTCTAAGCTATGGCTTACAAATGAAATGCCTTTCAGATTTAATATATTTCTACAGTAACTTAAAAGACCTGTCCTTTTTCCTCATTCAGTGCCATCAAAGATCACTTGGAGGGGATCTTAATTGGAGGTCTATAGGGTTTTGGAGAATCTGTGGATCTGAGAATTTCTGCCCCGTTTTGAGTCTTATGCTCATTTTTCTCTGAGACAGTACATGCTTTGGATCAGATTTTTCAAAAACATTTGTGTCCCAAGAAGAGGTGAAGAACCAATCTTTTGCAACAAACTTTCCAGAAAAGGGAAGAACAGAAAATCTAATAGGAGAAAGAAATCTGATAAAAAGCACATACAAAAGGAAAGGAAGAATGGGATACAGGTTTTCAGAGAGTAGAAAAGCCCGTGCAATCTCGTCTCTCCTTTTGTGCTACCTTCTCATACTCCTTCACTGGCCTTGGCCAAGCCCTTTGGCCATGATTCAGGAAGCCTAACGCTCGGGTGCTCACCCTGTTCTGGAGCGGCATGAAGAGGTTTCATGTAAACCCCCGCCCACTTGAGAAACAAGAGCCAGGTCATTAGTTTGAATTGGCCCGGATTTTTCTTTCTGTTTCAAAGAGCTATGATTTGTGTTACGTGCACCCTGACACAAAATGGCGTGTTGGGTCATGCACGTCTTAACTCCAGCTTTGTGGAGCTCCTGTGTGTCATCCCTCCTGACTACCTTTTACCACTTTGAATAA
Source organism: Mustela putorius furo (assembly GCF_011764305.1). Lineage (NCBI taxonomy): Eukaryota > Metazoa > Chordata > Mammalia > Carnivora > Mustelidae > Mustela > Mustela putorius. The sequence goes on along the minus strand of NW_025422117.1, from coordinate 1,187,767 downwards.
AAGTATAGGTGTTATTATGGCAGCTCCTAAAAGCAAGTCTATTGATCTATTAAAAGAAGCACTTTTAATTAAGCAATAATATGTGGTTGATTCAAGATGCCAAGTAGTAAATTTCTATGAATGACTGCCAGGGGAGAGCATTGCAGAAACTTATTTGAGTGATTTGCCAGATTTGAAAGCTCTTCTTCCAAGAAAACCTCTCTCCCTCACTGGAAAGCCAATATATCTGTAATTTTTACATTGCTATGTCTTAAGGACATCAAGGCTGAAATCAGCTGCATTTCAAAATGGATGATCTTATTTACCTTCTCCTGGGACCTCACCTTACAGATAAGAGTTCGTGCTTCATTGAGAGAGTTATTTCTCTCCCGGGGAGCATTTGTCCCTGTTCCTATCCTGAACAGGGAAAAGGTTAATAAAAGAACAATTATCATAATTTTATGTTGATGCTATTTTAAAATTTCAAAATCCTGCATGGTTCAAAGGTCAGAGGTAGAGGTGGGTATCAGATAAAGCTCGGGTCAAGTCTCAGAATGATTGGTTCTTCCCTCATTGCTGATCCTGTACTAGCCTGAGTGTCCCTGTCTATAAATTCAGTCTATTTAATGCCTTCCTGACAAGGCTTTTCTCAGTCGTAGCTCCCTGCCTCCTCTTGTCATCACCTCCCCAGCTGGTAGGTTCTCCAGTCTCTCCAGCTATCCAGATTTCAGCCACACTGAAGAACCAGCTCAAACCTGCCTCCTTCACCAGGCTTCCCCCAAGACTTTCAGCCCACAATGATTTTCGTTTCTTGCTGAACTTACTCATGGCACAGATCTGTCTCTGTTATGTATAGTTTTATGTCACCATTGTCCCACAAATGTTCTTTTTATGTTTTGAAGCAGATTGAAAACTCCCTGAGGGAGTCCATCTGGAATGTTTCCCAGCACAGTACTGTGCATATAGTAGATGCTCACTAAATAATAATGATAAGAGGAATAGCCACTTTATTTTCTTGATGTGATGATCTGACATTGTGAGTTGGAGAAAATTAGTGAGGCGGGTTTCAGCCTGTGCTTGGGAATTTCCCTCTATATTTGGTTTCCTGTCATGGCTCTTTAAAAAAGGAGAAAAAAAAGAGAAATCAAGATTATACTAAGGTTTAGACATTTAGATAATTTAGTGGAATCACAACAGATTCCCCTGGAACTGGATTCCAGATTCCACTGGAAAGGAGCACCTGGGTGGCTCAGTGGGTTAAGTCTCTGCCTTCAGCTCAGGTCATGATCTCAGGGTCCTGCAATCGAGCCCCGAGTCGGGCTCTCTGCTCAGCAGGGAGCCTGCTTCCCCCTCTCTCTCTGCCTGCCTCCCTGCCTACTTGTGATCTCTCTCGCTATCAAATAAATAAATAAAATCTTAAAAAAAAAAAAGAACTGGAAAGGTTGCAAATAATTCAAGTAAGCACACAGGTGTCATACTGGGATGCTGTCATCTGTTAAAAATCAAGTCTGTGTTGGGCACAGGGGTAATCAGTTTTGTACATGCCTCTTGCTTTTCACCATCTCCCCACCCATGAGGTGTATTATTATCTACATGTTACAGCTGAAAAAATGAACTGAAGGATGTACCTGACTTGCCCATGATCACCTAGGTAAAACATCTTGATGTTGGGATTGTAAATCGGGTATCTGACTTCAAGGTCCATGATTTTTTTTTACATTATTTATTTCCCTCCTAACTTTACTGAAGAGTAATTGACAAATATATCTAATACAATACATGTTGAAAGCATACACTGTGATGTTTTAATATATATCATGGAATGATTACCAAGGTCAAGATAATGAACACATGCATCACTTCATGTGGTTAACTCTTTTAAATTGTGTGTGTGTGTGGTAAGCTTAAGATCTACTCTCAGCAACTTTCAAGTATATGATACTGACTAATAACTATAGTCATGATGCTATATATTAGATTCTCAGAACTTGTTCTCCTTATAACCAAAAGACTGTAATTTGACCTGTATCTCCACAAACCCGACCCCCACAACCCCAGGCAAGCACCACTCTTTCTCTGTTTCTATGAAATTGGCTTCTTAAAAAATTATTATAATTCCACACATAAGTGATATCATGCAGGACTTTTCTTTCTCTGTCTGGCTTATTTCATTAGCATAATACCCTGTAGGTTCACTTATGTCATCACAAATGGCAAGATTTTCTTCTTTTTTATAATTGAATAATATTCCGCTGTGTGTGTGTGTGTGTGTGTGTATCACCTTTCTTTGTCCAGTCACCTGTGGAAATGATTTCTTGCTACTTCTTACAAAATACTCTATTATTGTTTACTTGATATGAGAGTCATATATATACATAAACATTTTTCCTAATGGTCAACACAAAATTAAGCACTACTGCCTTTATTCATTTATTCAGCACATATTATCTGAGTATTTTCTAAGTCCCACGCTTCTCTTTCAGGATGGGGTGTTGAACAACACCTTCCTTCCTAAAGTGTATATACTTTAGAAATCAGAGAGACACACACACAGAACAATGAGCTAAAATGTGATAAATGCTGTGAATGAAGGATGCAATGAGAGCCTAATTATGAAAATGATTACTGTCATCTGGGAGAGTACGTGAAGAGGTGGTAGAGAGGGAGGGTGGGAAATGGGCCAAGATATAGATCAAAACCAGACTGGGACAGAAGTTATATGCCACATAAAATTTTAGGATTATGTTCATAGGAAGGCACGTAGGTAATTAAGCATAGGAATGACATGGTTACATCTGTAATTGGGAAAAATAGCTGGAGGCAGTGAAGAAGGTGAACTGAAAGTGGAAGGTATGGAGGCAGATGCAATTAAGAGGTTACTGGAGTGGTCAGGCACAGAGATCACCAACGGTGTTTGAGTCTGTCTGAGTATCTGAGTGTGTCATGGACAAGGTGGGGGGAGGGGGCGGGTGGGAGATGGATTCCAGAGCCATTTCGGTTAAGTTAGAGGATTTCTGCATAGGGCTGTACTTGAGGCTAAGGACAAAGGACCTTGGTTATTTTAGAGGTTTCTGGCTTCTGTGACATGTGGAGGGTGGTGCCCATTAGTAAGATAAGATAGAAAATGTGTTTTGCTTTAGTCTGAGTTGGAAATGTGAATCAGGGGCCTGTGAGAGAGGCAATGGCTGGAGAAATGAATTGGAAATCATTTCCAAAGAGGCGGTATTCAAAAATGTGGAAGTGGACAAAAGCATCTACCCTGGCTTTGATCATGGAACATTCCAATATGGCAGGCTAATTGGCCAAAGGTGACCCTGGTTTGAGCAGAATGCATGAGCCTGCCATATTATTCCTGATTCCTTAAAGGACTAACTTCCAGTGGAGAAAGCCAGGTGTATTTTCCCACCACCGCTCTCGGTTGACTTTTCTTACAAGCTGTATGTTGCAGCCCAAGAAGCCTCAAACAGGTGGTCCAGTTTCAATTCTGAGCTGCTGCACAGTGAGGCTCTAGACTTCAACAAAGGCAGGGAGAGACAAGAGCTGATCCAGAAGTTTGCATTCCACCCAAGTCAGACCTAAAGCTCAGAGCTCAACTGCTAAGAATTAACCAACTTACTACAAAGTATATCTCAAGTTGTGAAGGCGGTTTAGCAGCAGTCCTTCTGGGCCATGGTTGAACCAGGGACCCACCATCAGGGGTGGTGCTCTAGGTTTTAGGACAATTTCCTTTGGGTCATCACCAGACAGAAAAGCCTGTGGCCACTTCAGGTACCTTGAAACCTGTTTTATATGCTTAGTAGATGGCATCTATGCAACTATGGCATCTCCCCGGCCTGTAGGTCATGCCTTCAAAGACAGTCTTTTCAAATACTAGGCATGGGTGAAGGTTGACTTAAGTTAGCCCCGATAGCAGAGGTGGCTTGGCAGAGGCATTAGGAGACTAGACTCTCTAAATCCTGGCCCCATTAATTACTGTCTCTGGGTTTCAGGCAAATTGCTTACCTTCTCTGTGCCCACATTTGCCCTATATGAAATCGGGGCACCAAATGCACTTGATCCCAGACTTAAATCAGACAATCTGTGTCAAGTGCTTAGAATAATACCTATCACATTGTACACACAATATTAGCTACCATTATTTTTTATATGAAGTTTGGATTGATTCACTGAGTCAAATAGCCAAGCATGCCGGGTTTTCAGAGTATTCTTTCTGTGGATTTCAAGATTTCTGTGACTCTGGGACCCCTGTCCACTGCCTTCACAATTTCAGTACCATGGCACCCATAGGGCAAGTAGGACCTTGGCTAGTGAGGACTTTGAAATGACAGGTCATTGTACTCATTTTTCCAAAGCACTTTAGTTTGGCAATTCCTCTATCACTAAAAAAAGATTAACACTTGACATGATAAGAAAGTTAGGTCAACAAAAACCTTTGATCCAGGAGATAGGATAAGATAGAAAGTCACAGACTTCTATGGGCTGGACATATAGCAAGGCTGACTTCTAGGAAAATGCCTGCTGATGACTCAGTTTATCTGTAAAAGACAAATCTAGTGGAGACTAATCATGAAAGAAATGAATTAATAGTGTTAAAGATGAGATAGGAAGGAAAGGCATTAAAGGGAGAGATTGTCATGGTCAATAAGAATGAGGAAGAGAATGACCCCAGCCTGAGTAATCTCATCCCATCATTTGGTTGATGTGCTGCTGCTGATGGAAAAACATTGAAAAGCAAAGAAAAAGAAGTCAAAGGACAGACAAGTCTCCACCTGTCTGGCTTTCAGTCTTTCCTTGGCAAACGTGGGGGTTGAACAAAATGACCTCTGTGGCTTCTTCCTGCATTGTCATTGTATGATTGTACAGTTCCAGTGTAGAGAAAAAGAGAGAATGAAGGGCTGGAGTTACTGTATATGCACACACACACACACACACACACGCACACACACACACAGAGCCACCTAATCATGCACAAACATCACGTCTACTTAATATTTTCTCAATTATTAAATTTTTATTTCATACCCTTTGTGTGTTAGGGACTGTTTAGCCCTGTTCTTTCTCAGCAGTTGTGATTTTAATCAGCTCAGAGCTGTAAACTAGAAGACCTTTCCCACACTTGCTCTTTTTGTCATTCTGTCTTTGTTTCAGAAGGGAAATCCTACAAATGAAATGAGCCCGTGTGCTTGTCTTTTTCCTAGCTAAGAGGCAGGAAGCATGGGAAGACTGGTTACCCTGCCATCAGCTTGGGGGAGCCCACTCTATGGGAAGGCAGGATGGGGCTGTTAGTAAGAGGAGAAGAAAGCAAGCTCTAGCCAAGGATTGAAGGGTTTAAAAAGGAAAGAAAAGAGCACAGGGCATGGACCACTGGTCTGGTCTACAACAGGGCCCTGGAGACAAGACCTGTATGTAATGCCATATTATAAGAGAGTCCTTTGCAAGCTTTAAAAATATCTTAGGAAAAATTACCTTGGACAGTTTTGAGAAACAACCACTTGCCAGAAACAGATGTTCTTGGACTTATTTTTGCTTTATTTCATGTCAGATACATTCAGAAGTTTTAGCTTCACTTGGTCATGGATCAACCAGTTAAGCACTGGATGCTGGAAATGGTCCTTTCCTAGTTTTCTACTATTTTGAATGTGTTTGTTGTGTAAAGCTTTCCATTTCTTCTAAAAAGCTGAGGTATATATGAGATAAATTATCTGTACACAGTAAATCTCTCAAAAACTAAAAAGTCAGAGTATTAGTTTCCTATTGTTGCTGCAACACAGTGCCACAAAGGAGTGGCTTAAACAGTGGAAATCTATGATCTTACAAGTCTGGAGGTTCGAAGTTGGACTTGGGTCTCACTCGAGCTGATGTCAATGTCAGCAATGCTGCCTTCCTTTCTGGAGACTTCACGGGAGAATTGGTTTCCACGCCTTTCCCAGTTTCTGTTGGCTACCCGGATTCCCTGGCTTGTTCTTCCATACCCCCACCCTTCAAATCAGAAGCACTGCTTCTCTGAGACCACATCACTCTCTGCCCACAGCCAGGAAAATTCTCCAGTTTTAAGGTCTCATGCAATAAGATTGTGTCTCACGAATAATCCAGGGTGATCTCCCTATCTCAAGGCCTTTAAATGAATCACATCTGCAATGGATATTTTCGGGGGCAGGTGGGGCATTATGGTGAGTATCTAACTAATGCAGAGTTGGGGATTTTTTTTTTGTTCAATGAGGCCCGTGGATTGTGAGATGTGCTATACTAAATTTCTACCTAGAATCCAAAATGTTGCTTCTTACAGTCATTCTCAATATATAGTACACCTATGTCATCATTCCTCCTTAAGTTATTATTTACCTTGGGTTATACAGTTGGACAATTCTCATTTTCCTTGTGCAAACACACACATACATACACACACACAATATCACAATATAGGTTTCCCCAACCGAAGAGCACATTTTATTTATTTATTTATTTAATTAACATATAATGTATAATTTGCTTCAGGGGTACAGGTCTGTGATTCATCAATCTTACACAGTTCACAGCACTCACCACAGCACATACCCTCCCCAGGGTCCATCACGCAGCCACCCTATCCCTCCTCCGACCCCCCTCCAGCAACCCTCAGTTTGTTTCCTGAGATTAAGAGTCTCTTATGGTTTGTGAAGAGCACATTTCTTATAATCCAACACAGTGTCCAAAAGTCTTTCCACAAGAATTGTAACTTCTAAGATTGTTTGTTTTGCTTCTTAAATTCCACATGTGAGTGAAATCATATGACATTTGTCTTTCTTTGACTGACTGGTTTCACTTAGCATTGTACTCTAGCTCCATCCATGTTGTTTCAAATGACAAAATTGCATTCTTCTTTATGGCTGAATAATATTCCATTGTGTGTGCTCGTGAATGCGTGCGTGCACGTGTGTGTACCCCATCTTCTTTTATCTGCTCATCAGTCAATGGACATTGGGTTCTTCCCAAAATTTGGTTATTGTTGATAAGGATAGCCCTGGCTTTGGGGAGCACCAGGGGTTGTGTGGAAGTGTTGAATCACTACAAGGTATACTTGAAACTAATATTACACTGTTTGCTAACCAGCTGGAATTTAAATAAAAACTTTAAAAAAATACCCAAGAAGAAATAAAAACAACTGGAAGTTAACAGCAGTCTGATTTATCGTTCACTGTTCTGTGTCCCATGATCTTGAACATAGTATGTACTTTAAAGAATTTACTTGAACAGTACAGTGGTTACTTTAGAGAAATTTGGTAGACATAAAGATCTCTCAAAATCTGGAAGACCTGGAAGGTAGAACAATTGATTGTCTTATACATAACCATCTGGGGAGAGGGCTTGGAATATGTCAATCCCAAATAGTTTCCTTGTATAATCCATATTTTTCTCTTAAAAATGTGTTAATAAAAAAGTTTAACATGATATTCACAATCTTTCTATTTTCAAAATGAAAAAAATATATTTTTCATTGATAAAAATATCTATAAAGAAAATGTGCAACCACAAACTATTCCTTTCTAAATTGCTAATGAACATTATATCTCTCTATGCATATAGACTCAATTCTATGTACACAACACAATGCAGATTTTGCTTCTATTGTTGACTTCAAACAAAATGTTTTGGAGTTTTTTCTATGTCAGTGAATATACAGATGGTCTTTAACTTATGACGGTTCAACTTATAAGTTTTTGACTTGATGATGCTATAAGAGTGTTTGCTATACATTCAGTAGAAACCACTTTGAATTTTGATTTTGATCTTTTCTTGAACTAGCGATATATGACACGATATTCTCTCATGATGCTGTTTATTAGCACTTTATATTGTGTGTTTACAAAAGTGGTATTGATCTGTACTTTCCCTTTATAAAGCTGATTTTATCATTATTAGCTTCACAAAGAGAACTTAGAAACTGTTTTTTTTTTTTTCATTTTCTGAAAAGCTTAATAAGGACACCATGAAGATTTGAAATTATTCAACTCTGAAACAAGCTACTCCTAACACATTTTGGTGTGTAGGGAGGAAATAATTCTTTGGTATCTTCTATTTCTTCCACGTTTATTGATCTGTTTATTAGGGCTTGGGTCTCATTTTTGTTCATTTATGTTTTCATAGAAATCAATGTATTGGACACAAATTTAATAAATTTGCATGACTTTTTTAAAAGTATTTTGCCGTAACTCTCCCATTTTGTCAGCATCAGAAGTGATTCACCCATTCTTATTCCTAATTTGGTTATTTGTGTCTTTTCTCTATTATTTATCAGACTAGCTAGTGAGCTTTTTATTTATTCCCAGCTATCTGGAGATATTGACATATAGTGCATAAAAGTTTAAGGTTTACAATGTGATGATTAAATACATGTATATATTGTAAAAAGATGACCACAATGTTAGGTTACATAGCTAGTGATTTTTTCTTAAGATATTTTTTATTTATTTGACAGAGAGAGAGAGGTCACACGTAGTCAGAGAGGCAGGCAGAGAGAGAGGAGGAAGCAGGCTCTCTGCTGAGCGGAGAGCCGATGGGGGACTCGATCCCAGGACCCTGAGATCATGACCTGAGCCGAAGGCAGAAGCCTTAACCCACTGAGCCACCCAGGTGTCCCCATAGCAAGTGATTTATTAACCTTCTCTCTTTTTTTCTAATATAAGTAATTATTTTCCTTCTTGTATAAAAGATACAGATGATAAATCTGATGACATCCAGTCAGATTTACACTGATGATTAGGAGTCTTAGCAACTGGTTAGATTAGGAAACTGAACAATCCAAGACACTGGTTTGGCTCCAATGGCCCCCCTGAGAAAGAAGGCACCAGAGTTCAGCTACTTTCTCCAAAAGACAAGTGTGTAAGGAAATGAGAATGTCTGGTTTGTAACAGAGTATGGAGTTGTAGCTGCTCATGGAATATACATACAAGATTCACTTAGAAATCTAATTTTTTTTAACTTTTTTTCCCTGATTCTCTTCCTTGTCTCATCTCTCCATCTTCTCTGGCCATGCCATTCACCTGTTTCATGTATCGGTTGGAGCTATCAGAAAAGTTTGTAATCAGCTACTTTTTAGAATGCCTAGGTCCTGCTAAAACATATTCAACCTGAAGATTCTGTATAACTGGGGACGAAAGGGAGAACTTTTAACAAAATGCACAGTGGGTGGGTGTAAGAACAGGGAAACTGATTGTTTCTGCTGTGGGTTTTCATCATCTGTTCTGAAAGTTGGAAGGCAACCATCTACTTTTCATCTGGCCTCCAGGAGGCAGTGAACCTCACTCCCAGGGCTAGTGTTAAAGGTAAAGGGGGTGACAAGTGGGAGTGGGGGGGTCCCTGTGAGGGAGAGTAGTTACCACTTGAAAATATTGTGTGGTCACAAATACAGTATCTTATCTAGTTCTTATACCAACTGAGCCACGTAGGTATTGCCATGTTTGTGGATAAGAAAATGGGAATAACCTGTGTGATTAAGGGAGTCAAATAGACAGGGGGCGGAACTGGAAGATGATCCCAAGTGCTGCTGACTTCGAAGTTTTTCCTTTTTTTTGTTGTGCTGTGTAGTCTTTCTCCTTGTGACCCAGAAAGGATGGGTGTCATCATTAGAGTCTTGTAGACAAGGGCCACCAGCAGAGTCTCTGCAAATCCCATGGACTATTATCAATACCCTGTTGTTTGTTGTTGCTCAGATAAACTCAACCTTATAAATATGTCCCGTGTGTGTGATTCAGAAATTGCAACTATCCCATAAGAATCTATAGACACAGGGAAATTGCTCGTGATGTCACTCCCCTTTGGCCGCCAGTTTGCTTCACCACTAGCCAGATGGAAGGCCCTCTTCTCTCACACAGAACGGTCACATTTTATCATATAATCTTTGGTGCCATTGACTTTAATTCTCCCTAGAGTAGTGGCAACTAGTACTTCCTGTGCTGGATCTCCAGCATTTTGCATAATTTCTGGCCCATTTGTAACTTAGATATATTTGGATAGATTGACTATTTCTTTTACAGGTTCCAACGACTCTTAAATTTAGCTTTCTATTTCATGTATTCTATTAAAAAAATTACTGAAAGTAATCCTTTCACACTAGAGACATTTATGATCATTTGTAAACAATAAACGATTAAGCAGAAATGCCATAATCACTTTTAATTGGATAAATCCAATCTGCAAAGGAAGACTAACTCAATATGACATGAACTCAAGTCTTGGCCAGCCTGAGACTATTTTCCATCCACATTGTTAGATCGAATAAGGAATTACCAATCCAAAAGCATCTACCAGTTTAGTAAGACCATAGGAAGCCTAAGACAGTGTAAGAGCTGTTGAGAGTTTTGTACTGCATTTGCATATCTGCGAGATCTGTGAATGATACCAAACTGATCATCTTTTCCCCCACGGCTGTGTAATGCCATCTTCTCATATACTAATGTGACACAAGTTTTTGCATCTCTTTCTGGACTTTCCATTGCTTTGCTGATTACACTACTGATTACAGTAGCTTGAGTGTAGGTGTTAAAATCTGGTAGGACTTGTCCCTCTCCCTTATTCTTCTTTTAAACATTTTCTTCAGTATTTTTAAATGTTTACTTTCGATATGATACTTTTAAAATCTTGCTGGCCCTTTAAGTGGAATTATGGTAACTTTATAGATGGATTACCGAGGATGGTTTTATTTAGAATAATGACTCTCTCAGTGTACCCGAAGAAGGTGTGTCTTCCCGTGTTTTCAAAACTTCTTCACGATTCTCAGAAGAAACTCAAAGGATATGTATTTCACACACACAGGCACACACTCACACACACATCCTTGAATTTACTTCAGTTTGTTGTAATTTTTCTCTTTATTCATTATTTTCCTTCAAAAGATTGTCAGTTCTTGAAGGGCAGCTCTTTCTTAGTAGTAGTTGTAACCCAGAACCATGGGCAGTGCTAACAGGTAGGGAATGCTCAAGAACTAAATGGGGGAAGTAACTACATTAATAAGGAAATGTTTTTGACCATTTAAGTGACTGACAGTGAATGTAAGGAGGTAGAGGCTCCTGGTCTCAAAATCAAATTAAGACAAGTGACACTTACTTCTCTATTTAAGTAAAAAATTCAAAGGTACCAGAATGGACTCTCCATTAATATTCCCTTTTCTCTAAGGGACAGAAGCAGATCGAAGGCCAGAGAAGGGCTCTTTAGGATACAAATTCTTTATAGCAAAGGCACAGATTCTTAACAAAGTCCTCAGCTCTCTCCTCTTTTGTCTGTGGTGATCGAATAGGGATTCTGTGCTCAAACATCTCTTTCAGGGAAAACATAAACACTCCAAAATTTAAACTTCACAGAGCTGCATTCAAATTAATGAAAGCTGGAGTTGTCGCTGTTCTCAGGATGCCTGGCTATTGTGGACAATACCTTCTCAAGCACTTTTGGCAGCCAGTCTCTTGCACAGAGCAGTCCAGGGAGTACCTCTGCCCTCTCAGCCATGGAGTCCATATCCTAGGGGGCCAGTGGGGTCAGGAGTGGGGGGGGGCGATAAGTGCCTGCAAGGGTTCTCCAAAAAGGCAAACCTCTTGAGTATCTGCCTTTGGAAGTGCTCGCTGCAGTAGAAGAATGAACATTGACCCTTGGTCCTGCTGAGAAAAAAAAAAAAACAAAAAACCAGAAGGGATGACCACTTATTCCAACTTGACCAAAGTGGGAACAGGTCCCTCCAGAGGTGTGGCTGACCACACCTGCATGAGGAGATTTTGCAGATACTTTGGATATTTGAAACCAGGTGTTGGTAAGTATATATATAGTATATATATAGTAAGTATATATATAGTTGTTCAGTCTCTTTAGTTTGTCTATCAAGAAGCTGAGACCAGAGAATCTAAATGATTCAATAGTACTTACCTAGCTAGTTAGAGTCCGAGCTGGAATGAGAGCAAACAGCCCAACGTTCTTTCCATTCTGTTTCTCTGCCTCTATAGAATGCCAATCTGCCTTCTATTTGAAGACATTTTTAATTCAAAATTATTTGCTGTTAGACTAGGTGGAAATAAATCTGGGCTTCCAAGTTTTTGGAATCTACTTTTAGAAAAAGTAAATAAATCTGCTTTTAGAAAAATTATCACTGCCCTGGAATGTTTTTCAAAATGTGCTTTAACATGCTTGTTCAGCTTAAAGTATTTTGGGTCAGGGTCAAGAGAGGTAGCAACTGTCGGTCAACGTTATCACTATCTGAGAGAAATTTAACTCTCACCTGGTGCTGAGCAAGGCATACAGTTAGAAAAATCACCCCACTTTGAACTTTCTTAAAAAATCACAAAACATGTGAAAAAAAAGGTTTCTTTTTAGCACTTTGGATGGTTATAAAACATCTTTCCTCTCAACCACATGTATGAAAATTCTGACAAATTTAGGATAGTTTGGCAGTTCCTTTCGAACCTATTAGTACCTGAATCATAGAAGATCTGATCGTGGGATCTAAAATCATATTGTAAAATGTTATGTAATGATCTTGTCTGCAACGAGTCAGCTTCAGTATGCCTTTCCCAAGTTGGAAATACTGAACTTAATAATGGATACAAAGATAAAGGGCCGGTTTTGTATCAGTTTCATTTACACATTCAAGAACAATCTATTTGTGATTTAATTATGCAATTATTCACCTCAACATGTCCAATTCTGTACTAAGGACAAGGATGAATAAAACAGACATGATCTCTACCTTCAGGAAGTTTAGAGTATGTAACCTTGAGAACTGTTACAAGAGAAAGGATTGTAATGCATGTTGGGAAAGTATGACAGGGACTTGAAGACAGAGCCCTTTAAGACCTAAAGCATGATAAGGAAACAGAGGATGAGACCTAAGAGAGGGCGAAACAGGGGGAAAAGTGAAAACTGTGCTTCCTCTCTCTCTTCTTCCATTTCCTCCCACCCCGGACTATGGCCAAGTTGTCTCTGCTGGAGGCAAACACGGAAGGTCCTTCCATTCCCCCAGTCCATTCTGCTGCCTCTGGAAGCTGATGTTCACTCCATCATGCCCTTCATGCTTCCAGCTCAGTGAATTTCATTTCGTGGACCTCTTAGAGGCGCCATGTTCTTCCTCTTCCCCTCTTCCTCCTCTTCCTGCTCCTTCTTCTTTCCTTCCTTCCTACTACAAATACAAGTAATCATTCACACAATGGGGTGAAGTGTTAACATGATTATTGAAAATGAAATTATGTAAAATTAGATTTAAAAATATAAATGATATTAAAAAGATTTTTTTCTTTTTTTAAAAATTTATTTATTTGAGAGAGAGACAGTGAGAAAGAGCATGAGTGAGGAGAAAGTCAGAGAGAGAAGCAGACTCCCCGTGGAGCTGGGCGCCTGATGCGGGACTCGATCCCGGGATTCCGGGATCATGACCTGAGCCGAAGGCAGTCGTCCAACCAACTGAGCCACCGAGGCATCCCAAAAAGGTTTTTTGAAGTAATCTTTTCCCCTTCAGCATAATACGCAATATGTATGAAAGTATACGCATAATGCAAATCTGTGCTATGAAGGACAAATAAACAAAATAAAAACAAAACAAAAATCAAATAAACAAAATAAACACCTGTCCATCACGCAACACAAGAAATGGACTTCTGACCATATTCCTCTTCCTTGTCCAGAGGCAATCACAAGTCTGAGTTTTGCATCATTCTGTTGTTTGTCTATATTGGTATGAGTCCATAAAGAATATGTTTTGCAATTTTTGTGGTGTTTGAGATTTGGATAGTGGTATCAAACTGTGTTATCTTCTCTACTTGGTTTTATCCTCACCATTATATTTCTAAGATTCCATTCATAGTTGCAGCTTATTCAACCTCCCTGTGGTATAGTAGCCCATCATGGAAATATATCACAATTTGTTTTCTCTTCAATGAACATTGCATGTTCTTTCTCTTTTCATCCACTCACCTGTCTGTCTATAGGTTTTTCTATCCATTCCTCCATCCAAATTTTTTTTTAATTCTCCTTCAGCTTTATTGAGATACAACTGATGCACAACACCATGTTAAGTTTAAGGTTTACAGCATAATGATTTGATGTAGATGTATTGTGAAATGATAATCATGGTAAGTCTAGTGAACATCCCTTACCTCATTTAGTTACAAAACTATGGTTTTTTCCATGTAATGAGAATATTTAGGATTTACTTTCTGATCAGCTTTGAAGTATACAATTACAGAAAAAGAGATCAGATTTTGTGATTATCAGAGGTGTGGGGAAGAAGGTGGGGGAAACTGGATGAAGGTGGTCGAAGGGAACTTTGACCTTAATTTTATTTAATATATATATATATATAATTATATATATAATTATCACCTTAATTATGAATAAGTACTGTGGATGTAATGTAAACATGATGGCTCCAGTTAATACTGCTGTATTGTCTACTCCTCCATCTATCTTTACAAACAAGGCTGCTGTGAACATTCTTGCATATTTCTCCAGAAGCATATATTTCCTCTGCATCTTTTTCTTAGAGCATAAACTTAAGATTAGAACTGGGCCAGAAAGCACATGCCTGGTCAACCTTACAAAAATAATACTAACTTATTTTCCAAAAAGCTTTTTTGAATCTTTACAGTCTTTCACATCACTCCACTTCCTCGCCAATGTCAGGCATTGTCAACTCACTTATTTTTGCCAACCCAACAGTTATAAAATAGTATCTCATTGGGTTCTTAATTTGTATTTCCTTTATCGCAAGTAAGGGTGAGTAGTTTTTTGTCCTTATTCACCATTTTAAAAGTTCTTTATATATTCCAGATATTAATTCCTTTTCCTGATAAATATGCAGCAAATAGTTGTCTTCCCCCTACTCTCTAGTTAGTGGCTTCTGTTTTCACTTTCTGTGTAATTAAGTAACCAGAACTCAATTTAAAAGTAACCCAATTTATAAATCTTTTTCTATTCTTTATGCTTTTCCTTTCTTTCAGAATAAATTCTTCTGTTCCTTAAGGTCATAAAGGTATTTTATATTTTATTCTGAAAACATTAAAGTTTTATATTTTATGTCCAATCCATATAAAGTTGATTTTTTTTGTGCATGGCATAAAGTAAAGATCCAATTTCCTAATAGCTTATTAATTGATTATTGATTATGTCCTCCATTCTTCTACTGATCTGTGGTACCACATCTTGTTTTCATATATATGTGAGGCTATATCTGGACTCTTTATTCAGTTGCATTGGTAATTTTTTCTATCTCTGTTCTTTTCGATTATGGACTTAATTGCTATAATTTTATGATAAGTCTTGATAAGTCTGGTAGGGAAATCTTCCCTCACTCTTCTGCAGAACTGTCTCGGTTGTTTTTGGCTCTTTATTATTCTGTATATATTTTAGAATCAGTTTGCCAAATTCCTCTAATAATTCTTTTGGAGTTTTGGTGGAGATTACTTTGAATTTATAGATTAACCTAAAGAGAATTGGTATCTTTATTATCTCAAATTCTTCCTATCCATGAGTATAATATATCTTACCATTTGTTTAGGTTTTATATATCTTTAAATAAATTTGTTTTATTTCTTATTATTGTAAATGATGTGGCATTTAAAAAAATTAGGCTTTCTAACTAGAGCTACTAAGTTATTAAAAGGCATTTAAAAATATTTGATCTTATATACAGCCCCTCTGTAAATGCTCTTATTAGTTCTAGCAATTTGTAGACTCTTTTGAGTTTTCTATATATACAATCATATCATTAGTGAGTGAGAGTTTTATTTCTTCTCTTTCAGTCCTTTTTAACTTTTATTTTTCTTGTCTCACATCTCTGGTTAGGACCTCTAGTAAATGCTGAACATTGAGTTGAAATAGTGATAATACTTTCTTTGTATTTTTTCCAATTTTAAAGCTGGTTTAAATATTTTGCCTTTATGAAAAATGTTCACAGTAGATTTTTAGTAGAGACCTCTTATAAGGGTCTCTTTGTAAGATATAGGAAGTTTTTTATAAATCATATTTGACTAAGATTTTTTCCCCACTCTTTAGCATGAATAAACATTTGGTTATATTCAAAGCTATAATGGGAATAATTTCAATAATGAAATTTCTATGTTAAAACAATTCCACACTTAGGGGTAAATTTAGTTTGTTCATGATATATTTTCACTGTGTAGGATTTTCATCTGTATTTATAAGTGAAACAAGTTAGTGATTTTCATTTTTTATTCTCATCTTACCTAGTTTTTAATTTAAAGTTTACTAGCCTAATCAGATAAATTGGGCAGTAGTTCCTCTTTCCCTTTCCCTTGAAAAATTGTTTAAAGGTGGAATGACCTGTTACTTGAAAGTCTGGTGAAACTCAATTCAAAAAAAAATCATCTGGACTTGATGTTTCCTATGTTGGAAAAAATTTCAAGTTACTATTCACATTCTTTAATAATTACAGGACAATTTGCACTTTCTAGTCTTCTTGAGTCAGATATTCTAAGTTACAATTCTGGAAGATGTATACAGTTATATCCAAGTTTTCAAATATGTTGATGAAATTATTCTTAGTGCTCTCTTATTTTCTTCAAAATGTCTTCTTTTATCTATACTCATGCCCCCTTTTCAGTCCTAAAATTTTTTATTTGTAACTTCTTTCTCTTTTCCTTGAATAAGTTTATCATAGGTCTGTTAATTTTATTAGTCTTTCCAAAGAACCAAATTTTGGCTTTTTTGATCATGTTTGCATTAATTTTTGCTATTACTTCTACTATATACTTTCTTCTACTTTGAGGAAGGAGAATTTTACTGTTATTTTTCTAACTTAAATTGGATTCTTATGCCTTTAATTCTCAACTTTTGTTCTTTCTAATACAAGCATTTAAAACTATACCTGATAGAAAACATATCTTTTCACCAGCACTATCTTGCCACAGACTAAAAGTGTGTGTGTCTTCTATGGCTACCATTTTATTCCTTAAGAAAAACGTTGTTTATGGAAGATTTTAAACTTATTAAAGAGTAGATAATGCAAGCACTAGTGAAAAGTAGATAATGAATTACTTGATCACTGATTTGCTGACCCCTACTCTAGACTAGAGGCTGCCAATAGCTGCAGGGAATATTTCGCTTGTGCCCAAGTGTATAGAGAAGAAGAAATTAGGGGCCAGATGGAAATAATTAAAGCAAAGTCTGGAAGGGAGATGGTCCATCCATTACCCTCCAACAGGAAAACCCAGGAATTGAAAACTACTGATGACCACCATTCGCTCTTAAGGCTATAGCTATACTCAGTAACAGAAAACTTGGGGTGTCCCCTCCTTGCAAAGCATTACAGTTGCTAAGGTTGTAAACTGAAGTTCTTTCTTCTGAGAATGATGATGAAGATGACAACAAGGGACAGAACTGAGAAATCTCTCAGTGAGGATCCAAAGCATGAACAGAATCCCATGCCCCACTCCTTATTCCCCACCTCTGTACATTTTTATATTTTCTGTCATTGCTTAAAAAGTATATTAATATACATACAAAATTCAAGTCCCTACTTCTCTGATGAATGGCATACTTCTTACAATTTTTCTCTACTCTGCTTTTCTTTTTTCTTTTTTTTTTTTTTTTTAAGATTTTATTTATTTATTTCACAGACAGAGATCACAAGTAGGCAGAGAGGCAGGCAGAGAGAGAGGGGGAAGCAGGCTCCCGGCCAAGCAGAGAGCCCGATGTGGGGCTCCATCCCAGGACCTTGGGATCATGACCTGAGTCAAAGGCAGAGGCTTTAACCCACTGAGCCACCCAGGCGCCCCGCCATTTTTCTTTTTAACCTCAACAGTATATCCTACCAATCACCCCACAGTGGTATATAGAAATGTCATTTATTCCATTTTAATATCCAGCTATTATTTGAACAGCCCATCATTGATAGACATTGGCCATCACAAACAGCCCGCTTATCACAACATAGCCATTCTTGGTCCATGCTGCAGACTTTACATGTAGCATCCCATTTAATTCTTCTAGCTATCTTATAAGAAGAGGTTATGATCTCCCCTTTACAGGTGAAGAAACTGAGGTCTGCAGAGGTTAAACAACATGCCAAGGGTCAAGTAACCGTAAGAACCAGAGCAGGAATACCTAACATCGTGACTATGCTCCTGGGCCTGCCTCCTTCTGATTCAGGCCCATGTTGCAGAGGAGACCAGGATCCTCCTTCTCTGATCCCCGCAAGCTTCATGGCACCAACTCACATTTTTTGGCAAATGGATCAAAACCCAGCTTTCTACCTCTTCCAGCTTCCAGCCCTCAGGAGGGAGTGGATCTGTTAAGCAGCTGCACAAGGTTTGGAAAGTTGCCCAGGATGCACAACCCCCTCTCCCCTCCCCACACACATAAATAGAGTTTTCCTGCCTCACCTGCATTCTCCCTGGGTCTCCAAGAACCGCCCTGCTTGAGAATCTCTCTCTGCCTGAGGCTGTGTTTCCCCGGGGCACCCTCTGGGGAGAGCAGAGGGGTGCATGGCTGAGCTAGCCTCTCCCTTTTGAAGTCAGAGGCCCACAGGACTTTCAAGGCTCTGCTGCCTCTCCCTTCTTGTGTCTATCCTGAAATGACCCGATGCCCCGCTAGCTAATCAGGGACAAAAGGATGAGTTTAGGGAACCTGAGAAGCACTGGAAGCTCTTCCCTGGCCCTCTAGGCTGGCCTGAGTGTGGGTAGAGCCAAGACATCAGAGAATATCAGTCCAGGGGTGCCCCCAAAGTCCTGGCAGTTGTAAGGGGTCAAATGACAGCAGCATCTGGGTCCAGGTTACAAAGGCCAAGGCAGAAATTGTCCAGGACCTCAGCATGGCCTTCCCGGGAAGCTGCTGAGGCTGCCCATCTCTGTGCTCAAAGCAGGACAGTGCCTTATGGTGCCAGGGAAGGAAACCATGCGTCTGTCCTAGGTGGTAACTCTATGTAGTAAGAGAGCCAGCAAGGAGACTGGGAGAAGCTCCGTATTTTGGAAGCACATGGTTGGCCTTAAACACTGGGTCAAACTGACATTTTATTTTTGAAGCAAACAAAACAAGTAATAGCTTATATTCACCAAGGGCGTAGGCACTGCGATAAAGAACCTACCTGCATCCGTTTAGTTAATTCTTACAATAATCCCGAAGATACAATTCCCGGTTTACAGCAGTGAAAATGGCAGCTCAAAGAGCTTAAGTGATTTGCCTGAGTTCCCAACGTCAGTAAGCAGGGGAGTCCTGATTCAAACTTGGTTCCGCCGACTGCAGAGTCTAGGTACTTGGCCATGTTCTTACGCTGGGGTCTCTTCATTCAGTCACTCAAAAAATGTTTTTTCAATATCTACTCTGTACTAAACACATGTTATCATGGGAATATGATAGTCAATGAGACAGACATCCTCGCTTCTGTGGTATTTCTCTTCTAGTAGGGGAAAAAAATAAACAAGGGAATAAGTAGATTACAGGTCACAGATTCTGATAAATGCTATGGCTCCCATCTAATATTTGAGATTGCTTTAAAACAAACTCTTTTTAAATATCTTCTAATCAAAAGACAGGAAAGGGTCTACGTAAACTCTCTTTCCATTGCATTTGTCCGTGCAATGTATAGTATTTTACCACTTAGCCAATTCTTCTAATCTGAGCTCCTCCCAGGTTGAACCCAAACCAGTTTCATTATTATGTGCATTTTTTAATATTCTGGATTCAGAGTTTCAAAGGATCTGAGTTTATACACTCTAACTCCGTGAAATGGTTAGAGGCATGTCCTCAAGAAAATTAAAATTATGTCCCAGGAGGAATGTTGGGAGGAACTACAGGAGGTTTTTCAGCAAGAGGGAATGGCTCTCTCCCACAGGACATAGCCATTTTATCTCTTACACGGTGGAACTGTGTGAAAATCTCTCACGAACAAAGACAGGATAGGAATGCAACCTATAATTTGAAAGACAAGTATATCAGATGAAAAGTGATCTAAACAGTATTATTATATTCTACTATTATCATTGTTCTTCCGTGTCATTGGAAGATTTAAATCAAGGCTATCTTTTGTTCTTTAGGTTCACAAATACCTGGGGGGTAGGGAGGGAGGTAATATGTGTTAGCATTCCCATCATTTCCTAAACAGCATCTGAATTAAAAATATCTGCCCCCTCCTCGTCTGACAGGGACCTGGAGTTTAATTAGATTAACATCTCTAAATTGCCTTAGGTTTCCCAGAGATAGGCATTAGATAAACATAAGGTATTATTATTATTATTAGCATAGTGTCATTATGTTATTGTAATTGTGTGGGTTCTCCCATAAAGCTTCACAGGATGGGATCCTGCCCTGGACCATTATTCATCTAGGGCTCTGAGCCTAGGCGAAAGGCACACCCGCGCTGCCCTGTGTTAGCGTGCTCATTGGGATTATGGTAGTATGTACGATTATTGAACAACGAACCAGGATTCAAGCTTGTCGCAACAGTCGTCCAATTGTTCTTGATGTTTCCTATGTGATTACAATCGTGTGCTCTTCTTTATCTGTTTGATGGCTTGGGGCAAGACATCACTTGGGGCCAAGGAGAGACAGGCAGGGTCTCCTAGGATGCTGGAGTGTATCCCTGTTGGGCCAGAGCCCCAGCGTGGAGGGGTCCGGGGGCAAGTCTCTCGACAGCCACTGTCACCTAAGCCATTCTGGCCAAAACCAACTTTGAGGGGCTCCTCCATCACATTTGCCACCTTTAGGAGCCACGGATGGCTGTTCTGGAAAAGATGAAGGTGGGATCCATTTGGGAAAAAGGAAGGAAGAAGAGATGGAGAGCCAAACAGCACACGGGAGAACCACTTTCTTAAGATTTGAGTAGCCGATCCATCGCTAAATGGACCAGCTGGTAAAGGTGTACGTTCTCTCTGAGGAGGGTATTAATAAATCCAACGATTGATGTTATCGGTGATGAAAATTGTAGTTTGAAGTTTGTGAGTTTGGGACCTGCTTTATTTTATCTTGCTGTGCTCTGACAATGTCACACTCAAAGGTCATTGTCATTCTGTTGCATTGTTTTTCCCCCAGGGACTTCTACTGTTATTTGTGCCCGGGCTACTGTGGTGACAGATGTGGCCACAATTACTTACCTGAAATCCTTGCCCTTAAGGTCAGGATTCTTTTTCCTTCTCCTCCACGGAAGGGGCAATGTTTTGAAAACCTGAGAAACTAACTTCTAGGTGTGAGGTGGTAGGTCCCTGTATCTACTTCCGTCCCATAGTTCTTTGCAGGGCTCAATAGCATCACTTTTAAATGAAGGGAAAACCTCCCGACTGATGCATCAGTGGTTTGTTGAAATTTTTCTGTCTATTTGAGCCTGAGACTAACGTGGCTCTGGGATTTACTAAACACGTTTGTAATGACAGCGTTACCCTTACTCTCTCTTACTATTTAATGAGTGGGTCTCGGCGGCTGTTTCATGAGGGGCTGAGACTGTCTTAGAGGGGAAGTTATTCTGTTCTTGTGTGAGGATCAGCCCCCACTGCTGGCTCTGCCTGGGGAAAGGCAAGGCTGTCCCAGGGTGCTGAGGAGACGGGAGGCAGGGTTGTGCGCACAGACACTGGTTTCAGAGGCAAATGATTGAATAAATCAGCCACCGGGACTTGAACTGCTATTTCTCACAGAATTTGCAGGAGCATTTCATGTGTGACTACAGGTTGCAGCTGGCCTGGCCCCGGTTTTGTGCAGCTGAGTGCTTAGGCCGACACTTTATTATCAGAACAGAACAAATCTCGCCGATGCGCTTGGTATAAAGAATCCCGGGGAGTCTCGGCACCTCATTCTCCCGCCATTCTCTCCAGTTTTTCTGCTGTTGCAGTCCGGATAATTGCAGTTTAATTGGGTGACATGAAATGAAAACTGTGTCCACATTATCCAGGATTATCTCTTTTTCCTGAAGCCTGCCACCGGTCGAAAGGGACCCATTTATCAGACCAAAGAGCTGCGCTCGGCTGCTTTTACAAGCAGGGAAGAGTGTGGGAACCGGCTGGGAAGGAGAGAAAGGGAGCTGACAGCTAAGAAAAATTATTTCAGTTGTTTATCACGAGGAAACTTTATCTGATTCTTTACAAAATGATACGGAGGCCGGCGTGTCGAGCCATGAGTAATGAACATTGACCAAGTTGGCTTCCTCAACGGGTCAGACCCAGCACTGCCTCTCCTTTGTGTGGGCGCAGATCAACTTTAAAAGCCTCTTTCAAGCGGCATGAATGCACTTCATTTTACCAAAAAGAACTTTGTATTGATAGCTAGAAAAAAGGAAGGTTGTTTAAAAAGGAAGGGTAGACAATCGGGACAAAATGAGGAGCTTTTAGCTTCTATTATGAGCATGCCGTCCATTCTTCTCATTTGTTTATACATCTCCCCACCACCACCACTGTGCAATAATGTCTCTTTGCAGTTATATCCTTCCTCTTTTATACCATTCATATTGAAAAAGCCCTCACATCATGACCACGGTAATAAATACCATAGAAATGTGGGTATAATGTCAATTTGCATTCTGTGAGAAGATCAAGGTAAACCTGAGGGCCGGAGGAATATTCTGCTAATACTCATTCATCATTCTCCAGATCCAGGTAAAAGAAGGACCTTGTCACTACACTGCAAACCCCTTCTGTTGCTATTGCGTTTGTGTGAACATTTTAGCCTAATGCATCAATTGTTAAGTAGAAAGAGCAGTCTTTGAAATTGTCTATTGCACTCAAATCCCTAGCTGTACAAGGTCTGGGCAGGAGGCGTTCCTATTCAGAAGGAAATAGAAGGCTTTAGTTCAGTAAGCACAGTGTGGTTGAAGGTTACGGAGGATAGTGTACATTTTTTAAATGAAAGTATTTGAATGGGGGAACCTCATTGTCTCTGAAGGCAACAGTGAACATGAAGCCAGTGTCTGGCGAAACGGTATGATACGCAGCTCAGGTCCTTGTGTTTGGAGTTAGTCCTCAATGGCTGGTGGGCATCAGGGTGCCCTATGTGTGTAAGGTGGAGAGTCTTTTATGTACAGAAATAAACACTTCATCGCACAGCGAGATGTACGTTGTGTCATTGCGCACATGGACTGGGTATTCTCGATAATGCCTGGTGTTCAATTTGGTATTGACCTTCAAAAATAAGGAGTGGCAAGACTGGAAGTTAATGTGAAAGGCCAAAATTAGAGATTCTACATATATTATGAATAGATGGTTCATTCTATTTATTGATTATTGAGGTCATATGTATACTGAGGTCATATAACTCAGCGACCTCTAGAACTCTGGGCTTCCTCTTCTCTCAAAACAGATGCCCAAGTGTCAGTAATATTCCCAAAGCAATGACTTCCTGTCGGATTTAGACGCTCTCTTTCTTTTTCCATGTTGATCAGAGAAAAGTTTAAAGAAGTTTAAAGAAGCAGGCCCTTGGAAGACAGCCGTAATTCCCCTAAGGCTATCTTTCTCTACTATCTTTAAAAAAAAATTATTAGATAAAGCTATCTTTTTATGCAATAATTTATAACATTGTTGAACAAGGGGTGTGATTCATAAAATTCCTATGATAATCTGTTATGTTTATTCTAGCCCACCCGCTTAAAGAACTTTAAACACAGATCTTTCTTTTCTTGTGATTTGTTTCCCTTTCCTCTGCCTCTGTGCTGTCTGTAATTAAATACATTCCCAAGGGCCTCTCTCTCCTTTCACTCATTTTTCTTTCCATTTGAATTATCATCTTTTTAATGTCTAGTTTAAATAATGTGTGATTTATTCAGAAAGAAAAAGTCATATGTCAATTACATTTCATCAAAACTGGGAAAAGGAAAAAAAAATCACATTTAATTTTTGCAAAAAAGCATGAGCACAGACTAACTCCATGGAAATCTCCAAATCTTACCGTATGGAGAAAAAAAACTCGAATAAAATGAGATTTTGATACAGCTTCTCCCTGTGCTAAGAAGACGGATCCACCACATATTATTATCATCTTAATTTAAAATTCTAATTTATCCCCTGGCTCTTAAAAAGGATCTACTGGTCCATACGCCACGTTTATAGCCATAACCCAAAGCAAGAAAATTTGACAAGACGTTATTTTAAAAGGGATCTTTCACTTCTTTCCAAATACCGAAGAAATCACGTCCCTTGACTTGTTTTCCCTCCTCTGGCACAAATGACAAATACACACACAGGCAGACAGAACTCCACGTCAGACTGATTTATAAAAGCCTGGAGATGAGTGTTGGGTGATGGGAAACCTATTTGTCAAATAGCCACGCCTACTTCCCTCGCCTTCCTGCCGGTCAGGACAGAAGACGTCTCGGATTAGGCTTATAACAAACACTGGAATGTTTTTCTTTATGTTAGATATCGGAACTCTGGACGTATGGGCAAATATACTCATCCTCTGGAAAAGAGGCAGGTATGGATATTACAAAAAGGGAGGGAGATCACACAAAGACTGACGGCAGGGGTGCCATTACTGTCCATCAAGGCAGGGGGAAAAAAAAAAAATTGCATACATTGGGAGCCCCCACCTGGATTCCATCCTTCTATATGCTACCACATGGGAAGGATATAGAAAAAGCAAGATATAACAAAGCAAGATATAACAGAGCAAAGCAGACAATCGAACAGACCCAGAGATTCTAGAAAACCCGAAGGCTGAGTGAGAGGGTCCTGCCGCTCTCCTACCCACTCATTCGGGTGTAGGTTTTAGCCGGATACCAAGTGGAGTTTTTTCACTATTTTTAGGCAGTTCCCCATTCAAAGCTCAATTAGGAGTAGAATACAAAGATCATCTTTTGAATCTGGATAAGGAGGACCCCCCCCCCCAAAAAAAAGCCATATGTTTTCATGCAACTGCAAGGTAATTATCAAAGAAATCATTTGAGGGTCTAGGAAGTCACTCCAGATGGTCCCCTAGGGACATGGACCCCATATAGAGCTGCAATGAAACAAATCCAAGGGGATCCTTTAGAAGTACTGAAAATGAAACAAAAACCACGACCATGATGACAGCTAACATTTATTGAATGCTTATTACGTTAAGAAAGCACTTTACCTGCCTTACCTCACAACAAACCCAAGTCATAGGTGTTAGAAATTCAGGCATTGGGAGGTAAAATAATTTATCTAAGCTAACACAGTGTCACATGTTGGATTGTCTCTTCCTCACCCCCATCCCAGTCCTGCTAATTCATCTGTTGACCATCTAACCCCCAGTACCACAGAATGTAACATTATTAGGAAATTGAGTCTTTGCTGATGTAGTTAATGAAGATGATGTCATAACTGGAGTAAAGTAGGCCCTCACTCCAGTATGACCATGTTCTTATAAAAAGGAGAAATTTGGACACACACACACACACACACAAGAAAACAACATAGGAACATGAAGGCAGGGATAGGACAACACCTGTACAAAGCAAGGAATGCTGAAAATTGCAAACCACCAGAAGCTAGTGGAGAGACATGGACAGATCCCTCCTTACAGCCCTCTGAGGAACCAACCCTACAGACACCCTGATCTCAGACTTCCAGCCTCCAGACATGTGAGACAATATATTTCTGTTTAAGCCACTCCGTTGTGGTATTTTGTTGTAGCAAACAAATGCACAGAATTGACAGGTGGTGACGTTGGAACTTAAACCCAGGTCCTCTGGCTCAGGTTGCAGGCTGGGAGCACTGCGCCCTATCACCGCTTCTCTGGAACCTTGCCTGCAATTTGGAGCTCCCTAGCTAAGTAAGCTCTAGTAAAAGCCCAGGGCATTTCTACATTAATCCCATGTGATACTTGTTCTCCAGAGCAAAGAAAGATTTCCCTATTGTTATTTGAGATCATAGGATGTTAGATCGAGAGGGACCTCAAAAAATATTCTAGGTCATGCCTGGGGGGTACCTTAGGGCCGCCCACAATGTCAAAGGAGGAGAGCAAGCAGGCCACTTCCAGGACCCCCAGTCTTACTTCACTGCAGTCTTGTGTTTTTCTATGCTTTGTCCTTGGGGCTTCCACATAGGATTCTGTTTGAAGAAAGGGTTTGTAGCTTAACAGATGAAAACCACTGATCTAGTTCAAGTCCATGATTTTACTGATGAAGACATACAGGTCCAAAAAGACTGCATGAAACTCTCAAGGATGTGAGTGAGCTTGGCAGAACTAACATTGGAAGTCACTTCCATTCTGTGAAAACTTACTGCTCATTATCATAGGGAAAAGAGTGGGTGTTCCCTGAAAATGGAGGATCCCAGTGGGGTGGCTGACCTTGGAATCTGCTGATTTGGGGGCTGGTCTTCAGCCACTTTAATAGAAAAAAAAAGAGCCTCGGTATGTACATTGGTTCCCAGGAGAGTGCACCTGACACCATCCCTCATGACATAGAGAAAAATAGTAGCTCCGATACGGAAATTCATGCACAGGTTAAGATTCTAGACGTTTCCCTGTTCATAG
The DNA here is from genome assembly GCF_011764305.1 of Mustela putorius furo. Taxonomy (NCBI): domain Eukaryota; kingdom Metazoa; phylum Chordata; class Mammalia; order Carnivora; family Mustelidae; genus Mustela; species Mustela putorius. The sequence goes on along the minus strand of NW_025422117.1, from coordinate 1,161,403 downwards.
CCCAGGTGGGAGCACTTTATATAATAAAGCTCTTACTGTCTGGCTACTAGTGGGCTCTCCTGGTATCTGAAAGTTGCTTTACGATTCATCTATCCCACAGAGTCAGGGAAAATTGGTAATACACAAATGATAACAAGAGGAAGAATAAATGATGTCTGGAGAAAGAGAACTTCCTTTCGAGCCTAAGGAACCTGTATGTGACCCCGCCTTCTCTCAGAATCTGTTTACTTTTAGGGGCTTACCCGGGCTAAGAAAGTAGCTTTGGGAGGGGGACACACTTGAACCCCACATGTAGTTAGTGGTTAAACATATCAACACTGATGGTTTGGGAGAAGGAAATTGGACAGAAGCTAGTTTCTGTGCAAGAGGAAGGAGAGGCACAGAATGAGCTGAATGAAGCAACAGGCCCTAAGAATTGAGGAGGGGTTGGAATTCCTGTATGTGTGGCTGCCGTGAATTGACCGTTGTTCCTATGAACTGGGAGAATTGCTTCATTAAAGCCTTTCGTGCCTTGGGTCCAAGTTTCCACACTGTGGTCCCAACCCCCCTTCTAACCCTCCCTCTCTGCCCTCTCCCCTCATAGGAGACTGCTCAGCTGTCCCAGCATTACAAGGTCAAGAACATCATCAGCCAAATGTGGAATCTTAAAGGAAATCAGCACCAAGATGGCAGCCTATGCTAACGGAGAAGATCCTCTATTGGCTTATGATAGAGAAAATAGCTGTTCCCAAAAAGTCTCTTAAAATTCTAAGGTTAAAGTAGTGCTGCTGTGAGAGAGACTCTTTTTAATTGAGAATAGCAGAGAAGGAAGGGATGTTTGCTTTCCGACTTCACAAGATCCTTGCTGGCCAACATGAATTGGCAGGTGTCCCCTCTAAGAGGTGGTGGAATGCCAGCTCCGTTGGCACTGGGACCAGAGCGGCTCAGCCAGGAGGGTCTGAATTCCAGCAGAAGAGCCCTGAGGTAGCAGGGGTGTTGCTTGGTCAAGGCCAGCAGAAGCCGAGCCCTGGTTTGGCAGAAAACAACTACACTGATTCAAGAAAACATGTAAAATGCCTCTTGCAAATTAGTGGAAATGTTTGGAGGAGGGTAAACGCCAAGGAATTGGGTTCCCCCACATTTGCAGGTCAGGGTTTGGAGCTTCCTGAATGTGGATATTCATGCAGAGATGACCATATTTCCACACAGAGGCCAGCAAATCCTAGGCCACTTGGGGTACCCATTGCTACTACTGTCCAGTGGGTATGATTACAGAACAATTTGCTCCTTAAATACTAGTTTTCAAGACCCCAGTGAGAAAAGTGAAATCCTAATTCCTTCTCTGCATGAAGTCTCTGCATCGCTGAAAATGAGTTCTGGCTTTGGCACACCAGCCAGCCAACTAAATATAAATGCTTACTCTCCTTTCTTCCCAAATACCATTGTGATGACAACAAAAAAGAACAAGAGGGAACAAGGGAACTCGAGGGAAACGGGAAAAGAAACATCAGACCAGAAAGAATGATGAATTTCTGGAAACAGGAAGCAGAAGTGAGACAGTGAGGGGCCACGGGAACAAGCTCCAACCAAAAAAACATTGCACACTTGGGGCATCTCCTGCCCCTACTACTGCTGAACCAAGCTCCTTGCGGAGTAGAAGCAGGACGAGGCCAGGAAGTGGTCCCAGGTATCAGCCAGACTTATAACAGAGGACCCTGGCTCCCAAAAGCACCAATGAGCAGCCTGAGTTGCCTTCCAGCCAATCAGGATAAGGGAATTTTCTCCATAAAAACAGGCCCCGCCCCTCCGTTCTGGGAGGGCGGGGTAGGTGTATCCTATGATGGTGTTGGAGTTCCTTCAGCTGGAGCTCTAGTAGAACCCTCCCTGTGCCTTTGAGTTCTAGGTTCGAGGTCGCTCTTACCGTTATCAGGGCCAAGAACTCGGCTAGGGTAACAGAAAGAGTAGAGCGACGTTCTGGAACTGGACAGTTGAATAGTTCCTGAAAGAGTGGTGGGCATGCAAGGCATGAGCCAGAGGGGTGAGCCAGACAGGGGCTCCAAGCACAAAGGTGGCGACGGATGGCAGGAGTGAGTGAAAAAATGATAGTCACAGAAGTGTTTTGCAGTGTTACCCAATCCAGGAGATGGGTAACATTCGTTGTTGGCTGGAGAAACATCAAAGTTCACTTCACTGTCCAGCAACCAGTCAGAGGATGGCTTTTCTCCTGAGTCATTCTGGGAGAGCAGCTCGGCCATCATTAACCCATAGTGTCTGGGGTCTTTCCAGCCTGCAGAAAGAGGTAAAGAGGTCTTGGAGGAGTCCTGCTTATGCTCTTAAAGCACTCACCCAAGATGGGCTCATGACCTTAGACTAAACACGTAGCCGTAAGCACACCTGGGAAATAAAGTCTCACCTTGAACCAGGAAGAAGCAGAGCAGATTTTGTTGAACAGACTCGTACAGCAAAGGACAACCAGAAGATGAACAATAAACATTCAGTGTTACGGCACAAGACGGAACAAGACAGAAAAAAGACAACAATCAACCTCAGAACTGATTCAACAAATGTAAGAGACATGTCGTAAGTTCTATTTTTTTTTAAGGTTTTTATTTATTTATTTGACAGAGAGAGATCACAAGTAGGCAGAAGGGCAGGCAGAGAGAGAGAGAGAGGAGGAGGAAGCAGGCTCCCTGCCGAGCAGAGAGCCCGATGCAGGACTCGATCCCAGGACCCTGAGATCATGACCTGAGCCAAAGGCAGATATTTAACCCACTGAGCCACCCAGGTGCCCTCGGAAGTTCTATTTAAAGTTTTGAAAAAACACTGCATCCATTTAACTAAAAAATTAGGCTGCTTGGTAAAAAAAAAAAAAAAAAACAAAAAGAACCCAAAGAACAGAAAAGAATCATTCAAGTGTGATGACTAAAATCTTAAATTCAGTAGATGGGTAGATGATAAATGTGGTTGTTGGTTTTTTTTTTTTTTAATTTAAATTCAAGTAGCCAACATATAGTACATCATTAGTTTTGTAAGTAGTATTTTATAATTTATCAGTTGCGTTTAACTCCCAGGGCTCATCATATCACGTGCCTTCCTTAATGCCCATCACGCCTACCCACCACCCCTCCAACAACCCTCGGTTTGTTTCCTAGAGTTACGAGCCTCTCATGGTTTTTCTCCCTCTCTGATGACCTCCCATTCAGTTTTCCCTCCCTTCCCCTATGTTGGTTTTGAATTTGTCAAATAAACGAAAGGAAAAACCAGGCTTAATTATAATTAAATAACAGGATATAAAAGTCATGGAAGTCGGAGATACAGAGGCAGAAATGTGGAGGGGACAGGTAAGGGCTTGAATTTCCTCAAATCACATGATAGGAGGTCAAGCCATACAGACTGAAGCTAGTGGGTCAAACAAATAGAGGAATAAGTAGATCATTTTCATTGATAAAATTAACCAATAGAACTAAAAATAAATGTGACGTTGGGAGGGAATAGAGAAAGAGCAAGAAAGTAGTTCAAGTGAGTTCAAAGTTCTCAGCCACTTAGTATACCTTCAAGTTGACAAGTCAAGTAAGAAAAGAGGGCACAAAATATCTGGATATATGGAGGTAACTGCTGGGAGAAATATAAAAGAAATAGAAAATACATATATAATTTATATTTTATATAAATATAAAATAAATATAAAAAATAAAAAAGAAGTACAAAAAATATAAAAATATAAAAGCTTAAAGTGGTTGCCTTTAGCAGAGGGAACTAAAATACAAAGGGGGGGGGAGGGTTGGCTTTTCTCTTGTATCCTCAGATATTTTAAATTTCATTATCCTATTTTTTCTTGTATTAAATAAGTTTGGGAAGGACACAAGCCCCCAGGAGTGGCTGTGGTGAGTAGGGGTTTGGGTAGGAAATTTTAACTTCTCTTCCTTCTTTATTTAACCATATTGCATTTTTTACAGTAACAACCATTACTTAGTATTTAAACCCCTTATTAAAATGTTGACTATCACCATCCCCCAAACTTCAGGGGGTTATGAGAGGAACAGGCCCCTCCCTACTATAAAGGGCAACAGGCACAAATCACAAAATCAAAATTGTGCAGTCGGGGCTCTGAATTTCACCATGAACCGCATCCATTTTTGTAAGAAACAGATTCTCGGAGGATGCTGGATCTAGCTTCCTATGGGCACACTTTACAACTTTAACTGATTCATTGTGCCAATAAACCTCATTGCGTTATGACGCCGTTTAAAAAGCTCTGTAGAGGTGCACACTTTTCTTTTTGGGTGCTATCACCCAAGGACATTCGGTACAAGATTTTTAAAAATTTATATTTAAAGCACGAGATTCCTAACTTTTCAATACTGTTAACTCTTTAACAATTTATTTCAAGCTGTGATGTGTATGAGCAAAATCGAATGCCAGAGGGCTAGCTTTTATGGTTCTTGTTTTAATAATCGCATGGTAATGTTTTTTTATTAATACAGCTTTGTAACCCAAGCCCTGACTTTGACTGATTTAGTTTAATGACCATATAACTTCCACAGATATCAGGACATACCTTAGGCCAGAAAAGACTGGAAGGTTCTGAAAGGAGAAACTGCAGGAAGCAAAAACACATTCTGTTCACTTAACAGTGTTTCTCGCTTGATAGCAAATAAATATTATTTCTATGTTATAGATGTCAGAAGTTGCGTGAGTCTTCACTTCACTACATGGGGAGTCCTCGGAGGACAATCTGGGGTGGGACCAGGGGGCTGCCGCGTGCACTGCGAACCTTCGAGAAATATGTGTTGAATGAATACACATATATTTGAGTTAGTGGATGGATGAATAGATAGACTTAGGTGGACTTCAGTTTTCAGAGTCTCTCTCTGGTTCTTTTATAGAAACCCACACCACCTCTCTCCTATCATGGTCACGAGATTACCAAAGTGAAATCTGAAAAGTTTAAGGCCTCCAAAAGCCAAGACTGACCCCTGAAGACTTATTTTCCAGTTTTGATCAAAGGGAGCCATAGGGACTGGCTTACTTCCTCCATGAGTGGCATTTATGCCAAATAGAGTTCATAGGCTAGACAGTCCATTCTTAAGTAGGTGAATTTATTTCAAAGTTTAGACTGTAAATAGGGCACCATGGAAACCATAAAAGTGAAGGTGCGGTGATTTACAGGAAGATACGTGTTTAAATCAGAATATCTCCTTGGGTGAAAACATATCACCACCCAAACAGATTTTATCAAGGGGCAGATTCAGAGGTAATGATGGGCTGACGTGTGAGAGATAAACCTGAATAATGGCTGGCCGATCTATTGAATTTGGACATTCATGAGGATTTCCTTCCAGCAATTCCTTCTAGAACATGCCCCAAAGGGAAAAACTGCTCTCCCAGCATGATATCTGTGAACCTGTGTAGCTTTGCAATGAAGTCTTTAAGAGAGCAGTACTGAAATAAACTCAACTCTCCAGCCTGCTTTTCCCCCAACAGCATCACAGTCCTCTCCTGCTAGGGATGGAAATGGGAATTATTTATCCCAGGGCTCCGGAAAGCCACAGTGGAATGGGAGAGCCCTTTCTCACGGATGCCCTGTCGTTTCTTCATTTGTGGGAGCCTCACACTTCTCACTGGGCTCCTTCTTTAGGTCTCCCATGAGGTCATGACAACATGGGCCTTGCCAAGGACCCCTTCCTTGGCTGGCCTACCATCACCTGGGAGCCCCGTGGGGATGTATCTCAGAGAGAAGTACTAGATCTGAAACAAGCGATTTCAGTTTTGTCATAGGGTTACGCCCCTTTCTCTCCCTCCCATCCCCCAGTTAATCTGCTAGGGGATTGGTGGGGGTTAGGGATCTGACAAGTTTACCTTGACACAAAATCTCCTTGGCACGGCTCCAAAAGATACAGGAGGCCACGCCCTTAAATATAATGTAGTCCAAGTGCTATTAAGCTAATTATAGCATTCATTATAGAACTATTTACAAGGCAAAGTCATGCAACGTAAAACATTAAAGAAGCCTAATTACACGACCATGGAGGAGAGCAGGCAGGCTATCACTTATGAGGCCCTTGATTAATCAGCTGGCTCTGAGAATGGGTCCTATCCAGAGGAGCCCAAAGCTGGAAATGACCTTTTGGGGAGAAGACAGGTGTCTTGGGCTCTAGGGTCTTGCTAGTTCTTTACTTGCTCTTCATTTCGATGATGAGAAAATACGTATTATTTTTTTCCTTGAAGAATGAGAGCCTTCACAGAGCAGCACTGCCCTTGTCAGTCACAGGTATCTCTCCAAATCAAGATGAAGGAAATCACTAAGGGTTCACAAGTGTGATGGTATCTCTATGCATAGAGTAGATACCAATCTTGTTGTCCTTCAGCTTAAAGGAAACGCCACCGGCTACATTGTGGTGTTTCCTGAATGCTGCTTCCAAGGATTTGTAGGGTTTGTTTAGAAGGATGCGGGCTCTGGTTGAACCTTCCCTCCTCTTCATGTTCCATATGACTCAGGACATGGCGTGTAGACTTTATCAATTCAATCCACTCACAGAGGGACTATTTTCTCCCTTGGTTTTTAAAGTGTTTCCGGTGTGTCTCCAATTCAGCATTCCCCTTCCTATTTTTGATCCCATTCCGTCATTCATCCAAAGGACAGCAACTCCATTCTTCTGATTGCTCGACCCAAAAATCAGAAGTCCTCCAGACTGCCTTTTTTATGCACATCCCACATCCAATCCCTCTAAAAGGCCTGTTGGGTCTTCCTCCAGAAGATATCCAAAATAGGTGGGTAAGTCACTTAATTTCTCAGAGCCTTTGTTTTCCCATCTGTAGTATGGGGATGTCCACTCCCAAAGATCTGTTGGAAAGATTAAATGACATAGAAATAAGGCAAAGTGTCAGGTAGCTGAGAAATGTTTCTTAAGCGTTAACGTCCTTGTTACTAGGCATACACGGCAATTCAAATTATATTACCTGGGTCCTACTTCTGTGGAATGATGAAGGATTCAGAGGAATAGCAAGAAAGAGGCACCAATCAAGTATCGAGTAATGAAAGAAATGTTAGTTTAGTAAAGGACCTAAAAATGTATGCAATTCTATTAAAAGTTTGGAAACTACGATTAGTCAAGAGAAGTACATAGATACTCTTAAAAAGACAAATGAACAGAACATTAGAGAAATAATTGGCAACCTAAAATAGCATGTCGAAATTAGCATGTCGAAGCCAGGAACTTTCATGGAAGAGGGGAAGAAAAAAAAACTTAGAAATTTGAACAAACTATTATAAATATATATAGCTTTTAAATCACAAATATGAATACCTCTCATCATGTCTGTTTATGAGTTATTCTTAGAAAATTCAACTTCTTCACCTTTTCTGGATTTTCCATGAAGAATACATGTAATTTCATAATCAGAAAAACATTCTTAAAAACCACTTGCTTTGATAGAAACAAAATGGCAACCCCCTATTTTGTAGTTAACAGAGATTCTAATAAAAGAATAAAAAACTCTAGGTTTCACCTGGTTTGCATTTATTTTGTTAAGATATGAAGTTTTCAAAGGTTAAAGGCTGAGCCAGTTTCCACTCAAGAAAATCAAACCTCGATTTACTCATAATTGGAAAGTAAGTTAAAAATGTCAACATTTTGGGGCTAGTAATTTGCATTTTAAAAAAGTGAAACATATCCATACACATTCACGGTGTTCTATCAGTTTCCGGGGGGAGAGGGCTGTTTTTATAGTGTTTAGTTGTTTGGTTTCGGCTTGTTAAGTTATAATATTAAATGTGTTTATAAAAGTTTGGGGAATATAAAACTAATAAAAACGATCTTCAGTGTGGCTTTTCCCATAGGCTTCCCTTTGAAGTGCAGTACTGTGGTTTAAGTAGTTTCAAGGCTATATTTATTCTATAATTTTAAAATATAAAAGTTAATAACTTAATAGTAGCATCTTGAACTATAATTTAATTGTGAAACTGTTCTTCCTCTTGACCTCGCAGTTCAATATAGTTAGGGTTTGAAAATCAGGCTGCAAAAAAGGGTAAATGCACCCAGATTTTATTCTCAGAATTTACTTTATGACACATGACTGTCATATCTTTTGGTCGTTGCCCTGAGAGGTATATTGGCAGCCTGAACTTGCTGGCAAATATCCCAGTGAACCAGCCTTGGTCCTGCGCATATACTATGTTGGGTGCTTGCAAATGTGTTGGGATGAGAGAAGAAATAAGCATTCTCGAAGTTTTTCTTTCAAAAAAATACTCATAGCACTCCCACTCTGTGCCTGGAGCTGTGCTGGCTCTTTCTATCCATGTTACCTCATTTAATTCCTGTGAATGTAAAATCCGGAAGTGAGGCTTGAAGGCCGCCATCTTCCATGGAGGGACAAAAGAAGTGGTAAGACCAGGACGGGAACCGCAATCACCTAAGTCTCCTGCACACCTTTCAAACTTGAGTGAAAATGAATTTAGGAAGAGGAGACGGTGTGGCCAAAATATAAGCCACATTCCAACAGAACACACAACGGAGTAGGATAGCCTACCGTTCTGAAGATAGCAAAGCAAAATAAAATGGAGGTCTCGCAGACTCGTCTGTAGGGGCGCCATGCCTTATTCCATGAGGCTGTGTGAGTCCCAGCTCTCTCGGTCGTCAGGGTTACCAGCAGGGCAAGGAGACGACAGTATCAGGGAATGGAGTCCTCCTCTGTGGACAACAACTCACCCCCATTACAAGACCCACCAGCGGAGAAGGGAAGGGGCACATATCAGGCCCAAAAGCCTTGTGCACCCCCCGTGGGTGGCAGGGAGGGGTACGCCCACCGCCTCTGTGGGCCAAGCGTCCTGGTGAGTTCCTGAGCAAGATGTGGCTGGAGGGAGCAGAAATGTAAGGGCCGTTGTTTGTTTTCAGGGTGTTAGAACCCATTCCATTCCCCTCTTTCTAACAGGAATCTTGGTGCTGCCACTTTCTTGGCAGAACTGTGACCCATAGAAAATGACCTTATAGTTGATCACCAAATAAAAGATCGTGATGAGGTTCACGCTGTCCCTATTGTGAGGATATCGGTGAAGATATCGTGTATTACACTGCACAGGAAACAGCTTTCCTAGGTAGAATTGTTTCTACCTGGTCTTAGTATCCAAAATGGATGGTTTTTGCTATAGACACTGTGAGTTACATCCCCAGTCAGGATTAGAGCCAAATTTAGGGTCCCCATTAGAGAGTGCACAGCATTTTAAAATAAGCGTTTTCATATTAGCCTTATTCCTAGCTCCAATTTTTTTTTTTTTAATTTCTCACCTAAACACATTTTGTTACATTTTTGGAATAATCCCCCTTAACTTGCCTAGGAGGCCTCTGGAAACAGGGGAAGATAAAAGACACCCCCACCTAGGCATCCAGGCGACCGAGCTGCTGGTCAGAGAGAGTCCATGGGAGGGAGTGGGGATGATCCCAGGGTCTTGCCCTCCCTCACAGGTGTCCCCCCTAAAGGGCCCTCTACGACTAAGCATCTGCATGTGGCTTTGTGAGACCCTCATGGGAGGCGGAAGCTGCTGGGGGAACTTGAGAAATTACAGAGAGGCTGTAGAGGAAAGCTCCCACCTCGCTGTGACTGAGCCCCTGTGAATCTTGGCTCGCGGGTGCAGGAGCATGACCTCGGGGAGATGCCTTCCCCTCTGCTAGTGTCCACATTTCTAAAATAAGAACATGGGGCACCTGGCTGGCTCAGTGGGTTGAGAACCGCTGGACTCTTGGTGTCAGCTCAGGTCATGGTCTCAGGGTCCCGAGATCCAGCCTCAAGAGCGGCTCTGTGCTCATCAGAGAGTCTGTTTCTTCCTGCTCCCTCTCCGCCTCCTCCTCCCTCCACTTGTGTACTCTTGCTTTCTCTCAAATAAATAAATCTAAAAATAAACAAACCAATAAAAATAAGATAAGAACAATAGCAGTGGAGAAAAATGAGATATTTATAAACTACTCACCCAGTGCTTAGTTCATAGAAAGTAATAAGTATATGTTAACATTTATTATTTATACCATCATCATCATCATCATCCCAGACAAGAAAAATTGTTTGCAGAGTCCTAATGACTTCGTGTGATATATGTGCGCACGCACACACAGATCTCCTCAACTGTCTATTACAATAGAAAGATCATCTCTGGCCTCAAGGGTCTCACAGTGATTCGAGCAAACAGGTGAACAGGTGCGCTCCCATCAAACAGGTATGAGTGCGTATCCTGGGAAACTTGTTAAGGACGAAAGCGTGAGGGAGCTGGGCTGGGAGTAATTTGCTGAGGCAGAAACAGAGGAGTCAGCTTCCTTTTTCAGGTAAGATTTAATTAAAAGTGTGACCATTTACATATCTTTGAGACCTGCAAGGAGAGAACCAGTGAAGGGGGCCTTCCCCCTCCCTAATTCTCCGCAAGGTCTGGCCCAGGTGAAAGAGGACCCCACTTCTTCCAGCAGCCTGCCGCCTGATTCTCATTCCCAACAAACCCCAAAGATAGGAGAGGCTTGGCAGCCAGCCAGAGAACCCCAGCCCAGCTAGCCTGGTTGTCCCCTCCGCAGCCTCCTGGGGGACGTCTTCGTGACGGCACCCCTGAAGCTCCTTGAGAATAGAAAGCAATGAATATGTATTTCTTGGCATCAGGTGCACACCTTCCAGAACCTTCTTCCCATGCATCTTGTCATGGGAAATAGGACCCTCCCCCCACTCGTTTCCCACCCCGTGTCCTCCAATCCTTCCCTCAAACACATACGTAAGTCACAACAAAATCACTGTACGGTGTCTCATCCCTGTTGCTCTCTCCATTGCATTAAAATAAGTAGACATTAGTTAACTCATTCCTGACATGCTGGAGAAATTCTTTATCTATTGCTTAAAATCTAAATCTCAAGGGCATTTCTTCCTGTTTCATGATGCGCAGAAATAGAGAACCGTTCTCCACTTTCTTTTGCTGAAGAGCTCTTAGAATGTGGCCACACTGATTTTAACAAGACTTGTGGGACCTGGAGTTCTTTGAAGAAAAAATTACTACTTGACACAAGATATTCTAAGTTTACCTAAAGTGGAGCAGTTTGAGATGTCTGATGAGTCTGTGTTTTACACACTTTAAACACATAAGGCAGATACCCACTTGTAACTGGACAGATGCTTCTAACGCTATCATTGGATTAGGGAGTTTGAATGGGAATTTAGAGAAAATGGCTGTAAGAATCCATCTTACCTAGGTGGTTTAAAAAATGTGAACTTTTGCTTCTTATATTTCCTGGAGAAATACAATCTATGAAATTTAAAAAGTTGAGACCAAAATGGGCTAGAAAATACTGGAAGGAAACCAACAATTATAAGTCATTGGTAGGAAGATAATTAAGAGTGTCATTATGCAGATATTGCAGTAAAAGAATATTTGCCTTGGTGACTCATAATAGCATTAGGCATTTGAAATGAAACCAGTGAAATGTTATGTGATGAGAAAACAATTGATCTCAGTTTTTATGTACACATTCTCATTGCCTGGAGTTTCTTCTTGTTAAATGAAGTTCTTTACACTTTTTAAATAGTTTGCTAGGCAAAGTCTTCATTTAAAAGAATTATTCCTATCACAAATGTAACAGGGCTCTAAGGAATATTTCTATGCAATTTTATAATGATAATATAATACACAATCTGTATTTATAATAACAAAATATGATGATATATTTATAAATACATAAGAATCATAAGTGAATTTTTTATAACTGTTGGACTGTGTTAGACTTCTTAAATTGATTTATTGCAAACATGATTTTCTTCCTTTTTCCTATGGGTTTGAAGAGCTCTCTCAGTTTTTATTCTATGTGACTCAACTTCATTTTTAGCAAGTTGCTATGTATTAGAGATAATAGAATTTTGTGGTTATGAAAGGACTTGGTCATTGTAACATGGGGACTGAGGTTGAGTTTGCATAAAGACTAGAAGCCAGATCTCTTTCTTTTAATAACTAAATTGCGCATATCCAAAATTCTTACCCATGGCTTTTTAAATGCTTATGGAAATCTCTATCATCAAACTGCTACAGAAAGCTAGGTGATATTCTAAAGGAGCAAAATAATATATCAATGACAATTTGAGAAAAGACATGTTGCTTCTGCATTCTTATGGGTGTCTGTAAAAATACTACTGTAACAAAATTTGGAGTGATTTCCTGCAACTAGTGGCTAATAATTTATCAGAAATAACTTTTATAGAATAATATCTTTTTTCCATATTAAAATAAAAAACAGTATAATTAGCTTAAAGTTTGATTACGACCCCAGACCTCAACCCAGAGTTTAGCTGCCTCAACCCAGAGTTTAGCTGCTAGTGGAGCCTGATTAGCCAACATTTGTTGACTGAACAGACAAAAGAAATTGTTCTAGAAACTGGTTAAGTCTGATGGACCACACTTCTGTAGTCAAAGGAAATGGAAAAGTTAGGTTGTTTTTCTAAGCAATTTAAGCAAAAGTGATTGTGGATCAGGAGGAAAGAGGGCACGAGAGAGAAGAGCAGAGTGCCGAGAGAAGGTAAAGTAATCTGAATGATTTATTCGACCATTCCTGGTGCTTTAGCTTTGGAAACCTGGCTCTAATATGGCAAATGGGCAGCATGTTAAATATCCTTTTGGACTCTCGGTCCATTTCAGTTTCCATCAAATTCCACAGCCTTCTGGGAAGGCCCATTCATTCAGGGGGTTCAACCAATCTATTCAGTGGGCGCCATTATCCACGCCCATTCATTCTCGATTCATGACTGGGAGATACTCCATCAATATTCGCTCAGTATCCTTTCAGTTATGCAGTGTGAGCGATATCAGAAAATCTTTAAGCCAGGCACAGTTCATCTTAGGCAATTTTCATAGCACTTCTTACTGCCTGTGTATTTATTAACAGTAGAAGAGACATTGTCTGGCCTGATCAGTGTATTGATCACAAGTGAATGCCCATTGTCTAACTCAGTACCAGACGCATGAAAGGAGCCTGATACATATTTGTTGAAGGAATGAAAGAATAACTATCACACACACACACACACCCTTTCCCTCATTCTCTTTCCTCTCAGTGCCTGACAGGCAGCGGCAGGGGACGGTGTCTGTTTGGGGACACATCTTTTGGGGTGAAGTTTAGACATGAATTTAGACCAGACACCCATCTTGGGCCCATTGTCCCCGGGCCACAAGTCTATGATGGCAACTCTTTGCTCAGATGACTGAATTCATGTTCACTTCCTATGGGTGATAATGCTCTACTATATTTCACCTTCAGTCATGCCCACCATAATGACAGTGACTTAATTCAAGGTGGCACTGGGAAGCCACTCAGAGCTAGCTGCTTTCTCTACTGAGTTCACAGAATGGTCATTATTCTTCTGCACAACCGCCTTTGCCACCTCCATTGGAAACCCCTGAAGAAGACATTGTTGTTGTTGTTGTTGTTTTACAGTTATGTTTTCATCAGGTACATAAACTCCTAACACAGTTCATGGTCTACCAGGAAATCATCTTAAGGAAGCATTTCCTGAAAGGCTATGAGGCACCTGGCATATCACATCCACTCTCCAGTCCAGGCAATGGTAGTCCCAAGAAGATGTTAGGACCCTCATTTCCAGATTGGACAACTAAGACTCTGAAGGTTTAAGTAAGTTCCCCAGGTCAAATAAATGTAAGAGCCAGGACTAGAATCCAGATACTCCAAATCCATACTAGAATTCCATACTAACTCCAAAGCTCCTGCTGTTCCCACTGCAAGGCACAGCCATCCCCATAGCATGGATGCCTCCCTGCTGACTTGTTTTTATGACACGGTACATCCTAGGTACTTAGGGAGCAAAAGAGCATTACAATGTAGTTGTCCTCAGAGAGCCTGTATCTTGGCCATCCTTGGCATGCTCTGTGATTGGACACTTAAGAAGTAGACCAATGCTTATGACAATATAAGGATGCAATAATTATTATACTGTTCATGAAATCCTAATTAATTACTGGAGACAGCAGCTGTATCAGGAACCTGAGCATAATCAGATCTATCTGGATAGAATTATATTTTGGTAAGGAAGCTGTGGGCCGTGGCTCAAATAGACCTCTATCTCAGGATCACTGTGGGGAGAAGCCAGCTCTGTGTTACTGTTATCATCCCCACACGGTTTCTTAATCGCAGCAGCTGAATGAGATCACGATGGTGATTATGCGATGCAGCGGGAACATTGCCCCAAACCAATGATCCCACAAGTCCAAGGCTTTAATTTCATACCCCATCTTAAGATCTGATCATCATTTCCTGTATGGGGCAGTCAAACACTTGTTCTTTGCTTGCAACTTCTGTGAACGAGCATCCTTCATTGGGGAAGAAAAGAACCTTAAAAATAGATGACTATCCAACTTTAACTTCAAGTCTTTTTATTGAGGAATAAGCACAAAAACCACAGACAAATTTGTACCCAGATGATGGCTCAATTCTTGTGACCTTTTTTTTTTTTTAAGATTTTATTTGTTTATTGGACACAGAGAGAATACAAGCAGGAGGAGCAGTAGGCAGAGGGAGAGGGTGAAGCAGGCTCCCTGCTGAGCAAGGAGCTGGATGTGGGACTCAATCCCAGAACCCTGGGATCACGACCTGAGCTAAAGGCAGATGCCCAACTGACTGAGCCACCCAGGTACCCCTCACATGACCTCTTTTAGAGGCAGAACTTTTTAAACCAATCTTTAGTTTTAGAATAGTCCTAGGTTTACAGAAAAGTTGCAGAGAGAATACAAAGAATTCCCACCCACCCCTCACCCAGCTTCCTCCAATGTTAACCTCTTACATTTCTGTGGTTCGTTTGTGACAGCTATGGAAGCATTTTCCACCTGGTAACAAAAATCTGTGCAGGGGCACCTGGGTGGCTCAGTGGGTTAAAGCTGCTGCCTTCGGCTCAGGTCATAATCTCAGGGTCCTGGGATCGAGTCCCGCATCGGGCTCTCTGCTCAGTGGGGAGCCTGCTTCCCTCTCTCTCTCTCTCTGCCTGCCTCTCTGCCTACTTGTGATCTCTCTCTGTCAAATAAATAAATAAAATCTTTAAAATTAAAAAAAAAATCTGTGCAAATGATGGGCTAACACATGGCCAGTGACTGGCAGAGCCTCTTCCAGGCAGTTTTAAAGAAAGGCAGAAAGGAAAGAGTTCAAAATAGGAGTGACTGGGAAGTGGACAAGGTGGGAAGGAAAGCCACAAAGCAAAGAAGCCAAGGGTAAGCAGCATTCAAGTTGACTGAAGAGCTGCATGGAAAAATGAACTCTTGACAGCAACCTCACACTATACACACGAAGTCCACTCCGGCTGACTTTAGATACAAATGAGGAAAGAAAATAAAACTAAAAAATTGCTAGAAACTAGCCTAGAAGTTTCTTGATTTTGGAAAGGTACAGGTTATTTATGTACGTATGTATGTATGTATGTATGTATGTATTTTAGAAAGAATACACAAGCAGGGGAGAGAGGGAGAGAGAGAGAATCCCAAGCGGGCTCCACACCAAATGCTGAGCCCTGTGTAGGGCTTCATCTCAAACCCTAGAATCATGACCTAAGCCAAAATCAAGAGTCTCAGATGCTCAACCAACTGAGCCACCCAGGCACCCTAAGGTATAAATTTCTTAAGTGAAACATTAAAAATATTAATAATTTGGACCTTGTTGAAATTAAGAACTATTGTTTATCTGAAGACACCAATTCTAAGAATGGAGAGGAAACATTCCCAGTTCATATATTTGACAGAAGACTTATATTCAGAATATACAGAGAGCTCTTGCAAATCTGTGAGGAAAAGGCAAGTCAAGTTTCTACAATATGGACAAAAGAATTCTGTAAGCATTACACAAAATAAAGAGAGCCACGTGGCTAAAATAAGCATCTCAGTGCTCAATCTCATTATTCATCAAGGAAATAAAAATTAAAACACAGCATGATACTCTATGTATCTCCCCAGAATGACAAACTGTCTTGAAACTGAGAATTTGGAATGTGGAGCAACTGGAACTCTCATGCACTTCTGGGAGAAAATGTAAATTGTTATAATACTTCAGGAAATTGTTAGATTGTAACTCCTAAAGCTGGTTGTACACACAATCTATGATCCAGCAATCCCATGCCTAGGGATATGCATAACAGAAATGTGCACATGAGTATACAGAAAGAAAGCTATGTAAGGGGCATGCAACACAATTCCTAAAGTCAAAAATAAACTCAAATTGGAAATAAGCCAAGCTTTCATCAACAGTAAAATGCATGAATAAGTTGTGGTTTATTAGTACAATTAGTGAAAATAAACCACAGCTACATAGCATGATATGAATGAATCTCACAAACTTAGGGCTGAGGGAAAAAAAAGTCAAACAAAAAAAAAGGATATCTTGTATGATTCCATTTACATTAAGTTCAAAATTGTGCAAAACCAATGTATTTTGGTAGTAGTAGCCAGAGTAGTGGGTGCTTTGGGCAAGTAATGACTGAGAGGACATGAGATTCTAGTAATACTCTATTTGTTTTATCTAATGGTTACTTGGGTGTTTTCACTTTGTACAAATCCATCAAGCTGGACACTCAAGATCTCTGTGCTTTTCTGTGTGTATTTGTAGAACCTGAATGCTAGGGTCAGTATATGATGATAATTTTAAACTTTTTTGATGTTTTAGAAATGATTGAAGCATTATTATATGATGTTCTCATAAAGGATATTTTGGTCAGAATTACAACCCAGCAAGGATAAAATGGAAGGAGGGGCTCATATTTGCCTGAAAGCTGTAATTCCAGGGAGAAGACCATTTTAATCCTTAATTAAACTATTCTTTATGCCTGGACAGTGACCACCAGCATCTCTTTGAAGGACTACAATGAGTCTCTTAAGTAGTTCACAAGAGGTTTTCACCTGGCTTGCTAAGATTGTGATGGATATTTTAAAATTCACCTTACAGGGAAAAGTTGATTCATGCAATTTTCTGTTTGCCCATAATTTCAGGGTTCTGCAATTTATCTGAGAACTCAGAGAATTTGCAGAAATACAAGAAAACAGTACCCCAAATTGCAGTGTGCAATTTACTTGCCCATAGAAGTCTCTCTTTGTAAGATAAGACCATTTGCTTTTGCATTTCTGTTGGAGAGAATATGGACAACTGTTTCTTCTCAGAAATGTATAAAACAAGCCTCAAGAGGAGTTGGCAGTTTCCCAAGTAACTTACCTGTAGAATACACTCCTAATGGAAAAGCTCACAAACCCACTTTTTAGAGTCCTTCCCCCTGGGACTGTCTAGCCAATGTATTAAGCTTTATGGAAAAGGGTACAGGGCAATCAAGGCTGTAACAGCCTACATGACAGTGAGAAGTGGGCTCTGGTGTGCTTGTGGTTGGAGAGGAAGGGCTGCTGCTTCCCTAACCGCCCACTCCAGAGCTCTGTGATAAATGCATCATGTGGTCTCATCCTATGTGGAGCCCCCAAAATGCTTTCATCCTGGGTGTTGAATAGAAGAACAGATTGGGGAAGTGAGCAAGTCCCAGAAAACAGTGGTTAGTGCTTCTTCTTCTGCCCCATTTTCCTGCAGGAAATGGCTCTTTTCTTCCAACCACCACGCCTATAGAAGGACGGTGACGTTGAAGCCTTGAACGTTGCATAGGTACATGGTGGGAGGCCCAGAAAGTTCTCTTCCCAGTTCCACAAGCAACAGCAATCCCACCAAAGCCTTGGAGAACAGGAATACTTCACAAGCCAGAGTTTAAACATAAAAATTTGTCAGTTGTTATCTTCTCAAGAAACACATGTATACACATGCCTGTTGTCTACCATCATTGGAGTGATTCGTTTGCTAGATACAGGGTTACTCCTATGCCCTGAAGAGTTTGCAGCTATCTTTGGGGTGTGATTTGAAGACTGAGAAGGGCATCCAGTCACAGTTCCAGAAATAACCCCCATTAATGGTTTCTAGTGAGAGGGTTGGCTCCAGAGAGCCTTCTCCAGGGGTAAGCGGGCTAGCCAGATGGAGGAGGTAGCACTTACTCATCACCACTACCTTCACCGTTAACACAAGGGATTGTCGCAGCTTAGCTAGCTGTCACTCAGCATGAGGAAGGACAGGCAACTCCTCCTGGAGCGGCGACAGACCCTGTAGGGGCACCAGGAACTAACTGGAAAACCCTTGGGAAAACTACGTAGGACAGAAGTCTCCTTAATGATGTTCTGTGGGCCGATTCCAGATATCGATTTTTTTTTTAAGATTTTTTTTTTTTAATTTGACAGACAGAGATCACAAGTAGGCAGAGAGGCGGGCAGAAACAGAGAGAGTGGGAAGCAGGCTCCCCGCTGAGCAGAGAGCCCCATGTGGGGCTCAATCCCAGGACCTCCGGATCATGACCCGAGCTGAAAGCAGAGGCTTTAACCCACTGAGCCACCCAGGCGCCCCCAGATATCCATTTTAAGTCCATCGAGTAAAGAAGAAATAATCCTGAAATACACTCTTAAATGCTGAGTATGAAAAAGTAGAATCCATCATCTTTGTGTTTAATGCAAGTGAATTAGCCAGAAGCCTTTGGGATCTGTTCAAGCCCGGCAGGGCTGGGTCCCTGGCTAGTTTATAGGATTGTAGGGTGCCTCTGCTCTTCTGTTTTATGTTCCCAACCCCATCCAATAGAGATACACGTCTTGTGTCCGAAGCCCGTCAGCACCTTTATCCTATGACGCAAACATACAAATACGGTCCACTCCCTGTTCCGCGTTTCCTGCCCACAGCCCGTCCCACCCGGCTCTGGCCATTCGCGTCCCAGCTCTTGGTGGAAGAGATAGGCTGCACAAAGGAAGACCAAGGGACTCTGGGCTTGACCCTATGGACACACTCGGGCACCCCATTTGCCCCGGACATAGTCATGAGCAGGTGGACACTCCTGAACGAAATTGAGGACCATTGCTGAATGCAACAAGGGACGCCAGCGTTCCCGTCCGCCCACATTTCATTTTTATTCTTCATCTCAGGCTGCCTTTGCCCGCCGGCCAGGAAGCTTCTGAGTTACCACTGATCTCCCTTCTGGGCCAACATCATGGCAGAGGAAGGCCGGAGTAGATGAAAAACAATATAATTCTAAAAAAGAAAAAAAAAAAATCAAGGTCAGTAATACACATTTAAAAAACAAGCTAAAGCAGTCTTCTGTTACATAGCCTAGCCCATTAATGTCCGTTTCTAAAAACAATGAAGGGGGGCACCTGCGTGGCTCAGTGGGTTAAAGCCTCTGCCTTTGGCTCAGGTCATGGTCTCAGGGTCCTGGGATCGAGCCCCACATCAGGGAACCTGCTTCCCCCATCTCTCTCTGCCTGCCTCTCTGCCTACTTGTGACCCCTCTCTCTGTGTGTGTCAAATAAATTTTTAAAATCTTTAAAAAAAATTTTTTAATACATTAAAAAAAAACAATGAAGGACAAGTTGGATGAAGCCCATGGATTTTAAATATTTTCCACTTCAAGTTTTGTTTGGCTCTTATTTTGCTGACGGGTCTGCTGATACTGAAATAGGGTAGTTTGCAGACACTGCGGGCAAGTTAAAAAAAAAAAAGTAATCTGTATTCATTGGTTCAGTAATGATTTCTGGACTCGCTCTTACAGGGCGGGTGCCCAGGGAGGGCCTGCCTTGGTGAGAGCTGCGGGTTCAGCCTCTGGTACAGTCTCCAGCATTTGGGGAGGTATTAAAATTCTTCCTGAAAAATTAGCGCTGCCCTAGGTGATGAAGAAGTAGGTGTTCTCGCGATGTTGAGTCTACAGGTAGAGAAATACTCTGAGTTAAATTTCCAGGCTTTTCCTCCAGGAAAAAAATAAATAAATAAATACACAAATCATGAGGATAGGAAGTCTTGGATGCCAAAGGGCCACAAACCAGTGTTGTGCCTTCTGACCCTGTTGGTGAGCAGGGTCTGCTTTTCCCTTCTGAAAAGTAAGAGTGTGCTTGCGCTGATGAACCCAAAGAGCCCAGCCGAGCTGTTCTGACTACAAGGAAGAAGGTGGGTCCCCAGTACATTCAGTGGCTTTTCCGCTCTCTGTAGCATTTGGACCGCTTTGCAGGACGGGGGCTGATGGATGCGATGCGAGCCTGGGGGCCCGGGCACACGTGTCCCCTGGCCAGGCCATTCAGGGGCTGGGGCACTGTTGTCGCGGTGGCCTGAGGAAGCCCCTGGCAGGAAGGAGTTATGTAAGCGCTCTGCAGAAATGTTGCTGGGGTGAGATGTTTTCGTCCTCCTGCAGCTCCGCGTTGCTGGGCAGCCGTGGGCTGGCTGTCCTGGCAGTTAACGTGGAGGACAAGTCCCAGACTGTCCACTTCAGCGGCAGCTGCGACTGGGAAGACTGTTTGCAGCCCCTGGGTCGCTGGAGCCAGCCCAGGGCTGTTCCGAAGGTGGGGGGAGGAATGCATTTCCCCACCTGCATTGTCTTCACGGCAGCTTCCCTTTGCCGCTGCCCCTGGAGAGGAGACCCCTGCAGAGACACAAAACACCAGCGGGGGGAGGGTGGCAAGGTCCCTGCAGTCCCCAAAAGGCAGTCTAGGTAGGGAGGAGACCCGTGCCTTGCCTCCCATTAGCATCAGATCACTCTAACCTCATTGAAAATGAAATAGAGTTTGCAATCCTTGTGCCTCTGCCCGACAAATGCCCCATAAAGCTGCATATGCAAGGCAGATTCCAAAAGCGATGGCACTGTGCTTATTAAAAAGTCAGCCCTTAATTTTTCAGTGGAATGCTGTGTGTGTCCCATCATCTGATGCCTAGCACCTCACTTCCAAAATTGAATTTTGTCCCAGCTTGCCAAACGAGCCCATTAGTGACAGCATCAGGAAGTCCTGAAATCTCCCGGTGACTGGAGAGGGTTCATTAAACAAACAGAACAGATCAGGATGATGTCTGGATTTGATTCCTGGCAGGGATTTTTTACCGCTCAGTTTCCCCATTGGTGAAATTATGACCAACGTCCCTACAAAACCGAAGCAGGAACCTGTCACAGATGCAGCAGTTTCAGACGTGGTGTCTTTCCAGCCGCCGTGAAACCCACGAAGGGACACTGAATTTTCATCCAGACAAGAGTTCGGGCTAGCCGTGTCATCACTCAGAGCCATCTCTTCGGTTCCCCTACAGGACTCATGGGTGATGGTTGCAGAAATACTCGAAAAGAGCCCCAGAATTAGAGCTAAACACACAGACGCACCCCTCACATCGGCACACGCACCACAGAGTGCTAAACCCATAGCAGAACAGACAAGGAACTGGAGACGTGGCAAAGCAAGAACCAGATCGAAAAATCTCCAGTTCGAGCTGAGCGTCACACACCCAGGTCAGACGTGGAACAAAGGCTGGGTGAACTCACTTCCATCCTGGAAGAAAGGAGTGTGACTTGAGTTGTTTGGTGTCACATTTAATGATACCGTGATGCAGATTTCCACATGACACAACCCCTCTTCTGTTGTTGTTGTTGTTGTTGTTGTTGTAGGCTCCACACCCAGCATGGAGCCCAACGAGGGCTTGAACTCACGACCCTGAGATCGGAACCAGAAATCAAGAGTCGATGCTTAACCAACGGAGCCACCCAGGTGCCCCCAACTTCTGTTGCTTTTAAGAAAAGACACCCACAGTGCTAGTTTGGATAGCCATCGTCACAAATAAGGGGCAGGGAAGTCAGAAAATGTGGGCTCAAATTTATGGGCCAGTTCTGTAGTTCATCCACAGAACATCCCGCTGACTCCGGCCAGCAGGCTCCACGGTGTGTGTGGAAACAGCTCCGCCGAAACTACGCAACGGACCTTGACTTAACACTTCCCAAGACTTGAACACTAAACAATTTGCCTGGCTCTTCCTATTCTTCTTTGTGACGGTCATCTGCTGTTTGACCACGTTTTGTATTATGGATAGCCGACTTAACACACATCCAGAGAGGTCCAGACGGAGGGACACAGAGAAAAAGAAGAAGAGGAGGAGGGAAAGAGAGACAGAGACAGAGACAGAAAGAACAAGTCTTTTCTCTTTCTCCATTTTTGTTTTGATTTTTCTGGAAAGCCACCTTTCTTTTTTATAACAAATCTGTCTACTTCTATTCAGGGATGATTGGCACTAGAAATAAAAAGTTAAATGTCTTGCGTAATTGGAGACGACTTCAAAAAAACAATTTATACTTGTTCTAATGTCAGCAGCCACCGAAGAGAAAGGAGAATCATTTGCAAAAAAAAAAAAAAAAGTCACAGGTCTAAGGCTTCTAACGGTGTTGAGCAGAGTGCACGTTCTGTGTGCTTTTCCCAACGGGCGAGGAACCCTGTGAATGGTTGTGTTCAGAATATGCGGTTGCACTGTCAAGTTCGATGGCAGGCAGACGGGAGTGGTGTTTGGAAAAGTGAAAGCAATCACTCGAAAATCATTTTGATCATTATATATCAGAGTACCACTGCAGGGCAAACATGGTAGGGTCTAAGACTCATTTTATAATACATATAAGATGGCTCCCAACTTTGTGTATTTTCAAAATAATCCCTCTCTTTGCTCAGTAATTATTATTAAAGATTTAGTTATGAGAAGCCATCTTCCAACAGCAATGTCTGAGTCACTTCGATGGGCACGCGCTCTGATCTGTTTTCTCAGTGGGACAGTATGAAAAATCAGAAACTAAACACGGTTAATATGTATGTTTCCCAAATCAGTGATTTTTATGATATTTGAATACTGGACTTTATAGGTTGGAAATAATACATATGCTACTTATTTTAGACACGGCACTACAAAATTAGCCAGTCAGCATGCTTTGTAAAAAATGCGTAACATGAAACAGGAAGACCTCTGGGACATGGGGCAGAAGTAGAAACAGACCCTGCCCTTTATACTCAATGTGAAAATATTTTATTTGTGCCAACAAAGCATTACTCAGAAGATGGTTTCCGAGCTGTCACATTTGAGGTAAATCTCACATTTTGTGCCCACCTTACATTTTCCCTCAAGGTGCGATAATGAAAGAATGAACGTCCAGAAAACGTTAGAGCTATTCAGAGTGGCCGTGAGGTGAGGTCTTAGGAATGACAACCCCTGGATTTTCCTTGATATGCATGACTTTCTTCCCCAGTCTTAACAAATTATTATTCTGAAAACTTCACATTAGGAAAAGTTAACGGGCATGAAAAGTGTCGCAAAAAGAGAACTTGGTCATTGACAGAAAGCGATCGAGAAGGTTCCTGGTGAGACAAGAACGGGGAAGAGAAGTTCTTCTAGCTCTCTGAGCGCATTTGTTGGTTCTCTGTACAGCTGCTCATCTCCATCCCAGGCTACCTGGGGGTAAGGGCTCCTTGTTTCTGGGCAGGATGGCTGCCTCGAGCCTCATCCCTCCAAGCTCCGGTCAGGACCAACTTAGAAGTGACCAAGCACCACGAACTCAGTGGACACTGGCTCACCAGGCAGACTAGCTTCCTTGTTTCTCCTCCAAAGACGACTTCTCTTGCAGCATCACACAGAGGACTGCTCTAAACTCCCAGCTCTGCTGCTCTACTGTCTCTCTTGCCATAGGACTATGTTCACGACAGTCCGGATTCATAGCAACGACCGCTGGAGAAGACAGCTTGCTGCTTTGCCCACCTGAGGCGGCTGAAGTCTGGATGTCCGGGTGTATTTGCAGCAAGGGTTTGCAACAGTAGCTGCTCGGGTGTGCCCCGTCGTCTCCTGCATGACCTGTGTGTCAGACCCCAAGAGCAGAAGGACAGAGAAGTTAGACCAGACGTTTGTTTGATGCTACAGCTCTTTGTTTACTTGCCGTTGCTGTTCTGTTTAAAACCCACAGGCAGAATTTATTTCATCAGTGGTGGGCGAATATGTTCTTCAAGTAGGTTTTTAATTTTCCGGTGATTTCTCAGACTTTGTATCAAATAAAATGAAGAATAAGCTTTAGAATACCTTTTAGTAGACCTAATTTCTGAATCATTAATGAATTTCTAAGTCATTAATGGACCATTGCTATAAAATGGAGACAGGAAATCAAGAAGGCGTTCCTTGTTATTGATTTGCTGACTCCCGATGGTTACTATAAAGTCTGCCTGTTATGTTCACCCATGCACATACACACTACGTGGGAAAGGTCATGTTCTGTCATATGGCATTATACCTTCCGCCTTCAAAATGTTCTCTGATTCCTAGAAAGAGAAGAATGTACAACCCAGCTTCTGAAGCTTTGGGCCCAGCTGTCTGACTTTATTTCCCACTCAGTCTATGGATTGCAAATTGCAAAGAAAATTAGCAACACTGTTAAAAATTACAATGATTCTGCTACCGCAAAGATTCCTGACTTTGAGAAATAGTCTTTTGCGGAAGGGACAAAATACAAAACAAAACAAAACAATAAAACCATTTTCTCGTCCAATCTACACAGCCTTCGAATGTAATTGATACACCACTTACATTTCACCCAAAAATGCTCTACAAACAATTTATCTAAGTGTGGCCCCTTCGTTTAATGCCATCTGCATCTTTTTAAATCACTCAGAAATACTCTCCAAGATAGTTAACCTCTGCTGTCCTGGCATTTTTCAATTATCGAGCTGAAGCCCAAGAACATATTTATAGGGTGTATGGTTATTACAGGGTTAAGGCAGAAAATGTCTGAAGAAAATCAGCTTAAATATGTTGTACAACAAAACATGTTATTGCGGGTATGGGAGTTAGGCTATGATAATGAATTTCAGACTCAAGTATTTTCTTTGATTGTCACAGAAATATGTGAGGAGCCTACGGTTTGCATTCAGGGTTCGGCATGGAGTTGGTTGCATTTCATTACCAGAGGCTAATTGTCTGAAAACTGTATTCACATCCAGAGGGTTGGGGGCGGGGGCAGGGAGACTCCTGGGGACCCAGACGCCCTATGTGGGTGATTTCTTAAAAGAGGAAGGATTAGTAGTAGCCATTGGTGTTTCAATACTTTTTGAAGGGGGGGGCTCAGATTATTTCGGGTCCCCAAATCACACCCATTTGCAGTTAATTCCCTGCCCGTGGACCCCTCGCCTCCAACAATCTCGATAGCCTTTTCCAGAAGGATACGGAGATCTCTCCAGAGGTCCATGAGCGTTCTCTGTTAGATCATTAAGTATGTCGATAATGTTCAACAATCAAACCGAAAGAAAATACACTATTAATCCACTCCTTCCCGAGTGTTTGTTAATTGTAATCATTCATCACCCTAAGCCCGAGCACTGACTTATAATTTTTTTTTAAAATTGGCCGAGATGCTGTGCCTTGGTTAAATACCCCTCAGTACATGAACGCGACAAACCTAAGAGAAAGATGGGCATGTTGCCTGATAAAGAATTACAGTAGAAGTGAAAGGCTGACCTACAGTCAGGGAATGTTAATCATTTTTACACCAAAGTGAGTGTAACGTTTCTATAGGGAAATTACTTCAATCTGGTCAGTGCAAGGAGCAGTTTGTATAATCGGATTGCAAATAAGGTTTGATCACATTCCAGCTTAATCTACTCTCTGAGCACCATTTACGGCACTAAATCAAACCCAGGGAAGCTGCCGGCGTGGTTTTCCAGTCATTACACCCAAGGGGCAGGGACTCGGTAATAAACAGCAAATAAATTGAAGCGCTGAGTTGCCTGCTACAGGGCATTTCTAATTATCCTCTAGTTTAGCTGGAAATTGTCATGCTCTCATCACAGCCTATTTTAACTGCTGCTGAATAAGAGTGATACTTTTAGGCTGAATTAATTGAGAATATGAGGAAATGCAGATTGCGCCTCTGTTGCCCCCTCCCCCGCTTCTCCTCCCCGCCAGCTCACCCCCCCATCCCTGCCCACTTATTGTAGGCATTTAAGAAGACCTGAGCAAACTGTTTCTTCTGACTTCATCAGTCTCCCTCCACTTCGAAGGAATCAGAAATGTAATGTAACAACGGCACGCCTCGTTTATTTCAATTACAACCCTGAGGAGCCACCAGAAAGGACAGCACTAATAAAGATGACTTGGAAGTCCTCCCAAATGGGCTGGCAAAGTAACGATGGCGGGTTCTGTCCCCCGAGCTGCCGGGTTGCAAATGCAGTTACCAATCTGTGGCCTCACGAGGCAGAATCGGCTTGGGTCAGAAGAGGTGACTCAGCTAGTGGGGTCCCGGGGTGGCCTCCTATCTACCTACACTATAGACTCTCCCCGCTGTCCTGGGAGCAGGATCAGTGAGGCTGCGGTCCCGATGATCTTAGCAGCTTGAGCAAGCTGCTCGGTGGGTTTTGAGCACCTTAAGAAATACCCATTTGGGTAAATTCTGTTGGGAGGTAAGCACTGGGAAGGGTTCGGATCCTATGATTCATTTGAAAGGTAAGGTATGGGGGCACCTGGGTTAAAGTCTCTGCCTTCGGCTCAGGTCATGATCCCAGGGTCCTGGGATGGAGCCCCGCATCGGGCTCTCTGCTCAGCAGGGGAACCTGCTTCCCCCTCTCTCTCTGCCTGCCTCTCTGCCTATTGTGATCTCTGCCTGTCAAATAAATAAATAAAACCTCAAAAGAAAAAAAAAAAAAAAAGAAGAAGAAGAAAGGAAGAAAGGTAAGGCATGGAAGCCATGCTTTTTGCAAAATAATAAGAGATTTTAGAAATTTAAGATTTAAGAGAATCTCTCCTCCTTCAAGTTCAAAGACTGTGACTCTAAAGTAAGGCGCATTGAAAAGCCGCTCCTGGTTTCCAGGCAAACTTAGCAGTGCCTAGGCAGTCTTCCCAAGTGGGAATGGACTTATTATTCGTTCTGACTGAGCTCCTAAAGTGAGATGAGAACAGAGAACAGGACCTCACGGGGAAAACAGAAGGTTCTAAGCTACTCGTTCTGCTTCCGGCTTCCACTCTCCAACCAGCTTCTGCCTATCTTCCTGCCGTTCAAGTGATTTTACCGGCTCCCCTGGTGATCTCAGGATTGAGGGTGAATAACGTCCTATATTCAGGAAACTCTCTGACTTCGTTTCATATCAGGCAGCACAGCTCAGCCCTTCCAGCGGAGCAGAATACAGCCACCTGTGTGCGGGTGCTGGGGGTGGGGGTCGGTTTCTCTCTCTGCCCTCAGACCAGCGAAACATGGGAACAGGAGGAAGTTCTCGACCACTAAGGCAGGGCTTTGCACAGCAGTCCCTGTGCAATCTAAAATGGTCTTTCACTCACGGATTTCAAAGCACCTTTCATCATGTTTGTATGCTTTCCAGAATGTGGACAGGCAAAGCATATAGGTATTTTATTATCCGATGCTTTTAACAGCAAAGACTTTCTCCATGATGTATTCATTGCAGCTGGTAAGAAAGCAATGTGTCCTCCAGCTTCTCTCTTGGGGACTCGGAGGCACGATCGTGACTCCTGGTCTCCAGCCCCGCCCCCAGCCCTGGAGGGTTTTCACGATGGGGCACCTGTTAGGAGGGACTCCTTGTTCTCAGTCCTTGTCCTTGAGGGCTGTCACAGGAGGCCTTCGGCGGTGCTAACAAAACTCCTGGTGACATGTGGGAGGGAAATAGAAGAATTCTCCAGGGGAAGCACAGAACTACCATATTTTAAGAAAGGCTGCAGAATTTCAAAGCCCGCTGGTGGTATTAGGCAAGCTGACCTCAATTTAAGCAAATTAGGACCACCTGAACCTAGAAAAATATGAAAAGTTCTACTCAACTAAAAAGTTTTTCTCCATAGAAGGGTTATCCACAGAATTTCTTTAAATAGGCACTTCCGTTGGTAGATCACCGTTATGTCGCGTGCTGCTGCCACACCACAGCCCAAGTCCCCTCGGACAGGTTTGTCGACTGGCTTTCCTTATCTCTAAAGTCAAGAGCTGAGAATGCTCACTTCACGGGGTTACTATGAGCAATAACACTAAATAGATACCAATCAAAACCACAACAAGATACCACCTCACTCCCACCAGGATGGCTATTAACGAAGGACATGGAAAAACCAAAACCTCCAAGCATTGCTGGCGGTGTAATTTGCAGGTGCTGTGGACAACCGTTTGGCGGTTCCTCCGAAAACAAAACATAGAATTCAGATGATCTGGCAATTCCACTCCTAGGCATATCTCCAAAGGAACTGAAAGCAGAAGCTCAGGACAGATGGATACGTACACACCCCTGTCTGTAGTAGCATTATTCACAGTAACCAAAAGGAGGAGGCAATTCAAATGTGTATCAGAGAATGCATAAACAAACAACATCGCTTACATGCACAGAGGAATATTATTCTGCCCGAAAGAGGAATGCAGGGCTTACTCACGCTACAACGGGAATGCACCTTGAGGACGTTATGCTAAGTGAACAAAGCCAGACACAAAAGGACGTGTGTTGTATGATTCCACTATGAGAGGTACCTAGAATGGTCGAATTCACAGAGACAGAAAGTACGGTGCTGGTCATCAGGGGTTGGGGGGAGGGAGGCATGGGGAGTTACTGTTTTGTGGGTACAGAGTTTCTGAGTGGGATGATGAAAAAAATCTGGAAATGGATAGTGGTGATGGTTGCAAAGCATTGAGAATGTTCTCAACGCCATGAAATTGTACACTTAAAAGTGGTTATTAAAGGGCTGAATCTGGGATACCTGGGTGGCTCAGTAGGTTAAGCCTCTGCCTTCAGTTCAGGTCATGAATCCAGGGTCCTGGGATCGAGCCCCGCATCAGGCTCTCTGCTTGGCGGGGAGCCTGCTTCCTCCTCTCTCTCTCTGCCTGCTGCTCTTCCTACTTGTGATTTCTCTCTTGGTCAAATAAATAAATAAAATCTTTAAAAAAAAATAAAGGGCTGAATCTTACATCTATTTTACCACAATAAAAAAGAACAAAAAGTGCTAAATCAATTTTTAAAATAACCTCTGGGACTGATGTTCCATATATGCTATTTGATTCTAAATCCTTTGACTTATGCAAAATAACGGCTTGCCCAAAGTTTCAAGACCTCCCCTTCGGACACGCATCTTGAGTGGATGTCACCCCTGGGGACACATCAGAACCTCCTGGGGCATTTTTTAAATATATTGCCTCCTAGGCCTCAGGCCTGAGGGTGGCCCAAGAGCGGTATCATCTGTTTACCCCAGGGCACTCAGTCATTATTTCCACCTTGTGAGTCTGCCGTCATGTACAAATGTGCAGAAGTATTGCCCAGGTGAAGTCCTCTTCTGTGATGGGCAGGGACAGTCCTTCAGCTGCCTGGCTGCTGGTTACCCTCTGAGGGCTAACCTCAGAAACTAATATTGATGGAGTGTTTATAATCTGCCCACTGAATGTTCTAGGAATCCCATTTAACAGAGGAAGAAACTGAGACACAGAGAGACTAAGTCGCCGGCCCAGGTTACTTGTTACACGAGCACATGGGTTCACCTGAATTCAGGTCTGGGTCTGAACCAAGGCCTTCTTTGGTTTTCCTGCCCCAGTCTTCCTGAGCTTTCTTGTTCCCTGGCCCTAGCACTTACCTCGTGGCAATATGGACTAGAACCAGATCGCAAATCCTGGCCAGGCCAGCGTGCAGCCTCCCCACTTCTTCCTTCCAAGGCCCTTGTGCTATTTCTCGTGTCTGGGTCACGGGAATAAGACTCCATCCTCAGCCAGTGTCACCCCACCCTGCTGCCCTTTCCTAGGTTAACTAGAACTGGATCACCCTGGAAAGTGAACCTGCATGTCCCCAAGACGCCATGAGCTCTAAACTCTCAGCTGCTTTGCCTAATACATCCCATGGGGCTCCCTTTACTGCCAGATGGTCTAGAGAATATGTTTACTTACCTCTGGGTTAATGATCCTTTCTCCTTTGCTGACATCACACACAATTGCCATTCATTTAACCAAGTCTTAGCTGCATACTGTCCTGGAGCGGCCTGGACAAGGACATGGCATTTCAGTCTGGGAATTTAGTCCAATGTACTGCTTAGGGCAGGGTGATAGATGTACCTCGCACAACTAACTCCACATCCACCCCGATTTCGTGCTGTCCTTTCCTGGGGGTCAATTTTATCTGATTCAGCAGAAACCCAGGAGGAAGTCTGCAAAAAGGTATGTTGTACCCCCAAACAGGAGAGAACTAATAAATGCATCAAGATGAAACTCACCCACCCAACTCTCCCCGGCACAGAAGCACCTGTTGCAATGGCCATGCTCATTGGGCAATGGGCCCAAAACAGCCTTAGAAAAAGTCACCTTTGAGGGGCGCCTGGGTGGCTCAGTGGTTTGGGCTGCTGCCTTCGGCTCGGGTCATGATCTCAGGGTCCTGGGATCGAGCCCCGCATCGGGCTCTCTGCTCCGCAGGAAGCCTGCTTCTCTCTCTCTCTCTCTCTCTCTCTGCCTGCCTCTCTGCCTACTTGTGATCTCTGTCTGTCAAATAAATAAATAAAATCTTTAAAAAAAAAAAAAAGAAAGAAAGAAAAAGAAAAAGTCACCTTTGAGAGCTCAAGTTCCCAAGACACTTTTGTCTCAAGTACTTGACTGAAGCTCTACAAACTCTGGGTCTGACCAGGTCATTGCGCCCTTGGACTGCTAGCTGAGTTCATGTTCTCATCCCCAGGTACGTGTTCAAGCCACAGCATTCACCAGAAGATGCTCTCGAGCTGCTCCAGAGGTCTGTCTCCTCAAGAACACAGACGGTGAACACAGTCTCCTGGGCTGAGCGGGGAATCATACAGCATCAGCATGAGTAATAATTTCACTTTTTACCTGGATATCCAGAGAACGTCTGTTGTGGGATCCATTGTGCCCCCACCAAAAGATGTATTGAGGTCTGAACCCCACGTGGCTGGGGATGTGACTTCATTGGGAAATAGGGTCTGAGCAGAAGTCATCGAATTAAGATTTGGTCATTAGCATGACTGGTGTCACCTAATGACACTTAGCCAATATGACTGGTATTTCTCCAAGAGGAGGAAAAGGCCACGTGAAGGTGGGGACACACAGGGACAAGGCCATGTGACCGTGGAGGCAGAGCTTGAGGGCTGGGAAGTCAAGTCAAGGAATGCCAAGGACCGGCAGCCCCATCAGAAGCCAGAGGAGGCGAGGAGGGCTTCTGCCCCGACTCTCAGACAGAGCGTCGCCCGGGCTGCACGGTGCTTTGGGAATCTGGCCTCCAGAGCCGGGAAGGAAATCATCTGTGTGGTTTGAAGGCTCCCCCCAGGCTGGTGTGCCTGCTTGCAACAGCCCTAGCAAAGTGCTACCCTACCCTTTTCTTCAGAGTCCATTTGGTTTGGTATCTGCATTTAAAGTGTCTACATGTTGTCGATACGCTGTTCCATATTGTGCTCTTTCTTTTGGTTTTGAGGCAAATTAATTAACATGATACAGAGAGGGGAGAATACAGATGCTGAAGCCCTCACTTTAAGCCCTCATATTCCTTTGTGCTCCATTATTGCACCAAATTATTTAATTGGGTCTCTCTGATTGTGCTCAGACACAGAAAAGAACACAGTCTATTGTGAGACGCCCTGCAACCATAATGCAATATCAAATTCAATTCCCATCCAAGGGCTCGCTGCTGAAAGCCTGTTCTGTGGCTGCAGATTAATGAAGATCTGCATTGAGCAAAGTGGTGGTCGTAGAGACATTATTTTCCTCCAATAGAAGGCCTATTCTCGAAGAACAATAAAAGCATAGAGAAGCGTTAGTCTGCTTACGGATAGAAATAAATCAAAATGAATAAGAGGGCTGATGGAAATAGTCTGAAAGCAGCGGAGTGCAATTCTGAAAATACTGTTTTTGTTTTCTGAGGACATTTTCCTTCCTCCCCGCTCACCGCCCCCCACGCCCAGACCCTTGTAAAATGCTGCTGGGTGGGGGATCAAAAGCTGCGGAGTGAAGGACAAATCTGAAAATTTAAAAGCCAGTTATAGATAATCAACATTTTATAAATGCAATCCAGGCCAGCTTTGCCATTTCTACTCACAATGGAGAGGCAGAGGGAGAGGGCTTTGGTGTAAATTTGGGCGGGGGGCGGGGGGAGGAGCCACACCCAAAGAGGGGACCATGGTAAGGATGGCCAGCCGTAATGTGTGGATTTTAGCAACTACACACCAGGTGGGTTCTTGGTCCTTTTTGCTCCCTTTCTTCTTAAACAGTGGGGCTTTCTACTCTTCCCTTCTTCCCTCTATCCCAATATCCCCAAAGGCCTTTGCCTTGAGGTGGCCCCTTCTCCCCTCCCTGCCCCCATCCTAATTTTAAACCCCATCCTAAATTCCATAAAGAATTCCCCAACTTGACACCATCAGCCTTCATTAACCTCTGCCTGTTCCTAATTTCCTAAGATCCATATTACCCATACTGCCCCTGTGACACAGGTGTGTCTTACATCACATGCACCCGAGCCATCCAATATGGCAGCCACCGGCCACGTGTGGCTACTGAGCACCTGAAATGCAAAATCCAAATTGAGATGTGCTGCGAGCGTAAAATGCATACCGATTTCTAAGAGACAGTACACAAAAAAGGGAACGAGATACCTCAATAATTTTTTAGAGTTGGATTACGTGTTGAAATGATACTTGGTTATACTGGGTCAAATAGAATATATTATCAAGATTAACGTCCCCTCTTTCATTTTACTTTTTTTAAATGTATCTGCTAGAACATTTTAAGTGGCGTAGGTGTTCACCTGTGGGCCTTGAATTCTATTTCTATTGGATAGCACTACCATGTACAACTGAGGTTGTAGACCGTCTCTGGCCATCTAAAGTAGAGGCCATCTAAGCCAGGACTGGAAGTCCAAGGCACTCACCTTGGCATTCCAATAAGATATCCAGCTCTCCAAAGTCAAGTCCTGGGCATCCTCGCACTCACCTCTCCATGGCTCCTCCTCTTCCCCAACCCAGCAAAGACTGCTTTTCCAGGCCAACCAAGTGGGCCCGACGTCACACTGCCCTGCACACCTGCTGCATCTCTTTCCTTCTTGGGAGGCATATCGTCCCTCCTCTGTCCTTTCCTGCCCAGCATGCTCTCGTGCTGTTCCATCGCCTCCTATCAAAGATCTATCCGCAGCCAGTGCAGGTGATCGATTATGTTTAATGACTGATTACGGGCAGCCTTCCTCAGCACACTGTCTCTTTAGCAAAGGCAGAAGAAGCCTCTGTGTTGGCTTAAGGCAAACGGAGGTCTGCGTGAATGCCCACTTGCAGCAGGAAGCTGATGAGGGAGACCCAGTGTTAAACATGAAATGGGTGGGAAGCCCTGAAACCCCCCACTCTCCATTCTCCTCACGGTGTGTGCACTGAACGGAGGAGAACCTCCACAAAGGATGCCTATGGGCACTCCTGCCGGCGTCCGCTCTCTGACCAGAGGCTGCTCTAGTGTGGGATTCTATCACCACTGCTCCCCACTGTCTTCTCTCTGTGTCACAGTCATCGGTCTTTCAGACAACCCCCGTCCACCTCGAGGACCTCAGCCCTGGCTCATCTTCGTCTCCTGTCCTCTGCTTGCCCCCTCATTGGTGACCTCATCCTCCTTGATGAGAAACCATCTTCCCAACACGTGAGCATTGTGCTGTTTCACCGTCGCAACGCCGCAAACCCTCCCCTCCAAACGGTGTCCGATTCTCATGGTGTTACCACAAGGAGAACCTTGATTCATGTGGCTTTGCTTCATCTCCAAGATTTTGACCTCAGTGCTTCCCCTTCGTCTCCACGATCTGGTACCTCTATCTGTCTACCGAGTGCCCCCATCCCTCTCTCTTCCGCCAGAATGCCCGTTTTCCTTGGCTTTACCCCCAAGGCCTACCCTGTTTGACTTTCTGATTAGTGTCTATAATGGACTCCTTTTCACCCCTGAAACCTCCTTCACCTTTGACCTTCTGTTGGGCAGGTCTCATTTCCAGCCTGATGTCGTCGTCCAGGCTGCTGAGGTTTTTAGATAAGACAATGTGATCTATATAATGTCACCTACCACTAATACTGCTATTAATACTTCTACTCTCATTTTTTATTGTATATACTTAAAGTGTTCAACTTGGTGGTTTGATACATGTGTACGTTGTGAAATAATCATCACAGTTGGGCTGATTACCATCGCCATCACCTCACACAATTGCCATTTGTTGTTTTATGAAGTGAGATCACAGGATTCACCCTCTGAGCAAATTTCAATATGTAGTATGATGCCGTAACCATGCTCTCCATCAGACTCCAGATCTGATTTACCTGGTTTATTCCTCTGTGTGACTGAAATTCTGTGCCCCCTGACCAACATTCCCCCTCTCCTCCTCCACACAGCCCCTGGCGGCCATTATTCTGCTCTCTGCTTCTGTAGGTTTGACTATATAGATTCCACCTATAAATGGGATCATACCGTATTTGTCTTTCTGTGTCTGATTTATCTCACCATAATGTCCTCCAGGTCCATCCACATTGTCACGGATGGCAGGATCGCCTTCTTTTTCAAGGCTGAGTGCTATTCTATGATACATATGTGTCATACTTTCTATATCCATTCACCTTGGCCTGGTGGCTGACAACCCCTTTGAGCTCTCCTTTTAATTAGCTTCCAATTACATTCCTATCCAAGGCATTTCTCTCTGATCTTAAAATTCACCTCACGATTCTTTCTGCATAAATTCACCTCTTGTGGAGCGGCTGGGTGGCTCAGTTGGGTAATCAACTGCCTTCGGCTCAGGTCACGATTCTAGAGTCCCAGGACTAGTCCCGACATCCGGCTCCCTGCTCGGCGGGGGGTCTGCTTCTCCCTCTGACCTCTCCCCTCGCATGCTCTCTCCTCTCATTCTCTCTCTCAAATAAAGAAATAAAATCTTTAAAAAAAAAAAATCACCTCTTGTAGAGGAAATCAAGACCACTCAATACTAAGTGTCTTAACTTCCCTCATCTCTACCTCTGTCTTTCTGTCCCCATCATCAGAAATGCTTCATTCACTCTCCTCTTTTCTGAGGAAGAAGTGCCCTTCCTCCCTTAGAACACGACACACCTCCTGCCACCTCCAGAGATTTTCTTTATCAACCTTGCATTCTCTTTTGCTAGCATCTCCAATCTCTGCCTTTTCCCTGCCTACTGTACTCCTTTTCTCTGCCTACTCTAGTCCAAATATCTTTTTTCCTGACACTTCCATCCTATTTCAATTCTACTTCCACTGTTAAATATCTTTAAAGGGTATCTGATATTTGCAACATTGCCACGGGGCTTTATCCCTCAAGACCATCTCATGAAGATTACCTCCTATTCAAATGACTAAGTCCTCATATTATCTATCTTCATGTTGCTCTATCCCCGGGCAGCCTTTGACATCACTGGCCTCTTACTCTTTCCTTCCTTCTTTTTAGGTTTTACCTATAGTACACTTTCCTGGGTCTCCCTTTAAGATTCTAAATTCCCTCCTACTAAAGATTTATATGACTCTGCTTTCTTTGCTCAACCCCTAAATCTGGGTGTCCCAAATTCTATGGGAAGCTCTCTACTTACACATTTACTCCTGTTATTCAACTGTCAACTTAGCACGGATAACTCCTACACACACGTGCGTGCACACACACACACACAAACCCACACACTGATGAGATCTCACTCCCAATCTGTAGGCCTGATGGTGGCATGGCCCGGGGCATGTCTCCCAAACTTTTGATGAAGAATCTGCATTCTCCAAATCTTCTCGTCCTTCTGACATCCCATGTCTCTCATCCAGTCACTGGTACTTGGACGCACAGAGTCCTCTTCCACCTCTTCCACTCCTGCTTTCACGCTCCATCCCACCCCGTTGATTCTGTCCCAGCGGTGTTCTCTCTGTGGCTGTGCGCTTCCATTTTCACAATGTCGCTGACATTAACCTTAATAATGTCTTCCTTGGATTGATACCAAAGAGCACCAGAGCTGGCTTTGTATATATCCCATTGATCAAACACAATTTTGTATCAGGAAAGAGGTTTCTGAAGTAAAGAGTCAATCAACAGCAGCTTCACTCTAATAGACACATTTTTTGTTCAGTCCATCAACGACAGTCTCACTGGAGTATCCATACTCCCCCAGCTAAAGGTCAAACAATTCCTAAACACCCCCATTTTGGGAAAATCACTAAACATCTTCACTCTTCTCCCAAATCCTGTATAAGACCAGGTATCAGTCATGAATGGATTTCCCCAAAAAAAAACCCTCACAATAAATGTGAATTTCTCATGTTTTTCCCTGTATTTCTATTAGTTTCTGACTTACATGTTTGGACGTTATATCATTTGATAGAAAAAAAGATTTAAGTTCATCTCATCTTTTGGTTGATTGTACTTACACCATATGAAACATACTTCTTTGTTCCATTAAATGGTGACTTCAATTCGATCTCATATATTGTTACACTCTCTTATTTTTCTTCCTATTTGTCTATTATATATTTTTCACAAAATTTGCTTTCAACTTCTCTATTGTTTAGAAGATGTACTTTCTATAAATAATGCAGGAAAAGATTATGGTTTTTTTGAAGTCTTAAATTCCCTTTCAAGTAACAGAGAAATTTAATTCTTTCATGTTTATTGTGATTTCTGATATATTTGGGCTTCCTTGTGCCATCTTATTTTATGTATTCTACTAAGTATGTTGTTGTTGTTTCAATTTAGGTAATCTCTACACCCAACATGGGGCTTTAACTCATGACCTTGAGGTCAAGAGTCACATGCTCCTCTACTAAGTATGTTTTATTGCTATATTTCCCCTTTTTCTGCTGCTCATTTTCTCATTGGATTGAGTTTTATTTTCTTATAGTTGTTTGTTTCTTTTTTCTGGCCCCCACAGTGGTTTGGAAGTTCTTAAGAGAGTAAGAGAAGGAGACTGACTTGGGGTTTTTATGGTAGTTTGGGGAAGGGGCAAGGGTTCCACATGTAATTTGAACTTCCTGTCAACACCAAAGGGGAGTGCACCCATGCTGTCATATCAGCTTTTCCAGATGTGGGAGAGAGGGAAAGAAGAAGGAGTGAGGTTTAAAAGCTGCCAGCACTCAGACAAAACAGAGTCAGATTCTGTTACATTGGTGATGCTCACTTTCTGGGCATATTCCTTGGGATCAAAGCACTTAATGCTATCACCAAACTCTAGCAAAGCTTAATTAACACTTACATTCTCTTTTTCTCATCTACAGACCAAACTGTGTCTGACCAGGGAGTCTATAGCCTCCTTAGTATTCTTGCAAACTCCGTCTCAGAACAGTTCCTTGGAAGTGAGTTCCAAGAGCCTGCATTTTTGCTGCTCTCCCACTCTTCTTCACTGCAGTGCCATTGTTCAAATGACTTGGCTCTAATTCTAGCATTTGTAACCAGTCCTCAGTGCAGATGGTTACGTACTGTACAGGGATCCTCAGCAATCCCGGATGAGCCCTGACATGTATCAGGATGACTCAGTCCACAAACTTAGGAATGCAGCACATTGAATTTTATTTCTTCTATAAGTTTCATTTCTATTTTAAGTCTCCATTCCATGCAAGGGGTAGAAATCTAATTCCAGCCAACTGAGGTCTCATCCCCGTCTCAAGAGCTACCGCTAAGCTCTCAGAGGCTTACATTGTAACCACCCATTGGGTTTTAATGAAGTATGCTTCAATATACTCAGTAAAACGATTGCTGAAACATTATTTAGCATTCTTTATGTAATAACTAATATTCACCCATGCTTTCATATCATATGCATTCTTTCACTTAATATTCTTTTTCTAAAGATTTATTTATTTTAGAGAGGGAAGGAGAGAGAGAATCTCAAGCAGTCTCCCTGCTGAGCACAGAGCCCCACAAGAGGCTTAATGACCCTAAGATCATGACCTGAATCAAAATCAGGAGTCAGATACTCAACGGCTGAGCTACCCAGGTGTCCCCCACTTAATCTTCTTGATGTACGTGGCTAGGAAGAAATAGAATTTTGTCCCAAACATTTTATCACATTAAATGGAAACAACTTATTCTAAAGTGTTGTCCTTTTTCTTTGTATTTTGAAATTTCCAAACCAAATTTGCCATTCAATTAGTGAAATAATTTTATTCCACTAGGATATAATGTCCATGTGATCAGGCTCATATCACCTTTGTGTCCCTGATGCCAAGCACATTGCCTGGAATGTAAGTGATCAATAAATAAATATTTCTAGAATAAATGGATATATTTTCTGGTTGTGGTATGGTAGTCTTACTCATACACTTTCTGTTTTTCATTATTTATGATTTATTGTGCAACACTTCCAAACCACTTTTGGAATGAGATGGGAAACAGGAAGAAAGGAGAAGAGAAAACAATGGGAGGGGGGCAGTAGGGAATGGAAAGGTAATGTGAAAATGCTATCTAGGCAACTCCACTAGCTGACAACCTAACACTTCTCTTTTCTTCTCCCTCTCCCCTCCCCACAGACCTTTTTAGCTATACCTTTTTCTATTAGTGCATTTTCTAAAGAACCAAAGCATTGAGTATTTGTGATACACAAAACAAATAACAAACAGATCCGGACAGAACAAGGGATTTATCTATCCATCCATAAATTATTAACTGGCCTACTATCACCAAGTGATACCAAAGTGATATTCAAAGGGATACAAAAATATCATGAGGGGATCTGGAAATGAAGACCCTCCCGAGTGCTTACTAGGTGGGATAAATGTATAAGCAACATGGTGAAAGATGTATGACTGGGGTGTAGAGAGCACATGAAAGGATGGTGACACAGAGGTTAGGTGAGCTGAATCCTGAAATATTAGTAGGTGCTTGCCAAGAAGTGAAGGCTAAAGAGCTGTTAGGAAGAGAATTCTGGGGAAAATTATGTTTCTTCCCCCATTCTTCTAAAGCAAAGAATATTTGCAAATTTTAAACTCAAACTCAAGGCTGATTGCCTTAAAACAAGAACTATTTAAATTTAATTTAGTTTTGTGTTACCTAAAGGTGTACTTAGATTAGAGGAGACCAATTCATTTGGCCAACAGATTTGCTTCTGAAACACCATGTACACAAGACCCAAACATCCAGAGAAATGGTTTCCTCTTGGAAAATCTCTAGATTGTACTCCAAGTGCCTTGAATTCAACTAACAATGAGAAATCTCCTTTTTAAAACAAAGTCATTAAAAGTTGGATAGTGTTACTATTGAAAAATATTCTTTATGAAGAAGTTGATTTCTTTGATATAATATTCATTTCCCTTAGGGAAACACCCTCAATCAATGAAAGTATTTTTATAGCAAATAATCTATTGCTTTAAGTTCATTTAAATTGATGTGATAATCTGTTTCAATTCCTGTGGCAAATTTCTATATGGAAAGAATTTTAATTAAAATAAAAGTAATATATGCATTTGACTTTTAAAAAAAATCCTAACAGTAGAAAGAGCTTATAGTGGAAAAATAGCTCCTTCTCCAACCCTCTTCATCCCCAGCTACCTCCCAGGGTGATGGGGGGATCACAGAATCCCTACTTTCAGTCCTTCTAGTGCTTACCTACATACCTGTAAGTGGTATATTTCACCCTCATTTCTTTACCTCTCAAGCAGATTTGGCTTCACTTAGACCCCTCATCTCCATGTTTTACTATCACCATATTTTACTTCTTCTATCTGTTTACCTTTGTAAATTAACAAATTTGCTTCAACTTATACTTCTCATTCTGCCAACTGGAGATAGTACATCTTAACACTCAAGTTTGTAAGGTGAGAATATTAACTCCTCTGTCTTTCTTGCCTGCTCTCCTCCCCAACTATCCCCTCATACCCCATTTCTGCTGGCCATACTGTGTTTTTCAAAATAAAAATTGCCAAAAACAAGGGCAACACATAAATCATGTTCACCACAGATTCAAGTGTTGTGATACAATGGTATTTCCTTCTCTAGAGTACTGAAATGGTTACCCTAATTCCATTGTTAAAATGGACTCATCTTTATTAAATTCCATCACTTACCGAAAAGTTTCCTACAATTTTGTTTGCTTTGGAACCGCATCAGGCTTTGCACAACTTTTCGATTTTCCACAAGATTCTGACTTGGCTCTTCCAGTTGAGAGAAGAATCACATGCATTCATACAGTATCCTTAATATCTTTCAAGCTTCTTATGCATTCTATTACTTGAAGTCAATTTCAGTAATTTTTTTTAATAAAATCTACTGATTTTCTCTGCTAACCAGAAACCAATTGCTTCAAATTTGGGCCATCACTTTCTTATATATTTTTTTTCCTCCCATGAAGTTTTAAGTGTCATTTTATCTCTTGAATTCTGTACCTTTAGTAAATCCTCAAGGTCTTCTAACATCTCAGTTTTTCTGCTCTCTGATGGAATCACTCCACTCCTTAGACCTTCCTCAGGAAACCCTTCATCCACCCGCATGAGCCTGGATTGGTTTATTTTCTAGACCCCTTGCATAACTGTCTTCCTGGCACTTCCCTTCTTTGCTTTTCTGGATTATTCTACAGTTCCCTGCACCTCCTCTTCCCTTTTTTGGGTTTACTCTCTCATTTTACTGGAGTATATCCTCAAGTGATTCCCCAACGAAAAGTGTATGACTAGTAAACTACATGAGTTTTCATAGGTCTGAAAGTATATTTATTTTGCTCTCCTCCTTGATGAGTACTCTGGCTACATATAGAAATCCATTAAAATGCATTCTTTCTTTGTAGGCACTGCCCATTGCCTCTTAGCATCCAGATTGCTGATAAGTTTGATGCTACTTTAATTGTTGGTTTTTTATTAGTAGTCTATTTTTTTTCCTCAGTAGAACGTTTAAATATATGCTATTATTCTTGCCATCCTGCAATTCTATGATGATTGTCTGAGTGTGGGAATTCTTTCAAACAACCTAGTTAGTACACAGTAGTCCCCTTCAATTTGAAGATTTGCACCCCTATTAGCTCTAGGAAAATTTCTATGTTTGTTGTTATTATCGTTTTGCTAATTTCCTCATCTCTAATCTGTACTTCCTTTTTGGGGGGCACTCTTATTAACTGTATTTTGACTCATCTAAATTAGTGCTCTGGGGTGCCTGGGTGGCTCAGTGGGTTAAGCCTCTGCCTTTGGCTCAGGTCATGATCTCAGGGTCCTGGGATCGAGCCCCACATCAGACTCTCTTCTCAGCAGGGAGCCTGCTCCACCCCCCCACACCCCCTCCCCCGCCTGCTTCTCTGCCTACTCAGGATCTTTCTCTGTCAAATAAATAAATAAAATATTTTTTTAAAAATAGTGTTCTATGTCCTTATTCTTTCTCTCCTATTCCTTGTTTCAGAATTTGGTTTTACCTTTTTTCTTCAATTTTTTCATTCTTCAAATGTCTTTCAAACATCCAATCAGTATTTTCATTTCAACAACCAAAAGTTTGATTTTCAAGAGTTCTCCATTTCTTTTTATGACATATTGTTCAATTTTCTGAATGTATTCTCTTCTGTTTTCTTCTGATCAGTTTTTCTGTTGATATTTTGCTGGTTATACTTCTTTCAAATATCTAGTGATTCTTGACTGACTTCATTTTTTAAAATGAGGTCCCAGGAAGATGTGTAAGAACTCAATGTGGATGGATAGTGTTGGTCAGTTGGGAGACTTCTTGAGTAAAGTGAATATATACCAATAATTAATTCCTTGTAAGTCACCCCTCTCACAACAGCCCTAGTAGAATTGCCTCATTCAGGTGTGATGTCTCCCCAAGA
This sequence comes from Mustela putorius furo, assembly GCF_011764305.1. Taxonomy (NCBI): domain Eukaryota; kingdom Metazoa; phylum Chordata; class Mammalia; order Carnivora; family Mustelidae; genus Mustela; species Mustela putorius. The sequence continues at coordinate 1,119,857 of NW_025422117.1, read as the reverse complement.
TTCTACCAGGTTGCTTCCTTCTCTTCCTGCTATTGTGCCCTCCATATTTATTATGGACAGCAGCCGTCTCCATGTTACATCTCCATCAGTATTTTCCACTCACTCTCTTTCACCCAGAAATATCCTTCCCTCACTTAGGAACTCCATCAGTTTCTCTTCATTGCACGGGATTATGCTTTGCAAAAACGTCTTTACTTTCATTTTACTAGAATCTGGGAATGGGAAGAGAAATACATGTGCTAAATTCAAAATCTACTACTAATATTATCAAAAATTTTTACTGATGTGAGTCACCTGGGTGGTTCAAGCCATTGGGTCTCTGACTCTTGGTTTTGGCTCAGGTCCTGATCTCATGATTGTGGGATGGAGCCCTGAATCAGGCTCTGTGCTCAGTGCAGAGTCTACTTCAGATTCTTGCTCCCACTCATTCACTTTCTCTCTCTCTCTCTCTCCCAAATTAAAAAAAAAAAAAAAATCTTAAAATTTTTTTTTCATGGATGCATATATTGGATGTGAAATGATTTCAAAAAGGAATTTGGGGTTCTTTTCATATTTGCTTCATTAGTTTCAGAGTATGTCAGTTAGAAATGTCTGACTATAAGTAACAAAAATCCAGATAACAGTAGCTTAAATAAGTAAGGAGCTATTTTTGTCTGTAAAAAAAATTCGGGGAGTAGATAATTTAGGGTGTTCGCTCATCTTCTAAATGATGCTATGAGGAAAGGATTCTGTGCCTTTTTATTTCACCCTCTCTAGGATGGTGGGTTTTGTCCTCACGTTTGTCACCTCAGGCAATGGCTCCTGCCATTCCAGATACCACATTAACATCTGAGGCAGGAAAAAACTAGACTTCTCGCTCTTTCCCCCATCTTTCATCCACTCACTTCTCATTGGACAAAACTGTGTCACATGGCCACTCTTATCTTCCTGGGACCTAGGAAATGGAAAATTATCCTTGATTGGGCATGTGATTCCAAACAAAATTGGAATTAACAAGGAAGCAAAGATAGATATCCAATAGATATTAAATAAGCAGCCCATAGTGTCTAAAACAGAAAGCAAAATATTATTTCTTTTTAATATTATTCTTTTTAAGATTTTATTCACTTATTTGAAAGAAAAGGAGAGAGAGCGATAGAAGCAGAGGGAGAGGGAGAAGCAGACTCCCCACTGAGCAGGGAGCAAGACGTGGGGTTTAATTCCAGAACCCCAAGAGCATGACCTGAACAAAGGCAGACCTTAATCAACTGAGCCACTGAGGCACCCTGTGATTTGTTTTTAAATAACATTTTGGAAAAAATACCTGTACAATCAAATGCAAAAATACAAAATGTAAGTGATCACCATTAAAATTCTAAGAGCCCACATGCAAAAATATATTATGCAATTTCAAGCATTTTTTAAGTTTTTCAGTCAAGTTTCTCATATTTTGAAAACATCTGGCAGTCCAAAGTACAGTACAAGTATTTGCAATTAACATGTATCAGGGTCACGATCAAATTGCATGATGGGGGGGCACCTGGGTGGCTCAGTGGGTTAAGCCTCTGCCTTCGGCTCAGGTCATGATCTCAGGGTCCTGGGATCGAGCCCTGCATCGGGCTCTCTGCTCAGCCGGGAGCCTGCTTCCCTCCCTCTCTCTGCTTGTCTCTCTGCCTACTTGTGATCTCTCTCTCTGTCAAGTAAATAAATAAAATCTTAAAAAAAAATTGCATGATGGTCATTGGTCGATCATATTATTCTTCCACCTCTTTACAAGATCAAAACCAATATCTTCTATAAGAAATTAATTTTTTACAGAAAGTAATTTTCTGTTTGTCTTAATGCTTGCTTCCCCTTTCAGCCTGATACTCATTGTACAGGGTAGGATACCACCTCATGAATGCAGGGCTCCTGGCCATCAAAATTCTTTTTTAAAGGAAGTGAAGGTTAAAAGGAATCCCAGGACTTCTTGACTTACAAATGCCTGGCATGTTAAATATTTTTTATGTATTAATATATAAATGGCCATCTCAGCCAAGGTCTTATCTTTTGAACTATCTGCCACAATGGGTATGCATAGGACTCCAAGGCCCTCTCCAGCAAGCTGCTTTTCCACTTAAAGAATTCTAGAGGGCATTTAATTTCAAAAGGGTTTTGCTGCATGTGATCTAAACCCAGAATAACAGTGGTGTACACAAAATAAAATTTTATTTCTCCAATATGAGAGAACTCCAGAGTTAGGAAGTCCAGGGCTAGTAAATCAGTTTCATAGAGTTGTCATGGTCCCAGGCTCCTTTTATGTACTGCTTTACTCAACCTGTTGCTTTCCCCCTGATATCCAAAATGGCTGCTTGAGCTCCAGCCATTATAGCTACATTCCAGATCGCAGAAAGGAGTAAGAGACACTTTAAAAACACTTCTGGTAAGTGACACTTCCTATAAGCCATTGGCTCAACACATGGCCATACTTAGATGCAAAGGAGGTGGGGAAAATTTTTCCTGATTCCATGTGGCCCATTAAAAAGCAGGTATACCTTGACCAAGGAAGAACACTGGGGACAACAAGCCGTCTTTGTCACAATAGAAAAATGACCACTTAGCAAGGCTTTCTACGACTCTGTTACACATAATGTGCCAGGCCCTGTCCTGAGTGCTCAGCATATACTCACTGATTCTCATAACACCTCTGAGAAGTAAGTGCTGCTATGTCTGGTTTACAGCTGACAAAATGAGATGTACAGAGATTCTTTTAGTTGTCTGATACCTTGTACACAGCCTCACGCGGCACCTCTTACCCTGAAGTATTTAATTAAGGCTTTTTGGTGATCTTGACTGACAGTGAAAATGCCCAGGTTTCTAAGAGGCTGATTTAAAACCCCTTACTTTGGGTAATTATGTTTGCAAAGGGTTCTAAATTATTGATATTTATTTTCTAAGACTCTGTGCCAAGGAGCAAGCATTACAAAGCTGGGTGCTAGAAGGAAGAGCCCTCATGATTAGACTTGTTGGCTAAATATCCGCAAAGGACTGGAGTCTCCAGCTGATTTAAATTCTGGCCCCAGGGCAGGGTCAGGGGGACAGCGCGTCCCTACTTTGTGCGCTGTTGGATGGTGAGTGGTCTCTAAGACCTTGGGCAGTGGCCCTAGAACCAGGAAAGAGCCGGATGTGGAGTAGGAAGATCCCTAGGGACCGCACATGCCAAGGGCAGCTGGAGGAAGGCTGGCTTACAGTCATCTTTTTTACATCACTGTTTTCCTGTTATTTCCTAGGTGGGATGGGGTCCTTTAAAGTCCTGGAAATATAATATGACAAACGGCCTTCCATCACGACAGCTGTCTGATCCAGAAACACAGGAGCAGAATCGCCATTTCCAAAAAGCACCATCATCTATGTTCATCCATTTTCTAATTGCCTTTTCCAAGGTTTCTGCTTGTTACAGCTTTCACGGTACACAATGATGACAGGTCGCGAAGCCTTTCAGATTATTTTGCAGTGAGTTTTTTAATATTTCATGTAAACCGTAGACTGTAACGTTTATGACCGTTTCCTCATCCTGCGCGAAGCTTGCCAAATAAAATAGCAGGAAGGAAAAGTCTGAAAGATTTTTATGTGCGGACCCTTTCTGTATCTTTCCTTAAAATATATTTCCTCTCCTTGCAACAAAGGAACTTTCGCTGCAGGAAGCTCGGTGCTGTGTTATAACTTTCATATTACCCGGTCCACAGCCATTTTTCTTTGGCTGCATGGTGTCTATCATTCATTGCAAGTTTACTTCATTCCCCTGGATTCATAGCCGATGCTCTGTGGACCATAAAATTTCAGCTGCAAAACCAGAACATCTCATTATTTCTGAAATATCAAGCTTGTATCTTCTTGATAAATAATTCCTACTAGTATAATGTATCAGACTAAAACATATTTTCTGAGGCCAGTGAGGTTAAAGCGGCAATCTCACCTTTTTTAATTTTTTTGCCCCGAAGACAGTGATTTCCATATATAGAGTGACCCCGGTTTGTGTTGAACATGAGGAATGAGGATGAAGCATGAAACGACATATATTGCTGTCAGAGATTTGAAATGAGGCCTGCTAACCTGTAGGCAGCCTTCCAAACTAATCAGCCCCTCGCAGCGCCAATGCATTCAGAGGGCTGCATACCTTAGCCAGCAACCGGCTGGGAAGTTCCCCCCTGCTTCCTCCTTCTCCCCCTCCTTTTTTTTTTTTTTTTTTTTTTTAAATCACAGCCATTGACAAACATGACATTTTAATGCAATTCTTCCTTCCTTCTCAGTACTCCACAGGCAGAAGGAGAGAAAGTATCCATTCCCGACCGGCTCTGGGACACACTGGTCTCATCTGGTTTCCCAGGTGCTTGAGGAGTGGGTGTGACTGTTGGGATTTGCTTCTGAATGCCCGTCAGTCATCGGGGCTTACCAGGTGATAACATTTTCAGTCTTTCGGTTGACAACAGTCAACGCTCTGGAATTCAGCCACTGACTGAAGTGGGCTGCCCCGTGTAGCGCGAGAAAGTTGTTTACAGGAAATCACGTCACCCCTCTAGGTTTTGTTTGTTGTTCATTACATGGTAGTAACACTGGGAAGGGGAAGAGGTTTTTTTTTCTTTTTTTAAGTGGATAATTTGTTTTCTGCTTCCTGAAGTCCTCTCTTTTAGTGTCTGCTTCATAAATAAGGAAATCTGCCGGAGCCTTGCCAAAAAAAAAAATCTGTGTCCCAGGTCTGCCACTGAATGATGGTAGAATTTACAATGTATGATTAATTTATTAAATCAATAAACTATTGGTAATAATAGCAATATTAATATTTAAACTAGTAATAATACTATTAAAAATAATAAACTATTGATTTATTAAACTTATCTATTTACATGTGTTGATTTAACATCTGTATACATTCGATATATGTATGTAATGTACACACACGTCTACACATACATATATACAGGCACAACTCAGGTGACTTAAAATAAGTCATTTCAACAGTCAATTATTCCCCTATCTCTCTGTTGGGGCTGCCCTTCTGGGAGCTATTAACAATGCCGAGAAGCCCTGGGATTGTCTGCTCCGGTGAGCCTTGGGCCCTTGGTAGACCATGACTTACTTCAGGTGGTCTTTGCATCCATATGTTCACCAACCCTTCTCCGAAGACTGAATCCACAACATTCACACATACAAGGGCTGTTTCCACACAGCCCACATAGTGGCTACCTTGATCCGTTAGGCTAGAGGTGCTGCCTGCAGGAAGCAGGGGCTAGAACCAGAGGACAATTACAGCCAGCTGACAAAAACTTACTTTGACTTTTGACTCCTGGGGCCTCCATGGAGTGAAGGTCACATCACATGTATCCCTTAACAGAGCCAAAATGTCACGTGACCAAATCATCCAATAAGCATCCCCTTCTTGTAGCCAGAACCTAGGCAGCCATGTTTTCTTGACTGACTTTGTCATTGTACCTGTCAACAAAAATACAGCAGCTTGTTGAAGAGGAATTTAGATTAGTACTTTGAGAAGCACTAGCGAAGTACTCTTTAGAAGTGCTAATGAAGAGACTTCTTCTAAGGGGAAAACTGCATCATTAATGGCTGACTTCCAATTTGGATTAATAATGTTACTTTAAAATATGTGAGCGTAAAACGTGGTATGACTTCCCGATGCTCACAGTCTCGTGATAAATCAAACATAAAAAATTTAAAATTCCAATTAGCAGCATGAAAGTACGATGTCATTTTGCTGAAAATACTATCGCAAACTTATGTCAGGTGGGCTGATAGCCACAACACAGACTCTTTTTTAAAGTCTGGCCTACCATGTGGTGTGTGATAATTCAATTCTTCTACCATTTTTCTCTTTCTAAGCTATTTTTAGAGTACTTTTGGTTATCATTCAAAAGAAAACGGCAAACTAGGAGATTGTTACCGAGTGTGCCCAACAGCAATGAAGGAAATGTCAGAGGCAGCATTTTCAGCAAACAGTTTAGGCAGAATGTCATTCAACATAGGAATATCCTTTAAAAAAAAAATACACTGTTGGGGTACTGTGACAGAGTTCAGTATCAACACCTAGAAGTAAGTCAGAGCAAATCAAGCTTCAAAATAAAGTGGACGGGGCGCCTGGGTGGCTCAGTTGGTCAAGCGTCTGAGTTCTGCTCAGATCATGATCTCTGGGTCCTGGATAGAGCCCTGCAATGGCTCCCCGTTCAGATGGGAGTCGCTTCTCCCCCTCTCCTAACCACCCTCTTCCCGCCCCCCCCCCACCCAGGCCACAACCTCGGCCCCTCCCCCTCCCGCACTCTCCCTCTCAAATAAATAAATAAAATTTCTAAAATAAATAAATAAATAAAGATGACAAGAGGACATCTTTTTCTTCTTAGGATTTAGGAATTTGTGAAATTTGGTGAAACATTTTTCTGAACAATAACTTTTCATATTTACCAGATGCTCAGACTTCTTGCCTTTCTTTTTATTTTTTTTAATTTGAGAGTTAGAAACATAGGTATCGCAAGAGAATATTTGAGTTGCCTCCTTTTATACCCACGAAGCCGCTTCCTTTCTAAATTGTGAAAAGCTCATTGCAAAGTGTCTCTCCTTTATTCAAACCGCCTCACAGGGGGTTGCCAACCCAGGGAGATTCGCCCCTGGGGTGTTCGGCAGTCACTTCGCCCACTAGAAGCTGTAGCAGTGTACTTCTTGCCCAGATTTGGGGTGATTTGACGTGAATGAGGTCCACATGCTGCCAAGGATTTCTACATTAACAGTTTTACACTCCCAGAGAACTGCTCGCCAGACGCTGCTCTCTGAATTGCCCCATATTCGTGGAAGTGGCTTTTGACTTTGACAGCCCTTCATTTGACTTGCTTGTCACTTGGGAAATTTTTGGTGGATGCTTTCAGTCACAATTTCTAACTCAAGTGTGCAAGTATAGGGTTTTCTTTTTTCTTCCCCCGACCCCCGTAGGGTTTTTTTTACCCCTCTCCTGGAGCTTTACTGGTATTTTCTAGAATTAATTCCACAAAGGATTAATCCCAAGGATCCACAATCACAGCCGTAAAAGATGTGGAGTCTTTTTCTTATTAGGAAGTGTTATTTAAGAACACGATCCGATTGGCATTTTATTCTAACAAATTGAGTCATTGTATTAATAATCTAGAAGGCATGATGAGCATACGAGTAAATAACCAATTTATATATATTTACGGCAACTGGGTGAACTTTGTAAAATTGTGTTCCTACAATTGTCGCTAAAATGTGTTCAGCATTTTGCATATTTTAATTCTAATTCTACCCCCAAGAAAGATTTTTGTAAGTATTTTTAAGAAGAGAAAGCACACTCCAAGAGACAGCTTTGTTTGGTTTAGGATTTTTCGTAAGTTGCTGAGCCAAAATTCAAACTCAAGCCAGGTTCCCAGAGTGTTCCCCTTGAATCTGGTAGAAAATGGATAATCATCTCAGGGGATTCTGATGCTCTGACCAAAGGGGCAAATAGAAAGGTACAAATGGAAAAGAATGAACTATGTTGTGACTTTGCATTGATTTCTTCAACAAATATTTACTATACATATAGACTATCCTATAGGATATTCTAATTGCCGCAATTAAAGGAGTCATTTTTGCTGAACCACAAATCAAATCTTGGAAAATTTCAAAGCATTGATGTACATCGAACACAGAGAGTAGAGCTATAACTCGCAAGAAGTTAACTACAAAATCCTGAAATATGGAAATTAAGAAACATACTTCGTAAAAGTCACAGCGTAGGGAATATAAGTCAATAATACTGTAACAGTGTTGTTTGGTGATGGATGGTAGCTACACTTATGGGGAGCTACACTTATGGAGCTACATAGGGAGCTACACTTATGGGGAACACATATGGCATATGGTAAATTCATGCTTTGTACCTGAAACCAAGGCAACATGTGTGTCAACTTAAATGAACAAAAATTTTAAAAATAAAAATAAATACACTTCAGTTGGATATTCAGGTGAATGTCCTAATCATTTCCTTTGCCCAATTTCTAATATTTCCTTAGTCTGTTTTATTAACATCAATTCATGCAAGTTCTTTATATAGTCAGCATATTAATTATTTTGCCTTATACATATGTTGAAAATCATTTATCTCAGTGTCTGACTTTTCTTGTGACTGTTTGTCAATTTAAAGTTCTAACTTCTGTATAGTCAGCTTTGTCATATTTCTCTCATGATTTTTGTTTTCGTATCTTATTTAATAAATCCTGTTCTTTCTTGAGGTCATAAAATTATTTTTCTGAAGTTTAATATGTAACTTTTTTCAGAATCAGATTATTAATATGTCTGAGGTTTTTTTTTTTTTAAAGATTTTATTTATTTATTTATTTGACACTCAGAGATCGCAAGTAGACAGAGAGGCAGGCAGAGAGAGAGGAGGAAGCAGGCTCCCCACTGAGCAGAGAGAGAGATGCAGGGCTCAGTCCCAGGACCCTGGGATCATGATCTGAGCCGAAAGCAGAGGCTTTAACCCACTGAGCCACTCAGGCGCCCCTGAGGTTTTTAATGTTTGGAGTGAAATAGGACCCAGAGTTTATGTTCTTTCATGTCGAAAACCAACTGTCTCAAGACGCAGTTGTCAAGTCCTTCATTTACTTCTCTGCTTCCTTTCCACGGATTCATTTATCCAGGCTTACACTAACCTTTCCCCCTTTTAATTTCTAGAACTTTATAATGAGACTTAATAGCCAGTGGCATAAGTCTTGCCCCGTATCAGAATTGCCCCCGGTGTGGTGGTCAGATGTGGGGAAGAGGGAAAGTATTCTATAAATTTAATGATTAATCTCAGTCCTTTAAGGGGACTGGGACTCTGGCTTATGACCTTCACAAGTGTTTCTCAGCTTCCCCCCAGTCCCCGTAAGTTAGACGGAAAGTGTAAAGGGTGGTGGAGTGGGAGGAATGGCCTCCCGCAGCTGGGAGAAGGATCTGGGAGAATCTTCTACTCTGAGAGTACAGCGGGCCCCCCTCATTCACGGGAGACACGTCCCAGACTCCCAGACATGCCTGAAACTGTAAATAACACCAAACCCTAGAGATGCTGTGTTTTTTCCCGTACATACATTCCCATGCTTAAGTTTAATTTATCAGTTAGTCACAGTGAGAGATGAACAAAAGCTAATAATAAAATAGAACAATTACAACAATATACTGAAAAACAAGTTATGTGAATATGGTCTCTTTCTATCTTATTGTACTATACTCGCCCTTCTTCTTGTGTTGAGGTTAAATGATAAAAATGCCTCCTGGAGGAGATGACGTGAGGTGACTGATACAGGCACGGCAAAGTAGCATTAAGCTGTCATTGACCTTCTGACTTTAGGTCTGAAGGAGGATGATCTGGTACTGAACCAAGCTTGGGGGTGGGTAACAGCAACCAAAAAAAGCAAAACCACAAAGAAGGGGGAACTACTGTGTTTTGCCAGGATTACTCTTCCTCTCCCCTGCCAGAGCCATGAGATCGTTCTAGATCTTTACTGTAAGATATTGACGGAGTTCCTGGACGGAATAAAAATGTTTGCCACCCTCCACCCCCACCCTAAGATATAGCCCCAGGAATTTCTCACTCTCATACCAACCTACATTCAGCTTCCAGAAGTTTGTCAAAATTGTTTCAAGTGGAGAAATCACCAAAAACAAGACATGAAGGGACAAGGAGATGAAAAATAAAAAAGAGAAACTAAAGGATGAAGAAGGTAGATTTTAAAACTCCAACACACATCTAACCCAAGTTCCAGAAGGAAAAGAATTTTTAAAATTGTAGAAAGATATGAGTCTTTTCACTGAAAGAGCTCCCCATGGATTCCAAGGTAATCCCAATAAATGAGGGTTTAAATAATTAAAAGACATAAATAATTCTTTAAAGATATATGAGAGACCAGTCCCATCTTGAAAAAGACAAACTATAAGAGACTCTTAATCTCAGGAAACAAACTGAGGGTTGCTGGAGGGTGGGAAGGGGAGGGTTAGGGAGGTTGGGTTATGGACTTTGGGGAAGGTATGTGCTATGGTGAGTGCTGTGAATTGTGTAAGACTGATGATTCACAGACCTGTACCCTTGAAGCAAATAATGCATTATATTTTAATAAATAAAAAAAATTTAAAAATAATAATAAAATAAAGTTATACAGGGGAAAAGGAATAGATAATACAAGCCAAAAAAGTAAGAAACATCAACAATTGGTGGAGACTGTAAGAAGACAATGGAATCAAGGAAAGTTTGAGTTAAGAGTACCAAGAAATTTAAGACCAAAGAAGTCTAATGTGCACAAAATTTTAATCTGAAGCAAACAAAGCATCAAGTGTTATCGAGCATGAGAAGAACCTTAGAACTGAGAAAAGGCCATGAAATTTGCCAAGAAGTAGGTCATTTGTGATTTTAAAATCAGTCATTTCCATACAATGATAATGGCAGCAGGCATACTGTAGAATATGAAGGAAATGAGTAGAAAGAGATCTAAGAATTCTAATCATATATTATTGAGATCCTGGTAGCATAAGTATATCAACCTCTGCTCTGTTAATGTGAAAAAAAAGTTGTTTCTTCTACGAATTTAGTAATACTTATGTATGTATATAGATCTCATCCTTTTCTGTATATAACCACTGAATTTAATTGAAGCGGAAAAAGGCAGAAGTGATGACAGAAACATTGCCCTGGAAATGAGGAGACTGGCCATCTAGTTCTGGGTTATCTGAGAGTGACACCCGAGGCAGGACCACATTGAGAGGGGGGAGAGAAGGGGAGTTTAGACTGAGTGGTTGACAGTTACTGGCAGAGGCACCTTGGCATGCTGCTAAATTTCAACTGATGTTAACATTGAACTTTGGTGACAATTTACATTTTGTACCATCTTTTATATGGCATGTTGTGCTGAATGGGTCATATGATGAAATAGAGAGTAGGGTTCCACTTACTGCCAAGTAACTGGTAAACACATGACATAACATCAAGCCACCAACAAAGAAAATTATGTGTTTCTTCAGTTTGTGAGAACACTGTCTCGTGCATTTCAAGGATATCTTGGTCAGGATGGGATATGGCTCTTTTCAGTCACTAACCCAGGAATGAAGGGGGACCATACGTATGGATCTCTTTACAAACTCTCTAAGACACGGATACTCTGTGTGTAGCTGGAATTATGGTTAAATTACAATTAGTGCTGTCTTCTTTAGTATATTTAACTGACTCAATTCCCTTAAGTATAATAACCATAAGTCTGTATTTGAAAATGTGTTATGAACGCAAAATGATGGCTTAGTCATCACTGAGATCCCTTCCAGCCAGAATATTTGATCATTTTTTAAGACAAGGTATACTAGTTTTGATGTCCATTAGAAACCAATCTGTTTCAAGGAATGGAGACTGATCTTTGAAAACTTTTTTTTTTTTATCTTGATGAATTTAGAGCATCAAAAAAGTCTACCCCAAGAATAATTTTTGGCTCAGGATCAATGACATTTTCATTTGATCAAAAGCGAATTGTTTCTTTCCCCCACTTTTTACTCTTGCCTTGTGTTTTTGTTCTTTGGAGACATGCCAGCACATGTAAATAGCTATGTTAGATTACTAATATTACCACCCTGTTTGAGGAAATGGTTCGTTATTTGAAGAACACCTCACCAAAGATGTAGGCACATTTAAACCTCAATGAGTTACCACTGCACCTCTTTTAGAATGACTAAAAAATTTAATGGATCATGCCAGAGTTCCCAATAATGTGGAGGAGGTGGGATTCTCACACAGTGCTGCTGAGAGCGTAAAACAGTGCAATCGCTTAGGCAAACACTTAGAAAGTTTCTTAAAAAGTTAAACGTACACTTATCATCTGTTGCAGCCATGCTACTCCCAGGAATTTATGCAAGAGAGATAGAGGCGTATATCCTTAGAAAAAAAAATCATACCCAAATATTCAAGGCAAGGTTACTTATAATAATCAAAACTGGAAATGATCCAAATGTCCATCAGCAGGAGAGGAGTAAATTGTGGAATACCTAAACAACGGGCTAATCCTCAGCTACCCAAAGAATGACTTTTTATACACGCTGCAACATGGAGAGTTATAATTTAATTATCCCAAGCAAAAGAAGCTGGATAAAAAGAATGCAAAGGGTATAATTCAATTTATGTAAAATTCTAGAACATGCAAACTAATACGTAGTGACACAAAGCAGATCAGTGGTAGGGGGTCAGAGAGGGACAAAAGGGAGAATCTTTATTTATTTATGTTCTCAAAGGGGAGGGACCAGAGTTGTTCATGGTATTCTTTTATGATCCTTGATGCAGAGGGAGAATGTTTAAAAGGCACAAGAAAACTTTGGGGGTGGGGTGATGAATATGGTCACTATCTTGATGGCAATGATGGCTTTGCAAGTATATACAAACGTCAAAATTCATCAAGATTATATACACTTTATTTTATGCATTTTATTGTGTGCGCATTATACCTCTAAAGATCTGTTTGAAGAAAAAGAGGAGTGAAAACCTTGAGGCTGTTACAATTAAATGGGTTGATACTGACATGTAGTGAAATCCTGAGTAAATGTTAGCTATTATTATTATTATTATTATCAGCCAAATGGGGACCAGATCAGTTTCCCCCTCACTGGATCAGGGGTAGGACAGAGTGGGTCAGCGCAGGTAGAATGCCCGACCCCTGCACTAAGCTCCTTCCCAGGTGTTCTCAGGAGATGGGGGTGGTGGGTAGAGAGTGTCTGCTCTTACTATTATTATTTGCTTGTCATAATACTTAAACAGCCCCTTTACCTACCAGGAATTTTGATGGATATTAGCATGGTCTAGCTTCCCACTAGCCCTGGGAAGTAGGTCTAGATGGGCCAGACATTACCGCTAGGGGACCCTAGGGCTGCCGCTGACAATTTAGTTCCCCAGCTGTGGCTGCTCCTTATGGGGAGAAGGGAGGTCTCCTCCTGTTGGAAGTACTTACTAAAGAGCTCCTGTGTCTGGGTGCCGTGGAGTACAGGGTAGAGTCTCATTCCAGTCTTTAAGAAAATAGACTCAGGGCGCCTGAGTGGCTCAGTCGGTTAAGCATCTGTCTTGGGCTTGGGTCATAATCCCAGGTCCTGGGATGGAGCCCTGCATCAGGCTCCCTGCTCAGTGGGGAGCCTGCTTCTCCCTCTGCCCCTCCTCCTGGTGGCTCGCTTGCTCTCTCCCTCTCAACTAAATAAATACATAAATAATCCTAAAAAGAAAAAAAAAAAAAAGAAAGAAAGAAAAATGTAGCCTCACTGCGATGTGGCATGCAGTTCGATATCAGTGACATTTACCAAGGTTTACCGCCGCCAGGGGCAAGGTCACCCCCTTTGTAACCATTTCTCACTTAACCGACCCTACACGTAGGTATGATTACTATTATCATTATGATTATTATTTTACAGGATGGGATTTTAAACCATAAAAAGTTCCAAACCTTAATCCTAAAGTCCTTCTACTAGAAACCCTGTCCGTTGTCTCTTACCAGTTTCTTCCCTGTCAGAAGTTACCAGATCAGGTTTCTAAGCAATCAGAGCCTTGGAGAGAACTGTTTCGGAGCGTTTGTCTTTGAAACGCTCTGGTGGGGAGAATGGAACCGGGTACAGCAGAGTCTCAGGGTGGTGGCCGAGCGTCTTTGGGCAGGATGGACAGAGCTTCGGAGAGGAACGGGACAGGCTCTTCCCCGCGAGGACCCGGCTCCAGCTCCTGGGGAAGAGCCATCCCAGCGGCCTGCGGGGGTGGGTGGCAGTGCTGGGAGGAGGGGGCACTCAGGTGGCCTGGGGACTATCACAGGCCCTTTTTGTGAGGGCCTGTTGCCAGTTAGCGATGGGTCTTCTGAGGGCAAGGGAAGAGAATCGTAGCAAATCCGGTCCAATTTCCTCTGTGCAAGGGGAGCTCGTGAGTTTTGTCTTTTGGCCCCACTTGGGTTAAATTTCAAACCCCTCAATGTCCTCACACCTTTAGGTGGTTCTGATCATTATGAAGTGTTCATTTCGGTTTATAACTTTTATTTATTACAACACGCTCATGTTTAGCATCTGATATAACCGAGGGGAAAATCCATGTGGTTAATCTCTCACAGAGGATTCTGGCAAATGTAGGTGCTCCAAGCCCTGACCAGGAAGTCAGAAGTGAAGCTCTGTGTGGGCAACACAACAGAAAGTCCGATTTCCGAACATGCACCTTGACAGGTTGAAAATTGTTTAAAACAAAAGAATTCTGTTCTGGCTTAATGCCTCTCTTAACGCGAGAAACTGCTCGCCTTGGAGAGTTGCAGTAACATCTTTTTGCCCATGTAAGTGAAGGCACCTTGTCTCAGCTCTCGGGTCTCATCTGCAGAATGGGACGGATTTCATCTCCAGCGCCTACTTCGCAGGGATGTCACGAGGAAGTAAGGAGATCGTGCCCATGGGAGTGCTTTAAAAAACAAGAAATAAGGGCCGCCTGGGTGGCTCAGTGGGTTAAGCCTCTGCCTTCGGCTCAAGTCATGATCCCAGGATCCTGGGATCGAGCCCCACATCGGGCTCTCTGCTCAGAGAGGAGCCTGCTTTCCCCTCTCTCTCTGCCTGCCTCTCTGCCTACTTCTGATCTCTCTCTGTAAAATAAATAAATAACATCTTTTAAAAAAAAATAAGAAATAAGATAGAGAAATAACATGGCATTCTTGCTGACGTGAAGAATGATGGTAAAAATGATCTCATCTTTTGTTTCAAGGGGAACAATTCGCCTTACATCCTATCTGCTGCAGGAATACTGACCATCATCACTGGAGTGTGATTTCTTCCCTTTAATGCTTTTAGCTTTGATTTAAACATGATCTTGAGGGGCGGTGGGTTATGCAGCTGTCTTCAGCTCAGGTCAGGATTTCGGGGTCCTGGAATCGAGCCCCACCTTGGGCTCCCAGCTCAGCAGGGAGTCTGGTTCTCCCTCCACCTCTGCCCCCTCCCCCTCCTCCTCCCGCTCTCCTCCTCTCCCTCCCCTTGCTCGTGCACACTCTTTCAAATAAATAAATAAAATCTTAAAAAACAAAAACAAAAACATGATCTTGAGCAGCTGGTCAGATTTAATTTTATCGTAACCGTTTGTACCTCAGCAAGGATGAAATGCAGAGGGGACTTAACCATTCCACTTTCCTTTCCAAACTCTGGGGAATCATGAGTAAGAGGAGAAGATGGCATGAAGCCCAATGTCATCAGAATCTAGATTTTAATTTAGGTGACTTAACGCATAGAGTAAAATCTTCAAAAAAAAAAAAAAAAAACTTATTCTTGGTAGGGCTCCGTTTTCTCTCTCAGTTACAGCAAGAGAGTAGGTGTGATGTTCCAAATTTCTAAAAATTCTAGCCTTTCATCACAGTAACTTGCCAGGTAATAATCACAACACCTATCAAAGAACGTTTTCTTCCCTCCATTTGCAAACAGGAAAGCAGGTAAGGGGAGCCAAGTGATTTGCCCGAAGTTCACGGAGAACTATCAGGTGCCAAAGCCAAGTGTCTGTCTTTTGGTTTCTCTGGAGGGTGGAATGAGTCCACCATGTCCGCCTGGATGGCTTAACCTATAGCAAGTCCATGGTGTCTCTCAAGCCATAGCTCTCACCCACGCATATTAGAATCCCCACGCTTTTTAAAAAATACAAAACCGTAGTGACATGCCACCCACACGCATTAAGATGGCTAAACAGACAAAGAAACAGAAAATGACAAGTGTTGGCGAAAACATGGAGAAATCGGATCCCTCGTGCCCTGTGGGTGGGAAGACAACATGGTGCAGCTTCTACGGAACACAGTACGGTGGCTCTTCCCCAACAAAATTAAGCTGGGAGTTCCCGGAGTTCCACTTCGAGCTATGTAAACAGAAGGGGTGAGAGCAGGTAGTCAGAGAGCTAAGCGTTCATCCGTGTTTACTGCAGCGTATTCACGGTATCCAAAAGGTGGGAGTAACCTAAGAGCCCATCAGCAAACAAGTGGATAAACGAATCGTGCTCCATCCACACCACTGAACAGCACTCAGCCCTCAAAGCAAAGGGACACCTGCTGACACCTGCTACATCATGGGGGGAACCTTGGGAACATTACGAGAAATGAAACAAGCCAGACACAAAAGGATGGAGACTATACGATTCTACTGATATGAGGCACCAGGGGAGCCAAATGCCCAGAGACAGCCCAGGGGCCAGGCGGAGAGGTGAAAGAGACATCACTGTTTAACGGGAAGCGAGCCTCAGTTTTGCAAGGTGAGTTTTTGGAAATGTGCGTGCTGTGACTGCCCAGCCATGGGAATGTACTTAAAGCCCCTGAACTGAACTCTTAAAAATGGCCAATGTGGTCGATTTTCTTTTATGTGTATTTTATCACAATTCAAATTAATTTTTTTTTTTTTAAGACTAATGCCAGAGCCGGACTCCTGGAATCAGACTGTCTGACAGTGGGGTCAGGACTCTGGCCTCGTGCAAAACTTCACTTTCGGCTGCACAGTGAGTGCTGAGAAGTTTTGCTCTAGAACCCCAGGTCTCCGCTGCGACCAAATGCCTTGGAAACCCTCATCCTTGAGACCAAAATGGCATTTGCTAGTTTAAGCCAAAACAAAAACCAAAATCACTGGCGTCGCCTCCTGCGAATATTCTCTTGAGCGTATTCTCGGAGAAAAGAAAAAAGCTTCTGTCTTGGGTTTGCCGACAAGAAAGAGTCTTCTGTGAGCTTATTCTCTTCTGAAACAAACCTCACTCTGAATTCTCTGACCCAGAGAAACAAGCTCTGGTATCTGGAGAAAGCAAACGGATCCCCGGCTCCAATCAAGGGAAGAATGCCTGGGGAGTCAGAAGAACATTCCGGTGTTGTATAAATTTCTGGTGAGGTTTCAGCCTGCAGCATTGTCCTGAATTCTATGCAAAACACCGGGGATGCTGGTGAATTGGGAGGTGACTCGGATAATCACGGGCCTCGGGCCTTGCTGCGATGATGAAGTTAGAAAAAAAGAATAGGTTTACAGTCAGAGGAAGAGAGGAAATGAAGGAAGAGGGGGTTTATAGAGTGTGCCAGAAGATGCAGGAGAGAGCATGTTGCAGAGCCCTAAAAGAACGATGCTACACTCTAAAGCCATTAAGCGTCCGTTCCCTTCTGCAAAGACGTGGCAAGAAATCTGGTTTAGGTCTGGGGGAGGGAAGGACCGATGGGGCCCTGTCGACCCTTAAAGTCTTTTATCTTTGTTACCAGTGTGGGAGCTGGGTGTCTCATTCTCATTCTGGTTACTGCTATCGTCACCCCAGTGAGCTGGTGCCTTGTTTGGGTCATTACTGTCCCAGAGAATCTTCTGCTCTGATGGGTATGTTTCAGGGGTCTACAGGAGCTGATTTTTATTGGCTGGGTGGAGTGGGTTGTTTTATTTTCAGGAATTTTGTGAGCTGGTTGTTAAGCATCATCATGATTTAAAAATTGAATTCCATAAATATATGAAGTATTATCTGAAAAATAAAGGTAATAAATACCCCAAACTCATTACACCTTAATTATTTCCCTCTTATGTATACACTGAGGTTTGCGCTATCCAATATGGCGGCCACCAGCCATACAGGCCCATGGAGTGCTTGAAACTGACTAGGTGACTGAAGGAGGGAGTTTAAAGTCTTATGTAAGTTAAATTAATTTATATTTAAATAGCCACATGTGGCTAGTAATGGAGTGTGCCAGGCCTGGGGGGGTTGCACGAAGCTACCTATCCCATTGACCGACTGTTGGAAGAGCATTTATTTCAGTTGCTAGATGAGTATCTTTCTCTTTCATGTCAATGAATTTAGTTTGTATTGTCCTTGGGATCTGACCTCAAGTTATTTGGGGGGAGCAGTGGTGAAGGGAGTGGCAGACAGTGAGGGAGACTGAAAATTCCTTCTCAATTGAATTCTTGGTGCTTTGTGAGTTTGCATGCTAATGCCAGCAGGAAATGGTTTAGCCTGCTATCCTGCCTTCCCATGAGCCAACACACAGCATGGCTGCCTGGTCCAGAGCTGACGTGAGATGCCTGGTGACACGGGCAGGCATTTCTGGGGTTTCCTTAGACTTTAGGAACAATGGCAGTCTCCTCAGATGCACAGGGGACTCCATCCAGGATCCCCTATTCCAAAACCACCAGCTTGACTCTGTTTGCAAGGAAGTGAGCAGGGCTCTGGCTGCCTAAGGTCAAGCCCAGTCAAGGTCAGCCGTCTGGGAAAGGGCAGGACTATTAACACCTGAAGGTACTGCTTCAGATGTGCTCCTCCTCTGTCCCCGGCCCATTCCCCCCCAGGTAGCTAGCTCCCTGCTTTAATTTCCCTGCAGGTTTCAGAAAGGATGCATTAAATTATCATCACTAGCTGTTTTGTGAGCAGCCTTTTGTGGCCAATAATGAGTGTAATGAGAGAAAAGAAAAAGGAAAAATGGGGTGATTGAAGCTCACCAGGCTGCTTTTGCTGAGCTGTTTGTAAAGCAACACAGACAGACAATCGGGGTCCTTTTTTGCCCATTAATTTGTATCTGTGTTTTCATTTGTCGCTGAAAGGTGAGCCTGTTTATTAGGCATCTGCTAGACAACAGAGACCCTTTTACTTAACCTAAGGTGGGAGCCCAGAGCCCGTGAGTCATGTGACTCTGCCTTCTGCTGCATTGCCTTTGCAATCTTGTTTCTAAATGAGTCAGCTCAGTGCGCCCTGCTATGTGATTAAAGGAAAACTACAGCTGGGACTCTTCCCATTAAACCTTTGACATCCTAATAAAGCTGCCCCTCCTTCCTAGCCCCAGAGCCGTGGGCTCTTTGTGCTCATCTGGACCACGGAAACAGCCCCTAATGTCTTCCTAAAAAGGCAGTGATCTAATCTTAATACTCCCATGGTCTAAAATCTTCAGTGGTTCCCCGGCTATCTGTGAGGTCTCTGAGAGCAGGGAACCTGTATCTTGCTCAGCTTTTTTTTTTTTTTTGTAAGATTTTATTTATTTGTGCAAGAGAGGGGTGGGGGTGGGGAGCAGAGGCAGAGGGACAAGCGGACTCCATGGGGGAGCTCCATGGGGGGCTCGATCCCAAGACCCTGAGACCAAGAGTCAGAACTCAACTGATGTAGCTACCCAGGCTCCCCTCTTGATCAGCTTTTTTTTTTTTTTTTAAGATTTTATTTATTTATTTGACAGAGAAACAAAGAGATCACAAGTAGGCAGAGAGGCAGGCACAGGGAGAGGGGGAAGCAGGCTCCCCGCTGAGCAGAGTGCCTGATCCCAGGACCCTGAGATCAGGACCTGAGCCAAAGGCAGAGGCTCAACCCACAGAGCCACCCAGGCACCCCTCTTGCTCAGCTTTTTAGTCCTAAGAGCTTGTAGCAAAGAGCCTTGTCCTTAAGAGCTGCATGAGTTTTTGGACTGGACTGAATCGAAAGCAAGCAAATAAACACAAACCAGAAATTCCAATCTTTTCATGAGGTGCTGTTACTTGGTTGGATATGCAGACTTTTAAAAAAAAAAAAAAAAAAAAGTTGTACTTTTTCCTAGAGGAATCATTTTCAATTTTTTTCTAATAGCAAAAACCTTATACATTTTTGATGCCTGCTGTCAAAAGTTGTATGTCAGAAATTCTCTATCTTGGCCCAGCCCGTCCGTGCCCAGGTTCCCAAGGCACATCGGAGACCACGCTGAGGACAGCCAGAGAGCTTCCGCTGTGAAAACACTCAGAGTAAGGAAGAGACCTGGGCGGAAAGTTAGGCGACCCGCCTCTGTGCCTGTTTCGTATTTACTGGCTGAAAGAGCTTAGACAAGCTCTGTGTTTCTCTGTTGTGAAACGGAAATGGGGCTGAGTGGTCACCAGTGCTTCTCAGCTCTCATGTATGTCCATGATTTTAAAGGGTGCTGTACATTTTCCAAGGACATGAGACCCTGCATCCACTTCTTTCCATTTGGGGGCCTGTGAATCTTACATATTAAAGGCTTTAATTTAGCACTAGTTCTATCAGGGTTCATTCAGGAGACACCTGCCCATTGCCGAAGCTGTAGACTTGAGGAGCGCACCTGGGTTATTGCTGACTCCGCTAACTTCCAGGGCACACCTGCTCTTTGTCCGGGGCGTTCAAGCCCCTCTGTGGAATGATACTAAGGAAGTTGCTCAGACAAACCTCCTGTCCATCCTTTTTCCACCCCAAAATACAATCCAATGCTAACTGTATTTGGAAGGCAGCTATGCTCACCACTATACCACCAACGCATTAACTCTATTTTGGGGTTAATTCTGAAGAATATGTGTTCTTGCTCCCGCAGCAGACTCTGTGGTTCATCGCCAGGCCCCCTCTTTAGAACTAACACATGCAACCCCCTGTCTCTGGGAGCCTCAGCGGCTGAGGACCTATAGCGGCAGCCATCACTGCAGATCCCCCAGGGTCCCCGGGGACTCACCACAACCAAGGTTGTGTCTAGAATTAAACATGGAGATAAATTCTTTGTTACCACCCCCACCCCCAGTAAGAGGTGTGGGTTGAATCCCACCATCCAGCCACCTGGACTAAACCATCACAACTTCCATGTCCCACAATGATTTCCGGAACCTACTTCTCTTGCCTTCTGTCACCATTGCTTACGAAGCACCTAGGCTAGACTGGGTGCCATATAAATTCCTAGCAGAGGGACCAGAGAGTAAATGGCCCTAAATCAGCAGGGCTGCCTTGAGGCCACAGACTCTCCATCTCCTTCTCCTTTTTTTTCCCTCCTACAATTTCACAGTTCTCAAAATGTCAACAACTGAAGACTAGAAAAATGCCTAGAAATAAAAGTAAAACTTAAAAGTGATGCTGTCTTTCCACTCTGTTATTTTCCCCATAGTTTTCCAGGATGCATATTGGGTCCTCGTGCAATGGAAAATGCATGTAAAACATAAGCTTTGCGTCGTACATTGAGGGAGAGATGGTAAGAAAATAAGTCTTTGAAGAGTGGCCAAAGCTTCACCTTCTGGGGCCCCCAGCGCCTGGGGTAACGCGGGACCTCAAGACTGGGAAGTTGGGTGGGGTTGGGGACTAGAAGGCTCAGCACACCTGGGAAAGTGCGTCTGTCTCAAGAGCTAACTCCAAAGTAGCAATTTCCACAGTTTTGGATGATGACTGTCGCTGTCCTGGCTGCTCCTATCCTGCCTATCACCTGTGGTGAAAGTTATTTTAGTACGAATCCTGAGCTGGGGTTTCTGCCTTGGTTGGAGGCTAGCTCTTGGTTCAGAGATGACCAGAATTCATGTCAGCCATGCCCACACTTCCCTCGGTGACACAAGCAGGATAAACATGGGGCAGAATTCAGGGTGGTTCCCCACAGCTACGAGGCCGTGGGCTCCTTCTCTCTGGGCACCCTCTTGTTCAAGGATGTTGAGTTTCCATAACGGGCATCAAGAGTTGTGACTCCCAGAAACCCTGTGATAACGGGATGCTTTTGCAGGCATCCTGAGATTCCAGAAAGTGTGTCTCCCCCTAAACACCTTTTAAAAGACACAAGCTCACTGGAGCTCCAAGGTAGGGTTTTCCAGTCCTCCCTCTGTGACCTCTCTGGGTGTACCTCAATTTACTCCCCCCCCCCAAAAAAGATTCTATGTAGGTTTCAAAGCTAAGTTGACTTTTATTCCCTTGAATTTTTATAAAGACACATATATCCAATAAAGCAATCCGGGGAAGGTATGGCCTGATAGATCAAACACGTAACCAATGTCATGGGCTCTCTGTCCTCTCCTCTGCTCTCCTTAACCCCTTAGTCCTAGTTTTCTAGAACACAAAGGAAGAGGCTGGAAACAAGTTTTGGGGGTGGGAGAACCAAATGCCTAGGAGAGGACCACGGGTGTTTTTTTCCAGAAGAAGGAGCGTTGATCAAACCAGGCCAATCCCTGGGTGGGAAGAAGTGTTGCCGACTTCTTTGCAGAACCCTTGACATGTACCCATCCACACACCTGGGCTCTGAGGTAACTCTGCAGGCTTTCTTGGAGAGCGAAAGGACTACCTTTCAAGGCTGTGTATGCTCCACATGGCCTTCCTGCTCGGAGGAAGGTCCCAACAAGCAGCTGGGCACCACCTGGGAGCTCGTGGAAAATCTCAGCTGCCACTCCTGCGCCCTCATTAAAGATCTGCATTTTTCACATGTGCCCTCATTGAATCTTTAGCACATCAAGGTCTGAAAACTGCAGGTATGTAGGCTCCCTCCTTACCAGTGTTAAAGGATCTTAACAGCCCGCAGGACCTCCCACCATTGCCTGAATTTTCTGCCCTCCAAGCGGGATGAGGCACCCATCCCCAGGGTTCCATACTGATGCCTGGGACACGCCATCCCACTGCATCCCATACTGGTTTACAGTGGTCTGTCTCTGCCAGGACTCTGCCAAGACCCTGGACTAGGGATATGGTGCAGCAGAGTGATGAGAGTGGACTCTGGAGCTAGCCATCTGGGGTCATGTCCCAGCTCTGCCACTAACTAGTTGTGCCATGTTGGACAAGTTACTTAACCTCTTTGTGCATCAGTTTCACCGTCTGTTAAGGAGGAATCATTGGAGGTCTCTACTTAATGAGATCATTGTGAAGATGAAATTAGTTGGTAAGCCACATATGTTATGATATTGACTGATAGAACGCATTACAGTGTTTGTTTGGGTTTTGTCTTATTAGACCAAGCAAACCCAGTACCTCTGTGATGTCTGTAAGCTTTGCATTTTTATTTAGCCCTAGGTAATCAGGGGGGAAGGGGTCTGGGGAGGTTCCCTTGCCTAAGACCTCACAATAAATTCAAAGTCGTGGCAGGACCAGAACTAGAACTCTTTTTGGCTGATCATTTGTGCAGGATTAATATCTTAATATTGCTGCTGTTAAATCTGTCCAATGGGAACACAGTGAATTTTTAAGTGGGTTTCTAGGGGCGCCTGGTGGTTCAGTCATTTAAATATCCACCTTCTGCTCAGGTCATGATCTCAGGGTCCTGGGATGGAGCCCCGGGTTGGGCTCCCTGCTCAGAGGAAAATCTGCTTGTTTTTGTTTTTGTTTTTGTTTTTTTAAGTAAGCTCCATGCCCAAAGTGAGGCTTGAACTCACAACCCTGAGATCAAGAATCCCATGTCCTACCCAACTGAGACAGCCAGGCACCCCAGGTCATAAAAACTTGTACCCTATGCTTCTTGTTGCCAAAGACCAGTGACCATACCTGCACTCTTGAAGAGTAATGGGTCACCCCATCTTATCACCCAGAAGACTCTTCTGCCATCCCAAATTCCATCCCAATTTTATAGCGTTTGACATACAAAATCCTTAGGGATACACGAGCTAACTTGACGATTATTTATTAAAATACTGGGAATTTAAAAAAAAAATACACCATAGACTGATAAAAACTGCCCTTTCTAAATATTCATAGTGTGTATTTTCAATATTGCAAAGAAAATTCTCATAGCACTATGACCAAAATAACCCAGACCTCCTTATTAATTTATTTGCCTAAAAATCATTTTCGTTCTGAGTATGAAAATGAACACCCATATAGTACAACAGTAGTAAATACTTTGTTTTGTTTTTAACTGAAAGGGAAAAAAACTGAATTTTAATTTGAATACTAAACCATCCAGAATATCTAGCTGAAAACATGTTTTTATTATTTGCATTCTTAGGTCTGGCTTGTTACGCTTTTAGCATATCTACTGATATCACTCACAATATTTTTTCATTTCATATATTAATATTTAATATTCTTTAAACATTGTTCAACCTTAATGGTTGTCTAATTTCTGTTTTTCATCCACAGAGAAGCTATTAATTTATGAGCATATAGGGCAGTAAGTAATAATTTGCATGAATGCCCTGACTAGATATGCTTCCCTAGGCCGCCCAGAGCATAGACTCTGGAAGGAGTGATACCATCTATTGGCCAAGCTCCAATGAACATTGCTTTACAAGAAGACGAAAAAAAAGTTTTTTAATCCATAAAGAAGTCTGCTAAGTGAAAAATCAACAGAGATGACAGGAACCGGTTTGTTTCTATTCCTTTCTTCCTTTTGTGTGTGCTCCGCAGTTTTCTGTCGGGAGAGATTTCTGCAAATGGCAAAGCAGTAAAGGAGCCAGAGCGCTTTGAAGAACTGGAGACCAGCTCACCTTTCTCTGTGTCCAGAACCTCGCCTCCCCCCCACCCCCTGTTACTCTGTGGGCAGAGCTCCGTGTCCATGTGCCACAGCTGAGCTCACCCAAAATAACGTCAGTTGGGTCAAAAAATCCACTGAGGCGTCAGTCCAACCAGCATTTTAACTCTATCTAGATGTCTGAAATCTACTCCACACCCCTTCCCACTGGTAAAGATACTGTGCCTTGCGTAGATTTGAAAAATGGTTTGGGACAGCACAGTAGTGCCCGTGTTAGATGTTAATCTTGCATTTGGAGGTACAATTGCACAGTCAGAGGTGAGAGAACACTTTATATTTGAAAAGGAATTAGTTTAATTGCCCTCAAAGCACTTTCAATACTTCCCTGCTCCCAAAAGGTGTGGGGTTCTTTCTTTCCCCTTGGGCGAGGAAGTCAACGATGAAGTCAATCACTGTCCCCATAAATCCTGGCCACGAAATTACCCTCCCCAGTGCTAATGCATTCTAGAGTTACCTTTCCTAAAATCTGGGATTTATAGCCACCTCGGGACAGACGCCACACTGGCACCCTGAGGTAGATAATTAAGGTAGTTACCCAGACAATTTAGAACAGACAAAATAATTTTTCCTCAATTATGTACGTATTACTGTTTGTCTTTCCTTTTCAAGTAGCTATGTGATTGTTATAATTCTCTTGTTTCATTTTTTTCCCCATGTTGAACAAGCCTTATAGGTAACAGTAGAAGTTTAATATGGTTTAAAATTAGTGCCCATGCTAATAAAAGCTCATCTCAGAATCCAGTATTTTGACATTCCAAAAGCATATTTAGCAGAAACAACAATTTTCCCAGCCATTCAGGGAAGTTAAACTACCTTTCCCAGTGCCGGGAGAAGTCAAGACTCAGAGCTTTACACCAGGCTCTGGAAAGTCATAACGGTACTTCAATTCTCTTTTGCTGAATTTACGTAATGGCTAGACTTTCTGGATGTGTTTCTCCTTATCAAAATACTAAAACAAAATTAGGACAAATTAGTACACAAAATAAGTGCTTCAATTCGAAGCATACATTTTTAGGGTCACATTATTTTGGATGGGGGGAGATGATTTCTGTTGTTTAATTGTTTTTGACTAGAATTTTTATGCACCAAAAAAGCATATTTGGATATAAATTTATCCATAGATGAACGGTATTCTGCTGAATATTCAGTAAACTGTAATGCTACTTCCTCTATCCATTGTCCATTTATTAATAGAAGAGTTCTGCTACTTGCCATTATGTAACAGAAATAGCTTAGTTTAAGACTTACTAAAGATTTAGGACTCTATTATTGAAACCATTATTTTTAGCATATGATAATAATTTGGGATAATTTATATAAACAATGTTTTTCTTTTCCTATAAATTATAAACATTTAAAGTAGCTTCTCTTATATCACGAGCTTTGAATGCGACTCGAGCTGCCCTTACGACGCTTAGCCAGCGAGAGAAGCCACGGGACTAAAGGGACTGCCTTTGAAATAAGCTCATTTGTCACTGTTTTCACTCAGGATGGTAGCATCTTAGGCTTTGCTTCTTAAGGGTAGGGGTTATCAGGCAGAGTCATGACATACCACAGAGTCAAGGTCAGTGTTGTTGTTAAATAATAACAAACATCTGAAAAGTATTTTTTTCTGGGTTTTGGGGGGAAGTTGGGGGGATAAAGGGAGAGTGCTGGTCATCAAAGCAGAAGCCAGACCAGTCCGTAATAGCTTCACTGTCTCTCTCCAACAGCCTGAAAGGGCTGCCTTGAACCGCATCCCTGCTAAGTGCCCAGGGACTTGCAAAGGGTACAAGGAATGACACGCAGCCTGCAGGCAAGGTCACCCCGTCACAGGCCAGAGAGCGGGGGGGGGGGGGGGTGCGGTCAGGGGGCGGGGCTCCTGCTATGGCTGTGTTGGCTGCGTGGCCTGATTTCAAAATTACCTCGTGTTCTTTTCATTTTACTGATGGATAACATTGTAATAAGGAAGAAGCCCAGGACAGATGAAAAGAAACAAACAGTGTATCTACACTGTGCTATGATCAAGAAAGAGGCCATGGACATTTCTCTTGGTCCCGAAGGCAACAAAATAATCTAAATTGAGTTTTTAACTATTCTGAGTATTAATAAAAACCCATGAGAACAATAAATTCTGTGTGCTATTTTAGCAATTAAATATAAGTTATCTGGGCTTATTTTCCAATAGTATTTGCCACATGCCTCATTAACATTACCTGGAGAGGGAAGGTCTAAAAGAAACAATCAAGATTCCTTTTACAGGGGCACCTGGGTGGCTCAGTTGGTTGCGCCTCCGCCTTCAGCTTGGGTCGTGATCCCTGGGGTCCTGGAATGGAGCCCCAAGCAGGGCACCCTGCTCACAGGGGAGCCTGCTTCTCCCTCTCCTCCTCACTTGTGTGTTCTCTCTCTCTAAAATAAATAAAAATCTTTTTTTTTTTTTTTTTTTTAAGATTCCTTTCATGGGGTCCCTGGGTGGCTCAATGGATTAAAGCCTCTGCCTTTGGCTCAAGTCATGATCCCTGGGTCCTGAGATCGAGCCCCACATCTGGCTCTCTGCTCAGCAGGGAGCCTGCGTCCCCTCCTCTCTGTCTGCCTCTCTGCCTACTTGTGATCTGTCAAATAAATAAAATCTTTAAAAAAAAAAAAAGATTCCTTTTATAAAATAAAGATCAACATTTTAAAATGTTGGCTAGTGTATGTATTTTAGTACTTCTTTAGTACTAAAATAGTACTTCTTTAGTACTCTTATTAAGTGACAGATTTGGGTTTTTGTTTTTTTTTTTCCTTTTGAGATATTAAAACTGGTTAACTATGACAAATACTTTTATAAAAAGTAGGTCAGGGAAAATGCTGTGGCTCTATTTGACAATTTCAACTTCTGGATGCCCGTCAAGAAGCATAAGTAAGAACTGTCCTCCAGGTACAAGTGCAAAACTGTTCAAGGATCCCAATCTAGGGCACCTGGGTGGAATTAGAATCAAGAGCCCTGATTCCATGGGGTCAGCCTAGTTCCTCTGCAGGTTTCAAAAAAATCAGACTTGCCAATTGTGGTAAGAAACAAAGTAACAAGTCAGAAGTATAAGTAAGAAGTAAGTAACAAAGTAACTCTATACAGTTATTTGTATAGGAGTTACTTTGTTACTTACTTCTTACTTATACTTCTGACTAACATGTTACTTTGTAACAAGTGTCAAGCATGTTATCTGCATTAAGGCATTTGTTCCTCAGAGCAGTGTTATTAATATTTCCATTCTTTTACATAAAGAAACTTGTCCAAGATCATACAGATGGGAAAAGGCAGAGCTGAAATTCAAACTTGGACTTTCTGGCATCAGCTTGTTTGCTTCTAATGGAGGCATCCCATTCTGTCTGGTTTAGCAGCCCAGGTAACTTAAGGTCAGTGGCTGACAAATCATCGTCATGGGCCAAGTCCAGCCTACTGCTCGTTTTTGCATGGCCAAGAGCTAAGAACAGTTTTTACATTAAAAAAAAAAAATTTTTTTTTTTAATCAAAAGGAGTATAAGACTCTGTGTTGTGTCAACATTACCTGGTATGTAAGTTTCAGTGTCCATAAAGCTTTATTGGAACACAAGCCTCTTCCATTCCTTTACACATTATTGAAAGGTGCTTTTGCGCTGAAATGACAGAATTGAGTAGTTGCAAGAGAAACTATATGGCCCACAAAGCCAAAAATATTTACTGTTCGGTTCTTTTAAGACAAAATTTGCCTGAAGTCAACAACTGAGCCCCTAAGGAGGGAGGCAGAAACAACATGGGAGTTTGTCAGAATAGGTCAGATCAGAAATTGGGACACCAAGTTCATCATTCTACCTCAAACACAGGTGTAGAAGTTGCCAGTTAAAGCTTTGTTGAAAGCTGGTCTGTTGGAATGTTCCAGGGCATTCTGGAATTCCAGAGTCCTCCACAGCAGTTTCTTTCTTACAAGAAGGATAAGAAATGACAAGTTGAGGTTGGGACAAAATGGTGAGTAGGTGAGTTCATGTAATGTTTTTAATTACTTAATAAAATTCATTTTTATAATAAACCCACTTCCAGAGGGGGAGAAAATAACCCACCAAGGTCATTGCAATAACATTCCTACCTGATGATGGTTCAAGGCAGGAGGGTGTTTTCTGGAAAAGTTAAGATTTCTAAATCAAATTCTTTCAAAAACAGAATAAAACTCTCAAAATGAACAAGAGCGTTCCATGATTAAATGTTTTCTTAGCAGTAATAAAACTTCACTAAGTTGTACTTACTGAAAATAAAATCAGACTAGTTTACTTTTTTTGATCAAACAGTTTTTTGAACGAAGCTAATTATTTTCAGATATAATATTTCGAATTAATTAAATATTGGCTCAAAGGCACCAAATGTTAAAAAATAGATATCCATATGGGGCACCTGGGTGGCTCAGTGGGTTAAAGCCTCTGCCTTTGGCTCAGGTCATGATCCCAGGGTCCTGGGATGGAGCCCCGCATTGGGCTCTCTGCTCAGCAGGGAACCTGCTTCCCCCTCTCTCTCTGCCTGCCTCTCTGCCTATTGTGATCTCTGTCTGTCAAATAAATAAATAAAATCTAAAAAAAAAAAAAATAGATATCCATGCCTTTTTTTTGGAACTAAGAATGAATAAAACCATTTATTCTCTAATATATTTCAAATATTTGCTCTGGATAATGGTTGCACTATTATTTCACATAATCTCTATATAATGGATTTGTTCAGTAGAGAGGAACTGGAAGCTAACTTATACCCAATCAGAATTAGTGATTTTTAAACGTTTCAGCAACCAATGGTACAGCCATCACCCAAAGGAAATGGCATGTTTCAGCAAATGTCTATGTGGACCCGGATTTTACAGATCAGAAGTGAGATGTGCTGGAGAGCAAATAAAGGAGGCGAGTAAGTATTCCACACTGTTCCACTGACATCTGTCCATTCCTTCGCTCTGATCGCCACGCTCTCCGTTAGATTCTGGAGCTACAAGGATGACAGGGACGCCTTTGTCCCCCTTACCTGGACTCTCAACTCCACTTTTCACACCTTTCTACCTCTCTACTTCTGGAGAGGTTTTTCTCCACTGTTCTCATTATGCTATTTCACCATTTCTGTAGTCTCTCCCTCTGACGGTCTTACCTTCCCAGGAGGATTTTTAGGGCATCATCTAGACATCCTACCTGGTCTCCTGGATAAAAATGTGCATCCTGTCAACATAGCAGCCTGCCAGACAGTTACCTGTTGCCACAATAATGCTATGCAGCAAACAATCATAACACTTCACTAGATTATAATAATATGCATTTATTCAGCTCCTGAGTCTCTCAGGTTCCGTCGCTCTGACCACACTCGGCTGGAGCTGGACTGCCGGAAGGTGCGTAAATTTGCTGGTTTGGGCTGGGCTCGCTTATACGTGCAGAGGTCAGCTGGCTGTTGGCCAATCCAAGGTGGCCAAGTTCATCAACCTGCAGGCTAGCCAACAGGTAGGTCCTTCTCATGGACACGACACAGGGCAAGAGTAAGCAAGCCAAATCCTGCAAAGTGTCTTTCACGTACATATATCACATGTTAGCCCTCAGCTCAGGACAGACTGTGTAATTTGCAATCCTAATGCAAGAAGAAAATGTATAGCCCTTGCTCAAAAATGATTAAGAATTTCAAATCAGCAACTGTAGAGCATTAAACTAAATGCCAGCACCTTCTAACTAAATGGTAAGTCACATGTGCATGAAACCAGCCCAGCCTCTTGGTAAAAAGAAGAGGATCATCTTTGGGTACCTGTCATGGGTCAGAAAATTACTCACAACCAGCCCTGCTCTCCAAAAGCGGCAGCAGAAATTAAGACCCTTAAAAACTAACATTAGAAAACGGGGCCCACAAATTCTACCTATTGATTTCAATTTTATTTTTCTAGAAGCTTCTAAGAATCACTTAATTTCAATACCCAGACGTTCACTTCAAGGCTGGAGCTTCGCAGTCAGCCAGGGCCAGGCCACAAAGCAGCAATACTTCCCGACTTGTCGTAATTAATTTCTTGGCAGTCATTGCCAAGGGAGAGAAATGCTACTGAGAATGAGAGAGGCATACAGTCTCCCCAGTTAGCACGAACACACAGTGCAGAGGCGACTTCGGGAAGCCTGAGTCGAGCCCGGCTTCACCACGCTCCATGTAACTTACTAACCTTAAGCAATGAGACAGCCTCAAGAGTGAGAAAGGAATTTAAATGAACAATGGGAAGTCATCTTTCCTAAGTACTTGCAATTAGCGGCGACCCTCAGAATTTCACGATACGAAAATGGACATTTTGAGGAACCCGGCTTTATAGCACTCAGCACTTTAGTAATCAGAGGAAGTTCCCTTAAGCTTGTGGTGATATATGAAGTGAGCAGTTGGCCTTTTCACCTCTTATTGCTGTCATCAGATTTCTTCCCTTTAAAAAGTTCTCATTAATTAAAAAAAAAAAAAACATAACCAGCAGCACAATCAGAACCTGAGTGATTTCTTCTTGATTCTGCAAATTACATTAATGACATAATAACTTTAATATAAAAACCATGGCTGTCAGATGCTCACATCACCCAATCAATGGAAACAAATCATTTTCTCTTATGTTTAATGATTCTCTCGAGGAGTAAATCTAAGAAAACAGAACAGTCAATCAGTGAGGAGGTTGCATACATTGTCTCTCATCAGTAGAATTGAAAACAAAGGTTTCCTTTATTGTGTGAATTTCAACTAGCGGAAATCAATTTTTGCACACAGAGGGAGGGGGATCTATGTGGTGGACATTAAGATCTGACTTTGGTATTATAAAGTCCCAGCAGAACAATTATTGCGGACCATGGCTGCAAATCAAGGCTCACTTAGCCGTTTTGGGAAAACTGACTCTGTAAACCATGCCATGTACAAGAGGATGCTTTGAGAGTCTATGGTCCTGCCCTAACTTTGTCATGTGTTGGGTTTTTGGAAACAGAGATGTCCTTCTAGATAAGGGCAAGCAGTGCCATTGAAGACATGATGTTTGCAAAACACAGACCCACGTGTCTAGTTCGAACCCACTGCAGAGCTGTGCAAACCTTCTTTGAACTTGGAGCTGCCCAAAAAGAGCATGAAATAGAACCACTGAGTTAGCTCTGGCTGCTCGTTTTAGATGCAGCTTCGGCATAAATGTTGTAAGGTCACCTGCTGTGTTGCCACCAACTTAGGGGAGGTCAGAAGAGCAAGACAGGAAAAGACAGAAGCAGGAACATCTTAAATATGAGGTCACATCCCATGTTAACTCCTTAAAAACATGGACTTCCTTCCTAACTTCCTCTTCGTTTCAGCTTCAAAAGTGTCCTTATGACTATTTAGGATATGAGAACCAAGCCCAAAACTCTGTCCTAACTTTTTCCATTTGTGGTATCATTGTTTTTTTGCCATTCCTTCAATCCCCTGTCACTCTGAGATAAAACTTTCATTGCCTCTGTGCTGGTTTCCAGGTCCCCGCTCCTCCTACATCACACACCACTTACCACAGCCAGGGTCATCCTGAAGCACAGCCACCCATATCCCGGTTCTCCCTCAAACATCCCAGAATGCTCCCATGATCAACTGTTCAATTTTCCACATCGCTGCTGCCCTTTTCCTCTTTCCAGTCCCCAGGGGAGACTGGATTGAGGGTCAGGAGCTCAGCTTTGCATTTTTAGGGATTTGATTTTTATCAGATCACCCAGAGGTTTTTCACACCAACCAAGCTCCTGCGACTGAGTTGTAGCCAAAATAAGTTTCAAGGAACACACGATCACTTGATAGCTAGAACATGTCACCAGCTGCTCAGTGTTTTCTTTCAAAAGAACCAGAAGGACTCTGGGTGGTCAGAGAGGAGAGCATGAGGAGCTGATCAATCTTCCTGAACAACGTAGTCACGTGATGATAGCTAGCATCTGTCAGGAAGTATTTATCGCGTGTGTACCAATTGTCAAGTTCCAGGCCCTTGGGGGTTCATCAGTGAATCAAAATGAAAAAAAAAAAAAAAAAAAAAAAAATCTTTGTAGAGCTTATATCCTATGGGAAAGCAGTAAACTCTAGAAATAGCAGATGAAAAGCAAACATGTATAGAGCACTTACTGTGTGATTGGCTCTGTTTTAAAGGACTCATTTATTTCTCTTGACATTCCAATTAGCAGATACTATTATTATCCCAAGTTCCCAGAGAAGGGCACTGACATGCTCAAGGTCACATGTCTGACAAGGGGTTAAATCCCATCCATTCTCTACAACTTTTCTATTTCCTTCTACCTTATGGGAATATATTTGTAGGATAAAATCCTAGAAGTAAAGCTGTTGGATCCAAAGAGTAAGTGCATTTGAAATCTTGGTTGATAAGTTCAAATTGCTTTCCACAGGGGTGGTACCGGTTTACAATTTATAATATGAGAGCGCTTTTCTCCATGTGCCTTTATCAGCATTGCAAACAATGCTGTTATCAAGCTGATAGATGAAGAGTGGCAACTCATCTAGTGTTTTAACTTCCAACCCCTTAATTGTGAGACTGACCATTTCTTTCTGTGTTAATTGGCCACATGTGCATGCGTTTATGTGAGTGAACTGCCTGTTCTTGACCTTTGCCCATTTTCTTTTGGGTTATTCTTTTTTTATTAACACATATGAACTCTTCATACATTAATGAAATTAATCCTTTGTTGTTGATGTTCCTAATAATTGCCCCAGTTTTCTACTTGTCCTTTGCCTTTAAGATTTTTTTCTATGTGAACATTTAACATATTGCTCATTTTTTTCATTTTACAGTTTCTGTTTTTACTGATTTGCTTGCTGAGAATTCCAAAGACCCTTTCTCTGCATCAGGGTACAATGAACTAAAAATCTCAATTTACATTTCCAAAAGAATTTTATTCCAATTAAATTGAATATTTTGACTTCCAAAATAACACTATTTCAAAAATACCATTCATGATATATCTGTGGTCAAGTAGGATGAAAGACAATGGTTTGGTAGATTCACAGTTGATTTAAATATTTTATTCTATTAACATTAATTGGGATCAATACAGCCTAAAAGAAGATGCTACCTAGTGGCATAACGCTAGTCTCTGTGTTTAGTTCAATTCTGTTTGGTATTTTGATTAAATATTTGAATTAGAATAAAACGGATATCCTTGCTAGATTTAGTAATGGCACAAAGTTGGATGGATGTTAATATACCAGATGTCAGATACATATTCAAATTGATTTTGACAGCTCGGAACAATCAGCAAAACTAATAAGATGAAATTTAATAGGGATAAATGTAAAGTTCTGCAATGAGGTTAAAAAAAATGTTGGACCAATTATAAGATGAGAGACACCTGAGCCATTGGCAATTCAAATAAAATTGTTTAGGGGGTTTCATTTAATGAAAATTGCAATACTGGCCAATAGACAGAATTGCCGGAAGAGCTAATGAGATCTTGAATTATGTTAATAGAAATACTTCACCCAGAATAAAAACAGTAATAGCCCCAGATGTATGTTTTGCTGGTGTGCCCGTGCTCAGAGAACTGTTTCAGTTCCGAGTGTCATATTTGAAGAGATACATTGACAAAATGAAGTTCCTCCAAGAACAGAAACCATATCATTGGGATATTTAAGCCAGAAAAAGAAATCTGTTAGTGGGGAACAAATAATCATCTTTAGATATTTAAAGGACTGTGATGTGAAGGCATGATTATACTTACCCTCTGTAATCAGAGAGTGGGACTGAGACAGCGCAGTCATAGAAAGGGAAACTCCTACTCTGTTTAAGAAAGTTTTCTACTCTTCAGAGATGTCCACAAATTGAATGATCGCCTGATGAGAGAGTGAGCTTTACATCGACATGGATATTCAAGTGAGGTTCAGGGGCACTGTAAGAGAAGTCAAGCATTAGCTGAGATCAGACACAAAATCACAGGGAATCTGTTATACATAGTTTAAATAGGGCCAGGTTTGCAGCTCCAGTGTTAGCCCTATAATAATGTCACTTTCAATTAGTAGCATCCCATTAAGCATTATTGAACTGGAGAGAGAAGAACAGGGTTTCAAGCTCTCTCTCTCTTTAAAAAAAAAAAAAAAAAAGATTTGTTTATTTATTTGAGAGAGAGAGCACGTACGTGCACGCTCGTGAGAGGTGGGAGGGGCAGAGGGCAAGAATCCTTCAAGCAGACTCCCTGATGAGTGCAGAGCCCCCATGGTGCTCCATTCCACAACCCATGAGATCATGGTCTGACACCCAAGTGTCCAACACTTAACCAACTAAGCCACCCAGGTGCCCCCAAGCTCTCTTATATGTGCTGCAGCCAATAATATGTGGTACCCTTGGAAGTACGTCTTGTTAAAGAACATATATCGTGTCTGCTAATGCAGAAGGAAAAAAGATTAAAAAAAAAAAAAAAAAAAGCAAAAACAATTCTGGTCCAATGCTCTTTAAAACTTTCTCCAATGTGGGGCACCTGGGTGGCTCAGTCATTAAGCATCTGCCTTCAGCTCAGATCTTGATCCCAGGGTCCTAGAATCGAGTCCCACATCGGCCTCCCTGCTCAGTGGGGAGCCTGCTTCTCCCTCTCCCTCTGTCCCTGCTTGTGTGCTCTCTGTTTCTCTCTCTCCATCTCAAATAAGTAAATAAAATCTTTAAAAAAAAAAAAAGTTCCTCCAATTCTGGGGGCACCTGGGTGGTATAGTTGGTTGAATATTGGACTCTTGGTTTGGACTCAGGTCATGGTCTCATGGTGGTGAGATCTGGCTCCACACTCAGGGTGGAACCTGCTTGAGATTCTCTCTGCTCCTCCCACTCATGCTCTCCCTCTCTCTAACATAAGTAAATAAATCTTTTTAAAAAGTAACTTTGATTCTGGAAAATCAAAGATTGTGCATCTGGGACAGCAGGTGTAGCTTCGGTTAGAAGAAGGTGGTGGAAGACAGTTGGAAGAGGTTTAGGAAAGAAGTAGCTGCACCTGAAGGGAGGAGTGCTTGGCCACAGGCAAGTTCTCGAGATGGGAAGGTGTCCACAGGGTTAGTAAACAAATGATCTAAGGTGGAGATGGAAAGTGGAGCTCGGTCACATGAAAGAAAGCAAGTAACCAACTTTTGGAAGCAGAGTTCAATGAAACCAAGACCCTTCATGCTCTTGACCCAGCCTGTTTTTGCCCAGGCCATCCCCTATCCTACCCTGCCCACAGAAGACTGCTGGCACCTATCTGAACACCCAGAGCCCTCTCATTACTCGTGCGGTCCCCTCTGCCTGGAATTCTCTCCCTTCCTTCTTCATGGCAATCCCCTAGACCTTCCTCCAGACAGAGCTCTCACATCACCTCCTCCATGAAGTCCCCCCAGGTGCTCCAAGCAGAGGTAGGCACCTCCTTCTCTGTGTTCTAAAAGTTCCTTCCAGGGCGCTTGGGTGGCTCATTTGGTTAAGCAACTGCCTTCTGCTCAGGTCATGATCCTGGAGTCCCAGGATTGAGTCCTGCATCGGGCTCCTGCTCGGCAGGGAATCTGCTTCTCCCTCTGACCCTCCCCCTTCTCATGATCACTCGCTCTCTCTCTCTCTTTCCCTCTCTTGCTTATTCTCTCTCTCTCTCTCAAATAAATAAAATCCTTAAAAAAAATTCCTTCCACATAAGGATTACATTAGTAATTAATTATCAGCACATAATTATTCTCAATATATATGAGTGTTGCACTAGACCTTGAGCCCCTCAGAGCTAGGGACGATGTTCTGCTGATGTTTCACCTTGTGCCAGGTACATATTTGTGGCTCAATAGGAATATGATGAATGAATAAAGGAATGAATCAATGAGTGAAAGACCAGCAGCCCAGCTGAGGCCAGGCTATGGACGCCGATATCCTGTTCCTTTAGTCTGCCATGAAGAGGAGCGAGCCCCTTGTAGCAGATGACTATCCCCAGGTATTGAGACTGAAATATTTCCAGAATAGAGAGCAAGACACATTGTTCTACATGAGTCTCAAATTTTCCTGAAATCCTCTAGAGACTCTAACATACTGTTTTGCCCAATAAATATAATTGTTCACACTATCCATGTATGTATCACACAGATGAGCAAACACAGATATGGATATGTGAATGAAGACTCATTTCCTCAAGTGCAAATTGATTTTCCTCAGTCCAGATGCCTACTGTGCCCCCCACCCCAACACTGACTTTATTTCTTCCTGAGACATCTTCTGTCTTCTGCTCAGTCTGGTCAGATCGGCAATTGATTCGAATGAGATGACTGCCGCCCCGCCTCATACTGGTCACCAGTTTTTACTTCACTCGTCTGTTCAGTTCCTTCCAGCTCTGTCGCTCACTGTGCCACTACCCTCATTGCTGTTGACTTTCCCAACCAGAAATTACTGTCTGGGAAAGGTACTCTTCACATCTGCCTGCTGAAGGCTCCAGTCCCACCCCTGGAAAGTCCGTTTCTGTCTCCAGGCATCACTTCAGATATTTCCTGGCTTCTAAGGAAATATTCTTCCCTTTCCCTATTTAAATATTTTTGAATCCTTCCAACAACAGCCTGTCTAAATGAGGCCAGTGCTTACTTAGCACCTATCAATATGCTGTCCCCTGTACATAGACCTAAAGGCACCGGCATGAATGAAGTACATACAGTCCTGTGTCCCCATTACTCCAGCTCACATGGCTGCCCTGACCCCCAACCCAGGCTTAGCATGACCTGCTTCCCTAGTACTGAATTACCCCAGATTTCTTGATACTGTTACTTTCCCCTAAGAGACTTCAAGCTCAGCTTCTTGGAAACGCACCACAGCAACTGGTTGCATGCTAAATGTATAGTAGGCATGATAAATATTTGCCACCTGAGCTGGAGGGGGTGGGTTTTCAAGGGTTGACATGAGTCATCCTAGGACAAAACTTCCAGATCACTTGGTTTTCTTGGATTGGGCACAGGATGGGAAATTTTACTCTTTCTATTGTGATTTTCTCATTAGAGAAAATAACTAAATTTTCAGAATTTAAGACAGGAATTAAAATCATCTCATTTGGGAGATATTTTTCCGTGTTATAATCTGGTTGGCCCTCTTTCTTTGCCAGAAAATTGGGATTCTGTGACATTTTTAGGCTACGGTTCCTGGTTTCTTTTTCCTTCTTTGTGCCTGGGTTCGGTCTTACATAGGGTCAGTTTTGATGTCAAGAAGTAGAAAGACATGAGTCAGACAAGCTGGACCCATAATTCAGAAACACATTTTCTATAGTGAAAGACATGTGCCATCAGCTAACGGTAAAGTCTTTCCCTTTCTGTACACCTGACTCTTATCATCTGAAAGGCACTTCTCTTCTCAAAGGAAGAAAAAAAAATAAACTAAAATATAAGCCACCATTAGGAGTATAAAAAAAGATTGCAGATAGCTGGAAAACGGATTACGCCGTGCACCAGGATGAAATAACCCCAGCACCAAAAGCCAGGGCTGCCGAGGATCAATTACCACTGAGCCCAGTAATGATCTTCCTACATCAAAAGCCCTTTCAAGACACAGCCACATACCTGCCCGGCAAAGACTCTTGAACCAGAGGATAATGTAATCATCAATACTATATCCTTTCTCTTTTGTGAGCACTTTAGAGAAAGCCCGGTGGAGTAGTGACTCCGGTATTAAGTGTCATTTTAAACAATACCTTGAAACCATCATGCAATCTTACTCCTGACATGCGGAGTATTTGCTGCCACGGTCGGTCCACCTGGTACGTCTGGTCGCTTAATAGAATAAATCCATGATTTCCTTTCCACTTGCTTTCTCGGCCAGGCCTGGCCAAGCCTGGCCAAGTAAGTTGCAAATCAGTTGAACTTACCCCTCTTTTCTGTTTTGTTTCGGGATCTGGTATTTGTTTGTGCTTTATCTTTCCCTACCTCTTCATAAAAAGAGTAAACCAGTCCGCCTGCGAGCGTATTGACTGTGCTAAGAATGCGGGATTGTGTTGCAAAGGAGCTCAGGCCTGCAATGTTATCACTCAGCAGGACTGGGTCCCATCAGAAGGCACATGGTGTGCCATGACGTAGCTGGTCTTCGACCACAAAAGCAGACTTTTCTCTGTGAATTAGACAAAGCACACAAAAGGCAACAATAGCTAGCATAAACACCATTTAATACTATTCACAGGCCATTGAAGAGATGGGCGTTGACGGAGAATTACTGCAAAGGCAGCACATTGTGGGCAGATAAGAGGGAGCCTAGCGAACGGGAAACATCACTGGAGCCGGCTGACAGTCACCATATAAGGGTGGGATTGTGGGGCTGGCATTTACCCCAAGGGTCTTTACAGTCAGAAAAATAAAGAGAAATTAAAGCATAAGGAATCCTCTTTGTGGGCACTTAAAGCCCATGAAGCAGCACAAGAAGCTAGACAATTGTCTTTTCACAACTCGTCTGTGCTTTAGATAATTATGAGAAGGAAACATTTGGGGTGTGCTCGCTTATCGGATTCGATATCACCCGTGGGGGAGACTCGTCTGTAAAAACAGATGAAATTTTCACAGCAAGAGGAACCTCCGTAGAAACTTTTGCCTCAGTTTAAAACAGGGAGAGCTACGTGCGGCTGGATTAGTCGGGCAGGTCGCTGTTTCTGGAACCCTCTGTTGGCTCTGTGAAGTGTCTGGGGCAGGGTACCCTCATTTTTCACCAGGTACCTAAAGAAAACTAAAATTAAATAATTTCTCAAATCAAATAAACCCTTAGAAATAGAATGCCTACCTTTAAAATATTGATCCCTCTGTCTAAAAGAAATTTACTTATACAGATATTTTTAAGTAGGAATTTAAAGTACTTTAAGTAAATCAATAATGATAATCATTCTTTGGCGCATACTGAGTTTTTCTTCTTCTATTTTATTATTGTTATTATTTTTTAAGCATAACGGGTATACTAAATATAGTGAGGAAGATTAGTGATGAAAGCACAAACAGATTTTAGAAGGGCCCTTGGAATGTTCTGGAACGTCATTTTACTGAAGACGAAAAGAGAGCCAGGGAGTTAAATGACCAGCCAGAGTCACCCAGGTAGATGTCAGGTCTCCCTGATTCCCTGTTCCGCTCTTTTGAATATAGAAAATTTTTTTGAATACAGAATTCCTTCCCGTGTAAAATAAACTTTTTGGTCATTTCTTTAGCGGCTAAATCTTGGACAGGTTTGCCTCACCTCTCTGCACCTCGCGCTCACTGTCCGGGCATGCGCGTTAGCCTACGGCATAGAGCGATGAGATGGGCTCCGGTGGGACTTACTCCAGTAGAGACCTGGAGTAAGCCTGGATGGCTGTTTTGTTTTCTTCTCTTTGGTTTATAAAACAGCCAAGAGGGCTTTGAAGACCCCAGCCTCATGGCATCCTGGCACCATCAGAGAACATCTGGGTCGTCCTGACAGGTGAGAGTCTGCAGTCCAAAGGGGCTAGATCGGCCCGAGGCACACACTGACGGACCAGTTCTCAGCTCTTCTAACTGCAAACCACAGTTCTCTTTCTAACACTACTTGATGTCTCTTAAGACCTTAAAAAATACTCTGTAAGAACAGTGACTCTGCCCGGTGTCACATACTGGGTTGGTAGAAGCTATGTACATTAAATTCTTTTCTTTAGAGCAATGGCTCTCAAATGTTAGCACGAATTAAAGAGAAAGAGAGAGAAGGGAGGTCTTTCCCAACATATTCTAACTCCATAGGTTTCCTGCGGGACCCAGGAAACTGTATTGTTCTAAAAAGCACACGGTCCTACCCAGGTGATTTCCAGGCAGGTTGTCCAAAGACCACACTTGGAGAAAAATTACCTGGAAGTATCCACTCCTTCCTTCCTCCCCACTCCATCTTCTGGAGGATCCGCATTTAGTTTTCCTTTTTTTTTTTTTTTTTTTTAAGTATTTTTATTTCTTTATTTTTGCGAGAAAGAGAGAGAGCGAGCTAATGGGGGGTCAGGGCAGAGAGAGAAGCAGGCTTCCCACTGAGCAGGGAGCCCCATACAGGACTCGATCCCAGGACCCTGGGGTCCTGACTTGAGCCAAAGGCAGATGCTTAACCAACTGAGACACTCAGGCATGCCACCTCCCCCCACCCCCATTTAGTGTTCTCACCTGTACTATGGTTCCACTGTTTCCTGTTCATTTGGTCTGCTAGCAGTGATGTTAGCGAACGGAATTCTTTTATATCAATTAAAAATAACTAGCAAAAGCTAGTTCTGCGGGAGCTGATCCAGTTAGTGGTCTCCAAGCCCCAAATTCTGATTCTGACTCTAGCCAACCATTTGCCCATGAAAACACAACAAATAAGCGACGGAGGGGGTGACAGATCATCGCGGGGACCTCAACACAGACCGAGAAGCTCGCCGAAACACACGCTCTACTCAACGGTGGGTCTATCCACATCAGACGTGCGTTTATTCACCTGTTGACCATCTGTGTCAAGGACTGTGGTTGTGGAAAAGGGAGACTTACCTAAACAAGCCGCATTCCTTCTACCCTCAGGCCGACTGTGATCTAAAAGGGAAAAGGAAAGCGTATACACACTTGACCTTGAGTAAAAGGCGCCTTGTCTGACCCACGATGGTATGCATCATAGAGTTCAGCTGCTGGTTTCTATTTTCTTTCTCCTGAAGTTGCTTAAAGTAACACAGGGATCAGATAATGAGAGAAAAGCCAGAGCAAAGACGATAAAGCAGGAAGAGGCCATCTGCTGGCAGTTTTCTTCCTGTCCGCGTCTTCACCATCCCTATTTTTGCTTGCTTGACTTCCTCTGTCCATCCTGAAGCCTCCGAGTTCACACATCTTTTCTCTCTCGCTTCAGCCCCATCCGGAAAGGTATACCAGGGCAAGCGTTCTGTGTGGGGCGCTGGGCACGGCCCCAGTAATGGAAAAGGAATAAAAATGGGACCTCTGCAATCAAGCAGGCAGGGAATACGCTTTCCAGAGCCATTTGTGAATGTTTCCTCTCCATCCTACAGCGGATCAGGTCTTTCCACGTAATGGCGTCGCGTCATCTGCACCACAAGCCTAAGAGCACGATTACCCCATTCACCGGCAAGATACCAAGCCTTGGGGAGACCTAGTAACTCTCCACGCTTCACACAACTGGAAAGGGCTAGAGAAGAGACAGAAGCCCTGTTTGATTCTCAAGTTCTCAGTCTTCCCTTGCCTGAAGTATGAACCCAAACATTGCATGCATTCACTTCATGCCTGGTCTGGAACTCACTGAGATTATGCTAATGAGGTATAATGAGTTCTGCAGTGACAGCCCGTTAATGAATAACAAGGCAGTGTTCTCAGCCGGAGGCAATTCTGAGACCCTCACCCACCCCGGGATATTCGTCAACTTTTGGAGCCATTTTTGGGGGGAACAGAGAATGCTTGGGCAGGGAGGGGACAATGAGCCTGGAGAGGTGCCCGCCAGCCTGTGTGCTAGACACAGGGTATGCCTTTCTCCCACTGGGAAAGGGGCAGAGGCGGAGAGGAGAGTGGGCAGGGGCCATGGTAACCCAGAGACCATCCTAATGAGGACAAGCCTGAGAGCAGGAACCATCAGGGCATACATGCAGAAAAAGATGGATAAGACACTGCAGAAGAGGAATCCACTTGCTTTGGCCAGTTAGCGTTGGGGGCCACTGAGAGATGCTGAAGTGGGAGAGAAGAAATTCTCAGGGTGGGTGAGCCGGTTACTCAGGATGTGTCTTTTTCCTTACTCTCTTCGTTTGGAAACCTCATCACTGTTTATCATCTCTTCACCATGCCTGAATGCAGTGGGGAGTTCTTGCCCTATCTTTTCTCCCAGGGTCCTGTCCCCCACCTCCTCAGGGTGGTTATGCCCATGCCTCCAGCTGAGAAATGCAATAATGGAGTGGTTGGAGCACTGACCACTGTGCGCCATCAGGCTGGCCCCAGGTAGGGTGCTTGTGGTCCCCCCACACCGCCCAGAGCCCCAGTCGGCCCACATGTTAAATGAGCAAATGTGCATTAAATGAGATATTAGAGAAAGCATGGCTGTGACCAAAAAGGCAGTGAATCATAAGTTTTGGTGAGGATGGCAAAAAACTGGAATGCTCATACATTGTCCGTGGAAATGCAAGATGGTAGAAACACTTTGGAAAACCGTTTGACAATTTCATAAAAAGTTACACATAGATGTGTCATACGACCCAAGAATTCCACCCCTAGGTATCCTCCCTAGAGAAATGAAAACATATGTCCCTACCAAGACTTATATAAGAATATTGCTCACAGCAGCAATATTCATAGTAGCCAGAATATGACAACAACGTAACTATCCACTAGCTGGTGAGTGAGGTGTGTTCCAACAGTGACGTATCACACAGCAATGAAAAGAAATCGTAGTGATACATGTTGCAACGTTGATGAACTTCAATACTATTATACTACATAAAAGAAACCAAATGTGAAAGACTGCATATAGTTCTGGTTACCTTTGTATGAAATTTCCCAAAAAGGAAAATCCATCAAGAAAATATAGATCAGTGGTTGCGGGGCACCTGTGTGGCTCAGTGGGTTTAGCATCAGACTCTTGATTTCGGCTCAGGTCATGATCTCAGTGTCATGGGATCAAGCCCTGCATTGGGCTCCACGCTCAGCATGTGATCTGCTTAAAATTCTCTGTCTCCCTCTCCCTCTGCCCTCTTGCGCACACACGTTCTTTCTTTCTCTAAAAAAATAACAATAATAGTGTAAGGGCCTATTTAACCAGAACAGCTCTATCCTGACCCTGCCCCAACCCCCTCAGAGAACTTACTTAAAAACAAGTCCCAGAAACCAGTCCCACATAACAAAGCCCAAATACAAGGGTGGGTCAGGCCAGTCTGAGGTATCCAATCAGTGAGGGCATATACTGTCTCCTAGCCATCAAGGTGGATGGGCCCCGCCCTTTGGGTGCTCTCTGGGTGCCCATTCTGACCAAGGTGATAGGCTAATTCAAATATCTACTATAGGGTAAATTGTAATTCAATTGGTCACCTATGTGTGACTTAGCAGGACTGTGCAGCTTTCTCTGTGTTACAATCTCATTGGTCACCTGTGCATGGCCAGACCCAATCACATGGCCTTTGCCCTTAAAAGCTAGTCTGTAAGTCAGAGAGAGGTCGCCGTTTTGCAAAAGACTTCCCTGGCCAGTCGGTTTGATTCTCGATGCTTGGCACAAAATAAAGCTTTGCTTGACCTTCGCTTTGTATCAGTCTCACTCCTTTGACCATGAACCCAACAATAGAAAATAGATCAGTGGTTGCCTGTGGCTTGGGGGTTGGGGGTGAGAGCAGGGAGTGAACACCCTAGGGAGTCTTTATGGAGTGATGGGAATATTCTATAACTGGTTTGTAGTGATGTTTACCCAGCCCTGCTTTGCCAAAAATCATTGATTGTATACTCACGATGGGTGAATTTTATAATATGAAAATTGTATTTATTTTTAAAAATGACCAGGGACAGTTATCTTTGTATAATGCTCATTCTAGATGCTTCACTGTTAATAGTATCACTCCCTATCGGAAATAGACAAGATATCCCTAGAAATTGGACATAAAACCTACTTTTTGAGAGGAACACATTTAAGAATCAGGAGACAATGGTCTTGTCCAAGGAGGCTGAGAGACAATCAGGTGTGACCCAGAGGCATGATTGCAGCGCTACATCCAAAACTATAATCTCACCATTTCTGGTTTATACATCAGTCTGTCATGAGTTTGGTTTTACATGACTCAATTTCACTCTACTTGTCTGACTCTGGGTTCTCTGATGAGATTTATCTGGCTTTGCCAAAAAATATTTCTCAAAAGCTTCATAAACCTCAGCTCAGTTCTTGCTTAAGCCATTACAATTTCTCAATAACTGGCAAAAACTAATAAAGCTCAATTAGACTTTAAAACATACCATTACACCCAGAATTTTAAAATGTTCAAAGTTATGGATAATGACAGACAATAGAATTGATTCTTCCTGTCTCTATTTTTGTCATTATAATGTGAGAGGCCATTAAAACCTTAAATCAAAAATTATCCTGCCTCAGAAACTTTGAAATCAACTAACTTAATATAATTATATTCACAGAACAGAAGGGATTTATTTTCAATATAATCAGAAACTAAACATATCCACCGAGTCAGGCAAAAATTCATGGTTTATAGCAAATTAAGGATTAATAAAATATTCTAGGCAACATTATCAAGAACCTGAGATTTAAATCATGACTTAGCTTTTCCTTAGTATTTAAGTAATCACTGGGTGCAAAGTCTTGGTCGAGTTTGCCACCCCCCTCCCCACCTCCGCCCTGGTGTATATTAGACATTTAGGGTTTCGTCCATGGATCAAATTACCCCAACTTCGATTACAAATCATTATAGCATTATACAATTAGCACCAACGGACCAGTTGATAGAACTGGAACTTTCCCCGTTATCTGAGTCTTGCAACAGCCAGTGGATCTGGAAAAGAGGATGTTTGCCGGCCTTCCCCCCCCCCCCCCGCCCCCCTACCCCAGCCTGTGCT
The DNA here is from genome assembly GCF_011764305.1 of Mustela putorius furo. Lineage (NCBI taxonomy): Eukaryota > Metazoa > Chordata > Mammalia > Carnivora > Mustelidae > Mustela > Mustela putorius. The sequence continues at coordinate 1,075,226 of NW_025422117.1, read as the reverse complement.
GAGGAAGGAGGAAGGAAGTTGCAAGCCCAGTAAGCAAGGCAAAAGAGCCAGGCACTCGCTCTTTTGGGGAGTTCATCTGACAGCGGGCTCCAGATGGGCAGAACTGGCAGCTTTCTTGCGGCCCGTGTGAACTGCATGATCTCATGCCTTTCCGAGCCCGGGACAGAACTGAGGGGCTCTATTCACACTGCACCTGCCCCCTAAGCAATCGCATTGATTTCTGCTCCCAGAAACTCTCAATAAGTGTCACTATTTCACTGGGTTTGCTGCCCCGTTTATCACCCGGAAAGAAGGGTCTAGCTTCTTGTGTCTATGTGATGGAACTTTTCTCTTTATTTTCCAGTGTATTTATTTTTGTAAGAGACTTCAGAGACCAGAAACCCACACACAGCCTTTGGTTCTGGATCTGCAAGAAATGACACAACATAGTATTTCATTATTTCTTTAAAAGATGATGTGTGATGAGTCTGCTTCTGTCCACTGACTCATAGTAAATTTCTCATAACCAAAAGAAGCGTGTCAGAGGGAAAGCATTCAAATGACACTTTCTCCTCTATGCTTTAATGAAATTTTTCTTTTCTTTTTTTTTTTTTTCCTTTTGTAGTTTTAGTTGGTTAACCATAGCAGATAGTCATCATAACCCACAGAACCAGAGAAATGAAAGGGACTTGGTAAGATCAGTTTACCCTTGACTCGATGAGGTTCAGACCGTCCCTGAAAAATAATGTTTTATTCCCTCTGCAAAGGTCTCTAATGAAAGAAGCTTCCCAAAACTCATGTCATATACTACTTCAAGATTGATACTCAGCTATCCCCGTGCCCCACTAAAGGTGGATTCATTCTGTGGTTCTGGAAGTAGGATCTCCCTTTGGCTGCTGCCTCCAATGGAACATTAACCCTTCTGAGCAGCATCAGCATGTCTCTTTGTGGCAAAGCAATTCGTCCCTTTGAATAATTATTCTCTGATTATTATAAAATGACAGGACTTAAGAACTGAAAGCCACATTATTGACTATTACGTCCAACTTTCCTGTTTGTAGGAACCTATCTACATCCTTCCAACAGCTCTAGCCCCTACTTAATTAGTCCCTGAGATGGGGAGTTCATTCCACAAGAGGATGACAGTTAGCCATGAGGCAGCCTCCATTGTCAAAAAGTCAGTAAATTAAAATGTCCCTTGAGCAAAATTTGCCTCCCAGTGACTTCCACTGGGTTCCACTGGTCTTTCTAGAAAGAAAAAGAACAAACAGGAACCTCTTTCTCATAGGCTTTCAGATAGTTGACTGTACTGATGGCACCATCCCTTTGCCCTAACTTTCATAGAGTTGACAATACTGATAGCACCATCCCTTTGCCTGTCACCAACATTCTGATGACACACACTGCCCCACTTTGCTCCAGATCACAGGTCCGGATTCCACTTTAGCTGTGGTCCTCGTTTGCACTTACATTGCAATAAAACAACATTAATATTAAATCACAGTGAAAATGCTATATATGTAACCTAAGTGCATGGACAGTAAAGAATAAATATGTTAACTAAAGGGGGAAAAAATCTCCACTTGATATTAGAAACTCTACAGTGTTTTACATTAGCCAACTCCAAAATGGAATATGCTCCAAATAACCCTTTGAGATGCAGGAAGAAAACTATAACCGATATTTCTTCATCTAAAATACAAGAAGGAAACTAAGTCCTGCTGAGTTTCATTACCTGGAGCAGGACATGTGTAAATTTACAAATAAACATGCATAGATTGGGGATACATGCTCAGATTTCCTTAATTGCAGGGATGCACTTTCAAAAGTGTCTGGGGACCTGTGGTTTAAACTATATTTGTGATCTATTAATCCATTAATGTTAGTTATAAATTTCTGTAAGGAGAGTAGGATGTTAGTGTCCTAAAATGTAAAAGAGACCTTTTACAACAAGGTCTATGATCGTGACAACCAAAAAGCAAGTCAAAAATCTATTTTAATGTGTTTTAAATTGCATCAGCTGTTTTAATAACCAAATCAAATAGATACAGTTTGTCCAAAGCTTTCCAAAATAGGGCAAGTGGAAACAAAACCTCCTTACAGAAACAGAAATTATCAAAGGTGTATTCTAATACCCATTCAATCCACTTAGAAATCACTTTCCTATTGAGTTAACTTTCTTATTTTAATGTTGTTGTTGCTATTATAAAAGTTACCTGAGTCAAGATAATATTTTTTTCTGAGAGATTGTTGGTGATGATTACTCAGGAACCACTTCTCTTTTTTGGAGCAGTGGGGCATAAAGCAGAGATAGTCTGTGTTCTGTTCAGGTACACACTTCATAAATCAGGACAGTACAAATCTATGCTATGGGCTCTTTCTGTAATCCTGAATCAAGTGCTAATGTTTTAGATCTTTCTCTCTCTTTAAAATGGGGGTCGTGGCACGGAGTCGTGAAGAAACATCTGGTTTAAGAGAAGACAGCAACAGAAAACAAAAACTTAGGAAGTAAGGAAGGTGAACTTAAGAAGTCTGAGATAGAGACACGAGCCACGTATAGTTACTTGAGAAAGATTTCTACTCTCAACCTGCCAGTGATATTTCCACACCGCAGTGTCAGTAATATCGTAGCAAATCATCCTCAAAATGGGGTCTTTCGCTGTAATATGAAGGAAAAAGAAACACTTGAGAAGCACATTATTTATGCAGTGAATTTGTAGCACGTCTTAAAGAAGAGGAGGGGCGCTCACACACGCGTGCGTACACACACACACACACACACACACAGAGTAACGCAAAATACCCAAAGCACTGAATCCCTCTAGGTCTGTTTTGCTATGATTTTTACAAGACAAGCTGTTGTCATTAAAGCTGATGAGTCATGGGTGATAATTGTCCCTATTGAAGATGTACTTTAATAAATGGTCAGGAACTTCCTTTCTGGGTGGGATTCCATGAACCACGGTGCATCTCTCTGCATCTCAGTGGGGATGGAAGCAGAGAAGCAGGGCCACAGACAAAGCAGAATCCCAAGGATGCTAATGTGCTCAAGAGGGTTAGGCAGCTTGGCCATCTTCCTTTTCACCCATTCCTCTCAAAGTCCGAGCCACAAACACTGCCCAGCGCCAGGGCACCTGCCGCCCGGAAATTCTCTGACGAAGCTGCCTGATTTGAATCCTAACTAGAAAAACCAAAGACTTCAGCTCAGACTCCAGGGGAAGATGAATAACATAAATGGCCTTCTCCCCTAGAAAAAAAAATCTAATTATATGTGTATAGATTTTTTTAAAGGTTGGCACTGAATACTAGAAATGTATTAAAATCATATTTTCTCGCAATAGGAAAACTGAAAGGGAAATAGTATTCTGAGACAAAGGGCCAACTCTGAAATCAGGAGATGGCAACAGTTACAAAATGCAGGCGTGTGAGGAGAGTGTATCTGTAAGGTGCTGACAACGTCTCTCATCCGCTGTGTGGGGAGAAGGGCTCAGAGGCTAAGAACCATCACCCTTTACCTGTTCTCTTCTGAGCATCCTCTCAATGAGGAGACTCTCTTTTTTCACCTTGACCTTCGTAAAAAATCTTTTTTGAACATGAGGGGTTTTTTGTTGTTAGTGATGGTTATAGATTTGCTATACATCTATATACTAAAGAATTCAACTGTTGCTAATACATTGGCATTACTAAAACTACCATAAAGAACGTTCCAGGGGCGCCTGGGTGGCTCAGTGGGTTAGGCCTCTGCCTTCAGCTCAGGTCATGGTCTCAGGGTCCTGGGATCGAGCCCCGCATCAGGCTCTCTGCTCAGCGGGGAGCCTGCTTCCCTTCCTCTCTCTCTCTGCCTGCCTCTCTGCCTACTTGTGATCTCTGTCTGTCAAATAAATAAATAAATAAATAAAAGAACGTTCCGGGGCAGCAATATTGCATAGTACTAAGAACATGAACCTTGGACTCTGAAAGGCCTGGATTTGAGTCCTCAGTCCATTACTACCAACCGCATGGCCTCGGCAAGCTATACAAACCCCCTCAGCCTCAACCCCACACCCACACGATGGGATTATAATACCTATAACTCAAATTCAGTCTAAAGGGAGATCTGAATTACAGGTGCAGATGTGGATGTGAATCACAGAAGTTCTCAGTAAACAGTCGTTATTGGTGTTGTCATAAATTCATAACTATTGTTAAATACTCAGGTTAAGATGGTAAGGGAAATGTCTTATCTTCAAACTAGAATGGATTTCTGCTTCTCAACTCTGAACAAATGTATTCTATTTATTCTACCAAACTCCAGACCGGGTGCGTGCTTTTGCTTGTAAATATTTATCATATTATAATCTTTTGGAGAATTTAAAAAGGAAAAGTAATCTTTCAAGTAATATCCAGGGTGACATTATAATCACATCTTGCTTTTAGCATCCCCTCTGGACCCATATGGGTCCATTACCCTGATTTTCAAAATGTGGGACAAAATGAATGAACTGTATCCACAGGAGTTTCTCCTGTTCTCATTCAAACTGTAAGTCTATTTACATAATTTTTTAAAATTATGGCCAGAGAAAAATAGTTACTGATCCAGGTCAAATCAATGCAGTCCCAGCAAGGTCCTCAAACTTACATATTAAAGGCATAACATTAAGAAGACGTTTTGCAGGTGTCTAGCTGGCTCAGTTGGTTAAGCATCTGCCTTTGGCCCAGGTCATGATCCCAGAGTCTTGGGATAGAATCCCACATCAGGCCCCCTGCTCAATGGGGAGCCAGCTTCTCCCTCTCCCACTCCCCCTGCTTATGCTCTTTCTCTCTGTGTCAAATAAATAAATAAGATCTTTTATAAAAGAGAGAGAAGGTTTTTGCCACAAACTCTAAAAACAAGGTTGTGCACCCTCCACATCTTAGTATACTATTAATTTAGACCTCTCAGTTTAGAATACTTAGACTCACGTCTACTAAGGCAGGCAGTAAAGGCTCATTAAGCATAAAAAGGAGTCCTGAAGATGTGCAATTGTTATCGCATGATGCAGAAGTAAAACTCTTCATACCTATATTTTTAAGAACTGGTTTTGCTGGGTCACGAATTTCACCAAAACCTGGCAGCTTTAAACAACAAATATATATGATCTCACAGTTCCTGGGAGCACAAATCTGGGAGCAGCTTACTAGGTGATTCTGTTTCAGGGATCACCTCTCTTGCGGTTATAGTCAAGCTATTGAACGGGGCTGCTGTCTCATCTGAAGGCTCAACTGGGAGAAGATCTAGGTCCAAACTCACTCACTCATGGGGCAGTTGGTGGGCCTCAGGTCCTCATTAGCTGTTACTGGGGACTTCAGTTTCCTCCTTTATGGGCCTCTCCATAGGTTGCTTGAAGGTCTTCATGACTTGGCAGCTGGCTTCTCCAGCTCTTTGCAGGGTTACGACATGGCAACTGGTTTCCCCCAGAGCAGGTGAAGAGAGAGAGAGAGAGAGAGAATGGGCCCCCCTCTGAAGCCACAGTCTTTTATAACCCAATTTAGGAAGTGGCTAATCACCACCTCTCTGTATCCTATTGATCTCATGGACAGTTCTGTACAGTGTGGGAAAGGCTGACACAAAGACATGAAGACCAGGGGTGGGATTACGGCCACCTTGGGGGTTGACCACAATACCCATAGCCGTTAGCAGCAGAAAGGGCTCTTCTCTGACTTAAAGTTACGAGTTTTCTCTGGCTGAAGGAGGATAGATGGGCCTCGTGGTCATGGGAGGGCCTCAGTTAGAGCAAAATCAAATGAAAGACTTATTCCCAGGCACTCAAATGTGAGGCCATTCCTGAAGGTTCATATTGTGGTTATGTTTCTATAGAGAAAATATGTTTTTCCTGTGGCTTCTCTGCATGAGATGAAAAGAGTCCTGATTTGGAAAGGGTTTTTTTTTTTTTTTTCATTCCAAGTCTTTTCTACTTGGAATGAGGAAGGGGTCAGGGGAAAATGATTTGGAAAATTCTACTTTCACGTGTAGTTACTGCAGTCTCCCAAAATGTTAGCCCCTAGTCAGGGGCTAACTTTTCAAGAAAACTAACTTGGATTCACAGGATTCCAAGGCTGCGAGATACCTAGAGCCATGTGTTTGCTTCGTGCGTGATGGAAGGGGTACCCTGGTTAGTAACTGCCTTCCCAAGGGGCCACTGAGGCAGAGACAGACTTCTGAATGGAACTCTTAGAAGGATAGTATTTATAGTAATTTTTTTTTAGCCAGGAGGAGCTCAGAACAGGATTTTGCCAACATACCACACAGCCTTATTTTAATTTATTCAGTAGACACCTAGGGAGGACTGTCTGTATAAAGGAAAGAAGAAATAAAGATAGGAATTGGTTCTTGTCTTCAAGGAATCCATCTCCTCGAAGGGGGGAGGGGGGGGCAAAGCTGAAGCATAATGTCAGAGCAATGTGATAAGAAGACAGAGCCCAAGCATACCTCTGTAGCCGTTGGAACTGACTGTGTCTGGAAGGTGACCAGTTGCCCTTTACTGAGTATGTGAGTGGTAGGGGCTGTGTAAGGTGCCTTAGGCTAGGCTCATTCACTCACTGGGTTACTGCTTCTACTGCCCAGATTCCTTAGTCAGGTAATGAATTTGTAGACAGGGTCTAGCTAGGGAATGCAGCCAGCCCTGAGAATACTGGTTTTTCACCATAACTTAAACATTTGAGGCCTGGACCATTAATGGTACTTAAAATCAGATCTGAGAGTTCTCAAACTTGGGCTATACCTGTCTTTTCCTTCTTTAGGCAGATAATTCATATCTAGCACATGTCAGAGACTGGGCTAGAGACTGAAGACAGAGCAGGAAATAACCCACGTGTGTCCCCAAGCAGGTTTTATGAAACTCATAGCCTACTCCTCCCCTTCCTTCTACAGAAATGGTGACTACCCCCTTTTGCATCACTGGTAGCTTTATTTTGTCATTCTTGCTGACAAGATTGTGCCTACTGCCACAAGGACATTCAGGCTTCAGAAGTTAGCCTAAAGACCGCTGGCTTCTACAGGTGAAGAAAAATCATGAACATATCTGGTGTTATCGAATCGGTGTTATCATTTCCTTAGAGAAACCCATTTTGGAGTTTGTTTCCTCAATACCAAGTGTACAGAAGACCTTAGTCAACCTAGCAGCACCCCCAGAATGGACTTTCCTTTCCAGGGTTTGTGACAAGAATGCTTTCTTCTGTGAGTCATAAGAAAGTAATATCAGAAGGAGGGCTTGGGTCACCTACGGGAAGTAATCGCTACTCGTTTGTGTGTGGTTCATTGGAACACTGAGGTTTCCCAGGACTAGCTTGTTAATGGTTGAACGAGCTAAGCGCCAATCAGGAGCAAACCATTTGTTTTCCATGAATGCTTCCACTTCTTGTGACCTGGAGCCTTCCCCTCAAATCCCATCTCTTTAGGGAGAATTCGGGGACAATGGATTAATGGCATTAATATTTTCCTCTTCACCTCCTGGAGAGCTCGCATTTTTCAGGAGAAGGTGACATCAGTGTGAAACTCACCCTTCTTAAGCTTTCAGAAACATGTCTCCTTATTTAAAGATTAGATTACCCTTCTGCCATTGTTTTCCATTAGATTTTGTTTCCTTTCTCCTTTTTGGGGAAGGCCAGCTCACTATTTTTAAAAGGTGATGGACCATGTCAGGATTTAGAAAGTGAAAGGAATGAGAGATTGGTTTGGATTTTCTCACTCTCTTTGTGTGCTCTGAAGCTCAATAAACTTCCAATGGTGACTGCAGGTATAGGGGTAGAGGAAAGCTTTTGTATCCTTAGAAAACCTAGGTTTCAGTTGGATTATAGAGGTAGTCAAGAGATAGGGGAAAAAAGTTCAAACAGCACTTTGACTACTTTCCATGTCAATGGAAATGTGTCAGTCATATTCCATTGCTATAAGAATCAGCATGGTTAAGTATTGATAAAAAAATTTTTAAAGGGCACAATACAAGTTATCAAAAAATTGGATGAGTTTGTTGTAATGAAGACAGGACTGTAGGTAGTTTATATTCAAGTTTATGGATTTTTCTGAATACTGAATAAATTGTCAAAATGGCACTAAAACTCGATGTAAAAGAATCAGTCCAAACTTAATCTGTTTGATACATCTTTTTGTGATTTTTTTCTGAAGACTCTAAGCAAAAATTTTAAGCTCATTCCAGCTCTGCTACGTAGATTCACTGGGATTTGAGTATATTCATTTATTGTGTGGGTCTAATGTCACCTTTCTTTAGAGCAATTTACAAAATACCGCAGCACAGGGCGTATCTAAAGCAAACGGTAAAACCGAGAGGTGCAAATCTTACTGCAGGCTTATAGAGAAAGGAGGGAAATTTTTTAGTCTATGCTTAAAATCTGAAACTCAGCATTAGTCGTCAGTCAGTTTTCATCACGCCTCCCCAGTTTCTCCACCCAGTCAATGCTGGCTACGGGAGCAGAGGTACCTGTGGCCACTCACAGGTTAAAATACTAACTGATTAAAATTTTTCCAATTTTCAGCATGTGCCTCCTGGGAGACGCTGGGGATTTCTGTGAGGGACAAGACTCAGAGAGTTAGTGAACTTGAATTCACAGCCAGCCAAGGCATTCATTTACTTCCTTCATACAGTTGTTTCACACTCCTCATTTCTGAGTCCTAGCCTTGAGATCTTTCTGCTCCCAGAGTTGTGCATTATCAGCAATGACTGAGAGAAAAAAATAATTATGTGTGTGAGGGATTAAAGACAGTACCCCGACCCAAAGTTAAGGAATGACAGAATGAGGCACGACGCTATCACTTTTTTGTTGTGACTACTCTCTGATTTGCAGAAATAAACGCTGTGTAAGCATTATCAGATAGCCAGTGCCTCCCGTCACTCTTTCTCTTCATGTCTTTTGATTTGTGTCCACATATGTATAAAGGAGGATAAATTAATTAACTGTGCATAATTACCGAATTCTCCAAACACACGCAGACTTTACCCAGTGGAAGCCAAAGGAAGCTGTACATTGCACGTAGTTGGTGTAGATGGTAGATAGCCATCATCTGTTGTAAATCTATTCCCACAGCGGGATTAAGTGATTCAAATTCAAATGATGCCTCCATAATATGTTGTCTAATGTGAAGCATTGTAAATTTCCTCATGGCAAAAATCGAGTAACGCTTTCCATACAGAGTATTTTTCAGAACTATACTAACTATAAGCTGCGGTTAGATATCAAAAGATAATGACTTTAGAGAATATAGGCTTTAATGACTGCATTTTTGTGATTGGGTTCCATTGTTATTTGGCTAGAGGTATTAATTTAATTAAATGTACAAGAGGACTTCCTCCCAATACCCGAAGAAGACTATTTGCATTTTTAAAAATTATCATAGCTTGTTATGTCATTGCAGCCAGTGGGGCTGGCTGGATGCCTATGACATTACCCCCAGTCTTCCTCTCTCTGCAGCCTCTCTCACCATAATTCGGTTTCCCTTCGAAGTTTTCCAGTGTATTGCACTCTATAGCTCACGTCTTCTTGTAAGAAGCAAGTTTGTTGGCTCATTAATACAAAACTTACAGAGAAGGTTCACTACCTATTGATCTAATTAAATGTTTTTGAGTCAGGACAACAATAATAATGGGATTAATTATTGTAATTTGTGCAGCTGATGTAGATACATAAATAGGTAATCTTTATTTTTCAATATCGCTAGTGGAAAATGATTTCAGACATTAGGACCTGGGAGAGCCGGGAGCTACAGCTGCTGAGTGAGTGCCCCTCCCACGGTTCTGGCCAGCAGCCCCGACATCCTTGCACAAAGTAATCACAGATCACAGCATTTAATCACTGAAAACAAGCACTCCAGAGGACAGCAGTGTCAATATCCCACTCTCTCATTATCTGTTTGGATTGCACATCCACACTGTCAGATAAACAGAGTGGAAAATTAAGATTAAAAATATGGTAATTTCATTTCAGGCAGCAGGCACCACTCACTGCCCCTATTATGCTATTGATTACCTCTGAATTCAATTTTTCTTTCAATGCAAACTTTAATCTGTTTGCTACCCAGCAATTCAACTCCCCAAGGGCTATTTGAGAGTAAGTAACCATTTAATCTGATGCTAACTGAAAAATCACCGTCCTTAATGAATTGTGTAAATCATTCAGCTCTAAAGCACCTTTGACTTCTATTTCATTTTTTATTTTCTACTCAATATAGGAAAGGATCGGTGTGTGAATAATTACAAAGTAGCAAGTATTTTTACATAGAGCAAATATGATAAAAACCCTATTATAGTGGGGCATGTGTAATGAACAGTACTTTTTAATTTCAAAATAGCTATTCATTAAAAAAGAATGGAAGATTAAAAAGAGAGGCTCAAAGCTCAAGGTAAAAGTTGATAGACATTGTAATTACATGGTTAATTTCAAAGATTTATATGCTGTTATGATTTAAAAGGAATTTTTATGACCTGACATTTTCATTTGAGAAGATTTTTTATTTAAAATTAATCTTCGAGCTCCTATTCTTAATTATTTCTTGGCAAGCGATAAATGAGAATACAAAAAAAAAATGCCCTATATCAAATTTTAAACAGAATAAATGCATGCGAATTTTCGAACAGCAATAAAGTGGTTTTTACTTCTTTGAATTGCTTTACATTGAAATCCTCGGTTGGAGGAATTTGTGGGAGAGAGCTGGAAATTATTGGCCCATTTAAGGGAGCAGCAATCTTACTGCAATGCAGCGTTTATGACATTTCAAAATATCAAATTGGAGAGACGGTTTCACTCGGGCGATTTGATTGTCTTTCAAGTTGGCGTTTCGAGTTTTCAACAGGTCTCTTTCCCCGCTCGTCCCAGACCCCGAGGGCTCCCAGGAGAGGGGGTGGAGGGCGCGGACAGCTGGGGCTGGCCCCCCCACCCCCACCCCGCGCGGGCCGCAGCAGGAGACCCGCCGCCCGAGCCCCGCAAGCGCCCGCGCCGGGTGGCAGCTCGGCCTGCTCTGCGGGCGCCCGGCCCGGCTGCGCGGCCGAGGCTGGGGCGCCGGGCGGCCGGGCGCTCTGTCATTTGGCCGCTCGCTGCAGGCCGATGACACGGCGCTTCCCCCTGGCAGCCCCACAAAGTGTAGGGCCGCAGGGACAACACGGCGTGGCGCCCAATTCCCCGGCCTAAGGGGAAGGTGGCGCCCGGGGCCGAGCGCCGGCCACGGGGGCTCGCAGCCCCCCGCACCCCTGCCTCTGCGGGCTCGCGGCCGGGGCGCCCTTCACACCCTCGGCCTCCCGCAGGCGATCGCAGCTGCCCGCGGGCCCGGGCCCGAAGTTTGGGGCCGACAGCGAACAGGCAGCGCCTTTTCTTCGCTCCCTTTGGTGCTTCCAGGCTCCACGGGGGCAGGGGGCTTTGCAGGCCCCCCGAGTCCCCATCCTCACCTCCACCCTCGTGCCTCTGCTGGGTTTGGGCCCGGTCCCTGGCTCCCCCTTCCGTCCTCCCCCAGCACCGCGGGGGCCTCTCACGGTGCCGGGGGGGTCCCCGAGCGCCCTGGGGGCTACGGAGAGGGGGCCTCCGTCTGGGAGCAGAAGCGAGATGGGAGCGGGTTTAAATCGTCGAGTCCCAGGAGGAGCGAGGCGGCCCCCTCCCCGGGCGAAAAGGGGGGGACCCCGGCGGAGCGCCCGAGCCGGGGCCCGGAACTCCTGGGCGCGCGGGGAGGGGTGGGGCGGCGCGGGCTGCGCGCGGCTCGCTCGGGTCCCAGCACCCGGCGGGGGCTGTGCTCGTCTCGCCGGCGTGGCCCGCTCCACCTCCCCTCTGCCTCGCACCGAGCCGGCGGCTGCGGCGGCCGTCGCGTGTGCCCCGGGCGGCCGGGTACCCGGGCGGGCCCTCTCTAAGCCCCAGCGCCCGCGGGCGCCCGCTCGGCGGCCGGGCGCTCGGGCGTCGTCCAACCCCCGCGCGGCGGCTCTGCGCTCGCCGAGCCCCAGCGGCCCCCGGGACGCTCCTCGGCGATTTCACTTTCCCGGGGGAGGATGGGCGGGGGACGGGAGGGGGAGAAGAGAAAGGAAACCGAGAGCGCCTAAGCCAGGAAATCCCTTCGGCCCCGTCGGAGCTACCCTTCTGCTCGCTCTCCGGGTAACTTAAGAGTCTGCACGAAGCCGGGGGCTCGGGGAGGCGTCCCGGCGTGGAATGTGCAGAAGTCAGTCGTGCCGGCCGAACACCGAGGTCGAAATTCTATCCCGCACCCAGCCCCGGCTCTGAAATCCTGACCTCGAGCTGATGGGTGTGATTTCAGGTCAGCCGAGCTTCTGAGAAGGCGGGAAGGCAGACTCTGGCTCGGCGCGACTCACCTCTCCAACCTCCAGCAAGGGCCTTTTTAGCCCAAAGCAGGATCAGGGCCCAGATGGAAACTGGTCCGTTCCGTGGATTCCACTCGCTCCGAGCTGTAACCACTCTGTAGGCTTACTTTCTCTTTGCTTGTTTTTTAAAACAACATTAGCAAAGACTTATTTCATTCATTAGCTACTTAGTATCAGACAACGTGCTAGGCAGAAGCCCAGTTCATGCAGTTTTTAAAAGCACTCTATTTTGTTGAAAGGAAAACAATACTTAACGTATTTTAAATACATGCATTTCTTCTCCAGCTGGCTGTAATAACTTCCTTAGAACTCATCCGAACTCTGCTTGCCATGATGGTGTGAAGACAGTGAATTCTACAAATTACCAACTACTAGGTACTGGCCTGAAGATGAGTGCTGACCTTTTAAATGTATTTAAAATTGTTATCCCTAATAGATCATAACGCAGAGATTTCTGATGGGGCTTTAAGGAGAGAATATTTAGACTACACATTGATTGCTATTTTGCACACCTACAATTTAGGAAAAAGTTTTCTTCTGTTTGCTTTTGCCAGCATTCCAAAGGCCCGTGATCTCAATGTGTTTATGAAGCAGCACATTTTTCAATTTTAAAATACTGACTCATGCACAAACCTCAAAGGGAAAAGAAAGGAAAAACCATCGTTTGTTCTGATCGGTGATCTAAAAATGCCTGGGCCAATTTATTTTTTAGCTGTTGATTTTTAAAGGAACCCTTTCACTGAGAGGAATGTCAAGAAGCTGAGCCATTAGATTTGCCTTTTCTCAATCTGAAAATGCATGCAAAGCAGCAACATTTGTAAACGCAGACCTATGACGATATATGTAAATGAAATGCTTAATCAATGCAAAACTCCTTTAAAATATTAAGTCTGAAGTGTCATATAATACGGCGAAAAGGCAGGTTTGTGTTCTTCAGTCTCTCTGATGTCTAGTGAATTTATAATGGTCTTATTATACTGAAGGTATGCTATTAGCACTGAAAACTGAGAATTTCCCATCATCGTTCCATATTTTCTTTGTTTTTTGAAGTTACGTCTTATTGTTTAAATGATCATTTCTTCTGGTTTGAATATTGGGAAGCAATTGGTGGAAGAGGTTGGTATGAGGCGTATAAGGCTTTATTCCCTTGCTGGTGTCATCCCCCCCTCCTCTGTCCCTAAAGTATATGTCAAAAACAACCAAGTATATGAGTTACATTTAACATGCAAATATCACTTTCCCTTGATTTTTAAAATCTAACGATGGGAAGTAAGAAGTGGCATTAAGGAGGTATCACTTTATAGTAACAGTATAACTGTTAGAGTTAATTGGGAAAACAAACCCAAATGATTCTCCTAGTGAAACACTGTTGAATCAAAAGATGGTCTAACCGACAACCGCCTGGACCAGGTCTCCATTGAGAAAGGACTATGTCATTAACCAGAGGAAGGAGGAAGTCCATCTGGAGGAGATGAGGGTCATTCCAGAAACCCTACAGAGGGAATCAAATACACTGAAATTCCCAAGGGCAGGGGACCAAGCAGCTTGCTGAATGCTCATTTGTACAAAACAGTTGTTCTGCACTGAGAACATCAACAGAAAATTAAATAACCAACCTGTTCGTCGTTAGTCTAGATAAGGGAGATCACTCGACTTTTTGCAAGGAAGTGGGGGAAATCCATGGAAAAACATATGTTAAAGGCATGGATGTAAATTATAGAAATGTTCAAAACTGGATGAAAAGAGTAGGAAGGAGTAAAGACATCAGGGGTTGGGAGGCATTTATTCATTCATTTGTTCAACAAATGTTTACTGAGCACCTACTAGCTCCAGGCACTGATCAAGCTCTGGCGTTACAGACCCTTCCCAAACAGAGCTTACACTACATTCACCTAAATTAATGCCTACCATTAGTGCATTGCTAGGAAAGAGAAAAAACTTTCCTAATTTGTTACTGGGTATTAATTCTATGCTTTGCTTTGGACTGTACTGTCTCTTTAGTCAACGGAATCAACAAAATTCCAAAGAGAGTTCTTCCCATTGACTCATTCAAGTTCAGTTCAGAAAGGCTGTCTGAACTCATCAACTTTCACAAAGGGAGGGGAAAATTAACATTTCAAGCACCTACACCTGTTCTGGGTGTATTAGATACATTAGCCCATTTAATCCACAAAATGGCACCCAAGGCTATTATTATCACCTTCTCACAGAGGAGCAAACTGAGGCTCAAATATGTTAAATTTCTTACTCATGCCATGCAGCAAGTCAGTGGGAGAAATCTATTTTGAATCTAAGTCAGTCCTCCCAAGCCTGTCCTCTTCTAGCAGGAGAATCCATCGAGCTGGGTGAAGTCACCTTAGAAGCTGCAAGGTGTTTCGGAAATGTCCCTGACTCTTGGTTTATTTTAAAATAGCAATTCTTACAGCGATACATAACAAGACATGGCTATCATTTCATCATTGCTAGTGAACACCTTAAGCACCTTCCTCTCGTGTGATTTTTTTTTTTATTTTCGCTTGAATTAATGGTGTAGAAACAGGGCCCAAATTATGGTTTATCCTTTTATCTACAGATATCTATCACCGAGGTCCCCATCCTGAGGTAGTCTGTTCCCAACCATTTGTGTCCTCGGGCTCATCCCTCTGACCCAGGCTCTCTGTGCGTCATTCTGCTGTGGTCAAACTGGGGTTTCTTCTCAGGAAGGCACTCCAAGTGAAAAGAACTCCATTAGAATGAAAACAGCAGGGGCACCTGGGTGGCTCAGTGGGTTAAAGCCTCTGCCTTAGGCTCAGGTCATGATCCCAGGATCCTGGGATCAGGCCCCATGTCGGGCTCTCTGCTCCGCAGGGAGCCTGCTTCCTCCCCTATCTCTCTCTGCCTGCCTCTCTGCCTACTTGTGATTTCTCTCTCTGTCAAATAAATGAAATCTTTTTTTTTAAAAAATGAAAACAGCAGAGTCATGTCAGCTTCCAACTATTGCACCAATGTACAACCCCACAGGTACTAACTAAATCTTCTTTATAATCACTTTTTTTTTAAGATTTTATTTATTTATTTGACAGAGAGAAATCACAAGTAGATGGAGAGGCAGCAGAGAGAGAGAGAGGGAAGCAGGCTCCCTGCTCAGCAGAGAGCCCGATGCGGGACTCGATCCCAGGACTCTGAGATCATGACCTGAGCCGAAGGCAGCGGCTTAACCCACTGAGCCACCCAGGCGCCCCTATAATCACTTTTTTTTATAATCACTCTCAGAATCGTTGGGCATTATCTGAATGTCAAGAAGCATCCTCGGGACAGGAGCGATCTCTGCACTTTAATTACCAGACTCTAGAAAAATACAAATGAATCCCAGGAACCTGGGTGGATGCGGCTGCTGCCGGAAATTTCCTCACCGCGCCGTGATTGGTGGAGCCGTGCGTGACGTCACAGCCATGAGCCAATACACGCTGAGCTTCTTAAAACGTCATTGTTTCCCTCTTCGGAGAAGTTGGAATCAACTCCATGGGCAGAATCCACGGTGGCGGCTTGCAGTTCTGTAGAGCGAACAGTTTGTTAAAGAGAATCCAGTGGTGTCCCGTAGATCCGCTGAGAGGAAGGCAGGCACAATATTGCAGGATTCACCTCAGTGTGGAAGGCGTTAAAGACTTCAAAATCCATTTTCAAATGTTTCTTTTCTTCTCTGAAGTTTTCTTGCCAATGAAGCCTCCTTCCTGCGAGCCTGCTGCGGGGGGCCGTGTCCGCCGTGAAGGTGACTTGGTACCTTCACTCTGTTGTGCACTTCCAAAACCCCTGTGGTCCCTTTTCAACCTCCCCCTGAAGCTAGGGGTTTTCTGTCAGCCTAACAGTGTTTTCACGGAAGCCCTTCATTTGTGCCGTGTTTTTGCAATTTCTAAAGTGCTTCTGCAAAGGTTCTCTCGTGTGGGTCTTCTGGGTTTTTTTCGATTTGCAAAAGCAGACGAGGCACCTCAGCTTCAGAGAGATGCCCGGACTCGTCCACAACGAGACAGCTCGGGAGTGCTGGAGTCCAAGGCCGGCTGTCTTCCCACTCAGCACCCTGCCTCTGCAAGGAAACCAGTTTGGGTCCCACATGGAGCTGTCAGATTTTCCACCTAAAAGTTCCCAGATCTGCTCAGACATATAAATGATAGCATTATCGAGCTTTATTAACAGAACGAAAAAGTTCAACACTCCGTTTCCCATGAGACCTTTTAAAGCGACCTTTAATTTTTCAAGTCGTTTTTTTTGTTTTGTTTTGTTTTTTATTTCGGACCAGATGGCACTGTCTGTGCCTGATGGAACCGTGTTTATTTTCAGTCAGCTTAGACTCCTGCTTCCAGTTCTTGTAGAATATTTCAGGTTCATGTTCAAAAGCTGCTTAGCTGTCCAGCCATTGGTCGATTGGTCAGTGGAGGTGAGTGAATTATGCTAAAATAGTGCTGGCTTGGCTGAATTTTAAGGAGTTATTCACAGGAACAAAATGTTTGGAGCTAGCATTCTACTAGGCATATGGATCTGATGCTAGATTCTGATGTTTTTTCCAGTTATTTAAGGAGATTCTCTCTCTTTTTTTTTTTTTTTTTCCTAAATATGCATCCTTAGCTGGTCTGTCTCCGTCAGTTGAAGATATTTGCAGGATATTCTACATTCCTGCCATAAGATGATGGATACTGCTGATCCTGGGTCCGGCCACATCTGTAGCATCTCGGCCTCCACCCGGGGTGTTAAACAGATTATTTTTCTATCACTCTCACCCATACTGAATACGCTGAATGCTGTATCTCTAAACTAGCTAGCCCACTCTCACAGCCTGAGTCTCCATTATCGGCAGCCACAGCATGCATATTTCTATTTAGTTTCCAGTCCTTAGGGAATCCTCTCTCTGTGCCCTTCCCGAGTAACAAAATCTTTGGATTTTCCCTTTTCTGTTACATCTCCTGAAATACTCATCTTCGAATGTGTATTCAGAATGGTTACAGATAGCCTTCCCACAACAGCAACATGCCCCTGCCTGCTTTGAATTCTGGCACACGGCGACAATGCAATCATTTTATGCATGCCTGCCTGTGTCTTCTGGCTGCTTTCAGTCCCGGTGCAAGTCTTGCTGCAGTTTCCAGAAGCACAGTGGATACCAAGCTGTTCTAAAATGTGCACCCTTTTTCATCACAAATCTTCGCCTGTTTGCTTTGGATGTGCAGTTCTACACCAGTCTCTTGGTTAAGGCACTAGTGAACTATCCCTAAACTGCCAATATCGGGACACTTCTATAAAACTATGGCATGCAAAACAGCATGTTGATATGTATACGCTGAACCCTCTTATATAGACAATAACAGAGGCGCTAAAAGGCCATTGGGAATTCTGGCTTGAGTGTCGCAGGTGTGCAGGAGACAGACTGGCTTTCCTACAAACGGCACTCTTCATCGCAAGGGCAAATTCGGCTTTGGAGGAATGAAACACAGGAGGGAGAACCTGCTCTCTTCACCCAAAATGCCCCTGGAATGGCACATCTTCTCTTCACAATTGGATCTGCAAGATGACAAATTTATTCTGGTGTTGTTCAAAAATAACTGATCTTTATTCCTATTTATGTTTTTCAGACTACCATAAAATTGCTAAAGGCATATGTATCATGTGCTCCGTGTATCCCAACAATTTTGGTTCTTTGAAAGAGAACAGTTGCCAAGGCAGGGATCTGGGATATGATTTTGTTTACTTTCTGGATATATTTTCTTAGGAACAAACAAGTCCTTTGCCAGCTAGGATTTACCCAAGAGAAAGCGTGACTAAAAGCATCTCGAGCACAAGACGCTTTCTCTGACTGAAGAGTCAAAGCAGCCTTTCCTTTCCCCAGGAGCAAGCTCACTCAAGTAGCCACACTTATCGATACTCTTAATTAGGGATAATTTGCACTTCAACTTGGGAAAGAAGGATGTCACAGCCCCTGACGAATCTTTATCAGGATTCCCATTTTAGAGGCAGAGCAAAGGAGGCACAAGGTTAAGTGATTTGTCAAAGGTTGCAATAATTCCTTCCACCGGTGCTTCTGTCCCCACTTAGGGACAGAGATGTGCTCCCCCAGAACTATTAGCAGGAGAGAGCAAAAAGAAGAGATTGGTGGAAACACGGCTGAAACCTGAGGCTTATGGTGGAGAGGAATAGCCAGGAAAGCTTGATATAAGAAGAAAGAGATCTGGATAGAGCCTGCCTTTAACTGGACAATGGGACCAGTGAGTAACCAACCATCCATGCTTACTCGCAGAAAAAGAGTAACAGAAATAGTCATCCAATGATTGAATATGTTTTTACCAAGGGACTGCTTTGTAAATGGCATGGTTCCAGGCATCCTGTAGCAACGTATGAAGAAATAGTAAATTAATCTTCTAGGAGTTTTCCATATAATCAGGGAAACGGGGCATATAAGCATAACAAAATGCACCCAACCCTGATGTCCCAGTACCTAGTGTAAGTACTGGGGCATAGTAGATGCTCAGTAAGTGTTTGTCAAACTAATAGTTCTTCACTCCCTATCAAGCCCAAGCTCACACTCTGCCCAAGTGGTTATGCATGGGATTTGACTGTGTTTATGTAGTAGGCTTTAGGGAAATCATGCTTAAGTTGGTTTTAGAGTAAGTTTTTTAAAAAATGTTTAGCCTTCAATTTTCAATAACTTCTAACTTTCAAAACAGTTCCAAATACAGTAAATCAATTCCTGTGTATCACCTTCATTTTTTAATTTTTTTTTCAGGTTTCAAGTTTCAAATTCTAGGTAGTTGGGGTGCCTGGGTGGCTCAGTTGGCTAAGCGTCTGACTCTTGATTTCAGCTCAGGTCATGATCTTAGGGTTGTGAGATCGAGCCCCTTGGGGGGCTCTGTACTAGGGGTGGAGCCTGCTGAAGATTCCCTCTCTCCCTCGCCATCTGACCCTCCCCCTCCCTCTCTTAAAAAAAATTCTAGTTGACATATTGTGTAATATTGGTTTCAGGAGTAAAATTTAATGATTCATCACTTACGTGTAACATTGTACTCATCACAAGTGGCCTCCTTATGCCCATCCCCCATCTAGTCCATCCCCCACCCACCTCCCTCCATCAACCCTCAATTTGTTCTCTATAGTTAAAAGTCTCTTGTGATTTGCCTCCCTCTCTTTTCTTCTTTCCCCTTGGTTCATCTATTTTGTTTCTTCAAGTCCACATATGTGTGAAATCATATGGTGTTTGTCTTTATCTGACTTACTTTGCTTAGCATTATGCTGTCTAGCTCTACCCATGTCCTTGCAAATAGCAAGATTTCATTCCTTTTTATGGCTAATATCCTATTGTATATATTCATTCATCTTCTTCAAATGTTAACATCTTATATAACCACAGAATAATTCATTATTAAAGCCAGAAAGTTAACCTGGGTACAAGACTATTCACTGGTCTTCAAGACTTCACTGACTGTCCCATGAACAGCTATTGTCTGACCCAGGTGTTATCTGTATTAAGTTGTCCAGTGTCCTTACTCACTCGTAACCTGAATCTGTTCTTCAGTCTTTCTTTGCCTGTCATGACTTTTGGAGACTACTGCCCCGTTATTTTATAGACTATCCCTCAGTTTGAATCTGTATGACATATCCTCTTGATTAGATTTAGGTTGTGTCTTTTCGGCAAGAATTTCGCTGTTGTGTCCTTCCCAAGAGCATGAGGTCATTCTGTCTTATTCTGGGCAATGTTCATTTTCCTCAGTGGGTCCTGGTGATATCTGACAGTTTCTCCACTGAAAGGTTACTATTTTCCCTGCATAATGAAGGAGTTTCCTCTGGGAAGATATGTAGAGATTGTGCAAATACTCTGCTTCACATGATACTCTTGCCCATTAATTGTGACGATCTCCCCGTGATTCTTGCCTGCAACAATTATTACTGTGATATTTGCCAAATGGTAACTATCTCCTTCCACCATTCCTCTCACTTTTATTAATCAGAATTCTACTTTAAGGAAGAGCTGTTTCTTATCGCATTCACTTATTTACTGAACTGTTTTTTCAAGAAAGAAGAGGATTTCATGAAGGCAGGGTGCTCGGCTCTAACACAGCAAGCACTGGGTGAACAGTGATCACCAGGTTGAGTGAGACAAAGAACAGAAGCTGGGCCGTGGTCAGAAGTATCATTGTCGGAGAGTAGAAAACAGGTTCTGAGAAAACAGGAACACAGTCAAAGGGCTAGTCAAAGAAGGGCATCTCAGGTACAACTGATGGCTGGCGACGAGGTACAAGGTATCTAAAGACAGGTAATGGCAGAAAGATGAGTTAGTTCGCAAAAGGAGAAAAAGATAATTCTGTCGACCTTAATGACAAATCAGTGCAAAAAGAATGGTAGCCACTTCCAATGGTGACTGGAGAGGTAGAAAGTGCTAGAGATTTGTAGGAAAATGCAAGGAACCCTCCTTGAGTTGGGATGAGCTCCACCTGTAAGCATCCATAAGATGTCCAGGAGCCTGAGAAATGGAGTGGAAGCAGCCAGTGCTGGAGGGCAGGGCATTCCCAAACCTGAGAATCTGGAGGTAAGCTGGCTCTTTATGCTTGATGCTGCCTCAACCAGAGGAAGTCATACTGCCTTGACCAGGTAATATTGGGCAGAAACAGAGTGTTCCTGAGAGTATTTAGCTGTTACATAATGGTCTGCATTCTTTCTAAAGAAGAAAGGAAACATTCAGGGTCCACAGTGATACCCTACCCCCACCCCGTGAGCCTACTAACTTGTGAAGTCTACTTGGCGTTTGCAGTTCTCCTCAGCAGTGAGCAGTGAACACACTGAGCCACTGGGAGAACCTGAGGTTTTCCTTACACCATCTTCTCTGCCGGCCTCCCCACCCAAGAAGTCTGGTTTGAGCACCCCCTCATATCTTGTGTAGCCCTCCAAGTACCTCCACAAGGTCAGTTCTAGTCCCCCTATTTAAGTATGTTTGAAATACACCTTTGGGGACAATGGGAATTTGATCAACTCAAACTCCTTTCTGTTCTTTCTTTGGTTAATGAGGGCCGAGGTCACCTCTGTAAACCTGTCCTGAGCCTTGTAGAGCCATCAGACCATTTGCCCATTTTCACCACCAGCCCTTATAGGGTCACTGAGCCTGTCTGACAGGCAGAGGTAGCCTAGAGTGGCCCCTCTCTCTTTGCTCTAACCCTCAGATGAGGGCTGGCTCTTGCCACAGGGCAGTGGAGATCCCATCTTTCAAACTGGTAGGGCAGCAGCAAGGAGATACTCCAGGAGAAACTGAGGAAAACCTCCCAAATTCTTTCATGCAGACACAGAGCGTTGCATCACTGGCTGCACTTCCACTTGGCCTGGAAGGGCCACGAGGGTCAGGCCTTGGCCTGAAACCTGCAGCAGAAGAGAGAGGGGCAACACCCAACCATCACTGCATGGAGCTCCCAGTTTTTCAGAGACTGAATTTTCCTTTTCCTGTGGAGAGAAGCTTCAGCTTCAGATATGTGTTCACACTTCAGCTCCGCCAAGGTCATCTGTTCCATGCCTCTTTCTCCTCAACAAACAAAATGGTACCTGAGTGCCAGTCAATGAATGGCAGTTATGATTAATGTCATTGGTGAAACCAGTTGTCCCATGGCCATATTCTGATGCATCTTGCCTTGTAGTTCAGAAATCTGGGGGTTTTTTTCCCCTCATGATTACTCAGATTGCTTTTTTGCACCACTGCCATCCACTTTAATTCTCTCATTCTCGGGAAATTGGATAATGTCTACTGGTCAGAGCATTATGCATATGGGTGAAGATTACTAAGACATCATCCATTTGAAATGTCATAATATTATACTTAAGTATCAGTGGATAAAAACCAAAGCAAAGTTCAATAAACCAAAAGTACTGCTTGCAACAGTCAAGTGAAACTGTTCTTGACTATAGGTTTCTCTACTCATTTAACCCTTAATGAATTCACTCCCCTCCCCCAGTGCCTGGGAGAACTATCCTGGATGGCCACACCACAGTCCGTATTTTGTTTCTTTATTTTTTTACAAGGGTAGTTTAGTTTCCATTATTTGTGATAGTTCTTAATAGCATATATTATCCAAATAATGATGGCCTAGTATTATGAGCCCTTAGTGAAGATCACTGTTATTAAGTCTTGCTGAGAAGTGGGGCATGACTGCCAAACTTTTTTTATAAGAATTACAGGGTTCCTGGGCTCAAAGCAAGGTATGGCAGGACTCGGCAGTTCAAGACAAACACAGAAGACTGTTAAAGCCAGTGGAGGCTGGAGGCAGCTCTGGGGAAGGAACTTAGTGGACGGAAAGTATTGTTCGAGGGCTGGGTGCCAAGAATCTCATAGAATTTCTGTGAAAGGAGCACTTGCATTAATTATTAGCTTCTTCCCTTAAACTAAGGGTAAAATGTCTTTGCCTAATCCAAATGTATGCCTATATTGAATAATAAATGTGTGGCTCTGTGTGTGTGTGTGTGTGTGTGTGTGTGTTGTGTGTGTGTTTCCTCAAATTACATATGGAAGATCAGAACAAAGTTGGAAAGTCAGAGGCACTGTGCCTAAGAACCTTCACCAATAAGCAGTACTTTCAAAAGCCCAAACATGTTTGGAGTTTGGAATCCTGCCATGAATATTTTTTAGGATTCTACTGAAATATCCTCTTGGTCGGTAAGTTTCTCGTACAGCCTAGTGAAGGAATTTATAGGCATGGTTTTTAGGCCAGTTAATATCCAGAATGGCTCTGGGTAAAGTGGCATGAGCTCATCTCTACTTTCTCCCTGTGAGAATAATCAGTGGTGATGTGCTCTTGCCTCGCTTCTGAACATGTGCTTGTGAAGCCCTTAGAGAGGAATGACTTATGCCAGGCAGGTAGAAAATGATATAGTTTTTATTACTTTATTACATGTGAATCTCCCGGTGTGTGGCAAGGTGATTAAAAGTTTCTACAGCCTGATTTATTTTCATACCGATTTGCAAGTCTGCCTTAGCATTTCTACATTCCTTATAATTTGGGTATTTATGACCCACTTTACAAGGCACTTGTGTAATAGGATATCAAACTTAAAAGTGGTATTGTATATACAGAAACTCTATTAATAAAAATTACTAAGTAGTGCTATTTGTTTATAGTAAAAGGAGCCTCATTTATGCACAAGATGGAAGATTCCTCTATGCACAGTGATTTAAGTAGCAACTTGGAGATTCGTTTTTCTGGTTTAGCTATCTGAGAGGCTAATTTCTACAAAATTCCTTGGCCAAACTTAACTCTTAGTCTGTCCCTTCCAATACATGTATTTTTTTTATTTTCACACATGGAAGAGTCTCTTTATGATTTTTACAAATCATGCATGAAGATAGGTTTTAAATCACTGCCCTGTGGAACGTTGAGCTGGTCAAGGTGAGCATTGTGTTGGCCATACCAAATGCTACTGCATCCTTCCCTCCATTGATGAAACCAGTGGAATCAACTGAGTCTAGATTGCCCCTCTCATGGTGTATCTCAAACCATTCTTATCATCCCTCTCAGACCCCAAATTCTGTGAAATAACTGGAACTTAAAGTGATTTCCTCACTTGATTCTATCCACAAGCAATTGAAATTGCCATCTTGACCTTGATCCCATTTCCACTACAGAAATCAAATTAGCAAGAAGGGCTGAGTGGGTCCTACTGCAGTCAGCGGAGTGACCAGCAACAGCGACAAGTGGGGTGGGAAACCCAGAGACACAAGTGGGGTGGGAAACTCAGAGACAGTGGTTTAGTGCAGCTTCTCATCTTCTCCTCCCTTAAGTCCTCTTCACAAAGAAGGATCTAAAATGGTGGTTCTCAAAGTTTAGCTCTCAGACCAGCAGGATCAAGACTATGTGTTAGAAATATCAAGTGTCAGATCCCACCCCAGACTGACAGAATTAAAATCCCTGGGGTTGGGTCCCCCACCCCGCAAATCTGCAATTCGGATTCACCCTGAAGTTGGAGAACGACTGAATGAGAGAAACACCCCCTGTGCATGGCTGCAAGAAGCAAATCTATCAATTGTTTCAGCCTTTTCTGATGACTTGTCTTTTTAAGGGTGGCTGCCACCAAAATTTCTTTTTAACTACCAACTGGCCCTAAGTCCAAACACAAATACCCTAGCATTTTTGAAGAATTCAGATGAGATTTTATTTGTCCATGTTTTCTTCTGATGCTCAGCTACATTCTGCCTAATTCCAATCCAGGGTAAATTCCGCTTGACCTGTTCCCATTTTTTGAGTTTAAATTTTATAGAAATCTTTACCCAACCCAACCTTTTTTTCTTCTCAATTAAACACTCACACACTACTCCTCTGACTAATCCAACTCATTTTCCATCCTCACAGGAAATGAACAAAATGAAGTTAAAAAAGTGACAGGACTATGTCAAAGACCACATATATGGTACACACGACAGTCTAATTATCTGATATATTTATCTGTTTTCCCATGGAATTTCTTATCATCCTGCAAGTGCTTTTGCGTGTTTATGTGTAATGTATAAAAATCAAGTATTTAGTCATTATATGGTTCAGCCTTGATCAGAGCATTAGGGTTATCCAAGAAGACAAAGAATCTTATAAATTAGTATCATAATCCCATTTCTCAGATCAGGAAATAGAGGCACAGAAAGGTTTGTTTGGATATAAACATTAAGCAAAATCCTTGTTGGTTTGTTTGAAATGAAAACCTCTTTAAGTCAAATTTCCAATTCAAATACATTATAATCAAGTAAGTGACAATAGAGACTCTATCTCTTGTATTTGTGAATAAAATTCAGATTATTCACAGGCACAGTGTGAGATTTGAATGTAATTGCTACTATCAGCGGCGTTTACTGAGCAACTAGATAGGATAGGGCACTTACCTTTAGTCTATGAGAGTGACAAAGGAAGTAAGAGTTTTAATCTCGGATCTGGAAAAGGCTAGAGGAAATGGTGACAAATGAAAGTTATATAAGTGAAAACACACACACACACACAGACAAAAGTGATATGCGAATAAATACAAACTTACATGAAAGAGAAAGAGTGCTCACTATATATTCTGTATCTTTCCCGGATTCCCAGTCTCTCCTGCAGTTAGGTAGTTAGGATTTGTTCTAACTGACTATGTGCAATGGCTAAGATGGTTCAGACCTGGATTTGCTCCTCCGTTCCTTTCCTCCCCTTCTGTGGCAACCTTGGAGGCCATGCTTTTCACATGGTATAACTGTAAAATAAGGAGGGAGGACTGCCCAACACACCTAAGGGCTGACCTGAGAGAGAAATAAAGTATGATTGTATTAAGACTTTGAGAGTTGGGATTTGTCTGTTCCAGCACCCCATGTTAATAACCCTAATTCAACCTGGAAATATAAAGCCATGCTGTGCACCTGTGCCTACCCTCGGGTTCACTCTTCCCTCATCAGGAATGCCCTCTACCTACTCCCTGTCCATGTAACTGAATCCTAATCTTCTATGACCTAAGTCACAATGCTAAGTCATTGATTCATTAGACAAATATTGTTGCACGCCTAGTATGTGTCAGGTATGCATTCATTCCTGAGAATTCAACTAAGACAGACACACCCAGGCCCTGATTTCACAGAGTTTATACTACAGCAAGGAAGAAAAGAAAATCTAACAAGGGACTCTAATCCAATCTCCAAACAGACGCAATTTCTTCCTCCTCTGAGCTTTGGGAGATTCTCATACACACTTAGCCCTTTCTACCCTCCATGACTGTTGTTATTAGTAACATTGTCTCCCTTGCCTGCCAAGTGGTTAAGTATTTTGATGGTAGATAATTTATTTATCTATGAGTCTTCCCCAACTTTATGTACATGGGACACTCTCTGTAAATAATTACTGATGAAATATAGAGAGGGCTATGTTACATGTGTGAAAGCAATTGCTAGAATTATTTTTGAGAATTGAAACTTTGAGGGGGTGTGTCTAGGAAGGCTTTATGGTGACTTTTCAGGATCATCTCACTGCGATCGAAGAATTGATAATTAGCATTTTCTTCCTATGTGCCTAGCACATAGGAAGCACTTCATACGCACATTAAATGAATGAACTGAATGAGTGGGTTATCCACTTTCTTATTGATCAATGGCTCTCCTGATTGAATGAATTCCTACCCTAAGGTATCTTCGGTAATTGAATGAGACATGCCATGCATTTTTGTGGCAAATAAAGACATTTCCGAGCCCACAGAGCAGCCAGGATATTTATTTTTTCTTTTTAACATCTTGAAAAATCAATAGACTTACACCAGTTCTGAGCATTTAAACCAACTCAAATGTAATTTTCTTTATAAAGGAAAACACAATTGGCGAGGTTAAGAATCCTCCTTTTTAAAGTTTGGTGAACTTATATAAATTATGAATTAGTGATCTTCTTAGGATTCTGCTAACCTAAAATAATTTCAGGTTTGAAAGAAAGTGTATAGACTTCCACATTAATTTAATGAATTTAATTTTCCAAAGCTTCTACATTTCATAAAAAGTGTAACAAAGACTAAAAGAAAGTGAGGTGATCACGTTTTTATACTAAATTTAATTCCACTTTAGGAAAAGAGTTTGCTAAAATATTCTATCAAAAATTATAAAAGTAATTGGGGAAATTATATTTTTACATTGTTTCCCACCATCCTCATTTTTTTCTGTGGAGGTCCACCAAGGATATGCCATCATTTTGTATCTGTCATATTTTTTTATATTCTTTTTTGTTATAATTGTTCTAGTACTATGTGATATTCTAAGTCAAGTTCTTAACCACTACCTAGTAATATCACTTGGGAATATTAAATAGTCATTTTGTATGCCCTGATTTTATATTTCTAAGGTCTCATCTTTTTGCTTTAGAAACATTATTTACTTAGCATCTTAGCTTCCTATAAGTAGTGATTAAATTATTAAGATTAGATTTGTCCTCAAATAGAAATAAAGAGATTATCCTTACTCTATAATAATACTATTCTGGTAAATATAAAATAGAAACTCCTGGTTTTGTTTTTTTTTAAGTGTCAGAAGCAGCACAAAGTTAACTCAGCATAATGAAGCAAATGTAATTCACATTAAAGAGAAGTACATAGTAATAGTAGTAACATATGCTAATGACTTACACATTTTAATTAATGGAGTTGTTTATCGGGCTTCAGACAGCCAGGCAGAAGTCTCTCCTATTATTTTTGGAGGCATACAATCTTGCAAATTCAAAGTTGTTATGTATGGAACAAATCCAGTGAGCTCCATGTAATTCAGAGGAGCCTTTCCAAGCCTGAAGATTCATTTTAATTGTAGATACTAGTAAATGTATATTTTTACCCAGGTTCTTGTTGACCAGGTGTTGTATGTTGCCTGATTTTTACATCACCACTGAAATTGAGACTCATTGTGTTAATTTGGGTCGTTCTCAATGATGGGACGTGAATTAGAACTATCCTGAGTGAATGTGTAGATAATAAGTCAGATCTTTCAAAATCCTTATTTCTATTAATGAAGGAATTTCATTGTTTTTCTTCCTACCAAGTTCTGTTGAAGTGAAGGTTTATTCAAGGCTTATCGAACTCAACTAAACTCCAATGACTTCAGTTCAAATCAATTTAAAGTATGAAGAATGAAGGGATGGGTAAGAAACCTGGATGGCCAAACTCGGGCACTTCAGTTTAGAGAGCAATCCCAGAACCTCAGAATCTTAAAGCTGGAAGGGGTCTTAAGTAGCTACCTGGTTGTGGGACTTCTGGCCGGGCCAATGGGAAGCCATGGTAAAGTAATGGCCCACGGTCATGGTCACCAGCTAATAACTCAGCTCGAAGCACAGTCTGAGACCTACTCCAGCCAAGTGGTCTTTCTCCCAGCAGACTTCCTCCTCAATGAAATCTGTTTGTGTGAAATCACCCTGTTTTTCAGACTCTCTGCTAATAGGACCATGGTGAACAGGGGCACGTCCGCTCACTGAAATAGAGGGCAGCCATGAAAGAGAATACTTACGAAGGTTGCGTGGTAACGCAGGAAAGTCACAGAAGGAGACGATAAAAACAGCAGGGGTAAAGCTGTGTGTATAGTAGAATGACAAGAGTTTTCGTAAAAGCCCTTCAATAGAAAATAAAGGAGGAAAAAAACTGAATGTGTCTTGTGTTTATATTTGAATGGTAGGACTAAAAGAAATAGTTTCCCTTACTCCCAATTTCCAATACTTTCAAGTTCCTTTATAAGTATGTCCTATTTTATCTTTTTAGGATTTATTTATTTATTGGAGAGACAGAGTGTGGAATGGGAGAGGCAGAGGGAGACAGAGAGAGAGAGAGCCTTCACACAAGCAGCCTTCACACGGAGAGCAGCGCCTTAACGAGGGCTTGATCCAACGACCCCGAGATCATGACCTGAGCCCAAATCAAGAGTAGGACACCCAACCTATGGTGCCACCCAGGCACCCCAAACACATCCTGTTTCAGAGTGGAAAAGTGAGAACTGTTGTTCTCTGTTTGAAGATAGCTAAGGCGAAGTCCTTTCGCAGTGGGTCGAATGATGTTATCTGAAGAGGATCAACAGTGAAACACAGCGTGCAAGCCATCCACTCAAGAAGTTGAAGCGAGGGCACTAGTAGCTGTCTTCTGGCCTGTCTTTGCACAGGAGGCCCAGGCCCAGGCCCAGGAGGCAGGAGAACACTCCCCACCCATGCTCAGCTGGAGCCCTCAAAGAGAGGCGTATGTAACAGGAGCAGTAGAGGGCATTTGTCCCAGAGAAGACAAATCCAGAACGAGACTCCTTTCCAAGCACCAGGGAGCAGACTTGAGCAACACACTGGAAGGCTCATGACCCTGAAATGTGAGGGCCTCATTGAAATGGGGAAATCCTGGGTTTCCTCACAAGGTTCCGTTACTCATTTAAATTGTGATTATGAACCATCCTGATACATGACAACTTTCACAGCCCCTCTGCTTACCCTAAATCCAGGACACCTTTCCTTCCACCAGGCCTTTCAGCCACTTCTAAATCCCCTCACGTGTTGGAGTCCCAGTGGCCTTTCAGTTGGCTGACTTGCTCTCCCAGAGGAGGCTGCAAACATTTCTTTTCTAACAACCTGATGGAGGCATAGTTCACAAGAAATGAATGGCTCTTTTTTAAGATATGTGCACTTTAAAGGGTTTTAACAAATGTATAGACCCATGAAATCCCAACAACGAATAGGACAGTAACATTCCATCTTCCCCAAAATTTCTTTGTGCCTCTTTGTTTTCCATCCGTCTGCCCTCTGCCCCACCCCCCACCTCACACACCCCTCCTCCCTTCCCTGGGCGGTGGTTCTATATCCTGACTATACAGCAGATCCACTTGGAGAAATTTTTAGAAATGATTGATTCCCGGTTCTCCCCTGAACCATTCAAGCCAGATTCTCTTGGGGTGAGGGGTTGTCTAGCCTTTTTTGAAAGCTCCTCAGGCAATTGGTTTGTGCAGCCCGGGTTCTAGAACTGTGGAATCCTTTACGAAACCTGTGGGTTCCGTGCTGTACGCCATTTTCCTTGGAAGTACTCTGTAGTAGGTCAGTTCTATTAAATGATCAGAAAAGACCCTCAAATCTTCCACTATCAAAGCCTAATTTCTGTTTTCCACTTGCCCACCGAGTCTTTGGAAACTGTGACACAAGTGACTTTGATTATCAGCTCATTGGCTTATCAATTTAAGTTCTGTATGTAGGAATGAATGAATAATGAATGAGTGAGCTTTTTCTAGAGATCTGCCCACTTTCTCTGGCTCTTTAAGTCATCCATCACCAAGGTGCTTCCAGAAAAGAGAGGTTTGTGGGGTTTTTTTTGTTGTTTTTTGTTTTTAATAGGTTCTATGCTGGCCCATGCATGGCTTGAACTCGCGACACTGAGCTGAGATCAAGAGTCAGGTGCTTAACCAACTGAGCCACCCAGGCGCCCCAAGAGAGATCTCGTAGACTTTTATCTATAGAAAGTTACATATCAGAACTGCATCACCAAAAGCTTCACACAGAAAGACAAAATGAAAGACATCATTTCCATCAAAGGAACATGGCATCAATTGTAATGTTTCTTCTGTATATTAAGAAAGACATCTTATTTTCTTCTTTCACATAATTAGAAGTGGCTGGGTGGATTCCATCTGATTTTTTTTTCTTTAAAAAAAAAAAAAAAAACTGCCTAAGGATTAAAAGCAAGCATGGAAAAATTTATCTCCAAAGTAAATATTCAGGAGAGTTGTGGCACCTTAGTATTTGCTCCTTTGAACACAGTAATTAAGGAATTTAGATACCTATGTTGATATACTTCTAATGTTCATTTGGAATATCTTATTCTGTGTTCTGTATTTGTCAGGGCGGTTCCCATGTGCTTTTGACTATGACTCGACTGGGCTCTCTTGAACTTGACATTTCATTATGTGGTGTCTCACCTGACACACTTGGGCTGAGAAATTCCCGGTTTTCGGGTTTGTCTGCAAAAAAACTTATTACGTATAATGTTTTTTGTTTGCTCTTTTGTCTTAGAAAACAGTCTGCTTGCATATTTTCCATAGAGAACCATGGGCTACTCAAGGCTGTTCTTCAGCTTTTATCTGCGTCATCTACACACTTTAGGAAGACACAGGAAGAGAAATTTGGTGCAGTTGCCAAGTAATCTCTGAGGTTTTTCCAAATTGAAGTCTCTTTTGCAGAATAGGCAACTTATAGTAATAAGTGAGACTCAAAATCAGATGCCTGAGCTTGGGTCTTGTCAGATAGAAGAGTTCCGAAGGGGGTCCAGATGTCGGTGGAATACGAAAAGCTCCTGAATAAAGAATGTGTCGTGGGTCTGTTCTCTGCCTGGATGCACAGAAAAATGGACCGAGGATCCTGCGTGGTAATCATAAACCTTACTCCTCAGTGCAATTTGAGTAGATTCCTAAAAACAATAGCTCTCTAGGGCACTCGTTTTGGAAAGAATTGTGCAACTTCATTTTTTCCCAGAAAGGATTCAGCGGGGACTTTTTTTTTTTTTTTTAAATTTCCCCTCTGGATGTGCTGAGGGGGCAGTCCTCGCCTGTCCACATGGTTGGGAAGAGGAGTTCCAGAAAGTCCAAGTGGAGGCTTGCCAAGAGAGTCTGCCTGATAACTCAGTCCTCTAGTGCCCAATGGCTGGAGGGTGTGGCCCGAAGAGAAGGGAACACATAATCATTTTCTATTTAGTCACATAGTAAGTACAGTTCCCACAGTCAGTTGGGTTGTCGGGCCAATGCAGAACTGATTGGAATGCCACATAGTTGATCTGATTTAGTTATTGAGAAGGCCAAATTCAAGGGAAACTGACACTTCAGAACCCAATGATTTTGGCCATATCTGTTGCTGAAGGAGATGTCTCTGAAGGTCCCCAAGGACTGTCAGGGCATCAGACTTGAAGTTCAGAGAAGTCACAGGGCAACTGGACAAATCAAGGTAGTACAGTCGTACTTGATCAGATATTTCTCCACTTTATTTCACTTTAAAGAGGGTGAGCCAACATCTATTACTCACTCATCT
This sequence comes from Mustela putorius furo, assembly GCF_011764305.1. Taxonomy (NCBI): domain Eukaryota; kingdom Metazoa; phylum Chordata; class Mammalia; order Carnivora; family Mustelidae; genus Mustela; species Mustela putorius. Next base: position 1,043,425 of record NW_025422117.1, on the reverse strand, counting down.
TGGGGGAAACACATTGCTTACAGAGAATAATAAATATTTATAAAATGTGTCTTTGCCTTAGGGGAATTCACAGTCTCAATGAAAGATACACCATCAGCTGACTGATGGAGCTTGAATAAGTAACAAAACATAGGGCAGAAAGATCTTTCTTTGGGAGTCTTGAAAGGAGGCGTAGCGTCCATGGAGAACAGGCATCAGTGTCCTCATTCCCCTGTGAAGCCAGCTATTGGGTGTGGCAAATGGATGAAGGGAATCGAGTCTCACAGGTTGAAAACAGAAGCCAGAATAATGGCACAGGGTAGTACTTACTCTATGTTTGCCAAATAATCATCATCCCAAACCACTGCTATAGGACTCTTTCAGCAAGCGTCAAAATACCCACTTACATGAATTTAAACAGAAAAAGGGGGATGGGAAATTTATTAATGTTCCTGAAAAACTCAGAGTTGCACACAGGCTTTGCTGGACACAGGTACTCCTAATGCCCAGATTGCAGTCCATCTCTCATTTCTTAATGTTGAATAAGACTCTTATTAACATCAGCTGGGTATTCTGTAACATAAATTCTTAGAGCTGGAAGAGCCTTTGAGAATACTTGGCAACCACTCCAAATTCCTCTAAGGGTGTTGCTCTAAGGAGTATAAGCTAAGCACGGCTCACCGAATCCACGGTGGGTCATGTCCCCTTTCCCGGACCCATCAATGTGAGTAGGAGAGATGAAATGTCTTAATTGGCTGGGCATGTTTATGTTACCGCCAGCCCTTATCAGGTTGGGTATGCATGGAAAATATGAAAATATGGTCTCTATCCAGAAGACAAGGTAATGGATGTGAGTCCAGAATAGAAAATAAACCTCCACTATAAATACCATGCCTTGTGGATTTATTAAGTGGTAGGAGTTGTACAAAGAGCTTTAGAAATGGTAAAACATTTGATCTACTCAACAATCCCACCAAGGTGGGAGGAAAGTCAAAATACTTAGTCACCTGTGAATCAGAACAAATGTGGGAAGGCCCCTACAGACCCAGAGCAAGATCTCAGAGGCCCGTCCTACACCAGGCATTGGCCCCTTATTTACTGGGTCAGGAGGAATTCTGGAGAAGGGAGGTCTCATGGGTGAGACCAGGACAGCTGGGTGACAGGGGGAAGTAGGGAGGGCATGAGGCAGAGAACCCTACTAGCTGTTCTAGAAGTATTTCACTATTTTCTAACAGCTGGCATGGTCATATTAATGCACACCAGATAAGTTGATAGTTGGTAGTCATGGATTTAGGGAGTATCTCTAGTTCACAGATGACGAAGTTTATCTCACAGAAGTTAAGTAGCTTGCTCAAAATCATATTAGTAAACTGTAGGACTGAAATTCAAAACCACATCTATATGATAGTAAATCCCAGGCCCTACAAAGAATTAGAATAATTCAGAGATATTTCATATATTATAATAAGTGCCCATATATACCCATATCTTACCTTTGAATGAGAAAAAGGAGCTTACCCAAAAAGTGGCCCCATGTAGCCCCAATGTGCCAGAGTAGCTTTTGTCAGTAATCCCAAAGCTCCACCTTCCCAGCACTCACTCTATTACCATGACCGCTATTCCATTCAATTCTAAATGTTCAGTGTCTGGTTCTGGGGATAACAAGACATAAAATTAATGGCATAAGCACCGGCTATTTCTTATATCATTTCATGTACCACCTTAGTTTTGCTGCAAAAATCCGAAGGAAAGAAAATGTTTTATCAGAAAAGTTGAAAGTTCTTTGAGCATATTTTAGCATTTGTAATTTTTTTTCTTAAAGATTTTATTTATTTATTTATTTGAGAGAGAGTGAGAGAGAGGGTGTGAGAGCAAGCATGAGTCAGAGGCAGAGGGAGAGAGAGAAGCAGACTCCCCATTGAGCAGAGGGCCGGATGTGGGGTTCCATCCCAGGACCCTGAGATCATGACCTGAGCCGAAGGCAGATGTTTAACTGACTGAGCCACCTGGGAACCCCTGCATTTGCAACTTAATAAAAGTTGCTTCTGGAATGTAAGCCACTCCTAGCCCTCACACCACATCGTAAATTTCTCCACAAGTATAATTATTAGGAAATATACTGTTAATCTTTCTGCAGCTTGAGAAGGATTTCATTTCTTCCCCCAACACTGTGATAGTCACCAGAAAGTCATGGATGAGCAAAATAATGTCCTTAGATTATAATTGTGTAGTGGAAACAAGGACCAAAAAAAAAAAAAAAAAAAAAAAGGGCAGGAAATTATTAGTCTTACAAAATGTGAAAGATTTTACATGATGGTCTTTGAAATCATATTGCTTGGGTTAGAATTCTAGCTCCACTACTTGCTGGTTATATGAACTTGGGCCTGGCATTAAATAACCTGAGGTTTGATTTCCTAATCTAAGATATGGAGGTATAATAGTATCACCCTAATATGGCCATTCTGAGAATTTATGAAACAATCCATGTAAAGCACTTAGCATAGTATCTGATATATTTTATACCAAGTGCTCTGAGAATAATCATAAAATAGGGAATGTGAAGAAGACCAGAGAATTGGTGAAGGCTTCCTGGAAGAAATATTGTGTGAATGAATTTTGAAGGTTAAATAAGAATTGAATAGATAAAGAAGGAGGCATAGCACTAAGGTAAGAAGTGTTAGGTAAGGAGCATCAGTAAAGTAAGGTAAGGAGCGTGAATATAAGAAGACAACAGACACCATGCTGTTACCAAGATGCTGGCTAGGAGGAAGGGGATGATGACAGAGAAAGATACATGATGACATGACATACAGGGCCTGTGTGATATGTTTTATACCCACACCTGGGTCTATAGCAGTGCCTTGCACAATGCTTATGTATGAATGAGTGAGCAAATGAATGAAAGAATGAATGAAAATCTATCTTACCTTTCCAAAGCTGTGAGGGTGTGGTGGTGGTGGAGAAAATATTTGCTGCCAGCTCACCCACCCATGATAAAAAAGGCAGATTCTACAAGGATGCTGGGATTGGGCCATCCCAGGACAGTGAGGCCAAGAGAATGGTGACAATGGAAAGCTGTCACAACCACATGGCTGGTGCAGGGAAGGAGGTAGTGTCTGTGCCCAGTGGGAGCTGGAGTGGGAAAGAAGAGCTATAGTCATGGAAGGACACTGGTACGCCCAGACATGCTTCCTGAAGAAGGTAGGGAAAAGGAAGCTACACCTCCATTTTCCACTTTTCTGGCCCATCAGTCTCCTGATGATGTCTCTCATTTGTCGAACCAAATGAAGGTAAGCCCTTGAAGCAGCCCAAGTGTGTTTCTTTCCAAATAAGACAGAGAGGAAGAACAATCAATGAAGATGAAAGTGTCAAATGGGAAATCACCACCACAGATCCACAGATATCAAAATCATTAACAGATCTTAAAATATGATTGATCTACTGTGAAGGCTGCTTGCTTACTGTAACTTTATTTATTTTTTAAAGATTTTATTTACTTATTTGACAGAGAAATAGAGAACACAAGTAGGCACATAGGCAGGTACAGGGAGAGGGAGAAGCAGGCTCTCGACTGGGCAGGGAGACTGATGTGGGGCTTGCCTGGATAATGACCAGAGCTGAAGGCAGCTGCTTATCTGACTGAGCCACCCAGGCACCCCTCCCTGTGACTTTAATTCCAATTGACTTGAATCTATATTTTAAAATATCATAACATGAGACTGGACCACTTTATTTCACCATACAGAAAAATAAACTCAAAATGGATTAAAAACCTAAATGTGAGACCTGAAACCATAAAAATCCATGAAGAGAGCACAGGCAGTCATTTTTTTCTGACACCAGCCGTAGTAACACTTTTCTAAATATGTCTCTTGAGGTCAAGAGAAATAAAAGAAAAAAAATAAACTCTTGGAACTACAACAAAATACAAAGTTTTTGCATAGCAAAGGAAACAATCAAAATTAAAAGGGAACCTAATGAATGGGAGAAGACAAAAGACATATCTGATAAAGGGTTAGTATCCAAAATATATAAAGAACTGATACAACTCAACACCCCAAAACCAAATAATCCAATTAAAAATGGGCAGACAACATGATACATGATAGGATGCTCAACATCACTCCTCATCGGGGGAATGCAAATCAAAACTAAATTGAGGAAGAGTCAAGATGGCAGAGAAGTAGCAGGCTGAGACTACTTCAACTAGCAGGAGATCAGCTAGATAGCTTATCTAAAGATTGCAAACACCTACAAATCCAACGGGAGATTGAAGAGAAGAAGAACAGCAATTCTAGAAACAGAAAATCAACCACATTCTGAAAGGTAGGACTGGCAGAGAAGTGAATCCAAAGCAACAGGAAGATAGACCCCGGGGGGAGGGGCCGGCTCCCGGCAAGCGGTGGAGCAACGGAGCACAAAATCAGGACTTTTAAAAGTCTGTTCCACTGAGGGACATCGCTCCAGAGGCTAAACCGGGGTGAAGTTCAAGCGGGGTCAGCGTGGCCCCAGGTCCCGCAGTGTCACAGAAGGATCGGGGGTGTCTGAGTGTCACAGAGCTTGCGGGTATTGGAACGGGAAAGCCGGCTACAGAGACAGAGCCGACAGTAAGCTCACAGCTCGGGGTTACCTTGAACCGTCGCAGGCTCAGTAAGCTCAGAGTGCGGCCTCCGGCCAGGCAGACAGGAGTAACTGGGCGCTGTTCTCTGAGGGCGCACTGAGGAGTGGGGCCCTGGGCTCTCAGCTCCTCCAGGCTGGAGACCAGGAGGCCGCCATTTTCATTCCCGTCCTCCGGAACTCTACAGAAAGCACTCAGGGAACAACAGCTCCCGAAAGCAAACCCGAGTGGATTACTCGGCCGGGCCCCTGGTAAGGGCAGTGCAATTCCGCCTGGGGCAAAGACACTTGAGAGTCACTACACCAGGCCCCCCCCCCAGAAGATCAACAAGAAATCCAGCCAAGACCAAGTTCACCTACCAAAGAGTACAGGTTCAATACAAAGGAGAGCAGCGGAATTCCAGAGGAGGAGAAAGCAAATCGCAGAACTCATGGCTTTCTCCCCATGATTCTTTAGTCTTGCAGTTAACTTAATTTTTTTTTCTTTTTCAATTTTTTTTTCTCTTCTTCTGCTAAATTTTTTTTAACTTTTACGCTTTTCTTTTTTAACGTTTTTAACTAGTTTATCTACTATATATATTTTTTCTTTTTTATACTTTTTCTTTATCCGTTTTCTTTTTTTAATTGTTCCTTTTCTTTGCTTTTTTTTTTTCTTTCCTTCTGAACCTCTTTTTATCCCCTTTCTACCCCCTCATGATTTGGGATCTCTTCTGATTTGGTTAAAGCATATTTTTCTGGGGTTGTTGCCACCCTTTGAGTATTTTACTTGCTCCTTCACATACTCTTATCTGGACAAAATGACAAGGCAGAAAAATTCACCTCAAAAAAAAGAACAAGAGGCAGTACCGAAAGCTAGGGACCTAATCAATACAGACATTGGTAATATGTCAGATCTAGAGTTCAGAATGACGATTCTCAAGGTTCTAGCCGGGCTCGAAAAAGGCATGGAAGATATTAGAGAAACCCTCTCAGGAGATATAAAAGCCCTTTCGGGAGAAATAAAAGAACTAAAATCTAACCAAGTTGAAATAAAAAAAGCTATTAATGAGGTGCAATCAAAAATGGAGGCTCCCACTGTTAGGATAAATGAGGCAGAAGAAAGAATTAGTGATATAGAAGACCAAATGACAGAGAATAAAGAAGCTGAGCAAAAGAGGGACAAACAGCTACTGGATCACAAGGGGAGAATTCAAGAGATAAGTGATGCCATAAGACAACACAACATTAGAATAATTGGGATTCCAGAAGAAGAAGAAAGAGAGAGGGGAGCAGAAGGTATACTGGAGAGAATTATTGGAGAGAATTTCCCCAATATGGCAAAGGGAACAAGCATCAAAATCCAGGAGGTGCAGAGAACACCCCTCAAAATCAATAAGAATAGGTCCACACCCCATCACCTAATAGTAAAATTTACAAGTCTTAGTGACAAAGAGAAAATTCTGAAAGCAGCCCAGGAAAAGAAGTCTGTAGCATACAATGGTAAAAATATTAGATTGGCAGCAGACTTATCCACAGAGACCTGGCAGGCCAGAAAGCACTGGCATGATATATTCAGAGCACTAAACGAGAAGAACATGCAGCCAAGAATACTATATCCAGCTAGGCTATCATTGAAAATAGAAGGAGAGATTAAAAGCTTCCAGGACAAACAAAAACTGAAAGAATTTGCAAACACCAAACCAGCTCTACAGGAAATATTGAAAGGGGCCCTCTAAGCAAAGAGAGAGCCTAAAAGTAGTAGATCAGAAAGAAACAGAGACAATATATAGTAACAGTCACCTTAGAGGCAATACGATGGCACTAAATTCATATCTCTCAATAGTTACCCTGAATGTTAATGGGCTAAATGCCCCAATCAAAAGACAGAGGGTATCAGAATGGATAAAAAAAAAAAAAAAACCCATCTATATGTTGCCTACAAGAAACTCATTTTAAACCCGAAGACACCTCCAGATTTAAAGTAAGGGGGTGGAAAAGAATTTACCATGCTAATGGACATCAGAAGAAAGCAGGAGTGGCAATCCTTATATCAGATCAATTAGATTTTAAGCCAAAGACTATAATAAGAGATGAGGAAGGACACTATATCATACCCAAAGGATCGGTCCAACAAGAAGATCTAACAATTTTAAATATCTATGCCCCCAACATGGGAGCAGCCAACTATATAAACCAATTAATAACAAAATCAAAGAAACACATCAACAATAATACAATAATAGTAGGGGACTTTAACACTCCCCTCACTGAAATGGACAGATCATCCAAGCAGAAGATCAACAAGGAAATAAAGGCCTTAAATGACACACTGGACCAGATGGACATCACAGATATATTCAGAACATTTCATCCCAAAGTAACAAAATACACATTCTTCTCTAGTGCACATGGAACATTCTCCAGAATAGATCACATCCTGGGTCCTAAATCAGGTCTCAATTGGTATCAAAAGATTGGGATCATTCCCTGCATATTTTCAGACCACAATGCTCTGAAGCTAGAACTCAATCACAAGAGGAAATTTGGAAAGAACCCAAATACATGGAGACTAAACAGCACCCTTCTAAAGAATGAATGGGTCAACCAGGAAATTAAAGAAGAATTGAAAAAATTCATGGAAACAAATGATAATGAAAACACAATGGTTCAAAATCTGTGGGACACAACAAAGGCAGTCCTGAGAGGAAAATATATAGCGGTACAAGCCTTTCTCAAGAAACAAGAAAGGTCTCAGGTACACTTTAAGACTAAGGTCTTAATCTTCTCAAGAAACAAGAAAGGTCTCAGGTACACAACCTAACCCTACACTTAAAGGAGCTGGAGAAAGAACAAGAAAGAAACCGTAAAAACCCAGCAGGAGAAGAGAAATCATAAAGATCAGAGCAGAAATCAATGAAATAGAAACCAAAAAAAAAAACAATAGAACATATCAATGAAACTAGGAGCTGGTTCTTTGAAAGAATTAATAAGATTGATAAACTCCTTGCCAGACTTATCAAAAAAAAAAAAAAAGAGAGAGAGAAAAGGACCCAAATAAATAAAATCATGAATGAAAGAGGAGAGATCAAAACTAACACCAAAGAAATACAGATCATTATAAGAACATACTATGGGCAGCTCTACGCCAACAAATTTGACAATCTGGAAGAAATGGATGCATTCCTAGAGACATATAAACTACCACAACTGAACCAGGAAGAAATAGAAAGCCTGAACAGGTCCATAACCAGTAAGGAGATTGAAACAGTCATCAAAAGTCTCCAAACAAACAAAAGCCCAGGGCCAGATGGCTTCCCAGGGGAATTCTACCAAACATTTAAAGAAGAACTAATTCCTATTCTCCTGAAACTGTTCCAAAAAATAGAAATGGAAGGAAAACTTCCAAACTCATTTTATGAGGCCAACATCACTTTGATCCCAAAACCAGACAAGGATCCCAACAAAAAAGAGAACTACAAACCAATATCCTTGATGAACACAGATGCGAAAATTCTCACCAAAATACTAGCCAATAAGATTCAACAGTACATTAAAAGGATTATTCACCACGACCAAGTGGGATTTATTCCAGGGCTGCAAGGTTGGTTCAATACCCGCAAATCAATCAATGTGATACAACACATCAATAAAAGAAAGAACAAGAACCATATGATACTCTCAATAGATGCTGAAAAAGCATTTGACAAAGTGCAGCATCCCTTCCTGATCAAAACTCTTTGAAGTGTAGGGATAGAGGGCACATACCTCAAGATTATCAAAGCCATGTATGAAAAACCCACTGCAAATATCATTCTCAATGGAGAAAAACTGAAAGCTTTTCCACTAAGGTCAGGAACACAGCAGGGATGCCCATTATCACCACTGCCATTCAACATAGTACAAGAAGTCCTAGCCTCAGCAATCAGACAACGAAAGGAAATTAAAGGCATCCAAATCGGCAAAGAAGAAGTCAAACTATCACTCTTCACAGATGATAAGATACTCTATGTGGAAAACCCAAAAGACTCCATCCAAAACTGCTAGAACTTGTACAGGAATTCAGTAAAGTGTCAGGATATAAAATCAATGCACAGAAATCAGTTGCATTTCTCTACACCAAATACAAGACAGAAGAAAGAGAAATTAAGGAGTAAATCCCATTTACAATTGCACCCTAAACCATAAGATACCTAGGAATAAACCTAACCAAAGAGGCAAAGAATTTATACTCAGAAAACTATAAAGTACTCATGAAAGAAATTGAGGAAGACACAAAGAAATGGAAAAATGTTCCATGCTCCTGGATTGGAAGAATAAATATTGTGAAAATGTCTATGCTACCTAAAGTAATCTACACATTTAATGCAATTCCTATCAAAGTACCATCCATCTTTTTCAAAGAAATGGAACAAATAATGCTAAAATTTATATGGAACCAGAAAAGACCTCGAATAGCCAAAGGAATATTGAAAAAGAAAGCCAAAGTTGGTGGCATCACAATTCCGGACTTCAAGCTCTATTACAAAGCTGTCATCATCAAGACAGCATGGTACTGGCACAAAAACAGACACATAGATCAATGGAACAGAATAGAGAGCCCAGAAATAGACCCTCAACTCTATGGTCAACTAATCTTTGACATAGCAGGAAAGAATGTCCAATGGAAAAAAGACAGTCTCTTCAATAAATGGTGTTGGGAAAATTGGACAGCCACATGCAGAAAAATGAAATTTTAACATTTCCTTACACCACACACGAAAATAGTCTCAAAGTGGATGAAGGATCTCAATGTGTGAAAGGAATCCATCAAAATCCTTGAGGAGAACACAGGCAGCAACCTCTTTGACCTCAGCCGCAGCAACATCTTCCTAGGAACATCGCCAAAGGCAAGGGAAGCAAGGGCAAAAATGAACTATTGGGATTTTATCAAGATCAAAAGCTTTTGCACAGCAAAGGAAACAGTTAACAAAACCAAAAGACAACTGACAGAATGGGAGAAGATATTTGCAAATGACATATCAGATAAAGGACTAGTGTCCAAAATCTATAAAGAGCTTAGCAAACTCAACACCCAAAGAACAAATAATCCAATCAAGAAATGGGCAGAGGACATGAACAGACATTTCTGCAAAGAAGACATCCAGATGCCAACAGATACATGAAAAAGTGCTCCATATCACTCGGCATCAGGGAAATACAAATTAAAACCACAATGAGATATCACCTCACACCAGTCAGAATGGCTAAAATTAACAAGTCAGGAAATGACAGATGCTGGTGAGGATGTGGAGAAAGGGGAACCCTCCTCCACTGTTGGTAGGAATGCAAGCTGGTCCAACCACTCTGGAAAACAGCATGGAGGTTCCTCAAAATGTTGAAAATAGAACTACCCTATGACCCAGCAATTGCACTACTGGGTATTTACCCTAAAGATACAAATGTAGTGATCTGAAGGGGCACGTGCACCTGAATGTTTATAGCAGCAAAGTCCACAATAGCCAAACTATGGAAAGAACCTAGATGTCCATCAACAGATGAATGGATCAAGAAGATGTGGTATATATACACAATGGAATACTATGCAGCCATCAAAAGAAATGAAATCTTGCCATTTGCGACAACGTGGATAGAACTAGAGGGTATCATGCTTAGTGAAATAAGTCAAGCGGAGAAAGACAACTATCATATGATCTCCCTGATATGAGGAAGTGGAAATGCAATGGGGGGGTTAAGAGGGTAGGAGAAGAATAAATTAAACAAGATGGGATTGGGAGGGAGACAAACCATAAGTGACTCTTAATCTCACAAAACAAACTGAGGGTTGCTGGGGTGAGGGGGGTTGGGGGAAGGAGGGTGGGGTTATGGACATTGGGGAAGGTATGTGCTATGGTGAGTGCTGTGAAGTGTGTAAACCTGGTGATTCACATACCTGTACCCTGGGGGATAAAAATATATTATATGTTTATACAAAATTAAAAAATTAAATTAAATTTTTAAAAATGACCCAAAATCCCTAAATTGAGATATTACATCACAGTTGTCAGAATGGCTAAAATCAACAAGACAAGAAACAGCAAGTGTTGTTAACGATGTGAAGAAAAAGGAGCCCTCCTGCACTGCTTCTGGGATACAAATTAGCACAGCCACTATGGAAAACACTATGGTGTTTCCTCAGAGTTAAAAATAGAACTACCCTACAATCCAGTAATTGCTCTACTGGGTATTTGCCAAAAAATATAAAAAGACTAATTCAAAGGGATACATGCATCCCTATATTTATTGCAGCATTATTTCTAATTGTCAAAATATGGAAGCAAGCCAAGTGTCCATCAATATATATATATATATATATATATATATATATATATATATATACACATATATAAAACATATTCTTTATCCATTCATATATATATTTAATATATATATATATTACATCTTCTTTATCCATTCATTATCTATCTGTCTATCTATATATATATATAGGCATATTATTCAGCCGTAAATAAGAATGAAATTTTGCCATTGGCAACAACATAGATGAACCTAGAGGGTATAATGCTAAGTGAAATCAGCCAGTCAGAGAAAGATAAATGCCATACGATCTCACTCATATATGTGGAATTTAAGAAATAAAAGAAGCAAGCAGAAGAAAAAGGAGAGAGAGACAAGCCAAGAAATAGACTTCTAACTCTGGAGAACAAACTGGTGGTTATCAGAGGAGAGGTGGGTAGGGGGATGGGTGAAATAGGGGATAGGGATTAAAGAGTACACTTATCATGATGATAATAAATTAAATTTAAAATATCATGACGTAATGATATATCAAAGACAAGAATCATAAAAGCTATCATGAAGAAAAGACAAGTTACTTACAGAGTAAAAACAGTTAAAGTGGACTTCTTACCAAGACTAGGTGCCAGGAGACAATGATGAAGTAGTATTTCCTAAATGATAAAGGGAAGTAATTGCCATATATAATTTTATACCCAGATAAATTATCATCAACACTGGTGGAGGTGGAGATGTTGGGGGAGAGAGGGGATGGGCAAAACTCTCTCTTATCCCAGATCTACAGTAACTAAAAAGTTTACTATTTGCCTAAGTCTATTTTATCTACTGCACCAAAATACTACAGATTGGGTGGCTTAAACAGGTTCATTTCTCACAGTTCAGAAGGTTGGGAAGCCCAAGCTCAATATGCCCGCTGAGGGGCGCCTGGTTGGCTTGGTCGGTAGGGCTTGCAGCTCTTGGTCTTGGGGTCATGAGTTCAAGCCCCACATTGGGTGTGGCACCCATAACCAGGTGATTTTTAAACAAACCTTTTACTTTAGCATAGTTTCAGACTTACAGAAAAGTTGCACAAACCCAGCTCCCCCTATTTTAATATCTCACCTTCTTATAGTATACTTCCTATAGAATACATTTTTTTTCCTAATGTCCCTTTCCTGTTCCAGGACCATCCAGGACACCCCATTACACTGAATTACTAAGCACAGCCCACACTCAGGGACTGGAAAGCTAAGCTAAGAGGAAATATTGACACCAATTATTTGGAATTCTGCTGTATAGTGTATTTACCTTTTCTCCCTATTTACTGAATTATTCAATGTCTCTTTCCTACTCATGTGGGCTCCTGGATATTTATTTTGTACTTTGGATTAGAATCTAATATTTGTTTTTTTACTCAGATTGTTCCAGGTTTGGCCACTGCCAGCTCTCTCAGGTTGTATCCCTTTGACACAGCCCCACTGTTCTGTTTTTGAGCACCTTCCTTCCTTCCTGCTATTTTCAGATGCTCCGGGCTTATGGTGAAGACTCCCTGCTCTGGCCCTAGGATCAGCCATGTCTCCACAGAGCCTCATCTCTTTATCATGACCAGCCTTCAAACAATCTGAGTACCAAATGAAAACTAAATTCCTGGGATCAGAAGCTCATCATTTCTAACTCCTCCTGTAGCCCACAGAGCTCTGGCCTTTCAGAAAATGTAGTGCTGGTGAGCTAGCCCATGACTAACACCACTGACCAAATGGTGTTGACCTGAGCAGCTTTTTAAAAAAAGGCCAAGGGGGCACCTGAATGGCTTAGTGGGTTAAAGCCTCTGCCTTCAGCTCAGGTCATGATCTCAGGGTCCTGGGATCAAGCCCCACATTGGGCTCTCTGCTCGACAGGGAGCTTGCTTCCCCCTCTCTCTCTGCCTGCCTCTCTGCCTACTTGTGATCTCTGTCAAATAAATAAATAAAATTAAAAAAAAAAAAAAAGGCCAAGATGCCTGGGCCAGGCACTTGGGGATTCCAATTTGGGCAATCTGAGATAATGTTCAGACCCTCTAGTTCCATAGGTGATGGTGATGAGCAAACAGGGCTGCAGACAACATACAGATTGTCAGCTTTAGATTATTTAACCTTTGATAATCCATCATTTGCTGAGCAACTACTGTGGGTTACATGCATGATCTTATTTAATCACCACAAAACCCTAGAAATTAAGGTTATCATCCTGTGTTAACCAAGGCTGAGCAATTTGTTCAAGGTCACAGAACAGGGGCATCCACGCTGAAAGAGTTTTAACTGAAGTCACAGCCTGTGCCCAATTCTCCGCCATCTTGTTTCCCACTTGAAAGCACTTCTGTCGAGTGGCTTGTAAGGGTAAGCAGCACTTCCTGCCCGCGGTTGGCCAGGCCCTGGAAACAGGTTATTTTCCCTCATTTGATGGCCACTTACCCTTTTCCACAGCAGCTGAAATAATACACTGTGTTCAATTGAATGGCCAAATCAAATTATTCTGGACTTTGATAAATTTGCTATTAAAGGCTATTTAGTGAAAAGGAAGGAGAGCTAAAACAAGAGGGAATGGAGAGAGGAATTTGACTTAATGACCTCCTAATAGCGAGGCAATATTTGAAGCCCTTCATCATGACTGAAGTTACAAAATAATGATGTGGACTTTAAGCTTTTTAAATCAATTCCCTAAAAGGCACCACATTTGGGAATCAACTAATTATATAGCTTCTCATCTTCCAGGTGGGGATCCTTGACAAAAACATGGACGACCCAGAGAAAGAGCCAGAGATTATGTGCATTCGTTTTCTATTACCACATAACAAATTACCACTAACTTGAGTGGCTCCAAACCACACCCGTTTATGAGTTCATGGCTGTGTAGGTCAAAGGTCTGGGGTGACAGCATGAATAAAGGTGTTGGCCAGGCTGACTTCTCATCTGGAGACTCTAGGGAAGCTCTGCTTCCCAGCTCATTCCAATTGTTGGCAGAATCCAGTCCCTTGCGTCCTCGGACCCAGGACCCTGTTTCCTTGTTATCAGTAGGGGCTGCCCAGCAACGTGATGGAGGTGGCTCCCACATCACGTCACTTGGCTCCGCCATCCCCCATGTTGGCCAGTCCTTCTGTTTGCTCTGACTTCTCTTTTCCAACTTCCAGACCCGGAAGCCAGGTCTTTTAATATCCCTATCTTAAAATCAACTGATTTGGGACTAATTAATCTGCGAAATCCTTTCACAGCAATACCTAGATTGGTGTTTTCATTGACTAACTAGGAAAATATGTGTTTATACCAGGGGCCCAGGAATTTGGGGAACATCTTAGAATTCTGCCTACCCCAGAAAAAGAGAGAAGAGGACGAGAGACAATCATGAAGCAAAATCATCTTGTTTTCCTCTCTGTTTGTTGTCTTTATTCATAGTAGTTCTATATTTCTTTCCCTTTTCTCTCAATCTCTCCTCTAACCAAAATGTTCCCTGCATTGCATGTTACATTGTAGGTAAAACTGAACTGGAAAATTGAAATGCCCTGAAATGTATCCAGTCCGACCAGTGGGGATTTCCCTGTTCCTAACTATGGGCAATGAAAGAGGAGAGGTGGCTACCTGCCCCTTCGCCCTCCCTTCAAGGAATCCCAGTGAAGCCTGGGAAAAGACCCAGCCTACCAACCAACCAACATGGCCGGGAGAGTGCCACAGCAACTGGATGGGGATCCCCCAGTGTTCCTTTAGGTTTGGATCTGAGGAGTCCTGGACAGACAATTCGTGTGGGGTAAAGGCGTGGGACCAGCTTTCTCCACTCCGGGACATCATGGCTCCCACTAAGCCTATGGTTTCTACTTCATACTGGTTCTGATGTGTACAACATACTGTTGGACTCTTCAGAAGAAGGAAAGAAAAAAAAAAAAAAGGTGAGGGGTGCCAGGGTGGCTCATTGGTTAAGCATCTGCCTTTGGCTCAGGTCATAAGCCAAGGGCCCTGGGATCCAGCCCCAGGGGGTTGGGCTCCTTGCTCAGTGGAGACCCTGCTTCTCCCTCTCCCTCTGCCTACTGTTCCCCCTGCTTGTGCTCTCTTACCCTCTCTCTCGCTGACAAATAAATAAGTAAACTCTTTAAAAATATAAAATTTAAATATAAAAAAATAGATTCCTTGCTGTGATTTATATGGTCCTCGAAGTGTGCCCACCACCCCCCACCCCCACCCCACCCACGGCCTCTGCTTGTTACTAGACAATAACTTTTTGAATTCCCACCCCTGTATCAGGAGAAATCTCTACCAGAAAATTGAACAGTGCTAGTTTGAGACCATGGAGGGCCGCATGTATTGCTTCTCAAATCTTCAGAATGACTTGGGGGAGACCCTACGCGGACCAAGTGATTCAGAATTCCTTGGGGGAAGGAGATTTCACTGTCACAAACTCTTTCCCCAGATGACGCTTACACATGCTAATGTTTGAAGTCAACTGATCCAGAGTTTAGAAAAAATTCTGTAAAATAATGAATGTGGATCTGCTTGGTAGTAATTTCTCCTTAATGGGAAAATCATTTAAAAAAAAAACAACTATACAAATATATGTCTTCTAAAATGTATTTAAAACACATACATAAGACCAATATAAATATATTTATATGGCAGTTATTATTAAATTCGGGTAATCTACCTTTTAAAATGGCGCAACACACCTGGGGGGACCAGAAAGTCCGGTCACCTGACGCACACGCTCACTGATTCACTGCGCATGCTCCCTTCAATCAGTAGCCGCCAGTTAGGAAGCCAATGGTCTCCGCACAGGTGTGCGAGGATTCAATGCTCGTTCTGTGTTAGCACGTTTGTCCCACTCAGCTTTTCTCGTAGTTGTAGCTGAGAGATGGCAGTTTTAACGAAAAGCCGATCTTTTCAACAAAAAGTTGAACCGTTCTGAGTGAGGATAAATTATTTCAGCCTCCAGATCCTGAAAAAACTGGAAGGTGAGCTCTCCAAGATGAAATAATTAATGATTTTTGGAGCAGCCATTGCAAAGATACCCAAATATTGCAAAACATGCAATTTGTGTTCTCCTTCCCTTTGCTACAACACCCTCTGTGCTCCAACAAAAACAACGTAAATGAATAGACTTGATGTTGCACCTGATACGAAGTTCTGACTCAGCCCCATTGTTCCAAATGTTAATACCTGATAAAGAGACATAAAGTAGAGTTCATTAAAAGTCTATTCAGTATAATATAATACAAAGTATAAGCTGAAAGACGTTGATTTTATTCTTTAGTTTGTCATATAGTTGTTCAATTATGTAAAGCTGTGTTTGTAGAAGTTATTGTCTGTGATAGTGCATATTAAAGGCATATGAATTATCGATAATAAAAAGACAATTCAATGAAAATTGAGCCAAAGAGGGGCGCCTGAAAGGCTCAGTTGGTTAAACGTCCGACTCAATCTCAGTTCAGGTCTTGTTTCATGGGTGGTGAGTTCAAGCCCCATGTCCGGTTCCACACTGTGCATGGTGCTTACTTAAAAAAAAAAAAAAATGGGCAAAAGATTTGCAGGTATCTCTCACGGAAGAAATAAATAGATGCAAAGGTGTTCAACAACACTAGCCAGAGAAGACATGCAAGTTAACCAAACGAGACACTAGCACACCCCCATTAGAATGGCTAATTTTTTTTTTTTAATGGACCTTACTACAGGCTAGATCTCGGGTCTAGACTTGTATTTTTTAAAAAACCTGACATTACTAGGTGTTGGTGAGGCTGTGGAGACGATGGAATTCTCATTCGTTGCTTAACATGACAGAACTTTATTCTCTTAAGACGTCCAAAATGAAGGTGGCAGGCAGGGTGGTTTTCTCTGTGGCGGTTCTGACCGAAAATCTTCCCTCTTCCAGCTTCCGGTGGCTATCGGCATTTGTTGCTTATGGTGCATCTCTCTGGGCTCTCCTCCAGGGGTCTACTCCAAACTCCCTCGGCTTCTTCCTCATGCAGGTGACTCCAGAGTGTAGCCAGATTTGTGAACCGTGAGCTCTGGCCAAGCCAAAACAGCTGTAAGACGCTGCCACTCATTGGGGGAGGTGTGGATGGATACCAAGAAGGTAACCACAATGCCAGCTACCAGCACAGTTTTGGGGGCACTGCCGTGTCCTGTTGGTGGGCCAAATGCCTCTGCAGGAGCGCCACCTTGAATTCGGGAACACTTTTTTATTTTATTTTATTTTATTTTATTTTATTTATTTGACAGAGAGAGATCACAAGTGGGGGGGACAGGCTCCCCACTGAGCAGAGAGTTCCATGCGGGGCTCGATCCCAACACCCTGGGATCATGACCTGAGCCGAAGGCAGAGGTTTAACCCACTGAGCCACCCAGGCGCCCCTTTATTTTTTTTTCTTTTTAATTTAAATTCAATTAGCCCACACATAGTACATGATTAGTTTTAGATGCAGTGTTCAGCAGTTCATCAGTTGCTCATCCTATCACGTGCCCTCCTTCAGGAACACTTCCAAATAATGTTTAATGAGTGCCATCCCCCCGACCCCAATACATTTGAAGAAAAAAAAAAAAAGGCACTACCTGTTTTCTGGCCATTCCATGTGGTTCCGTTTCCAGGTAATGCTTGGTGAGCAAATGCATCTAGGGATTACCTCTCAAAAGTGTCCTGTGGCCTTTGTCCATTGAATGGGAACCCCTATATTCGTATGCCAGATGTCCGCTTGCCTACGCCTCCTGCAGGGAGGGATAGGGGACCTGAGGGCTCCTCCCCCCCCCCAACACCCGTTCTGCGGGGAAGGCAGCTGGGAGCCCCCGTGCAGCGCGCAGGCGCGGACTGCCTCTCGGGGAACCAGCTGGGCATCCTCGCACCCGGCTCTGTGGGCAGGAGCCGACCCCTTTCAACTCTACCCAAGCCTGCCTGCCTATTGCATACGCGCTTCGTTCTTTCTTTTCCTGTGACCAGGGAGCCAAGAGGGCAGATTCCTCAAGAAACATCCGAGAACAGCCCATCCTCAGTGCGCCCCAGATCGCAGGGCGGCGATTCCCGTGCGTCGACCACAGCCTTTTTCCTTGGGGCGGCTCAGCGCCGGCCTCCCTTTCGCCCCAGCCGCCGGGGGACTGCGCCGGCGGAGGACCCCCTGCGCGCGATGCGGGAGAAGGCCTCGCGCAGCCCTGGACCTCTCCGTGGGAACGCGCCCGCGGTCGCCCTGCCCGGGGGCCCGCGCCGCGCCCCTCCCCGCCCCCGGGGCCCGCAGGCGCGGCCTGTGATCGCGTTCCAGGGAGCAGGCGGGCTCCCGGGCCGGGCCGGCGGAGGCCGGGCGCCTGTGATCTGCGGCCAGGGAGCGCGCGCGCCGAGTGTCCCCCGGGCGCCCGCCTCTGATCGCCCGCCAAGCGCGGCTCCGGGCCCGCGCTCGGTGCTCCCGGCGGGGGTGGCCCCGGGCAAAGGGACGGGGGAACCCGGCTCGGCCGGGGACCTTGGTGCGTTGCGGCTGCTCCTTGGCCTCGTGCGCCCGCCTGCCCCCACGACGTTGGCCAGGTCCCGGGAGGGCACCCCCGCTCGCCTCAACACCTTCGCAGCAAGGATCCCTCCTGTCCACTCACCGGACGGAGCCAGGGGCACAGCCCACCCCCAGCCACAGGACCTGGCCCTCCGCCGCTCATCACGTGCGCGAGAACAGAGGAAAAGGTGGATTCGGGCCGCCTTGTGGGCAGCAGGGCCTCTGCTTTGCTGAGCAAGGGTCTGGCCAGAGAGAACCCGCTCATGGTATTTTTGCTGAATACAAGGTGGTTATTAGAACAGGTGTGAATCGTTTAGCAAGAAAGAAACATTTCTTCCAAAAACGGGTCCCTGTGCAATCTCAAAGCAGACAAAAGCCCCACATTAGCATCGGTTGTGCAAAGCCACCTGTTCAAATAACTCCGGCAAATAGAGCAGAACAGCCTTGGAAGAAGAAAAGAACACAAAGCAGAGCAAATACTTGAAAACAAGTCCTAGGGTGAAGCTTCATCAGAGTCACAGGCAGGAATGGGGAGAGGTGCTGCCCGCTTGTAACCCACACTTGCAGGACCTATTTTTAGCAGCCTATTTGCTTCCATTAGATGTTGAGATAGCCGTTTTCTGAGCCTTGTCAAAGTACAAATGCAGGAGGAAAATCCCGCCTGCCCTAACCCAGCGCGAGTTTATGTTTGCGAATCCTGATTTCAGGCCACGGGCGCGCGGATGGGATGTTGTGAGCAAACAGCAGCTAGGCGCTGGAGAGACTGCGTCTCTGGTTGTTGTTACTACTGTCTGCTTAGGTCCCAGGAAAACAAAAACACGATTTCGTCAGCATTAATTTTCAACATTTTTGAAATGTTATTTTTACATTTGCTTTGTGGCGTAAGAGAAAAGCGGAGGAAGGAGTGGAACACGGCAGGGAAAGGAGCCAAGAGAAACTTGACTTGGGGAGAGTGGGTGGGGGATCAAAGGTGGTGGTGGCGGAGCTGGGGGAGGACCAGGGCCCCGCACTGTGGGAACAGAGCCCAGTGATGCAATGGGAACACGGGCAAACAAGGGGCCAGAACCAGCCCTAGATCAGGGCAGGAGGCCAGTCTCCATAGGATGAGGTGTTTGAGAGCCAAAGGGCACAGCTCTCCAGAGCCGCTGCATGCAGGGGCTCGGTCCACGGTGTGGTTCACGAGCCAGCGGCCTCAGCATCACCTGGAAGCTTGTGCAATGCAATGCTCTCGGCCCTGCCCTCTGATCTATAGCACATCATCAGCAAGATCCCCAAGTGGATTTTATGCACATTAAAGATCCAGCAGTACCGGGGCGCCTGGGTGGCTCAATGGGGTTAAGCCTCTGCCTTCGGGCTCATGTCATGATCTCAGGGTCCTGGGATCAAGCCCCGAGTCAGGTTCTCTGCTCAGCAAGGGTTCTCAGCAAGCCTGCTTCCCCCCATCCCTGCCTCTTTGCCTACTTGGGATATCTCTTTCTCTCTCTGTCAAATAAGTAAATAAAATCTTAAAAAAAAAAAAAAAAAAAAAAGATCCAGCAGTACTGATCTAGACCACTCAGGGCAGCCAGGATGCTGAACGGGCTGCCCGAACGGCCCCAGCCCACCTGCAGGATGGATCTGTTGCCTGACTCCATCCTCAAAGGGGCGACGACATCAGGCAGCATTGATGGTATGAGTCGTCCTGGGCCTGGGAGGGCCTACCGGCTGGGGTTGGCAGTAGACAGGATGGCCTGTGTCGTCCATGCTGTCCTTACTTGTGCAGCTGAGGTTTTAGCAGGTGTGGGCTGTGGGTATTGGCCAGCTCTCCCCACACTTCCACGTGTCAGCCCAGAACCCAGAGAACCCAAGAATTCTAAATGTGAATCAGGCCTTCCAGGTGATTCTGAAGGATTTCCAAGATGGGACAATAAAACATCTATTAGTGAACATTGTGTTAGCTTGACTTTAGCTAAACCTATTTAGACATATGATATGTGGGCCTCCGTTTGTTCTCTTGCTCTGAGCTGGAAAATATTAGGGGTGGGGCCTGCCAGTAGTAGATACTTTTTCCATCAAAGCAGAGAAAAAACAGAAATGATTGGCATAAATAGCACACTTAGTACATAAAAACACGTCTCCAATCAATGATCGCAAAGTTTAACTACATCTGAATTTTTTCATGTTGAGATGTGGGTGACGGTTATTTGCCATAAGCAAGGATCAGCTTGTTCAACAATACTCCGTATGAAAGCCATTCATTCTCTCAACTGACACTGATTATTCTTCTCCTATGGTCCAGATGCCGTGTTTAGCCAGGCTCCGATAAAAGAGAACTCATTGACCTTGAACACTCCCTTGGCACCTTAAGGAGAAATCTTTCTTTACTAAGGCAGCCTGGTTCTTCAAGTTCCTTCTCCCCAAAATGAGGAACTCCAAGTCAAATCCTCCAAGATCCTCGCACCAACTATGTCCCAAAGTGAATATGAAGGATAATTTGGCTTAATAGGCAAGACCGGCAGGTGGCTGGTGGTCACATTTATACCTTTGGCTATAGACAGTGAAGCCAAATTCACTAATTTCCTGTGTGTTATGCAGGATGTGGGCAATTTCCTTATTATGTTTGATATCTTGCAATATGATTGTTGAAATATCTATATTGATAAGATTTCTGTGTTGTTTACTGAGGATGAGTTCTTCCCTTCCAGAAGGCTCCCAAATACCACTTCCTCCAAATCAGGTGTGGTATCTACTACTTCTTCATTAGGGAGAAAGCAGTAGGGTAAACTCACTCATCTAAAGTATTAGTGACTTCATGTTTTATCCCTTCATAAGAACGCAATATCTTATTTTTAAAAGTCAAGAGCACAAGGTATCCATAGGAATGCATCACCAGTGATGGCCCTTCAAGCATCAGTGAGAAACATATTCTATGTAGAGGATTTTCCCAGGACTCCTTAAGTCACAGTAACATGGGTGGGCATCTGGTCTACCTCCTCAAAAACCAAGCTTTGAAGAGAGGCTCCTGGCACTGATGAAATCAACATAGTGATATCTTGCTCTGGTAGAGGTAACTATTGCTGGTTTCAATATGGAACTGATTCTCAGATAGGTTGTATTATCTCCATCCAAAGGCCAGGAAATTCTTTAAGCTCTAGTCATGTTCTATTTAGCGGCAGAGGGAACAGAGGTGAGAAAGCAAGGAAAGAACCCAGAGTTACCGGCAGATGGCTAAGCTGTTCTCCTCCCTGGGTGGCATGTGTCCAGCAGCAGTCATCATGGCTGAGCTGACGTGATGATACAGTCTTCCTACTCAACCATTCCCCAGGAGCCCACCTGCTTGAGAAGGACTTGAAAGTCTAAATTCCACCCAAACAAGTCATTGTCTTAGATTGCTAGTTGTCATCTGCATTTCTGCCCCTGCACTTGGAAATCAAAAGCTCAAACATTATTACAAAATGGGGAAACACTAAGTTTCTCAGAAAATTTTGCCTAAAATTTCTTTTTGCCTGATAATTTGATTTTAGATGCCTCCCGCCCCCCCCCCCAAAGACATGTGGTAGCAAATTTAGACCCATTGTGTAATTTCAAAGCCAGCATTTCAGTAAAACCATATGTGATATACAGGAGACCATTATTGTCCTTGTTGGATGGTGTATGGACAAAGTAGGTCGTGTTCATCACTATTAACTTGGTTTTCTTCTTAACCCTTCCACAGTGATATTTAGGTCTTTATTTAAAAAGATTTCCAAGTTTTAGAAATGAATGATTATCTGACCTAAAAGTGTGGTTCAAAAATTGTTTTTGAATGCAAAGCCTCACTAAGCCCAGTGTTCATGTGGCCTGGACTTTTAATGGGAATAACATCGGAATTTTCAAACTGGCCAGATAGTGCAAGAGAATAGGAACACTGGAATGATATGTAGACCATGATAAAAACTTTTCTAAGGAAGCGTACAGCTCATGAGCTAATGGAGTATCTGATGTAAAGGTGTTGAAGTTAGAGCATTTGTGTGGACAGATAAGACATTTTTCATAAATAAAATATAAACTCACTATTCTAACTGAAAGAGGCAATATGACTTCTCTTTATAATTTCTGGACCTTAGAATTAACTCATGCTTGTTGTAGGTAATTTGGAAAGTGAAAATAAAGAAGAAAAATTAAAAAATCAGTGATAATCAAATCTCTTAGAAATAACATTGTTAATATTTTTATTACTTTATTTCAGAGCATTAAAGATATGAATGTGCTTTACAAGGTATTTAAAAATTAGACGATTTTTCTCATTTAATATTATAAAAGGAGTATTTTTGGAAATTATCTTTGGAAAGACTATTTTGTTGGCCTCCTAATACTTTATTGCATGAATATACCAAATTTGGACCTTTTCTGGAATATAGCTTATTTCCATTTTTGATTTTACAAGTAGTATTGCAACAAATATATTTGAATATGGGTTTTCTCATTAGAATTCATAGTTCTATCTTTGAAGTTGATGCCTAGAAATTTTTGAGCCAAAATACAGGAATGTTTTAAGGACCTTAACATGTGTTACTATGTGACATCTCAGAAAGTTTGCAATTTACATCTCCACCAGCAGTTTTGAAAACGCTTGGTTTGTTATGTCCTTGCCACAAGTAAGTACTATCTCTTAACTATGGCAAATTGGAGACCATAATGCACCCTCATTATTTTCACTACATTCACTGTAAAACAGCAAGGAAGAAAAACTATAAAATTCTAGAAAAACTAGAAATATTTAGTAAAAGAAATCAAATTTCAGTAGAACTGTAAAGTGACCAGAGACGTTCATCTGTTTTGTAGAATCAGACATTCCTATTTCTCAGCACTCTTTCAGATTGCCAAGGTGAACTTTCTTGAAATTGGTTTCCTATCTGGAGGAAAGGAATTCTAGAACAAATATCCTTGGCTCATGTGCTTGTATATTTACAGGTAGCATCAACATAGCAATGATGCTTTCTTCTAAAGTTCACTGGTGCCAGAACCAGATGGGTTAAACCAAATCTTTAAGAAAATGAATGAAAAGAAGTTCGTCTATTTTCAGATTAGGAAAATGCACAGCAGGATAAGCCTGATGGGTACAACTCCAGATAGGAATGTCTTATGTATCACGGGCAAGAACGAGAGCCTTCTGGTGGAGATGAACTGACTCCAGAACACAAAGTTTGGAATCGTCCACGGGGTTTTTGTTGAAGGGCAACGAACAGCACTTGGTGTTTCAATTGTCCGTGGACACCCCAGGCAACCACTTCTAACCCCGGTTCTGTTCTTGACAAAACCTCCACTCAGAACATGGGGGACCCCCCAGGTGGCTGCTCCCTCCAAAAACGGAGTAAAAAACGGTCCTGGAGATCTGGCCCATAGTGATTCTGCATTTGACATTGTCATGGCCTTAGAAGATCACATAAGGCTGGCTCTTGCCTGCATGGAAAATAAATCCGTTAGCAGGAGGCACCATGAGTCTACCTGCTCCCTGGTGAAGAGCATTTGCTTCCAGCTAGATGGGAAGCCTGCAGCATGGAGGGGGCTGGACCAGCCCTACTCACAGAACTAGAATCGTCTGATGATCTCTACAGACCACGGGGAGTCAACTCCGGCTTTGCCGAATATGGAGTCTTCATTGTGGCTGAGCTGTGGCACTTTTTCTTTTCTTCTTCTTCTTCTTTTTTTTTTTTTTTTAAACTGATGTCTACATCAAAGTTGCAGTAAGAGTACAATGAACTCCAGTGCATCTCTCATCCAGGTTTGCTCATTTAACATGTTTAACTACATTTGCTTTCTCTCTTTATAGATAAGATAGGTAGGTAGGCAGAAAAATTGTTTCTGATCCCGGATGATATATGATATGACATATATGATATGACATCATATATAATACAATATAATATATAACATATATATATAACATAATTCTTTTTATTGAACTATTTGAGTAAGTTACAGACACCATAAGCCTTCCCTGCTAGATACATCAGTGTGTATTTCTTGAGAATAAGGACATTCTCTTACATAACAGGGTTTGAGAAATTTAATATTGATAAGACTCTATTATCTATTATCTACAATTCTCATTCTTGTGTTACCAATTGTCTCAGTATTGATTTTTTTTTTTTTTTTTTTTAATCCCAGGATCCTAGGAGCCTGGATCATGTCCTGAGCCAAAGGCAGACACTTAATGACTGAGCCACCCAGGGGCCCCTGTCATTAACATTTTTAAAGAGTACAGGCCAAAGGTTCCTGACTGGCTCAGTCAGTGGAGCACATGGCTCTTGATCTAGGGGTTCTGAGCTCTAGATCCACGTTGTGCATCAGATTACTATAAAATAAAAAAACTGGTTTTTTGTTTTGTTTTGTTTTGAGAAGAGTACACGTCAGTGGTTTTGTAGAATGCCCTCAATTTGGGATTGTCTGTTGACTTGAGATTATGCTTTTTTTCCCCCTTAGTGGAAAGGCAGAAGTACCCCAGAAATGGTATGATGTCATTGCCTCGCACATCAAGGGGCAGGGTGTCAGGTGGTCCTTTACTGGTGACCCATGGTCACTTGGTTAGGGCGGGGTCTGCCAGAGTTTTCCACTTTAAAGAAACAATTCTTCCCTTATGAACTGATTAGTCTGAAAAGATACTTTCAGTCTGTGCAAATACCCTGTCCTGTCCCTCTGCCTCCCAAAACCCATTCCTCCTATATCCATTTAGCAGCCTCTGTTGGATGTTGTCTGAATTATTTCTGACATGAGGACTGCCATGTGGTACTTCTTCCGTCACTCCTTCCACAAGTACTAGTTGATATTTTACTGCAAAAACAAAACAAAACAAAACAAACTTTCCCTTTTATCGATCACCTATCTTATTAGAATCAGTATGGATTCATGGATTTTTTTTTTAAAAAAAACCCATGTGCTCTAAAATTGAAATATAAAAAATCCTCCATCCTCTGTTGATGGTTTCTTTCTTACAGCACTCTTAACGTGATATAAACTCTGCCTCAAAGAGACTCGTTTTTAATTTTTGTCTAGTAGTTTGCAAAATTTAATTTAAAAAATGTTTTGCACGTAATGCCCTCCAAAATTAAATATGATTAACTTTTGGATCAAACACTGTTTTTGGAATACCCAAAGCTTCCATCTATTGGGATGGATAATTGTGAGTTGGCTAGTCTTATGAGCATGGTTGCTGAAAGACAGAATTTAGTCAAAACCATCCAATGTAAGCTTTCCGCAAAACATTCTTAGTGTATCTAAGTCTTGATCTTGGTTCTTCTTGAAGAATCTTACCATCCCAATGTTGACCCCCAAGGCAAGTTAGATGGGCCCAGAGTATACATGGGGGTCTTACAGGGCTGAGGCAAGTTATTCCTTTTATTAATGTTATTTTTAAGTTCTAAAATCAAATAAACATATGTTTCTCTCTGTTTTTCAACACACACTGCTGTTTTAGTTTTTAGGAGGGAAAATGAGGTTATTTTCCTTAGAACATTAGATTTAAAAAGTACAAGTTCACTTAATCCATATTCTTTCTGTTTTCCAAGGGAAATCAACAGCTCACACATAAAACCTTAAGTTCCTCAGAGGACTTTTTTTTTTTTTCCTCAGAGGATTTTTCAAGTGGCCTGGTGTGTTCTTAGGGACCTTCCCCGAGAGCATGCTTTAGATTCAAGAATATAGCGGGTATAAACACATACACAGTATTGTTTTGTTTTTTCGGTATCTTTTTAGACTAAGGGGGAAAAAACTCTTAATTTCGAGCAGGAATTTCATTATTTTTAACTTTTTAATGTTATGGAGTATTGCAAATGCAGAGTGGAGACTTTTGAAAGCCTATGAGGTTGAAGTTTAAGCATAAATATGAAATAATTTTTGCTTGATATGGTAACAATTAATGAAGAGGCTAGTATTTATTGAGACCTAATTACATATTCAGCACTGCCCTAAAGCAGTGCTTCTCAATGATCTGGGATTAAGAATCAGTTTAATTACTTTTTAAAGATTTTATTTATTTGGGCGCCTGGGTGGCTAAGTGGGTTAAAGCCTCTGTCTTCGGCTCGGGTCATGGTCCCGGGGTCCTGGGATCGAGCCCCGCGTTGGGCTTTCTGCTCGGCAGGGAACCTGCTGCCTCCTCTCTCTCTCTTGCCTGCCTCTGTCTACTTGTGATCTCTCTCTGTCGAATAAATAAATAAAATCTTTTTTTAAAAAAAGATTTTATTTGTTAGAGAGTGAGCGCACATGAGAGAGAGCACAGGCTGGTGGGGGGAGGGGAGAGGTAGAGGGAGAAGCAGACTCCCCACTGAGCAGGGGCTGGACATGGGGTTCAGTCGATCCCAGAACCCTGGGATCATGACCTCAGCCGAAGGCAGACACTTAACCAACTGAGCCACCCAGGTGCCCCTATTTAATTATTTTAAATTTTCAGTCCACTGCAAATTAATGCAGATTCCACCACTTACGGCGAGAACGTAGCTCAGGCTACATGCTCCTCACCATACAAGGTCAACACTCAAATTCCTCTCTAGCCTGCTGGACAAGATTCCACCAATCCAGAGTTCGGATGTCATGGCAATGTCAAATAGTTGCAGACGGTTCGTGGACTGGTATTAGTTCACAGACCGTATACTGTGTCACAGTCACATTTAAACTTTGCAAGAGCCCTCTGAGCAAAGCACCATTCTGATCTCAATCTTACAAAGGATTGATGTGTAGTGCTCTTCCTGACCATAAGATCTCACGGTTAGCAAGTGATAGATCTCCTGTCCACAGCCAGACAGCCAATGCGCAGAAGGAGCCAGTATTTGAACCTAGAAGACTGTCTCCAGAACTTGTGCTTGTTTCCTTTGAACTCTATGCGTAGTAAGAACAGTTTGGCAGAGACCATCAGATGAGGAGCTCCTCAAACATATCTTCCATGGTCTACAGACCCACCTTCATCCACACCCATCTTGCTCTCTTCTCTTGGTGGAAGAGGGCGACCCTCTTCTTGTCCAAGGTCAATGATGCAATCCCGTCTCTTTGGAGGCTCTTGGCCCTGTGATCATCCCAACCAAAGCAACTATGCAAGGGCAGGAAATAGATTCACTTTCCAGATGAAGCAACTGAAGTTGAAAAAGATTGAGAAACCTGTGCATAGAAGGAGGGCTACGTGGCTAGAGGGTGACATATCCCATTTTTGTTGTGGATGGTGCTAGTTTATTGCTTAGGCACCTTAGCTGGTTGACACTTTCCTTTCAGTCAGAAATGTCCCACTTTGGATAGTACATTCTCCTGGTCACCCATTTTACTAGCAAGTGGCAGAGACAGAATTGGCAGGCAGATCTGTGGGACTGACTCCAAACCAGGGCTTTCTGCCCAGGCAGGCTACATCTTAAAATGTCAGAATTATAAAGTTTAAAAGAAAGATTTCTTCCGGAGCACCTGGGTGGTTTAGTTGGTTAAGCATCTGACTCTTGGTTTCAGCTCCAGTCATGGTCTCAGGGCCATGAGACCGAATCCTATGCTGGGTTCTGCAGCCAGTATGGAATCTGCTTGTCCCTCTCCCTCTGTTCCTCCCCTCTGCTCACACTCTCTCAAATAAATAAAATCTCAAAAAAAAAAAAAAAGGAGCATTTCTTCTGTCATTATTCATTTCAGCAAACATTTATTGAGCATCCCCTTTGTAACACTTTGCTGTAAGATGTAATTAAAAAACAAAGAGGGCACCGCTCAAGTCTTTAGAAGCTCTTGGTTGAGTGAAGAAACAGGTCTAGTTAGGCTAGGCTACAGAATTTACAGGGCCCAGTGCAAGATGACAAAGCAAGGTCCTTTGATTAAAAATTAAGTGTTTCAAGATGGCAGCAAAGGACATCAAGCTAAGTTTAGACTTGGCAACAAAGGACATCAAGCTCAGTTTAACACATGGGTTGGTCGGGTATTACAGAAATACATAGATAGGAGCAACCCAGGAAAAGGTTGATCCTAAAATGGTCTCCTAGAAGGGATGAAAACTGGGCTGACCCTAGAGAATGGGCCCCTTCAAGGACATTGCTCCAGCTGCCGGAAGTGCTGCTAGTAGGCAATGTCCAGCCACCAGCCCTTCTGGGAGCATCCCATATGCAATAGCCAATCAAGGCAGGAGTATCTTTAAAGGCCTGGACATCAGCCCATAGCAGGACACTCTGATGGGCTATGTGAGTTCCAGGAACCCTGGCAGGGTCAGCTAAGGTCACCCAGCCGGCATTCCAGCTTCATCCAGCTTTTCCCTCTGCCCTATCCTGTTTCTTCCCTTGTGATTCTACAAGCACTGATCTCAAAGGCACCCCTAATAAACATTCCCAACACGCCACCTTGGAGTCTGTGTCCCAGAGAACCGAAATGCAACAGGTATCGAAAATGATTCCAATACTCGGTGTTGGGGGTTTTGCTTGAAAATTATTGGTTATATATATAATATTGTCTCTAAATCCCCCAAATGAAACACAAAATGGAATTACTTTGTGTGTGAATATGGTTAACCTTTGTTTAAAATACAGAATTTGAGGGGTACCTGGGTGACTCAGTCAGTTAAACGTCCAAGTCTTGATTTCAGCTCAGGTCATGACCTCAGGGTTGTGGTATCAAGCAGCATGGCAGGGGCGAGGATCCCCCACATCCTCAGTGGGGAGTCTGCTTGAGATTTTCTTTTCCTCTTCCTCTCCTACTCCCTGATCCCCATCCCCTGGGCTCACACTGTCTCTAAAAAAAATCTTTTAAAAAATATTCAATTTGATGTGTCTGTTAGCCATTTGTATGTCTACTTTGGAGAAGTGTCTGTTCATGTCTTCTTCCCATTTTTTTGACGAGATTATCTGTTTTTTGAGTGTTGAGTGAGGAGTTCTTTATAAACAGTTCGGAGATTCCTTAAGAAATTAAAAATAGACCCTATGACTCTGCAATTGCACGCCTGGGTATTTACCCCAAAGATACAGATGTAGTGAAAAGAAGGGCCATGTGTACCCCAATGTTCATAACAGCAATGGTCACAATTGCCAAACTGTGGAAAGAGCCAAAATACCATTCAACAGATGAATGGATAAAGAAGATATGGTCCATATATACAATGGAACATTATACCTCCATCAGAAAAGATGAATACCCAACTTTTATATCAACATGGATGGGACTGGAGGAGATTGTGCTGAGTGAAATAAGTCAAGCAGAGAGATTCAATTATCATATGGTTTCACCTGTTTGTGGAGCATAAAGGAATAACCTGGAGGACATTAGAAGAAAAGTGAATTGGGGGAAATTGGAGGGGGAGATGAACCATGAGAGACTGTGGACTCAGAAACAAACTGAGGGTTTTGGAGGGGAGGGGGCTAAGGGGTCAGGTGAGCCTGGTGGTGGGTATTAAGGGGGGCACATATTGCATGGAGCACTGGGTGTGGTGCATAAACAATGAATCTTGGAACACTGAAAAAATAAAATTAAAAAAATTAAAATTTTAAAAAGAAAATAATAGTCAACTTGATAAGGATCAACATGCCCATTAAAATGCCTGCTTTGTGGAAGCAAATCCATGAATTTTTTGCAATTCTTAAGGAACTCTAGAACCATTTTCAGCCTGTACTTGTGGAATGATGTCATTTATAACTTTCTAAGAATATAATTTCCTTGTACTGACACACTCAATTTTCAATCAAAGATCTTTTGAGAATTCAATCAGTTGATCACTAAATGGGGTTAACCATTAACATGGTTTTTAGGAGTTTTCTTTTAGTTTGAACTTTCTTAGTTTTCTTCATTCCAAGTGAAATTTGACCAAAATTTCCTTTTGGTCAAAATATAATTCAACTATTCCCAGAACTACATTAGAGAAACTGTAAACTTTTTTTTCCCCTTGAGATGTGGTACCCAGAATGTCATAAATTATCTTGAGTAAAAATGTTATCTTGAAAACACTCCAAAACAGAATTGTGGAAAGTGACTTCACATTCAGGTGCTAAATTTAACACATTTCAAGACATAGTATTCTAAACATCACTAAACTTTTCAGAATTAGGTAAGAAACAAATAGCTGCGTAATCTCTGGTCAGACCCTCTGTAAGAAAAACATAGATTTCCCTCAGCTCACACAGGAACAAGGTAGTCACCTGATAAGTTAACCAATGACTAACCAAATTATCATAATAACAAGTCTAATTCACTGCATTGAATTGACTTAAACTGTTTCTTCACAAGGCAGCAACCAATTATGGTATTAGGAGGAAACTTCTGGAGGTGATGGGTAAGTTTATGGTATAGATTGTGGCGATGATTTAAGAAGCATAAGCTGATCTAAACTTATCAAGTTGTACACATTAAATATGTAGCTTTTTGTATGCCCATGTACCTCAGTCAAGTGGTTAAAAAGGAACCCAGAAAGATCTTACAGTTCCTTTGGATAAGTGGGATTTATCTTATTAATTGGCCAGAGGAAATATAGGCCTGGACCTCTCATGTACCAAGAGCTTAAAGTGAGGCCATTGGCTAGGGGTCACAGGACAAGGCTTCCACAAGTTCATATTTTAAGAACTCAGCACAGGTAACTTCCCAGATGCAGATTGGTCACTGAATTTAAATGAGATTCTAAAAGAAATACAAGGCTGAGAACATTTTTCCTGAATTGCAAAAAGGGACATGCAACAGAAAATAAAGGAACACAATACTGACCTAACCGCTGCCCAATCAAAAAAAAGAAAAAGAAAAGGAAAAAAAAAACCCACTTTAATATCCTAGAAACTTCCTTTTTGTTTCTCCCAATTACCAACACCTTCCACCTCCCCAAAGTGAACCAAGTGTCATGACTTTGAACACTACGGTTTCAAGATCTTTGGAACTTTGCATAAACAGAGTCATCATTAACCTTTGGGGGCAGATTTAAGTTTTTGAGATTCACCTGTGTCGTCGATGTGGTGTAACTGCTTCCATTGGTGTGGAGTATTTTATCACATCGTGCATTTTCCTCCTGCTGGTGATGAGCTTTTGGATTATTTCCAGTTTGGGACTCCTAGGAATTATGTTTCTAGAAACATCTTCGAACTTTTGGAGCCCATGTATACATTTGGAGTAGAGTTAATGGATCACAAGGTGTGCAGCTTGAGTAAATGCCATCAAAGTGTTTTTCCAAAGTTGTTTATTCGATGTACTCTTTTTTACACACACAGCAGTGCATGAGAATTCCCATAGCCGCAGCGGTGCTTGATGGGTTTCCTTTTTTTAAAGATTTTATTTATTTATTTGACAGAGAGAGATCACAAGTAGGCAGGGAGCAGTGGTGGGGGGGCTGGGAAGCAGGCTCCCTGCTGAGCAGAGAGCCCGATGCGGGGCTCGATCCCAGGACCCTGAGACCATGACCTGAGCAAAGGCAGAGGTTTTAACCCACTGAGCCACCCAGGTGCCCCGATGGGTTGCTTTTTCATTGTAGCCTGCTAGCGGATGTCCAGTGCTAGCTGGACATGGCTTTAATTTGCATTTCCCTGGTCACTGATAAGAGTAAGACATTTCTAGCTATCAGTCACTCGGATATTCTCTTTTGCAAGGTACATTTTTGGGTCTCTAGTCCATTCCTCTAACTGGGCTTTCTGTGTTTTTCTTTTTCTTTTTTTTTCTTGTGTTTTTCTTAATGATCTCTTAGTTCTTTATGTTCTGTGGTCCTGGTTCTCAGATTTTAGTATCAGAAGCACCCAAAGGGTTTGTTAAGACACAGATTCCTGGTCCACACCACCAGTTTCTCATTCAGTAGATCTGGGAAGGGACACAAGAATTTGCATTTCTGACAAATTCCCAGGTGAGGCTGATGCTGTGGGTCCGGGGACCACCCTTTGAGAACCAACGTTCTACAGTGTTTTAGTGTAGCAGCAATAAATGCTTCCTGTTAGTTCAGGGCTAAGTCACCTTTCAAAAAAACAAAACAAAAACCTCAACAACTTAATACTTGTTCAAGCCTAGGGCAGAAGCTAATACTCTATCCCTTCCTGGAAGGGATGCAACCAGGCTGGTGTTTCAACCTGTCTGAAACCCACCTGGCTAAACTTAGAATATTTGATACATCTAGTTAGCCAAGAGAACCAGTTGATAATGAAGACATTTTTTGATCTCTGGAAAACTTGTTGGCTTTCAACAGCAAGGACATGAGTCAGTAATCCCTCTAAGAACAAAACACAGACCCCGGAAAGGAGATGAAAACTGTCATTTATTTCAAATGAATTTTGTTTCATTAGAAAAAAAATGCTATGACATTAAAACAGAAATAAAATAGATACTTTTTTTTTAAACTGCCTTTCACCTCTAGAGACCAAAAAAAGCGCATACACGTTTCCAGTATTTCCGCTGTGTTAACAAACCTCATTGTCATCATTGTTGTCCTTCAGTCTCCTGAAATACTACCCACGACTACAGAACGACTTACTGACTTGCTGAACTAGACGTTCACCTTATCATTTCTAAATACGAGGAGTCCAACAGCGACTGCACTCAGTGTATCTTGTGTAGTTTGCTGGGTGTGCTTTTTAAGGCTTGATGGTATGAAACATCTGTTTCTCTCTTTGAAGAGTGCCCAGATCTGCTGTATTGAGGGCGTATCGATGAATACAGGCAACTCGACGGTGGTCACGCCTTCACCTGGAGGTCACGAGCATCTACTTAGAACCGCAACCGTAAAACCTTTAGCAACCTGAACTCACGCACCGGAGCCACCATCCAGAAGAACGAAAAGACCCATGGTTCAAATAAAGTGCAGCAGGCCTGGAGAGTAGAGCAGTTTGCAGAGTCGCTCATCAGAAAGACCCAAACGAAGCACTAGTAGTGGTCCCAAGGAGAATAACCTGGGCAGCCCCTGGGTGCACCCCAAGAACACACTGCACAGTCATTGCCATCTTTGCCGAAGAGGTTTGGGCTTCCTCACCAAGTCAGGAAAGCCTGCGTGTGCAGAACAAGGATGGCAAGAAAGGCTAAATCAAAAAGGCTTTTAGTCAACAGACCGTTAGGGGGCAGTGAGCCAGAAATCCAGATAAGACAACTGCTCTGTGATCCAGAATTATAGCTAGTGGTTGGGTCTTTCCGGAAAATGTCACCACGCTGAGCCCTGGGGCAGAAGTGGTGCCCGTGGTGGAGGTGCGCACATCCAGAAGGTGACCGATGGTCACATGTGTGTCCTTCGTGATCAAGTCACCCATGGTGAAGAGGCATGATGTTCTCTTCCTTGTCTTTCAGCACGTGTCATTAAACACCGCCCTCCTGTGTGTCAAGCATATATCCTTTTTGGGAGGGGGTCACTCTAATGTCCCTTAAAGTGTATTTTCAGTTTGTCCTATTAGTTGTATCTGTACGATTTCAACCAGAGGCCTCTGGGGAGAAATAATGGATCCCCGTGAAGTTAAAGGAAGTGGCCAAACAAAACGGCAACTTCACACAGTCTTCAAGTAAATAGAATCCCTGATATCACTGGAAAGTAATATGTAATTTGGGAGGGCAGTAAAAAAAGAAAAAGAAAAGTCTGTGACAACTTTGTCTTATACCTAACAAAATGAGGTTTGGCTCTGACGTCTCTTTAAGGCACCAGACCTGGTTAACAGCTTTTACTGGTGTCCTGCACCTGTGATTTGGATAAGAAAAAAACAAACAAACTATAATATATAAATAAAAAAATAGTACATCATCCTGCTCGAGCTTGAAATCACCAAGTGAAGTCGGAGGAAAACTCCAAACATCTTGTATGTGTAAAATATTTTTTGCTAGTGTAAAAAGTACAATATATAGTTACACAGTGCAGAAACTATACAAAATGCCTTTGGAACAGACTTGATGTTGGGGTAGGATCACAGCGCTGTCTCAAAAATAGTGAAGGCTGAGGGCTGTCCATTGGAAGCATTCATAATCACGTGGTCTCTGTGAGTAATATCTGGGTAATTCCTTTTGAAATACTCCTAGAAAAAAAAGAAGAAGAAGAATGACAGGTGTAAAAAGAACATGTTTAAAAGTTTCCAAGTCCTCCTCCCCAAGGTGATGCATGTCTATGCCCACGTCTTCACGTGAAGGGCATCCCACTGCTGGTGGAGGTATAATTAAAAAACAAAAAAACAAAACAAAACAAAACACCAAAAACCAAAACAGGGACTTGTTCCCTTCAATGAAGGAAGCAGCCGATTAAACTCCTCAGCGGAGCTGGGCTTAATGCCAAACAACCTGTAGCTCCCCTTTTGCTTCTGATCATTCTGATTCACAGATACGTTTTATCACTACATTAAATTGATAAAGCAAAATCATTTTACTGACACAAAACCTGAAGATAAATTAAAAACAGGGTGACAAAGAGGCCGGGGA
This sequence comes from Mustela putorius furo, assembly GCF_011764305.1. Classification (NCBI taxonomy): domain Eukaryota; kingdom Metazoa; phylum Chordata; class Mammalia; order Carnivora; family Mustelidae; genus Mustela; species Mustela putorius. Next base: position 1,008,789 of record NW_025422117.1, on the reverse strand, counting down.
ATCTAGTGTCGGTACGAGGGTTTCTCATTTTCACACATAAAATGAGCACAATAGATCTGGATGTTAATATCAGGTTGTAATCCCTATATTTTATAAACTCTGATTGACAAGCATTGAAACGCCGGCGTATACGTATGAAATATCCCGGCGTTTAATTTGCGCGGCAAAGCAGTTACCGGGCCCTATAGAAATGTGATCTGTGGATAGTGGGCGACAATAATGAAAAGAGAAGCAAGAGCTTTAACAATGACTCAACCAAGCAACTTCTCTAAAATGTAAGATGATACCAAATAATAGGACAGTTCTTTGCCAAGCCTTTGAGTTCTTGAATTCTACCAATTTCTAGCTGAACTAGAAGAGATACAGGTTTTCTGATAAATGTATAATCAGAACATAAAGGGAATGAAATGCTGTCAAGTTTCTCTGTTCCGCAATCATCAGTTTTTAGTAGCTGTATCCTATCTCAGTTCCTTGACAGGTGCGCATAACAAAATGGAATAATGTCAAGACTTGTGAGCGCTTATCTCAAAATGGGTTTGGGTGAAAAAGGACTTCAAATGTAATTTTTTTCCCCCCAAAGAAGAATGTGAAAAGTTTTGTCTGAGTCTTTAAAACAGAAAATGTACCATCTATCTGAAGGTTGACACGTGTTCTGATCTGGATCTCTTAGTCGCACGATCCTGGATCTATCTTACAAAACCAGGCTCCGAACACATTTGTGGGTGCTGTCAACAAAGTTATCATGGCAGATAATGGGCTGCCCATACAAAAAAGAAAATTGCTGGGACACCTACCTGCAGATTAAGTGTACTTTCTTTCTCTCTTGCTGCTTGCATACTTGCTACTCCAAAAATAACATTACCTTTGAAATATTATATATTAAAATGTCACTTAAGGAGAAAAAGAAGGACTTCAAGAATGTTTGGACCGCACTGGGTGAAATCGGAGGCTATTTCCATTATCATGCAAGTATTTCAAAATAACACTTTTGGGGTGGTGATTTTTTATCTTTTTTTGGCAAATGCAAAGCAGCTCATATTTTGTATGGTGATCTATGTCTGTACTCTGAAACAGCTATTTCTTGTTGAAACTCAAATCAGCCAATAAGAGAAAAATACACCCTCATTTTCTGCTATTTGACGGTCCTCTCCCAAGTAAGCCGATGCCTTTCCCCATAACCCGCTCAATGTCATTTAATGCGCAGAAAACGTCATTATTAGCAAGGCTTCGTTGAAACAGTCTTAGTCGCGTGGTCTGAAAAACCTGAAACTGAACCCTGAAAGCAGAGTTTCCCGCGTCGTTAAATCCTTGACTCGACCTTCATTTCCTCCTGTGCTGCTGTGTTTGGGAGCACACTCCGATGACAGTGGTGACAGGGAAAGATCCTCTGCCCCAGGTGGGCGATGGAGGCAGCTGGAGGAAGGGGCCCCCAGCCGCAGGCTGAGCCCGGGATGGGGAGACCCATGTCCACGGTCTCTCTCTGGGACTCCCTGCTGATCCTGGGAAAAAAAATTCGCTCCTGCCCTCTCCATAGGGGCTGCCTCACCTGCGAAGTGAGACAGCGACTTACCTCCCAGGGACTAATTACCGGCTACCAACGGCTGATGAAAGACACGCCACGGTTAAGTGGCAGGTGTGATGACGAGGCCGCTCTGAGTGGGGCCTCCCCAAACCCCACACCCCGGGTCCGTGGAGGAGAGCAGCAGCACCACACTTGAGTGAGGAAAACAAAACAGCTGGGACGCCTCCCGTTCGGGGAACAGAGTCACCGGGGAGGCAGAGAGGTGTGAAAAATGACACACGGTGCAGCCCTGACGCTGACTGCTGACTGCCCCGTTCTGTCTCAGTTTCTCCACTTGTCCGAAGGGGCAGTAACAATGCCAGCTCCAGAGAGTTGGGACGCATCAAGGCAGCGATGCCCTTAAGAGCTCGAAGGCAGGACAGGAGGACAGCAAGACCAGGGAGGACCGGGTTTCTCGTCCCTTCTCCACTCCTTCTCCTGGGTTTGGGTCATTACAGTCCCTCGGATGGAGGCTGAGACAAAGTGTGTCACTGAGTGTGTCACTCCCACGGGTCAATGAAGCAGGAACCTCGGAATCAGATCCCACTAAAAGCAACAGAGCGATAAAAGCTTCCCTGGGCGCGGACGAAGGCCAGCCACGGAGCTTTACTGCCGTCGCCTCCAGAAGGCTTCAGTTCAGCTCAGTTCTGGCTCCAGATCCTTCATTCATTCTCATGACACTGCCCAGGCCTGGCTCCAGGCCAGGAACTCTCCAACTCGTCTTTACACCAGGTCTAACTCCGGGGTATACGCTGGCAGGCGTGTCAGCAAGGTTCAAGAGTACTGGAGAGGGGCACCTGGGTGGCTCGGTGGGTTAAACCTCTGCCTTCGGCTCAGGTCATGATCCCAGGGTCCTGGGATCGAGTCCCGCATTGGGCTCCCTGCTGGGCGAGAAGCCTGCTTCCCCCTCTCTCTCTGCTGCTCCCCCTGCTTGTGCTCTCTCTCCTTCTCTCACTCTCTGTCAAATAAATAAATTCTTTAAGGAAAAAAAAAAAGTACTGGAGAGCCATAGAAGACCTCTTTCACCATGGAAGTGGACACCCCCTCCCCTTATCCTCTCAGAAATCACCCCAGGCAGCAAGGGTGCTGCCAGACGAGAAAGCAGCCCATCTCTGATGAACTCAGGAGTCCTCGGAAATCCCAAATGGCAAGATATCGGATGGGCTACCATATGCCGCTGGATCCTGTGGGGCTAGTTAAGCCAGAAGAGGGAGAGCTACGGAAGAGCTCGGCCATTGTGGGAAAGCACAGGTTTCCAACTAACTGGTGACTTCTAAGGCATGTCGGCGAGGAACCGACCAGAATCACCATCTCTGCCTGAAGCACGCACAGTGATGAAGCCCTCAGAGAAGAGAAATACAGAAATGCAAGTGACTGCCCATCTCTGCAGGCTAGGGAGGAGGACAGGCTAAGTGAACACGCATTTTCAATTTCTCTCTCTTACACACACACACACACACACACACACACACACTCACATTCTTTCTGTGGGTCATAAGGAGTTTCTATGTTAAGGAGAGAATTCCCCTTAGTCTGAGACAGTGCCCTAGTCAGCACTACCCTAAATATATGGTCCAGGAAAAACTCAATTCCAAGGTGAGTAGTCAGAATAACAACAACAACAAAAAATATATTAGTACACAATCTGTAAAATATACCCCAAAAAAGTGAGGAAAAGGAAGAAGATAAACATACGGCAAACAAACAAACAAACAAAAAAACAAAACCCAAAAAACAATAAACAGATGAAAATTATATAAAACAGACAATGCAATACATTCAAAGCAAACATAGAACAATCAACCTGAGGACAACAGAAGTTTGGGAGTTTGGAAATATGGCTCAGCAACACAAAATGATGAACCACGAGTTGCCTTGGGCCAGAAGTGAAGGGAAGGAGACTATAAAAGAATTACAGGGGGCTCCTGGGTGGCTCAGTGGGTTAAAGCCTCTGCCTTCAGCTCAGGTCATGATCCCAGGGTCCTGGGATCGAGCCCTGCATTGGGCTCTGTTCAGCCGGAAGCCTGCCTCCTCCTCTCTCTCTCTCCCTGTCTGCCTCTCTGCCTAATTGTGATCTCTGTCAAATAAAAAAATAAAATCTTAAAAAAAAAAATCACAGAAATGACAATGGTAGAGATGTAGCCCAAAGTGACTGAGCCATGGCTGGAAACAAACAGGATGAGACATGGAGGACAGGATTGAGAAAGCAAGCATAATTAGGAATTTATAAAGAATTAAAAGGATCAAGGAGAAAATAGCTTTATAACACAAAGGCCAGATAAAACACACACACGACAGATACTTAAAAAGAGGAAACTCCAACCAAAAGTAAAACAAACAAACCAAAAACAAAACAAATACTTCAAAGCTATCATTTAGGTAACCTCCAGAAATAAAAGACTTTGAGCTAGGGACCTGAAGAGTACAGAATACCCCAGGAAAAACTACGTGCCTTCATAATAAAGAAAGAGTCCTTCAGGCATCCAGGAAAGAAGATCGAGTTACTTCTAACTTGGCCTTGGACATCTCCCCATGAATAAACAATGTCGGGGCAAAATTTACAGCATACTAAGTGAAAGAAAGTGTGACTCAAGCATTTTATAACCAGAACATTTAAATTAGAGACGCAGCAAATACTTCATACACGTGGTAAAGTCACGGATTCTAACTCCAATGAGCCCTCCTTTAAGATGGTACAGAGCTCCGTTTTCCAATCCTTTTATTTTTACTGTCACCACAATTGTATGTACTTTCCATATTCACTGAAACTCAGTAGGAATCAACACCTATGCTGAAGGAACTTCCAAGAAGTATTTACTATTACACTGTTCTTCTCCCATTCCATTCTTTGGCATCTCATATTTTAAGACAAGCTAGTGATGACTGACTAAACAGATTTCACAGCCCCACGAATGGATCTCACAACCCCAAGTCTGAAAGACAAAATGCTAGAGGACAGACTTTAGCCAAGTAAGAGATGGAGAAAGTAGCATTTTAAACAAGTAAGTAAGTAAGTAAAATAAGGGGGTTTAAGTATTTTTTTAAAAGATTTTATTTGACAGAGAGTGACAAAGCGAGAAAGCTGACACAAGCAGAGGGAATGGGAGAAGGAGAAGTGGCCTTCCCGCTGAGCAGGGAGCCCGATGCGGGGCTCTATTCCAGAACCCTGAGATCATGACCAGCACTCAAGGCAGATGCTTAATGACTGAGCTGCCCATGCATCCAGGGCTTAAGTATTTTTAAAGATTTGAAGGTAAATAGTAGAATAGAAGGGAAGCTATTTAGACAACTAAAATCTGGTAGAGAGAGGGAAGAGATGTTGTCATTGTTCACAATGGGGAATCAATAATAATAAAGTGTTCCTAGAAGAAGTGTAAAGTACAGACATAAAACAATGAGCAAAGAAAAAAAAAAAACAGAGGTGCCTGGCTGGCTCAGTCAATTAGAGCCTGCAACTCCTGATCTCAGGATCACATATTCCAGCCCCAAGTTGGGTGGAGATTACTCAAAAATTAAACAAAAACAAAAACTAAAAAAGAAATACATACTAATTGAAAAGTTTTAAAAGAGAACACTAAAAGCTGAAAACCTAATATAAGATAAAATACACCTATAATCTCAATAAATGTAAATGGACTAAATTCATCTGTTAAAAAGGCAGGGGGCTAAGACTGAATCTCAGAGCTAAACTGAACCACATGCCATTTGCAGGAGATATATTTATAATCTGATACTAAAAGACAAAGACATATGAAAACATTGAAAACAAAGTGAAAAGCAATTCAACTGCAATTTTGAAACAGCCTGCATTCAGGGTCAGGTGCATTTCTAAGAAAGAAAAGCACTTTTAAATAGTAGAAAATATAGTTCATAGCAAAAACCCAGGTCATGAATATATGTAGACTAAAATATCATAGCATCAAAATTACCAAAAAATGGTGGTTAATTATCCAAATTACCAAAAAATAAGAAGAATTAAAAAGTGGAAACCTCTTTATGAGACTAACCTTATGTGACCTCCCTAAGTCACATCAAATGGACCAAATAAGGGCAGAGAAGATGTACCTAAACAATACAATCAACAAGGCAAATCTAATTAAAAGTTATCAAATGCTATACCTTAAACAGACAACAGCCCATCTTTTCATATGCCCAAAGAACATTCACCAAAATTGCCATACATTAGAACACAAAAAAGTGTTACAAAACACTGGTTTGGGGTGGAAACAGCACAGACAACTTTGTGATCACAAGGCAATGAATATCAATGTTGTTGGGTAAAACAGAAAACAGAAAAAAACAACCTCCCCATCACAAGGAAGTTTTAAAGACCTCTTTCTCAAATAATTCTTGGACCAAAGTGAAAACTAAAACCAAAATTGTAGATTTATATATAAAAACTTTTCTATGACAAAAGCACTATATTTCAGAGTAGCCAGAACAGTATTCAGAGAAAAGTTCACTGTCTTAAAATATCTGTATGAATGAGTAAGAAAGAATGAAAACAAATGCAGTCAAGAAACCACAACAGTATAAAGCACAGAAGGAAGGAATTAAAGGATATAAAAGCAGTAAGTGATGAATTGTAACACAAAATATAAGAATCAGTTAAGTAAATCTGTGAGTGTATTCTCTGGAGGAAAAAAAACAGAAAACAATTAACTTAATTAGAAGGAAAAATGGGGAGAAAGGAGCAGAGAAAGCATAAATACTAGGCAGCCATTAAAAAGAATGAGATAAAATGTGTAAGCCTGATGATTCACAGACCTGTACCCCTGGGGCAAATAATACATTGTATGTTAATAAAAATAAACAAATAAAAAGAATGAGATAACTACATGCATTTATATAATTGGAGAGAGTAAATGAAAAAGGAAAACATGGCAGTCACTGGTGCTTCAAACACAGAAAGGCTGGCTGTGCACAAGTTTGTGTTCACACAACCGGACGGTCCCAAGTGGTGCCAAAGGTCCCTCCTGAGGGCGGAGCCAAGTCACGACAGGTGAGGGCAGAGGACTTACATTTTATTTATAAACTAGAACAACTCTTTTTAAAAACAGCTAAGTTTCTGAATTTTGTGGCACTAGCTTGTATCATCTGTGGAAAAACAAAAACCCTATTATTAAAAATAAATTTTAACCATTAAAGAGTCCCTAAAGCTACCTAGAAGAATTTTGGGTACTTCTTCTGTTATTACAGAGAGATAAGGGTTCCATCAACAGCCTTGAAGAAACCAATCCTCCTCTGATCGTTGAGAGATAAGTCTCTTCTATTTGTAAAATGCTCTGTATTCTTCAAAGCAGGTAAGTATACACCATCTCATCTGGTCCTTGTAGTAAGAGCACGATGAGTGAGGCAGTACTGTAACCCCAGCACAGCAAATAAGGACCCCGAGAGGCTCAGGGATCTCAGAAGACATGCAGGACCATGGGGCTGCTGAGCATTTCTTCCATCTGTTCCAACTGGTCCAGGCTTATAGGGCGTAGGATATCAGGATTTCCTGACTTTGGGGCTGTATCTGGTGATTTCACAAATGGATAAAATGGCACCTGTTACACACTGGGAACAAAAAACTCCAAAAAACCTTAATTAGGTCTGTTTCACCATGGAAGAGAATGAATGATGGGCATTCACCCTTGGTTATGGGCTGAACTGTGTCCCCTCAAAATTTCTATGTTGAAATCTTAACCCCTCAATACGTCAGAATGGGACTGGTATGTGAACATAGGGTCAGTTAAGTTAAAATGAGGTCACATCGGTGGGTCCTAATCTATTCTGACTGGTACCCGTATGAGAGGTGGTTAGGACACAGATACACACAGAGGGAAGACCATGTCGCTAAGACAAAGGGAGAAGATGGCCACCTACAAGCCAATGAGAGATGTTTCAGAGACCAACCCTGAGACACCTTGTTTCAAAATTCCAGATTCCAGAACTGTGAGAAATACATTTCTGTTGCTTTAAGACACTAATGCACCTTTCAGCTTTATGTACCTAAAAAATACTTTCTCTACTATTTCATGGCTCATTTATGAGGGTCAATCAGAGAATGATTAAGCCTGCCTACACCAATATTTTCAGAAAAATATCTATATGTCAAGAAAACATGACTTGGAAGTCCCTTTTCCTAGATGCTGAGTTTTCTTGTCAAAGGAATGAACTCCAGTCTCTTAGGAGTGGAAGGCTTGTTGACTTACGCTAATCTGCCTGCTGTTATCATTCTCTGCGATGCACTGATATTCGATGCTCACACATTTTAAAAAGCTGACCATCTGACCACCTGTTCTAAGAAGACCAAGCATATGCAGAAGTAATGTCAAGAAGATACTCAAATGGGGTGAGAACTGGGGCATGTATGTCCTTACATCTCTCCAGAGACTGGATCTGAGCCAGTGGCAGTACTGAAATCCCACGGGGATGTTCTGCCTTTAGGAGAACCTGGCCTCACATTGGACACCTCATAAGAAAAGAAGCAGGGTTTTGAAACTTAACACATGGACCGGAGCAGCGCTCTGCCCCACCCAGCAATTCGCCCTCTGCTCTCCACTGACCAGCTCTGTGGCCCCAGGTGAGTCCTTGATCCATTCTCCTCATCCATGAACTGAGATTTGGGATAAGAAAGAACCGCCATGAGGATGAAATGAAATCATACATGTGAGAGCCGTGTAAGATAAATGATCAAGAAGGGCCCAAATAGGAGACTGCAAGCTGGTTCAGCCATTCTGGAAAACAGTATGGAGGTTCCTCAAAGGTGAGAATAGAGCTATCCTACGACCCAGCAATTGCTCTACTATGTATTTACCCCAAGGATACAAATGCAGTGATCCGAAGGGGCACATGCACCCAAATGTTCATAGTAGTGATGCCCACAATAGCCAATCGATGGAAAGAGTCCTGATGTCCATTGACAGCTGAGTAAATAAAGAAGATGTAGTGTGTGTGTGTGTGTGTGGTGTGTGTAATATTCCATTGTGTGTATGTATATATTATACATACACACAATGGAATATTACTCAGCCATCAAAAAGGGGGGGGAATCATGCCATTTGCAATGACATGCATGGAACTAGATCTCACTCATATGTGGAATTTGAGAAATGAAACAGAAGATCATAGAAGGGAGGGAAAAATAAAAACAAGACAAAATCAGAGAGGAAGGTAAACCGTAAGAGACTCTTAACCACAGGAAACAAACTGAGCTTTGCCGGAAGGGAGAACAGTAGGGGGATTGGGTAACTGGGTAATACACTATATGTTAATTAATTCAATTTAAATTTTAAAAATATAATAGAGCAAGAAATACACACAGAGAACTACCCAAATGTAACACCATTAATATTGTTAAATGAGGTGTATGATTACTGGACTAGGTACCACAAGATTTCTAACTCTGCTACCTATGAACATTTCTGTACGTACCTTACACTTGCACTAAAACATGTTAAAAGGACAGATTTCTACTTCTGTGTCTGCTACAAACTAGAGTTAACGTAAGTTAGGGCTATCTTCCTTATAAGGGGCCTTAGTTTCCTCATTTGTAAAGCGAGGGTGTTCAAATATATACTGTCTTATGTTATCTGGAACTATCTGTGATTTATTTCTCATTACTCAACGTCTTGATAATATACAGTGATAACACATTTTTAAGATGGAGGCTTTGACACGTAGGTGGGGACCCATCTGTTTGATGTGAACTGCCTGAGGTCAAAGAACAAAGGGGTTTGTGAGATTCCTGGCTGTTTCATGAGTAGATGATACAGGGGATCCCCAGTGACTGACTGACTGGGTATTAGGAGGGAAGGGCTCCCTGGGAGACACTAGATGAAAACACTCTGCATTTCAGGCATAAAAGCAACACAGGGCTCCAAGTGTAGCGTCTCTACCTTCACATACAATGTAGGTATTTATGAAAAGTTCAGGGTACAGATTTCCTTGTCCCTGACCCTCGGTTTGAACTCTGAATCTCCTAGTTATTCAGTCAGCTGTGTGAATTCAAGCAATGTCCTTCCCCTCTCGAAATCTCAGCCTCTTAAATCAGCACCGGGAAGAGACAAGCTCTAGCAGGCTACAGGGCATGGCATGTGACATCTAAGCCTCATCCTGCGGCTCCAGAGGCTCAGCACACAGACGGAAAATCTCTGCTCTTCTCAGTTCAGGGGTATATACCGGAGATGACTAAGGCACAACTCTGACACGTGAGTTCCCAGCACAGTACTGTGCACACATACATACATTTACTGAATAGTTTTTGAGGACGAAAGCAGAATTCAAAGGAATCCCTTACAAATAATGGAAGCACAGATCTTCGTTTCTAAGGACGGGTGAGATGAAGCAGGGACAGAAGAGAATTCAAGCTGTGTTTTAGATAAATCTCTTATACGCAAGTACTATTAAATCCTAGGACAGATTTCCTCCAGATACTTAAGATATTACACAAGTAATTTCTCCCCACAGTGAAAATCTGGGAAGTGCAAATAAATAAATAAATAAATAAAGTGAAAAGAAAAATGTATCCATAATTAAAATGCCCCAGATGAAGACTTCTGATGGGAAACCTCAGAAGACCGTCGGTTCCATGCATCTCAAATGGCAAGAACACCTGATTTTCCTTTCTTTCTTCTATGTTTCTATCAATCCAATTCCCACCTTGTATCAGAAAGTTACAAGTGATGCCAGACACTAGCTTAAGTCCCTGAAAGCAGCCCTCAGTTTTCCCATCACACCTGTACAATGAGAGCCTTCAATACTGTTATTAGAAAGATACCAGATAATCTGGATTTTGTTCACTTTTTCTCACCAAACACAGTGCTTGGTACTTTCACACCTATCAGCTCTATAAAAAGGCTTTGTAAACTTTCAAGCACCACTCAGACTACAGCATTAAGACAGTACAGATTCTTGATCATTCAAACGGCGAATTCATCCTCCACAAGGCAGAAGAAGCACAGGTTTTGGAACGAGGCCTGATTCTAAACAACCAAGAATCAGGGAGGAACCTGGGCAGGAAGTACCCATATCATGTAGTTTTCTTTACAAATCATGAAACAGAAAAGCCACCTACACATAGCTGGATTTTTCTAGAACTGGCTCTTTCTAGACTAGACCGAAAATATCCCATATTTCTTTTTCCCCAAACTCTTCCAAATATCCTGGACGTGCCTTGACCACATTTGCATGTCAGAGGTGGGCAGCCGCTAGATTGAAATGTAACTGGTCTGCAAAACACGGACATTCTGTGCCACAGGAGAATCTGTACCCCCCAGAATCGAACATGGGAAATCTTTAGAATCTGGTCTCTCTCTGCAGGTGGGCACAGAGGCCGGCGCACCTGAGCAACCCACAGTGTACAGAACAGGCCCACGTGCCCATGCACCCAAGCGCCCCCACGTGCCCGTGCACCTGAGCATCCCGAACTGCGGGCACAAGTAACCCTGCACACCTGTGGCTCCCCTCTCCCCCACCGATTCTGCCGATTCTCAGCAGACCTGACTTCAACCCGGGACATGTTGTTAAGACCCAGTCATGAAGCGTTGTCTCTGAAGGCTTATAATTGAAAAGGGCACAGGGTGCTTGTTACGGCACCCCTGGTGCCAGATTGCGAGGGTGAACGGCTGCGATGAACTTTAATTACCACTCCTTGCGGCGGGCTCACCTGTTTTGCTGTTTCGGTGAGGGCAGCAGCTTCTGCCTTGCCCAGCTGCTGTACCATCTTGTGAAACAGGCTTTCTTCATTCTGCAGCAAAACATAGGGTTCATCATACTCCTTCAGTCTTCCTGAATCCAAAACCTGTTAATCAGCAGAAAGAAACCCATTAGCGCACAATGTTTTGCAGTCACCTATTATAACTCAGACAATATTTCGGAAAGGGGCAGGCGAAGGAGAATAGGGAACATCCATTTGGGTGGTAGGCCTGGCTGGTGTTTAAATGGTTTGATAACCCTGTTTTACTAGGCAGACAAAGGCCTGGCCCGACCTTTTATTATTATAATGTTATAGGAAAGGAAGAAAATGAAAGTTTTAGACTGTGATTATGGGCACTCAGCAGTCCTGTGGCATTTTATATTCCGCCAAAGGCATTTTGGGTTGTTATTAGTTAGTGCATTTAGCTCTCAGACTCTGAGCTTTGAGGGCCATTTATACATACATTCAGACCTGGGAAATTTCTTGATTTAAGAAAATCAAAATCAATTTATCTACAAAGTAGGGTGATGTCATCCAGACCAGACGGAGGTGACCTGACGGCAGATTCACTGCCGAGCGGCCTTGACAGGATCTGAGCAGTATCTGGAAAAGAAGACAGTTCTTCTGGAATTTCTTTAGGGTCCTGGAATAGGGCAGCCGTAAGAGGGGACAAAATACCCCCATCAGCGAGAGTAAGGGGCATCTTGAAGTTGGCTTTCGTTGGAGCTTATTATTCTAGGAGCGAAAGACCGGCTCAAAGAGCTGCCACCTAAGCAGCTTTTAGCCTAATTGCTCCGCATAGAAGAAATCTCTAGAAATCCAATTTTCTCTCTGGATAAGACTAAAAAAGTAATTAAGAAACTGAGCTCCAAATTCCAGCGATCATGGCCCGCAGTCCACGGGGGCAACCCAATCTCAGTTACAGAAGATCTGAGTATTGTTTTCACAGTTATCTTCCCCGCTTCCTTTTCTCTCTTTCTTCCAAGGGCCGGCCTTTCAGCCACTTTACTGCTCATTAATATGTCCACTAATTGGAAACTGAAAGGGAGAGGAAGGGGCTCTTAACTCTCCATTTCTACTTATTAGTAGCTCTGGTTAATGGTCGGGGAGGGAAGAAAGAGGCTGAGACAATTGGCCCCAAATGATGTACCTAGGAAAACAGTCCTGATGCTAAGTGGTACTTCATCATTTCGGTGGTATTTAGAGTAAATTTATCTTAAGGGGATTCGGCAGGAACTCCAAGCAGGACGTGGGCTGTTTGTCCACATCTAGGGACTGCAGTTAATTCCATCCCGTGGTATTTAATCAGAAACATGTATTAAGTCTCATAAAGGGCATTTTCCTGTTAATCTTTTGTTTACTTCTGTGAATCACTGCTAAGGGCAGCTTTCTCAAAAGAGTTCAAGAATAATTGAATCTGTCACATCCACATAATAATTAAAATGTCCTATAATTTGGCATGCCAATTTAGATGCCCCGAATGTGTAATTTTACTTAAGCATAGCATTAGAGAGCATAACCACTCCTCCTGATGTTGAAGAAGAGAAAAAGCCATTGTAAAATACAGGTTTCTCTCGTGCTTGAAGACTAAGTAAATAAGTGAATCAAATTACTTCATACAATGAAGAACTTTATATTCTTGCAAAAGCAACGACTTAAAAAAAAAAAAAACGATTCAGACTTGGCAGAAAATGAGTTCTCCAACTATAAAGACTTCACCTAATTTTTAACGGAATGAAAGTATTACTGATATTTGTCCTTGTCCAACTTCCTACTCTATTCACATTTTTGAGTGAATAGTAAATTTTCCATTTCCTCCCATATTGTCTGAAAACACACAAATGCCACGGAGATGACTAGTTCCCAGACTTGACCAGTATCTGAAAAGGCAGAGCCAGAAAAAAAAATGCGTGCTTTCAAAAAAGCAACAGGATTAACAATATCAATTACCAAAAGGCTATTTGGGTCAAAATACTTTGAGCCTTATAAATAGTAAATATAAAAGCAATGTAACAAAGAATGACTACCTTAAGATGAAAAAAACCAAACAAACCCCAAAACCCATCCCATAACTAAAATAGTGATCTTTTGAATTTGAAAAGGATAAAAACAGCTGTGGATTGAACACTCATTGTATTACATGCTTTAGAGACATCATTGTTAAATCTCAAGATGGACAAGGTACTTAATTCCTTTCCTTGCGCTTCCTTCCTTCCATCCACCCACTTATCATTCCTTCCTTCTTACCTTCCACTCTCCCATCCATCATCCATCCATCCATCTACCCACCCAAGAAATACTGACACCCAATACCAAAAGCACTGTTCTAGGAACAGGGAATTCCAAGCTGAGCGAGACACATTGTGTCCAGAAACCCACAGGCAGAGATAAAGACTGAGGCGCTACTGTGTTGAGTCCTTTGGCTCAGGCTACAAAATCAAAAAGAGAGCGGAGGTGGGATTCAAACCCAGAATCCCTATTCTTTCCCAGAGAAAGACACTTGGATTATTTATTATCAGAAAGCAAAATAAGGGAGATGAGAATTTTAACATTCAATTTTCTAAGATACCATTCCTTATGGATAGTATCATAGATTAACTTTTTATAATTTAGGAAAATATGCCTATAAACGTAAACACTTCCCCCTGTCCGCTTTCCACTGCATTTTTATTATGCTCAGGGCTCAAATTATTTACTGTGTCCCTGGCAGATACTCACAGAAAAAGAAAACCAATTTTATGAAACTTTTAGGACGAATAAAGCGCAAGTAATACATGCCAAAAACACATTTGAGGAAAATAAGTAATCTTTCATTAATTCCTGAATTTATTCAGCAAACACCTCTTGCATACTTAACTGCATTCACGTCATTATGAGTTATGCTATGCGGGAGGCCAAAGATATATAAGTCACAACCCCTGATTTTCTGGAATCTATACTGAGAGAAAGAGAAAAAAGTCCTCAAATGTCAATAAAGGCAAGGAAAAAAAAAAAGCACAAGGGGGAGTTTGATAGCCAGAGTTTGACTTCTGGCCACGGGTTCTGAGGACAAGCTTCAAGATGGAGAAAGCGTGCGAAGCCGAGCCTGAAAGAAGGGCGGGGGGGCTTGGACATGCAGCAGTGGGGCTGGGGGGTGGAGAGGGGTCATTCCAGAGACAGAGAACATGGGTCGAGAGGTCTGGAGTTGAGCCTGTCAGCTCCTTAAGGGCAGGAGGCCATGGTTTCCCTTTCCACTGTTGCATCTCCACACCGCGGCGTTGTCCTTGGTATGTAGGACATGCAAGATACATGTGGACTCCGAGTGAAATACAAAGGAAACTAAATATGGGGCATGATGGCGTGACTGCCCAGTAGCGTAGCTGAGAGGACTCTGGGGTGTGGCTGGCACTGGGACTAAGGTGATGGGATCTGGGGATTGCAGGACCAGGGACAGAGACTCAGAGGGCCAGGTCCCTGAGGTTGCTGAGTGGGCAAGAGAGGCACCTGAGGAACAGACAGACCAGACCAGGGTTGAGGACGGAGGCTTGAAACTCTTTTATCTCACACACCGGAAAAGAGAAGCGAGAGAAGGGGCGGTCGGAGAGGAGGGAGCACTGGCAGAAACAAGAGTGTGGAGCCACCAAGACTCAGGTCTACAGAGCCCCCCTTGGGGATGCAGACGGAAAAAAGTCCAGGAACGCAATTGTACCCGCTTCGCCTTTCCATTTACTGGTTTGAGCAAAGATTCCAGGTCTTTCAGAGCAAGGAAACACAAAGCAGCTCCAGACTTTAAGTACAGAAAAACAGGTCAAATTTTGAGATTTTATTTTTAACATCTTTTATATCTGAAAGAAAGCCTCCTGTGATCACCCCAGGTGCCCCCAACCCTCCTATAGCCCGAGTTAAACCACAGCTCCGAGCGGGTGTGCGAGCAAATCCCACGGCACCAGCATTTTTCCAGGAACGCCAACCTCAAATCACTCGAGCTCTCTAGCAGGCGAAGGGAAACACTTTGTATTGGATGAGTCAGTCAGTTACATAAACTCAATGAAAATGTGCTTCTCAGGCCTGTGAATCCACAGATATTCCAGGTACCTGTCCTAGATATAAAAATTAAATGGACCCATTGCAAAATAATCTCACCATGTTTAAACGGAGGGATGCCATCAGCAACAGCGGGGTGGCTGCAGGGAGAGGTGGGGCCGGGGCGGGGGGTGGTGGGCAGTGCGGGTCAGGGTAGAAGAGAAACCTGACAACAGCAAAGAGATGCCCGGGACAGTTTTCAACATGGCAACGAGCAACTCAGGGAAATCCCACTTAGCAGCCAGCGGAGTGGGAAGGTCAGAGTCTCGGACCTCTGCGTTCAGTAGCCTGCACTGAAGAGGCAGAGGGATGGTAAGTTTCCCAGCCGTGGAAGCTGGGTCCCTCCCTGCTGAGACGGATGCCTGTGATCTCTGCGATAAGACACCGTGGGGAGTATTACTCAGAATCCTTTCTTCGGTCTTGAAATGGTCAACCACTGTCATCCGGGGAAGCGAAGGCCAGGTCACAGTGGGGGAGCTGCTCCCCCCTAATTCTCGCCATTGCTTGTAAGCACCCACCTCCTCCCCCCAAGGATTTCGTCTCCCAGATTGTGCTTTCGACCTTCCGAGTCATTATTTTTCTCTCTGAAAACCTGGATTCGAGTATTTAAGGAGCTGTTCTCTTCCGGAATGTTCTAACTGCGGCTGCATACGGAGGCTCCCTGAAGCGAAAGTTCCAGAAAGGTGAAAAACGGGATTTAATTTAAACTCCAGGTAGCTCTGCTGTGCTTCTGTGCTCTTCCAGGTGGGTATGTTACAACAGTGTCAGGATTGATTTCTCTGGGAAAAACTCTACTCCACAGGGGCAGGAGTTTAGGAAGAAAGGTAAAGACTGTAAGACCATAGCATGGCCTGTGAACGGAAGAGGAGGACTCCGGGCTTCTCAGCCCCGGCCATCGCTCTGCAGAACGCCCGGACTCCTGACAGTGAAGATGCTGAACCCAGACGGCAGGCAGCAGTGGTGGGCAGTGGACGCCTGCTTTGCTCCCGCTGCCGGGGGGAGTCCAGGGATGCTATCTGGACTTCGGGGACGCGGGGACCAGAGGAAAAAGCTGTCGCCCTGGCTGAAGAGAAGAAAGGTCACCAGTAACCAGCTAATCCTCCAGCAACAGGGAAGAAGCCGTCTTTAACGCAGAACCAGTGGTGAGTATTAGGAGAAAGAGGATTTCTAATTTGTCTGTCTTGCTCCACTGTTTTGTGGCAACTGAGCAATGAGGAAGATTAAATTAGCTGTCACGACGACTACATCATGTTTAATAAAGTTAAAATTGGAGAACATCTTTGTAAAATAGAATTGTAAGCCTAACACATTAATGGCGCTTAATGAACCAAAACTGGGCCAACACATAAACAAAGCTATTAATTAGGTCACAGTTGTTTCCCAACAAGTCTTTTGTTTGATTTACTGACAGTAAACAAAACAATATCCATATGTCTTTGTGCAGAAGTATTCACCAGTGCGACAAAATGTAATTATGACACCGCGAGTGCGCACAATTACACGACTTTACGATGACAGGGCTGTTGCTTATGCCCTTCCTTAGCATCCGTCACCTCCCCAGTCGCTCCCCGAGGCCGGCCACCCTCCACCCCTCTCCTGAGCAGCGGGCCTTGCGGCTGATGGACACGTCTTTATGCCCCTACAGCTTTCAGAATAACAGAACAGACCATCGCTTGCTTTTTAGAAAGGAAATGGGTATTTCTAAAGCTAGCAAGAAAAGAAGAATTGCTCCCCAAATCAAAGGTTCAAGAAAAGAACACGAATCATGGTGTTTCGCTGGACCGGAAGCCAATGGGATATCAGATGCTCTAGAATAAAACAGAAGGTTTCCACCTGGAGTGGACAGAGCACAGAGGACAGCTCCCCATCAAGGAAGCTAGGGAACGCATGCCAGAGGGATTCCCTGAGGTCCCCTCCGGCCGTTCCTGTCAAAGGAGTCAGCAGTCAAAACCAGCTCTGACCGCGATGGGAGCTAGTGGCCGAGTCACCTCTCCTGGTGGGAGCGGCAGCCCCATGGAAACAGACAGAGGCCACCATGGAAAATAAAGGCCTTCCAGGCACAGGCCACAGGCTCTAAAGAGAACCCTGCACTTCCCATCTCCAAACTGACTTGTCCCTCAGTCTCACCAACTCCCCGGGATCTCAGGCCCCTTCCCTCATGTTCCAGGCTCAACCAGTGGTCCTTTATCGGCCACCAACCCAGCCATCTCAGCAACCCAAGGCACCAGCAATGCCTTAACCTGAGCCGCCATCATCCAGTCCAAACTGAAAGGCAACTGACAGGTTACCTATGTGGTTTTAACTCCCTCTTTAAGGAATGAGGGAGAACAGAGTAAGGCCAGGCTGGAAAGGAAGGGAGGGACTGTAAATTACTTTGCAAAACCCTATGAAGGCTGTGGACAAAGACAATGACGGAGAGAGAAAAATCTGAGGTTCTCAAAATTTACCGGGAGATACTGGTAGGAGAGCATTCCACAAATGAGCACGTTTTGAGAATAGCAATAAAGCTGACTGGTTAAGGGGATACAGAAAAGTTCTCACCTGTGGGTCAGGCACTGATGGGTATGATTTAGGAACGACCAGCAAACAAATGTGCCAGGTTCTGTCCATTGCTGTTTCCCTAACTGATCACACATTCCAAGGCCACAATACTCCAAGGAAGTCTGAGTCTGAGGTGACACAAAGGAGCTGCTACCATCCCTGTCGTCAGACCAAACACCAAAACTAACTCTATAGGGTAGATTTAGGAGCAAGGGCTTTTTTTGGACGGGACCCCAAATGAACTGGAGATCAAGCCAGCTTCCTGCCTCCCCCAAGGCCTGACAAAGTGTGTCAGACAGGGAAACGTCACGGCATCACTCATTTATTGTGGAGGAAGGTCGCTTCCGGGGACAGCCTGTAACATACGATGCCGAGAGACGAGAACAACGTGACAGGAAACAAACAGAAATGACAGGTTATTTTTCCAGTTCCCATTCAAGAACACAAAACGGAGGACTAAGGATGCTTGATGCTAAATGTTTCCGGAATCTAAGAGTCACTGTCCCGCCATTGTGGACCACCACAGCTGGGGTGATCTGCTTCCTCCCGTGACATTCTAATCCAGACTGGCCACATTGCTTGAAAACCAAAGCATCCTTTTGGTTGGGAATACCCAACTCTTGTTGTTTGCCTCGTCAGAGCTCATTCCATACATGTCCGGGTCTGGGAGTGCCAAGGTTGAAGGCACTGCTTCACTGTGGAGAGTCTGGGGTGTTCTCAGTGCCCCCTTCCACCACCCCCATCCCGTCTGGTAATGCATAGGAAGCAGGCTGGGAGGCAATATTCCAGAAACTGCCCCCAAAAGTCTAAAGAGACAGCTCCATTTTCACCAGACATAAGGAAGCTTGGATATTACTAATTGTTTATTATGAATTATTAACCTACGTAGTCCAGACCATCAAAATCACTGGTTAACCCCATCTGTTTGCCTCTCACGCACTGTATAGGCCTTCTTTATCTATTTCCTTCCTCACCACTAATCAAAGAGTCACTGTAGTGTCTGGTGACAATGGGCAGAAAGTCAGCCTGTTGCCACAGGTGGAGAGGCAGCCTGAAAATAACTCGCATTCCTTGGAATCATTTGCATACAAAGGCTTTGCCTTTGAGGGATGACTTTCTTATCATCTTATAAAGCCACATTCTAGGATTTACTGAACCTGAGCAAGCAACAGAGGGAAAGGAGACAGAAGAAAAAAAGAGAGGAAGATAGAGACCAAAGGGAGGCCTCGAGGAAGGGAAAAAGGAAAGAAAAAGAAGGAAAGCCCGAATTACTAAGAAAGAAAAAGCCAGTCAAGGTCTAGAGACCAAAGCTTGGAGCTTCTCACGTGTGTGGTTGCCTGATCCACTGTGTGGCAGATTTGCTGGCTGGTCACCTAGCCTCTCGGGCCCAGATGTGCCTTTCTTCCTGCACTCTCGTGTGAGAGGCTGGGGCTGGGTTTCTGCAGACCCCAGGTCAGAGACCTTGGTCAGTGGGTGCGCTGTTGGGTTCCCCCGGCAAGGAGGACTGGGGGGCCCTGACGGTGGGACACGGAGCCAAAGGTCTCCCTGGCTTATGCCACCCTGCAGCATCGCCTGGGGACTGGTGCCAGCCCCCATCTTCCATGAGAACACACACTGAGAACGAGCTTCTTGGTGCACCTCACAGACGTGACCTGCCGCTGGGCAGTGGCTCTCCTTGGAGGTCTGAGCACAGGAGTCCTTAGGGACTCTCCTCTGAGTTCGTGGGTCCAGAAATCTGTCCTGAGGCTCAGTAGCTGCTTCCTAAAATTATTAACCCCGTGTTTCCCTTCCACGTTCTCAGCCATCCAATTCCTACGTTAAATCCCCTACATTAAATCCTTTCTGTTGAAATACATTGTGTTTCTGACCAGAGCCTCTCTTCTCAGACTCCCCTCTGATGCTACATCATGTGAACATCCCAACAGCCGAGAAATCCTGCAACTTACCCAAAAACCAACGGGCAGCCTAAATGAAGGCTAATTTTTTGATTAGGAGAATCCAAAATACTGAAACAACTGTGACACAGTGAAAATGACTGTTTTACCCGCTGTAAGAGGAGGCCAGATCTTGGATTTGAAGTATTTCCATGGCTGACCATCATACAGAAAAAGGACAATTCAAAAAACTTTTAATATGGAAATAAGAAATTATTATATAATTTTATATTCTGAAGGTACAGTTAAGTATTTAAGTTATTGTCAGGGATAAGCAGAAAAATGAATGCAAAACGAACTTATTGGAGGTTTCTATCAGGCTGTACACGGATGGTTAAGTTGAAAAACTGAACATTAATGGAAACACCTGGAATGCCACAGGTGAGAGTCTTACCATGATCTTGTCGCTGTCAATAATGGTGTTCAACCTGTGGGCAATGGTTAACACGGTGCACTGGGCAAATTTCTCACGGATTTTTTTTTGTATCAATTCGTCAGTTCTGGAACAAAAGGAATTGTATTTATTTCAGTAGATGAGGAAAAGCAGACTTAAGACTTAAAACAATCATATGACATTTTCATAATGTTTTTAAAAAAAATCACAGACATGATCTTGTTGAAAAAACTGAGTATCAAAATATCTATTTAGAAATGTCCTATTTTGCATATAATGACATAAAATATTCTTCCCTCCAACTGCTTGAAACTTAAAGGAGTTGAATTTAGGCAACTAGCTCTGTTAGGATTCCTTCCAAAACCATTCACACTGTTATCACTCATTTTGGCATCTCCCTCTGTTTTCTAGAATTAATGTTATCAAGAGGTGTCTTGGGAGCAAAGAGAACGCTCAGAAACATTTCTGAGCATCATGAAATGTTTCTCACCGACCGCATTTAAAAATTGAATTCCAGGGTCCAGGGACTTCAGTTCTGTACCTTGGATCCACGTTTGCTGTCGCTTCATCAATGATCAATATCCGGTTTCTCCTGAGGATGGCCCTGGCGAGGCACACTAGTTGTCTCTGTCCAACACTGAAGTTCGATCCTGATTCTGCTAATTCGGTGTCCAGTTTGCCAGGAAGTTCTTCAATGGCTTCTTTAAGCTGTACCTGTGGATGCAGAAAGAATGACCTCTTCCTAAACGAACTCCTATTGAAGCAGACAAGCCCACTGGACATGAGAGCTCTGAAGTCCTCAGGACGTCACGTATTTTACATGCCTAGTCACGTGATGGGGGGGACTTACTGCCAATCGCGGTTTACTGAAAAAGACGGTTGCATCAACTCAGGACAGAATGATTCTGACCTAGGAGCACATGCTTAATGGGAGTCTAGACTCTTGTGTTGCCATCAGTAGGCACCGTCTGTTCACACATGAAGAGATATACAGTATGCTGAATAAAGCTATTCTCAAGGTAACATAGGGAATAATTAAAAATGTCCCTCCTTAATTTTTAGAGAAAAGGTAACTGTAGGAATTTATATGGATAAAAAGCACAACAGGGGTTCCCTGGGGGCAGAGGGTTAGCCATAAATAGGTAAGAGAGAATCGGGGGTGGGGGATAGAAATGTTCTAAAACTAGATGACTACAAATTGTTACAATGACTACAAATTTACCAAAAACCACTGAGTCACACTTAACAGTGAGGAAATTTTCTGTAAAATGATACCAATCAAGTTGGTGATAAGAAATCACCCCTGCCACGTGATGTCCACCAGGAACCCCTCTCGGGATTAAGTACGGAAATTTCTCAAAACATGAAGCTATTTCTCTCAGTGTAGTCTAAACACTAAAAACATTAAATGGATCAGTATGGTTGAGTCAAGTTTCCCAGAATACATTTTTGTATGGGAGTTGGTACACTAAAGGGAGAAGAAAAAATTTAATTGTTACAGGAAGTATGCTTCTCTAAAGATATAATCTTGTCAGCACTTTACCATTTTGGAAGGTTTTAAAGTTAAAAAAAAAAAAATTCACAAATTCAAACAATGGCAAACCACACCTCATATATTAGCAAACCTGGAACCTATTTTGGGGATGGGCTCTTTCCCAAATTTAATACACCCTGCTAGACCAGTCAAGTGAATTTACTTTAATCTCATAAAGGATTTCCAGTGAATGAAAACTCATGGAAACAGGGCACAACATCACATCTTACTTCCCCCAGACTCTGAGTTTAGATAGTGTTTATATTAATCTACCTTCATACAATTGTAAGTTCCAAAAACAACAAGCTGTTCAACACTGAAGATAATCCGAAACCAGGCTGAGTGGTAGAGCTCAGCTCCATGCCTATTTAGGGAAATTTTATAAGAACCAAACTCACGCTATCCTTGAGGGTTAAAGAATAGAAAGTAAATACACTTGGAATTAAGAAAACCAAGAGATCGTTGGGTGATGGCCAAAAAGCAGGCACATGGAACTGCAACGTCAAATGACGAACCCCAAGGGTGCGTGAGCAATGTTTTTACAGCACCCTAAATGCTGAAGCACTTCTGTGAATGTGATTATTGTGCTTAAGACCAAAGTCCAATCCCCAGGAATGGGAATCTGAGTTGGGATAAACACAGTGTTGGTACTCAGCATTCACACGAAAGCTATAAAATCTAAAGTGTAAGATCAGAATGGTGGGGGCCAGTCCGTGCACTGGAAAGTATGAAATGAGAGATTTGGCTTAGTCAACCCCCTCCACTACAAGGAGGAGGGCCCACAGGTGATTCTTCTTATGAAAAGATTCCTTGATCTATACCCCAGGGGATGGAACCCATTGAGGCTTTGACCAGCTCTTCCTTCCCAGTTGACTTTGCTAACACCTAAGCCAATGTGTCTTTCTTAAGACTGGACATCCTGACGTTGGAAGAGATAACCTCATGCTCACCCCCTGACTCACATGACAGCTCACTAGCCTGGTTTTTAATCTTCCTTTGGGTTGCCCATAGCTGCCTGATGAATAATAAACAGGTTTTCCAGAAAACACAGTTTTCTGAGATTCTGTCTTCAATGACCAATCAGGGCTGATTATGAGAATGATATGAACATGAAAGCCGTCTCTAGTGTTTTCATTCATTCATTCATTCTATCTATAATGAAGTATTGAAACCAAGAAAAGATGAGAGAGGCAGAAGGCAGTAAGCAGGAGATACACCGAGGGAATGTGAACACCTGTGACCAGCATAATATTACCTCTGGGTCTTGAGTGAGATGAGGATTATGTAGGAGGAGGTCCTTATTCTTATACCACATATAGTTAGATATCTACCGGTGAATTGTAACTTATAATGAAAATTTCTGCAATTTACTTTCCAGCAGGTTCAGCACAGCACAGACTACAGAAGAGAGGAAGCAGACGTGGTCATATAAGAACCAGGTGAAGGGGGCGCCTGGGTGGCTCAGTGGGTTAAGCCACTGCCTTCGGCTCAGGTTATGATCTCAGGGTCCTGGGATCGAGCCCCGCATTGGGCTCTCTGCTCAGCAGGGAGCCTGCTTCCTCCTCTCTCTCTCTCTGCCTGCCTCTCTGCCTACTTGTGATCTCTGTCAAATAAATAAATAAAATCTTTAAAAAAAAAAAAAAAAAAAAAGAACCAGGTGAAGGGTGCATGTGTGTGGGTCATACTATTGTTTCTGTTTTCTTGTTATCTGAAAATTTTTAAATACAAAATTGGGACCCGGAAGCCAGACAGCCTGGGCATGAGTACTGCCTGCGTCTAGCCACTGGGCAAGTTCTTTACTTTCTCTATCGTAGCTTCCCGACCTGTAAATAAGACTGCAATGATTTTAAAGGTGCCTAGCACCTAACATTGTTGGAATATAAAAGGAGTCAGGATGTGTAGAGTTTTCAATACTGCCTGATACAAAGAGATCAATAGATACTTTCTGTCTCATAATGTGGTCAGTTAAACTCCCTTCATGTTTGGCTTTATTTTTCTTCTTCGCACGCATCGGTATGGATACTTGATTACATATCCATTGTCTTATGTTCCATCTACTCCATGAGAATTCTAGCTCCGAAAGGGGATAGTCTCTTTTGATGACTGTAAGAGTCCCAGAATCTACAAGAATGCCTCTCTAAAAAGCTCCCACTGGGTATTTATTGGATGCATGAATAAACCCAAAAGTGTACTTCATTTTGTGACATATTTACTCCTATAAAAATCAGAAAACAAATCCATGTAATTTATACAAGATACCGTTTTCTTCTTATTAAATGTCATTGTAAAAGAAATGAGTTCCTCACAACAGCTACGTAGCTTCAAGATATCCTAACATCATACTTTAAAGTGTATAAAGGCATTTAAAAAATAATTAAGGAGGGGCGCCTGGGTGGCTGAGTCAGTTGAACAACTGCCTTTAGCTCAGGTCATGATCCTGGAGTCCTGGCATCAAGTCCCACATGGGCTCCTTGCTCAGCAGGGGGTCTGCTTTTCCTCTGCCCCTACCCCTGCTCATACTCTCTCTATCTCATTCTCTCTCTCAAATAAAAAAGAAAAAGCTTTAAAAAATAATTTAAGGGGTGCCTGGGTGGCTCAGTGGATTAAAGCCTCTACCTTCGGCTCAGGTCATGATCCCAGCGTCCTGGGATTGAGTGAGTCCCACATCAGGCTCTCTGCTCACCGGGGAGCCTGCTTCCTCCTCTCTCTCTGCCTGCCTTGCTGCCTACTTGTGATCTCTCTGTCAAATAAATAAATAAAATCTTAAAAAAAAATAATTTAAGGAAAAAAGTTCAAATAATGCTATTCAAAAATACTTACCTCCTCCATACAGAATCCTTCAGATTATTTTTAACCTTAGGAAAATAATAAACTACAGCAAAACTGAAAATAATGAACTGAATTCATATGACAGCCATTTGCAGCATCGTAAACCTCGTCAGGGTAACCTGCTATGTGTACGGAATGGACCAGGTGCCAGCCCCCATCACAGGAGGCTAACACGGATGCCGCATCCTCTCCACATGTTGTGGAACTTTCTTATTTGTCAAAGAGAAAGGCTGATGCAGGCTGGAGAGAGAAGAGAGTCTGAAGTGCAATCAACAGGTGGGTAGGAGCTTTTCCTAGAACTAAGCCAACAGTAAATGAAGGGAAGGGAGAGCTCATTTACCAAAATGTGCAGCCTCGAGAGAAATGGAAATGCAACATTTCACAAAAGAAGAGCTGCGTTATACCCCCCCAAGGGTACAGTGCTGATGCTCGGAGTTCTTGGGCTTGGTTTCCTATATATTGAGAAAGACCCGTATTCTAATAGAGACACCATCAGCGGTGAACATAACCAGACAATTCCTCCATGTTCTAACATGACATACACCACTCTTTTTTTTTTTTTTTTAAAGATTTTGTTTATTTATTTGATAGACAGAGATCACAAGTAGGCAGAGAGGCAGGCAGAGAGAGAGAGGAGGAAGCGGGCTCCCTGCTAAGCAGAGAGCCCGATGTGTGGCTTGATCCCAGGACCCTGAGATCATGACCTGAGCTGAAGGCAGAGGCTTTAACCCACTGAGCCACCCAGGCGCCCCAGACGTACCCCACTCTTAATTGCACATCCCAGGATTAAAGCTGTTCGTTGTTGTTGTGGCTTTTTAAAGGAGTATCATACTGCTGAGCTTTCTATGTTATAATCTTTTAGCCCCTTGACTAATAAACTGCTTCATTTCTAGTCATTATTTGTATTTAAATATTGCTGCTGCTTTTTAGGTACCCCAAAGGCCACCAATTTTCTAGTGAACTTTCTTTGGTTTGTGACTATTTTTCAATACATGAAAAAAGAGGTCAGATGAGATGGGCAGTGTGCACAGGACTGCCCCTTCCGACCTTCTGGCTTGTCCAGGAGGAGGAGGAGGAGGAGGAAACACAACCAAAAGGCCTTAAAAATAAAAAATCTTTTTAACTGGACTTCCTAAACAGGAGAAGACAGTAGTGCTCTCTTACTGGCTCTCAAGCCAACCCGATGAGTCGTTTCCTGTCTGGCATCATTTGTAAAGCAGCTGACCACTTGGCTAGCCCACCTTGAAGGGAGGTCCGAAGACACCGGTCTCCTACCCTCTACTGGAGAGCAGGGCTGCTTCTGATGCACTCGGGTGCGGACGGCATGGGAAGAAGCAAGCTGTGGAGATGGTGGGTAGACTGAGTACGACAGATCGAGAAGAACCTGAATGGCATTAGACTGACTCCTCTGTATGGTGTCTTTCTGGATAAACCCGCATCTCTTCTACCTGGAGCACAATTTTCGGGAAGGAAGTCTCTTCGTTCACAGACCAAAGACCTGGAGATTCTAAGGACTCGAGGTGAAGGGTCCCTGATCTATTACAGAGCGAACCTCCCTGAAGAGGGTCATGGAACCCAGGTAAACACTGTGCCAAGTGTGTGGGCCTTCACCTGCCAGGAGTTCGCTCCAGTAATAAAGCAATAAAAGTAATAAAGTACACCAGAGAAAATCTGGAGAATTCAAGAAAGCCAAAGGTGGAGGATGACTTATTGCTTTATTATTCCCCAACTAAGCAATGTTTATGTTTTGGTGCCTTTATTAGGGACACCTATCTGTGTATGACTAAAACAGCTGGAATCATACTGTAAATACAATGAGATATTCCTATTTTAAGAAAATCTACCAAATCTTTTGTGGAAAAACATACACATCATGAAGAAATAATTTCTAGAGAAACACAACTGTGGGATGAATTCTCACTCTAAGAAGTATCACGGAAGCAATGAGGTCAATTCCAGAAGCAACACACGAAAACCACTCACTTCACTTTGTGAAACAGTCATGCTTATTTCTATTCAAGAAAGTTCCTAATGTAGTTGAAAATAAAGGTAGATCTTACTATAACCACTTCCATTGCATCATTTTTAGAATTCTGAGAAGTTATTAATTTTTATTTTAATTTTGGAAGAAGAAAGAAATTTAAGATGAAATATAAGTTATGATCAAGGGGCACCTGGGTGGCTCAGTGGGTTAATGCCTCTGCCTTTGGTTTGGGTCGTGATCCCAGGGTCCTGGGATCGAGCCCCGAGTCAGGCTCTCTGCTCGACGGAGAGCCTGCTTCCCTTCACTGTCTCTCTGCCTGCCTCTCTGCCTACTTGTGATCCATCTGTCAAATAAATAAAATCTTAAAAAAAATAAGTTATGATCAAAGTTCTAAGATAGTTTTTATAGGAATTGTCTCCTAATTAACATTTCTTCATGGTCCTGGAACAGTGAGTTTCTAGAGTAGTTTTACTATCTGAGAATCTATCAGGAGAGAACTCAAGCTCTGAAACAAACAGAAAAATAATTTACCAGTAATTACTGTTTTATTAAGGTGTGTCACAATTGCACCATCAAATTTGTCATACGAGTTCAAAAGCATTAATGTTCATCCTATTTTTCCTTAGGTTGGATGGCTAACTGTTCTGCCCACCTCTGCTCTTCCAGAATTTCACCAGAAAAGACCCACCAACGTAAATGAAATCAGAGATCCCCTGCTTTCAAGTAGGAAGGAGGTGAAGTAATCGGCCCAATTTAGGCAAATAAAATCCCTACGGTTACTGGAAAGCAGGGCGGGTGTGTAAAGACTCAGCACCGACATGCCTTCAGAAACCAGAACGACCGGCAGGAAACTGTCGGGCCTCCAACTCGGCCTGCTCACAAAGCTCATCTATAAACTGGAAGAGCTCAGCTTTCCCTGAAAGGGTGACACTCAATGACAAACACATTAATGCAGAACAACACCACCATGAGCCATCAGTCACGGGCTGTGTGCAACTGTTTTTAAAGAAATAAGCCACGTGGTCTCCAAATGAAGAGATCAAATACTTAGTACCTAGTTATTAAGTGCTTTTTTAAAAGCCGAGGACTGAGCTAGGTGCTTCGAGGGTTTAAAAGACTGCCTAAGGTTTAGAAGTCGGACATGGTTTCTGCCACCCAGGAGCTTAGAGTCAATTTGCAGAATTAGGACAAGGACATAAAACAATTAGTATCAAAACATACAAACCAACAGCATCCTAACAGCCTGAATCCTTCCCATGCAAGAGCAAGGAAATTCAAAGGAGTGGTCCAAATGGAAACACTATACAAATAATAGAAAACCCTCTAGAAATGAATAGATCAGTATAAAAACTTAGCAAAAGTTCCAGGGTTCTGTTATTTCTACATACTTAGTGCATTAAAATTACATTTGCCAAAAGTAACTGTTACACATTCTCTTTAACTTTAATAAACACTTTCCTATAAACCCTCAAAGCATTTTATTAGTATGATCTCATTTACTTTTCCCATCAATAATGAAAAACTCTCACCGTCTTCATTTAGTGGACGTTCCACAAGAACAGAGAAATAAAATGAATGTTGCAGGTTAACTGGTCAGTGAAACTTGGACCCATAAATACAATGTCCAGTTGAGTGCTTTGCTAAAGACAAGTAAGATAATATATCCAGTGGCTTTGGGTTCCAGGAAGAAAATTACAATGAAAACAGGAGACATTTTACTTTTGGTTTTCATCATCATCAGGACACACATTCTAAGTGTATCCAAGTCATCAACGCTCTCCAGGAGGGTGAACAAAGTGAGTCAAACCAATCCGTTCCCATTAATTACTCACAATGTTCTACAGGTACAGACATACAAACCGATGGTAACAAGTTTAATAATTCCATTTTATAAATTACCTCTGTTAAGGCATTCCATAGTTCCTCATCCGTATGCTCATTAAAGGGATCCAGATTCTTCCTCATTGTTCCAGTGAATAAAACAGGTTCCTAAATACCCCAGAAGAGTGGATATTATTATAGGCTCCTGTCATTTTATTTCAATGCGACATTCCAGAATTAAAATATAAAACCAAAATTCACCATAATCATTAATAATACAGTTGCAAATGTCTGTTCAGACAAATCAGTATCTCTATTAATTTTCTATTATACGAAGTGGGACCCAAAATATCTTCCAGACCCCTGAACGCTAACAAAAGAAACTGCTGAAATGTGTCGTTTTAAGAAGAAACTGAAGAGAAAGGACGATCTGGTTTTTAAAAACGCCTTCCTGACAGTATCTGCTTACACAAGAAATACACGGATAGGATTATTTCAGGAATGTTACATCAAGAGCACTTGGTAAGTTTATCGTCACTCCTGGTGCGACTCCAGAACATAGTAAGAGTATGTTCTGTTGAAGGTTGTGACTCCAAGCAAAACTGGGCAATATGCTCCCACATGCACTGATGAAGAAGCCAAGATGTTCCCTCCACAGGTGGAGCTGTCTTCTGGGATGGGGAATCTCTCCCCACGCAGGAACAGGACACCCTGTTCTCTTGTCCTAAAAGAATGCAGACAAATGGGCCCAGCGGCGCCTCTGTGCGTCAAGAGATGCCTCTGCTTTTGGACCAGCTGATCCCCACATTATCTTGTCTGTGCATCGGGATTACACGCCTCACAGAACCTCATCATTACAACTGCAAGGGCAGGATAACCTGAAACCCATTGTGGCGTGTGTACTAAGGAAATTATTTTAATTTACATAGCTCTT
Source organism: Mustela putorius furo (assembly GCF_011764305.1). Taxonomy (NCBI): domain Eukaryota; kingdom Metazoa; phylum Chordata; class Mammalia; order Carnivora; family Mustelidae; genus Mustela; species Mustela putorius. The sequence goes on along the minus strand of NW_025422117.1, from coordinate 979,513 downwards.
TCCTATTCATGTGCATGAGGAGGAGCCACAATTAAGTCACTCTTGCAATATATGCCTCCTTCTGGGTTTCAGGAGAGAACCCCGTTCATGCAAGTGTATGTAGGCCACATACGTTTTCTTCTGGAAGACTCTGATAACCCAGGCCAAAAGAATATGGGCAGCAGGGAAGAGCCCAACTGCGTATTTTCAGGGAAGGGGGCAGAACAATGAGATGCACAGATGTGGGAACGGGAGGCGAAGGGACTCTTCCATAGGCATCCGAGAACGGCTCAAGGGAATTCCCACCTGCCTCAAATCTCGCCTGACCGAAACATGCCTGCCTCAAGGCAAAATCCAAATATTAAAAGACATTTTAAAAAGGACACTTTGTTTTTACAAAGTTGACTAAGTGTCCCATATACCCCAAGAGCAATGAAAAATAACTGGTCATATGATGTTTCAAAATGATTCCTGAACTGAAAGACCCCAAGACGCCAGGTCAAAGTCTTCCTTAAAATTACCAAGTTTAGGACCAAAGACTAAACCACCATCTAAGCAATGGTATGAGTTCTCCATCAGGGAGATAACAATCATGGTCTTCGGTATTTGAAAGTCTTTGCTCTACTTGAGAAGTTCTTCAGATTCTGTTTTGTCTTACTCTTCGTAATGATCAATTCCAACAAGAGTTCAACAAGCTAGGCCTTTCTCCTCCTCCATCTGATTCCCGGAAGGTTCCCAAAGGGAGGAGGGCTGTTACCCATCCTCCTTCCGCCAAGGCTCTAAACCATGGCCAGGATCTGCTCTGGGGCCCAAACTCTGAGGACTGGGATTTGGGGAGGTAAAGAGGCTGAAAGAGAACAGATTAAGGAATCAGCTTCAACACCAAAGGAGGAGGAGGAGGTCTCTTGGCTTCTACTAACCACAAGCCTGTCCGGATGTACAGGACCCAAATACGTCTGCCTTCAGGGGCTCTCATAAAGCAAACTCGTGTCCAGTAAGAGGTGTATGATAAAGGGTCCGCCTGGTTTCCAAAGTACACTCTGCAGAGGCGTTACCAAAGCTAATCTACAAAAAAACGGCCTTGTGTTTAAAAGACAGAATTTCCTTCCTTTGTTAAATGCTAGAAGGGCCCGGGATTCCCAGCTTTGAAAGTCATGGTTTTGATGGTTTTAGAGAACGGGCATGGGAGCACACCTTTAAAATGCGATCACCTCGCTCACCACCAGGAAGGGTCTCTCTCATCACCTCCCTCACCTTTTTCTCTTTAGGAAAAGGTCTGGAAAGGGATGACTCTCTCCAAAGACTGGGGAGCTAGTGGGATTCTTTGCAGAAAGCTGCAGCTGCTTTATGCTGAGCTTGAAACAGACCCTTCGGGTACCTGCAGGCCGTATGGAGGTTGTGCTCACGTCAGCGAGTCACCGCAACCAGAAAAAGAAAAAAGTTCAATTTAACCCTTTCCTACTGCCACTTAAAACTCTACTGTCAGTCTGAAGGGATATGGTAGACGATTACTCATGTTTACTTAGCAGTCATCAGAAGAAAAGAGTTTAGTGGATTCGAATTATTTTTCTTTGTCATGACATGCCAAATATGTATTTCAAAATGAGTACAATTTCAGTCAAAACTTGAATAAAGGGAATGATTTATTAGAACATTAACTGATTGAAGCCGTATTTTTTTTAAACCAGCAGGCAATTTGTTAACAATGTCTGTTTTAATATGCCAATGTGTTTTATGCATGGTGTTCATTTTGGTTTCTATTCATTCTACTTTCATCCACTTGCCAAATAAGAAACCACTATATTATCTTCAAAAGGTAATAAAAGTGCTCACGGGAGACACATACTGCAGAAGCAGATAAGGGTCAAATTAATTATCATTTCTGATAGATACTATTATTTAAAGTACCCACCTCCAAGCAATGAAGTTAATAAATGAATCTTATAAATAAATGTTGTAAAAATGTTTACAGGCAGAACATTTCAGTGTCGAGATTTACGGCTGGACACACACCCTTCATGTAAACACAGAATACAGACTAAATATATTAGCCCAAGTATATTTTTTTTCCGAAGGTACACAATTAAACCTCATTTAATAAGAGGTGGCTGGCATGGCTGAGTTAGGTAAACAAATAGTCTTGTTCTGTGTCATCTTTTAAATAGAACCTGAGCTTCCAATCTGTTTTTCATCAGCTTAAAGTTGACTTTTTTTTTTAATCCTCTGTGCCATATTCGGTAATGTTCTCCTTTGTTACCAACATAACACAAGTTCCTATTGGCCATGTGACCCAAAAACGGCCCTTCTGAGTCAACGCATTTAGTGAAGTAAATTGATAATCCCTCAACACAACTGTAAGACAGAACCACAGTCCGACCGGGCCTTTTGTATACGCTACTGAAAGACAGACCGGCCGTTATCCTAAAAAGAAACCCTACCCACTAACCCTCCAAAGCTTAAAATGACCCTGGTCAAAGACAAAAAAAAAAAAAAAAAAAAAAAAAAAAAAAAAAAAACCAAAAAACCAAACAAACAAAAGGTACAAGTGGTTACAAACCCGGCAGATAATGCACAACACTTTACTGCACCCTCGTCATGTCAGGCCCCAACTAGGAAGCGGCCCGCGACTAAAATCTTCCGGACTGGCTGCTGGTCCCCAACGTCCTACCAGCGACATTTTCATCTCTAACTGGAGGACCTTTACGAAGGGCAGCGCGTATCCCTGTTCCGAGAATGAGAGTCACCTGAAGGAGCTTTAAATCTTGCTTTCCTTTTTTTTTTTTTTTTTCTTTTAATCCTGTAGCCTCTAAATGAACCGATCATCATCCATATTCAGAAGAAAAGAACATTGTTTGCCAACAAAGGAAAAAGAAGTTAAGTCCTGTAAAGTCCTCTCTGGACACAAAAAGGTCAGGAGCTCTGGGAAGCAGTTCCCTGGGCTTTAATGAAGACTTCAGTGTCAGAAACAAAAGGCTGACTGCATTAGGCTACAATCCAGTTGTATTTCTTTACTAGTAACAGCATACCTACCTCTTCTCTTGCAGAGTTTTGTTCCCAACAAGGGAAAAAAAAAAGAGAGGGAGAGAGAGAGAGGAAAGAAAACCAGGTAAGAATAAAGAAGTCTTAAAGAGACAGCTCTGGTGAACCTTTTCCACCTACGGAAGATAACCCAAGGAATGGAAATACCGAAGAAGCAGAGTGGATGGTTTAAAAAATACCTCGCTTTTGCTTTGATTCTCAAAAAGTCTATTAAATGTAAAAAATGAATCTGTTTAATCATGATAAAGAGGATAGCTGTTGATCTGTGCCAGCCCTTGGGGTGCAATCATAAATAATGAATTTGCATGGCATCACTTTTCAACTGAAAACATTTTCTTGGTGCCAAAAGGAAAGGAAGGGGCCTTAGATGTAGAGGATCCATCCAAAAGTTTTGAAATCCATTTTTCCAGATCCTTGCAGATAAGCAAGCTCGTCCCTAAATACAATCTTGTCTTGCTCATCTCTGTGGGGAACGTGTTTAACTATTTCAGGTCGTGAGCACAAATGGAAGCGTCTGTTTCGGCGACCTGTTCCTGTTTGGAAGTTCAGAAAGTGTTTCATCTTTATTTTTTTTATTTTTTATGTTTTTTGCTCACCCTTGCAATTATACGAGTGGCGGAGTACATTCATCAGAACAGAGGTTTCGTTTCTGAACGTTCCCTACAGGATTGGCCCCTGACCCTCCCGCCACGTGTCGCCACTCCCCTGCTGCTTGTTCTGACGTCGGTCCTGCCTGCGATCGCCTCTCTCCCAGGTCTGATCTCTCACCGCGCAGTCAAGGGCGACCAGGATGAGCCTGGCAGAGTGGGACCGCCTTGGAAGCTCACGGCTGCAGCCAGGTTCACGCAAGCCTGGAGCTAGGGAATGACGCAGACCTGTCTCAGCGAAAGTGGGAACACAAACAAACAAACAAAAAACCCTGGAAACAAAAACAAAACCCCTCCATTCTTCTTTGCAGAGACTGCTCCAAATTTCGCTGGTTCCCTAAATCAGGGTGTTGAGACACAAGGACGCTGCTTCCTATTGATTTGGGGGGGACAGAAGGGTGCAAGCTGTCTGCTATGCTGTAGACAAATAACTTTAAGGGCCAAGACCACCAGACCTTCCCACCTCCGCAGTCAGACACCGTACAGAGGACGGGCTCTCAGGTCTAACAAGGTATGATTTCGAGTACCTACTCCTGAGGCTCACCCATGACCTATAAATGAATTAACCCCTTTTCCTAAATCGATTTTCTTTCAGTGCTGAGTGTGCTTCAAATCTTCAGCCAAAGTCACAAGTGTTTCAGCCTTTCAAAACCACAACCATCCAAATGGGAAAAACTGCACCGGACGTATCTTTTGACTTTGCTCTCTATTGACTCTCCTTCATCGTGGTTTCTGGGAATCCTTTTGGAGTGGGGTAGAAAACAATGGGAGAGATATCGGAGGTCGTCCAGTTCAAAAAAGAAAAACAAAAAACTATATGTATTTAAGTCAGACAGCCCTGAGCTCTGATTCTACTGTTCCGTATCTATTGGACTCAGGGTATGTCATTAACCAGGCCCACCAGCTTTCTTTTCCTTCCTGGAAAGCAGGGAGAAGCCAGCGGGACTGCTGTGAGAACTGGGGCCACCCGGGAGGCTCCAGGCCTGGGACTCATACGTCACAGGAGCCCGGCCAGACAGGGGACCGTGAGGGAACGTGCTTTCTCAAACTGCTGGTGCGGCCCATGGGTCATGAAAGCCGTTTTGTGCTTCATGACCATCATTCTGTCTTTTATACGGAAGAGCACAGAATGGACATAACAGAAACTAGAGTGCGGAGCACTAGGAGTGACAGTGTGGGGGGGAATACGTGTTTCGGCACGTGTGTGTGCACACGTGTGCGCACAGGACCGTGAGACAGCAGTGCTGCTGTGGACGTAGGTCCCTGGGGCTCTGGCCCCCAGCACAGTGGGCAGCTGCCCGGGATGCAGAGGGGGGACTCCCCCTAAAGTAAACATGAACCCTGGTTCAGCCGCTTGCTGTTACGTGGGTTCAACTCCCGGTGCCTCCATTTGTAAATGGGTCCAACAATAGGGGGAACCACAGAACCGTGAGGAGGAAGTTGGGGGACAGGAAGGAGAGAAGCTAAAACACGTGAAGGATTCCGCAAATGTCACGTACTAGGAATACGTGTGACATTTGTCCGGGATGACAACCAGCACCAGAGCGACAGAAATGAGAGCGACAGCCTCCAGGGGAGGTAGGAAATAGCCAGGCATGTGGGGAGAGTGGAGAAAACAGGGTCTTCATGGGGGGGCTGCACAGTATTCTTGGGGCACAGAGCAGTGGTCAGGAAAGAAGGCAGGTGGGCGAGGAGCCAGAAGACTAAAGAAAACAAGTGATACTTCTCTTGTTCCTAGTGAGAAAAATGTTGGGACAGGTTTTCTGTTCCATGTTACCCTAAAATTCACATTGGGCTCACTTGTTTTGTTCCACCGTTTAAATTTCTAGAAACAAGTTGGTTTATGTGATAAGCAAGAGATGTAAAGGAAATCACCAAGGACCACAAAAACATAAATAGAAATTGAAAAGCATCTGTTCCTGCTTTTACTTAAGTAACAGTAATACTGGAAAGGCTAGTGCCCTGACCCTTAATTGATACTAGTCACTACTTACGAAGCATTCCTGAGAGCAGAGCATGGGGCCACACACATTTTCTCATCCCGTTACATCATCAGGACACATCAGTGAGGCAGTAATTACTAGACCTGATTTAAGGACAAGGACAGTGGAGCCTGGCGGCCAAGTGACGTCATCAAGGTCACTCGGAATAAAAACGTGGGTCGTGTTGACCCTTGAAGATTCTATCCCAGGCTCCCTCCTGCAAGATTTCCTGGGACCCTTTACACATTTTGCACAGTCTCTCTAGACTTGCTTTCATCAACCAACATCGCACCTTAGAGACAGCAAGTGAGAAGAGAAAGATTCTGTGTTTACAATGGTTGGCGATCACTATCTACATGGATACAAAGCTTAGTACTGTTTTGTAAGCACAGTCTCTGGATGTGTGCACACCTCAAGCAAGCTCAGAAGTAGGGTGGGAAGTCATGGAAGAAAACCAAAACCTGGTGATGTCAAGGTGTATTTAGTCTTTGCTCAGATGTGCTTCCAAAACATTAGTGGCAGAGCCAAGAATCATCTAACGTTATTTCTTTATTTATACAGTCCTTTTATGTACACAAGCATACAACCATTTCTTATTAAGAAGCATTAAAAATAATGTGGGACATGTTCCTCGATCCTTTCATCCAAGGACATGAAAGTACTTCACGGACACACCCTTCGCTTCTGCTAACTAATCTCATTTGGCCCATTTCAGAGATGGGTACAACCAAAATATAAAACTTGGGAATTTCAACTCATATATTTTCTACTGCAATCACGAAGTCATGAATTTACTAGCCAGAGGGAATTGTTAAATACAGGGACTGAATGTGCTGAAAATGTCTTTCCATTTTTCCTGAAAAGGGAGAGGTTTAAAAAAAATTTTTTTTAGGAATGCCTAGGTGGCTCAGTCGGTTGGGCACCTGCCTTCGGCTCAGGTCATGGTCCCAGGGTCCTGGGATCGAGTCCCACATCAGGCTCCTTGCTCAGTGGGAAGCCTGCTTCTCCCTCTGCCTGCCTCTCTCTCCTTCTTTCTGGCAAAATAAGTAAAAACCTTTTAAAAATTAAAAATAAAAATTTTTTTAGAATGGACAAAATAAGTGAAGGGGATTAAAAGGTGAACTGCCTGTCCTGTGCTGAACATTTCATTATGTATATAAATACGGAATCACTGGGAGGTACACCCGTATCTCATACAATTACTGTATGTCAATCTTCAATTAAAAAAGAAGAAAAAGAAAAACACAGAAGCATCAGGATGGGAGAGCTAGGAAAGATTTTTTTTAAATTGTGGTAAAATACATATAATACTAAATTTACCACCTTAATCATTTTTAAGTGACCAGTTCAGGAATATTTAAATATATTTGCATTGTTGCATAGCTATCCCTACCAGCCATCTCCAGGCCTCTTTTTATTATTCCAAACTGAAACTCTGTACCCATTGAACACTAACTCTCCATCCCTCCCTCCAGCCCCTGGCAGACACCACTCTACTTCCTGTCTCCACCAAACGGACTCCTTAGGTAGCTCATATAAGCAGAATCATATGGTATTTGTCCTTTCGTGATGGGTTTATTTCATGAAACATAATGTCCGCGAGGTTCATCTCTGCTGTAGCTCATGTCACAATTTCCCTCCCTTTGAAGGCTGAACAGTAACAGTTCACTGTGTGAACACACCACACTTTGTTCATCCATTCACCTACCTAAGGACATGCAGACTGCTTCCACACTTTGGATCTTGAGAAGACTACTACTATGAACATGGGTGTACAAGTATCTCTTAGAATTTCTGCTTTGGATTATTTTGGGTGTATATCCAGAAGTGGAACTGCTAACGGGATATGATAATTCCATATGATCGTTCATATGTGACTTTATTATTTTTCATTTTCTGAGAAAACTCCATTTTGGTTTCCTCAGGGGCTGCATTTTACACTCCCACAAGCAATAAAAAAGGGTTCAAATTTTTCCACAACCTTGCCAACACTTGGTGTTTTCTGTTGTGTTGTTTTCTTTTCTTTTAAGATTTATTTATTTATTTATTTGACACGGAGAGAGAGAGAAAGAGATACAGTGAGACAGGGAACACAAGCAGGGGGAGTGAGAAAGGGAGAACCAGGCTCCCCACCGAGCGGGGAGCCCAATGTGGGGCTCGACCCCAGGACCCCAGGATGGTAACCCAAGCCAAAGGCAGATGCCCAATGACTAAGTCACCCAGGTGCCTCTGTTCTGTCTTCTAAAGTATTCTCTATACCCAACATGGGATTCAAACTCACAACTCTGAGATTAAGAGTCACATGCTCTACTGCCTGAACCAGCCAGATGCCCTAGTCTTGTCCGTTTTATTGAGAGTAGTAACGGGGGGTGAGGAGGCATCTCATTGTGGTTCTGAAAGGAGTATCTTGATTTTGATTGTGAAGTTACTTAGAATAATAATTCCAATTATTTCAGAGGCCCGTGGTAGGCATCAACAGCTTTACTCAATCTTAGGATGAAAGTCCACATTCTCCTCCGTTCTGGGTGCTGTATTCTATATGCTTTCTAATAAACAGGCACGCACGAGCTCTTTATATCCACATGCCAAGAAGCACATCTGCATGGCTTTGTCTCATTCCCTGTGTTTCTCAAGTGTGTGTGTGTGTGTGTGTGTGTGTGTATGAGAGAGAGAGAGTATTTCTCAGCTTCTTTTGATAGGCTGATGATTGTAGAGTATAACAAAGCCCTAAATTAAAACAAAAACAAAACAAAAATCAGCTAAGTCTGGAGTTGAGTATGTGTTAACTGCCAAGGCAGAGGGCAGAACAAAGACCAGACCCCAGGGCTGCAGGCCTCAGGCCACTGGGCATGGGGCCTACGCTGCCCTTAGCTATATACTTGGAGGACAGCATTTGCTCAATACATAATTTCTGCATTTTTATTGAAACTGAATGGGCCAACCACAAGGAGTGACAGGAGCTTGGACTGTGTGTAATTCAATCTCTGGAAGGTTTCCTGAAAGTCACAATTCTATTAAGAAGCAGAATAAGAGGGTGCCTGCGTGGCTCAGTCCATTAAGCAACTGCCTCTGGTTCAGGTCATGATCCCAGAGTCGTGGGATCGAGTCTCACATCAGGCTCCCTGCTCAGCAGGGAGTCTGCTTCTCTCTCTGACCTTGCCCCTCTCATGCTCTCTTTCATTCTCCCTCTCTCTCTCTCTCTCTCTCAAATAAGTAAGTAAATAAATAAGCAGAATAAGAAAACAGAATCAGGTCAGAAGCACTCCACACACACGAAGCCAGGCTTCACAATGGCTCTGGGCGATGGTGCTAGGAGCTGCCTCATGAGGGAAAGAAACCTGAGGTGCAGAGAGACGGCCCTCCTTATCCTGTGTTCTTCTCAATATTCTCTACTGCCTCCTGGTCACAGTTCATTTACTAGTAGCCAATTCGAAGTCTCCCCAAAGCATCTCCACACACAGTAGTGCCCCAAGCCAGCGGTTTCACGTCTCGCCCTCCATGGAAACAATTACCTTTGAAAAGTCAGCTTTATCTCCTACAGCAAAATTGTATCACTAAAACACTTAAAACTCATGTTTCCCTATAGTGGCCTCTCAGGGGCTAAACAAATCATTTGTGGTTTCCTTTTCAGAATTAGGTGTTTATCAGTGGATAAAACTGTGGTACCTGGGGAAGTCTTGAGTCCAGAAATTTCTCTGGTAAGTTATTAAACCTCACACACACACACACACACACACACTCACACACACACTCATACACACACAACCCAGTATCAGATAAAAATACTTGCTGTTAAAAATATACCCTATTGGGGCAAAAGGATTAACGCTTCATTTTTTCTTTAAAAAAGGCAGTAAAATTAGAAGCAATTAAACTTAAGTTCCCTTACAAAAAAGGCACGAGAAATGCCCTGACTTGTATACCTGAGGTATGATGGACATTTTCTTCCTTAAATCGTGAAGTCCAATTTCAGTTGTCAAGATCTTATCAATCCAAATTTTACCTTCCGGTTCTGACAATCTAAAAAGGGCCGAGATGAGGGAACTTTTTCCAGCTCCTGTTCTTCCCACAATGCCGACCTGTAAAGAGATCCAGGAAGGATTAAGCGTAACAATATGCCACATACCTAGGAGACACTAGAGTTGTTGAATATGGATTAAGGAAGTTCTATATTGAATTTGGTAAGAAAGAGGGTCTCAACTTTGGCACTGTTGACATTCTGGGCTAGATAATTCGTCATCGTAGAGAGCCGTCCTGTACCTTGCAAAATGTTTAACTCCATTCCTGCTCTTGGCCTACCAGATACCAGAAGCACCCCCCAAATTGTGGAAACCAAAAATGTCCCTTGTGTCTGGGGGCCGGGGGCGGGAAGAGGCAGGCACTGTCCTTGGGTGAGATCCATTTCGTGTAAAGAAAAGTTAAAAATAATACCATCAGGGGCACCTGGGTAGCTCAGTGGGTTAGGGCCTCTGCCTTCAGCCTCCGGTCATGGTCCTGGGGTCCTAAGATCGAGACCCACATCAGGCTCTCTGCTCAGCAAGGAGCCTGCCTCCCCCTCTCTCTCTGCCTGCCTCCCTACCTACTTGTGATCTCTGTCAAGTAAATAAATAAAATCTTTTAAAAATACCATCAGCCTGGGCGCCTGGGTGGCTCAGTGGTTAAGCTGCTGCCTTTGGCTCAGGTCATGATCTCAGGGTCCTGAGATCGAGTCCCGCATCGGGCTCTCTGCTCAGCAGGGAGCCTGCTTCCTCCTCTCTCTGCCTGCCTCTCTGCCTACTTGTGATTTCTCTCTGTCAAATAAATAAATAAAATCTTTAAAAAAAAAAAAATACCATCAGCCTACCAACAGTAAAAAACCAACAATTTCCTCAGCAGCTAGTAAATCGGTTTTAAAATCAGCATTATTCCCAGTGTCTGTGTATTTTGAACCCTGAGAATTTCTTGGAGAATTTTATACAGATATCAATAAGTGAAAAGCGCTATACATAAACAAGTAATCATTTTCTCAGAATTCTACCACCTAAGAGGAATTATTCTTCGGGAGAACAACCAACACATTTCTGGCTATTACATTCTGTCTTGGAAGGAAACACCTTAAAATTTTAAAATCTAAGTCTCAGGGTTCTAAAAAACAGTAGCCGGTAGCTGAAATACCCCTAATGAGTTCATCGTCATCATCAACAACAACAATACAAATAACATTTGCTTTTTATAGGGGGCCTTTCATCTGAGCAGTTCAAAAGGCATTTTGCAAAGTAATTAATACTCACAATTACCCCCTTGGGAAAGATACGTGTCCAGTATCAGTCTGGTTATTAGAACCGTGTCCAGTATCAGTCTGGTTATTAGAACCGAAGCAGAGAGAAATTAAATGCGGTGACAAGATCAAAGCGCCAATATAAAGCAGGTAAAATGCCGGTCAGGAACGAAACTGTATTATATAAAATTGGTTTTTAGTTGTGAGCATTTAAACCTGTATGCAGAAACTGACCTTTTTTTTTTTTAAACAGCAATGAGCTTGCCCAACACCTAGCTACAAATTCCCTGGTGGGAGCTTCCCAAGAGATGGTGTCATCCCAACTAGCTATCTGGAATCAATGACGGCTTTAAGACATGCTTTGGAGCATTTGTAAATTCAGTACATTTTGAAAACTCACAGCTTTCAACAGAGAAGAACTTTCTGAGCACTGATTCTATGCTGGGAACTTTGCATATCATCTCAGTGGAATACTTTCAAAGCTTTAAAGTTTCACATGTGTAACTACTGATGACCTTTCAAAAAAGACCCTACCTTTACGGGGATAAATGTAAGGGAAGTGGCTTTGGCTAATTTTATCATCTGTTTATCATCATTTCACAGATGGGTCATTTTCTGCCCATGAGTAGGTCCAAAGGTACACACGTCACACACATACACACACACATGTATATATCTCCTGGGTTTCTCAATGTACATTGAGGTAAGGTTCTTCTCAAATGTGTATCAAGCCATATCACAACACAGGCACAAATTGTGTCTCTGAGAATGTGTGGATGTTCCCAGGCTTTCCTCACTCCAACTAAAACCAACCCATCTGTGCAAACTAGAACGTTTGCAGACTTTTCGTAAAGATGGGTCTGCTGCGATACGGCAGGGGGCACAGAGGGCTGCCCTCAACCACAGGACTGTGATCTCCAAGCTCAACTGAGAATAAACACCAAAAGGCAATTCAAAGAAAACCGGGTTCTAGCTAGCCCTCTCTCCTGTTCAGTCATCCAAACGGTAGCCCGTGTCATTTGCACTGCACCAGTGGGCTTTACCAACTTCCCATGGAGAATATCGCCACTATCAGTAAGTTTACACACACAAAACCAAACAGATACTTCAAGATACTCTCATTTATGCTGATTTACAATTAACCCTATACATTTTCCCAAAGAGGCTGAGGGTTTCTGGAAAAAAAAGAGAGAGAGAGAGAGATGTCTTTTTTTTTCCCCCTCAATTTAAAAATTTGTATTGGTGTGTTGTACGTTGAGACATTTCTATCTGGATCTCTATAGATCACACTCAACATGATTAAGAGCCAATTTCCATTTCAACAAAACAGTTGCTTTTTCTAACTCTCCCATCTTAATCCCATAATTTCTAGGCTCGTGGGCTCAACATGTTCACCCTACTTCCAGCTTCCTCCGCGCCCAGGATGGCACCAACCCCTAAAGATTCTACCTCTGCAAGCTTTCCTGACTCAGTCTATCACCAGAACACAAGGCTACACGGCATCTGAAAACACAAAACCAACTCTTCTTAATTATAATCAGTGCAAATGAAGGTAAAAAGTCAATGGCTATTAGTCATAACCCCACCACTTTGATTTAAAACCATTCTACAGATGACAGATTTTCTTTCTGGACCTATGTGTGTGTGTGCTTAAAGATACAAGCTCACAGACTTAAACAAAACGAGATTAATATGAACCAACTGTAGTAAACTGTTTGCACTTAATATTTCAACAGAATATTTTAATAGCCACATAATATTAGATTTTATGTGATCATTTATTTAACAGACCCCCTATTTGTGGCTATTTCAGCTGTGTCCAATATCTTGCTATTATAAATAACTGTGTTAAATATCCTTGAAGCTAAATCTTCACAAACAACTCTAATTACTTCCTTAAGATAAATTCTTAGGGGCGCCTGGGTGGCTCAGTGGGTTAAATCCTCTGCCTTCAGCTCAGGTCATGATCTCAGGGTCCTGGGATCGAGCCCCACATTGGGCTCTCTGCCCAGGAGGGAGCCTGCTTCCTTTCCTCTCTCTCTGCCTGCCTCTCTGCTTACCTGTGATCTCTGTCTGTCAAATAAATAAATAAAATCTTTTTTAAAAAAAAAAAGATAAATTCTTAGATGTGGAATTGCTGAAAAACAGGTATAAACATTTTCAAAAAGTAATGCCAAGCTACCCTCTAGAAATAGGATAGCAGTTTTGACTCCCACCTGCTTCTCTGCATGTTCACAAGCTTGGGGGTTATAACAGCGCTTTATTTTTATTTATTTTTAGAGATAGTGTGAGTGAGTGCGGACGTGAGCAGTGGGGGAGGGGCAGAGAGAGAGAGAGAGAATCCTAAGCAGGCTCTATGCCCAGCACGGAGCCTCGATCTCAGGACCCTGAGGATCCTGACCCCTCTGAGCCAGAATCAAAAGGGGGACGTTTGGGTGCCACCCAGGCACCCCTATAACTTTGTTTTAATTGACATCAGTTTGATTCCAACATGTGGACTCACTTTCCCCATTATATCTTGGTAGGAGTACACAGTAGCTACTGGCTTCCTATCTCCTGCCTCTTCCCACCATGGTCCACATGCACTCACTTCTTGGCCCATGTTTCTGCAGAACAGCTCTGTGCCCACCCAGGAAGTCCCTTCTAGGAAAGCACCCCAACTGACTCTGCATTCTTAAATTGCTGGGAGTCAGCTCTCTCGGGATTCCTAGGAAGTGGCAAGAGTTACATGCGCAAGCGCTGTGCCACGTCACCTGGGGCTCGATCCTTCATTTGCAGGGGGACAGCATCGTGCCTTTGCTGATGCTGGTCCCAGCACCCCGAAGGCTCTTTCCATGCATTTCCACCTGCTGAGATCCTGCCCATGTGTCACCAAGTCCATCTCAAATGCCTAAGTCCTTGCAAATACTCTTCCTGCCCCCACATGTAGCCTTCTCCCATGCCACGGAGGCAGGTCACCTTTTTCTAAACTTTGATAAAAGGTGGCCACCTTCTAGCTTATCTAATAGCCAATTTTATACGACTTTCCTTGTTCTCCTAGATCACAGGCTCTGTCCGGATTCACCTTTGCACACTTTTTATTATATTATGTGGCATCCTGTATGGAACTGAGGTGGTTGAAGTCAGGACAGACTAATTTATGGAAAACCTGTTGCCACACTATTGGGGTCTAGGATAGGGGGCCAGGGAAGACAGACATGGCCAATGGATCCTATCATCATAGAAACTAATGCAAACGGCAGACGACAGCTTCTGCACTGGAAGTGGTTATGGCCAGATCGTGCCCCAAGGCAATTACAGCTACGGTTGTCTGAACATCTGTCTGGCAACAGCCTTGGAGCTGGGAGGGTCTCCTCCTGTTGGAAGTGTACAACCCTAGATGACCTACCACTTTCATTTTGCAGAAGATCAGAGGGAGGCTTAATAAGACTAATTAGCCTGCCTGGAAGAACAGAGCCAGGAAGGGGCAGAATGGGACACAAAACCAGGTCTGCTCAACGCTTGCCCATTCCACCGGTGGCCCCCTTATACCTGGATGGCCTGGCAGCTCATTACATCCCTGTGGGGACAGGACAGGTGTGGCTGGGATCAAGCAACTGGCTTCTCCTGACCCTACCACCTGACATTCAAGGCGTCTACTGTGGAGGATGGGACAGAAGGCTTGACATTTCTCAGCGAAAAGGATACCCGTGGTCGGCGGGCACCTACAGCCAGACTGAGAAGGTACAGGGTGCCTGGGAAACAGGCCACACAGACCTATGGCGGCCCTGGCTTGTGCCATGAGATGAATTTTCCATCCCAGCAGGTGGTAAAAGGGTCTCAGACATATTGCTACACTTGGTGGTCAGTGACTCCAGGCCCAAGCAGGGCCAAGCCTGATACAATACTGATGGACCCTGTACGGTGGTACTGGGGAAAGGCCGTAGAGCAGGAGGAATGCTGTCTTTGTTGCGGACAGACTCCACCAAAAGACAAATCGATGCATAAACTTAGAGTCATAGAGAATGAAATTATAATGGAAATCCACAACTGGCAGAATATAAAAGTAAATAAATCTATAAGGTGGGGACAGAGACCTTTCTAGAGCATCATGATCAGTTACAGGGGTTGGGAGAATTCATGAGCCCAACTTCAAATTGTCAAAGGACACTTCTTGGAAACCACGAGTTACAGTCATTGTGGGAGAGAAGACATTTTGGCAGGGCAGGGGCTCAGAGACAAGACGACCCGGTGGCCCGAGAGTCAGCATTTCCAAGATACTCCCAAGCGACGCAGGTACCACAGACTGGGCCGCAAGGAATCAGAAAGTCAGCAGGGGAAGTGAGACGGACTGGAGGGAGGTGAGGGGTTTCTGAGAAGATATTATGTAAAAGAGGTGAAAATGTAGGAAACTAATACTTTTGCACATTATAGCAAGGTCTGGTACACATCTGTAAAAATGTATTATCCAAGTAATAGCTCTGAGCAAGAAAAAAAATAACAAACCAAAATCAATCTACCTCTAGAGCTGGAAAATGCTTTAAAATGGCCCAGTACTCTTTAAAATGATCAAATCAACCACAAAATCATCTAAATGAAAAATGCAGCCAGTGGTTAGAATCTAACCAGGAAGCCTAGGGTGCTGTTTACCTCATTTTGGTTCTTTATTTTTACTTGTTATTTCTTCCATGAATTAGAAACCTGCTTAGTACTTATTACGTTTTCCTGTTTACTATCACTTCGAGGAATCTGGACAGCAGAGGAAAATGCTGGAAGAGAATAAAGCCCCATCTCTCCTGTATTGGCCCATTCCCACTCTGTCGACCCTGCAATAGTCTGTCCCAGCCAAATACACAAGAGGACGGGAACGGTGATGTCCCCGAATAACAGGACTGGGGCTGGGTGGAGAGGAGGTAAAACCGGCAGTGACGTCACTTCATGATTCCGCGGCCTGGATATAGTCGCTAATTACTTAAACCAAGCAGAAGGGGACACTGTCCATAGGCCCAAGACACAAACCAAACGATACCATTGTTATAACTGTCTCCAAACTCAATGCCCCCGACATTGTATAATCTCAGATAATCCTACAATTCGGGGGAGGGGAGCATTTACGATGGAAAAGTACACACCTGTTACATTTCTAAATTGTACCACAGTTCTCGGGTGATTCCATGTATGGCTTCGAGGGAAATTTAAGATGCGTGCAAATTAACAGAATTCTGTCTAGCATGGGCATCCTGATGGACACACGGTCTGCGAGGAAGCAAGTACCCCTGAGTGCGCTCGGAGGGACAAAACCAGCTACGGAGAACTGTCTCAGGACCCGGCCGCCCTCACTGCCCTCCGGGTCTGCACATGGGGCTGGAAATCATGAGCAGCTAGCATCTGTCACGCGACGCACTAAAGCTGCTCTCTGGGTATCATTTGAGTAGTGAGTTGAACATTTATTCTTTCATATCACAAGGGTATCATCATTACGTTACAGCCACAGTCCCCTAAATGGGTCTGGGAGAAAGAGCCGGCAGGTCTCTAAGTATTTAATGCATCTGGGAAATGGGCTGTTTCCGAGAGCTGTCTGGAATGCATGTATGTTTTTGTGACGGGCTGGTGTCCCCCGTGTATTACCCACTCACCACCCCCGCTGGCAGACCGTCAGCACCCACCACGTGCCCAGCACGTCACTTTTGGGGGACCAAAGACAAAAAGCAGCAGCCTCTGGGTGCCGTGAGATCCAGAGCCCAAACCACAAAGCTTGCTGCGAGTGCTACCTTTTACTTTCTCATTTTCATTTTTAATTCTTTTTTTAATTGCGGTAAAATGCACGAAACAAAAAATGTCCCAACCCAGGTGTCCCAACACCTCGGGGGTGTGGTTCAGTGGTGTTAAGTACACTCACGGTGTAGTGCCAACACTCCCCAAGATGCTTCTCGTCCTTCGAGACTCAAACTCGGTGCCCGTTAAATACCAACTCTGCCTTCACCTCTCCCCCGGCCCCTGGCGATCGCCATCCTACTGTTGGTCTCTACTGGATCTGAGCAGGTCAGGAACCTCGTGTAAGTGGGATTGGACAGTATTTGTCCTGCTTTGTCCTCAAGCTTATTTCATTGAGCGTAACGTCCTCGAGGACCTTCCACGGGTCCTCGAGAAGGCAGTCGCCTCCTCCTAAGGCTGGATAATATTCCATGGTAGGGATGTACTACATCTGCTTATCCATTCCTACACTGATGAACCGCTTGGGCTGCTTCCATTTTTGGCGTTCGTAATGCCGCCATAAACAAAGGCGTACGGTAGATGTGGTTGTTTAAAAATATGTAAGATGCTGTGGGAGAATTAAGGGTCTCACAGAGGCAGATGCATCAGAGCTGACTGGAAATGAGCCGGCTTTCACTAGCCAGACCACAGAAGGGCAGGGTCTCTTGAGGGGGAGGGACAATGTACGCAGACTGGGGACAGGGAGAGCAGGAGGCTTTGGAGAAGCTACAAAAGAAATACCCATGTGGGGGTGTGGGGGTTTGGCATGCTAGGAATTACGGCTGGAGGGCGCCTGGGTGACTCAGTCAGGTAAGCATCTGCCTTCGGCTCAAGTCATGATCTCAGGGTCCTGGGCTCGAGCCCCGCATCAGGCTCTCCCTCTGCCTGTCCACCCCCTGCCCCGGCTAGTTCTCTCTCTCTCTCTCTCTCTCTCTCTCTCTCTCTGAAATAAATTTTAAAAAGAATTTAAGGAATTGAGGCTGGATAGGTAGGTGGGGAAAAAGCTTCCTCCAGTCTCGTCTATCCTGGTTCCACAGATTCTTCAAAGGGCCTGCCCTGGTGTGGGTCGAGGGACCCGGGTCCCACCGCTGCTGGACAGAAACACCAGCAAGTGCAGGTCACAAACCTCTCCTGCGTGAATCAGCCCCTGCTCCCTTGGGTTTCCTTTCACCAACTTTGGGCCCTTTTCTGCCTCCCGCTGGGGGCTCTGGCTCAAGCCCTGACTGGGTCACAGATTCTAACCTCTTCTCTGGTGGCTGAAGCCGGCCGTGCAGCTCCAGCTCAAGTGGACCTGGGGCCTCACTATGGTTCCGCCCTCCGTGTGCCCAGCCTGGGAGCTATCAGGAGGCCCCGTAAGGATCAGATCTGTGTTTCCGAAAGAAGCAGTCCACAGGTGGGAGACAGGGGAATACGGGTTACGGAAGGGCAAGTCTCCGGAAAGGGCCAGGGACGGGGGGGCTGTAATAGAGGCTGCCATGGCGGAGGAAGAGAGGGATTTGAGAAATCCTAAGAAGTAAGGATAGGTAGGAGATAGAGATTGAAAAGGTTAGTGATGAGGAGCGAGGGTCGACTACCAGGTCTCAGGTATGAATAATTAGTGTCCGGGGTCAGCCCACCAAGCGCCATAAGGGAGCTCACGATACAAGAACAGTCTGGTATCCCCATTCCATGGCTCATTTCCAGGACTCCCCAATAGGCTCGCTCAACCGAAATTATAGCCACAGAGGCACTAGGTGCCCCCTCCTCCCCTCCCCCCGACATGGTCACCAAGAAGCCAACAAGCAGATGCGGTGTTAAAGCTTCTGTGGAAATCTTAAAGAGGCAAGATGGTTTAAACAAACCTTTTCCTTTGATTTAATGAGTGCTGTCAGGTGCTTCAGAACCAGAGGCCCATCTAAACTGTAGGAGAAGCTAACGTTGTCAAAAACGATCGTGCCGTCTTGGGGCCAGTTGGGCGGAGGGCGGTTCTGGTACTCCCAAGGGGCTTCTTTCTCAAGGTCTGTATACTCCATCACCCTTTCCACTGAAATCATCTAAAAGACAAAGGACACCACATGGCTTAGGAACAGAGCTCTCACAAGTGTCCAGAGATTATAAATGAACTGTTGATCTTTTACACTAGCTGGCTAGGGACATCTCAGGTCTCGATATTCCCAAAGGACAGGAGGACGAGTCTGATGAGGAAACTTTGATGACTTACAAGCCTGTGCACCGTCTCGTAACACTTTCCCTGAGGTCTACTTCCTTCAGCACTACTTTAAAACTAAAAGAACTACAGAATTAGAGATTCTTAGAGGATGCTGGAGATTTTATTTTTCCACTTTTTTTTTTTTAATTTTGTTTTTTCTGAACAAAAAGTACAAGGATTTTATCAAAGAAAGGGATACTTGTGGCCAACGATCCGGAATCTGGCCACAGAACAGCCACCTGTGTTGGGGGCTGAACTGGCTAAGTCATGCAGTCTCATTTTAATGATGAGTCACTTTCTCCTCTCTCAGAAGAGCACAGGGGAAAGATTTCTTGTTCATTGTTTTTCTCTTGATGAGAAGGCGCTAATACCCAAGGAGGAGATAATTTATTTACTGACTGAGGCCTCCTAACCAACCATCCTGACACCTTTGACTAGCGCACTCCAAGAAGTAGCTTATTCTACCAGAAAAAAAGGGACGCCAGCAAATTCAGGTGCACAACACGTACAAGAATAAATGCTAAAGCGGGGGAGGGGGCGCGCAAGGGGAGACAGATTTAATTAAACAAACAACCTCAAAACACTGAATTCTTCTTTTATCAGGAATGAGGAATTACCCATTAAGAAACAAAAATAAACAGGCCTCTAAGACATTAGCTTCTATCCTCTCCAGGGTTTCAGAAACTCCCTCCCACAGAGAGAGAGACATTTATTACATTTGAAGACAGTTTGCGGCGGATGTAAAACCTGCTGACATAGCACACAGAAGACTGAGAAAAAGATGTATATATTTTATTTTACGTTAACCTTAAACAGATGCAAGAGGGATCTAAAAAACTTGGTTAGCTACGATGTAAAAATAACAGTTTTAATATTTTACATAAGAAGCGCTTTTATGCCATTGAATGGCGGGGAGACTTGAAAAGGCTCAGAACGTTCAGATAAACATTACCATATTCTCCACTTCGGCGCTCTGCCGGACGCACCACTGGAACATCCCCATGAGGGTGAGGGCGTAGGACAACGCCAGGCCAACCTGCCCAGCATCTACAGCTGAAAGAGGAAAAAAAAAGCGGGAATAAAATTAGTTCGGCACAGGTCCTTCTGTCAACTCACCAACAAGATTCCTCTGTCATGTTTAAGTACGTTGTCTATCATGATAGCAACAGTTCTACTTTATCTGATGACTGAGACTACAGTAAAATAGAAAAGTCACAATTAATTAAGAAAGGCTATTAAATGAGCTTATTAATCCCAACAGGATTGACACACTCTTGACTGTATGCCAGCGGTGAGAAACAGCGGCATTATTGAGACCCCCAGCATGACGGTTTCAAGAATCCTGGTACCAAATTTCACTTTCTACGGCCAATGCAACCGCAGTTGGAAATCACTAAAAATAAGGCACTGGGTTCTAAGAGCCAAGGCGTTTAAATCCAAGCCATTACGCTCCCTGTCCCATTATTAAGTATTGTGAGTCAGCGTTGTTACTGTGGAATTGTTAGGGATAGTGAATGTGTGCCACACACGCCAACACCTGCTCTTCGGGTACCCACCTGGCAGGGAGGAGAGCGTTCTTTCCTGCTTAGGATCTTTCTCAACCTAGAGTACCAGGCAGGGGTGACCAAGAGAGCCGAATAACCCTATCGTGAAAACTTAAAGCCCTAAGTAGACAAAATGCCTAAGAGAAAACTTGGTTCTCCCCTCACAGCAACCAGACGCCACACCAGAAATGTACAGAAAATTAGCTACTACACCGGCACAGTCCTCAACCTGTTTGAAGACAGAAGGACCTCATCGGGATCCAAATGACCACTCTGCACGGACCATGCTGCTGGATCACACCCGACCCGACACACAGCAAAGGCTTCTATGCGATTCATTAGAACTAAACAGTAATGGCATTGGACAAGGTGGCAAGAATTTAATTTAATAACTGTAAACGCAGCTATAAATTGTAGTCATACCACAAATAGTTCTTCACATCTGTACTCACTCGTTGCCAGAATCAAGGACCCGAAGGCAACAATAATGACAAAGATGGCGCAGATGGCATCCAGACGCACGGCGAACCATCGGGACGTTGTCAGGAACAAGAACCATGCCTCTGGGTTTGGAGAAGCATCATAAGTGAAAGGAAGAAGGAGAAAAAAACAGATTCACTGCTCTGAATGAGGGAGAGCATTTTGCAAGGGTGAGCTCCAGGAGATTTTTATACAACACAGACAGCAAAGTTCCACACGTGAGGAACCAGAAGGTTCCAGAAAGCTAAGTTCTGACATAAGACGATATACGGTCCAAGCAGGAATTGGTACAGTGGCTTTGTGGGAAGTAATGCATTGAAAAACTCAACCCAGAGATTATAAACAGAAACAGGATTAATAAAAAATACATGGATAAATGGGCTCATCAGTACGTTTGTCACAGCACCAGAACTCAGCGTGAAGCTTGTCCTCATACCTGGTTTACTGTTCCTGGTTCTCTGGTAGCAGAGAGCACAGCTCCCACTTTGTTTCCAGCACCTTCCATACTTACTAGAGGGCTCTGCACACTGTGTTTATTCCTTAGGATCTGGTATCTCAGGGATCACTTTAATAAAAGTAACTACTTGCAGCCTTCAAAATGCCATCTTATCTTCAAAATACAATAAAGATTGGAAAGATGGGCCAGGATTTTATAAACTTAGAGGAAACTCTGAAATTTTTAATAGCAAAAAACCTCACAGATGCAAAATAATACATATCAAGTGGTAGCAAATCTGATCATCAGGAAACTGATTTCCTCAGCAAATCCTGTCACCCCGCAGGCTCTGAAAATAAGAACTGGCAAACTACAGTCTATGGGCCAAGAATGGCCCACAACCTGTTGTTGTAAATAAAGTTTTATTTAAACACAGCCATAGCCATTTGCTTAAGGACTTTCTTTGCCTATGTTCCTGTTACAATAGTGATGTTGAAGAGCTATAATAGACAATGAAGTACAAAAAGTTGAAAACATTTACTATCCAGGTCTTTACAAAATAATTGACTGACCCCTGCCCTAAAAGGACAGAAAGCCACAGGGCGTGGAAGGACAATGCAAGGCCCTCAGAGGGTGGGGGGTGGGGTGAGGGGAAGCGGTGTTGTCCCAGCAGAATGGGGACACACACAGGAGATTCTGAGGAATCGTGGCCTAGAGGAGGGGACGAAGACATGCTGAGGAAGGGTGAGGGTCTGGACCAGGGGGAGACTGAGAGAGAGGAACTGACCACCAAGGACAAGAGAGGGAGCCTATCCCATTCTCTGAAACCATTTCCAGTAACTTACAGACCTGAATGCAAATCCTGGTGAGCATCGAACAGTTCCTGAAACCTCTCCTCAGCTTTATACGCCCGGATGGTCCAGAGTCCCTGGAGAGAGGACGACAAGTGGGAGAACACCGGACTCCGTGCTGGGGAAGCAGAGACAGACAGTCGGTGAGGCCGGATGTGGCGAAACCGGCTGCCTCCCGTGCTCTGTGGCTACCTGAACCCCCAAACCCAGAGCTCTGCCACGACGGCTGCCTGGGGAAGACTGGACGGTGACGCTCCTGGAGACGAACAAACACGTCAACCCTCAAACTCCTGGTCACACCACTGCATTAAAGACCTGAAAAGCAAGTTTCGCTTTGAACCGATCTTTGACCAAATTCAAGTCCTTGCTAGATTTGAATAACTGAATTCCTTCTTTGCTAACTCATTTGTCAAGGTCTGCCTCACACCCGGCCCCTCCCCATAACACTTCCCTAACAGCCCTCTGGGGGAAATTCTGTCTAGTAATTTTTGAGTCACCAACGTTCTTACATTTAATTCTGCTACAGTACTCACCACACCGAATTATGAACGCCTGTCTGTGCGCCCATGTCCACTACTGGACTATTAACGAAGGGCCAGGATAAGTCAGCACATCCCTGAAACTGTGACAGGTGAGGGATGTGTGTGGGGACTGGTCAGGCGGCCATTCTCCCTGCATTCCCGGGTATCTCTCTGTGTCTGCTCCTGAGCCAAGAGTCTCTTTCTGGAATAACAGAGAACCTGGGTATTGTACTGCCCTTGTGTCCGCAGGGCCTGGGCGGCCATGGCACCTATGAAGAGTCTTGACTTTGGTTGGAGGCGTCTGCCCTGATGGACACCTGGTGTTCAGAGGTCGCCATGGGACACTAACATTGATCACTCTTTCAGAACCTGACCGTGGCCTTAGTGGCCACTCTCTTCTGAATAATTTCATGTGGGTTTGAACCCTGATGTCATCCGACCAGTCGTTCATTGCCCTGCCACCCTCTCTAGGAGCACTGTATGTGGACACCAGGTCTGGTCCCTGCCTCTCAGGGAAGACGTGGGCTGCAGGCTGGTAGGCACCAGGAATGAGGCCCTGACTAGCTATTGTCAGGGGCAGGGCTGCGAGCCTGGGGCCTCTCTCTGAGACGAGTAACACCTTGTGCTTTATCGGCAGGTAACACTCACTTACCACTTCGTTACCTGTGCACATCCTAGAGGAGAGCCTTAGTAAAATCCCAGGCCAATCAAAGATCACTTATCTCATGGGAGGCTGCAGAGGTTTTATGAAATGATGCGGAGAAACAACCGAGGGGAAAACGCAAACTTATTTTGGAGCCTGACTGCTGAGCCTGGCATCCGGAGGTGTCTCTGTGTGAGCTCAGTCAACACCTCTGTGCACGTGGCACTGCAGGTATGGGCGGGGGGTGGGGGGAGGGTGCTGGGTACAGACGCAGGACCTCCTCTGACAGCTCAGTGACCAAGGCTCCTCAAGCAAGGAAAGAGCAGGTTCTCCGCGAGACAGTGCGGTTTAGAGAAGATGGGACATGCTGGGCTGTGGACCTCTTTGCTGACTGGGATAGTGACAGATAAGGGCCCTTGCCTGGGATGCTGTTTTAAGGAAAAAAACCTTCTCTGAACCAAGGCATGAGCTAACATCTCCCCTTGTATCTACTTTAGGCAAAAGAGCCTTAAGTGAACTCAGCGGTGGTTTGGACCATCCTGTTGTGGGTTTCTGATCTAGGATCCACACCACTCTCTCTCTTCCTTATACCAAGGAACCTTTGGCCTTCCAGTATTTTAACTTCCATTAAATCTGTACTTTTAAGACAGTCATATGAACATAAGGGGCCAAGTCCATGTTTTAAGTAAGAAAGGCTGGGAATTCCGAATAGGCCTTTTCTGGCACTCCCTAGCAAATCCCCAGAACAAAGTGAGGAAATAGGGCGCTCAGGAGAGCTCCAGGCCTACCAAGAAAAGTACCAAAAGTCCAGCTCCAGAAAGCACAGAGAAATCACTAGAACCATGTCCTCATTTCCTGAACAAATGCTGGGACATACACAGTTTTAGCACAGACATTTGTGAGAAGGAGGGAGATGTGGCCTTTCTCTCAGGCGGAGTCCTTGAACGAAATGCTTCTCCACCGGCCATCCCCACTGGCCTCCCTCATCAGGAGATCAAGGCTGTGGTTGATTTTTCTCTGGAAAGGTTTCAGGTCAGGGTCGACTTCAGAAATCAGGGGCCATCCCGGCCTTGAACACCAGGGAACCCAAAGACCACAGCACCAACTTTACCTTAGAACCAAGAGTTACAAGTGGTACAGCAGGGTTCTCTACCCAGGAACAGCGATCCTGTTTCTTTCACACCCCACTTAGGACAGAGTGGGATGCCAGGTTGAGTGAACTGGAGAGTTTTCAATGAAAATTAACCAGCTCCACAGAGGGAGAGTGCTAAGGCTCTGGTACATTCCCTTGCCCAACAGAACACCTGTCTCCCCACAGCGACTGAGCCGGCAATCCTGAAGTAGAGTTCTACGACACCTGTGGCGTTAGACAAATGCAACCCGGCCTTTCACGAAACTGATGACTGCGTGTCCCATGACCCTGAGGACTCTCTGGGACACACCCTACAAGGACTGCAAACCCTCCCCAGGAGGGAGAGGGCAGGGAGCTGCCTCGAGGACCTGGCCTCCAGCCTGGCGGTAGGTTATCATCTAGGTTGGGTGAAGCCTGCTGGCTGTTCTTAATTTCCTCACGTTCAAGGTTCTAGCACCTTTCCACATGGCCAAAAAGCACTTTACAACCATCAACACAAACAACCCTCACGAGAGCCCCAGAGGGCAGGTGCTATGATATCCTTGACAGAGGACAAAGTACAAAGTAGGCAGAGGGATTAAGAACATTGGCCAACCCCAGTGGTAGAGGTGGGGGTCGGACCCAGCTCTCATTCCTGAAGCTGCTCTTCTTCAACTGCCACAGGGTCTCAGAGGGACAATAATCAGGTTAAATCAAGATGCCAACATATAACTAAATGCATTTTTCTCCAGACTTTGTAGTTCAAGTTTAGAAAACCCCAAGAATCGTACTTAGTGCATATCCGGTAGCCTACCCTTTATTGTAGGTCTTACCAGGCACCTTCGGTTGAACAAAGCCCCTGGAAATCCAGCATGAGAACTAACAGCAGCAGACTCGGGCAGCTATGGTCTGAAACCTAGGACACAGGGTTAGCCCTCCCTGGCGATGCCCACAGCAGACATTGCTGGTCGATCACAGTACCCTTACACATGGAACTGGGATGCGGCTTCCTAACTCAGGCATGGCCAAATGATGAGAGCTGGCTAGAAAGACGCAATAAGCAGGGTCCTGGTTTTATGCAGGTAGCCTAGGGCTACCAGGCTCATTTTTGCAAAAACGGGAAACCATTACGATCGGCTACAAATGAACCATTCAATTGGTTTCAGTTCTGGGCCTGAGGTTTCAGAGGCAGCTAGGCAGCACGATCTGAAAGTCATCTGTGAATGTCAGCAGTCCTTTCAAAGCCCGCGGGGGAAGCAGATTTATGCCCGGTAGCCATAGCAATCAGGTATCCACCTTTTAGCCTCCTTTTTGCTGGTGGATCCAGCAGTGGCCACAAGAAATACTATCACTTACCTCTTAGAGAAAACAAAAGAATTGTTATTTATGGCACAACCCGCAACCCAGATAGATGACAACAAATGGTTCTAATCAAATGGTCGCCAGCATTTGGTCATCTGGGTGTGCGAAGGAAGGAATATATGTCCTTAATGTTGGGGGTGTGGGAATAGTCCACATTATTTCCAAATATCCTACAGGGTCCATGCTAACGTTCTCAAAACCTCCAGATCAAGCTCTGGGCAAATCCTATACTGTTCCTTGACAAAGGCTCAGGGGATCCCCTTCTTATTCCAGACACCCCGTCTGAATAAACCCGAGACCTCCTTCGGAACAAGTCTGATGTTGACAGACTCCATGTCACGAGTGGCCTCCAATCATAAATGTCTGAACCTTGTTGTTTACACGGAAGATTGCATGGAGCTCATTATTTATTCCTTCTGCCGTTTCCACGTCCCGCCACGGTAGCATCGCCACGGTAGCATCACCTCAGCCCGCTGGCCCGCACATCTGGACAACACTGCCCCACCACCCCAAGGAAACCCCTTACAAAACCACACCTCACAGCTTAGCTGGTTCTCCGAGGACTAAAAAATTTGTCTACAGCTTTTATGAAATCAATGCCCATTATCCTTTATGCAAATACTTATGATATTATTAACCAGGGCCATTAAGCATCCAACTCGAATTCCGCACAGGTCATGGTCTCAGGGTCATGAGATTGAGCCCCACGTCAGGCTCCGCACTCAGTGTGGAGCTTGCCTGGGATTCTGTCTTTCTCTCTGCCCCTCTGCTGCCCTGCACATGCTCTAAAGCAAAACGAAATTTATTAAAAAATAAACACGCATACATCATAACAACAACAACAAAAAAACCACTTTATGCTGACGAACTAGTATTTTTCCACTTGGTGGATCCAAGAACCATGAGACCCAATGCTTCTCTTTTTAGCTTGACTTTCAGAAAGATCAGTTGGTATTAACACGCAGTAACTATCCATAGTTGAATTTTCCGATACAAACCTCTTCCTTCTTCATATTTAGGACTTTATACCCCTTTTTTGGTAAATACACCAACCGACTCTCCTTATGATTTTTTTAAAAATAGTGAAATATGTTTGTGCATGAATGCGATAAGCTCTGAATTACTTCATCCTCTGTGATTAGCTGTGTTTTCCCATTATTCCAAAACTAGGAAGTTGAATAGAGAACAAAATGAATGCATACTGAGCAGAACCCTCTCCTGTGCCCTCCCAAGGGAATTATATTCAGGATCCATTTATAGGTACAGCCTAAGGAGAGGGGGGAACACTTCAAACAGTGTGGCATGACAGGAAATACCAGTGATAATAAAGAGTATGTAAAAATAACAGTGCTTATCTTTTCAAGGCATTTAACAACCGCAACTTTTTTGCCATTTTTTGAGTCTGCGATAGTAATATATTTTTCAAATGTATCACTTCTGACATACGACACCTTCTCCTTTGCCTAATCTTTCCCTTTGTCATTTCTAGAACCTTCAGGGGAAGAAAAATTCCCTATTTTCGCTCTGTGTTAGTTCCAGCGTGAAATATTTCTTTAAAAACATTTCTCGAGTGCCTGCTCCATGTCTGGAAGTACATCGTAACCGAGAGAGAAACGGTCCCTATCTTCACGGAGCTCACAGACCAGTGGAGCTTTATTGCATAGACATCCTTGCTCACAGAGCTCACAGATCAGTGGAGCTTTATTGCACAGACATCCTTGTCTTGTCTCTTCCTGGTGTTCCTGCAAAGCTGCACCTGGTGGGCCACCAGCTCCACTGGCCCTAAGCGCCACACTGACTCACAGTGGACATCATGTTCGATGATTTAATACTAACTTGGAGGGAAAAATCTGGAAGGTAGAGTCTGCACGGTTTTAGGGGTCCCCTTAATTATGGCGTAAAGGAAGTGAGCCCGTATCACCATCCCAACCTGAGAGCCTCTGTACTCACTTGTAGATTCCAGGCGTTTGACATCTCTCGACGTTTCTAAGAAATACCGCCGAAGAACAAAGAAAAGGATGCCAAGGGGGATCAGAGGAATTGCGATCCACGGAATGACAGCCACCGCCACGCCCACCACACCAAGAACCTGTAGAAATGTCTGAAACAGGGAAAACAGAGACAGAGGCCTTCTTAGGAAGAATTCACTTCAAACACGGACTTTAATGGGTTGTTTTGTTAGGATTCAAAGACCTGTTGGAATAGAAGGGAATGTTCTCCCATCAAAGAAATAACAGGGGGCGCCTGGGTGGCTCAGTGGGTTTAGCTGCTGCCTTCGGCTCAGGTCATGATCTCAAGGTCCTGGGATCGAGCCCCGCATCGGGCTCTCTGCTCAGCAGGGAGCCTGCTTCCCCCACCCCTCTGCCTGCCTCTCCGACTACTTGTGATCTCTCCGTCAAATAAATAAATAAAATTCTTTAAAAAAAAAAAATAACAGAATATTATAGGTGGTCCTGAGGATATTATCTCATACTTGCGATGTGCCAAACACGGTAAGAACTTTCTAGATACGAGTCCTCCTAACATGCTCAGGAGGCCTAGGAGAGTGGACTTACAATCTTCCCTATTTAACAAATGGAAAGTTGGAGACTCAGAGAAGCAGGACTTGAATCCCAAACTATCATGAGTCAGTAGATACCGTCAGGGAAATCAGTGAGTGGGACTCACCGATGAGGAACCCCTAAGACTCAACTACACGTGTGGGGATAAAGAAGTGGCTCATTACAAATCCAGTAGGAAAATGCAAATGCATTTTTAATTAAAGTATGGGTGACACGCAGGGTTTCCTCAGTTTCATGTGACAACACAGCAATGTTCTCACCCTGTGCTTAGACTGTGCTCACGTGTGTGGCTCCATCTGCCCTACCTTTGGAAGTGGGGATTCCCCTTTCCTGGTTTTCTATCCACAATTACCATTTACTGAGTGTTCACTGCGTACAGGGCTACCCGTTATGTATTTCACATGTGTTAAGTTATTTAATCCTCAGAATAGCCCTACGGAATACTGGCACTATCTCATTTTACAGACGGAGACTGAAGCACAGAGAGAGGAAAAGCGACTTGATCAAGACTGCAAAGCCGGAGTCACCAGAGACAGTGAGCCGACATCATTAGCCGTCCTGATCTATTTAAGCCAGCCCTCGACATAATGCAACTTTTTATTATTCGGGAATACAGTCTTGACTTATTTGAGCCCCCTAATTTGTCCTTCATTTTTCCTCTAAAGACCTTACTGAAGGAATCTCAGAGTTCAACCAGGATGCCTAATAAAGAAAGAAGAGGAATACAAGGCAACCCATCTTTGGTATTTCTTAGAAATCTGATGAAGAGTTTTGATAATAAGGAAACACAGGTCTTAAAATTTGTTTTTAACGTTTTATCATCCACGCCAACAGACACATGAAAAAGTGCTTGACATTACTAATCATGGGGGAGATGCAAGTCAAGATCCATGATGAGATACCACCTTCTACCCCTCAGAATGGCTAGTATCAAAAACACAGGAAATTACAAATATTGGTGAGGATGTGAAGAAAAGGGAACGCTCACACATCACAGGTGGGAACGCAAACTGATGCAGCCGCCATGGAAAACGGAACGCAGGTTCCTCAAAATTGGAAATACCATGGGACCCACCAACTCCACGAACTGGGTATTTACCCAAAGAAAAGGAAAACACTAATTTGAAAAGGTATGTGCCCTCACTATATTTATCACTGTATTATTTCCAAGAGCCAAGATAGGGACGCAGCCTGTGTCCCTCAGGAGCTGAATGAATAAACCAGAATGAGGTCTGCCAGTTGTGACAACAGGGATGAATGGAGAGGGTATGCTGCTAAGCAAAATAATGTCAGAAACATACCCTATATGATTCCGCTTACATGTGGACTCTAAAAAGGAAGCACACAAAAAGCAGAAACAGACCCATAAATACGGAGAAATGATGGTTGCCAGGGGGAAAGCGGGTGGAGATAGGCAAAATGGGGCAAGGGAAGTGGGAGACATAGGCTTCCAGCTATGGAATCAACAGGTCACAGGGTCAAAAGTTACGGCAGAGGGATTAGGGTCAATGGTACTGACGTGGGGGTGTATGGTGACAGATGGGAGCCACACGCGTGAGCACAGCCTAAGCACAGGGTAAGAACATTGCTGTGTTGTCACATGAAACTGAGGTAACCCTGCGTGTCAACCATACTTTAATTAAAAAAGGCCAGCACGGCCACCACATTTTTACAGGCCAGGCTATCCCATTTCTGAAAAAGATTTCGAATGAGAATATGACAAAAAATTGGTTTTACTGCCAAAACCACCATAAATATTGTCATCTGGATATTTAAATTTTCTATCATTAGGGTAAATATTTATAATCTTTATTTCACAGGCTAATGGCGGTCACAAGAGCCGGCACCATGGGTCGGGTGTGAGCGCACACAAGGCGCTGAGTGGAGTTCTGGGAACGCTCGATGGTGACCTTGATCCCGGGAGATGATTTTATCCCGGGAGAGGATTTTACCTTGGGAAATGATATTGGTGAAAAAGACCAGGAAGCCTAGAGACCCAAGTCACTGCACGAGGAGGATGGAAGTGTCCATCTTTGTCAGGAAAAGTGGGACATCATGGGGCACAACCTCAGGTGAGAGGAATGCAAGGGACACTTCGCGTCTGCTGGCCAGGACAGCAGAGTCGTTGAGTGGTGGGGACAGGCACGTTCGCATGGCATGGGCCGAGGGCTCCAGAGTTTGTGAACTCAGATGGACACAAACCCAGGACCCAGCGCACCAGCCACAGAGGGCTGTGGAAACATAGGGAAGAATCCACAAACACGTTTTAGAAGGTTCCATGACTGATGAAAGAATTTCGCAGGCTGGCTTAACAAACAGAAGGAGCGGCATTGCACAGTAGTGCTCACAGCTGATGGACATGCCGGCCCAAGAGCGAGCCGCGTCGCGACGGCTGACCTAGGTCGTTCTGTGGCCTCTCAGAAGGCGCGAGCCCGGGCAGCAGGCCCAGGGCGCATCTCCGAGGAAAGGATTAGCAGGGTAATGCCGGACAGAGACACAGGTTATCATCTCACAGCTATTTCCAGTCAGTTTTCTCCGAGGGGCCTCACAACAAGCTCCTGAATGAGAAAAGTAGGAGCTGTCATTTCCATTTACAGATAAGGGATGTGAAAGCTGGAGGTTAAGTGGTCGTCCCAAGATCTCCTGGGATGTTGCCGTGTTATGGAGAAAGCCAGGAGGAGTGCCTGTGCAGGGAATCCTGCAAGCAGCCAGAGCATGGAGACAGGAGGAAACTTCCAGAACTATGAATGTGCGGATAGGAGCCCCAGGGAGAAGCAAACTGCATTATTTTGATGTAGACTCAGGTGCTTTTATGGTTTCTGCCAGTCTCTCCTGTGGTATCCATACATAACCCAAAGCAAAGAGGCATGGAATTCTGAAGGAACAAAGTCCCATCGTAAATGGAGCGAACAGGGCTGTCTGGGCCTCTCTACTTTCATACCTACACCTGACCAGTTTCTGACAGCTACTGGATTAGCTGATGCATTCCACCCTCCTACAACAATGAGGAAGACAAGCTTCTTCCTTCATGCTCATGAGGTCCTTCTAGCTCCTTCTATGTCTGGTCTTAAGTAATCACTAGGCTTGCCACTATCAATTGTCAGAAAAAAAAAATCCGAGATGTCGTTAATCATAAAAATATAAAAATTGACAATTTGGGGGGTGGCTGGGTGGCTCAGTGGGTTAAGCATCTGCCTTCGACTGAGGTCTTGGTCCCAGGGTCCTAGAATGGAGCCCCAAGTCGGGCGCCCGGCTCTACAGGGAGTCTGCTTCTCCCTCTCCCTCTGCCTCCATCCCTCCCCCTGCTCAAGCTCACACACTATCTCTCTCAAATAGATAAAAATCTAAAAAAAATATACAGTTTTTTATGGGGCGCCTGGGTGGCTCAGTGGGTTAAGCCTCTGCCTTCGGCTCAGGTCATGATCTCAGGGTCCTGGGATCCAGCCCCGCATCAGGTTCTCTGCTCAGCAGGGAGCCTGCTTCCCACCCCCCCACCTCTCTGCCTGCTTCTCTGCCTACTTGTGATCTCTCTCTCTGTCATATAAATAAATAAAATCTTTTAAAAAAAAATTTTTTAATGTACATTTTTCTCCAGGAGACTAGTCTCATTTGATTGAACAACTATTCACCAGTTTCAATGATCTGGCTCTCCCTAGGGAGGCGTCCTTTTATGGCTAACCCAGCTTACCATATTACCCGGACAGCAGAGGGAGGCTCAAAACACAGGGCTGTGCCAAAATGGCTCTCCGTTTTTGGGTAGCCACTAAAGACCATGAACTGCTACTCTTCGCAACTCCCTAGTTAGGTTAGGCCTTTCAGATTTGATGCCCCCGAATCCCAAAGCAATTCCAAGAGGGTTTCGGTAAAAGTTTTATTTCCTCTTGTGGGTCAGGCTTTAGCCAGCCTCACAGTGAATTAGTTGTTATACTATATGTAAACACATAATGTATAGGTTTACATTTATACATGTTTATGTACAGACATATGTTTATCTTCTACAGCAAGCAAATTTTTTTTTCAGTAATCTCTATGTCCAATGTAGGGCTCGAAATCAAAACCCTGCAATGAAGTCTCATGCTTTACCGAGGGAACCAGCCAGGCACCTCCAGCAGGCAAACTCTTTATGAAGTTGGCAAAGGGCAAAAACAGTATCCGAGCAAAAAAGGTATTTTTCCGAAGGGGGAAACAGAAGATTCTGGTGGAAAACAAACCCTTATCCCTTCCTTAAAGCCGATCTCATTTCTTTCTTCCATATTCTCAGGAATTCCAAGGAGCCCAAAGGGAGACACTCAGTTCCTTCCATCTGATTGGATTCCAAGCCCATTTGCTGACCTATGTCCTCAGCCAGTGCCTCTGTACCTCTGATCTCGATAAGGCACAAAGAGACAATGATCTTTACACAG
Source organism: Mustela putorius furo (assembly GCF_011764305.1). Classification (NCBI taxonomy): domain Eukaryota; kingdom Metazoa; phylum Chordata; class Mammalia; order Carnivora; family Mustelidae; genus Mustela; species Mustela putorius. The sequence continues at coordinate 946,776 of NW_025422117.1, read as the reverse complement.
CAAGAAATACATTGACCCAGAAGCTCCTGAGCCAAGCCTTGCTGCCCAAGACCTAAGGATAACCTTTATTTTGATAACCTTGCATCCCAACTGGAACATACCAGTTAGGAATTCGATCTCAAATCTAGGAACCCACAGGTAAAAATACAAACAATTCTTGAATGTCTTTCACTTGAGAGGACATGTGACTTTTTGTACTTCAGAGTAATTCTGTAGCATATAGAGAAGGTCAGCCTAGGCCTGGAGGGGAGCTACATTAGCCTGGCACTGTGCCGTCTGACAGGGTCGAGGACCAACCCTCATGAACAGGAACAGGAGAGGAAACCCATTTCACCATTTCATCTTCACTGGGATACCCCACCAACATAAAAGGCTGAGGAGAGGTAGTAAGAATTCAGTGTATAGAAAGTGCCTAGCTGCCCAAACTTAACATCCTAAGTACCATTATTATTACCCTTCTGTGTGCTCTGGAAGCCAGGAGGCAGACAAGGAGGGATGCTTCGTTAACACTTATGGGCCCAAAGAATCTTAAAAATATCATGGAAGTTGGATCCTGAGACATGGCTCCCTTTAGCCACTGGAACAATTTGGTGCTACCCAGGGACACATGAGAGCAGATGTGACTGTTCCCTGCAGGTGGTGATAAGGTCACCTATACCAACGCGACCATGGCGTTTCTTCGGCTGTCATATCTGAGGTCTATTTTGTGTGACTATGCACGTTTGAAATGTGATGACCAATAAACCTCACATGGACTACATTGTTCAGTCTCCATTTTCACCCCACCTGGAGGCCTCCCAAAGAGAACCTCAGGATAACGAAGGGAACTCAACCTTTTTTGAGATTTTTTTCTTTTCTTGTTGCGTATTCTTTTTCTGCTTCAAGCCTCGCTTCTTAGTGAAGACGTCCCACCCTGAAATTACTCAGCTCATCGAGGAGCGTAAGGAAAAAGGTAGAGAACCTCCAAATCAACAAAACCAAACCAAACACCAGATTATTCAATATGGCCAAAGGAAGAGACCAGCTTGGCATTTTCTACTTCATGCATCATGAGCCGGTGTCGGTATCAAGGGAAATACAAAAGCCAGATTTTGTGCACTAGCAAATTCCAGGAAATTAAGCAGTGGCCACTGCAGGTTGGCCTTCTTGCACACCTACGCCGCTTCAGATGCCGGGAGGACCCTGTCCCCGTCCCCTGTGGAATAGATGCCTAATGAGCCTCTCTTTCTCAGAAAAGAAGCTGCCCTATGAGTGGCTGCTCTTTCTGATTAAACCACCCGGGCATCTAAATAAACTGGTAATGCAGTTTACAAAAGCAATAAAGGAAAAAAATTCTACCTGCTTTGATTGAAAAACTGCCCAAATCTTGAAAAAAATGTCATTACTTTATTGCTTGCGCTGATGGCAAATTTTCTCATAGCACTGAAGAAAATCTCCGTACCTACTTAACAACCAAAGAAAAGGGGCGCCTGGGTGGCTCAGTCATTAAGCCTCTGCCTTCAGCTAAGCTCATGATCCCAGGGTCCTGGGATCAAGCCCAGCATCAGGCTCCTTGCTCAGCGGGAAGCCTGATTCTTCCTCTCCCACTCCCCCTGCCTGTATTCCCACTCTTGCTATCTGTCTCTCTGTCAAATTTTTATTAAAAAAAAAAAAAAAAAAAAGAAGAAGAAAGAAAGAAAGAAAGGTGTGGTGCAACTGTCCTACTCCGCCCAATACCAACAATGGGTAACATTCCACGAGGCTTGCCTTGTGTCCAAGCTCGGCAGTATTTCACACGCTCTGTGTCATTTCATCCACAGGTTCAACGCAAGCAGAGGGATTATCCCTCCACCCACCAAGAAGGAAGCTGATGCTCGGAGAGGTTTAGGGATTTGCCCAAAGCTACAAAATTCAGAGTCATTGTGCCCCTGAGGCTGTTCTTAGGATCTCTACATGATACTGCATCCCATATAAAGATTCATACCTTAAAAATACCTAAATACACTCCTGTTTTATGTTTTTCCTTTCTTTTGCATTTTCCAGTTTTGTGGGGTTTCCTGCGGTTGTATCAAGTCTCCCCCGTGAAGTGCTCAGTCCTAGATTCCCAGCTCTTAGGGAACAGTGTACTTGGCTCACAGAGCACGGCTGATCACTAAAAAGGTCCTAAAATACGCTGTCTAATAGAACACACAAACACATGCTGATTTAAGCAATATTGTTTGATAAGAAAAAAAAATTTCTTAAGATGAGATGTAAGCCCAGAAAGCAAACGGATTTGGGGGAAGTAGGGGAAGAACCAATTTAACTGAAATAAATACACAAAACCCAAAAGCATAAAATGAGACTATTCTACATGCTTCGAATTTGTATTGGGATGGTGGTGAACACAGTTTCCCCACAACAGGTCTTCTTCTAAAATTACCACTGTATCCCTAACCTTACAGATTGTAATGTATTTCTTTTCATAAGCACAAGTAATAAATAAAAATCTGGTTGGTCTGTTTGGCATTTAACTACCAACTGCTTATAGCCCTATAGGAATTCCTAGGTATCTACCCACAATTTACTTTAAACTTAATTCCACGGGATTCTGTTCCTGCTAGTCTTTGTGAAGCTTGTGCCAAGGAACATGTTTCCTATAAACAGCAGTAAAAATGTATTCTTCTTATTTTATGCAAATAACTATGTCATCCATACTTCTGGCTCACCCCATTCTTATTTGAACTCTTGCTTGCTCTCCGACTTCTATTAGGCACAAAGTGAAATGTGTATTTAATCAGGGGGCCACTTAGTGCGTAGACAGTACTTTTATTATCTGTTTACAGTATTAAAAAATAAAATCGGGATCACTAAGACTGCAAACACCTCAAAGGAATTTCAAAGCTTTGAATTCTGCTGTCAGTCAGACTCTTACGAATTCTGTTCCAAGTTCTGATAAGTACAAATCATCCAGATTGCCTTAAACGATTACTGATTTTGCAGAAGATAGGCCTGACGTGCAATAAACAAAGCAAGATTCACTTCTTGGCAAGAAAACGTGGCAAGATTGTCTTCTGATTTAGAGAGAAGAAAAAAAAAAGCAATGCCTAGTTTTTAATCAGAAGCTGTTTACTGATGTGGGTGTTGGAGAGATTCTTCTACCTATTTATTCTGGAAACATATGAGATTAAAAAAAATAAGCTTTCAATGAAATGACGATCACACAGATTGTGTTGCTGGCTAATACGATATGTTTGTGGAGGCTGTAAAATTTTGAACAGGCTAAACGAAACTCCAAGTATTAGGAACTAAAATGCAATTCCCATCACCTCCTCATTACTCATCAATGACCAGATATATAAAAGCAAAGGGACAAATATGAAAGGCTCTTAAATATAAGCTCCTAACCCTTAACACCGATCTTTGGTTCATATTAAGGCGGCAGGTGTAGGGGACATGCTTATATAGGGATTCTGCTTGTCTCGGGGAGTTCAGAAATCAACTCTGGTTCCCAGAGCCCTGCTTTGTCACTTGTCTCTTCTGACTCAATCAGCTCTGTTAAATCAGAACTTTATGGAACACTGATGGGTTATTTGTATGAAGACAACTATACAATCTCTCTTTAAGAGTAAACTATTCTAAACTTGTTATTTCTTTGAGATATACTAGTCACTGTTCTCACCCTCCATTTGTTGGTCTTGGATTTTTACGTCCACACCAGCTCTTAATCCCGAGTCATAGCTAACTCCACTGAAAAGTGGATGGGTGCTGTTAGGCTTACAATTTTTTAAAAAAAGATTTTATTTATTTGACAGAGAGAAAGAGAGAGACCACAGGCAGGCAGAACAGCAGGCAGAGGGGCAGGGAGAAGCAGGCTTTCCAGTGAGCAGAGAGCTGGACGTGGGGATTGAAACCAGGACCCTGGGATCATGATCGGAGCTGAAGGCAGCCGCTGAACCGACTTGAGTCTCCCAGGTGACCCAGGCTTATAATTTATTAACCAACACAATATAAAGCATTAGGGAAACATAGTGCACTTCTTCCTTTTTTCTTTCTTTCTTTTTTTTTTTTTAACCTTCAGCATATTTCCTTTGTCAATAGCTTCTTTTCTATCTTTTCTTACTGGTACAGCTTATTTTGAAATTCAAGGACGGAGCCCATGTATATGCTACTTTTAAAAGACGCACCTTAAAAATAAAGGTAGGAAGAAAAGGTTGGAAAAGGGTATCCTATGAAAACACTAACCCAAAGAAAACTGAAGTATTTATCTATACCACACTAAACAGAAACATTTATGCTAGGATGCATTCCTAGAAATAAAGCAAAACATTTCAAAAGAATAATTTGTCAATTTATCCATTTTTTTATACACACACACACACACATACACACACCCCTAAATTTATATACACCTAATAACACAGATCCAAAATATATAAAGCAAAATCTGACCGAACCCTGGAGAAACAGACAAATCCATAACCATAGTGGGGAATTTTAACCAAGTTATTATCTCAATATTTGCTAGAATAGCACATAAAGATTAAAAATACAGATGTGAAAACATGAACAAACTTGATCTGATTGACATACAACACTGCAGCCAATAACTATACAATACACCCTTTTCAACTAAACATAAACTGGGCTATAAAGCAAACACCAGCAAACTTCAAGGGCCAGAAATTATACAGAATATATTTTGAACTAAGTGGATTTAACAACAACAACCAAAAAATCCATTACCTAAATATAGCCAGAAAGTCACTAAATAATTGGATATTCAGTAATACACTTCCCTGACATCTGGTTCAAAGAAATTATAATAAAATTAGAAAATACATTGATATAAAAGAAAGTAAAAATCTGCTAATATTAAAATTCAAGGTCTGCAACTAAAGCTGTATTTAGGGGTAAATTTCTACCTTTATTTATTTTGTTTTTTAAAGAAGGGCTACAGGTGATACATAGGAAATCTTTACCTTTCTCTTATTTTGCTGTGAACTTAAAGCTTTTCTTAAAAAAAATACAGCCTTATTACAGGGGGTAAAAAAGAAAGGCTAAAAGTCACGGGTTTAAAATGGGCAGGGGCACCTAGGTGGCTCAGTTGCTAAACATCTGGTCTTTGGCTCGGATCATGATCCCAGGGTCCTGGGATCAAGCCCCACGTCAGGTCTCCCTGCTCAGCAGGAGGCCTGCTTCTCCCTCTACCACACCTCCTGCTTGTGTTCCCTCTCTTGCTGTCTTTCTCTCTGTCAAATAAATAAATAAAATTTTTAAAATAAATCAATAGAAAAACAACAGCATATTAAACTGAAGTATCCAGAAGAATAAAAGAGAAAACTAGACATGAATGAGAAGAAAACTAACTTCCAAGGAGAAAACCAACAAACCCAAAGCTGTACTCTTTAAAAGCATCAATGAAATTAATGAACCCTCACCAAGACTGATCAAGGGAAAAAAAAAAAAAAAAAGAGGGGAAAACTACCATTATCATGAGTTAAAAGGGGATAACACAGCACTTGTACTGATAAATTTTTAAAAGAATTTTTTCAGGTGGCTCCACGCCCAGCATGGAGCTCAACACGGTGCCTGAACTCATGACCCCAAGATCAAGACTTGAGCTGAGATCAAGAATCCAATGTTCAACAGAGTCACCCAGGCACCCCTCAAATTACAAAGTTTTAATGCAAAGGAAAAATTTCTTGAAAAATGATGTACCAAGACTGACAGAAGAAGAAAGAGAAAATCTGAATAATTCCATATCAATTTAAAAATTTGAATGCATAAACTTCTCATGGAAGTTTTAGGCCCAGATATCCTCCCAAGTAGATTGTGCAAAAAATTATACCAACTTCTTCCAGAGAATTTGGTCCACCTCCATCACGATATAAAAACCACACAACAAATTCAAAGTAGTGATACATGAATAAAATGTGACAAGATGGGGTGCCTGTGGCTCAGTCAGCTAAGCTTCAGCTCCAGTCATGATCCCAGAGTCCTGGGATTGAGTCCCGATTCAGGCTCCCTGCTCGGCAGGGAGTCTGCTTCTCCCTCTGATCCTCTTCCCTCTCATGCTCTCTCTCTCTCAAATAAATAAATATTTTTTTTTTAAATGTGACAAGATGACCAAGTGGAGTTTATACCAGGAATGTGAGGTTAATTTAACATGTAAATATCAATCGGTATAAGGCAAATAATCATGTATCTAAAGAAACGTAGAAAAAATATTTGTCGAAATTCAACATCTATTCTTAAAAATAAATAAATAAATAAAAATCCTCACCAAATGAGGAATTAAAAAAAAAAACTCTTAAAATCTGGTAGCAGATATCTACTCCAAATTGTAGTTAACATCATTCTTAAGGGAAAAATATTAAAAGATTTTTGCTTTAAGATTATGAGATGATCTGGGCGCCTGGGTGGCTCAGTGGGTTAAGCCACTGCCTTCGGCTCAGGTCATGATCTCAGGGTCCTGGGATCGAGTCCCGCATCGGGCTCTCTGCTCAGCAGGGAGCCTGCTTCCCTCTCTCTCTCTCTGCCTGCTTCTCCATCTACTTGTGATTTCTCTCTGTCAAATAAATAAATAAAATAAAATCTTTAAAAAAAAAAAAAGATTATGAGATGATCTTATCTCATCATTTCTATTCAACAATGTGCTGAAGCTCTAGCTGTCCATCCACAGTAGTAAGTTAAGAAAAGGCAAAACCAGTCATATATTTTAAATGAAGAGGTAAAATTACAATTATGAACAGCTGACATGATTGTATAAGTAGAAAATTCTACAGAAAACAAAACAAACACCAACTCCAGGAAATGCAAAACGAGCTCTCAAGTTCAATGACACAATGCCAATATACATAAATCAACTGTATTTCTGTACACTAGGAGCAGCAATTGGAAAGTGGTATTAAAAACAATCCCATAAGTAGAATTAAAATACAACAAATACTTAGAATAAATTTAACCAAGAGTGCAAAATTTTTTAAACATAAAACTATACAACATGCCTAAAAGAAGACTTGTAAAAGAGGAGAGATAAGCCATATTCGTAACTGAAAGATGTCATATAGCTAAAATCTACAGCTAAAAGGAAATATCAAAATCCCAGCAGGCTTCTATTAAAAAAAACCAAACTGAAAGGCTTCTAAAATTTATATACTCTAGTAAAGGATCTAGAATGATCAAAACAATCTGGACAAAGCAGTGCAAAGTTACTAAATTTCAGGTCTTACTAAAAAGTACAATAAGGACAACTGCAGTGTGGGTCTAAGGACAGATACACAGATCAGTGGAACAAAATAAAGAGACATAGACTTGCTCAGAGTCCAAGCATTTTTACGCAAGGTGCCAAGTCAGTTAAATGCATAAAAGTCTTTTCAGCAGATACGAATAAAATAACTGGGGAGAATCAAACAGAAATGAACCTCAGTCCATACACAAAAATTAATCCACGATGCCTCAATGTTTAAAAAGGGAGAAAGAGGAAAGTTTCTTCTCACCCCTTCAAGATACAAAAAGATTTCTTAGGATAAACGGACACACACACACACACACACACACACACGGACTACAACCAAGGGGAAAGGAAAATGCGAACATGTGACCTCAACAAAATTAGAACTGTTCTTCATTAACAATATAAAGAGGCAAACCATAGATTGTACGAAAAGTAGTCCAAAAAAGGTCTAGATTAGAGTATTTTTAAAAAACTAATGTTAAGAAATGTACATAAGGGCACCTGGGTGACTTAGTGGGTTAAGGGTCCAACTCTTGACTTCAGCTCAGGTCACCATCTCAAGGTTGAGGGAGGGAGTTGCGTGAAGGGCTGCACTCTGGGTGTGGACCCTGTTTAAGATTATCTTTCTCTCCCTCTTCCTCTGCCCCTCCCCACCACCCCGGGAATCTCATGAGTGCTCTCTCTCTCTCAATAAATAAATAAATAAATTCCTATAAATCAACGAGAAAAAGAATTTCTTAAGGTTTAAAAAATCAGCAAGAGATCTGAACCAATATATCACAAAAGAAGATATCTGAGTGGCCAACAAGCATGCAGGAAAAAGAGCTCTGCGTCACTCATTAATCATCAGGGAAGTACAAATTAAAACCACAAAGAGACTATTCTCCAGTAGAAAGGCCAAAACCAAAAAGGCTGATAATACTATTGCGAAGGTGTAGAACAGCCTGAACCGTCCCATATAGCTGGCGAGTCTATAAAATGTTGCAACTATTTTCAAAAACCTTCATACACAAAAATTAAGATTTTATTTATTGGAGAGAGAAAGCATGAAAGGGGGGAGAGTCAGAGGGAGAAGCAGACTCCCCGCTGAGTAGGCACCCCACCCCCACCCCCACGCCACCGCCATGTGGGACTTGATCCCGGGACTCCAGGATCATGACCCAAGCCCAATTTTTTTTAATGTTAGCACACACGGACCTTATGACCTAGCCTTCCTAGGTGTTCAACCTAAAATAAATGAAAACACATGTCCACGTCAACACTTGTGTTGGAAGATTCATTGTTTAAAAACTGTCAACAACCCAAATGTTCATCAACTAGGGAATAAACAGATTGTGAGATCTTCATTCAATGGACAATCATTCAAGGAAAAGAAAAATGAATCATGCGACATGCAACAGGGATGGGTTGCAAAAAGATGCTGACAAAAAGGTGGCAGCCACAGAAAAACACGTACTATACTGATTCCGTTTATATGTACGTAGCCTGAAAATAAGAATACTGATTCCCTGTCAGGGGAAATCCAGGAGAGCTGGGGGTGGCGAAGTCTGGGAATTAACTACAAGGGGTGAGAGAGACATTCTGAAGTGATGGGAAGGTTCCACGTCTTATTTCAGATAGTCTGTCACAGGGAGGCACACAATCATCAAAACTCCTCAAACAGGGGCGCTTGGGTGGTTCAGTTGGTTGAGCAACTGCCTTGGGCTTGGGTCATGATCCTGGAGTCCCGGGATCAAGTCCCACATGGCGGTGGCGTGGGGGTGGGGGTGGGGTGCCTACTCAGCGGGGAGTCTGCTTCTCCCTCTGACTCTCCCCCCTTTCATGCTTTCTCTCTCCAATAAATAAAATCTTAAAAAAAAAAAAACCTCCTTGAACTATTAAAAAATATTCTATTGTGTATAAGCAATACCTCAGTAAAAATATCAACAGACTAAAAAAAAAAAATGAGAGATTATGACAAGGAATTCCTTTCCCATTCCTTTGTCATGCTCAGGCAGGCTTTGGCAGCATGTGAATACACAGCCATAATGTCACATGGTGATTTCCTGGGGAGCCCTGTGGGGAGGGAAGGGGAAGGCAAGGGCTACTGGTAAGCAGCCTGCGCGCCTCAGACAAAAAATGGCCGCTGTGCCGCGTCCGGCGTATCTGCCGTGGAGCCCTGGCCCTCAGCTTCAAGGCCAAAGATGTTCTTCTCTCCTTCGTGACTCCATGCAAATGCCGATCCGAGAACACCAAATCAATGAACCCACAGAAAGGGCTCCAAGAAACAAGTGAGTCATGACACTCGCCAGCAAAGACAATACAGACGACCATGAATCATGTTCCACAGCAGACTGGAGAGAGAGACCCACACAGAAAACAGCGAGGGCAAGACTTTTACTACAGCTGAGGCCAGTTCTCCAGCCCACCCCTTTCCTCTTCCTCTCATCCTGAAAACCCCCAAAGTAGCTAGAACTGAAGGAACGTGATCAAGAACAGCATATGGAGACTCTCGAGGTCGTCAAACTCAGCAAATATTTCGCCACTTGCCTCCCCCGAGCAACAACTGCCCATTTAGCCATTCGTGAGGGATGCAAGATGGCCCGGCGAGAGCCCCGGGAGTGAGTGCCCACCCTTCTGCAACGGACATCACCCAACAATGCCGCCAAGTTCTACGCTCTGCGCAATACCACCACACGGGATGAAAATTAGATCCTTTTTTTTTTTTCTTCTTTAGGTCTTAATTAGCTTTTTCGTAAACTACAAACATTATCATTGGCGCACACATGCTGGGACAGACAAATTGGACGCTTGTTGCCAGCCTGGGAGGGTCCCCGGGGATTAACAGCCAGGATGCTGATGCTGATGTTGATGCTTCTCTAATTGGGCTCACTAAGCATCAGGCTGGGGAAATACTGACCGGCTCATCTTCCTTTAAAAAACAAGACAGGTGAAGGAATCACATGAGTGGGCTTGTGTGAATCCTATCACCCCAATCTCAGAAACCTAAAGGTCAAGTGCTTGCAGATATTTCCAGGAACCCAGATCACCAGATCACCTTCTCTTAGCAAGGAAACCCACTTCAGCCTGGCAGTTTGCATGAATCCTTCCTGATCGCTGGGACTGGCCGTGCCCTGGAATTTTCCATCCTTGCCATGGCTCCGGCTAAAGGGCTTTTTGTTGATTTTTTTAAAAGCATGAAGGCACTGTGGGTTCCGTGCAAATGGAGGGGTTTACTTTTAAAGAGTCAGTAAAACAGAGATCTTCCAAATGAGGGCAAGGCAGCCTAACGAACCATCTCCTTTGTCCAGTGGGGATTTCAGGGCGGGAGCGGGGAATGGGGTCAACACCCCATAGAAATCGCAAAACGACGACGTCATTGTTCCGTGAAAGAGGCTGGAATGCTTTCTACACACTTTCCCTGACATCTCTACACAAAGCCATGCAAGGGTCAGCGGTACTGAGACAAGGAAAGGCAGTTCCACTCTTTTGCGTCTATAAAAGCAAGTGACCCAACCTATTGTGCCCAAGTCTTAGGCTGGCTTTGTTCTCAATATCCAGATGCGGCAGCTTTTTCTTCCGTGTTCCCCCTCTGGAAAGAAATGACTGCCGACACCTCCTTCACAGTTTCTTTTTTTCTGGGGCATTTTCACTTCATAAAGCTGCAGTCAATGTGTTTTGTGTGTGGTGAGGAGGGAATGACACGTTCCGTGGTGGTCCCCACCACTGCCTGCATTGGTGGCTCAAGTGGCCTCGGGATTAGCCCTTTGTGCTCCATGAAAGGATATGAAAAGTCAGTTATTTAAGCTCAGTCAAGCTGTTGATTTTTTTTTTCTTTTCTTGGATGAGGGGTGTGTGGGGAAGAAAGGTTTTGCAATTCAGTTTTCCTCAATAAATCACAGCATTTTGCTGAGGGCAGCTGTGTGCAAGTTCACATGCTCAAGAAGCCCCACTTTTTTTTTTTTTTTTTAAGTTAAAATGCTTAAGTCAAACTTCCGGCTTCTTACCTTCCTTTTGAATTGTTTTGCTGTTAGAGAGACTTCTTGGAGGTTATCGCTGCTTCAGGTCATGAATTCTAAATAACCGAGTGTCCTTACTCAGATATTATCAGGGCGCGGGGAGGGTTGTGGGGGGGGGGCCTTCCAGAAACTGCCTTAAGTTTGCTAATATGAAATAGGTAGGGTCCCATAGTCCCTTTTGGATTAACACATGAGTCTACGTGTAAAAATAGCCACTAAAATCTTCAGGGAGCTCAAACTTGGAATCTCTGTGATCCAGGCCCGTGTGGTGACATTCACGGACCCCACAACCCTGTGACAATTCCTCTGACGCCGCAGAACACCATTACCAAACTCCTTCTCCTATTTAAAAAGATAGGCAGCGCTTTAAAAAGAACTACCCATTATTTAGTGCTTAAGTGTACTTAGATGTTATGCTCGGACGTTTATTAAAACCATTTCATTCTGTCTTCACAACAACCCTTGTGAACTAATACCACTGGCTCTATCTTACAGATCAGAAATGTGTGGGTGTCTGAGGGCAGGGACAGGAAAAGGCAGAGCTAGGGCCAAACGTGGAAAGGCAGGCTGGGGTGGGGGGTACCCACTGTACCCACTCCACATTTTAAAGCTGTTTACATTATAAATGATACCCATTAACATATAATCGTGTTTATGGCAGCACATTCAACCCTCACACCACTAGAACAGAAGCTTTTCCTAGAGAGCCAAGAGCAATGACAAAAAACATCTGCAGGGTTTCTCCACCCTCAAGTACAAATCACATGACACAGATACATAAATTTGTTTTTTCTAGGCTGCCTTCCTTCTTCTTCTGGAATCGTGAGTGGTCCCAACTGGTCATCAACTAGAATTTGGCTGGGCAAGGGGGCAACATCCGCAGTAGCTACAGGAGCTGGGGGACACAATGGCATACAGACTCACGACCGCCCCCTACTGGGATATGGCCTTGGAAGGACATCACTTGGGGCAGGGACAACTCTTCCGGCAGTGTGGACACACTAATCAGAAACAAGTGTTTTCACCAGCCACGCTTAGCATCACTACCTACACGTCCCAGAGAGTTGGCCAAACCAGCGCCTCTTCCTGTCCCCTATGTTGGCAAAACTCCCCAGCATCGAGGTGTCTTCTCCGTCTCTGTGACTTTCCACCGATACTCAAATCCAAATCCCTGAGCCGGACACGCGGGTCCCCCAGTCATCTGCCTCCTCTGTACCTGTCCATCTTCATCTCCTCTATGCCAGATCTCAAACTTCACATTCTGGCACCCCTGCGAACTTCCCAAGCTCTCCTTGGCTTCCTGTCCTTGGTGTGTCTGCCTCTCCCCACACGAGGCTCAGGGATCACCAGGATGTCACCATCCACTTTCCCGGGGAGGGTTACAGAGATGCCTTAAGGGATACACTTTGAACTAAGAGTCGGCCAACTCGGAAATAAATAATACAAAATCTTAAAGTTTTGGTTTAATTTAAAAGCATGTACAGATCTGGTATGGGAGTGTCTCGCAGTACTTCTGACATCGATCACCCCGGAATGCAGCACCCAGGACTCCCGAGACCCCTGGGATGTTCGTAACACAGAATCCTCCTGTATTTCTCCAAGCCCCCCCCACACACCCCTCTGCCCCACTGATGGGCTGTCTTATCCATACTTAGAAAAAAAAATTTTTTTTTTAGTGAAGCCTTTACTAAGTCTTTCCAAAGCACTCCATTCACCACACCTGCTTTATGAGTTCACACAGCACCTACTGTCATTATAAAACAGCAACAAGGGCAAGGAGCAGGAACACGTGTAGGAAGGATCAGGGCAGACTCCGGGGGAAAGACAGTAAGGCCAAAGAAGGCAGCAGAGAGCACGCGCACCCCAGAGCCCGCCAGCCACTAAATCGTTTACGGCAGGGATGGAGAGCCGGACAAAGTGCAGGGGTGGGAGAAAATGCAGGAACGGCTTCAACACCAAGAACGGGTGCTGACTCTGCCACCCGATCTAGAGCACTTGTGAGTGAAGGAATGAAAAAACAAGGGAAGGCTAATATTTACCTCGGGAGGGTCAAGGGCAGGTTGAGAGTCAATATCTTAATTTCCGGCGACACTCAGTGCGTATTTCACTGACTTCACCCTTAATTCTCCTGAAGGCGACAGATGGCCTCACAGACTGCATCAGATCATGAAACACAGTGGCCGCAAGAAGAGAGAGAAGTCTGAAGCATTGAGATCCTTTATGGAAGCGGCCAAGGTCTCAATGCATGGGGCAGCCACCATGCTGGGCAGCACAAACCACACTACTCATCTTGATTTTCAGTAAAATCCACCAAATGGGAATAATGTTTTCCAAGAAGAAAGAGGCACCACACATTCTTGTTTCCCTTAAAATGATGCGGTGAGCAGCCACTCAACCTCCTCAAAGACCTTGGCTGGGGCCGACAGTTCATAGGTTCAAATCTAAACTCCTCAGACAAGTTTTCAAGATTATCTTCAAATGCAGACCATGCTTCACATAGAACCCTACATAAAACCCTCTGTTCCGGCCACACACATTATTTTCCCTGCCTTACTCAGTTTACGATGTGCAGCAAGCTACTTGGTTTGAAAGGGTTACGTATCAATGATGTAATGGCTCCTTCACGGGGCATTTGTGTTTATGCCTCTATACGTGTACACAGACACACACACACACACACACACACACACACATAAAAACACTCACAGGCTCTGTTGTCTGAACTCAAGCACATCAGACTTCTATCTTCACAGAAAAGAATGTTAATGCCTCCATTATAAAATCTTAACTTTTTTTTTTAAGATTTTATTTATTTGAGAGAGTGAGCAAGAGAGAGAGAGCACACGAGCAGGGGGAGTTGGAGGGGGAGAAGCAGGCTCCCTTGCTGAGCAGGGACCCCAATGTGGGGCTCCATCCCAGGACCCTGGGCTCATGACCTGAGCCGAAGGCAGACGCTTAGCTAACTGAGCCACCCAGGTGCCCTTAAAATTTATTTTATTGATACTTTTTCCTAGTACTCAAAATTTAAACTGCTACTTGGACAGTTGTTTTAATTAAACCATGAAGTGTTTATTTTTGTTATACGAATGATAGAGCTATTTTATGCAGTTCATATATTATTTCCAGTGCTTAAGTTTAACAATCTAACTTTTAACTTTACTATATTGGTGTCCCTGTCTTGCATTTCTAATCACCGGTGCAGTATAGAATTGGCTGTTGTTCATGGGTTTAAAGCCAAGTTTCTATTTTTTTTTTTTTAAAGATTTTATTTATTTATTTGACAGAGAGAGATCACGAGTAGGCAGAGAGGCAGGCAGAGAGAGAGAGAGGAGGAAGCCGGCTCCTGCTGAGCAGAGAGCCTGATGCGGGACTTGATCCCAGGACCCCGAGATCATGACCTGAGCCAAAGGCAGCGGCTTAACCCACTGAGCCACCCAGGCGCCCCCAAGTTTCTATTTTTCAACAAAACTTCAAGAAACGTTCATTTGTTCGTATCCCAATTATTTGTCCTTGTTTACATGACAGTACTACAGAGCTGTACATATCACACCCCAAACATGTGTCAAAATATGCGTAAAAGTGGTACCTTCCACCTCCTCGTGCGCATGCCTAAAAAAGTCACAATTTCTCCTGTACTTCTCCTGACATCAGGCTTATGGTAAGATAAGGAATAAAGTTCTAAAGTTCTTGGTCTCAACTTTACAACCAGCACACATTTCAAAAGGCATTTATGGAGAAGAAAACCGATTTGTCCACCTTTAATTCTAAAGGGGAGGAAAAAAAGGCTAGTACCACAATTGCAAAAGGTTTCAATCTCAGATACCATGGGGCTGTGTTATATGAGCACTTCTCTGACCTGCCGGGGAGGAGACAGAGGCATGAGATGACAAATAATTAAATTATCATTAGAGATTCTACCTGGAATTTCCCTCAGTGAGAATACTCTGCTGAGATGGAAACACAGAAAGGGGCACCCTGTTTCTCCCTCAAAAGCAGAAATGAGTATAACTCAAAAATATACACATAAGGGGCACCTGGGTGGCTTAGTGGGTTAAGCCTCTGCCTTTGACTCAGGTCATGATCTCAGGGTCCTGGGATCGAGCCCCCCATCGGGCTCTCTGCTCAGTGGGGAGCCTGCTTCCCCCTCTCTCTGCCTGCCTCTCTGCCTACTTGTATATCCGTCTGTCAAATAAATAAAATCTTTTAAATATATATATATATATATATATATATATATATATACACAAATAAAAGCTTCAAACTGATCACTTCCTAGCTGTGTGACCCTGGACAAATTATGTCCTTATGTATTACAAGTCTCCTTTCCCTCATCTGTGAGACGAGCACAGTAACTGCAGGTACCTCCCGAGTTGCCAGAAGGAGATTCTACAAAGAAAAGATTTGAAACGAGGCTTGGCACCCACGCGGAAGTCACTCAGTGTCAGCTAGGATGACAGTCACCGCCCGCTAATGCGGACTATCATGTCACCTCCCGTGTGACTTCAGACCTTCTGGCTGAGAGCCACTCACTGTGTTTAGAAAACAAGAAATCCTAAAAGAGAAAAACTGAGAAAATTCAGCTTTGCAAAAAAAAATCCTACATCAACCTTATTTTTTCACGTTAACTCAGCTGGGGGCAACCCGGTGCGTGAGAGCCACTGCTGGAAACGGTTAGGTTGTTGGAAGGACGAGAGGTCCGCGCTGACCGCAGAGACCCGCCTTCCCGTCCCAGGACGGGCGACACGGCGCTCTCGTCTTTAAGGACTGAAACACCACGTACAGATCGGGCTCGGTTTCCGAAGCTGCGCTGTGGGGGACGGGAGGCCGCTATAGAGCCCGAAGCCTAGCCTTGAAGGGACTATGCTTATACTGAGGACTTAAAACATTTAAAATTCTTTCAGCCCTACGATCCATGTCAAATATACATTTTTTGCCATCTGAAATGTGAGCATGACCCTCCTCTGTTTAAAAGATTCCATTGGGGATGCCTGGGTGGCTCAGGGGGTTAAGCCACTGCCTCCGGCTCAGGTCATGATCCCAGGGTCCTGGGATCGAGTCCCGCGTGGAACTCCTTGTTGGAGGGGAGCCTGCTTCTCCCTCTGCCTCTGACTGCCGCTCTGCCTGCTTGTGTGCACACACACTCTCTCTCTCTCTGACAAATAAAAAAATAAATAAAATCTTTAAAAAAAAATGAGGAAAAAAAGAGAAAATTCCAAAACAAATGCTTTTAAAAAAATAAAAGATTCCAGTGGTTTCTCACTGCGTCCAGAAGAGAAGCTAAAGCCCTTAACCTCTGCAGTCCGGCTCTGCCCAGGCCTCAAGCTCCCTCCCTCCCATGTCTCCGCTCCGCTCCGCCTTCCCGCTCCTCCCTCTCCCTGGGAACCTGCACCTGCCCCTTTCCCTGAGCGCGCTCCCCCGCCCGCCTGCGTCCAGGTCTTGTCTGCATGGCTGTTTCCTTCCTATTTTTTTAAACCCAGACATCACCGCGTCCTTGATCATCACCATGTTTCATTCAAGCACTCCTGCAAGTCCCCGGCAAATGCTTTCCTTTTCTTACTGCATTAGGGAATCACTGGGATTGCCTTATAAACATGCCCGTTTCCCATCTGTCTTCTGCCCTGGAATATAAATTGCTGAAAGCCGGGACGCCTGGGTGGCTCAGTCGGTTTACCGTCTACGTTTGGCTCAGGTCATGATCCCAGGGTCCTGGGATCAAGTCCCATGTCCGGCTTCCTGTTCAGCAAGGAGCCTGCTTCTGCCTCTGCCTGCTGTTTTCCCTGTTTGGGCTCGCTCTCTTGTTCTCTCTGACAAATAAGTGAATAAAATCTTTAAAAAATACAAAATACATAAATTCCTGGAAGCCAATGCCTGGTTCTACACCCAAATCCTAGGAAAAGCACCTGGCACATAGGAAGTGCTCAGTAAGTTATCGCCTGAGTGGAAATGAGGTTGACATGGCCTTGGCATAGGACACAGGGATGGTTTTATTGCAGAATAGCGTGCCCAAGGAAAGTTTCACTAACGGGAAGAGAAACCTCTGCTGATCCTTGAAGAAGGAAGAGGGGGTCCATTGGGGATTGGGCCAAAGGGGGGTGTGGAACACAGAGAAGAGCCTCAGTGGTCCGCCCAGCAGGCACGTCAAGTTCCTTTCCAGGAGCTGTAAATAGATTAAATTTAAGGGCTGGGAAATCTGAATTTTACTCTCTAGGCCTGAGCTCCTTTGTAATACATATCACTGGTAAACAAAACACAACAAACCATTTAGGCATCTATGCTAGGATAGGGCTGCCGTGGTGAGGAAAGGGTGTGAGTCCCGGTTCCCGCGGTGGGGACAGCCGGTCCGGTAGGAAGATGGAATCCGCCTGTCCCTTTAATGGTCCCAGCCTTCTAGGACAGACTAGAGTCTCTGGTTCAGAGAAGAAAACAAATTAAGTTCGAACGAGCATAAGCAAAGAGACTGGCACTTGAACCCGAAGAACAAAGGTATCTGCTGATCTCAGAGGATCATGGGTAGGTTAATCTATGCACCGCCGTATTCATGAGGCAAAGACGGAAGAAACAAAGAAATAATAAAAGGTGGGTCTCTTTTATAATTACGAAATGTTAAATAAACGATCTAAGCTCTCACTGAGAGGAATGAGAAGGAGTCCACTGCAGAAAAGAGCATGGAATGAACGCTTTAAAGTAATAAAAATTATTAAAATGACCAAGTATCCTTCAAGGCTTGCCAGATACACCAAGGATGAACAGAATCGTTAGAAGCTGAATTCACTTGGCACCGACTTTATTCTTGAAAACAAAGCTAAGCCCCTTGCCTCCCGGGACTTCCTCTGGGGCACTCTGCAAAATTAGTGTCCCATACTTGGCAAGTGATGAATTTCTGGAAGACTCCCTCTCCCGGAAACGGGCGGGGGCTAGAGGAGAGCCATGAGGGCGTCCCACTCACCACCGTCTCTCAGAACCTCGGCTCTAAGCCCTGGTTATCAGCGGGATTTCGGGGGGAGATATACCACCCCCCACAATGCCCCCGAAACACAAGCTCTAAAACCCAAACCACCCAGGGACACACTGAGCAAACTCCTCCAAAGAACAAGTTGCTCTTATCCCAACGGCTTGCTCTCAACCCAACTGCCTCCACTCTGACTCTCGGCCTCTGCAGCCTGGACTCCTCCTACCCGAAACCTGCGCCGGCTGCTCACCGGACCCTCATGGCCAAATCCAGCCGACAGCTGTCTGCGTCCTCACCCCGCTCCGCCTTTCACACACCTGTCCTCCTTCGCTTTTGCAGCCCCGACTCCCCTCCTGTCTGCCCTGCGGTTCTTCCCAGGGCTCCTCTGCTTGCCTTCTCTTCCCTCTGCTTTCTCTTTCAGTGTCAAGACTTTTTTCAAGTTCTGGATCTTGGCCCCTAAAAATGCTTCGCTCTCTCTGGGCAATCTCATCCATCTTCCCACCATCCATGACCACCTGTTCCAGGAAGAAGATGCAGGCTCTACGCTCATGCCGGGTCTCTCGAACACCAGGGCTCGCACTCCCAGCCGCCCGTAGCATGCCTCCATTGGGAAGTCCCAGAACGTCCCCAAGCTAAGGGAACTAAAAATGGCAGACGGGGACAAGAAAGCAGACTTCTCTTCTCTCCCACTAGAGCCTCAGCCGTTCTCCCATACAGGCTCCCTCCTTTTATAATGTCACACGGTATGATCACGGCTGACCTTCTGTCTCTCCCAAGAGAGTGAGCCTCAAGGAAGACTGGGAATTAAATGTCATTTGACTCCACAACCAAGTCCAGCAGGGTGCCGAAAAGATACAGCATTTGGTCAAACGAAAGAAGACAAAGTCTCCATCTCCCATCCCTCATCCCAGCACACGGTGGGAGTTTAAGAAAAGATGGGGTGGGAAAAGCAACACAGAGACATGTTATCGGAATGAGAAATGCTGGTAAAACTACAAGTCTGCACACTGTAGGTACTTTATAAAAACAATGTCTCCCTTTTGGGAGAAATTTCAGGATTTTCCATGATCGTTCTAGTTGCAAATGTATTCACAAAACAACAGATCGGCACAGATAGGAGAAAGAGACCAGCATAATTAAAATTAATCATTAAAATTCATTTTAACCATCCCTCCAAACTTAAACGTTATTAAAACATTACAAATATTACATCTGCGTGGTACCTTTATTAATTACACCAATCGTTGCTTTGAGAAAATTAAAAGATGAGATTTAGGCTGCTGGGATTTGGGCTACAGTAGTAGGAAGTCAGCCACACACTTAAAAATGTGAATTTTAATTACTGTGTCTATGTTTTTATTTGTTTCTTTGTTTGCCCAAATACATCATGTTTTGGAGGGCCAAAGTCTTATTCAAGGATGGGAATATTCACTTCCCATCATTGGTTTCTCATGTCTGAGGCCCAGAGGAAAAAGCATGATACTATTTGTCTTCCTATCCCTATTTTCATAGAGAAATTTAGTTCTAACACGTGAAGAACGAGATCCCAGCTTGATAGAGGACTCGGTTTTAAAACTATCGTTAACACCCGATGCTGTTCCGATTTTTGTGAAAGCAAATAAACAAAACGTGTCTGAACATCACTGATAAGACAAAGGTGTACTGCCAGCCACTGGCTACTTATCTGATAAGCCCAGGGCAACCCTGAGGTAACCTGCAGACTGTTGTTATTCTGTACTGTATAAATTATTTATTTCCGAGGATATATTCAGAAATTTCCCTCCCTTCTGGCGCAGCCTTCCAAAAACACCTCACTGGTCAAAAATCAATCTCTCTTCATTCACTACTTGCTCCGCACCTGGGTGAGCCCCGGTTCCCAAAACCCACACGTGAGCTCCACTGCTCTGTGGGATTTCTCACTCTCACGTAGGACAATAGAAAATACGAGACACATTTTCAAAATCTGCCGTGTCATAGTCTCCCATGAGCAGGATTAGGAATAGCTAGTGATCCAAAAACAACACAAAACAACAACCAAAAAAGCCATAAATATTTAGGCACATACAAATCTCTTGTTGAAGTTCAAGGGACAGAGTTAGGTAAACACCCTCTACCCAGCCAGCATACCTGGCCGGAATGTTCTCATCCCAATCCATTTAGTTGACAAATAATCAAATCTTTCCCTGATTTCTGACTCGTTTCTACAGGGTATTACCACCTCCAGGAATCATGTCTCCGATGGAAGTTTCTGATCTCAGGTCTCTCCTCAAATTTCTCAGCATCAGACTCAATCGGAAAAACAATTAAGTTCTAACCCAATGGTTCGCGTTTCTGAATCTTACTTACAAAACCATCACCGTCTTACAGAAAAAGCAACCAAACGTGCATAATCTGGATTAAAAAGTTCACATGGATAAATGTAATCACATTATTTCTATATCTATTTGATTTTCACTGTCCCCAAAACGCATGACCACAGGCATCTCTTTAGTAAGGAAAAACAAAACAAACAAAAAAATCACACATGTCAGCCTTAATTTGAATATTCTGATAAGTGGAAAATGTAACCCCCACCCCCTTCATGAAGGTCTCTAAGCTTTGGATTTCAGGTTGCATTCCATTTGTTTCTACAGGAATCCTGCCAAGTTCTTTCTGGCTCAAGAGCGCTAAACGTAAAAGATGTGTAGATTGGGAAGGACCACATCTGCTCATGGTCACGCCAAAGGTAACTTCATGACAAGGGAATCCCCGGTCCTTTTTAAAACCCAACTGTTTCAATTAAACTCACCTGTTCCATTTGAAAGACTCAAGTTCTGGGAGCTTCTCTGAGCACAGGAGTTGCTGCTGGAGTCAGAGTGCTCTTACCCAAAGACTCTGACGTGAGACAGTATGTTTGGGGCCCCCCGCCAAGTCAGCAGCAGGTTTCGCTGTTGACATCAGAAACCGGGGCAACAAGGAACCGTTTTACTAGCTCGATACGGAATGGGGCCGACACAACCCTTGAGGGGAGCTCAGGAGCTGGACGCAAGGTCTGAAAACCATTCCCGTCTCGGATCCCCGTGTATTGGGGAAGGTGCTCCTGTTCACACACGTAACATTCATGATACCCGTATGCTTTCCCGGACTCGTTAAAACTCTTAAATGTATTAGAGGACTGAATCCAAGTGGGTAAAATTTCTTATAAAAAACTAACACCCCCCCCCCCAATAAAAAGGCAAAGAAAACCCAGATCTGCTTAAGCAAAGCCATGAGGTGAGTCAAGCTGATTGTCATTTTGACCTTGCTTTGCTTTAATTCAGGAGCCTATTTAGAAATGTAACAAGCAACCCTCTTCATTCGGCTCAGCTAGCAGAGCTAATAGGCTTCTAATTAATTTCCAGAAGATTGCTGTTATAACTAACAGGTTTTAAACATTTGGTTGATTGGGGAAAATGAATTGAATATAATGTATTTGATTTGGAAAATTAGTTTTCATTCTATGTGCTTACCATAATAGTGTTTATTTTAAGTTTACATGATTCCATTAAGAGTCCCAGAACACCACCGGGTTGTTTTTAGCCTTAACAGGGTCCTATCCAACTTAAAAAAAAAAAAAAATCAATTTACATTTTGATTTTTGTTGTCCTTTATTTAAGGGCAGGTAAAATTCATTTTTGTGGCTTTAATAAAAATCTTCATTCTAATATAGCCAAGAGGACTAAACACTTCAAAATGATCCCAGTGATACCTCCGTCAAAAGCCTGCTCATTGCACGCAAATCCTCCGGGGAAAGGCTTCTACACACCAAGTAAGATGAACCAGTTACGGCATTGTTTATGAAGTTTCCCTTGATTCCTCCTGACAACCATTTAAACAACGACTGTTGGGAAGTGTCCCTCAAAGAACCAACAACAATAGCAAGGATCAGAGCTTTTCTATGTAGCTAATACTATTTTTAAAAGGAGAAAATATTTCTTCCTGGAGGGATTATGAGAAGCCTTATTAAAGACACCTGCAAACAAAACAAGTGACAATAGATCTTTATCATAATTGATAACTGAGTTATCCTTGAGACAAAACTTCTTTCTTGGAGACAATAACTTCGAGATTTACTTCGGCTATTAGAGTCAAGACATCAGCTAATTGGGACTACCGGTGGAAGTCTCACCAAGATTAAGTGAGCAGGTAATAAAAAGGCCCTTGTCTCTCAGTGAAAGAGAAGTACAGAGAGACTAGAATTTTCTCTCCTCGGGCAGCTGAGAATGTTTTAGAATGAATTCAGGCGGCGTCTCTCCCTGTGTTTCCATCCATCATGCAAAAGTAGGTAGGTAGATTCTGATTAGGAGGGCTGACCATGTGCCGAGCCCACAGTGGGCCAGCCAGCTCTGGAAACTCAACCTCTGCCTAACTTGCACTTGGCAAGCAAAAGAACCTTCCCACAAGTCTTCTCAATGTCATTAACCATCACCGGGAAAATGTGATCCTGTTTTAGCAAAGAATTCCTTCTTGCGGACAAATTATATAGCAAAACCCAGCAGGACATGTTTAAAAATTAAGTTCGCAGAAGAGGGACAGAAAAGCAGAGATCTTTGCAATAAAAGCACTGTCTCCGAGTCTCCATTTGGTTCACGTTGGTAACAGTGCACGCCTTCACCCGGGGGCCACACTGTCTGCTGTCACATACTCATGGCTGCATTTCTGAGTGACTCACAGAAATGCCTGTGGTCATTTCAGGCTTATTAGTGACTTTTATAACATAGCTAATTTTCCAAATTAAGTAATTCTGGCTCTTTTTATAACAACGGCTCCAGAAAAGTCCCTAAGTTTTGACTTGAACTACATCTGAGCATTGAACAAAAGTGGGGGAGGGTGAGGAGCGACCATCAGGATGAGGCCATGATTGCGGACCCCAGTGGCAGCATTTCGACATCCTGGCCTTACAAGGTGTTCGTGATTACTCAGGGGGAGTGAAACAACAATTCAAGAAGTGTTAGCAACAGCAGCGGTGAGCTTAGAATACGTGCAGCTGTTGATGAATGCGTGTCATTTAAAAAAGAAAAAAAAAAGCCCACTTGGAAATGAAGAAGAAAGGCCCCCAACCTGAATCGCTGAAAAGTAGACAGAATTAAACAGCAGGAAAATCATCCCACGTGTGCAGCAATACTGAGTGAGCAGATGAGGCATGAGATGACCCAATATCGTTCCGCAGAACTCCAAGTTCACAGACAAAACAAATACTATATGGAAGGTACTTTTGAGATTGCTGGGTTTCACACACACACACACACACACACACACACACACCCCTTAAGACTTAGAGCCATCAACGTGTGAAAGAAAAGCTGCCTAGAAAAACAAAAAAGACATTTTCAGAGATGACTTTGATCCTGTACTCAAATTATTGGCTTAAATGTACTTGCCTCTAAAGGCTTTGTATCTGCAGTAACCGCTCCCTATTGTCCTTGCTAACAAAGTATTATTTTCACCTTATTATTACTAATCTTTTCTTTGTTAGCAACCCCACCTGGTTTTATCCCCCCAAATAGTGCAGTAAATATTTGTCCTTTGTGGTAATACAATGCATAATTTAGTTAATCTGAGCTATCTTTCCGTGAGAGGTGATTGTTTCTATATTATGAAATGTGCTCACGGTAAAGGGACGTTTGTGCCAGATACCTGGCGGGCAGATAGAGAAGCACTTACCAAGCATGTAGCTGCTTCGAACCAACCTTGACAAGACTGTGTAGCCACTCCTACACATGAGGTATTACTCATGTTAACTTAGTCTCCGAATCAGAACCACACCTTTCTCTTACAAACACGGCCTTTACTAAGATAACATGACATCGTCAGGCCGAGAGGCCCACCCTCGGCCCCCATGGAAAGGACTTGAAAGAACAGGAACTACAGTTTTCCACTGGAGAACTTGGCATCACTGTGACCTTACCTGGAAGAAATCTAGAAACGTCAGGGGTAGCAAGTCATCCATGTGCCCAATGTCTTTGGAGAAACGATTTAAAATTCTTCCTGCAAGAACAGGATATGAGAAATTACTCATTTCCCCAGATAGGCCCTTTAAGAGAAACAGTTCACGGACAAATCAAAACAATATTTTAAATGCACATGTATTTAATCTATTACACATTCATACAAAATAAGCCCATGTCAGTGGTAAAGAAAAAGAAAATGAGATGATACCTAAAGAGAAACAAAAATACCACCAGAGGGTGGTGGGCAGGGAGTTCAAATTCGGTCCTGATTTTTAATAAAACAGAAGGGGGAAAGACATCTTCTGGCAGTATCAGGAAGGGCTGGTGGATTTTAGAATGTTCTCTCCTTTCCTGTGCCTTCTCAGGTGCCCTCCTGCCCAGAGGCTGAGTTGGTAAACAAACAAATACAAAATCCATAAATTGATCACAATTGCTATACGAATTTTGCTTCGGTTATCAGAATTTTACTATGTGGTACTTATTAAATAAATGTAATTATAACCTCTCTACCTCCCTCCCCCGACCCAGGATGGTTCAGGGAACCTCCCTTTTTTTTTTTTTTTTAAGATTTTATTTATTTATTTGACAGAAATCACAAGTAGGCAGAGAGGCAGGCAGAGAGAGAGGGGGAAGCAGGCTCCCTGCTGAGCAGAGCGCCTGATGTGGGGCTCGATCCCAGGACCCTGGGATCACGACCTGAGCCGAGGGCAGAGGCTTTAACCCACTGAGCCACCCAGGCGCCCCAGAACCTCCCATTTTGAAAAATTTTGGAATCCTGCCATTCCCGAGTTGAGAGTTTACAACTGGGGTGATAAGTTGCTATCTTCTGAGGTATAAGCGAGTGTGACAAACAGACTCATTCTTAAAAATCCAACACGACCAGAGGAATGCAGGCAGAAAAACAGAAATATGACTTAATGATGAAAGATCATTTTGTGGGGTGCCTGGGTGGCTCCGTCAGTTAGGTGTCAACCTTCGGCTCAGGTCATGAGATCGAAACCTACGTGGAGTCCCTGCTCAGAGGGGAGCCTGCTTCTCCCTCGTCCTCTGCCCCTCCCCCACTGTTGCTCCTGCATGTGCTGCACACTCAATCACTGTCAAATAAATAAAATCTTTTATAAAAAATCATGTTGTAATGAGCACTGGTTATTACGTAAGACTGATCAATCACAGGGGCATCTGGGTGGCTCAGTCGGTTTCAGCTCAGATCATGATCCCAGAGTCTGAGATTGAGCCCCCTTGGGGCTCCCTGCTCAGAGGGGAGCCTGCTTCCCTGCTCCCTCTGCCCTTCCCCCGCTTATAACTCTTTCTCTCAAATAAATAAAGAAAAAAAACTTAAAAAAAAAACCACAAAAACAAAAACTGATGAATCACAGACCTATACCCCTAAAACAAATAATACATGTTAATTTTTAAAAAGAAAGATCATTTATTACTCCTTGTATCTCCCTCCTCAGAATCCATGAGAACAGTATATCCTAAAGGCTTCAGGATTGGAAAGTGAGAACAGATCTATAATAAATATCTAGTCTTTTAAAAGACAGAATTCACAGAAACTGAAGTTACACACACACAGTTTGTTTTGGTACACACAACTCTGGAGAAATGTGTTTGTCTCGGCCCCTGAACTTCTTCTGTAATGGAAGCTTCTGGAAGCCAGCCTGTAGGTAAGACATGGGTCCTCTACACACTCTTCCCAATGTCTGTCAGAAGTGACTTCCCCCTGGGGCCCTCCATACCAAGCCACAACTGGGCCACGACTGGGCCATGACTGGACCACGACCCGGCCCATGAAAGGCCAGCGGCAAGGAGCTGAGCTATTGCCAGATGCGCAGGGTCACCCGGGGTGAAGAGTTGGAGCGACTGGAAGCTTCCGTGCTTGGCCAGGCCACAGCATGACAACCTGGGCCTCCAGGTCTCTGACTCAGGTTCAGGAGATACAGACTCCAGAACCGGTCTTCGTACAGTGACATTTTTGGCAGGCCGGGCGACAGCTCCTCGGAGACTCTAACAATACCTCCTTGAGAGGGTGATTCTGAGGATTACCTGGGCTCATGCATGAGAAAGAACCTAGTCACAGTGCCAGGCACGGTAAAACAAAACAGCAAGGTGAGATAACCACTGTGGCCCACAGGACCTGAAGCCGGTCTCTCGGAAAAGCCCGGCTACCAGCACCCTCAGAAGGTCAACCCGTGAAAACGCACATTCGAGAGCTTTCGGATGGAGCTTGAGATCTGCATTTCTACCAGGCTCCCAGGTGGTGTCTGCTGCTGCGACATCACCTGGGACGCCAAGTGATGACCACACTTCGAGGGCCAGAGGTTAGGTGATCATTTCATCAGTCGTGCTTTAGAAACATGAAAATCAGTCGGGCAACTTCCCACATATTCTTAACGGATTTTGTGAACTACCTGGCTATTTTTGACCTTCCCGAAGTATCAATATCAAAATGAGGAAAAAATACATTTAAAACTGTTAAAAGAGGGTCGCCTGGTGGCTGAGTCAGTTAACTGCCTTCAGCTCAGGTCATGATCCCAGAGTCCTGGGATCAAGCACCGCATCCAGCTCCCTGCTCTGTGGGAAGACTGCTTCTCCCTCTGCCTCTCTGTCTCTCATGAATAAATAAATAAATATTTTTTTAAAAAGATGTTAAAAGACATAGTTTAAACACTTATTATTTCTTCAATGAAAAAGCCCAACTTTTCAACATAGTCAAGATTCAGAGCACTGTAGAATATAGCTCAGCTTAAATAACACAGAAACCAATATTCAAGTTTTGGGTTTTTTGGGGTTTTTTAAAAGATTTTATTTATTATTTGAGAGAGAGAGAGAAAGCATGAGAGGAGAGATGTCAGTGGGAGAAGCAGACTCCCTGTCAAGCAGGGAGCCTGATGTGGGGCTCGATCCCAGGACTCCAGGATCATGACCTGAGCTGAAGGCAGTCGCTTAATTAACCAACTGAGCCACCCAGGCGCCCCCCCCTTTTTTTGAAAGGTGAAAAGGCTACACAGAGATGAATGATACATGATAACCACCCCTTTTACCTTCCTCCAGATGTAGATCCAGAGAGACCCATGGTTGGCAAACAGCAAAACACAAACAAAAAGAGAAAAAAAAAACCAAAAACACACAAAAATATGAGAAAAACCATCTCCCCACACGGCCACTACAGTAACTGAGCTGGACGTCAAAGACGGTCAAAAACCTAAATGCTCCTTCAGCAAGAGGCAGAGTATAGACAACGTGACATTAAGAGAGTCAGTAAGTTACTTCCTCACTCCAAGAAACAAAGGGACGAATTTCAAGTTCACGGCCCCGTTATCAACTTTTCTCAAAGGCCCTCAAATCAAATCCATGACGATTTCCCATCACACACACGCCATGCCTCTTCATCCAAACGGCATTTGGCCCTGCTGGAGCGACCCCCGGGACGTAGAGGGAAGGGGGATTCACCATGAACAGGGGGAGCCCAACCCATTTCCAGACTATTCTGTTAGGCAGGACTTTCCGTCATTAAACCGAATCTTGCCTGCCTAAAACAGGCAACCCTGTGCTTATCCTGCTTTTATAACCACACGGAGTGAATCTAATTCCTCTTGACACGACAGCCCATCAAATGCTTGAAGAAAGTTAATCACATCCTTCCCAGACTGCCCACACGCCGTTAGCCCTTGGTGCCTCAATTATCCCTCCTGAGATACTGAGTCCCATCTTGGCCACTGCTTCCCGCCCAGACTCAGGTGGCCGGTCTCAGTGAATGCCTTATGTCTGGGATTCAAGTCAACAGCCCACGCCTCGTCTGATTACCTCGGGGTAGAGTCGCAACACCATCACCCCTCTCCTGCACAGGACAGATAACCGATCATGAGACCGACCACGACAGTCAGCTACGGTGGCCAGATCACGTTTTAGACTCACACGGAATGAAAACCCACACTGCACGGGTAGATTTCAGGGAACAACTGGGGGATGTATACAAACAACTTTAAGAAAGTGTTCCTTATGACCCAGAAATTGTAGGGATGTATGCATCAAAGATCTTCAGTGTGGGTTATCTGGCAAGTGAGACGGGGGAACCCGAACATTTAGTCTGAAATAAAGTCTATAATGTATTGTGCGCAATTTTAATTGTTTTTTATCAATGCTATTTTCTAGAGTGACTATGTATTACTTTTGTAAGAAAGTAAAGCTGGGGGGGGTGGTCAACTGGGATGGCTCAGTTGGTTAAGCCTCCAATTTTGGCTCAGATCATGATCTCAGGGTCCTAGGATCAAGTCCCGTGTCTGGCTCCATGCTCCATAGGTGGTCTGCTTGAGGATTCTCTCCCTCTGCCCACCCCCTGCTTGTGTGCTCACTCATACGCTCTCTCAAATAAATAAAATCTTAAGAAAAGAAATAAAGAGAAAGAAAGGGAGGAAGGAAGGAAGGAGAAAAGAAAGAAAGAGAAGGAAAGAAAGACAGACAAACGTGGGGAAGGGAATAAGGCTGGGAACAAAGGGGAGGCACAGAGAGAGACAGAGAGACCTCATCTGGAGTCCACACCACCAGAGAACCAACCAGGGTCTCCTAACTGTTCTGTCCACAAGACAGGGTTCCAGGAAAGAGGTCATCAAACTTCTGGTCAAAATACAAATCTGTAAGTGATCTTACTTTAAGAACAGGGTCTACAGTCTGAGCTGGAGTCAATCACCTGTCAGTAGAATTCTGACAAATCTCTCATCCGGAGGATTCCTCCACTTCCTTAAAATAAACTATAACACGAAACTTGGAAGCTCCCATGTCTAGTATAGACCCTATGCTTTTTCTTTTTTAAACAAAAAAGGAGGTAGGTTTACATACCATCAAATATTGAAGTATATTTTTATTGAGGCATATACTTTGTATCTTGTAATATTCATCCCATTTCAAGTGGGATAACCATCACCAAAAATCAGTGTTAGGACATTTTTGTTCCCCCAGTAAGATGCCTCATGTCGTTTACAGTGACTTCCTGTTCCCAATCTTAGTTAGCCTCAGGCAACCACTAATCTACTTTCTTTGCTCTTTGGGGGAGATTTCATTAAAAAAGAATCAAATGGCATGTGGTCTCTCATGTCTGAATTCTTTCATTTAGTCCAGCATTTCCGAGGTCCATCTATGCAACAGTGTATCAGTAATTCCCTCCTTCCGAGTGCCATTCTTTAGCACAGAAGTGGTCTTCAACAGCAGCCCCATCAGCCCTATCAGGCCACAACACACCTGACTGGAAGGGTGAAAGTAGATGTGTTTCATCAACTCTTGGATATTAGGAACTTCTTTTTACATGCTCATGTTTAGCCTCATGGAACGTTCTAGAACCTAATTCTTTTGCTATGAATGTGCCACTGGTTTGATAGCCCTGCAGAGTCAGAAGCCAGGAATGCTGGGTCTGGGCCAGGTTGTGAGGGTGGTGGAGTGTGGAAGGCAGGACAAGCGAAAGAATCACTGTCCTAGTGATAAGTAGGATCTCAATCCAAGCAGTAAAGGAGAGAGTCTCTCCAAAAGGGCAGAGAGGACAGACTTGTACCTTACAGGGACAATGCAACATGATGGGGAAAATCTGACTGAAAGGAAAGGATGTTCAGTGGGTGCCAGAGATGGTCACCAGGCTGAAAAATCACAATGTAGGCATGAGAGAGAGAGGATGAGCATGGAGTTTCTGCGTCATTCTACACAAACCAGTTCAGCGTAAGGACAGGAGCTATGCAAGCTTGGGAGTTCCCCGTGTCCATCACCTTCACCATCAGAACAGGTCATCAACATGGTAGCTGCTCAAATAATGGCATGAAATAGAGCAGCAGGAATTAGGAAACCATCAGTGGGAAACCAGCAAGGTTCTTGTCTTCCTCTGACACTCAGTAGCAACCGGTCTGTGGGTAACTCATTTGAGGCCCACTTAGACACAATCTCTTGTCTGTAAAGAGGAGACAATCTTATTTGCTTCTCCTACGTGACAGGATCAAAGATCGTGAGGTTAAAAGAGACAGTGCTTAGGACGGCACCCTCTAAGCTGTGAGATGGCACACTCGTGGGGGTTGTTGTCTGCATTCTCATCAGGGATGGTAGAGCTTTAAAGGACCATGCAAGGTCATGAGGGCTAGTCCTTTCCAAACCTTGTCAAGAGTCTGTGATTCCGCAGAGGTGCCTTGAGAAGGAAGTAGAAGCATCTTCTCTCACCATCAAAGGTCACCCCACCCTTCTCGCCTGAGCTGCCAGTTCCCTCCTCCAGCGCTCTCCCAGAACAGGCTCCCTCATATTCCTCTGGACATTCAGACAGCGGTGGCCTTTGAAGAGAGGGTTCTGAAGCTAACAGAAATGTTCAAATCCTTTTAGATCAAGCTCCTGGTGCTAGAGAGGAGGACCCATGGTCAGCTTTGCTCAGGGTAATGCAGTAATATTTCCTAAGAGGCAGGTGTTACGGCCAAGTCATCCTGGCATTTCCACACATCAGAAAAAGGAGACATGAGAAAGTCTACTTTTTTTCTCAGGCTAGAACCATCATCAGTTTTTCTGGCTCTCTTCGTAAACTCTGCTCACTGTCCTTCCTGAGACTTCCTGTGCATTTCTACACACCAAATCTTATGTCCATTCCTGATCTCCTAGGGCTTCCTTGAGCACGTACATGGCTATTGTATAAAACACCTGAGACTCGACACATCTAAACTGAACAGAAGTCTTTGAGGTTGGCCCACAAATGCCCACGTCCAACTTTTGAACTTTGCCTTAGACCTCTGCCCCAACACCCAGCATGGAAACCTGTAAGTCATTCTGACTGATCTTTACCTCACATAAATTACTAGCGGGACTTCACTGCTCACTTACAATAATTTCATGGACATCCTTGATTCGTTATCTGTCAAATCCAACCCATCGGAACAGCGACAAGAAGGGAGAGAAAAGAGATCCCTACCTGAACCATTCATCACTCCTGGCTCCATGTTTGTTCTCATGAGGGCCTTCTCGCTCTCCCATTCGCTTGCCAAGTAGGCCCACCATCCAGGCCCATCCACCCAGATTTCTCAGCCCTTTCCCTCCATGAGACTCTTGCTGACAAATGGAGCTCCCAAGCATGTGCGACTCACTTGACCTTCTCCATCTTGATCAGACAAGCTTGGGAGACCTGTGCTGTCCCCTCAGAAGCCCACCACAGGCCTGGCCACAACTAACAGACCAAAGGAGACCAGGGTGGCCAAGCCGCTGAGTAGCTGCCAAGTCATTCAGAGTTCTGCTCTCAAGAACTACAAGGTCACAGGGTAGCAGGAAAGTGGAACACATTCCCCACCCAAGCCAAGGGACCCAGCTATACGCAGACACCCCAGGACAGAGAACCCAGCTCCAGCTTCTGGAAAGGGGGTCTCTGCTTTTGGGTCCATGGGATGCCCCCTTCCCTTCAACCAAGCGTTTCACATCTGAATAACTCAAGTAGATCCCGTTTTTCACCCCAAACGGCCTGACTAGAACTATCGCCACAGATCCAACAGGAGACTCGCTTATCAAAATTAGGGACATGACAGATTTTTGTCCAGTGAAACGTTCAAATTACTCATTACCTTGTAGGTCACAAAACTTATTTTTTCTTGTAATCATTCTGGCAGAACCTTTATCTTGTGAACTACAGATTTGTGTTTTTAAATAAAAGAGACAGAGCATAAATACATCTTTTCTTGATAACCCAGAACTAGCATTCAGCGCATCCGTGGTTTGACTGAAACATGGCGGGGTCTGAGACGCTTTCCCACACCCCGACGTACCAGTTTTCTAATACCGTGCTTCCAGCCACCACATCTCGCCGTTGTGCAGAGCCTGCCTCCAATCTGCTCCTTGACGTTTACTGATGAGGACTGTGGAAACCCTGCAATCAAGCAGGGCCTAAAATAACACTCAACCTGCTCTCAGCAAAGACATAAGCAACTTTCGTGGTCTCAGGCACAGGTTTTCTGACACTTTATTTGTTGAGAGACTATTTCTGCTTGCCTCCAGATTCCCCCCAGGGTCTGGGTATATTCTCAGCATATCTCATAAACCCATTCAGGGGTTTAACTACTCTTTAAGTATACCAGTCCTATGTTCACAACTGGCGTGTACACCCTTTGTAAGCCAGAACCACATTTAACACACAAACTACATAATAAAATGCCAAGTGCCTAGCGGATACACAAACTGGATTTGCTATAAAAAAAAAAAACCATAAACCCAGCAGCTTTCCAACTTTTTTTTAAAGATGATCATGTTCTTTCTTTTTTTTTTTTTTTAAGATTTTATTTATTTATTTGACAGACAGAAATCACAAGGATGCAGAGAGGCAGGCAGAGGTGCGGGGGTGGTGGGGAAGCAGGCTCTCCGCTGAGCAGAGAGCCTAATGCAGGGCTCGATCCCAGGACCCTGAGATCACGTCGTGACCCAAGCTGAAGGCAGAGGCATAGCCCACTGAACCACCCAGGCACCCCCGTGTTCCTTCTGTCTCAGAAACCTAGAAGATAGGGAGGCCTGAGTGGCTCAGTCGGTTAAGCTACTGCCTTCAGCCCAGGTCATGATCCCAGGGTCCTGGGATCAAGTCCCGCATCAGGCTCCTTGCTCAGCAGGGAGCCTGCTTCTTTCTCCGCCTCTGCCTGCCACTCTGCCTGCTTGTGCGCTCGCTCTCGCTCTCTCTCACAAATAAATAAATAAAATCTTAAAAAAAAAAAAGGAAAAAAAAGAACCTAGAAGATAACCTTGTCACCACTGCAATCGTAATTACTGCCCTTTTAAATTCCTTTCCTTGAGGCACCCAGGTGGCTCCATGGGTTAAGTGTGTGCCCTTGGCTCAGGTCATGATCCCAGGGTCCTGGGATTGAGCCCCGCATTGGGCTCTACACTTGGAAGGGGTGGTCTGCTTCTCCCTCTCCCTCTGCCTTTCCACCTGATTGCACTCTCTCTTTCTGTAATTAGTAAATAAAATCTTTAAAGACAAATAAATAAATACATCCCTTTCCTTACTTTCAAGAGCCAAAGACCACTTGTCTTTTTCTCGTCACACACATTAAATTTCAATATAGGCATCAGCAGGACGGGGGGTCTAGTTTATCCCCTGCTGTCTCCCCGGGGCCTGAACAATGCCTAGCACATCGAAAGTGCTCCAACACATTCTGAATGAGTAGATAAAAACAAGCCCTTCTGCCGGAAGTAACAAATGGTTCGTTTCCAAATTGCGGTCTCTATTTCTGGTGCTTGATATTTCACAGTTTTATTTGGCAGTGTTTTCCCAACTAGGGAAATTTGTGTTGTGACATGAAGCGTCTGTTCTGTCACACTTGTCACTTTCCTCGCGCTGTTGTTGAACCAATTTGTCTGCGCTCCTTCAGAGGCTGTCTGAAATGTCCACGTGCAGACCGGGAGTGCTGGGTACAGCAATGGCGCGATCGCAGGAAAGTCCCAGAAAGTAAGGGATCCGGGCGTTTCAGAGGTGAAAGAGCCGAGAGGCAGGACAGCAGTGGCCAGGGCTGGGTGTGTGGCCTCAAGGGACGGGTGTGGAGCAGACTCGGGTCCTGTGCGGGTGAGGAAGCCAGCAGAGGAGAGCAAATACAGACAGACGAGAGGGGAGGTGCAAGGTGCAGATTCTAATGGGACAGGTCGCCAGATATGGAGGGAAAGCTCTGGCCCATCGTGGCCTGGGCTTACAGAATTCCTCTGAAGCTAGGAAATCCCCCTAAGAACTCAAAGGTAAAACACACAAGAGACCATTTAATTTCAGCGGCCACCTTCCGAAGGTGACCGCACACCATTTTCTTAAGGCACTGGATTTGGTATCCAGGCCTAAGAGGGTGACATTAACCACACACTGAGGGAGAAAGCCTACTGTCCCCTACAGACAGCCCTTCAAAGGGCCCTTGTTCCTCGTCATAGTGAATATGGGATCCATGCACCTATGGGGGCTGGTTTTTTTCTGCCCACCCTGACTACTTGCTTACATGAACAGAGTCAGGTCTAGGGGGCAGGTCTGATGCATGACTCCTGCTCACTCCAGTGGCAGCAGCGGGAAGATTCGGGGAAAGTGACAGCTATACAAACCTAATAAGTACGACCGGGGGTAGCCCAGGATTCTACTAGGGATCCCAGGGTCTCTTTAGCAATATGAAAAATTTCCCAGAATCATCACACTGTGCTACCGAAGTCCAGAGGTCACTTGCCTCTTCATATAATTAAGACATTAAAAATAGAAATTCCAGGAGAAGATATTTGCAAACGACGTATCAGATAAATGGCTAGTATCCCAAATCTATAAAGAACTTAGTAAACTCAACACCCAAAGAACAAATAATCCAATCAAGAAATGGGCAGAGGACATGAACAGACATTTCTGCAAAGAAGACATCCAGATGGCCAACAGACACATGAAAAAGTGCTCCATATCACTCGGCATCAGGGAAATACAAATCAAAACCACAATGAGATATCACCTCACACCAGTCAGAATGGCTAAAATCAACAAGTCAGGAAATGACAGATGCTGGCGAGGATGCGGAGAAAGGGGAACCCTCCTACACTGTTGGTGGGAATGCAAGCTGGTGCAACCACTCTGGAAAACAGCATGGAGGTTCCGCAAAAAGTTGAAAATAGAACTGCCCTATGACCCAGCCATTGCACTATTGGGTATTTACCCTAAAGATACAAACGTAGTGATCCGAAGGGGCACATGCACCCGAATGTTTATAGCAGCAATGTCCACAATAGCCAAACTATGGAAAGAACCTAGATGTCCATCAACAGATGAATGGATCAAAAAGATGTGGTATATATACACAATGGAATACTATACAGCCATCAAAAGAAATGAAATCTTGCCATTTGCGACAACATGGATGGAACTAGAGCGTATCATGCTTAGCGAAATAAGTCAAGCAGAGAAAGACAACTATCATATGATCTCCCTGATATGAGGAAGTAGTGATGCAACATGGGGGCTTAAGTGGGTAGGAGAAGAATCAATGAAACAAGATGGGCTTGGGAGGGAGACAAACCATAAGTGACTCTTAATCTCACAAAACAAACTGAGGGTTGCTGGGGGGAGGGGGGTTGGGAGAAGGGGGGTGGGGTTATGGACATTGGGGAGGGTATGTGCTTTGGTGAGTGCTGTGAAGTGTGTAAACCTGGCGATTCACAGACCTGTACCCCTGGGGATAAAAATATATGTTTATAAAAAAATAAAAAATTAAAATGAAAAAAAATTATAAAAACAAATAGGAATTCTATGATCCCAGGGTCCTGGAATCAAGCCCCGCATCAGGCTCTCTGCTCAGCAGGGAGCCTGCTTCCCCCTCTCTCTCTCTGCCTGTCTCTCTGCCTACTTGTGATCTCTGTGTGTCAAATAAATAAGTAAAATATTTTTTAAAAAAATAGGAATCTCAAAGTTCTATTACATCATTTGACGGATGGGGGCGGTTCAAAAGGATGCGTGTGCTGTTTGTCTAATTAGATAGTGCTCATTTCTCCTCCCCCCGGGAAGATATTGGACTGCCCCAACACAATGACTTGTAAAAACCGCAGTGTCTTTGAGACCAAGGGCGATCTGCTTTCTAGCCACATCATCGAGTCTCCCTTCCTCCCGGCTACCACATCCCCTCACTCTGTACCTCTACCACCTGGTAGCCCATTAGGAAAAGCCTCTTCAGCCCCTACGCAGGGGGCTTGCCATTTAAATTTAAAACCTGATTGCCTGGTGTCTCTTGGGACATTTTCTAACCTAATGTTAGTGGCAGGTTAAGGCAGCACACGGAAGGGAATACAGCACCTACAAGACAAAGAATGCCGTGCGCACGCGCGCACACACATACACACACACACACACACACACACACACACACGGCATGGAGCGCACACTCAACCACGGTCAGTGGGAGTCACACACAAGGTAAGGCACAGTTGGCTGGACTCGTTTCCATGGCGGAGACATGGCCCAAGAACTTGGAAGGAGAGCAGAGAATGGGCTGATGGAGAATGGAGTCTGTCCAGGTATGAGGAACGACATGTGTGAGGACTAAGACGTGGGAACGTCGAAGGGATGACAAATGTTTGCCTACTGGATGGAAGGAGCATGACCTCAGGTGTGCCGAGACAGGTGTGTGCTTCAGTGCGTGGACGGAAAAAGCCAAGTGCTGGGGGAACTCCAGGGAAAATTCCCTGTGGTCAGAAAGATCCATGTGCTCTCTCCCATCACGCCTCTTCAAAGCCATTCTCTTATACGGAGAAGCACTGAGGGCAGCACCCATCTACCCCCACCCCTGTCACCCCAGGCTGACCAAAGCCTGAGGAGGGCTCCAGAAGATGTCCTGGGACCCATTCCATTCAGACTCTATATGCGCAAACTCCCCACAACGACTACACCCCCTTCCCGTCCTTGAGCTACACCTCAGAGATGTAGGCAGGAGTTCTTATGGTTGTTTTGGTTCACTGATGCTTGGTTTCTAGAATACCACCACCTACCACCACCATAGGAGAACCCAGTAAGTGCCAGGAACTATTAAGCACACAGTACACATCATCTCAAAACTATAGGCCAGACAGATCTGTATTTTACAGATGGAGCAGCTGTGGCTTAGAGACAGGAAGAAATTAACTCAAGGACACTCGGCTGTAAAGTAGCCAAGCCAGGACTCATGCCCAGTGTGATGGGGAGTCAGAAAGTTCCTTAGCACCAGATCAACGGCATGGAGCTTCTTTACCAGACACAATTTGAAAGCTCTATTAATATCTATTAATAAGGAGGAACCAATTAAATTATAGGCAGGGCTGGTATCAAGGGCTATGGCCAGACCAGGCTCATTCTGACTGGCTAACACCTGCCCCACGGGATCCTAAATCCTTTGAATATCACACCTGATTAAGAGTTCCAGGAATTGTCTTAGCTAACCATAATTAAAGTAAAACATTTAAAATAACTCCACCTTGAAATTCAATTACACAAGTTACTGTAAGCTGAACCCAGAGACTAACAAGCAGGCAAATCAGCGAGAGAATAAAGAAGCACATGGCTTTAATAAAATGTGTATCACTGATTGGGAAAGTCCAGGGGCTTGAGATCCAGCTCACCCCAGGCCTTGACCTGTTGTGTGACCCGGGGCCAAGTTCAATGGTGACTGCTGAGAAGTACCTTAGGAGATTAACCTTGAAGGTTGCCCCATGATCACCCCAGGAAACCATTTTGTTACAGTAGCCAGATATGCGTTGCCATGATAAGTCAGTAAGTGATCATTATTACTTTACATTTCCTGGGTATTACAAAGAAAAACGTTGGAAAATTAGACCAGGCTAATTCCATGACCCCAGACCTCACACGTCTATCACACAGGACTACGTGTGACCTCACGGCTCACACACGATCAGGGATGTACAAACTCTTGGACAAGAACAGGTCAGAAAATCTCTAAGACAGTGGGTCGGAAACACAGCAGGCCCAATGAACACTGTGGAGCCTTTCCACTGGGAAATGCCCACACCACAGATTTGCCTGAGTTCAAGAGTCCCTAAAGCAGGAACCAGAGTGAATGGAATGGCCACGGAGTTCAGAGGCCTGGCTAGGAACCTCCGACTCGAGAACAGGAAACCACCAATCACTTGACTTCTCTTGCCCTGGGAATGCACCACCCCGTCTCCAAGAAGGATTCTTCTCTTGGCGCACTGCACCCCAATGTCTTCCAAGGCTTTGTGCACAGACACTCTTGCCAATCCGGGAGGAACAAGCACCTAAAACGTGGCGCCATCCTCACCTGGGGGATTTGTTCCCACACAGGTGGTGGTAGCCACATCTGTTCGGGATGCCTTCACCTAAGCAAAGAAGTCCCGCTTCTACACCAACAAGCATGAGCCCCAGTCACCGAGAAAACCCCGATGGGAAATTACCACGCGGCGCGCAAAACCAATTCTTATACGTAATGCTCAAAAATAGGACAACAAAACGTCTGGGGTGAGAACGTGACTAAACTTGAAGACAATGGGCCCTCCCACTACCCACCCTATGTAAAGTAACCAAAGGTGTGCTGGAGACAGATCAACCAACACCCAAATCTGCTCTCCAGCGCATCATTTTAATATCCGGGAACCGCCAACAGATGTTACACAAAACTGGCTGAGCTGTGTTCAAGGTAAATGGACCTTTGTTTTAAAGAAAAAAAAAAATAGCAAAGCAAGAAAGAAAAAGAACACGATTTAAAAAGAGCGGGGAAAGGGACACCTGAGTGGCTCTGTCCTTTACGCATCTCGACTCTTGATCTCAGCTCAGGTCTTGATCTCAGGGTGGTGAGTTCAAGCCCCTCGTTGAACCTACTTTAAAAACAAACAAACAAAGAAGGGGGAATGAGGAGATCATTTTCGACTACGTTTTTACTTTTTTGTACAAATTCAGATAAAAGTTGGCAGAACTGGAAATAAGGCTCGAAGTGTTGTAAATCTAATCGTTGGCCGGTTTAAAAAATGCTACCTCTTCGCCAAGCCGCTGCCTATTTTGCACACGGAATCACAATCTAGTCAAATACCTCCCACTCCTTTCCAGTTCGGCTTCTGTCCTGTGTGCACACTGGTATAAACCCGTCATCTGTTTTCTAAAACCAATAACCAGTTCCCCACCCAGTCCTCGGTCTTCTTGATTTTTTCTGTGGCATCTCACGTTCTAGTAACCCTCTTTTTGAAACGGGCATGTATGCTGGGATGATTTTCTTTTTAAATGTATTCCATGTATTTGTTTTTCTTAAGATTTTATTGATTTATTTGACAGGGAGAGGGAGAGCGTGCGCACAGGCAGGCAGAGCAGCCTGCAGAGGGCGAGGGAAAAGCAGACTCCCCACCGAGTGAGGAGCCCGATGCAGGACTCAATCCCAAGATCCTGAGATCATGACCTGAGCCAAAGACAGACCCTGAACTGACTGAGCCATCCAGACGCCCCTACTATTTTTTCTTTTTAATATCCATCTCTTTGCATCCTACTACCTTGCTTGTTCCCGAAATACAACAGCCTCCCCTCGTAATTTGAGGGTCTCACCTCTCGGAACTCTCGCCCCCAAACAATGGTCACCACACCCCAGCTCGTGCTGTTGGCCACTCTCCAAGGACAGAGAGGCCCCAAGCAGAACCTACCCCTGCTGCCTTTTCTCTCCCTTTCCTCTTCACTGCCTCAATGCATACAGCTGGGGGGCTCCTCCCAGGGACAGCTCGTGTGTGTACACGGGACACATGGCGTACCTGTGAGCTGAGGAAGCCTACACCTTCCTTAACGTGTTCGACGTAGTCCAATAGGTAACTTAAAAAGAATTTTAACACAAAAGAAAAGCTTCACAGACATACGCTCTAAGTCTGGGCTTCCAAAACACTTTGATATACTAAAGGAAAAATTAAAAGCCAGACTCTATTTGGGTTTCCAACACTCAAGGAACATTCCATGAGCTGTGAGCAGGCACAGGGGTCGGCCCATCAGCAGCAAGGTGCGTGAAGGACAGAGGGCACTGCCTTCTTCAGCGCCCTGGGTTTTGTAATATCAAATAACTTAATCAGAACACAAACTGTTCTTAGATTTCTGCAGAGGTAATTAAATAACAATTCAATGCCAATTAATCACAGTCAAATAAGAGTCTGTCAGAGAAGAACTCTATACACATAGGAGGCTATTTAATGGTCAAATACTTGGCAGGATCTTAGTTAAACAATGATTCATTAAACCCCCTCGGCCATACAATGGCCAGGCTGAGCCAGAAGTGAAAGCACCGAAACTCTTTTGTTTGCCCATAAAAAGACATCAGCCCTCCGTGGGTGCACGATATTCCTTCCTTCCTCCCTTAGCAGACTGATCCTGTGTGATTCCGATGGGCTCAGCGAGAATTCAGACCAGGAACGCAGGCCTGGGAGCCCTTGGTTCCCAACACAGCAGCGAGGTCCCTCTTTTCTTCCGCAAGTGCAAAAAGGAGACCGTGGACCACACCTACGGAAAGCGTTTATTCACTCCCCACAGGGAAAAGAACAGCAGACTCAGAACCTACCTTCCAGCCCCAAGGAAAGGCCATCTGGCCAGCAGCAGGCGGCTGCCCACTAGAAAAAAGCCCTGATCCGCGCAATTTGTCGGCAGCAAAAACCCATTTAACATTTTTGGTTTCCTGCACCCCCTCCCTTATCAACTTGGCTCCCTTAAATTAAACATCCCTTTATAACACAACTGCCCGTGAAAACCCAGAGGTCCCTGTTAAGTTTCGCTGATAATTCCCAAAGATTTTTCATCACACTTCTCGGAGGGACTCTATTACCTTCCAGCAAGTTCATTTCTTGCTAAGGAGACTATCTAGGAAAACGACATCGGTGTGGATGCTGGTTTTTGCCGACACAAGCATTACACATGCTTCCATAGTTTCACTAATGCTATTTTTAAAATGCATGATTTCTGCCCTTCATTGTTGATGCCGATCTGAATTAGAGATCGCCGAGTTGGCTGAAAATGGGCTTTATGGGGTTATATTGCAGATACTGTTGACGATTCTACTTGTCTCCTCGGAGAGAAGTTCTAGTCTGGCTTTGTTAAATGCTTGGGTCATCGCTAGTTTCACCAAGCATTTAAAAAAAGTTCTAAGAAATAAAATTAATTCCATTTCTCTCTTTTTTTTTTTTTTTTTTTTCAGAACAAAAGATGTACTACCTAATATTTTTTAATGTTTCATGCAAAACAAAACGTTTTGAAGGGGATATCATTCACCTCTCCCCGCCGCCACTGGATTTATTACCATGAATCAAAGCTAAATATACATGACAAGGTTTTCATGAAAAAGTCAAGAAACTTTATGGAAAACTTATGAGTATAATAGATTTCAACTTTGCTCATAAATTGGGCAATTGGAAACCAAGATCCACTTTGACGGGATCTTGTTGGATATAAAATATCAAATTCATATGCAGACTATCACAGTGAATGTAGGACACACTGCATATTGTTTCAAAATATATATTAACTATAAGGGCCCCTAGGTGGCTCAGTGGGTTAAGCCTCTGCCTTCACCTCAGGTCATGATCTCGGGGTCCTGGGTTCGAGCTCCTCATTCGGTCTCTGCTCAGCAGGGAGCCTGCTTCCCCCTCTCTCTGCCTATCTCTCTGCCTACTTGTGATCTCTCTCTCTGTCAAATAAATAAATATTTTTTAAAAAACATATTAACTATAA
The DNA here is from genome assembly GCF_011764305.1 of Mustela putorius furo. NCBI lineage: Eukaryota > Metazoa > Chordata > Mammalia > Carnivora > Mustelidae > Mustela > Mustela putorius. The sequence goes on along the minus strand of NW_025422117.1, from coordinate 905,480 downwards.
ATCAGAGTACACAGTCCTAACACAGCAGCGAAAAAAAATAAAGCACTGAGAACCTGACTTTAATTATGAAGGTTAGACCTATTTTTGTGATCCCTCAGACATGAAACCCAGCATCTGATTTAAGCTGCTCTGATAGCGGGTACAATGATAACAGCCTTACCTGTGTCTATTTCTCAGTTCAACTGTGACACAGAACGATTTTGAGAGGGGCGGAAAGTCACACTGCGTCTGTACATAAACCTACCATAGCAAAACAAATTTTCCTGCAAATATAAGCAGTTTTACAGTTTATCAAAGTGGTGCCAAAAAGTAGATTTATTCCCATTAAGTGCTGACGGGAATGAAACATTTCAGCAGTAAATAAAGTACATCGTAACCCCGTCGTCCAATCAATGAAGTCATTAAAAATAGACGGCATTCTTCAAGGAAATGGTGAGTTTAGGGGGAAAGGGGGGGATCCTCGGTCGCAACAGAGGCTGTCTCTCCAACACGGCAGACAGTCACTGATCTGGACCCTCTCTCCTCCATGTGCCTACAAAGAAATGTCTATGAGTTCCTTATCTTTCTTCCTGTGTATTTAGGCATGTGAACTGCCACATGGCGTTTCCAGCTTTCCCACAGGCATCCCATAAATACAAATAAGAAAATATGCCCTGCTTTTTTTTCTTCTTCTTCCTCTTCTAGGCCCCAAACTGACAGAATATTATCACTTTTGTAGACTCCTGCAAATCGGCACCGTCGCATTGGGCAGAAATGTGCTGAGATTATAATATCCATTTATCTAAACTGCCAGCATGTAACAAAATTCAGGTAGGGTGCTTGCCACCTAAATTAATTTACTACTTGAAAAAGACTTCTTATGCCAAGCCTGTCAAAAGAAAAACAGGAAAGGAGTTAAGAAACTGTAAATAAATCTAAACACGGTTTGCGTTTGATCTAATTTTCAAGTGTAGGATTAAGAAGGAGGAAGCGTGCCAAGAAAAGACGACAGGAGGAGACTAGCAACAAAGCAGCCTGCACACAGAGCCCAGAAGCCACATCAGGGACCCTCAGGAGCCTGCCGCCCTACGGCTCCAGGGGGCCTGGCCCCTGCCGCCACCAAAGGCTGCTGCTGAAAGCCACCTCCTGTGATTCACCCAAGAAGAGAAAGGGTGTGACCCCCTCACATTCACTGGGATGGCCACTAGTCACAACACACACAAAAACGAGAAAACAAGAAGTGTCGGGGAGGATGTGGAGAAATCAGAACCCTGGTGTGCTGCTGGTGGGAACAAAAAATGATGCACAAAAAAAAAAAAAAAAAGAAAGAAAAGAAAATGATGGACATAAGCGCAAAAGGACCAGAGGCAGGTTCTTTTTTTTTTTTTTTTTTTTAAAGATTTTTTTTTATTTATTTATTTGACAGAGAGAGATCACAAGTAGGCAGAGAGGCAGACAGAGAGAGAGAGAGGGAAGCAGGCTCCCCGCTGAGCAGAGAGCCCGATGCGGGCCTCGATCCCAGGACCCTGAGATCATGACCTGAGCGGAAGGCAGCGGCTTAACCCACTGAGCCACCCAGGCGCCCCAGAGGCAGGTTCTTAAACGAATGCTCATCTACCCGTGATGGCAGCATTACGCACAATCACCAAAAGATGGAAGCATCCCAAGCAGTCACTGATGGATGAATAAAGACCAAATCACACACACATGCGCACACGCACACACACGCACAGAGGATTATTATTTCAGGAGCGCTGGGTGGCTCAGTCAGTTAAACGTCTGCCTTTGGCTCAGGTCGTGATCCCAGGGTCCTGGGATCGAGCCCCGGTGCCTGGCTCTGCATTCAGTAGGGCATCTGCTTCTTCCTCTACCTTTCCTCTGGCTCCTGCTCTCTCTCAAATAAATAAATGGAATCTTTGAAAAATAAATAAATAACATGAATATTATTCAGCCTCAAAGAAGGAAATTATGACACAGATGAATCTTGAAGGTATCCTGCTCAGCGAAATGAGCCAGTCACAAGAGAAGGTGTATGACTCCAGTTATCTGAGGTTCTGAGGATAATCTCAAGAACAGATGGTAGAACTGGGGGCTGTCACGGGCAGGGGAGTACGGACGGGCAGGTACTGCTGAACGGGGACAGAGCTGCCGTTGGGGAAGGTGAGAACATTCTGGAGCTGGCTGGTGGCGATGGGTGCCCAGCAATGTGAATGTGTTCAGTGGCACTGAGTGAACACTTAAAAATGGTCAATTTAATGTGTACTTTATCACTTCTTAAAATTGGGGAAAAAAAAAAAAAAGGAAGGATTCAAAGTTCATGGCTATGCTTCTCTTAGAATCCATCCTCCGTGTCACACTCATCCACTCCTGGCGATCCAATGTGCCTGGGTCAGGGATGAGGTGCCTATGGTGGCAGCCATCTCTGTTAAGGGCCTGAGGAGGAACAGAGAGACGGAGACGGGTACACTCACGGGGACCAGGAGGTGCCTCGTCCCCCCACCCCGGACCCCAGCCCAGGAGAACTTGCTCTCCTGGAGGATGAGGAGAGCGGGTTGGAAGTGAGCGAGGGGAGAGGCTGCCCGCTGGCGGCAGACAGAGCTGCAGAACAGTCACACGCGTCACCCGCCCACCGCACGCTGAAGAAAAGGAGAGAACGTGGACCGTGTTAACATTTTAGTCTGCAAAGCATGGCTTGACCTTTAGAAAAGGCTGTAGCAATTTACCTTTCTCCAAAAATATTTTACACAATCAATATTCTGGACGCCCCCGCCTTGTCCACTCCCCAACCCCTTGAAAAAACTTCCACGGTAAGATGCCAAAAAAATCAACTATCGTCGGAAGTCAGCCCCCCTGGATGACGCGGCTAAGTCAGCAAGTGGCAACAAGCGGCTTCATTCCAACCCTGCCGCTCTCTACGTTTCCGGTCAAGGGCAGCCCCCCACGACCGTCCTAGGGCCTCAGCAGGGCAGCAACAGCCAAAGGCGTGATTAAGAGCCTCTGAAAAGCGCTAATGGCCCCTGCCTTTTGTGAGTCTTATAGCCTCGGAACAGGACGCTAAGGGGAAACACCAAGGTAAAACAAAAACGAATCTAAACGGAACACAACAGGGAAGACCGTCTATTCTCTGCACTTCTGGGCACGCGACTGTTGCAATGAAAAGCAAAGACGAATATATCATGGGATCAAGAAAGGAGGAGGAGGACTAGCCTGGACATTTAAAGAAGGAAAATAGGACAGAGTTTTCTAGAAAAGAGTACCTAGGAACACATATTGAGGGAAGAGTGATCCTTGGGGCGTCTGGGTGGCTCAGAGGGTTAAGCCTCTGCCTTTGGCTTGGGTCATGTGTGATCTCAGGGTCCCTGCCTCCCCCCTGCCTGCCTCTCTGCTCACTTGTGATCTCTCTCTGTCAAATAGATAAATAAAATCTTTAAAAAAAAAAAAAAAAAAAAAGAGTGATCCTGAGAATCATGTAAATGATGGAAAAGAGCCTTGAAGCTGAGTAGGCAGGAAGAGGAAAGGACCCTCCAGGCAAATGGAGAGCTGGAGAGGGCCTCGGAAGGATTGCTCCCGGGACCTTTGGGGCCTCCCTTTCAGAACAACGGAATCAGTCTGGGGAGGTCTAACCTTCAGGGCAGGGTGCTATACAGGACCTAAGTGACTAGCCGGGGGTAGACTCCTATCCCCAGAGGTACACTTCATGGAAAACAGCACATTGTATCGGTTTTCATGCATATTTTTTAAAGGCAGTAAGTTAAAATCATTAGCTAATTTGTTTTCTATCACAGTAAGAAAATTCGCTAAATATGTTCTCCCTTAGGCAGCAACTGTTTGAAAACTCTGAATAAGCCCGAGTGCCAGTTAACTAGAGACGAGATCAAAGAACTCACCAGCCACTCATATCATTCCCTTACACTCAGCACCCACCACCAACCCCGGCGAGATTCTGAACGTTAGGCCATTTTAAATGGTTTCTATGTTGCTCATAGGACCCAAAGAAGCAGGGAACAATAAAGTCAGAATCAAAAATAGTCAAATGGGGAGCACAGAAATTCTAATTTCACAAACCCAACCACGTTCTTTTTTTCCCAGAACCTGACATTTTGGGGATCATGTAAAATCCCAGGAAGAGCCTATAGTTCTCAAAGAGAAGAATCCACATGTCACTAGCATTCTAAACACTAACGTTTAGAAAGAGAAAATATTTTGACAATTCTATTCAATTTAGCTTTTCATTTTTTAGGCATAGCAGCCATCCACACTGAGCATATGAACAGCAGAGAGGAGCACGGCAGACAGCGGCCTGAGGCCACTAGTTACGTCATGGACATAAAGAACAAAAACTATGTTCGTTTTTTTTTAAAGATTTATTTTAGAAAGAGAGAGCAAGCACATGCAGACTCTGCACTGAGCACGGAGCCTGATACAGGGCTCAATCCCATGACCCTGAGATGGTGACCTGAGCCGAAATCAAGAATTAGAGCCTTAACCAACTGTACCACCCAGGCGTCCTGATATAAATTTTGTTTAAAAAAAAAAAAAAATACTCGGGCTCTCTGCTCAGCAGGGAGCCTGCTTCCTCCTCTCTCTCTGCCTGCCTCTCTGCCTACTTGTGATCTCTGTCTGTCAAATAAATAAATAAAATCTTTTTTTTTTAAAGATTTTATTTATTTATTTGACAGAGAGAAATTACAAGTACACTGAGAGGCAGGCAGAGAGAGAGAGAGAGAAGGAAGCAGGCTCCCTGCTGAGCAGAGAGCCCGATGCGGGACTCGATCCCAGGACCCTGAGATCATGACCTGAGCGGAAGGCAGCGGCTTAACCCACTGAGCCACCCAGGTGCCCCTAAATAAATAAAATCTTAAAAAAAAAAAAAATACCCTACTAGTTTTCAGGATTGAAAGATTTTTAAACATTAGATCACAAAAGTAGCTTCTATTTTAGTTAAATAATCAACCTGTGTTTTAGAATACATTTTGCCGGGGCTCCTGGGTGGCTCAGTGGGTTAAGGCTTCTGCCTTCGGCTCAGGTCATGATCCCGGGGTCCTGGGATGGAGCCCTGCATCAGGCTCTCTGCTCAGCAGGGAGCCTTCTTCCCACCCACCCCCGCCCTGCCTGCCTCTCTGTCTACTTGCGATCTCTGTCAAATAAAATTAAAAAAAAAAAAAAGAAAGAAAGAAATACATTCTGCCAAAATCGAAAACGATGGATTTTTAGATGTTGGTATATCATGGGGCGCCTGGCTGGCTCAGTCAGTCGAACGAGCAACTCCTGATCTTGGGGTTGTGAGTTCGAGGCCGATGTCAGGTGTAGGCTACTTCAGAACAAAATCTTTAAATATATATGGACAAGTATATGTCAGCATATTGTGATTTTTCAGATGCAATTTAGTGCAAAATTCATTAAGTGGAAAAATGATTCTCTGATTTTATAGTAAGGCTTTTCTTATTGAAAAAGGAGAGCTCTAATTAAAAAACAAAAAAGGCTGGATAACCATGGTTTAGGCAGACGGTAGCATTTCTGAGGGTACAGCCAGCAAGAATTGGCAGCATCGGGAGTCTGAGCCAAGTTCTATTATTAAAGTCACTGATTATAAGGCCGATTCCTCAGAGGAGAGAGCCAGCCCCTAACCGAAGGCAAAAGGTTCCTCTCCAAATACACTAACTTGGAGAAGACAGAGAATTCTATAGGCCTCCGAGCTAAATTCACCTACCCTGAGTGAAAGTCCTTCCGACTGTCAAACCTCAGGGTGGTCGATATGCCAGGGAGAAAAGAAAGGATGGAAAATCACACACCCGGAGATGCAATGAGTCACGGGGAGTGCCCAGGAGTAAGGCTGCCAGGTGCCCGACCTGCGAACACCTCCCCAGGTCAGCACCATCCGACAGCAGAACTACATGAGACTACTGCAGAAAGGGCTCCTGAGGTAGGACGGAAAGCACCACATACTTCTGGAAAGACGAAACTGAGAGCTGGGCCAGGGGTGAGCAACAGGAGGGTCGGGGTTCGACTCGGCATGGTTGGCTCTGCAGAGAACACCGCAGGCATCACTCAGGACTGGCATGAACGTGGGCAAGACCTTCCTTCCAAAGCGGTCCTTCACACACCCACCCACCCTGCCCTCCCCCGACTCCTGCCCCCCCCCAGAGAAGAAGCAAGGAACCAGCCTGCTGGTTAACCAAAGATTCGATAAACCAAATCCATGATCCTTGAAACATTCAGGTAAGAATTTTATCAAAGACGGCCATGGGGAGTTTGAGACTTTCCTGCTCAGAGCACAAGAATGCCGCCACACGGTCCCACCTGAGGCTGAGTCTCCATCAGGCCTCGATGGCTCCAGATGCTTCCTCTTTCAGAGACATTAGTCACAGTGGCACTAATGTGTCACCACAAAAGATCGTGCTATTTTCCATGTAGATGGCAGTTAGTACGGACTTCTAAAATCTAGAAAATGAGACCCATGCTTTTAATGGCAGTCTTTAAAAATCCTATAGAACAGAATTAACACTATTCGAAGAAAAAGGAGAGCAGTAATTTACTCCCATGTTTTAGAGGAAGAACAGAAACTTCAGCAATAAGATGGGGAGACACAAGAGCCCAGAGGCATCCCAGAGAGCGGACTGGAATTCCCGGGCTGGAGGAGGGCTGCAGGCAAACAATCCCATGCTCAGCGGAGGAGAGAGGAAGCGCCCCCAGTTTGGACGGGTTCTTCACCTGGTTCTTCAGGCCCGGTCTGAAACATTCCTCCAAACATGATGTGGCTGGTAACCACTCTGACTCAGTTCTTTTAATATAAATCATTCTAGGGACTGGCCCAAAGTGCTGGGAAGAGTTCATAAGACACAGGTCTTTGATCTTTGTGGCTTTGCCATGTATGTTTTTAAAATTTCTGGAATGCACCCAGGGAGGCAAACTGCTTGACAGAAAACACTATAAATATCCGAATAAATAAATACATACAAACATCTGGAACCCTGATTAAGCACTATAGTTTTCTTCTTTTGCTTTTTTCAAGGACGGGGGTGGGGGGCGGGCAGAGGACAACCACCCCTGAACGGCATTTTTATTTTTATGAAAAAATGTCCTACTCTTTCCTCGTGATAAACCCCCTTTGACACGAAGACAATGTGTAAAAAGCCGCCATCTGTAAGTCCGGAGGAAAAGGGAGCTGATGGTGTCCTGTAGTTACCTCCCCACAAAGACACCACATAAAGGCCATTCTAGAACCAAGACGTTACTGCAACTCACTTTTTAAATAACCCATGGTCGAGGAGTATCTGTGATGTGGGAGTCATTAGTTCTATGACAAAAATAACTGGACGACAGGTTAACCTGTTCTGGAGCAAACTCCGCGCACAAGGACCGACCCTCAGTCATCACCCAAGTGTTTCCTGCTCACACATAGAGCAGAAAAAGTTAGTTTCTGCCTTTTAATGAGGCACGATGAACAGTAATTAACGGTGAGAAGACACGTTATACTCAACACGATCAAATTAAAACCCCCAAGAAATCAAACTGGCCACAGACCCTGTGCTTCAAGTGTGAACCAGGACTCAGATAGTAATAGAAATGGCGGCATGTTAAAATACCTTCGAGAAAAATCCTGGGAGTATCTTGTCCTACGCCGTCATGAGGTCCCCTGATGAGACAGAGCTTTGGCAAGCACAGAAAGGCAAGAAGGCATCTGACCAGGAGAAACACTTCTCATAGCTCTAGAAAGGGGGTTAAAAAACTCCACACACACTGCTTGATCCCCCGCTGGCCTGGGGCTGCTGGGCCCCGCCATCACTCCTGCCCACGCTCACTGCACACCAGCCAGGAGGGCCCGGGTCACCCCCAGCACCCCCACCTCGCATTCCCACGTCTGGATGACTCCAACTCCCTCTCTAGCCGGTTCCTCCAGAGACGCCACACACCAGCCCCTCCTCAAAGCTGCTCAGGCCTCCTCAGACACCCACACGGTCCCCGGGGCCCCCTTCTCCGCTATGCAGACCACAGCCATGCTAACATGGCGACTAACGCGGTATCTAGCAGAAGACACACAGGGTTTGGGGATGCTGTGCTCAATCTATGATTCAGGGCTCAGTAAGTGTTTCTCCACAGACGGACGGAAGGGTAAGCGCGTGTGCTCAGAAAGCCGCCTCTTCAGCATTTGCCTTGTTGGGAAACGAGAGAGACTGTGACTGTGAGAACGGAGGCCAACGCTGAGACAAGCAGGCATCGTGTCCAGTGGAACGATGGAAGGGGCCTCCAAGGGCCAGCTGCCCATAAACGGTGGGGGCGGGGGGAATAACCACTGGTCAAATTCAAGACAAGAAAGATGGTTCAAGCTTGTTCCTGTGGCAGCTGCAGCCCAGGAACTTGGCCCCGGCACAAAAGCATGAGGGCAAACTGTGTGGGGGGGGTTGGGGTAGTCAGGAAACCTTCCAGCTCCCGGGGCCCCCCACCAGGCCTGGCGGGGGCAGCGAGCTCCATGAAACAACTCGCCCATTCGGACAGTTTTAGTGCCTCCACCTTGAGGCAGGCCCCACCTACAGAAACGGTCTATACCCAACAGATAAAAGAACTCATCGGGTTCTGCAATCTAAACCCCTTCTTTGCAGCTTCCAGATATTTAACGGGCCAGCATCATCCCGAATTGCATTTCCCCCCTCACTGTATACCCACACAACTCCCCATCGTGGTAGCTGCTTGAGAGGAAAAGGTTTCTGCGCCGAGTGGCTGACAGGTTAATCACATCGATACCAACCCACGCTTCCCTAAGTGTCATGGCGCCCCCTGGTAAGAGGCTGGCAGCAAGCCAGAGGGAGAAGTTTTCATGGACTTCAGGCTGACCTCCGGGCCTCTAGCACCCATTCTGATCTGTTCTGTGACCCGCCACTGGATTCTGATTCTGAGTGTTTCCTCAACTATCTCCCCACCCCCACTTCTCCTGGCTCCACTCAAAAAGCCCCACTTCCTCAGCCCTGCCTCAGGTTCTGCCTCCCAAGTGTCTCCTTAGCAGGACGTTAACTGCTAGAACTCTAACACGCCATCACTAGACCAGCACGGTCCCACCAGCCTGCCTCATGGACACACCCACTCCTTTCGATATTTTCCCAGCTTTGGGTTGGGATGGTATTTGTTCTCCAGGCTCCCTTGGAGGACAGACCCGTCCATGGATCTTCCACAGCCTCTAGATGAGAAGCACCACAGACCGTCTAATGGTCTAATATAGACTGCCCATGGGATATGCCTGGTGTATAAAACCCAATATGGAATTAAAATGTCTCTCCTGCACAGGTAAGCAAAATGAACAGCAAACCGTCTCAGTAATCCAGGCTACCAAAGGCTGCACCAGGATGTTGTCCCTGAAGGACCAATATGCCTTTCTCTTTGTGGACAGTTTAAAAAGATGCATATCGAATAATGGCCTTTCACACATTCGTTAAACATCCAGGAACTAAGGAGAGTAGAAATTTCTATCTAAGGGGGAAAGGCTGGACAGAGGGTTTGAAATCTCTAAGGAAATCATTTAACTTTGAAGAAAAAAATCAGAAATTCTCCACGGGCAGGATCTGGTGTCTGCCCATTGTACCTGGTAAAACCCAGCTAACACAATTGCAGAATATTCTCGGCCTGCCGTTTATGGATTTCCATGGCTAATTTCTACATGCTACTTCTTCTCCCCTTTTCCCTCCAAATGCACATTCTGCCCACCATTCCCATCCCTCTCGGGTTACGTGTGCTATTGTAACCTACACGAACAAATATTCATCTCCTAAGAGCTATACGGCACAAGTTTTTCATGCATATTAGGGGAAAATCAGGCTTCTGCAAGACATCAAAGTCCTTTCAGACCATGACCTTACGGTGTTCTTACCAGCATTCGACACTCGCCTGCATTAAATAACACCTGTATAGGCTTGTAACGAAGAAAACTCACTGCTGGATCCCAGTCTCTCCGACGGGCACCCACTCCACAGGCTGCAGACAGAAAGGCAAGTGGCTCATCGCTGAAAGGTTTCCTTCTAGCTGAACAGAGCCACTAGTCACAAATCTGAAATTGCTAGTATTTTCATCAGAAAGGAAGAAGAGAGCTTTAATTCACCAAGACGCTACGACGTGGAGGCAGCAGGCGGCTCAAGGCTGAACGGGTCGAGCCGACGAACGCGTGAGAAGTCATCGAGACAGGAATGGAGGAGAGAGCCCAGGGGAGCAATTTTCTTTCCTCGGATCAAAACACAGTGTTCCTTACCCTCGGACTTCCCAGGTCAGTTTGCTTTTCACCTAGGTCTCTCACTTTGTCTCTCGAGCATTTTGTCTGGATCCGTGCTTTATCAGCCAGTTGCTTTTGCCTGGCATGCGTCCTCAAAACTCCACAACAGAAACAAGAAGGTACAAAAGTTGAAGAATGCCAGACGCCTCCAGAAATGCAAAATGAAGACAGAACACAGGATACCATGACTATAAAGCCCCATATTACCATCTCTCCTGACGAAACTGCCTATTTATACAGGGTGCTGATGGGGGCGGGGGGGTTCTAATGACATTTTTTATATGTTTGAGCCAGTATTTGAAAAGAACCTTACAGGGCCAGGAGTAAAGAGACCACAACCTTGTGTTACTTGAACCCAAGCAAGGTGAAGCTGGTCCAATCGGCCCAGGGAGCCAGCCTCGCCCACAACAGCAAATGGTGCTTTAATGCAGGATACCTATTCCCGCATTTCTGAGTTTTTCAAAAAACTATCAAAACATAAAGGACACTGGAAACAGGTTCTCCCAGAAGAAGAGGAAATAGTGATGCATCAACATTATACACCCAAGTTGACGACAACGATAAAAATCTGAAAGATGGATAAAATTAGGATTAGATCCTGTCCTTACACTATTTGAAATAAAGCGAATGAGCACCCTTAAAGTATCTCACTATAAAACACTGACCTGGTGATGTGGTAAGATTTCCTAGACACTATTTTCCTGCGAATTTCCAAATATCACTTAACTTCGGTGGAGAACAACTAAGAAAGCCAAACTCTACGTTATTGAGAAAGATTTAAGACAGAGGCAGCAAAACACAATGAAGAATTTTTTTTGTCTTTCTCGTTACCATGATTTGTGAATGGAGGAGCTTAAGTATCTAAAAAGCGATCTACAGACCAAAGCCTGAATGAATCAATAAAATGTATCTGTAAGTAGGATTCACAGGAGTTGATACATCCGGGGCTCCAGGCTGTTAACCTAAGTTCTAAGCCCACCACGACAAGTGTGGTACTGCACCACAAAGCTTAGCAGGACGGTTTGTCTGAAAATATCCAACAGGAGAATTTATCCAGTCTTCTATTACACCCCACACCCCCATGCTTCTTTTTATCTATAGGACCACTGGATAGGATTCCTACAATATCGAAGACATTTTGCTCTGGTTCTCTCTGTAGGAAACTTCCCAGAACTCCATTCTATCCACCCCATGAACCAATACCTCCAACCATATTATTCCCCCATTCAAAGTCAAGATGAGCCCTACTAAACACTGAACTGCATTTCCAACACAGCCTACGTAAAGGTACTTCTGTCTTCGTGACTGCACACGTTTTGGAATGGTGAGCAGTACTCCTAATATGATAGGATTTAAGAACTACTACTCTTTCTCTCTGAGTCCTTTTTAAGTTATTTTAAAAAGCTCATACCAAATGCTGTGTTGTTTTTACTCCCCTTTGAGGACCCGAATGGCAAGGAAGGGCCTACTACAATCCCATGATCCCAAGCTGTGTCTTATAAAACCAAATACTATAAATGTCAGAGCTAACATTTTCCTAAAACATGATCAGCTTTAAAATTAGCAAAACGTGAAGGTGTGACAGAAATGAAGCGGACTGTCGTGGAAATATCTGCACTCCCATTTCATTACAGCCTTATTCTCAACAAAGTCTACAAACAACCTAAGCGTTCCTCAAAGGGTGAATGTATGATGATGTCTCACACACACACACACACACACACACACGCACACAAGCACTACCCACCTTACTACTACTCAGAACAGAAGGAAATCGTGCATTTGCAACCACATTCACGGACCTTGAGGACATCCCGCTAAGTGAGATAAGCCAGACAGAGAAAGACAAACACTGTGTGACATCTCTTAGATGTGGAATCTGAAAACACTGAACTCATACAAGCAGGGAGTAAAATGGTAGGTGGGTGGGGGGGGGGCCCGGGGGTGGGGCACGATCTAGGCGTTCACACTTGTAAGTCCTAGAGATCTAATACACAGGACGGTGATTACAGACAACAAAAGGGTATTATAAACAGTAAACCTGCTCAGAGACTAGACCTTAATTGTTTATGACACAAGAATAACCATGTGACATAATAGTGGGGTTGGCTAACACCACCACACCAATCACACTGCAATATAAATATATCGACTAGATGTACGCTGTATGCCTTAAACTCAGGCATTGTTGTATGCCAGACGGGTCACGAAAACAGACAAACAAATAAACAAAACCATCATAAAGTCATGAGAAGGTACTAGTTGAAACTCTCTAAAAAATGCAGAGCCGTGAGAAGGGGTTAAAGTGATCATCTGGTTTTCAGAAACAGTCACTTTCCGAACATCCACCCCCTCCTCCCCCACCTTGGGACTAATTCACTTCCAAATGCTAAATCCCCCTGAAAATGGATAAAAGCAAGAAAGAGCGTAAAAAAGCTGAATCAACAGAATGAGGAAGGTAAAGACCGCAAATTTTGAAGTATTTCTTACTCTTGTATTTATACACACACACACACACAGACACACACACACACACCCTGACTGCAAATACAACGATTGCATACACCTCATAACATGTGTATTACGTGCTGGACTGTCCAGGACATGCAAATTTTCTGAAATTTTAAAAATATTTCTGATCAGCTTGATGTCCACATCCATTTCACAGGAACTAATACGCAAGACAATTTCACCTTGACCTGGAGAGTACCATTATTGTGTAAAAATATTATAATGCATAGGGAATGGATGACACGGCTTCAGAAAATGCCCACGGAGAATTCAGAACACAGTCTCTGGTTCTCTTATGCAAAATTCCCAGCACACTGGTGTATGGAGATGTTTAATAAATATTTAGTTATAATCTGTATGCAGATTATAATCTGTGGGCTGATTAATCATTTGGAGCGATCACCTGCTTAATTTTCAATTACAGGCATCGGAACTCTCCATTCCCACATAATAACCAGTGAGGACAATAACGACAGGAGTGAACAAGGAGGCGAGGACGAACGCACATCTGCTACATACAAGCTCTCGAGGCTGAAGAGAGTGTGGACTTCTCGGTGCCTTGTTGCTTCTGAAGATGAAACGAGACAATGGAAGTGACGGGATTTTGAGAGGCTGAAACTGTCAAATAAATTTACGATGTTGCTATAAAATGCCAACACATAGGGAAGTGTTCCAGAGGTAGCCTACTTCGGGCTGATCCTCAATTTGATAAGCCACGGGGTAATAAACGCCAACACACAACACCTCTTCCGTGGAAAGGAGGCTCATAAAAACCCTCTGAGTCTTGACAACCCTGTTGTGCTTGTCCATGCCATCAAACTGTTTCTAAGTGACTTCTGCAAGACCACAGAACCATGGACTTTCGGAGTCAAGGGCCCTCTCAGACATTATGAGGCTGAATAAAGATGAAGACTCAGAACTAGTTAGGCGCTTGCCGCCTAACCACTAACAGAACTAACTACAGACAGGTGTTCAACCGGTTAAGTCTTCTATCTTCACTTGGGTCTCTGCACCCAAACCATGCATCTCTTCACATGCCTCAATGCTATTAAAGTCAGCCAGTAAATTACAGCATTTAAATGGTCAGTTTATTAATGCTAATTGGACAGTATATATAGAAGAGCTGTATTTGTTCTGCGGGCTTATGATTCCTTTAAATGTTTTAAAAATATAATCTACAGTTCATAAGAACGACCCCCGGAATCTCATTTTCTTCCCCAGCTGCTTTAACCATATTGTGAGCAAGAAGTTTTGAGGTATCAGAATGTCCATCTGATAGAAATGCAGAAGGACTGCCTGGAATTAACTGGAGTGAACAAACCACAAAATGTCTCTAAAAACATCCCATGAATAAAATTTGAAGGCTTGACAATCTAAAACTGCCTTAGGTCAACTTTAACTTTCAGTTGTGAAATTTGTCATTTTTCATGCTTTTTGAAAAAGGTGAATACATAGAAGTTCTACATTTTGACCCGTTAGAGCATTTTCAAAAATAGTAAGTTCTGCTATTCCCAAAAAGTATATGCACTTCCCTGGAAAGATTCCCATGTTCCATTTAAATAGAACTTATTTTATAAATTTCAAACTGTCTTTCCTTAATTATACAATAGACTTCTGTAATAAACTTCAGCCATATCATTTTTAAACAAAAAGTAAACCAGATGTTTGGTACTTATATGCAAAATTGAGCTCTCATTGTGAAACCAAATTAAATTAAAATGAACTCTGGAATGAAGCTAAGCCCCCAGTGAAAAACAACAAACACACACACACACACACACACACAAAAATTAAAAAAAAAAAAAAGATGTTGTTTTGTGGCTTGTTTGGTGATTTGCCTGTTTTTCCTTGCATCTGAGAAAACACACACCCCATTCCCCATCCCCACTGTTTTGTCAAAATTAGCAGATGCATTTGGATTTTGTTTTTTAAAAAAAGGCAAAAAAAAAAAAAAGCCACCTCTAAAATGTCAACATGTCAAACAGTCCAAAGTTAATCGACGTCAGCTATATGATAGGCATCGTTTCCAATCCTTTACATATATTAAATCTCTTAATTCTCACATTAAAAAAGTTTGGGTCTACCACCCTCTTACCATCCCCACTGTAAAGACAGAGTTGAAGCAGAAAGAGGTGAAGTCATGCAGCCAAGGTTTGTTGGTGGCAGAGCTAAGATTCATATTCAGGGAGGCTGCCTCCAAAGTCTTTACCACGGAGCCCAAATTATACTCTGGCTCAAAACCACTATTGGGAAAGACAAGAGAACTGTTCAAATGGGTGTCGTTAAAAATGAAAGGTCACTCTATTTGCTGGTTGATTTTCAAATGTTAAGTTTCACATCTCTTTAATAGAATCTAACAATATGAACCTTATTCTGGTGTGACGCTCTAACTAAAAGTCTCTCTCTCTCTCTCTCTCTCTCACACACACACACACACACACACGCCACCCCAACCTTCGCCAGTGCTACTTAAGACAACTGTGCTTCGGTCAAAAGGACCTTGATGTAGGGACATAAGAATTCAGGGAAGAGAAAAGATGGGCTATTTAAAAAAAAAAAAAAAAAACATGTTTATTCAAATGTAGAGGATACTCATTCTGCCACCTAAAATGTCACACCCTCCTCTGATCTAGGGAAGATTTAGTTAACGTTGATAGAGTAAGAACAAAGACAAGACGGCATACCTTGTGTGAAAGAAGACACGAGTGGTCAGAACATTTGGCATCAAGGATTAAAGCTTCTTGATTCAATTTTTAGAATTTCCTAACGTATGATGAATCTCTTCACCTGGGCTAAAGACTTGACAATTCGTTAATAAACAGCAGCTTATCTGATGGTACGATAAATCACTGTCTGGATGACACAGGTGTTGCCTTTTAAAAGTACTCTGGCTATTTTTGTCAACAACTATTTATTTAATCTTGAAGTCAAGGAAGAAGAACAATTTTCTAGTAACACTGATGACTCATCATCTTGAAATGTGCGTTTATTTTCCTTTCCTACACGGGACTATGTCAAGACCGACGTTTAGAAGTTAGCACCCTAACGAATACTTCCGTCCACCGCAGAGCTTACAGGTGCAACTCCTTCAACTACATCTGACTCCTGTTCGTTTTTATGCTACGAGGGAGAATAGAGGGAAGATTAATATCAGCATGAGATATAATTTCAAGCTATTTCTGCCATTCTATTCTCCAAAAAGCTAAAATAATGAATTTATAGTTCCCCCAAAGGAAATAAATTTAATGAGCCCCGGTCATTCTGACACTAACAGAAAGAGGAAAAATTCTACAAGAAAGGACTATATACAAAAACGCCACCACTTCCTTCTTCATCTACTTTTAAATATTTAACGGTAACAAAAAAAGTTAATCCATGATTCTTACATCTCAAAGCACCGCTGTGATCTAGACATATGGAATTATATGTGTGAGAATATATATGTCAGGATAAATCCACAAACACTGCAAGATCCGTTCGCATACTTCATGCATAACAAAACTAGGTGCTCACTACATTGTACGCCCGAAACAAACATTAACACTGTGTAAACCACACCGGAATTAAAAATTTGTTTTTAAATTTTAATGTTTTTCTTACCACTCTCGAAACTTTTCATACTTTCTGACTACATGCCTCAAACTAAGAATACTTCCAGAAACCTCCACTTAAAATTTAGAGACCAATCAAAATCATTAACCAGTTATTGATTTCAATATCCTAAAAATCAGGGACGTAAGCTGAAAATCAACCAGAGCAGACACACTGGTTTCTACTGATGTATAAACAACGCCTGCTCTAGAGTATTCTTTCTACCAACAGCCGACCTGGAGGCAGGATGTTCCCACCACGAGAGCACAACTGTATTTGGAATAACGTCTGGATAAAGATTTTTAAACACATAACAAGTCTAAAATAGACTTTCCAGGTGTTCAAGAGGTTGAAACATTTCCCCATGTGATACAATCTATTAAAATGCAAATGCAAAAAAGAAATGAAAGGAAAATATTTCCAGAACAGAGAACTTGATTTTCTGATAGCTTTCCACTTAACCACAGTGTTTTAATAAACTTCCATTCAAAGTGTTCTTTGAAGCCTGTTGCCTTTTTTTTTTTTCTAGATGTTAAAGCGTTTCCACCTAAAGGAGGGGGAAATTTCTGAAAGGTTGATCCTGGTTACTAAGAATGAAAAGAACAGCGGGCAGATCATGGATGGATTTCATGACAATATTGTCAGGGAGAAAGCTGCCATTGCTTATGCTCTATCATCTGGCAAAGCAACTGTAACACACTTTGGGGTGCCTGGGTGTCTCAGTCTGTTAACCCTCTGCCTTTGGCTCAGGTCATGATCCCAAGTTCCTAGGATTGAGTCCTGCATCAGGCTCCCTGCTCAGCAGGGAGTCTGCTTCTCCCGCTCCCTCTGCTTCTGCCCCTGCTTGTTCTCTCTCTCTCTCTCTCTTTCTGTAAAATAAAGATTTAAAAAAAAAAAAAAAAAGCATCAGTAAGCAGGTTCTAAAAGCCCAGGAGAAGTATGTATGGATACTTATTCAAGGCTAACGTGCTTCTTTCTCATGCACTTTCCAGAGATGAGCTCTAAGCACCTAGATGGTTCCTGATGGGTCAGGAGAGTATTGGAGTAGCATCAAAAGTCTGGTTAAAAGCCAGGCGGGGTTTGCTGTAAGCTTAGAGGTTATTATCTTAAGTCAATCACTTACTTTTGTTTCCTAAATTCCCCCCCCTCTCTCCAACTGGTGTGATTTTTCATTTTGAAACAATTGGTCTTGAAGTTCCAGGAAAACAGTTTTGGAAATTTTATGAACTCAAGGCCAACGACTTAGGTAATTGATTATGAAAAAGAAATATACCACAGGGCCAGGTGTGTAAGTGTGTCTTGTGTGTACATGTGAATTAAGATTATCTGGCCTACAAGTGTATTCAGTCTTGGAATTGGTATCTTCCCTACATGGAATCATCAAATACTGACACTGGATAGCATTTTTGGTTGGGTGAGGGCGGCAGGGAGTTGGTTGTTTTAGAAATCATCCATTGTCTGCAAATATTTAAGTTTGCAAATGCCTTTAAAAATAGGAACTTTTTGTTCCAATGCTTGGGACCACAACTTACACCCAGGAGAGGACTAGGAAATGCTTGAGGAGTGAAAAACACTTCCCTCTTTTCACCTGTGAAACCCGAGGCAGAAAAGTGACGGGCACAGCTACCCCAAAGCTACGTTTCAACAGAATGGGGTCTTCCCCACATCAAAACCTGCATCTCAACTCCCTACTCATAGTTCAAAATGTCTACTGAGGTTTTAAGATGCATGAAGTAAAACTATCAGGTACCAAATATTGAAGCGCCTACATCTGTCTTCAGTGCACAGCCAAACCCCCAGGAAATACATTAGGTGTTTGGCAATATCATTTCCTGGACTGGTAGATAACAGGAGAAGCTGGAACCTTTGTACGGTGCCTTCCATGAACCACACAACGAACCATGTATATAGGTCTTCTCTTCGGGCCATCACATACCAGAAACACGGTCCACCATAAATAATCTATTACAAATTCTACTTTAGAAAATAAATAGGGAAGTGTTCAATTTAATGTCAACACGGAGTGTCAAGACAAAAAGGCTCTAATTCTATTTCGACACTCTATAGTTGCATTGTTCTCAAAGGGCGTGGCACAGGGAGATGCAAATTCACTCCTGAAACCACCCCTTCTATCCCAACTTCTTCTATGCAGCCAACAAATACTAATCGGCTACAAAGTGTCCAATCCTGCGTTCAGAGGCTTTTGCAATAACATAATAGATGGGCTCTATGAGGACTGTGGCCCCAAGGCTAAGAGAAGAGACAGGCAGTCAACATGTAATTACCTAAATTACAATTTAACCATAATTGGGACAAGTACTATAAAGATGTGATTTAAAACAACCAAATTTTAAAACTTTATGTGAAATATAATGTCACAGGTTCGTTGCTGTAAATGTCTGGGTTTTTTTCTTTCTTTCTTTCTTTCTTTTTTTCCATTTTCTTCACATCAAAATAAATGATAATGTTTAAAGGAAGGGAGCTCGTGGGTTAAAGCCTCCACCTTCGGCTCTGGTCATGATCATGATCCTGGGGTCCTGGGATCAAGCCCTGCAAGCTCTGCTCAGCAGGGAGCCTGCTCCCCAGCGCCCGCCTGCTTCTCTGCCTACTTGTGATCTCTGTCAAATAAATAAATAAAATCCTTAAAAAATAAATAAATAAAAATTAAAAAATAAAGGAAAGGGGCCAGGGAGCAAATGATGAGAAGATGAAGATTTCCGTTATAAAATGAAAATCAAAGTTCAGTAGAGCTACAAAGTCAAACTGTGGACAGGGACAACTGACCGTAGACCAAAACCATATAGAATTTTGATCCCGCAAATTTCCATCCACTCACACCACATGTCAGAGCACGGTGCTTTTATATATATTTATCGATATTTATTTGGGTTGAAACCAGCCCAGAAATACTACTCCAAATTCTCTTGAATGGTTGCACAAAAGTGATAAACTATGTCGTAAAGATACTTTGATGTGTTTTCTGTCACAAAGAACTACAACGTTGAAGTAATCATCGGCCTATGATTTTGGGGGGTTGGTTAAATAATAGTATTTGAATTACTTTAAATCACACACTCCAGAGGGTAATGCCAGAGCACTAAGCACACTAACACGAGAAACTGGAATACACTAGTGAGGTCCTGAGTACCAAAATCTGCCTAGCTCCAAACTGGCTGAACACTGAGGCAACACAAACACAAAACTAATGAAAACAGGGGAGTTTGGGGAGTCTTACGATCATAGCTACAAATATTAGAGTGAAGTGAAGAACTTCTATATTATGATACATATGTCACTTAATGGGGACTCTCCTGGGAAATAAAAGAACACAAGTAAAATAACATACTTAACAAATTCCTGAGATATTACGGGATTCCCACTTTGAACAAGGCACAGGTTTCCCAAATCTTATCTTTCTGCCATTTTATTGGACAACCACAAACAGTGCTTTCTCTGTTGCTAAGCTGTCAGTATTTCCATGTACAATGATTGTGGAGGGGGAAAAAAAAAAACAGGACTAAAGACTACATTCTAATAGATTAAAAATATATATCAAAATGGTGCAATATTTACCAACTCTGGACAAGAGCTATAATAATCATCTTTACAGAGATTACTGACAAAATAACAATAGTAATCAAATATATGTAACTATGTAACTATTTAAACCCCTAACAAAGGCTTTTATGATACTATTAGCAGTAAACAAGCAACTCCCATAAAATATGACTTAATATCACCCTGATAAAGAGTTTAAGTACATATAACTATTGTTATGTGAAAAAACATTATTTTTAATATGTGACAAGCCGACAGGATTTAATTACCACACCTACTTCAAAACTATTAGCTGTTTCATTCAAACCTGAAAAAACAATATTTATACGGCTATTGAGAATCATTATGATTGATGCAATCTTTTGTGTCATTCCCTTTAGAGTCACTTGCATTTGTTATTATTAACAAGGAAAAAAAGAAAAGGGAAATGTGTGTTTCTGTTTTGCAACAAAGCCTTTCAGATGATGACTAACTTCTTCCTTTGAACACGAAAAGCCTCTTTAACTAATGTACATATAAATATGTTCTTTACAATGTGCACAAGCAAGGAAGGGGGGGCAGGGGCAAGCCTGTAGGACTTAAGCCAGAATTAAAAGCAACCTAGGCAAGATGAGTACAAGAAAGCTGTCAGGATAGATGTTATTCTTACTCTCAATTTCTTCCAGCTCATCTGCTCTCAAGGAAGAAAAACCATAGTTTCTTTTAGCCATATCCACAACAGATCTCACTTGAAAGGAAACACAGCCAGTGATCTGGCATGAATGGGCACATTACCAATTTTCCGGCATCACTACTGAATATTTATGTCGGTGACGAATGATGACACCGGTGAAATATTTTAACACGAAGCCTTGCCTTGTAAATCGTCTCAATGCTGTGTCAAAACAACACCTACCATAAATCAGAGGTTTTAGGACCAGTATTTCTTGTTCTAACATGCTACCTGCTCAGCAGAATCACTTGTGTGAACAGGCATAGATTAATGTGTGCTAAGCACAGCCATCTTCCCTCCTAACTTATAGAGCTATAATTTAACAGGCCTATTATCGTCAAGGTAATTTTGACAGTGCTGAAATATTATACTTGTTAAAAATATGCATTTAGCACTAACTCCAGTGGCCATTTGAACAGAATAAACAGAGAGGTATCCCTACAATTATCTTGCTTCTCCACTGATGACTCTTTTTCGAGCAAGGCAGCACAATGTTGACAAGTGATTTTATAAAGACTCCGGCAAGACAGTTCTTCTGATAGGACAAGAACCTTGCCACGCGGCTCTCGGGTCACTTTTCACTTCTCCTCGAGATATTTAGTAGCAGCTTGTAGTGGATGCTAAAGTGTCCCTTTCCAGGTTCAAGAAACAGAACAATGGTTCAACCCTCCACCACTCACCTCCCCCCAACGCTCAACTCCTATCCATGCATACCCCCAAATTCAGGATAGCTCAGATTTGTGAAGGCATCTCCAGAGGCTCATTTCCAACCCAAATTAGAAATCTTAATCCTTTGGGTAATTCAAGACTTTGGATTAGGAGGAGACACAAATAGGTCTCTCACAATTCACGGTCCATACATTTCCTGGGCACAAGCACCTTCCACCAGGAGAATTAAAGTGAGAGAAGAAGAAATTACTCTATTTTTTTTCCTTTTATATTACTTTAGCCCTAACTTAATCTGTAAGGGAAGGGGATATATGTGTGCGCTCTTCTTAGGCTGGAGACCTAAATAAGAGAACTCACACACCGCTGTAAAAAAATCAGTCCTGTGACACAAATGCGCTGGCCACAGCCCAGTGTTAACTTTGCACTTCCCCGAGAGAATAAACAAACACCAACATTACAGCGGCTCCCTTTCTTAAAGCCAAATTAACAAACGGGATGCAAACAAACAAATATTTATCTGGAATCCATTACGGTTGATGCACTCAGCCAAGTATTGTCGCCGTTTCCAGGCACGAAGAAACAGGACAACTGTCCATCTCGTCTCCAAAATGAAGGGTGAAACTCTAGAGACTGGGTAGGAATAGGACATCTCTACGGACTCTGCTGGCATGGAAGGAAACTGAAGAAACTGGTCCTAGTTCTCCCTAAACTCATGTCATACGAGCGACCATAGTCTTACCCTTAGGAATTAAAATATATCCAGTCAAGATGTCAGCGGCTGCCTATTCCAGTTACGAGGCGAGAAGGTGTCAGTTAAGAAATCCAAGCAACCCTGTTAGAAATGTCGGATATTCTGGGACAACACTGTAATTCATCCATCATTATGTCTCAAACATAAGGACCTACAACAATGGCTTTAAAATTCTGTATCAACAGTTACAAAATACAGACTCAAGCCATAAAAAAATGGAATTTCTAAGTTTTAAATTTAAAAAGATAAAAATCAAATAGATAAAATAAAATATAAATAAAACAGGTTTTTGCAATAAAGTGCCCAGATTATATCCCTGAAATACCGTAGATCATGCTGCCCTCTTGTGCCAGACATAAAAAATAAAACAAACTCAGGCCGACCAAGGAAAACATGGTTTACACTGCATACAGGAATTCTCTCTTAATGTCTGAATGATCCTCCTTTTGACCTGGGATTTGTGTTACCTGTGTCTTAGATCTGACAGAACAGAGATGGAGGAAGACAGAAGTTGATCAGGGAAGAGACAGGTGCAGCCCACAGCACGGGGACACAGATCACATCCACAAAGCCACACCTCAACTCCAGGTGCAAGCAGAAAGTGCTGGAAATGCTGGGACAGCTGAGAACGCGCAGCTCTTTCATAAACAAACACAACAACATTACCAAAATCCGCAGAGGAGGAAACGGTTGTTTAAAAAAAAAAAAAAAGGGAAGAGAAAAAGAAGAAAACTGGCTTTTGCCCTTCTGAGAAGATATACTAGCTGACTCAAATTTTACCCAAACAGCTTAAGATCGATTGGTTTATGAAAAATCAGTGGATTTTGTGCATTACAGAAGTGCATTACAGATAGTGCATTACAGAAGCAAATAAGGTATATAAACTTCATGCGAGCACATATAGGTTCAAAATGGAGAGAAACTGGCCGTGGAGGTTGAAGAGATGGAATCTTGTCAAAAATTAGAGCTCTGAAGGGGCGCCTGGGTGGCTCAGTGGGTGAAGCCTCTGCCTTCAGCCCAGGTCATGATCCCAGGGTCCTGGGATAGAGCCCCGCATCGGGCTCTCTGCTCAGTGGGGAGCCTGCTTCCCCCTCTCTCTCTGCCTCCATCTCTGCCTGTCTCTCTGCCTACTTGTGATCTCTGTCTGTCAAATAAATAAAAAATCTTTAAAAAAAAATCATATAAAAAAAATTTAGAGCTCTGAAGTGGTGAGTTTGAAGGATCTCCCACTGATGAACACGATGGGAGCGATAATGAGAAGGGAGACAGCACATCTCGGGTGGGAGCACCCGTGAACAAAGGGAAAAAGACATTTCCACAGTCTGGATCAGGGTCACTGAGAATATTCCAGAACAGGTGGAACTGAAAGTGACCCTGGAAGGCAACTCTAGCAGGACACCTGCAAATCCAGGCGAGGCTATGGTGTCGGCAGCCCGTCACCACTCCCAGTCTCGCTGGCTGAAAACTACCCCCGGGGGAAAGTCCTTCCTATACCTTCTCTTTTCCAAACTCCAGGACACTCTCAAGACCATGAGATGGACTGACTTCTTCCTGAGAGGGTGCTCTGAATGACAAAGTACTGAGAAGAAAACGAGGTGCTTCCTGATCTCTCCAAGCTGCTCAGAGGACACTCTGTAACTCGGGGGTGGGGGGGTAGGGGGACCCACGACATCACACGAGCACTTGTAACCATTTCACGTGGATACTTAAAGGAACTTAACAATTGAGCCCCGCCACCCCCTCAACTCTAGAGGAGAATTATTTTTTAATATTATATAACCATTAAAGCACATACCATCAATGATGTCTACTACGAACCATAATTCAAGCCTTTGGCTTGTTCTTCCCCTTAGGTTAAAAACTACAAAAATTGGGATCCTGGGTGGCTCAGTGGGTTGAGCCACTGCCTTCGGCTCAGGTCATGATCTCAGGGTCCCTGGGATTGAGCCCCGCATCAGGCTCTCTGCTCAGCAGGGAGCCTGCTTCCTCCTCTCTCTCTGCCTGCCTCGGCCTACTTGCGCTCTGTCGAATGAATAAATAAAATCTTTAAAAAAAAAAAAAAAAAACCTACAAAAATTTTAACCCTATGGTAAAGTCTACCACTTAAGATATTTTTAATTAAAAAAAATTTTTTTTTACTCTACCACCAAAAAGAATAAATAATTCAGGGTCCCTTAACGTTCTGGGCCAACGAGACCTATCTTTGGAGTCTTTCCTTGGGCTTCTGTTTTCTCGAAGGAATGAGGACCGGCTAACAGATGGGGGAGGGGGGAGGTGGGCAAGGTTAAGAGTGGTGTGCCACTCTAAGATGAGCGACCCTGAAGATTGAGGCTCGGTCCCAAATCCTTGAATAATATATAAATCAGCATGAGGAAAAGCCTGCAGGTCTTGAACGGGAAGAGCCCAGTTAACCATGGCCATGAGAATTCAGAGGCTGTGATAAGAGAGATGCAGCCCCACTTAACCGCTCCAAACTTTATGACTGTAGCTCTCAAAGTAACTGGCAAAGTGGAGCGGCCTCCTGGTGTCCAATTCGTAAGTCCCTGTCTGACGGCAGCCACAACAAGACTGCTCTCTCTTGGGGGCCTGTGCGGGTCATGGTGTCTGTGCTCTGCGAGGGGCCCGGACTAAACAAACATGCGGAATGAACCGCATAGAATGCTTTCCTGGAACAGTCTTATTTAACCCTCATGACAGCCTCGTGAAGCACGAAGGTCAGCTCAGAAATTGCAACCCACCACTTCGTCACTGTAGCTAAGATACCATAGGCACTGACTCTCCGAGGTGCGTGAATGTACTGATCTGCTTTATTCCCACAATATCTTTTTTCTTTAAGATTTTATTTATTTGTAAGATAGAGAGAGTGCACACACGCAAGCAGGGGGAGCGGCAGGCAGGGGGAGCGGCAGGCAGAGGGAGAAGCAGGCTCCCCACCGAGCAGGGAGCCCGACGTGGGACTCGATCCCAGGACCCCAGGATCAAGACCTGAGCCGAAGGCAGGTGCTTAACCAACTGAGTCACCCAGGCGTCCCTTAGTCCCACGGTATCTTGCTAAGGGAGTGTAAGTACACAGCATCCCCATTTCACAGGTAAGAACGCCAAGGCACAGAGAAATTAAGTAACTAGCACGTGAGGATGAACAGAACCACAACCAGCTCTTAGAGTTAGTAGCTGGCACCAAGTCTGAACCCATGCAGCTGGATCCACAGTCCCCACTGATCACTGCAACATTCCGCTTTGAGATTCGCCCGCCCAGCAGCATCGACACGCTTCGGCCGGATCACACAGCTACTGAACAGCCAGCCCACCTCCCTGCCTGGACAAGCCCTGTCAACTGTCCCCTGCAGAAACAAAGCCGCGCTGGGCCTGAACAGAGGGAACACGTGTGGAGGGACTGACTCTTCACAGGAAGCCAGGTCAGGAGGCTGCCTTCAGAAGCAAGACAAGTCAAGGGCCTCGGGCTGGAGGGTCAACCACTAAGGCACTTCCGGGTGCGCTCATGTCAAGGACCTCACTGCTGCCGATCTATGTGCAAAGTGAACGCTCATTTGTTTTCCACAAACACTGGAACAGAAGCTTCTAGGCCCCCCATAGTCAGATTTTGTCTGACAGGAAGCAAACCGTCAGAGGAGCTTTCTGTAGAAAAGGAATCAACACACAAAGCCATTTCTTCCAAGCCTCTCCTCGGTTTCCAGATGCTGAAATGTGGCCAGACACTAACTGTGTCAACAAGGCAGACTGACTGAGGAACTTGGGTAGACGTCTGACTTACCTATTGGGTTTCTATCAAAGAACAACACCGGAGCTCTCAGAATGGACTCGAACATTTTGTTGTGCAGAGTCTGCGAAGAATGAACGAGAACGTAGAATACCAAAAGAGATCTCGCTATGCCGAAAAGGACGGTAGCCACCGTTAAACCTGAAAGAAAGAAACATCGCTCAGAGAACATCTCCTTTCTTCAGCAATGCCAAAGCACGTCTGGCAGTTTAGAAAGATATTGAGTATTTTATTCCATAAAACACCATGGATTCTGTAAGAGTTCAATGCATTTGTAAGATACGTTCGTAAAGAACATAATTTCTTTCTCACTCATTAAAGTGAAACTATATGTAAGAAAAAAAAAATCAGGTGTAAACCACAATTTCAGGCTAGGCTTTCCTAATTCAATTACAAGTTCTATTAAAAACTCAGAAGGAAGAGAGAGAATTATAAAAACTAGTCGATCTGCCCTTCTCCACATTTCGAGTTTTACTATTTACACGTATCATAATCTAAAACTGCGGTACGTTCGGACGCCGGCATGTGAATTAACAGGAAACGCGGCAAATGATGTCCCATCTCTTTGTAGCAAATACCCAGGTGGTTTCTACAGAATATGAAAATACCATATTAAGTGACAAGTAGAAAATCTCTCAACTGAACCGCAAGAAAATACAAATTCTGGGTTCGTGTGAAATCGTCTCAGTGAGTAATAATCTCTCCCGCCAAGTGTTTTATACAAAAACAAGAGGCATCTTTAAATGCACAAAATCATTTAAATTATGGATTTTATTACGGACACAAATGAGTACCTATCCCCTGAACTCCCAACGCTAAACAGACGGCGGTCATTTTTGAGAAAAATACCCCATCAAGTGCACTTTTCCCCTTCAGCGGACACCTCACTGTTGTTTACACTCTCAGAGCTGCTCAAATGCCTCAACTCTGTCCACAGATGTTCTCCCCATTTTCCCGGGCACCCCCCACCCCCCAGCGCCCAGCGTCCATCCCACTTGAATGTGCAGTAAACCGTTCCTTCCTCCCTCCGGGCCCCTCGTGCCTCACCAACGTGGAAGGTAAACTGCTCATGTGTTCAGGGTTTCTTAGCGAGTGCTCAACGAAATAAATACCAAATTTCAGTGAGTAGGTTTTCACAAAGATCACTCGCTCTATCTTTGCAGAAAGCTTGTACGAGCGTTTCCGGTGAGAATATTTAAAATTTTAGATGAGGCTTTTCATTAAAAAGTATGTGATGCCACCTATATTCTAAGCACTCTTGTGAAAACAGAGTGCTGTGTTAATATTAGTCTGGCAAGCCAAATGTTAAATTAATCACACAGTTGGGGACGCGATAACATTGTGATCTCAAGGTAAGAAAGAGAAGGAATCCTAATTCCCAGACACAGGATTTTTCCCTGCTTAGCTTCTCTCTTAAGTAATTAGTGAAGCCCAAGAGAAGAGCAGTGTGGGGTTGGGAGCTTTGCATACCTGCGAGGGAATAATGCTTTTATGTGGGGGAACCTTGCTGCCAGAGGATTTCATCCAAGTTCAATAAAAGCCAGGGGTTTATTCAGACAGAATTGGAACAATCCGAACCACAGGGTGGGGATCCGTTTCTAATCCCCTTGCCCATCCAAATAATGATATAAGATTTAGCTAAAGCAACCCATTAGAATAGACAATAGCCACAAATTTCCAGTGGCTGATTTTCTGAATGCTCAATCCTGGTTTGACTTCCAAAATCCAGTACAGAGCAAATTAAGAGTCTTCATTCAACCTCTTTCTTCTAGTAGATTTTAAAAATAATTATTCTAATTAATTCACAGAGTAAATGCGACTCAGACTCTTAATCTGTTAAGACATTACTGAATTACTCCTGGAAGCCCTAGTTACTCACACAGGCTCATTGTAAGCACCTCAGACTCCCGGATAATAAACCGAATGATTAAACTTTACCTGAATAAATTCCTAAGTACCAGGCAAGATCGACCTTCTCAGTGACATTTTCTGTTCCATTTACCGTGACATTCAGGGCACTTTGTTCATTTGCCCTGTGGGAAACAGGGGGAAAAAAAAATATTCAACTAGAGATGGAATTCAGATAAGTACAAAAAGAAACCAAAAAAGTTAGCCTGAATTTGGGGGACATGATTTATGCTAGAAAAGCGTGCCTTGCCCCGGTTACATCTACCTTATAAAAATCTAACTTTCAGGGGCGCCTGGGTGGCTCAGTCATTAAGCCTTTGCCTTCGGCTCAGGTCATGATCCCAGGGTCCTGGGATTGAGCCCTACTTCGGTCTCCCTGGTCTGCGGGAAGCCTGCTTCTCCCTCTCCCACTCCCCCCGCTTGTGTTCCCTCTCTCACTGTGTATCTCTCTGTCAAATAAATGCATAAAAGCTTTACAAAAAAAAAAAAAACTTTCAGTTCTCAAAACTGTCTGAGGATCCTTCATGGGGAGAGACTATGGGAGGGCCATAGTCCACCAGCAAGAACTTTAGCTTTCTTTCTCTTTGGGGAATCTAAGGGAGGATCAGGATAGGACGCTCAATGAGCCCACTTCTGCCCAGCTCTGTGGGAAGGAGGCTGCCTGACTTTGTGGCCCCGAGCAGGAGACTGGAAGCAACTCACCAGTAGGAGAGCCACCAGTCCTGAAGAACGTAGGTGACCTAGAACAGGGAGGCAAAAAGATGACGCCACTTAGCACCTCAACACTCTCCCTCACCCAAAGGGACCGTCAAAAGGCCCTGGAAAACAGACACGGTTCTTCCAGCTCTGGTCTACGCCAAGCCCAACACCCCAAGGAACACAGCAAGTGAGTGCACGTTACATTTTAAAATCTTTAAAATTTAAAATTTAAAATCTTTAAAAAACATTCTTTTTTTTAAAACCCCTAGAAGCTTTCTGCCATGTCCACTATCACCAGGAAAAGTCAGTTACTCTGTCCCCCAAGATACCACATTTCAAGGCAAATCCAAGTGGACTGCAAAATACAGTAATGAGAGTAAATATAGAGAGCGTAAGTGGGACCAGGCTGAGGCCACAAACAAAATAAATGCCTGCGTTTACCTGAGCTACGACGTTTAACAGAATGAGGAACACAATGACCAGCCAGTGAGCGCCGGCCGCTAGGTAATTCTTGTAGGCCTTAAAACCGACTTTTCCCTCTGAACGACTCTCCTCGGATACAGCAGCCGGTATGTTCTCGTTCTGAGAACGGAAAGGGAGGGATAAAAGGCAGTAAGAGAAAAAATTTTGTATAATGTACCCCCAAACTTCAGAAGCTCCACAGTGCGCCCCGTTGGCAAAGCCAGGAGCAGAGTGGCCCGTCTTCCACGCAGCGAGGGGCGCCAAATGGGGCACGTCCTCAGGGGAAGGGTGTACAAGGATCTCACCAAACTATATGCAGTCATGGTGGGACCCACCCATCCCACTTCTAGGGATCTATGGGCAAAGAGGAAATGTTGTTTGTACGAGGTCATTCACTTCCCTGAAAGGGGAACGTTACGACTTCCAGCACAGGCACAAAGTATTCGATTCACGTATAAATGCAGAAGCTTATTCCACAATAATAAACAAGATGCTGTGGAGCTAACGTATCACCTCAGACTACTGGCGTCCCTCAGGAATGGAAACGCAAAAGATCACAGGAGCTCAAACTATGAGCCAAATACAGAAAACAGTTCAAACAGCAAGAGGTACGGGCATCAGGATACCGGGGAGAGCGCGTGGTCTTTGGTTCCTAAATTTCAGAGAGTGAGTCCTCCCCAGGACTCGTCTGCATCCTTACCAGGATCATCCAGGCTCCTACAATTGGACTGTGCAGGCTTAGATACTGAGGACCACTTATGCATATTTTTAAGGGAGAAGCAGGGCATTTCCGTGTGGCTGTGCAGAGAACAAAGAATGTCCTGTAGGTTCACAGAAGCCAAGGATGTCCTTGGGTGTGTCTGTAGCCCTCTGTGGTCTCAGAGATGGCTGAGATGTGGGTTCTGGAACTTGAAGCCCCCCGACATTCTCCACCCAACACCCAAAGGAGAGCCCTGATCAGGCCTGCTCCCTTCATTGCATTTTAATTTTACCAAGTCCATGGAATAAGGCCTTGGAACTGTAGGATCCACTTTGGGACCAAGGAAGGGGTCATGCGCGGAGAATGAAGACACGTGAGTACGCCGAGAGCCCACAGGACCAGGGCCCGCAGCAAGGGAACTCACCGTCTGGACCTCCTGCACGCCGTCTTTCAGTGAGGGTCTGGACGACTGCTGGGACCAAACGGAAGACTCGGAGAAGCTCCGAGTCCTCAGGACGGGAGATCCTGGAGCAGGACTCTGGTCAGCCTCCTCATTCTCCGTCTTTAAAAGGGAGCCGAAATCCACCCCAGATTTCAGAAACTCCGTGTAAGTCCCCTTCTGTACCATCTTGCCCTAAAATAAAAATAAGAGAATTTGATAGGAGTTCACGTGCCTTTGATAACACTCCTCTAACGCTAATCAAAAAAAGTTAATTGGTCTTAAATTACCATTTTCATAAGAGAATTACCCTTAGGCCTGGAATTCTGTCTGACACATGAGGTGCAACTCGACTGGACACAGAACCGAGCATTCTGTTCTCTGTCAAACCCCGTGGTAGGTGCCCTGGAACCCCGCGTTAGGGATGGAGGTCACGAACTACCACAGGGATTTAAAGAAGTAAAAAGTACAGATATTGGCGGAAATACCAGTACAGGTTTTTTAGACGACATGGAAATGGAGGCAAGTGTCATGTATTTAAAAGAACAAGGTCAAGCCAGGGAGGGAATTCCAGGGAAGAACAAAGCTTGACACTATGTGGTCACCTGTGCATGGCCAGAGTTCCCTATCGACTCTCTGCTGGCCATGGCCACCGTATCACATGCCACAGAGACCAGACACAAGGGAGGTCGTCTTTACAGCTGCCCACAAACTCAGAAAGCTCCCAACTGAGAATTCAATACTCTACCTGCTAAAGTTGTTAACACAGGTGACCATCTGACTGGGGTGACTCTGAGGCCTTGGTTGGGGGGGTTTCTGCCATCACGAGCAAACCAAACCCTAAGCCAGAATCAACACACTCAAATGCATGAAAATTTAAGCTTGGGAAGCGCCAACCACAAGCAGCCAACTAGGCTTTCCGAAATCAAGCAACTCCTTTAAGCTCCAACAAATTAAATAATTTTCCTGAAACCCACGTGACACATGACTGCACAGCTCCCTTCCTTACCAAGTCACAGGAAATAATGCGCAGGTGTCTTCTGTGGGTTCTCAACCCCAGGAAAGAATATGCAGCAGTTCTACTCAGTGGCAAACAAAATCCTGGGCAAAATCTCAGGGTGCCAAACAGAGCAAAGGAGGAAAGGCTCAGGGGACAGCAGGCCAGGGAAAGGGAGGCAGCCTGGGACCCCGGCTGGTACCCTGCCCATCCCGTGCCCGGGCGTGGACCACAGAGAAAGAAACCCAATGAATCTTTTGGGAACCAGTCTGATCCTGGAGAACCAAAAAATTATTCATGATATAGTGTGTGTCTTGTTCCATTTGGGAGGTAAAATTCATATGCCTCATTTAATGAAATTACCACTTCTGACTCAGGAAGTACAGGTGCACAAGGAAACGACTAGGGGTCTAGAGGGAGACGGCAACTCGGTCGGCAGCCCCACACCAGCCATTTCCCGGGGGACGCGAGGACAGCCAGCACTGCTCGGCGGCTAGAGAGGGACCAGATGAACAGCAGGAAGGAATCCAACTCCTCCGGTGGACGAGTACTGAAACCGGCAGTGCGGTCCTCAAAAAATAGCAGTGAGGGGACTGGCTGACCAGCTTGTTCTCCTGCCCCCTGGATCTGTCCTCAATAATCCCGCCCACACTGGGGTTCTACCAGACTCTCTTCTGCCCTCTGTACACGAGACAAAGTGTCTCCAGATCAGGCAGTCAGAGCTTCCTCGTCCCGGAGGGTCGCAGAAGGGCCGACACGGGGAACTGCTTCAAAAGAGGCAGTTTCTGTGCTCTTGCCCTCCTCCATAGAGCAGAGCCTGGTTTGAGGAAGCAAGGCTCGGACCAAGGGCCTGAGGCAGCAGAGCAGAGTTAATGACCGAGGGGCTGAGGCTCTCAGGCAAACACGCCAAGGAGTGAAACATCAAATCACCACCAAGGTCAGAAAATTCTTACTCATTTCCATCGACCCCCCCCCCAACCCCATGCTGGCTGTTGGGGGTTGAATGGTGCCCCCCGCCCAAGAAAATACATTTGAGGCCCAAATAGGATACCTACGGATGGGACCTAATTTAGAAACAGATCTTCGTAGATGGAATGACACTGGGGTCATGCTGGAGTAGGGGGCACCCCAAAGCCAATATGGCGGACGGAGGAGGAGGAGTTCGGACGCAGCAAGCACTGCGTGACTACAGAGCTATAGACCATAGGGCCATGGCTACAAGCCAAGAACAGCAAGGACAGCTGGTGAACACCAGAAGCTGGGAGAGGTAATGAAGGAGAGCAGGACACTGCCGGGGCCTCGGTTCTGGACTGGTAGCCTTCAGAAGGGTGAAGGGGATAACCTTCTGGAGATGAAGCCCCCCACTTTGTGGTGCTTTATGATGGCCGCTCTTGACGCTGACACGCCGCCTGAGCCCACGCATCCTTCTTCTGAACTTTACGGAGACCTCTGCTTCTGCTGTTGGTCCTCCAGCAAACGTCAGGAGGCATCTTTGCAAGCCGTGCCTCAGACCGTATCCCTCCTCTGCTGTGGACTGCCCAGTGGCTTCCAACCCACTACCAGGCCAGCAGCCCACTGCTCCAAGCCCACCTCCCTCACACTCCCCACAGCCTCTGCCTCAGACATGGCTCCCCGGCCGTTCCCCCAGCAGGCCAGGTCAGGTCCTTCCTTAGGGCCCCGCAGCTGGTCCCCCTGCCTCAGCTGCCTCTCCCCTAGGTGACTACCTGGCCGGCACCTTCGTGTCACTCAGGTCCCCTGAGGCACCACATCCCCAGGGAGGCAGTCATGAGGTCAGCCGCCCCTCACCCAACCATCTCTCCCCATACGGATGGAAGCTCCGTGATGGCAGGGACTGGCCTGACTTATTACTGCACAGGCTCTCCCAGTACTGGGCATGCGCAAAGCCCTGTGCTGGGAGACCAGCAACTGACGAGACCCTGGAGAGCACGTCTCCACCAGGGGGGGCCTCAGCGTTCCGGCCACGCCCGCCATCGATGGCGGACACTCTCTGAACACACTGCAGGGGACAAAGAGACACAAACATGTCTTAGTAGCTCGAATTTCCAAATAATACAATTTAATTTACGTCATAGAATAGGAAAACAGAACCTCTCAATAAAATAGCCTCATTATCCTCAATGATTCTGCCAGAATGGCTATAATTTATAACCCTGAGGTAGCAGTTTTATCTGCTTGAGCGTAACAGGGCTCGGAATGCGATAGTTCCATTTCTACATGTCTTTGGATTCATGCTCAAAAGGCAGGAGTATGAGCTCTGGGGAGAGCGGGAGGCAGAAGTAAGGAAGGAGGGGGAGTTTCGCACAAACCCAAGAGGAGACCTGCTGGGAGGTCTCACCTTCGACACACCTGAGTGCTAGCAAGCTCCACCGACTTCTAGAAATTACTTACATCTTTCAATATCAGAATCTGACTTGCAGCTTTTAGGTACTGCAACTGGTGAGTCACTAAGATTGTGATCTTCTCGTGCAAGGTTTGACAAATACACCTATAAATGTAAAAGGTACAGTATGCAGAAACCGCGTTAATGGGGGTGCTCCAAACGGGAAAACACACATTCTGAAAACACAATGACACAAAGACAGCACAGGAGTCAAAGATCTGTGGCATAAGCACCAGCTCAAATACAAATCAAATACAAATAAATGTCAATCAATGAACCCAACCAGGTCCCCACATCTATCAGCAGCAAACTCGAGTCTAGCTCTGCTAAGAGATTCTAAAAAGCAGTCCAGCAAAGGAGTCACCAAGTGCTAAGGGTACTCCCCCACCAACTGAAACTCAACAATTATTTATTATTTCATGATGGAAAACGATTGAGCAATACTGAGATTCCAAACCTGACTAAGCGAAAATACGAGTTATTTCATCCCTGTATAGGAATGGGAGAAGGAGGGATCTATGTCATACAAAAATGTTTACTGTTTTGTCTCCTAGGTGATTAGGACTTATGATGGATATATATATACCAGCCAAAAGAAAATCCGAACTCCTCAGTAACCTTCACCAAAGTGCGTTTTCTTCTTCTTCTGAGATTTTTTCTGCGGGACAGAGAGTGGGAGCAAGAGGAGGGACGGGGAGAGCAAGAGAGGGAGAAGCCCTACGCAGACTCCCTGCCGAGGGCAGAGCCTGCCGCAGGGCTCGAACCCAGAACTGGGCATCCTGTCCTGAGCCAAAAGCAAATGCTTACCAGACTGAGCCACCCAAGCACCTTCAAAGTACATTTTCTAGACACTTCTTCCCAGATACTATTAGAAGACAAACGCTGGCATGGCCTCACTTAGGGTCTACAATGTCCCCACGGTCCCATGCTGGGAGCACATCGCCTTTCACTAGGACGAAAACCTGCCCAATAGGAGTATGAAAGAAGAGAATCCAAATGGCCCAAATCGTAGTGGAAATCACCCCATGGCTCCAAGGACACGCCAGTTCTCTCAGTACTCAGGTGTTTTTCTACAGTAACCCCTCAAACTGCTCATTCTAAATGTAGACCCCTAGGAGCTCTACTCCACCACGGTCTGCATCCTCTCCAGCTAAGTGGGCGGCCCAGGTGGGGGCCCCCTGACCACAGGCGGGGCCCCAGGGACACGCTCTGGGCCCCCGAACCCTTGCAGAGAAAATCTCAGCAACGTGGGCCACTCTACCTGCATATGGAGGTCAGATGGAGAGTTCTAGAAGCACCCAGACTGAAGTTCAAAGCCTGACAAGGTCAGGGAGCTACCAGACCTCTGTGAACCTCGGTTCCTTCATCTCAAAATACGGCTGCTGACAACGCACAGGGCATGTTGTGGGAAGAGCACCATTCCGCTCGGTGAACAGTCTGCTCACCCTCTTCCGTAACCACAAGGGACCCTTTGCTTTGGACTCAGGACAGCAAAGTCCTACGGGGACCCTTCTGAGAGTGGACCTGAGATCAGAAGACCCCAGGCTGTAAACACAAATACTATTACCCCATTCTTTGTGTCCAGAAGCACGGTATCCCTTTTGGGGGGGTCCCGGTGTGGCTTTGCATCCTAAGTTTGCTGACCGAGCAAACCCCTCTTCCAGCTTAGCACTAAAGCATTTAACGGAATTGTTTCTCCTTAATTCAAAATTCCATGCCAGGGTATAGTCCCTGACGGGGTATTAACCGAATCTGATGGGTCTCTATGTCCAAGCTGGGCTACTGGGAAAGTTTTACAATATTTTCCTCCTGACACCCACCACAGAGAAAGGAATATAATTACAATGATGCCATTAGGTGACGGCTTTAAATTTTTTCTAAATTATGCTTTTTAATCAACATCCCCAGGAAAATATTCTATTTGCCAAATTTTTAAGAGTAAAAAATCCCAAGTCATGCCATTAAAAAAGGAGAGAGAGCGATTCAGTAAGAAGTTATTGAAGGGCGGTGTTGAGAGGAGCCATGTGCCGAGGTAGAGGGGTACCAGTAAGAGTCACTACCCTCCTTCACCCCGTCGACAGAGGTGAGCTGCAGCCACTGATCGAAGCGTGGAGGACACAGCCACAGGACAAGAAAACAGAGAATGCCCTGCACGGTGTGGAGGGAGGCACATTCAACAAATACAGAAAACGTACTCCCAGGGAGGGATGTGTGCCATGAAGACAAAGCAAGGTGACGGCTGCGATCTGGAAGGTAAGGGACACAGGGACAGTGAGACTATCTGGGTGGAGCGTCCCTGCAGGGAGGTACAACAGGGGCGGCATCTCTGGGGACAGAAACCACCTGCACCCAGTGCCTTCGTGCACTCACTATGGAGTGGGTGGACCGGGGCGGGGGGGGTGGCGGGGTAGGGGATGACTCACCAGGGACCAAGTAAAGGACACTACGGGCTGGGAGAAGACACAAGGGCACATGGCAGATGTGTGCGAACAGGGGATGCGGCAGACGGCAAAGGACCTTGGTCAGCATTTGAGGCCAGCGGAACGGCACCCGCACGTGAAGGCCTGGGACAACGAAGGCGAACAGAGCAGGGACAGCATGGGGCGATCCCATCAGGACAGACTCAAAGGACTGATTATCCAGGACATGCGGGTGTGGGGGGGGCAGGGGGGCTTTCTAAAATACGACAAGCTCCACCGCTAGAACAGCTTAGACCAAAACCCGATCACCCAAGGGCCTCTGAACCCCCCCTCCCCACCGCATGAGACAGGACCCACGTCAATGTTTACAACGTACCGTCGTGAAACTCGCAAACCTTAATGACCTTGGATATATATATTCACGACCGAAGTAAACCGTTAATGGCGAGTAGAAGTGTAATTCATTCACTTTTAATACAAAACACTTCACATTACTGAGCTCAACACAACCGCCATCTTTCATAGCATATTGTTTGGTCCAATTTTCTAGCTCGTTGAGAACATTCTCCAGCTGCTGCTGAGTGATTTCCTAAATTGCATTCGTGCTCCCTGCCCTACGTTTCCCCAAAGAACGTGGTTCTGATTAGCAAACAACAATTTTAACAAGCTCGCTTCTATCAAGTGTATATCCAAAGCCATTAAACAGGAAAGGTGCGAGAGGACTTTATATAAATACTTCCCACGTTCAAAGAAGAACTTGGGGGAGCTTGTGATAAGCACACTGATCCCCGCAAAGGAGAACGCCTTCTTCTTTCCTCCCAAGTGACACAAACGCAATGGCCAGTGGAATGTGTTCTCGGAGTGATGGAGAACTGGTGTGGACCCACCCAGGATGGGGTGACACACAATCGTGACCTCAGGGTGAGGCTCCAGGGGGAGGGAGGCTGGGCTGTTCCGCACACCCCCGAGGGTGTGGGGCAGGGAGTCTCTGTCACAGCGCTGGGCCCTGTCACTGAATTCAGTCACAAGCCACAGGACACCTCCCTAAAGGAGAACTCATCAAGTTGGGACCAGGACG
This sequence comes from Mustela putorius furo, assembly GCF_011764305.1. Taxonomy (NCBI): domain Eukaryota; kingdom Metazoa; phylum Chordata; class Mammalia; order Carnivora; family Mustelidae; genus Mustela; species Mustela putorius. Next base: position 868,572 of record NW_025422117.1, on the reverse strand, counting down.
GGAAGGGAAGAAGGGGGTCAGATCAGAGAGCTGGAGGCCACAGCAAGTGTTAGGGCTTGCCTGTCCGCGTTCTGAACGACTCACGACTGCCATATGCTTTTTCTTTAAATTGTGGTAAAATTTGTATAACAGTTACCGTTTCAACCACTTTTAAGTCTGTATTCTCAGTGGTGGCGTTGTGGACACTCGCCCTGCTGTGCAACCGTCACCACCATCCACCTCCAGAACTTGCCGTCATCCCGGATCTAAGCATTTCATACATTCGCATTCAGCGGGGAGGAACGGGGTAGCATGTTAGGAACCCCACTGAGGAGACACTGAGCCCCAGGCTCCTTGCATCCGGAATTCAGAGCTGCCCCACACGGCTAACTCTGCTAAAATCTCTTTACTTGGCTACTGAGGACTTTGAATTGTGTCTCCCCACCCCACAACCCCAAAATTCACATGTTGATGCCTTAACCCACTGTACTTTAGAATTCAGTGACAGGACATCTTTTTTTTTCTTTTTTCTTTTAGTGACAGGACATCTAAAGAGGCAATTAAATTTAAAAAATGAGGCTTTGATGGTGAGCCTTTACCCAATCTGACCTGCATCCTTAGAAGAGATTAGGATATCAGGAGATGGGGCGTCCGGATGGCTCAGCCGGTTAAGCACCTGACTCTCGATTTCAGCTCAGGTCACAGTCTTGGGGGTCATGAGACTGAGCCCCACTTTGGGTTCCGGGCCCAGTGGGGAGTCTGCTTGAGATTTCCTCCCTCTGCCTCTCCCCTAAATCATATGTACACATGGTCTCTCCCAAATAAATAAATCTTTAAAAAAAAAAAAGGGGGGGGGCGGGTCCTAAGGAGAAAGCCACGAGGGGTGCACAGGCACAGAGGGGAGACCATGTGAGGACAGAGTATGAAGGTGGCCATCAGCCAGCCAGGGAGAGAGGTCTCGGGCCAACACCCTTGTCTAGACTTTCAGCCTCCAGACTTGGGAGAAACTCTCTTTCTCTGGCTTTAGTCCTCCGTTGTAAGTGGAGATGTTTTGGGCAACATGATTTGCAAGAACATCTACCTCGGTGCACACATCAGGGCTTCAGGAAGTGCATGCAAAGCGCTCACTGGCTTTGACGAGGTGAACGACAGTAAGGTAAGTGCAGTAGACACGGAGGCCATCTGAGCAAGAGCGAGCTCACGATGCTTCCAAATAGGGCAGCGTAGACTCCACATAGACGGGCCACGTGTTAGCTTACGCTCTGTGCAGAAAAGGTTCAGAGCTGTTCTGTTTCAGTCGGGTGGTGACGAACCAAGAGCCATCAAAACCAAACTCCAGAGACGCCAAGTGAGAGTCAGAAGGGGAGCTCGATTCTAGATATCTGGTTTCAAGTTCAAGTTAACCCTGTGGGGGTCTTATGTAGTGATTCTAGTAAGAACCCAGGAGCCACATTGTGATATGGAATAAGACATTTTTTAAACACTAGGCTTCACCAGGTGTTTCCTGACCTACAGGGTCATTAGCACAAACCAGCGAGGCCACTCCACAGGAGCGCGACACGGGCATTTCTAAGGTGCCACCAGCAAAAATGATAAAGGAAAAGAACCAGGAGCCAAGGGTCATGTTCCCGAGTCCCGTTCTTCCATACAAAAAGTGCACATCTGCTTTCTTAGCCCATCAACAGTGTCTTGGTTATCGAGGGCAAGGGGACACCTGCCATCCAATTCTGTCTTTTTTTTTTTTTTTGAAGATCTTATTTATTTGACAAACAGAAATCACAAGTAGGCAGAGAAGCAGGCAGAGAGAGGAGGAGACAGGCTCCCTGCCGAGCAGAGAGCCCTATGCAGGACTCGATCCCAGGACCCTGAGATCATGACCTGAGCTGAAGGCAGAGGCTTAACCCACTGAGTCACCCAGGTGCCCCCACTTCTTCACCCCCTAAGGCCTGTCCTCCACTCCCGCCACACGCAGCGAGCACCATCTGGGCCTTCCTTTTATTCTCTAAAGATGTCTCTGAAATGGATCTTCCGCGGAAGGAAGGGAGAAGAAGGAGGGACACCACAGCAGAACAAGCGAGTCTTCAAAGCACCCCGGCTTCCCTAAGCCCTCTTCCCCAAACTCCACGGGACGGCTCGAAAGCAGCAAGGACAAACACGGACCAACTCACAGTTCGAACAAGTGCCGGCCAACTTCTGCGTCCACTGCACTGAGAGGATCGTCCAGGAGGTAGATGTCTGCGTCCTGATACACTGCTCTAGAAAACAGAAGAGGACGTGGGCCAGGAGAACACTCCAGGCTCCCGGGATCCCGTCTCCCAGTCGTGGTGGCCTTCAACAACCTGGGGCGTGTTCACTCCAAGAGCCCATGAGATAGTGAGGCACGCCCCGTCTCCCCCACCGTCACCCCCCGGAGCAGGTGGTCTCAGGTCGGCCACCCCAGGAGCAGCGCACAGAACACATGCAACAAAACTGTGGGTACCTGGCGAGGTTCACCCGGGCCTTCTGCCCCCCGCTCAGTGTGGCTCCCCGATCACCTATCACGGTTAAATCTCCGTCCTCCAAAAGCTGCAAATCCTGCACAGAGACAGAAGGGGAAAAAAAAAAAAGATTTACAACGTGTTCTCCAGTCACCCAAGACGTTCGGCTCTGTGCTTTATACCTATATATGATTGACAGCAAAAGGTCGACTTTGAAGTGACTAAATGGTGACCTTGAACCTTTCCAGAAAAAACTCAGGGCTTTTTGCTTCCGTTTTGCAGCTTTTCCCGCCGTGTTCGTGCATTTCACCATCTTACCTGATGTTTACTGAACACCGACTACATGTCTGGCATTGTTCAGGGCGCGATGAATTCGGTAGTTAACAAAAACCCTTGAGTTTCCATGGAGGGAGACTGACAACATGAACAATTAGCATGAGTGCAAGTCCTAAGTACTACGAAGAAAAAATAAGCCTGCTTGGGGGACAGAAAAAGTCCTACATGGGGGTCAGGAAGGGATCTGAGCCGAGGGGCTTTCGCAAACACACGAGGGTGTCTGTGCGGACCCGGGAGCTGTGCCACGTGCAAGAGCCAGCAAGAGCCAAGGGCGCAGGGCAGACAGGTGCCCAGTGGGTGCAAGAATGAGCAGGGAGGCCAACCGAGCGGAAGAGGGTGAGTACAGAATGAGGAGGGGCGCCTGGGTGGCTCAGGTCATGATTCCAGGGTCCTGGGAACGAAGTCCGCGTTGGGCTCCCTGCTCAGCGGAGAGCCTGCTCCCCCCCCCCGCCCCGCCTGCCTCTCTGCCTACTTGTGCTATCTTTCTGTCAGATAAATCAATCAATCAATCAATCAATCTTTAAAAGAAAAAAAAAAAAAAAAAGAATGGGGAGAGCCGGGCCCCTGGGTGGCTCAGAGGGTTGAACATCTGCCTTCAACTTGGGTCATGATCCAAGGGTCCTGGGATCGAGTCCCGCATCAGGCTCCCTGCTCCCCAGGAAGCCTGCTTCTCCCTCTCCCACTCCCCCTGCTTGTGTTCCCTCCCTCGCTGTCTCTATCAAATAAATAAATAAAATCCTTTTCTAAAAATTGGGGAGAGCAAGCGCAGAGATAAGAAGGAGGGGCCACGAGTTTCATGCCCAGTGAAACAGAGTGGGGCCACGGGGAGGAACACCTGACCTGCTCGCAGTTTTTCAGGAATCCCTCTTGCTTCGTCATGAACACAGATGGGAGGGGGCACAGGGTGAAGCCGAGCACACATGAGGACGGGCCTGTATTACTGGAGGTTGAGACGAGACAGTGGCTAGAACCAGAGCGGGCGCAGTAGACGTGGAGAGCAGTGGGCACGTTTCCGAGAAAATTCAGAGCAGAGCTGGTGAGACCTGCTGATGAGTGGGAGCGGGTTGTGGCGGTGCACAGGAATGACGCCCTGTCCTCCACGGGAGAAAGGGGATGAACAGCCCCACCGTTTACGGAGCTGGAGGGAGCAGTGGAGGCCAGCCAAGATGCCCACTGGGGACGTCAGGCTGCAGCCAGACGTGAGCATCTGGACGTCAGTGCTGGGGCTGCTGGTGACAGCCGACAGCCACCCATGGCCTGGGAAGCCCTGGGACTCAGTTTCTCAAAGAATAAATTTATCTCAACCAGCCAGTGTGCTGATCTCCACCTCAGCCTCTCGCCCTCGCAGAAAGGCGAACACTTGTCTTCACACTGAAGGCACGGTGACAGAGCGACAGATGAGAATCGTTCAAGAAACAAGAGCAGAAAGAACAGTTTGGCAGGAAGAACAGAAGGGAAGTCACAGCGTGTTCGAGGGACACTGATCCTGTCAGTAAACTAAGGAGACGCTCGTTCCATGCAAGGCAGGTGAAACTCCAAGCCACAGAGAATGAGCTTGGACGTGAAGACGTGGCAATCTAGCAGGTTCTACCCGAAGCTCTCGGGCTCCTGGTGGAGACAAGCAGAGTTCAGGGGAGGGTGCTGGTTACCAATCATACCTCTCAAATGTCGCCCGAGAACACACAGCGACACCTTTCTACACGGGACACCCACCGCTTGGCCTCCATTTTGGCCAATCTGAGGAGAAAGCACGTTGGAATGTCCATGACAAGCAACTCCTCTGACCTCCTTAAGGCCTCTTTTTCCTCTTTGACAAAATGTGGAGACAAGAATGGCCATGCTCCAGGCTGCCGTGACAATAGACACGCGGACAAACACCTCCTCTACGTAGGAAAAGGACACATATCCACTGTAGCCTGTTAGTGACAGATACACGTTTTCTGATCAAACCAACCATGGGACCTCGTTCAGTGTGAATCACAACACGCAGAGCACACCCCCTACAAGGAGATGGGAAAGAGAGTGCGGAACCTCCATCCTCACCCACCCTGAGAGCCCACAAAGGTACACAGAACTCCCCGTGCGCTCGGAGGCTCCCTGGATGCCAATAAACGAAAGACAGCAATTGCTCAATCGTGAAAATTCATGACTTCATGTTACTTCTTTGCTGAGCTCAGACATCAACACCATCTATCTCTTGCTTTTGGTTTCCATGCAGAACGACGGGCCATCCGGAAGTAGGCCCCCAGCTTTCCACCCCCACACAGTTTACTTGGCCTCGATTCACTGCTGACAGTCCAGGGAAAGCGTTCTTCATTTTTAAGCCTTGATTTTCTGTGGCTTTGTTGTCCTTCCAAAAATAGCACCAGGTTGCACCAAAGCAATCTCAGCCGTTCTCTGCAGGAGGCCCTTCAAATGTACCTAGCATGTAGCACAGTCAGGGAATAAGGAATGAACTCTCTGAGCCCAGGAGTAAGACTTGGGAGTGTGATGCTGACTTTGCAATGTATTTACGGACAAGCCTCAGAGAGAAAAAATATTTCGAAGAGCATAAGGTAAAAATCAGAGCCAGGCTGATTTCCTAACCACAGCTGTCTGGTTTGGCGAAAGGGAAGAGCCTGAGTTGGGCATCTATTTCCAGTCTCCCCAGTGAGCAGAAGGTGTTCCCACCTTAGTTACATCTCAGTGACATTTACCCAAGTATGCTGTCTCTAATGGTTCTCACTAACAGCAGACTAGAGGAAAAGCCAAGAAATGGCTTTGCTGTTTTGATGTCACCAAGCCAGAAACCTACCAAGGTCTGGTGATGGTGGAGACTTCAGCAGAAATACGACTGAACAAATGTTGATGGTTTATGATAGTCCGTTACAAGGCCTGGGGGCCAAGGAGGGCTGGATCCCAGAGTCAAACGGCAGAAATTCTAGGCCCAGATCATAACTTTTTGTCCATGACTGGCCCTCTTATCATGGCCTGTCAGAACCTGCCCTGTCCTTCCAGAGCCAGCTCAAATACTCTCTTCCATGCAACCATCCCTGAATTTCCCAAATCAGAAGTCATCCCTCTTTTACTGGATTCCCATGGTATTTCTCATGAAGGGCCCACCTTATCTCTGCCTCATCACCTGTACAGGTGTGCCCAGCTTCTCTCCCCAGCTCCTTGATGGTAAGACTTAGGCACGAAGCCTGGTACACCTGGACACCCCGTAACGATGAGTCCCAACTCTTCACAAGCTGCAAAGTATTGGCCCATTTCACAGGTGAGGAAACTGAGCCCAGGTTACATCATGGTCTAAGGGCCGTCAACTGTTAACATGGGATGGGGAATCTGAACCAAGCTCCTCTGAGTGTGTAGTAGCCTTTGATTCTTCCTTCCTTATCATGCTGCCCCAAGGGGTCGCTGAAAAGTACATTTAAAAGTGTATTTAAAATTTAAAATGAATTTAAAATATCAAAATTAGTGAAGACTTGATGACCTCTACTTCTGCACACACAGAGGATCCACAAACTTATTCTCCGTATTTCGTTGAGCCTCCTATGCCCCTTTTGTACTCACTGATTTCCTAGTAGGTCATAGGTGAGTAACAGTTTTCCCAACTGAGAGAGAAAAAAATGAAGATAAAACCATAATTATTCTACAACCGTCAAGGTTATCGGAAAAGAAAATGTCCAAGTTGGCAGAAATGGAGCAAATATGAAAAGAAACTATAAGCTTGTGAACACCCGAGAGGGGCTTATAAACTCAAATGATCTATGTGGGAAAATATTAAACCTGAATTTATCAATGCTATACCTTCAAACATGTATTGCCTAAAAATGCTAAAATGTCTTCAAGTGGCAAAAGAGAATATGCAAATGTTACAAGATCCATCGCTTATGTCAGAACAGTATTTTTACTGGGGACTTAGGTAATGAACTACGTTAGAGCACCCACACAAGGATCAACTCAAATAAGGGAAGGTCTAGACTCAAACGCCTTTTTTCTAACATGTCACATTTTATGGATGTGATTCTACCCCAAATTGGCTACTCTTAGAGTTAAGAGCCAGTATCTCTCCCACGTGAGTCTAACATGTACAAAATGCTTGTGATGCCCCTAGAAATCGGGTGCTGTAGGATCCTTATTGCCTTTCATCCTAAGAAACACCTCATTGGGATGATCATCTCCATTCCCAGCAGAAGAAACTGAAGCTTTGTATGGTTCAACGAACCCAAATCGCACAGCTGGTAAGCAGAGAGACTGGGGTGCAGCCCACAGCTGTCTGCCTCCGGGGCCTTGGCATTCAACCAGTGGGTCTCTAAATCATGCTCTATAACTCATACACCATCACTTTGAGTAGGTCATCAGCCCAACTCGATGTTGCTGAATGTGATTGCTTCCTGTCTTCCCATTTTATCTCAGAAACGTTTTCTGCTCAGTGACTGATGTTCTGGTGTCCTACACCTACTCATTAGTAATACATGCAACCTGGAAATGTTGCCTTTCTTTTGTTTTATTTTCCTTCCAGGATTTGGGGGAGGCTGTAAGGAGAAATCCTTATGTTACATAGAATTTAGAGAAAAGGGCTATAATATAATAGCCACCATTTATCAAAACCCTGGCATGTCTGCATTTTACAGGTACTGCCCACCGTCTTGACGATAGTCCCATACCTCCCCCACTGAATCAGAAAGGAAACAGACACCCCAAGTTAATGCCCAAGATATCCAAAGGCCAGAGCTTTTCCACTGTGTATGCAATCTCTGTACCTACAACATCATTCCAGAAAGCCTGTATCCTCTGTGGTCATCTCGTGTACATGCACGGACACTAAAATTCCAAGAGGAGATGAGCAAAGGATCTGCTAACTCAGCAGGTGGTGTTCTGGATTCTTAAAGCCTTTACCAGCCCTAAACAGAGTCACAGAGGGCATTTCAGGATGGTGGCAAAACCTCTTGGAAATCTTCTGACCCAATGTCCGCATTTGCAGTAGGCAGCAAAGACGCAGGCAGGTTAACAGGACGTGACCACAGTGACAACGCCGGGGACAGGACTCCACTCTCAACGACATCAGCGCCCTGGCCTCCTTTTCTGCCGAGGAGGGAAGGAGAACAAGAGGCCCAGACTCCACGTTCCCACGCCCTGCAGCAGCTGAACACAAACCTGCCCTGTACGACCCCCTTCCCACCAGTGTGTGTGCCCATCCACGGCGCCCCAGAACACAGCCCACACACGGGTCCAGTTGTCCTGCGTGGTTTTGGCAAAAGCATCAGTCCCTGCAGAAAACCCTGAACGGCAGCCACCCATCCCAACATCTGCTTTTCTGCAGAGACGTTCAAATCTGGGAGAACAGAAAGGGCTGAGCGATCACCAGAAATGCAAGGTCATGCAGAGAAACAGCCCAGCCCTGGCCTAAGTGCTCTGAGCATTGAGAGCTGAACTTGATGAAAGTCAACAGAAAACGCCTGAGCGCTGTTTATTGCATACGCTGCATTCCACCTCCTTCAATTACCCATTTTTTTTTAACATTAAAAAAAAAATCACAAGGACCCCTGGGTGGCTCCGTTAGTCGCATATCTGCCTTTGGCTCAGGTTAGGATCCCAGGGTCCTGGAATTGAGCCCCGTGCTGGGCTCCCTGCTCAGTGGGGAGCCTGCTTCGCCCTCTGCCTCTGCTGTTCGTGCTGTCTCTCTTTCCCTCTCGCCCTTGAATCAATAAAATCTTTGAAAAAAAAAAAATCACATACATATAATCTATTCATTATTTTAAAAGTGACATCTATTCAGGCTACAAATAAATTTAATTCCCCTTTTTTCAGGAATGCCCCCCTAGCCTCTTAGGCAATCGAATATAATCTATCTTGTCATGTTAGAGGTCAATGTCAAACATATCATTTGCAACTGGCTCAGTGTGGGGAGGCAAAGGTTTAGCTTTCTGTTGTATGTGAAAATGCCCTTCATGATTTGGGGACACGTGTATCTGTCTGAATGTGACTGGCCAGATAGACTGACTTACCATTTACTCTTAGAAATTCTTCCTCCTGGGACGCGTGGGTTGCTCAGTGGTTAAGCAACTGCCTTCGGCTCAGGTCATGCTTCTCCCTCTGGCCCTCCCCCTCTCATACTCTCTCTCCTATAAATAAACTCTTAAAAAAAAAAAATCCTTCCTCCTGGACACACAACCACCCGCACTCAAAGGGCCATGACAAGGACCAGGGTTCCCAGATGGCTTACGAACGGGAAAGGCAGAGGTGTAAGCATGAGAAGGAAAACCTCAGCTACTGGTACCCAATTAGGGTTGGACCCTTCCCAAGTGGACGACACACAGGTACGGGAACCACACGCTGGCCTCTTTGGCCACTCACTCCCGGCAGCCCCTGCGTTGACAAGACCCCTGCTCGTGGTACAACACGCGAACTCCACAATGAGTTGATCATGTGGTCTGCCTCAGGACTTCTTCCCCTTTTTAGAGTAATTGTTGCTACTCCGTGTGAATGCCTGTTCAATGCTCAAACTGAAGGTCCTCGAAACAAGCTCTGGATTTTTTTTTTTTTTTTTAGATTTTATTTATTTATTTGAGAGAGAGACAGAGGGACCGAGAGAGAGAGAGAGAGAGAGAGAGAGCACGCGTGCACACGAGCACGAGTGGGGAAGACAGGGAGAAGCAGGCTCCCCACTGAGGAGGGAGCCCGACATGGGGCTCGATCCCAGGACCCTGAGATCATGACCTGAGCTGAAGGCAGACCCAGTTCTGGACTGTAACTGCCGAATCCCTCCCGTTTCTGCACACGCAACACTGTCCTGGAGCAGGACTCCTGATGGCCTGCCCATGGCCCACCTGCCTCGGTCTCTGGCCTCGAGCTTCTCACCAGTGCCACGCTGGTCTCCGCCTCCATTACCCAATGCTAAAAGCTCTTCCTTACACACTTGCTCAGCTGGGAGGCATCGTGGCCCCGTGGAAAAGCAGAGAATCTAGGGGCAGGCCAAAACCGAACCTGAGCTGCAAAGGTTTAGGTGACTTGTTTCATCTCTCCAAGCCTCAGTTTCAGCAACGACAAAATGAGGACGGTGCCATCAAAGGTCCCGGCAAAAGACCAAAAACTCATACACCTGTGTGTGCACGTGTGTGTGCATATGTGTGCATGTGTATGCGCGTGCGGGGGGGCAAGCAGAAAAATGATCGGCACACGGACTCGGAAAACATGGGGTTTATTACTACTGTTTTACAACTGTTCTCTCTCTTCCTTCGCGGCATTTGCCATTTTGACAAAAACCCAGCCCATCGCTGCTAACTTGATGTTGTTCCTGAAGACACACCATCTCTCATTAACAATGACCCAGGGGAAGGAAACAAAAGCCCATTAAGCAATTATGTTTTGTCCACATCATAAAATGCTACTCATCTGATAAAATCTAGGTTGTTCAAGCCACTGTTCAAGTGAAATTACTATTTCCTCACAAGGCTGGCTTGGAGCCTTCAATGCCCTTCCTTGAAAAGTCTGTCCCAGCGTTTTCCACTGAGCATAAAAGAACAGTCGGATGTCCAGACCGCATTGAACAGACCCCGGGGTGAGCCCTTTAACGCTATTATCCACTGAATTTTATGACCCAAAGGGAGTCACACAGTATTTATCAATATGTGGGTTTTTTTCCTTTTTTTTTTTTTTGCTAAATTATATTCTCCGATCAGAGAAGTTCGTTTTCCGCATTCATTCATCCATTTGACCGAAATCCCAAACACAATTAAACAATTCGTCTTGTCATTTTCTGCGGAACAATGTCGTTTCTGCAAACCATCTCTCCCCTTGTAAAAGGACGTAGTACTCCAAAGAAATTTAAAGCATTTCCTTTTCTTTAAATAATAAATCACACGTGAAAAATCAAGCAGAGAGGAGACCTACGGACCGAAAGGGACCCGGGAGATGGATGAACCAAGTGCGAAGCACAGTCCTTACGTGGAGTCCGATTCAGACCAACAGCGGACAAGATCCCCTCGCGAGGTAATTAGCGAAATGGAAACTTGACCAGAACGCGGACAGTATTACGGAATCGGGGCCATTTTTCAAGGACGATAACATGGTTTCTTTTCAAAGGCGTTCTTACCATTTAGAGAACAAAGGAACTATGTGCACATGAACTAGATGAGGTCTAGGTTCTGCTTCAGAATTTGGGGTGTGGGTGGGGCTGGCCAGAGAGCAGGGGCGCCAGGGCGGACAGACACCCCCCACCCCCAGCAGAGCATGGCTGAAGCTGGGGAATGGGTACACAACGGGTCATTACATGACTCTGCCTTTGCAAATTTTTTTTAAATGTCCCTTTAAAAAGTTGAAAGTGAGTAAAACTCGGGCACCTGCATGTCTCCATCGGTTAAGAGGCCGGCTCTTGATTTCGGCTCAGGGCATGATCTGAGGGTCACAGGATCAAGCCTCACGTCGAGCTCTGCGCTCAGCGTGGGGTCTGCTTGAGATTCTCCCTATTCCTCTACCCCTCCCCTCACTCACACTCTCTAAATAAATAAAGACTTTTTTTTTTTTTTTTTTGAAAAGGGAATAAAGGGGCGTCTGGGTGGCTCATTGAGTTGAGCCTCTGCCTTCTGCTAGGGTCATGATCCCAGGGTCCTGGGATCGGGTCCCGCATCAGGCTCTCTGCTTAGCAGGGAGCCTGCTTCCCCCTCTCTCTCTGCCTGCCTCTCTGCCTACTTGTGATCTCTGTCAAATAAATAAATAAAATCTTAAAAAAAAAAAAAAAGGGAATAAAACTTCACACAACCAAAAAAAGCACCCAGTGAATGCCGTCATCACATCAGGATTAAAACAGGAGTATACACGTGCAGAGGAATACAGGGCATTTGCCCACAAGACCAGCTTGAAGCGTTAAATGACGTCCAGAGATCTTCCAAACATAAAAAAGGAACTAAGCCCTGTCGTTTAAACCAACACTATTACCCTTTGACACTCCAGTGACAGGTAACCGCAGAGTCCTTACCTTTCTCAAAGCGCAGGCCTTTATCACTTTCTCGTATCGTTCCTTCTCATATTTCTTCCCAAATAAAATGTTACTCCTCACAGTTCCCGAAAACACCCAGGGCTGCTGAGAAACGTAGGCGATCCTTCCATGCACGCTGACCAGCCCCCGGCTCCGGGGCAGCTCGCCGAGGACGGTGCTCAACAGCGACGACTGAAACAGACGGCAAACGAGTCCCTGTCAGCAGCAGCACCCGGCACAGAGCTGGCTACCGCCATCCTCAGCCTGGCCCGGCCCCGGGCCTTTGAGACCCCTCAGAGCTCCTTCCTTTTCAATACAATACAGGACAGCCCTGGAAGGTGCAATCAAAAATTTCAAAGCCCACAAAAGTGAGTATCAGCCTGCTCTGCCCAGGGGCATCTCCCCCAGATGAAAGGGGTTACTCGAAGACTGAGAACGCTGGCCATTCTAAGAGAAGGCTGGTGTGCTCTGCACTGCATAAGTCCGATCCAGGCTTTGTAAGCACGGAGGGGGCCCTGCACCCAGGCCTCCTTTACTTGAAAAGACACTTGTTCCTGGAAGGCTATGTGTAAACCCTCTATCCCACGCAGCAGAAACTCTGAAGTGAGTCAGGCTGGCAGATAGAAAATCCATCTGAAATAATTATCCCGTCATTCATATATTCTACACTTAACTTCCCCTATTTTTGTTTCCAATGCATGAGGCAAAGTGCGGCATGCACACTTCCTTTAAGTCTTTCACAACACGTGGACATGGTATGTCTGTGCCTACTACTATTAGAATGATCCGAATGCTGAACTGAAAATATCCTTTGGCGCATCTGTCTTGCCCCAGGATCTGATTGCTTCTAGAGGGCAAATGAGTCTGAGCCGTCTTACATGTGTATCTTTTGCTCCCAGCACAGCGCCATGCACACGGCAATACAATTACCACCTGTGCAGTGATGTGACGAGGGGGAGTCATCTAAGGAAATGTTTAAAGCTTTCCAGAAGGGCCTTTACAACTCTAGGTTTCCTACAGGCCCTGCTCTGACAAAAGTAAGTCCCATTTTCTTGGCTGTTCTATCTCAAATAGCAGTCACATCAAGAATCTGCTTCACTGAGATATCCAACTTCCAGACAAGCATTTCCAAACTGTGTGACTTCATGCACCAGGAAAAACTCAACACACACTGAGCAGCTTGATTTGGCTGCGTAACCTTCTTGCAAAGCTGAGGCTCCATGGAACCCCTTTTGAGAAACACATTCTAGATAGACCCAATTCAAAACTGTGTGATACAAAGCCCAACCTCAAGAATTTAATATGGGATGTGGCGTGGCAGTGAGCTGTCACAAGGCATTATGACTTACCTTTCCTGCTCCCACAGGTCCGATCACTGCTAACAATTCCCCCGGCCTCACAGTAAAGGAAAGGTCTTGTAGGGTTGGCGTTTCTGATGTCTACGGAATGAAGTTTTAAAAAAGACACTCATTTCAATAAAGTAACACAAATTACCTCAAGAAGAAAATAAAATCACAGCCACTCATACGTGAACATAACCCACATCTCTATCTTTCCTATCTGAAGATTCTGTGTCCCAGGAGTCCTTTTCACTCAACTCTTTCTCTGGGGTTTAGCTGCCTTTTGAAGACCTGTTCTCTTATCAGATTTGGGTATGAACCCCGTTCTCAACACCCACAGAATTTAAATGGTAGGTATTTCCTCGACATGAAAATTTCTTGGTACATGGTAACATGAAAAGAAAATAATTAACAGAACATTCAGTAGACGAGGGGGTTTTGGGTCACAATTTTAATATTTTATTTAAATTCAATAATATACATACAGTATATTATTAGTGTCAGAGGAAGAGATCAGTGCTTCACCAGCTGTATGTCACACCCAGTGCTCGTCTCGTCACGTGCTCTCCTTAATGCCCATCACCCAGTTGCCCCACCCCCCACCACCTCCCCTCCAGCAGCCCTCAGTTTCCTGTAGTTAGGAGTGTCTTGTGCTTTGCTTCCCTGTTTGTATCTTTTACCTTTTTTTCTTTCCTTCCCCTATGTTCATCTGTTTTGTTACTTAAATTCCACATGAGTGAAGTCACATAATTGTCTTTCTCTGACTTATTTTGCTTAGCATAATACCCTCTCTAGCTCCATCTACGTTGTTGCAAATGGCGAGGTTTCAGTCTTTTGGATGGCTAATAATATCCCATTGTGTGCGTGTGTTGTGTGTGTATAAGTATGTGTGTGTAGATAGCTCACATCTTCTTTATCCGTTCATCTGTCGATGGACATCTGGGCTCTTTCCATAGTTTGGCTACTGTGGACGTTGCTGCTATGAACACTGGGGTACACGTATCCCTCTGAAGCACTGTGTTTGTATCCTTTAGATAAACACCTACTAGTGCAATTGCTGAGTTATAAGACAGCTCTATTTTTAACTTCTTGAGGATCCCACACTGCTTTCCAAAGTGGCTACACCAGCTTGCATTCCCAACGGCAGTGGGAGAAGGTTCCCCTTTCCCCCCATCCTCACCAACATCTGTTGTTTCCTGAATTGTTAATTTGAGCCATTCTGACCAGCGTGAGGTATAGTATCTCATGGTGGTTTTGATGCATATTTAGTATAGGCGGTTTTTAAAATTTTACATTATGACCCTTGGTTTTAATCTTCTATTCCATTAGCCCCCACAAGGTGGCAGCATAAGTACATGGCACGCAGGGGGCCCCTGCCTGGTAAGTAATTTGAAAGCTCCAATAACCTCCTTTGATAAGGAAGGAATCTCAGTAATGCTCACAGAAGCCAAGAAAGTACTTTACATTATAAGGTCACTCTGGGCAAAAAGACTCCTGTCAACGATGGCCAAGCTGTCGTAATCACAGCTCAAATTTAACACCAACAAAAACAACGCCTAAATGACAATGGAATTGTGGGCCACAGTGATAAAGTCCGAGTTTTCTAAAGGTAGCATGTCTTTATTACCTGTCCTAAACAGGGACAGCAAAGCACTTCTCCTGTTAAGGACACGAGGAGGTGTGCACGACAGCACAGAACCCAACACAAGGAAAAAGGATAAAGCAAAGATCATGCTAATCAGAAGTTGTATTCCTGAACATTCTATACATTCTAAGATAAAGGGGCGCCTGTGTGGCTTAGTCAGTGAAGTGTCAGCTTTCAGCTCACGTCATGATGTCAGGGTCCTGGGATCGAGCCCCACATCAGCCTCCCTCCTCAGCGGGGAGCCTGCTTCTCCCTCTCTCTCAAATAAATAAAAATCTTTTTTTAAAAAAATCTAAGTTAAAGAGACATTGGGTTAAGAAAATTCTAAGTGCCCATGCTAAAAAAAAAAAGAAAAGAAAAGAAAAAAGTTCAGTTTTACAGTTCTGCATTCAATCTGTTAAGGGGTCAAATTAGATTCGCTTCCATAGAGAACTTCCAAATATCAGAAAATCACTTGCTGAGTGAAGGGTGTATTGAATAAGGGAGTTTAGCAGAGCATGGTAAAAACTGAAATGAGGAGGTTTCCTTTTCAAGCAATACTTGGGGTGATCTATCTTTGAAGCAAAAGGCCAAGGGTACGAAGAAGGACAGTTCAAATTGAGACTACAGACCTCAGTAGTAGTCGCCAACTACGAGAATGTCTGTCCAAACCCAGAAGATCAACAGGCACTGCTTAAGGTGAAATTTAAAGAGGAGCTACTATTTGGGGATAATCCTGACTGTGGGTTTTGCTCGCCCTGTTATGATCCCCACCTGCCTCCCCATGAGATCCTTCTGTGGGTCCTGACTAGGCACAGCCCCATGGCTGGGGATCTAGTGCACGGATCAGGATCCCAAGCCCTTTCGGAAGGCCGCTAATAAAGGGCTAGTGTTCTGCAGACACAGGTGAGGAAACGGCCTCCCTTATCACAGGAAACTGACGAGAGCTGATCCGAGGCAGCGCCACCCCCCCGCCCCCGGCATTCTAGAAAAGGATTCTTCAAAAACAAAGGGCAGAAGCTGCTCTTCAGAACAATCCCGGCAAGTACAACCACCCAGGACAGGAAGGAAGAATCCAAACCACGGAGAAGCGAAAGCAGTGGAGATTGGGCAGCGGAGCTCACCTTCTCACAAACACGTGCAGACCGGGACGTTCCAGGCCTGACCTTCAGGACCCCTCCCCGTTTCCTGGGTGGCTACAAGCAGTTACGAAAATGCCCGAGAGACTAAAAGCACAGCAGGAGAAGTGAAAGGTCTGGATCATTTTCAAAATGAAAAAAACTTCTCTGGAAAGAACTGAACGGATTACAAAATGGGTACGGACTAAAACAGTGATAATTACACTCCATCGCCAAAGGAAAACCAGCCTCAGAGTTTATAAGAATTCTAAAACTATTAAGAAGCTGGATGTCCGTACGTAGAAACGTTTGTTTTAAGCTTCTCCTCTCCTTTCCTCATGTCTCCTAACTAACTCCTTCCAATTTTGCTACATTTGACTCCAGTTACGACTACAAACCAGCCGTCACATGCCCACACCGGCTTCCTGCTCACACAGGCTTCCTGCTCCCCGCACCCCAGAATTTCTGGAGGGGCTGGACAAGATTCACTTCCCTGGTGGGGACTTCAAGATCAGGCGCTGCTCAAGCGTGACCAGCAGGGGGCAGCATCTGCCAGTTGAGGGCCACTCTGGCATCACTATGCGATGCCCCCTCATGGTGCCAGTCACCTGCTGGGCTCTGGGGAGGCAGCCCTGAGCCACACAGATGAATCACCCTACCCCGTGGCAGCGTGGAGGCTCCCACCGGACCATGCACTTCAAAGCTGACAGACTGAAACTAAGTGCATTCGTTTCATGAATGAACCCCCGTGGGTGAGACCTTTGCCCAGTTACCCGCCCGGCTGTCTGGCACAGCTGCTCAGAAAGTCCACGCCCTTCTGCCGCCCAGCCCAGCAAGCGCCGCGTTTGGCCTCAGCTTCCCTCCCAAACCCCCAAAGTCTGTGCCCTCCCCTAGCCAAGGCTCCCACCTCTGTGACCTCATCATACAGGCCCTCATCACTCCCAGCGTGAGGCACGATCCTTACACGGATGCAGCCAAGACACCAGAATGGGGTGTCCACTGCTACAAGACAAGCCACAGGAAAAAAGTCAAGAACACGTTCGTAAGTACTAGAGAAGCGAACAGAACTGCTCACTTAACAGGGCTGCAGGGTTTGGCACAGAAGCAGTTTGGTGATGAGTCACCTCCCCCGGGAGGTGGTCACGACCTCAGTGCTTTCTAACTCAGGGGCATTCGCAGACAGAAACTTCAGCAGTGCTTTCTAGAAGCGCTCACGGTGTATCACGAGGAGAACTCTCCAGCAGGAGGGAATCTGCCACACCAATGAAAAAACAGTCCGGTGAGGTAATACCTGGTGTGAATGTCCACGTGCCACCGTGCCTGACGTGGCCCTCTGCATTTGGAGACACAGGAGGCTGGCACCCACAGTCCCCCACCTGCCGCGTCCCCTCTGCGGGGCCCTCAGAGCAGGCCCTCCCACCAAGGTCCCCACTCCTGCTGGCTGCCAGGCTCCTGAGCTCTGCTTCAGATGGGTGACGCTCTGGCAGAGGCCACCTCCTCCCGGCATCCCTCCCGCCTTCGCTCATCTCTGGGCTGCCTCACACACCACCCTTTGCCCTCTTCGCTCCTTTGTTCTTTCTCTGCTTCGGTGATGAACTCCCTTTCTCATGGTGTGAGCTCTGTTTTCCTGACTAACCCAGACTCTGACAGGAGAATGCACATAGAAGACCACAGAAGCAGGCCGGGAAAGCGGTTCAGCGGTGGACAAGGGAGGCCGCACGAGGCCTGCAAGGCTGAGAGAGCGAGCACAGTCTCTCCTGTTTTTCTCATTTGCCTAAATGCCATAAAAAAGCCAAATGTCAGAAAACCCTCACGACCTCACTTATTCTATCTGTCAGCTTGCCACGGAGCGAAACCCTTAAGCTGGAAATCATCGGCATTGACTAGTCCCACCGGTTGCCTCCTCCCTGACCTTGGCTGCCACCAAAGCAGCTGGAAAACTTCCAGAAGCTGAGCACAGGGGAGCTATCACCTTACCCCACAGCAATGACGTCAATATAAAAAACATACATTGATTCCCCCAAAGTCTCTCCTCCATAAGAGTATGTATCTTAGTTAATCTACGTGTACTGTATCATTCTTCTGGTTCAATCCTGTAAATTCTAACATCACCAATTTACGTACTCATTCCGAAAAAATGTGGTAATACGTGGAAAGTTCTCTTAAAGATAGGGAACAACACATCAAATGCCTTTAACTGATTTTATACTTTATCAGTTGCAAACCTTACTCCTGATTTTAAGCATTTTTATAACACACTTTCAAGCAAATGCAGCCAGTCACATTTTATACGGTGGGAGAAAAATCTCAAAATTCACATCCACGTGACCAGTCATCCTACAGCAGCTGTGATCTCATGAGGGGTGATACATACCTTATCCCAAAAGGCAGTGACGTCCTGCACATGCACTATGGTTTTACCATCTGATGGCAGCTGTGGGGTGCGCTGTGAGATCTCGTCAAGCAACAGAAAGTTCTGCAGAAGAAGGAAAAAGGCGG
The DNA here is from genome assembly GCF_011764305.1 of Mustela putorius furo. Classification (NCBI taxonomy): domain Eukaryota; kingdom Metazoa; phylum Chordata; class Mammalia; order Carnivora; family Mustelidae; genus Mustela; species Mustela putorius. The sequence goes on along the minus strand of NW_025422117.1, from coordinate 850,240 downwards.
GTTGAGCTGCGGGAATGAGACACACACGAGAGTAATTGCTTCCCTGGGAATGTGCCGTGGAGCATTTTATACAGCCCGTCTACCCCTTCACCAACTGCATCTGAAGGCTTGGCAGCAATCACGACACAGTATACATCAGGTGATTGTATAATAGAACGCCTAGACAGAAATAAAGAGTTCACAAAGTTATCTTCGTAACCCTCCCAACAAGGGTCCTGAACCTTCCCCGAAAAGAAAATACAGCTCCAAACAGTGAACACATTTCGAACCTGGACATTTGCGTTTTACTTCTGTGTTACCAACAATAAACAGGGGAGTTGGTTGAAAATGATTCCATAAATATTGACCTAATCCCACCATGTGCCAAGCACCACGCCAGAGGCCGGGAACACAAAGATGAAGGCCAGCGTCGCACCCCCCCGACTCCCCAACCACCTTCAGGAATCGGGATGGCCCCAAAGGACAGGCTGGGAACACGAGACCAGTGGCAGAGACTCCGGATGAAAAACGGGGCTCTGCCCATTTATTTGCGGTAACCTTTCCCTGGGCACTTAGGTTCATGCTCTCCCTGTACGTGTCCAATCAGTGTATCACTTGTCATTAACTATCCTTTGTCATCATTCTTTTTTATTTTTATTTTTTTAATTTGAGACAGAGAGCATGTATGGATGTGCAGGGAGCAGGGAGGAAGAGGAAGAAGTAGACTCCCCATTGAGCAGGGAGCCTGATTTGGGGCTCAATCCCAGGACCCCAAGACGATGACCGGAGCCGAAGGCAAACGCTTAACCCACTGAGCCACCCAGGTGCCCTGCCCCCATCATCATTCTTTTTAAAAAAAAAAAAGAGAGAGAGAGAGAAAGAAAAGCTCCTGACAAGTTTCTATCTCTTATAAAAAAAAAAAACATTTTATAAGCATTTCTCATTATCCCTCAACTCTTCTCCTTAGTAAATACCCTGGACAGCAGAAACCGCCACGTCTTCCACTCCCTTCCCGTTTCCCCACAAGTTAGCAGCTCAAGGCTGCAATTCGGACTGAATTAAATGAAGCCCTGGGCGGGGCGGGGGCAGGGGCACCTGGGTGGCTCAGTGGGTTAAAACCTTTGCCTTTTGGTTCAGGTCGTGATCCCAGGGTTCTGGGATCCAGCCCTGCAGGATCTCTGCTCAGCAGGGAGCCTGCTTCCCTTCCTCTCTCTCTGCCTGCCTCTCTGCCTATTTGTGATCTGTCAAATAACTAAATAAAATCTTTAAATGAAGCACTGCTAACTGTTACAAATGTAACATAATCACATATAGGAAAACTCCTTGTTCTGCAAAAGCTAGACAAAATTCAAGAAGAGTGCATTGGCACAGAAACAGGATAAACAACCAAATCACCCCTTCCCCCAAATCACTGAACGTGTGGCAGAGACTGGTAACGGCCCTCAAGGCTGCACCTGTGCTCCTGTGGAAACAAAGCCCTAGTTTTCAGCTGGCACATGGCAGCCTGGAAAAGGGACCCTCCTTCCCAGCCTCCCAGGGAGCAGTGTGTAGCCACATGACTCAGTACAGACCAGTGGAAAGTGACAATGTCTGAGAACCCTTTTTCTGCCCAGTGGCTTGGAAGTTGCCAGCTTAGTCAAAGCCCCACAGAGTGAAATAATAAAAAAGTCAGCATCTGCAGGGGCGCCTGGGTGGCTCAGTCGGTTAAGCATCTGCCCTCGGCTCAGGTCATGATCCCAGGGTCCTGGAATCGAGCCCCGTGATAGGCTTCCTGCTCAGAGGGAAGCCTGCTTCTCCCTCTCCCACTGCCTGCCTCTCTGCCTACTTGTGCGCGCACTCTAATAAATAAATAAAAATCTTTAAAAAAAAATAAATAATAATAATAATAAAAGAAAGCATCTGGATCTCTGACACCACAGAATAAAATGCCAGCCACGGAACTTCTTAGAGGGTGAACTCTGTCCTCCCTGAAAAGATGTGGTGAAGTTATAAACCCAATTACCTCAAATTTTGACTTTATTTAGAAATGGGGTCATTGCAGATGTGACTAAGGTGCGGTAGTGGCAGAGCAGAACTTTAGAGTTCTAAATGCAGTGCGACTGGTGTCCTTAGAAGACAAAGAGGGCACCCGGCGGGCTCAGTCAGTAGAGTGCAGCTCTTGATCTTGGGGCTGTGATGCTGAGCCCCACGTTGGGTACAGAGATTACTTAAAAATAAAATCTTGAAGGGGCGCCTGCATGGCTCAGTGGGTTAAAGCCTCTCTCTGTGGCTCGGGTCATGATCTCAGGGTCCTGGGATCAAGCCCCACATCGGGCTCTCTGCTCAGCAGGGAGTCTGCTTCCCCTTTTCTCTCTGCCTGCCTCTCTGCCTACTTGTGATCACTCTCTCTCTGTCAAATAAATAAATTTTTAAAAATAAATAAATAAATAAATAAAATCTTAAAGAAGAAGATGCAGAGACACACAGGCAGAAAGCATCAGCTGCCTGATGAAGACAGAGATCAGAGTGACGGGCCAGTAAGCGGAGGAAGGTCAAGGTCTGCCCACAACCACCGGAAGCCGGAGAACACGAGGAAGGCTTCTCCCTTGTAGGTTTCAGAGGGATGGTGACCCTGAGGACAGCTGGATTTCAGGCTTCTGGCCTCCAGAACCGTGAAACCACAAGTTTCTGTTGCTCTGATGCACCCAGTTTCCAGAAACCTTGTCCCAGGACCCCTAGGAAACCGACGCACAACCTTAGGAAGATTTGTGCAAAAGAGAAAAATCACATACCCTGTGTACGCAGCTTATACAAGAGTACTCTAGGACCCACGGGGCAAACCTAACCCTAACCAACGTGGGAAGCAGCTGAGGTAAGCCCGTGAAACCATTTTAGGGAAACAGCACATAAGTCACCTGCTCCTCCAAAAACTGCTTGCAGTCATTAAAATCTTGTTTACCAGTCACAAAGCTACATATCGGGTACCACATTCTACTTGGCAAGAACCAGTAAAGCTGACCATGGCAAGTCTCTTCGGTGCAGGAAAACACGCTCCCGCACATTTCTCGAAGAACCGGCCAGCGGGAGGCAGGGTCTGCTTGCCCAGTCCCCACTCGTCCGGGGTCCCGGCTCGCTGGGAACCTGGCGATCTGCCCCATGCCTGTGCTAAGCAGGGCAGCGGAACAGACAGGTGATGGATGAAGGCTCCCCCTTGCAGGCTTGAAAACCAGCCTGACCCAAACTCTCTCTCCCCACGTCAACCTGTTGTGCCACAATTCCGCTCCCTCCCAATTCTTCATTCCTCTTGAAACAATGTTACTTTGGAATCTCACCAGCAATTATTTACAATACTGACACAGTTTTTGGCTACCCCCCATACCTCCCAGTTCCTTCCCCAGCAGCCCCAACTGCGCCAAACTTACCCCAAACCCCACCCCCCACTGATCCCACTGAAACACTGAGGAGGCCCACCAGGCTTAAAACCCTTCAGCGACCCATGAGCACCTAAGTCAGCACTCCCCGAGTGGCCTCGACCTTGATACTCTCGAGTACTAAACCAGCCCAGCCTTCTCAGCCCATCTCAGGCTCACAATGGCCCCAGCTGGCACTGCCCACCTTACTTCTGAGTGCCCAAAGGGGATATCAAGTCATGGCGACGCAGAAGACGATACCATTCATGCACTTACAAAGAGCCCCAGCTCCAACATTAATACTGAGCCTCGCAAAGGGTCCGCACATCAATAGACAGCCCCTAAGGTACAAACAGACCATGTGACCGGCTCCAGTGGGTCTAACCGCTAACTACATTGCTACGGTCTTACACAGCATGAGTTAACAAGGCAACAAGCAGAAGGTTACAGATATTATAAATCTTGTCGAGACAGAAGAGAATTCCAATTTTATAGCATAAGCATATTACCAAGGTATAAAATTCAATATTCAGCAGATGCATATTAGAATAGCAATCCCTCTCCCACCTCCAAGAGAAGAAAAACTACGCACATACTGAGAAAGTAAATCTATTGAGCATTTGTCCAGAAATAATAGGTCTGAGTGGAGAAAGAAGTCACAGTTTCCCAGCAGTTAAACAAGACTCTCCATTCAACACATGAACGCCTTGTACAGGGGCCAGCAGCGCTGGGCGGATTTTTCTCCAGGACTCAGGCTGATGAGAACGCTGACTTTAAATTGCCATTAACAGCCATGAAGCCCATACCCGGAACAGGTCATGCGGGAAAGTGTCAGACGTCAGAACTCAAGCCAGAAAGATTGACTTCGGAGTGGCTGGTGGGCAGAAAGCCTAAGCAGCTTTATGAACAATATCACCTCCGAGACACACTTTACTGGATGTAGACGTCATCGAGACTCCCAGTGCTTTGAAGTGAAGACAAGATCTTTTATAATCCTATTGGACCTGTTCAATGTCAGTAAGAGAAAAATAGAAGGAACTTCTTGGGCCTCTAACCTCATAATAAATCCCTCATTTTCAGTACGTGGGAAAAAGGAAATGGAAAAGTCTGGGTAGAAAAGATGACAGTGCACTCTAAAGCCCACCTGAGGCCTTGCCCCAGGGCTGTGGACCATAGCGCCAGCTTCAAGGGGTGAAGGTCTGCTGGATTTAGTTCCTGCAACTGCCAAATGTGACCGTCCCGGGAACCGTGCTGGGGGGCCCGCCCAGCCCACCGAGTCCAGGCTGTTAGAGACAGAGTCAGAGCTCCCGTGTGCCCCTCAAGCTTCTGACCCCACGAGCCAGACCTCGCCCAGTCCTGACACACACCACCCCCCACCCCCCCACCCCCCTCACCCCCCCACCCCGAACGGACTCAGCATAACTTTGCTTCCTCTCCTGCTGCCATGGTTACCTCTCCCTGCACATTAACACATCTAAGTGACAGGAAGAAGAGTGAACACCGGATCAATTCATTCTGTTTGGTGCCTGTTACCTCTGTCAGGTACCCAAAGTCAAGACATGCTCCTGGAGGGCTCTCCCATCAGGCCCTGTCTACAGCAGCCCAACCCAAACCACGTCATTCCCTCCTGGACTGCATTAGCTTCTCGAAGCACCTTCCGGCTCTGCCCTGGGTCCCACCCCACGTCCTCTGCTCTAGTCCCCAGGCTACAGCCGAAGTGAGCTTCATGGTGCCTGGAGGCTGCCGTTGCCCCGGCTCGGGCCACCAGCGCTCTGTTCTGCAGCCTCCGACACTTCTGCTTCCTCAGACACGCGGATCTCCTTTCTGGTGTGCCAAGCCCTCTTTAGGAGCTCTTGCCACCTAACCACCAAACCCCAAAAATGTAAACTTTCAGCCTCCTACCTACCCCTAACCCTTGCCCCTCTCCCACCCCCTGCAAACCTCCAACACAGGTCACTCTCCAGGTCACTCCTTCAGCCTTCCCAGGATGCTTACCTCCAAAATTACAGCAGCCTGTCTGCAGAGAACCTCCGACTTTCCCTTTCAAAGACGGATGACACAAAGCACACGTGAACAGTGAGGGTCATCGTTTGCGTACCTATGAGCCTCCACTTAATGATACATAAGTACCAAGCAGGAAGGACCTCTGCGCACTATCACCGAATACATGCAGCTGGCACAGCCCCAGGCCTAGGGCAGGTGCTCAGTTATCCTGTGGAGTGACTCGATGAATTCCAAATGTGCCCCCAAAAGGTCCAGCATAAACAAAGACCAGTGTTAGTTTCTCCTCCCAACTGACTTTAGTCTTGCCATGACGTGACGGCCCCAACTCCCTAAAAACCTTCTGCAAGGTCCCTTTCGTGCTACACTATTTTATGCACCACATGATCCATCAGAGAATGAAAGTTACCGCTTTCCACGAAAACCACACTCAGTTGCTGGATATCCGCAGAATGTCAGAGACGTGGCAGAGCTGCACACTTCCTACAGTGGCGCATTTTCGGAGCATGAGCCATCCGTGAGGTGCACAAAGACGAACACGGCTCCGCAGCCACTCCTCAGAAGTCTAGAGTTCACTGAGGAAACGACTTCCACAAACAGATGGCTTCCAGACACACAGTAAGTGAACCCAGAGTCATATCTGGGGAGATCCGGCGGGTGTGGCAGTTAATTTTCTGTGTCAACTTGGCTAAGACAGAGTCCCCAGACATTTGCGCAAACACAGCTGGATGTTACAGTGAAAGTACTTTTACAGATGAGACTAACTTTAAATAAATTACTCTCCATCGTGGTGGGTGGGCCTCGCTCAATCAGTTGAAGACCTCAAGAAGAAAGAAAAGACTAACCTCCAAAGAGGAGGGAATTCTGTCTGCAGACAGCCTTCTGACTCAAGAAGCACTCTAAAGCCACATGGTTTTGGGGCGCCTGGGTGGCTCAGTGGGTTAAAGCCGCTACCTTCAGCTCAGGTCATGATCCCAGGGTCCTGGGATTAAGCCCTGCATGGGGCTCTCTGCTCAGCAGGGAGCCTGCTTCCCCCTCTCACTCTCTGCCTGCCTCTCTGCCTACTTGTACTGTCTGTCTGTCTGTCAAATAAATAAATAAATAAATCTTTAAAAAAAAAATTAAAGTCACATGGTTTTAATCTTCCTTTATTTCACAATGGCCAAACTAATGTTACTGACCAAGTAAGACTGGTGTTTCCATCTGCAAGGCCTAAGAGCCAGCCCAGGAGCTGGGCCAGCGGAGTCTACATGGACTATGTCCCACTCAGATCCATCAAGTCCACAGGTGCACACACAGAACAGGGGAGACGCAGATCTATGCGTGCTCTAGCTAAAGACCCCTTCCGAGGTCCACTGTTCCAGGAATGCCCACTCCAGTCTGCTTCCTCACTGCATTTCTCTGGCTTCCAGTACAGCCTGGGTCCCCTCACACCTCTGCTGGTCCCAGTCCTCCCCTATAACTGCTGCTTCAGTCCATGCAGTATTTATCTGACGTCCATGATGGGCCCAGCATGGGCCATGAACTATGCACAAGAACAATCAGATACGGTCTGCTGTCCAGGGCCTTAGTATAGGCCTGGGGACAGAATCACCCACTTGACCTGCAACTGAGCAGTGGGGGCACCGGCCCTGTACATAAATATGGAAGTGTGAGATCAGCATAATGAACAGTGCGGGGGGGGGGGGGGGCAAAGACCCCCTCCCCCATGCACATGAATGTGGCCTATCACCGACACAAGCACCCCCCCAACCGCCACCACCAGAGTGGAGGGTTGGGCACCGGGAAACACAGAGTGCAGCCGGTAGAGCCTTAAACGCAGAGTTTACAATCTGGATTCTGCAGGAACCGATGGGGGCCTCTTCAGAATGAGACTTGATGAAAACCACACGGAAGGAAATACTCCACATGCCAGAAGGCACTGGGAAGGCAACTGTAGGCAACGGACGGACGGGTAAGAAAGCAGGGTCTGGGGAAACTCCCCGCATGCCCAGTGGCTCACCTCCTGCAGGAGGCCCTCCTTACCCATCCAGTGGGAAGGCCAAGCACTGAGGTCTGGAGGCAAGGAGCTCGGGGGCCTGGACCACAGCAGGCACCAGCCGCAGGGGCGACAACTGCAAAATTACAGCAAAACTCACAGCCCTCTCACAGCAGGCATCTGGAGAAGTTCGACGTACGCTTAGAACATCGCCGAGGCCGAAGTTGTGTTCGTGCTCTTTCAAGATGCAAAAGTTACATAAAAGAAACGTTCTTGAGGGGCGCCTGGGGGACTCAGGTGGTTAAGCATCTGCCTTCGGGCTCAGGTCATGATGCCAGGGTCCTGAGATCGAGTCCTGCAACAGGCTCAGAGGGGAGTCTGCTTCTCCCTGTCCCGAATAAATAATTTTTTTAAAAATATCTTTAATAAAATAAATAAGTTTTATTGAAATACATGGGTCACTACTTAAAAGTTGCGGGAAGGCCCTGTCGGAAAGAATGGGAAACTTAGGGACCAGAATGGACCCCCGTAAGACTGATCTCTCTCCTGGGTAATATTTTTTTTATAGGAAGGAAACTTCATCAGAAGAAGATCTCAGCTTTTATGACAAAACTGTTCTGAAAAAGGGGAGGGGAGGGGAGGAAGGGAAATTAAGCCCAGAGCCATCAAGCTTCACTAGGGATGTACTACGACATAGCCAGCACTGTGGAGGAACAGGAGAACCAGATTTATTTGTAAAGCCCAGGTACTCAGGTTCATGCCCTGGCCCTGCTCACAGAGCTAATTTATCTCCATGTTCGACCTCTTCACAAACATTGAGCACCTACCATGTGTGGGGCCACATCTTAGTGATGTATGTTATTTGCCCTGAGCCATGCAGGGACAGCTAATTTGGAAAAGGAGGTAGTGGGTATGGGGCGGGGGGGGCGGGGGGAGGGCAGATTTGGAAGCTCTTCCCAGAAATGGGCTGAGACCGGCAGAAAGTGAAAGGAGAGCCACAGGCATTCTCAGAAACCACGCGCCCGGCATCTGCAGAGGCAGGAACCCACCTTTCCCCAGGAAGAAGTACGAGCAGCAGAGGCCATTCCCCTTCCCAAGGAGCGGGGCCCTTCTGCAAGCTCCCTCCTCCTCTGCCCAGAAAGGACTCCTCTTCCAGCCCCTCCCCAGACTGCCACCAGTCGCCACCCAGTCACTGGAGACGGCCCAAGGGATGAGATCTGCTTGTGCATTTCCTCCTGCGTCAGACGTTTCCCTCACCCTGCTGTTCCCCGCTGCACCCCCGAGCCCCGGGCCGGTGCTGTTTCTCCTGCCGCCCGCCGATGAGCAGCAAATTCGTTATCTGTGGTGCACGCCACCTGGGACGACGGGGAGGGGAATACAGGCCACATTCCGGGACAACTGCGGGCTTCGATGGCGAGACAGTTAAATTTCACCTAACTGCAACACGATGACACCAAATTCAAAGCAGGCCTTCTGCTTAAATCCATTTATGACTTGAAAGGGTTGTTTGTTGGGGCGCCTGGGTGGCTCGGTCCGTTAAGCGTCTGCCTTCGGCTCTGGTCATGATCCCAGGGTCCTGGGATGGAGCCCCGCGTCGGGCTCGCTGCTCGGCAGGCAGCCTGCTTGTCCCTCTGCCCTTCCCCCCAACTTGTGCTCTCTCACTTTCTCTCCCAAACTAATAAATAAAAGTCTTTAAAACAATACCAAAAAAAAAAAATAGATAAAAAGGTCGTTTGTCACCAGACCTTGATCCTTTGGATGCTGATGACCGCCTCGGACACCTTCTCAATGGCCGCGGGGAAGAAGAGGGTGACGGTCAACCGCACAGCGCCATACAGCGACACGGCCACGAACACGTGGCTCGCTGTGATCACGTTGCCAAGGAGCACATAGGTGGTGAAAGTCACGAAAATGATGATTTTGCTTGCAACGAAAAATGACGCCAAATTCATTCCTCTGAGGTAGGAACTGCTCAGAATCTTGGAAATTTCCTTCCTGGAAAAGAGAGTTTACAAGGAAGCATCAACATCCAAGTCGTGGACTCAAGTGCCTTTTGCATGTGGCCCCTTTCCAGGGAGGGGACCGGGATTAAGACAAACCGTTCCTCGCGTTATGGAAATAATCCTACAGCACATGGCCTGGGGCCGACCCCAACAAGAGGACCACATAGTCATCACCACATCGCGCATCTGAATAAACGGAGGCTTCATGTCACGTGTTAATATCCTGGGTCGGTCGGACCAGGTATGAACATTCAGTCCACAAGCGCGCGTCCATGCCTGTCCTGGGCCGGGCTTCTTGCTGACGGCAGACAGACACGTGGTCTGTCTCCTTTAGGAGCTTAGGAACTCAGAGGAGAAGAGAATAAGCAACCCAAAGATATGTGCATGAGACAGGAGAGTGCATCCAAAGGTACAAAGTAGATGGTAGAGACATGCGCTGACACAGACATACCGTGCGCGGAAGGGCCAAACTCCCCAAATATTGACATCAGACTAAAAACAATTCCACAGACCTAAAGCAAAACAAGGCGTAACAGTATTTCCATGGCTCTGTTTCTCTGTTTGGCATGAATAACACTGCTGTACACAGTCTGGCCCAGTCTGTACAAACTTCCCACTTGTGCTACGTTAACATAAAAACATAAACTATAGTTTCCATGTAAATGTCATACTTGCAAATGCTACCGGCATTGCTCATTTGGGATTTAGAGACTTAAGAAACATCTGGAATTTCATTTTTGTAGTAGAAGCAGCACAGGCACTCTCCTTCCTTTAGGACAGTAAATGGAAAGGCAGGTTAATGTGGTTTACAGCGCAAGGCGGGGTGGACGGCTTTGGGAGTTCACATTCTAAAGGTTAAACGCCCGAAGACCCCTCAAATATTTCCGTGGAGGCAGGAGACAGAAAGTACAAAAACAGGCTCCAACAGACACAGAAACTTACCGTCTCAAGTGGGTGATAAGGTCTGCAAACGACTTCTCCCAAGCATACATTTTTATTATTCTTATGCCAGTTATAACCTCATTCATGGTCCTGATCCTGACGTCTGTGAAGGCTGCGGTCTTACTCCTAAGGGGACAGACAAGAGAGATGAGCCACAGCCCCACTTCCCTTATCAGCAGCGGCCACAGCCTGAGAACCAGGGATCCAACGATGCCCTACAACGCCTTTGCTCAGACAACTCAGGCAGCTCCTACTCAAAACACAGATGGAGAAAGACTTCTATGAGGAAGTCCACAAAGTCCATCCCAATTCAAGAAGTAACTTGGAGAATTTGCAGTAGGGGCTAAGGAAGGCACAGGAAAGAGAGTCAGATACAAACTGTCAGCTCCAGGAGGTCACGGTTGGGTAGGGGAGGCAGAAAGGCCCCGAGATCGAACAATAATACCATTGGCTGCAGTGGAAAAAGTGGGAACAAAGTGCCAGGGCGCAGAGATTAAAGGGGCTGTCAATTCTACTGGGTAAAGGAGAGAACAGGAGAAGCTTCTGAGTTCTAGGAGCTTTCTTCAACAGAAAGAAGAGATCAGTAAAGCCTTTTTGTTTGTGATCGGAAGCACAGGGCAAGGCATGGATATGGACAAACACACATGCCCTGTTTTTTAAACCAGCGCTTCTCTTACCGGAATGATGAAAACAACTTCCCGATGCAGCTTTGCAAGGGCAGAAGGATGATGAGGACTGCGATCCCAGCAAGACAGGATATTCCGATTTCCATCCAGAGCAAGGCAGTCACTGCGATCGCCTGCAGTGGCCCTGCCCACAGAAAGTGCAAGAATATTGTCACCTTAAAAGAAAAAAAGGCAATGCGTTCTTAGGACAACATGAGCACAAAACCAGGAAGGACCCAGTACAGAAGCCATCTGCTCTGAGAGGACAGACAGGAACCTACACAGAAATGATCATGGGGGGCTTTAAACTCACTGGAGCAAAAATCCAAGTACCCAGATGAAGCTGTTCCAAAACACCACAGAGCAGGCTTCAGGGACATCCAGGGAGAACCAGACTAGACCAAAGCATCGGAAGAAAGACCTCAATTCTATCTGCCCCCTGCGTGGGCTCAGGGTTCCCCCAAACTTCCTCCCCTGGGTTCCCCAGTAGCTTGCAAAAGTCTGTATTATGGAACCTGCCATACTCTTGAGTAATTACTTGATATTTACCTCCCTGTTAGGTTGTGGCTTCTCCAGGGAGGAAACTAAGTCTTATTCATCCCTGAAACTAAGATTAGTTCATGTTTGATGAATGAATAATTAGAAGTGGTGTAGAGCAATACAACTCGGACCAGTAGCTACACTGCCCTGGATAGTACGGTATATTCACAAGGTAAGTACAAATGGACTGTGGCAGGGTAGAAAAGAATACGTCATTTATGCCTAGGGATTACCCATTGGGCATTCTTTTTATTAATCAACGTCTTTGTGGGGCACCTAGGTGGCTCAGCTGGTTGAGCGTCTGACTCTTGGTTTCAGCTCAGGTCATGATGTCAGGGTCATGGGATCAAGCCCCACATCTGGCTCTGCACTCAGCATGGAGTCTGCTTGCCCCTCTCCCTCTGCTTCTCCCCCCTGCTCATGCTCCTGTGCTCTCTCTCACAAGCTCGCTCTTTCTCTCAAATAAATAAATAAAATCTTTTTTAAAAAATGAGGCACGTGGGTAGGTCAGGTGGTCAAGCATCTGACTCTTGATTTTGGTTCAGGTCATGATCTCAGGGGCATGAGAGATGGAGCCCCACATCGGGCTCTGTGCTCAGCAAGGGGCCTGCTTGAGATTCCCTCTCTCCCTCTCACTCTGCCTCTCTCCCCACTCATGCCGTCTCCCTAAAATAAATAAGTAAATAAAATCTTTTGTAGGGAGGGTACTTTCTATGTAGCAGGCACTCTTGGGGTCACAGAACAATCCCTGCCCACCAGGAGGTCATTCTATGGAGGAGAGAGGTCATGATAGGGAGGAGGAGAAAGGATCCAGGCAGCAGCACCGACCAAGTGTGCTCAGAAGGGCCACTCCTGAAGGACTATGGGACATTTCCCCAGGCTAGGTAAGAACACTGCTGTCTGCGTGTATATGACTGAAGTACGCTGTAAACGCATTCCGAAAACAAAACTCTTCTCTACCGGACAACACATGCTATTATGAGTTGAACACAGAAGAAATGAGAATTGGATAGAAAGTATCCTCATCTCAGGGTACCTGGGGGGCCTCAGTGCGTTAACTGTCTGCCTTCAGTTCGGGTCACAGTTCGGAGTCCTGGGATTGGCCCCCGTGTCGGGCTCTGCTTCTCCCTCTCCCTCTGCAGCCCACTCTGCCCACTGGTGCACACTCTCTCTCCCTCTCTCTCTCTCTCTAATAAATATCTAAAATCTTTTAAAAATAGGGCACCTGGGTGGTTCAGTGGGTTAAGCCTCTGCCTTCAGCTCAGGTCATGATCTCAGGGTCCTGGGATCAAGCCCCTCATCGGGAATCTCGGCTCAGCGGGGAGCCTGCTTTCCCCCCTGCCCCTCTGCCTACTTGTGATCTCTCTCTGTGTCAAATAAATAAAATCTTTAAATAAATAAATAAATAAATAAATAAATAAAAATTTTAGAAATAAAATTTTTTTAAAAAAGTATCCTCATCTTCTGTCCTCAAAAGAAGTCTGGCCTACACCAACAACTGGCACCTGAAATTCCAAGTAGTGAAACCAAGGAAGAGGGTGGGAATGCAGAAGGCTTCCTGGGGGGCAGCTGACCTGGTCGAACTTGTTCACGTCATTGGACAGCAGATTGACGATCTGGCCGGTGGTCGTCTTCCCCATGGCCACGTTACTGAGGCGAAGCGCCTGAAACAGAAGAGGGGAACGGAGACTTACGTTGCTGCAGGGACATCAAGCCACACTTGGGAAAAGAGCAAAGTGGAGTGTGTTCTGACGGGACCTTGAGTGATGTCAGGAGAGCAAGGTGTCCTGCGAGAGCGGGGCTCTGGGGACCTGCGTTCAGCCTTCCTCCCCTCCATGCGGTGGCAGCCGCATCCCACAAGGAACAAAGGGAGCAAGAGGAGGCACAAGGCAACTCTCTCGCCCCGGTTTTTGATGAATTTGGACACGCTGAAAGTATAAAAAGATATATACTTGGGTGTCAACTCACGTAATTTTGAGCCACACTCTGTGAGTGGAGAGGCTGTCTATGGACAAAAGCTAGGGGACGGACTATATCTGGAATCAGTCATTATCTCTACATGTGATGTCATGCAAACACTCTGGGTCTGAAGTTTCCTGTGTGAATGGAAATAACCCGGCACTACCTAGACGGAGCTCGGGGTTCCTAGGAGTGGGACACCTGTCATCCACCAGGAGCAGGACACCAGGTGACTGAGGAGTGCTTGTTTCCCTTTTAGAAATGGGACAAGATAAGAACAAGCAGCTGTAACTCAAGTGGGACCTGGACAAGTGGTCCCAGCACAGGGAGCTGGGGACAGTTTCCACAGAGTAGCACTGTGGGCAGGCCAGACCCTGCATGATGAAGAGGAGAAACCCTATGGGAAGAAGGGAAGAGCACTGAGGCCGGAAGAAACAGCACGCAGAGCCAGGGAAGGGACACACAGAAGCAGTTAAACCATGAACACCTGAAATCTGGCTGGAAAGGTAGAATGAAAGCGGCTCATGTCTGGAAAACAAAATGAAACAATAAACGTCTTTTTTATATTTGAGTGAGAAACTCAACTTTAGGAAGACTGAACTGTAGAAGTGACTGGCCGGGAGATGCTCCGAAGAAGGGGAGACGAGGGCCGCCTCGTGACGTAGTCCAGGTGAAAGGTAACAGGACGTGCACTAGGACTGCGTGAAGGGAAAAGAAGAGCCAGACACCCATGAAGACACTCTGAAAAGTACGAAGTGCCACACAAGTGTAAATAAATCAGTCACAAAAAAAGAAAAATACAACCCTCTCCCGACTAGGGAGAAAAAAAGAAAGAAACGTCCCTCCAGGAAAAGAAAGAAACTTTAGTGTGCCTTCATTACTGAAAGCTATTCTGAAAATATTTTTAAAGCCACATTTACATACAAATACAGGTGAATCCCGCATGCAGAAAATGCACTGTCGAAGTAGATATCTGATAACGAATTGGAACAATGACAATAAGACAGAATGGCACACAAAACTGATTCTAAAACTGATCATTTTCAAAAAACAAAAACAAAACCTCAAGACAAGTGCACCCATCTCTTATCGTCACTCACAGAGAGTCACTGCTGCTGGCAGTGAGAACCAGAGGGTAAGATGGCACAGGTGACAATCTGTATAAAGGGCCACTCTCGGTGGACCATCGGGACATCTTGTCATTCAGTCACAGCTGAGACTGAGGACAGAAAGGGTGACTCTGGAAGAAACGCTCACCTAGGTTAACAGCAGCATAGCCGCCAACACAGAAATGAATCATCTGGCAAAAGAAAATCAGGCATACTCTAGCTAGGCCAAAAAAAAACCCATGGGGTGTCATTCTTGTTATTAATGAGGAAGACAGAGCTTACAAGCCAACTGTCAGACTTCTGCTTCCACCAGGAAAGAACAGTCAGCACTGGACTGGCCCTCAACTGTTAAGACTGTAAAGCTGGACCAAAGAGACGAAGCAGCTGTTCGGGCATTGGCCACCAGGCGGCAAAAGACCAGAAGCCTTCAGAGCCCTGTATCTCACCTGGCTTTCTGCCCAGGCACACTTTTGGACCAAGTAGAACAGCAGTTTCACTGAGCCAAGGAGGAAGAGCTACCTATTCCAAGTTGCAGAAATGTCCGGAATTTGCAAGCCCAAGTGGCAGAAGGGAAGGTCCCAAAAGTTTTCACAGGGAGTTAGCAAGGGGGGTTAGCACCCATTGCGGGCTCAAGAGAGATTCCAGAGGTCATGTGAGGAGACACAGAGTTCCCACTCAACAAGAATAAAGAGATCTTCACAAACACCTCAGACACTCTATTTAAAGACCAGGAGGGCCATGACTTAGTAATAAAGATCATACTCTAGAGTAAGAGCCATGCCCCTTAAGACCGAGTTTAAGATGGAAATATCTGCCATAGACAGATACACAGACACATAGAATAGGAAGGTAGGTAGTAACATAGGTAGATAGATCTGTTCCTGACAGAACCAATCTGCCAGGAATTGTTCATAAGAACAAAACGCAATACAGTTTAGTCAAAACCCCCTATAATATTAACCCTCATAACATCCAACACAGTAAACAATTATTAAACATACAAAGAAGAAAATGTGACCCATGATCAAAGACAGAGAATAGAGGCAATAAAAGTAGACCCTAAGATGATCTAGATTTTGGAATTAGTAGATGAGAACTATAAAATCATTATACAAATATGTCCAAGGAGTTAAAGAAAGATATGGTTATAACAACTGAACTGGAATGAGTAATTTTAGGAGAACAATGAACACTACCAAGAGGAACCAAATGGAAATTCTAGAACTTAAAAGTACAATATGAAAAAATCCACTAGATAACTTTAGAAGCAGAAAAATTCCATTGATCTGTTCCCAGATTCATCAAGTCTTTTAGATGACCATCTGAATAACAGAAGAGAGAGAGAGAAATTGAAGGGGGAAAAAAAGAGCATAAGGGTTCCGTGGGACAATAACAAGGACTGAAACACACATGAAAGTGGATTCCTGGAAGAAAACGACAAAATAGGGAAGAAAAAAATATGTGAAGAAATAATGTCTGAAATTTTTCCAAGGCTGGTAGAAAATATTAAATTACATACTGAAGAATCTTAGCAAACACCAGGAAATATCAAAACAAAGACTTTTCCTAGGGCACATCAGACTCAGACTGAAGAAAACAAAAAAACCGAGAAAAACAACACTTTACACATAAGGGAACAATACAACTGAGGGCTGACATCAGAAACCTTGGAAACAAGACAGTGGAACATTTAGCGAGAGTTAAGAGAAAAGAAAGAATAACTGAATTCTATAACCAACACAAATGTGCTTCAAATGACGATGGTGAATTTAAGACATCTTCAGATATACAAAGTCTGAGAATTTATCACCAAACTAAACTTTAAGATATTATAAAAGAATTTCTTCAGGGGCACCTGGGTGCCTCAATTGTTTAAGCATCTGCCTTCAGCTCACGTCATGACCCAGGGGTCCTGGGATCAAGTCCCACATCAGGTTCCCTGCTCCACGGGGAACCTGCTTCTCCGTCTCCTCTCTTTCCCTCTGCCCCCACCCCGTGCTCGCTCTCTCTCAAATAAATAAAGTCTTTTAAAAAAATAAATTTCATTCAGTCAAAAGGATCTGGTACCAGATGAAAACTCAAGATGTACAATAAGGAATAAGGAGAAACCCAAATGACAAATATGTAGCTAAACATAAAAGATTACAAATTTCCTTTTAATCTCTTTGAAAGACAAATGGCTGCTTATTGCAAAAAATGGTCACACTGCATGGTGTAGATGTGAATGATTACGAGACCACAATGAATGAGGAAGGGTAATAGAATTTTACGCTTGTACATTTCTTACATTTTTGTGTAAAATAGTCCAATATTAAGATTAAACAGACTATAGTAAGTTAAGATGCCTATTTGGATCTCTAAGTCAACACTAAAAACACACAAAGAGAGAGATACTGCTAAAAATCCAATAATGGAATCAAAATGGAATACTAAAAAATTTCTGATAAACCCCAAAAAAAGTCAGGAAGACGAAAAAAAAAAAAAACAGATGAAACAAATAGAAAATAAATAGCAAAGTGAAAAGCTGAAGCCCAATCACATCAGCATTTACACCAAATGTAATACATTAATACTATAAGCCAGAGACTGTCACAAAGAATTAATAAAAAACCCAAATTGTAGTATAAGGAAGACAGATTTTAAATCCACTGACAGATTGAAAGTGAACAGATAAAAAAAGATATGCCACACAAACAATAGGTACAATGAATGTGGTGTGGCTCTATTAACATCAGATAATACAGACCTTGAGACGAGGAACATTACCAAAGATTAAGACAGACATTTCATACTAATGTCATTTCACCACCCCTAAAAGTGTACGGATCAAATTATAAAGTTTCAACATACATGAGACAAAAAGAGAACGAAAGAAGGGCCCCTGGGTGGCTCAGTGGGTTAAGGCCTCTGCCTTCTGCTCAGGTCATGATCCCAAGGTCACGATCCCAGGGTCCTGGGATGGAGCCCCGCATCGGGCTCTCTGCTCAGCAGGGAGCCTGCTTCCCTTCCTCTCTCTGCCTGCCTCTGCCTGCTTGTGGTCTCTGTCAAATAAATACATAAAATCTTAAAGAAAAAAAACACACACAGAACAAAAGAGAAAAATCAGAAAAGACTACAATCATAGATTTCAACATCCCTCTCTCAGTAATTGATGAAAGTAAAAAAAAAAAAAAATCAGGATACAGAAGATGTGGACAACACTAGTAACTACCTTCATCAGACATTTATGGAACACCATGTCCAACAGCTGCAGGACTGACTTCTCAAGTACACACTGAATATTTCTCAACACTGACCCTATATGCTGGGGCCATAAAATAAATCTCAATAAATTTCTAAACATAAAAATGTTACACAGAATGTTCTCTGGTGACAGAAGAATTCAACTGGAAATCACTATGATAGCTCTCAAAACTCCAAATATGTGAGAATTAACAACATAACTTCTAAACAGCCACGTGACAAAGACGACCTCCTAAGAGAAATCAGAAAT
This sequence comes from Mustela putorius furo, assembly GCF_011764305.1. NCBI lineage: Eukaryota > Metazoa > Chordata > Mammalia > Carnivora > Mustelidae > Mustela > Mustela putorius. The sequence continues at coordinate 832,182 of NW_025422117.1, read as the reverse complement.
ATTTTTAAATAAATGAGAATAGACCATATATCACAATTTGTAGGATACAGGCAACCAAGTCTTAGCAGAAACTTCTGGCTTTAAATGTTTGACATTAGAAAGAAAGAGAAGTATAAAATTGATGATCTAAGTCTACCTAAGATCAAGACCAAAGAAACAGAAACATGCGCACACACACACACACACACACACACACACAGAGACACACATAAACAAGCATGTTCATACCTACAGAAGAGCCTCTAGTAAAATCAATTACGTGTCTGTTGCCCCCAGGATCTGTCAGCTCATTTGAGTGCACAGAGGCTGTCATATTCATCTACATCAGCAAAATTATAGAAACAGCTGCCCTTTATTGAGCACCTATTACAACCCAGACAACTGATTAAGAAACAACCTTATAAAACAAGAATTACTCCTATTTTGCAGATGAGAAAAGAAGCTGAACATATTCATGCCTGACAGAGAACATTGGGTACTTATTTTTTTTTTAAATGAAGCAAAATTACCACTCTTCATTAATGTAGAAAATTCAAGTTTGGTTCTAATAAATTATGTATGTTACAGCTGAAAAACAGTTCACGTTGGGTGTAGAGAAAAAAATGCACATATTAAAGCAATGTTTTGGTTTCATATTTCCTTAAGTTGACAGGGTGTAAAAGGATACTGTTTAGTTAAATTTGTTTTCCTTGTAAGGGCACAATAGTTCCACCATGAGAGCAAAAAAGAAATAGAAACTGGAAGCAATTATTTGCACTGTATATACCAGACCCAGGATTAGTATCTTTGCTAAATCAAGAAGTCTTACATAGGGCACCTGGGTGGCTCAGTGGGTTAAGCTGCTGTCTTCGGCTCAGGTCATGATCTCAGGGTCCTGGGATCGAGTCCCGCATCCAGCTCTCTGCTCAGCAGGGAGCCTGCTTCCTCCTCTCTCTCTCTGCCTGCCTCTCTGCCTACTTGATCTCTCTCTGTCAAATAAATAAATAAAATCTTTAAAAAAAAAAAAAAAAGAAGTCTTACATATCAAGAATTATAAAAGTCTACTATTATATATATATATATATATATAAAAAATTATAAAAAAGTCTGCTACTATAAAAGAGTGGCAGCTAACAGATGCAGGAAACTCACTAAGGTAAACACAAATGACCACTGAAAATTTTTCAATACTGAAATTCGTTATGACTCAGAAATAATGACAAAGTGTTCTTTTTCATCTAGAAACTGGTGAACGTAGCAAAAACAGAAAGTGACAAGAGCCAGTCTTGGCAAGGGTGGGGACCATCTCAGTTTCCCAGAGACTATAAATAGTTGCCAGCTCTGTGGAAGGAAATCTAGCATTCAAAAGCCTTGCAGGGCACCTAGATGGTGCAGTCCATTGAGCGACCAATTCTTGACTTCAGTTAAGGTCATGAGGTCACGAGATGGAGCCCTAAGTCGGGCTCCACGCTGAGCATGATTCTCTCCACCTCTCCCTCTCCCCCTGCTCACTCTCTCTCTGAAATAAATAAGTAAGATCAGCCAAAAAAAAAAAAAGAAAGAAAGAAAAAAAGCCTTGGGGCACCTGGGTGGCTCCGTCATTAGGCATCTGCCTTCTGCTCAGGTCATGAACCCAGAGTCCTGGGATCGAGTCCCGCATCAGGCTTCCTCCTCCACGGGAGGCCTGCTTCTCCCTCCCGCACACCCATGGTTGTGTTCTCTCTCTCTCTCTCTCTGTCAAATAAATACACAAAATCTTTAAAAAAAAAAAAAACCTTGAAATGTATATACCCTGAGAAATTAAGGATGTCTCCAAAGGTTTCACTTTGGTCATGTTCACTGCACTGACATCTGATAATATAAAAAACTGGGAAGCAATCGAAATGCCTAATTATGGGTTATACTGGAGTCCACATGGCCATTAAAAACAACATTGCCGACTGTGGAATACAAACTCGATCAGCGTAGGCATCCATTTATAGGGGGCTCCTTCTCTGGGGGGGCATCAAAATACATCTAGAGTTATAAGTCAACTCTATAATCTGGCCCAGAAGAATGATTTTAATCAGTTTTTTAAAAAATAAGTAATATTTGTCATTCATTTGAAAAATATACTGTTTTCTTCTTTCTCAATTATTTTCATCAATACACGTGAAACACAAAACCCAAGTATGGACACATACCATCACTCTTCTAACAGTCCTTAAAAACAGAAACAGTTCTTCCCCATCTGAATGATGCCGATTCCTTACCACCAACGTGCCTCAGACCCAATGTCAAGGACCCTGGGTGTGTGTGGAGGACACTACGCCCAGAGACAGCCCCAAGCGGCCATGTCTTTGGAATTCCACACCCACCCCTTCCCTTGCTGTCAAGCTATCCCTCTCACCAGCACCTACTCCTGTTTCCAAACCAGGAGAGCTTCATAACATTTTTTTTTAAGATTTTATTTATTTATTTGACAGACAGAGATCACAAATAGGCAGAGAGGCAGGCAGAGAGAGAGAGAGAGAGTGGGAAGCATGCTCCCTGCTGAGCAGAGAGCCCAATGCGGGGCTTGATCCCAGGACCCTGAGATCATGACCTGAGCTGAAGGCGGAGGCTTTAACCCACTGAGCCACCCAGGCTCCCCTCATAACATTTTAAGTAAAATCACATCAAGGAGGCTCGGAGGAAGAACCTAAAGGATTTTCAGAACTAAAAACCAAGTACTTGGGTCACCTCTTTGGTATTTTTGGTTTCCTTCCTGGTTCGTGGCCCTGCCCCAGAGCTGAGTCTGTCAGATAAGGTGGTTTCCAGGTACCCTGGGTATGACTGCAACAGGCTCGTAGGAAAAGTACACTTAGCTCACCCAAAGCAGAAAATTGCCTATATTTTTCCAATATTGTTGCCTAGAGTTGCTTAGTAATGCTGCCACGTCTTCTTTCATGACTGCATAACCTGAAACCATTAAATTTTGTTTTTGAAGGAGGACACAGGGAGCACCTAGTATCTCCGTACCCATAAATATAATGGGTGACATCGCCATGAAGTTAATCAGAGCCCCTCTATGCTTCTGTAGAAGAGATTCAAGGAAATGAAAACCAAAGTGCATACAAAATCAACAACCTCTCTATAATTCGACAGTTCCATTGTCTTCTTTCTTTTTTTTTTTTTTTGTTTTTTTGTTTTTTGTTTTTTGTTTTCTATGACTGTCCTATAAGCCAGCACACCTGTACGGAAAGTTCTCTGCAAGCTTTGACATGGCCCTCCTGAGGCTACCATCAGCCTTCTTTAAGTTCATCAGCCACCTTTCTTTTACCATTTTACCGCTGTGATCTATTGGGGGTTAAGAGGCCAGAAGGACACATACAGACTTAACGCGTTCTGAGCAGAAGGGCCACAATGTGGACCCCAAGAACGACCAGGGGGTCTGTGATATGTGCTCTGAGGTCAGACTGACTCCACATTCCCTGACCTCATCACCTCTAGCCTCCATGAGTCCCTGAATGTGTGAGGCCATACGATGACAGTCACGTTCACAGTGAGGTCACATCCCTACATAACAAAAGACACCCCCTAACCCAGGCCCTCCCATCACCAATTTCTTGTTTTGAAAGACAAGCACCATGTGACTGGTCTCCCACACAAGAGAGGGGAAGAGATAGAACAACACAGGGCAGCTGGGGCAAAGGTGAGTTGCGGGGGTTGGGGGGGGAGTGGCCCTTCGGTGGAAAAAGTAATAATACAGTGAATGTGAAAAACCCAATGACAAGGACACAAAGGATAGCGAACACACACACACACACACACACACACAATTACAGGAGAGACTATCTTAATGAGAAAAATAAAGAGGAAGTATATCCCCAACAGAAGAAAAAAACTATCATCAACTTTTTAAAAATACCATGTAATATGTTTTTGTTTCTAAAAATTATAAAACATTTAAAAATGTTGAGTATAAACTATCTTGCCAGAAATGGCAGGCTGTCATAAAAATCTAGATATGAGGCCACACGTCAAGTCTTTTATAACATCTATATTTACTCAGAACTCTTGTCTCGAAAGAAGTTTCTAAAGTTTAATCGTGTGCTTTCCTTCATACTAAGACTACGAAAGGGAAGCAAAACACCCTCCACAGAGTCAACCACTGTGCATAATTTTACTGTCAAAAATGACTGTGTCAGGGCGCCTGGGAGGCTCAGTCATTAAGCCTCTGCCTTTGGCTCAGGTCATGATCCCAGGGTCCTGGGATCGAGCCCCACATCAGGCTCCCTGCTCAGCGGGAAGCCTGCTTCTCCCTCTCTCACTGTGTCTCTCCCTGTCAAATAAATAAATAAAATCTTTAAAAAAAAAAAAAAAAGAGAGAGAGAGAGAGTGTTTTACAAATGTGCATAACCTTTTTTCCTAATGTGTTTTATTTCTCAAAGCATGGAACTTAAGGAAGTTGGATATGCAGCACACGTAAAGGAACAGTGTACCCTCTTGTGCTATCACACAAGTTGTATAATTACTCATTCCCTTGTAAATACCGTGCTTGAAGCCTTCAGAAAACTAGTAAATCTGTACAGAAATTTAAAAAAAAAAATTGACAAAAGGAGATGCTGTTCAACTCGTCATTTTCACAACATTCGTTTTTAGAACCAAACCAATTAAAAAGCAGCAATGCCTTAACATGGATCATCAGTCCATACGAAGGAACGAAGAGAAAAGTGCAGAGACGGGGGAGGAAACCGCCTTCACCCACCGCAGTCTCCACCGAATGCCACTGTCCCACACCCAACGCTCTCCTGTCACTAGAGAGCAGAGTAACCAGTAGCAACTGGGGACCAACGCCTGTCAAGTCACAGAGATCCAAACAAAGAAAATAACCCGGTCAGTTCAGCTAATGGGTCCCAGAGGGAGGAGACGAGGACTTCAAAACATAACTAAGCCAGCCACGGCCGCGGGCTCTGCGCAGGGACCCAGAGCGGGGGTACCGTCCTATCTGGAGATGCCCTCCTCTTCCTCCGCAAGTGACTGAAAGTTGGTGGCCACTGTTGAGGACAAGGGCGAACTCTAACTTTTTTCAATGAAAACTAAGCAGAGGTAGGACCCGCACCCATTCCAAAAAACGAGGTCAACCTTGAAGACACTGTGCCAAGGGAGAGAAAAGGCAGGCACCCAAGGGCAAAGCCTGTGTGATTCCACTCACAGGAGGCACCTAAGCAGGCAGTTTCCTGGAGACAGGAAGTAGGATGGGGGTGGCCAGGGGTGGGGGGAGGGCACGAGGAACTGGTGTGATGGGGACAGAGTTTCAGCTTTCCAAGATGGAGAGTTCTGGAGATGGATGGTGGTGATGGTTGCACAAAGATGTGAACATACTTAAGGCCACCGAGCTGGGACACTCAGAAATGGTAAATGGGGTGAATTTGTTATGTGTATTTTACCATAATTAAAAATTCATGGATTTAGGGGCACCTGGATGGCTCAGTGGGTTAAGCATCTGCCTTTGACTCAGGTCGTGATCTCAGGATCCTGGGATGGAGCCCCGAGTCAAGCACCCTGCTCAGCGGGGAGTCTGTGTCTCCCTCTCCTTCCGCACCTCCCCTTCGCCCCCCGCCGCTAGATGCTCATGCTCTGGCTCACACACGCTCTCCCTCTCTCTCTCAAATGAACAAATAAAAAAATCTTACAAAAATAAAAATTCACTGGGGTGCCTGGGTGGCTCAGTGGGTTAAGCCTCTGCCTTCAGCTCAGGTCATGATCTCAGGGTCCGGGGATCGAACCCCACAATGGGCTCTCTGCTCAGCAGGGAGCCTGCTTCCTCCTCTCTCTCTGCCTGCCTCTCCGCCTACTTGTGATCTCTGTCTGTCAAATAAATCAACAAAATCTTTAAAAAATTTTAAATTAAAAAATATAAATTCATTAATTAAAAAAATAAATAAACAGAATGAGGGGCGCCTAGCTGGCTCCGTCAGGGGAGCAGGTGACTCCTGGTCTCCGGATTGTGAGTTCAAGTTATCAAGTAGAGATAACTTAAAAATTTAAAAAAGAAAAAAAAAATTTAAAAAAGAAATTAAAAATCCTTTTTAAAATAAACAAATAAATATATAAACAAAATGATCACCTTTGGCGGGGACAGGAAATAGCCACCAACCAAAAAAATTCTACAACTAAAGAAATACCTTCAAATAACAAAGAAACAAAAACATCTCCAGACTAACATAAAAATTTTAAAATTAAACTAATTGGATCCCGAAAGTTAAGTGTCAGTCATGTTTTCAGCACAAATCCTGGGTTAAGGAATGCAGACAGCCGTGCTGTGTGTTCACTGTCTAAGGCTCCACACCCACCACCACCCTGCCCACTGTCCCCTTCACCGTCCCTAGCACGATGACTCCCCAGTTGTCCTGCAGATAAGAATCCCTGGGACACAGATTAAATATACAGATTTCCAGGCTTCTCTTCACTCTGGGGGAGCAGGTCTTGGATTAAACCCAGGATCTGGGTTTGTATTAAGCACAACAATGACTCATAACAGAATCCAGTGACCCGCAGCCTAGCATATGACCTGTCCCCTTGCTCTGCTCGGCAAAGAAGCCGAACGGGTCCACGCTCCGGTGGAGGGCCACCCTGCCCTGTCGTGTACACGGAGCTCCTCGCTGCAAGGCCCATAAACACTCGGCAAGGAAAGGCCACGAGCAGACAGCTGCTGTCTGACGGTGGGCCAGCCCCAGCCCCACCTCTGCCACGAGCAAGTAGAGAACTAGACAAAATCATGTGTCCGGGCACCGGTAACAGGCAGTGCAAGACAGATCCCTGGGAGCAGGGACACTCAAAAGGTCAACGCGACCGCTGTCGTGGCTCTTGGCCAGCAGCTCATCTTCCAGCTGTGGCAGGGAGCTGGATGGAGCCCACGCGGGACAGCAGCTCCCACGGAGTTGAGGAGGCAGAGGTGAGGCTGGGCTCGGCCAAACCAGCTGGCACCTCCGAGGATGAATGAAAGGGTCCCCAATGTCCCAGGGCAGGGAAGGGATGCTGGGGCCAAGGCCTTAGCTGAGGGACGGGCTAAAAAGGCCCAGGTCAGCAGAGGCTGAGGCTCACCAGAGAGCTGGCACGAGGAGCAGAACACAGAGCCCTGAAGGTCAAGTTAGGGCACTGGAGTTCTTGCCGGGCCAGAGCGGAGAAACCTTATTAATAAGCGATCAACAAGGCTGGAATACAGCTGAGACACCAGGAAGACCACACCTGAGAAGGAAAGACCATGCGTGGAGCAGGGATTCTCAGCTGGGCCAGTGCTGTCCTACCTCCCAGGGGACACCTGGCACTGTCTGGAGACATTTACTGGTTGTTACAACTCAAAGACGCTACTGGCATCGAGTGGGTAGAGGCCACAGTTGCTGTTCAACATCCCACGATGCATGGGGTCCCCTCCATCCCCCAGCCCCCCAAAAAGAATTACACAGCCCTAAATGCTGGCAGTGCAAAGGCTGAGAATCTCTTCTCTAGAACTGATCTGCTCTAGACTCAACCTAGAAAAGATTACTACCAAGGCCTAACAAGGTCCCACAAAGGACACAGAGCTTGAAGGCTAAAACCTACTAACTGGAAGCTTAGAGAAAATAACCTTAGAATTCCCAAAAGTGTAAGTTAACAAAGGATAAATCAAGCCTACGCCAAGTTAAAAGAGATCAGTTGGTGAGTGACCTATTAATGCAAAATGCAACATTCCTCAAGAGACTATCAGAAGGCAGATCTGCAATGTAGCATTCAAAATGCCCAATAAATTTTGGGTCTGAGACACGCAAAAAGAACAACAACAACAACAAAAAAATAACCCACAGGAAAATCTAAACCATGACAAGAAAGAAAGCAGTCTTCATAATAAAAAGCAAGTCCCCCAAATATATAAATAAGAATTAAAAAGAAAAAACTTTGACACAGACACTGTTTTTTTTTTTTTATTTTATGTTCAAAGAGTTGAAGGGAGATATGTTCAAAGAATTAAAGAGAAATATGAGTAAACAGATCCTTGGCAGAAAAACACCAAACTGTAAAAAGAGCAAAGTGAACATTCTATCATTGAAAAATACAAAACTAGGGAGGGAAAACGCACTAGCTGGTCTTAGTAACAGTTTGAAGATAACAGAAAAGGGAGTCAGGCTGATTAAAAGAAAACTATCCAATCTGAAGAATAGAGAGGAAAAAATGGAATAAAATTTAGGGGGGGAAAAAAAGAGGGAACTCCGAGACACTTTCAGATGTTCTAACATACATGGAATAAGAATCCAAGAAAGAGGAAGAAGGAAATGGATCAGAAGATAATATTGTAAAAGATATAATAGCCAAACATTTCCCAAGTTTTTAGAGAAAGAATAAATTAAAGATCAAAAAGTTCAACAAACCCGAAGAGGCATAATAAATTCAAGGGAAATCACACCCAGGGTTCACTATCAATTTCTGAAAATTTACATTTTCTTTAAAAAGAAAATTTTAAAAAGAAAAATGTCTTTAAATCTGCCAGAGATAACACACAGGAAGACAAAGGCACAAATGAGAGTGAAATCTTACCAAAAACAAGGAAGGGGAGGGTTGGGGTGGCAGGTGATGGACACTGGGGACAGTATGTGCTATGGGGAGTGCTGTGAATTGTGTAAGACTGATGAATCACAGACCTGTACCCCTGAAACAAATACTGCGTTATAGATATTAATTAAAAAAAAAAAAATACCAAGTCAAAAACAAACCACCTGAACCAAGGTTATCTAACACAGGCATTTTCTCCATACTACATGTCATGTTTATTACACAAGACACATCACAGCCTTGCTGGACTCAGGAACACCAGACAAGCACCTTAGCATTCTGGGTGGGGCCATGTAAAACAGCAAAATCACCAACAAGAAGCAAAGAAGAGCAGAAAACAGGCCCTACATATAAACAGCCCATGAGGGGCGCCTGGGTGGCTCAGTGGGTTAAGCCTCTGCCTTCGGCTCAGGCCATGATCTCAGGGTCCTGGGATCGAGCCCTGTATGGGCTCTCTGCTTAGCAGGGAGCCTGCTTCCTCCTCTCTCTCTTTCTGCTTCTCTGCCTACTTGTGATCTCTGTCAAATAAATAAATAAAATCTTAAAAAAAAAAAAAAAAAGCCCGTGAAAAGAACACTGTTTACAGTAGGACCGCTGAAACAAGGCAGCAACCCCAGCTAGGAATATGCGTATCAGAGGATACAAAATTTTAGTGACATTGTGTGTGCCCACGAATGACTGTGAAGGAGCTCCAGGCCTTGATTTGGGGGTTACAAATAAATTCCACAAGCAGGCAATCTGCAAACGCAGAATCTGTGAATAATGAGGGTTTCCTGTACATAAATTCTTGCCAAGACAGATCCACAACAGAGGATAAAAGGAAACTCAGATGTTGGGAGGAAGTCACTCATCTTCAAGTTCAACCAAAGAAAGACAAGTACTCTCAAAAACTATCCTGTGGGGGGCGCCTGGGTGGCTCAGTGGGTTAAGCCGCTGCCTTCAGCTCAGGTCATGATCTCAGGGTCCTGGGATCGAGTCGCACATCGGGCTCTCTGCTCAGCAGGGAGCCTGCTTCTCTCTCTCTCTCTCTCTCTCTCTCTCTCTCTACCAGCCTCTCTACCTACCTGTGATCTCTCTCTGTCAAATAAATAAATAAAATCTTTAAAAAAAAAAAAAAATATCCTGTGGGTAATTCTAAAGAGAGTGAAGAGGAGATTTTAGCCAGAATAAAAAGGATGGTCAGAATGATCCGTTCTGCAAGGAAGACTGCACCAAGGAACAAGGACAGAGAACATGTCCATGAGCTCAAAAGCTGACAGCTCCAGCTTTCCCTGGCGTTCAGAGCAAACCAGCCATCAAGGTTCATTATGGAACTGCCACAGTTCTTCAAACTGGACGCAGAGTCAGGAAACCCACGGCCCATCAGGCTGAAGATCTTAAGAAAAAACCTCTGTGTCGTATGCATTTGGTAATACAAGAAAATCTCTGTACCATCCTGATTACAGAGAAGGCCATCCTGTGCGCCCAGGACTAGAGACCTAGAATATTCAGGCTCACGCGCACCCAAGCCTAAAGCCAAGGTCAAGTTGGCAACTGCGAGATCCGTTTCCACTAGCGATGGGGCTGAAGCTGCCATCTCCCCCCAGTCTGGCCCTGACTGCTCTGCTCTGAGCTGGGAAAGCAGCCCCTTGAGATTTGAAACTGGACATGTCCTGCTTCTTCTGTGGCCTGGACAAGAACAAAGATAGGACAGAAGCCACCAGTCCCACTGCAGAGGTGACAGTAACCCATGCTGGGAATATAACCCATGACAGGCAGTGACTTCCTTAAAATGAGCAAGTGTAATGTTCAAAACATCACTACGGTGAGGAACCTGTGTTCTTCATGTCAATCTGTTGACTTTCCAAAAGACACAGCCTATGTTGCATAATCTCTTTATTTGGTAAAAAGTTAAAAAAAAAAAAATGTCCTATAGATTTGAGGAAACTAAACAGACTCCCACGGGCCGTATCAAGAGACCACCAACCAGAATCACCGATCCAAACAAAATGCCACAGTTCATCCAAACTCCTCTTCATTTAGTCCTCACGTTTCGCAGAAAAACCAATGACCAAGTGGGTAAGTAACATGACGCCGCCACTGTGGGAAAGGGTAGGGCAGTTCCTCAAAATTTACCATCTAGTCCGGTCATGGCACTTTGGGGAAATGTCCCCAGAAAGAGCTGAAAATACAGACTTGAAGAGGGATCTTGCCCTTCCATGTTCACAGCAGCTGTATTCACAATCACCGAAAAGTGGAGGCAAATCTCCCGAATGCCCACTCACAGAGGAATGGGCCCCGTCCATACAGTGGGACAGTCATCGGCCTCGAGAAGGAGTTCAGTTCTGACACAGGCGACAACAGGGATAATGCTTGAAGACATGAGGCTCCGTGATGTGAGCCAGACACAAAAGAAGAAATTCCACATGAATCCACTTATATGAGGTACCTAGGAAAAGGGGACAAATTCGGGGACAGGAAGTAACGCGGGGATGGCGGTGGGGGTAGGGGCCGGGGAGTTCAGTGTCTAGCGTGCACAGAGTCTCAGTCCAGGGAGACCAGAAAGTTCTGGAGATGAATGGTGAGATAGTGGTGACAGCCACACAACGGTGTGAATTTACTTAAATGTCACCGAACAGTCCCCTTAAAGAGTTAAAAGGGTAAATGTGAGGTTATGCGTATTTTACCACCATCAGCCAAACAATAAGTAAATAAATAAATGCTCCGGGCACCTCACTAGCTCAGTTGGTGGAGCGGGCGACGCCAGACCACAGGGTTACGAGTTCAGGCCCTACATTGGGTGCAGAGCTTCCTTAAAAAATAAAAATCTTCAAAAAAAAAAAAAAAAAAAAAGAAAAAAGCTCAAAAGCCAAGTGCAATTTTACCAAAGCGGGGCAAAGGTCAACAAGTCATAAGTCATTTTCTTGTAGGCTACATCCCATGACATCTTGCAATATTACAAACTTCTACTACGAACCCAGCAGCCATTCCAGTGACGACACCCAACCCAGTGCTCTCCCAGAACCGGGGATCAGCAGGTAGGGCCCCAGCCTAAGGCGTGAATGTTCGGAGGGGCCTCTCAGAGCTTCGCTGCAGTGCCAGCTTCTGCCCTAAAGAGTCAGCCCACCTGCGGTGAAGAAGTGTCCTATTTCGTCCCCAGCAGGATTCTAGACACAAGGCAGTGCCTGAGGAGACCTGTGTTTCCCACGTTCCTGGCATTTCAGTTACGCCTATGGTCTGACCCAAGCCAAGTCTTTGTAAGGGGACAATTCTGTCAGGCTAATCAAGCCAGCAAATTAACACCTTTGGGAGATGTTTACAATGTGCCAGATCGGATCAGATTTCCCAAAGGCAAGTTCTAAAACGTTAGTGGGGAGAGGAAGAAAAACAGGTGGAACTATCACCACCTCACCTGGGCAGGAAAGAGCTTTGTGGGACTGAACCATCCCCCCAAACCTGGCTCCCACGATTAAGGTTCTCACAGTAGAGTCCTAGTGAAATTTCCTATTTATTTATGGGAGCGAAGCATGATCTAGCTAATTATATAGAGAAATCAGACCCGTTTCCTAAATGGTAGAAAGAGACGACAAGAGAACAAGCACAAGGAGGAGAAGGACAGCACGAAGACGCCTTGACTGGGGCGGACAGGCAGCGCTAAATATTTCACATCACCCAGGAGGCACCTGAAGGTACATGTCACAGCCTCCACGACAGTGAGAAGCCTCCGGCATGCCCACAATTCCAAGATTAACAGGACTCTGCTCAGAGGAGGAGCTGGAGGAGACATCTTGCGTTTTGCTAAGAAAAGTAGTCCTAAGAAACAGAAGCTCTAGATACGCAGCAACTAGGTTAAAGAAGCAATATTTTAAATTTAAATTGTTTGACTTGAACTTCCAATAAGGATTTTTTTTTTAAAAATAAGAATTGTATATATTGAGCACTGGCTGGCTCAGTCAGAAAAGCATGGGACTCTTGATCTCGGGGTCTTAAATTTGAGCCCACATTGGGTGTAAAGATTACCCCAAAATTAATTAATTAAAAAGTATTGTATATAGTTAAGTCAAATTTTGACAGATATACATTGAAAAATGAGTACTAGAGCCAAGCTAATATATCCATCACTCTACAAGCTTATCCTTCTGTGTGTACGGCAGGAATGCTTAAAATCGAACTCTCCTAGTAAATTTCAAGTATACAGTAGAGTTAAAATGCAGTGTTTTTGTTTTTAAAGCAAACGGCCCAAAATAGAGAGCTATCCAGTTGTCACTTCTTCTGTCTATGGCAACTCCTTGGTAAAGACCCCTGAAAGCCTCACTCCCTCCATGATACTTCAGACCAGGGTGAACTATGGAAGAATTTTATGGCATTTCTCAATAAAAAATGCTGACCACATCAAACCGGGTCTTGTTATTGAAACAGCTACAATGTATACTAAGGGAGAAGAACACGGTGCCTAAACTAGTAACTGAAATGGAAAGCAACATAAAGTACAACATAAGTTCTCTCTAAAATTACTAAAAACAATGCAAAATTTTAAGTTTCATCCCAAACATCAACCATTTTCTTTAATACTATTAAAAACAACCAGGGCGCCTGGGTGGCTCAGTGGGTTAAGTGTCTGCCTTTGGCTCGGGTCATGATCTCAGGATCCTGGGATCGAGCCCCACATCAGGCTCCCTGCCCAGTGGGGAGTCTGCTTCTCCCTCTCCCTCCATCCTTCCCACCCCTCCCCCCCCACTCATTCTCTCCCCCTAAATAAATAAAATCTTAAAAAAAAAAAAAACATAACCACAGAACAGTGAATGTGTCTGACATGGATTCTATATTTTCCTTTAATTAACACAATTACACTGAACAGGGTTAAATGCTTCATTTAAAAAATACAATTATTCCTTTTCTCAAATACAATCTGTTCTCTGAGATTTAATTTTACAGATCCAATTTCACAGACGGTCCCTTGTAAAATGTAATTTTGATGTAAACGAAAGTTTTAATGAACAACAAAAAAATTTCCATAAATACAACTCAGAGATTTAGGCATGACGACACTGGAAATTTCTCATGCCTAAATCAATTTGATCCTTATTTTTGATACTTATTTTTTCATTAGATTCCATTACCTGTAGAGTATTTTGCAACAGCCTGTGGCCAAATGTGATCAAAGGCAGGGGTTGTGATCTATCACAATAGATCAAATGTGATCTATTGATCACAATAGGAAACTTCCATCATGTATCGGTAAAGTTACTTAAAGGGAAAAAAAAAACATTCCCCTGCTATAAATAACAAGCTTCTCTGGTAAGGTATAAATGATTCCGGGGGGCACCTGGGTGGTTCAGTCAGTCAAGAGTGTGACTCCTGATTATGACTCAGGTGCATGACCTCAGGGTCCGTCCTGAGACTGACCCTGCAAGGGGCTCCGCATCTAGTTCCGTGCTGCGCGTGGAGCCTCCCTAGGATTCTCTCTCCCCCTGTGCCCCTCCCCCGCTGAAATAAATACATAAAAACAGAGATCCTTTTTACAAAATGTTTAGTCTACGAACTTTCCCAAAATGCTTTTGATACTTGGGGTGAGGCAGGCGTTCTGACACAAAGTGACACTTACCTTCCGATAAATCATGTGACACATGGCGATGCGCAGCCTCATGCCCGCGCACTGAACGTGGTAGAAGTACAGATGGTGCAGTATGGCCAGGATAAGCGTACAGACAGTCAGCACGGTGGCGTAGATATAGGCTTCGTGCAAAGCCACAGCCTTAGTAGGATCATGGTTTTCAAAGTAATTAATAATTTTCCCCAAAAATATGGGCTGGATTACTTTGGTGCCTTCCTAAAAGGAAAGGAGAAAGCTGTAATTAGAAATACAGGTCCTACCAGTTTTTCTGAAGGTAGCTTTGCGTTTATGACAAGCATGTTAAAAAGGCATTTTAACAAAGTGCTACATTCATCACTAATCCCCAAAGAAAACAGAACTCTTCTTTTATGTAAGACAACCAGATAATAGTTTAACCTTAAGCCAAAATTCTAAGTGCAAAAGCTTTAAAGCTTTAGTTTGCTGTGCTTGGGGTCACTGTGGGTGCTCGATGAATATTGCAACCTGTGTTTAGAACGCTTGGCCCAAGAGGAATAAGGAAAAATGGCAAAAGAAAGGTGTGGTGTGTGCTCGCTCAGAGGTGGGCAGCCCAGCTCACAGGCTCCCTGCTGGGTCTCTGCCATCAACATCCCAGCCCAAAGCAAAGTCCCGAATGGCTCGCTCACGGGAGGTAGGCGCTTACAACCTCCTTTCTGCATTAGAAGGGCTCTGGGGGAACAGAGACACTGGTGCAAACACGGATCTGAGCCCAACCCCAAATTCCACGTGTCAGTAGATCAAAAGAATGGAGTCCAGCCTCCAACGTGGGTTGGAGTAAGGAAACAGGACCAGGCTCAAGAGGCTCCCAAGCTCTCAGTCACAGGGGGCTCTGCTTTCAAAGATATCTATCCCTAGAAGTTGAGCACTGCTGCCTTGGAGTCAAAAATTAAGCTCAGCAGAAGGCAAGCTCAAAATAATGCCATCCATGGTTCACCGTAAGCCATACATCGCAGGTGTTGGTTTTAAAGAATTTTAACAGGAACGCTTCCCTCCCCCAAAGCAAAAAATTAAAATCCTACACCACTGAGTTAAGGAAATGCTGGGGCTTACTTACCTCCCAAATTAAGACGTAAGGAAAGAATTTTTTTTTTTTTTTTTTTTGCCCTAAAACGAAAGGCAAAGAAACGTCAACCCTTGCCCTTCCGTGCCAGATGGCCTTTCTACCCCACAACCTACATCCGCTCTTGTCAGGTACCATCAAAGGATGCCAAACACTCAGTGCAAATACATGTCACCCAAAGTAAACACACAGACCTTCCGCCACACTTCAACTAATGCCAAAAGTTTGGAAATCTTTCAAGAACTCCACTTTGAAACAAACATCTCCTCTTGGGCAACCTGTTCTTATTAACGCAGACGTGGCAACCAACCAACAGGTTCACTTCTGGTGGCTCTCCTCCGTCTGTCCGGAGGAACCCACAGCACAGAAGGGCAAGGGAACCCCGAAAAGCCAAACCCAAGACGCAGGTAACATGCATTTTCTCCTCAACCAACCAGTGCCCCTTCAGGATATTGACAGAAAGCGGTTCCCGTCCCTGAGATGGGTGTGACATTATGAACCCCAACACCACAGACATGCATACACCCGCTGGCAACCTTCACCATCAGCCTCCCCTTTCAGGAGGTCATGGCCCTTTTGTACTACAAGGAAACGCTGCTCACGGAAGACAATCAGATCTCAAGAACACAAAGGCTCACTGTTGCGTGTCCAGCAGGCCCCATCTTTCGTCCCAAGAAGCACTGAGTTTATGAAAGCAACCCGAATATAGCGTCCTGGGATCGAGTCCTGCATGGGGTTCCTTGCTCGGCAGGGAGCCTGCTACTCCCTCTGCCTCTGCCTGCCTCTCTGTCTGCCTGTGCTCTCTCTCTCTCTGATAAATAAATAAATAGAATCTTTTTTAAAAGAATTTTTTTAAATCTTTTCTTAAAGATTTTAAATAAAATCTTAAAAAAAAAAAAAAGAACACAAAATAAAGACAGGGCATTATCACCCAAACACTGGGATTTTTCTGCTAACAGTACTTAATAATCCACCAATCAGACACACTCACTAAAGAGTAATGCCAGCTCGAGACCCCCAACTCCCCACTCATCTGTCCATTCTTGATCCTTACGCTCAACTACGAAGAAATAAAACCAGGAAAATATGTATTATTAAACTTGAAAGTAACCATATTAAAACTTTCTGGAGAGCAGGAGCGAGGTCAAAAACTACGTGAGCAAATACGCCCACCTTTGACAGTCAAGATTCTTCCCACAAACCAGCTGAGAATACGGTCTTTATTATTCCTTCACAAGATTTCTTCTTGATTGTAAAACCATAAGGGGTTGGGTTTTTTTTTTTTTAAGATTTTATTCATTTATTCTACAGAGAGAGAGAGATCACAAGTAGGCAGAGAGAAAAGGGAAAGCAGACTCCCCGCCGAGCAGAGAGTCCAACGCAGGGCTTGATCCCAGGACCCCGAGATCACAACCCAAGCCAAAGGCAGTGGGACTCAACCCACTGAGCCACCCAGGTACCCCAACCATAAGGGGTTTTTAGAAGAGCCCGATATGATACCACAACACGCCTTGGTTCAAGGTCCTACCAGAGTTTCAGAGTCTCTGAAGCAAGTACTTCTTAATGGAGCATTGGGCATTCAGCTCCCTGAAACATCAGACGTCTGAACTCTACTCTTGCTTCTTATTAGGGTAACTTATTACACGGCTAGATGCCACAACTTGCCCCATGTAGTGGAAACATTTCTTACCCAACCCCACCACGCCTGATGTTGGAGAAAAGAAAGCAAGCAGAGGAAACAGAAAGAAGCTATCCGACAAAGAGAAAATGATGGAGTCAAACCTAACAGCCAAAAGGTCGGCCTGTTTAGAACAGTCCCTCCCGACTTCCTGCTTTCTCCCATAAGAGCGTTGGGCAGAATGGCCTACGATTTAGCCAGAGCTTGCTTGTCCCAGAATGCAACGGGTTGCCATTCCTGAATAAATCTGTTTTTGCTGGTAATGTAAGTGGGAAGTTCTATGTGTAAGGTTAACAGGGGAAAAGCAGTGAATGAACAGAGGAAAGATGAGAACCCCCACATTCTGCGACTGTCCAGTCAATTAACAGCTCTTGCGCAATGATCACAAACAGACAGGAGGTACCTAATCAGCGAGGCCCACCAGCAGACCTACCAAATCAATCAGCAAAGGAGAAGGGAAGGGGGGAAAAACCGAGTCGGACCCAGGTTCTAGATCTACCCAGAAGAACATGTTCCATGACTCGGGGCCTAAGGTACGGGCCACGTCCTGACTATGGGAATCTCTCCAGGACAAACAACTTGGAGTCGAGTATTTAATTTGAAAAAAATAAATAAAATTATAGTGAGAGAGAATGGAAAGGAACCCAGACAACCACTGCCAACCAAATGCACCTGATCTGGATATGGATTCAAACAGCAAGGGGAAAAAAGAAAAGAAAAGAAAAGGGAAAAGAAAAGAAAGAAAGGTGAGCTAGATACTGACGGTTTCTAGGATCAGTGTTAATATTTATGCATAATAATAGCTTTAGATTATATAGTGGAAAGAGTCCGTTTAAAGACACATACTAAAATACAGATGAAGGGGCGCCTGGGTGGCTCAGTTGTTAAGCATCTGCCTTTGGCTCAGGTCATGATCCCTAGGTCCTGGGATTGAGCCCCGCATCAGGCTCCTTGCTCAGCGGGAAGCCTGCTTCTCTCTCTCTCACTCCCCCTGCTCATGTTCCCTCTATCTGTGTGTCTCTCTCTGTCAAACATATAAATAAAATCTTTAAAAAAATAAAATAAAATGACATCGAGATAAAATGATGCAGCACTTAAGAACTACTTGACAATACTCTTGGGAAGCATGAGAGTGAGTGGGGTATAGAAGGGTCAAGACCGGTCATGGGCTGATACCCACTGAGGCTGGCTTAGGGGGACAGGCAAGCTTAATCCGCAGGGGAGGAAGAGCCATTTCCCCTCAACCCTTCTGAGCTAAGGACTGAGAACCTCTGTAATAAGAGACAAATTCACAGGAGAGAAACAAACACAAGTTTATCAACAGGTGTACCTCTGGCTCTGGAGAGCCCCAGGAAAACGGAGTAACCCCTGGGGCCAGAGCCACCGCCATGGGTGTGTTTAACCCAAAAATCATGGGAAACAGGGAAGGCTGACTGTGCTGACTGAGCTCTCTGCTGACAGGACTCTCTTGGGATTCAGAGCCACCGTCGTCTGCCTGGCACAAAGAGGGAGACATTCTTACAAACGTAGGTCTCCTTTATAAAACTAACTGTCCCTTACAGAAAGGTAAAGGGACAACACCCCTTGGTTCTGCTCCGTTTTCAGAATTTCTGTGACTGATGCTTCTCAAAACCAATCCTCTCAGGGGCACCTGGCTGGCTCCGTAGGTGGAACATGAGACTCTTGGCCTCAGGGTTGTGAGTTCGGGCCCCACACTGGGCATGGAGCCCAGTTTAAAAAAAACAAAACTTGTTTAATAAGCACAAAATAATCTGTAGCCCAAAGTGGCATATTCTGGGAAGGCATACTCTGCTATCCTTCCATCATATTCTAGGTTTGTATTTTTAAGTGTTCCTAAAAAGTGACGGGGGCAGTGGGGGAGAAACCGAGTGTGTGAACACGTACGAAGCAGTGGACACGGTAGCACAGAACCGCTGTCAGAGAAAAAACACCTCCTCTCAGCTCTCTGCCCATCGTGGGCAGTGGCCCTGGCAGAAGAAGGAGTCAGGGCAGAAGGCAACAGGCACCCGTCGGGCAGTCGGAACACTTTGCTTCAGAAACCAGGCCGGTGACTTGCATGTCCCATGACCTAAGACCACCCATGCCCTCCTGTGCCGCCGTATCTTTATCCTTGGAAATTCCTGCCTGGTGCACCTCCGAGGGATCCTGAGACAGGTAGATGGGATGCACGAGCCCACGGTGTCGGAACACCAGCACCGCAGTCCGTACAAACTAAGCTCACGCTCACTGTAGGCGAGTCCCAAGATGAGGCCCAGTCCACGCTTCAGGCAGAGGCCGGTTTTGCACACGGCTTGGAAAACCCACCGCTCCCCGACAGGCAACCATCGGAGAACAGGAGCTCTGGAGAAAAGTTGCTCATAAAGCCAACTTTTCTAAGGAGTTGCCAGAAGTTTTTTGGTTTTTTGGTTTGGTTTTTTGTTTGTTTGTTTTTTTAATTTAACCATTTTGAATGGTTAAATGCAACCAGCAGCCACTCCTCAGCCCTCTGGGTTAGAGAGAGGGGAAGGGGGTCTGGAACCCAGGAGGGACGGAAAGCCACAAAGGCCTGGGACAGCACTCAAGCAATCAGCCTTGAGGAGAAGCACAAATGACATGGGGCGGGGGGTGGAGACACGACTCTAAAGGATTTGGTTTACTTCTTGCCCAGCAGCTAAGTTCCAGCCCGCAGATGAAGACAAACCTTTGCCTCTCTGCAGCCTCTACCTGGACCAGAAACCACTGGCAAAAGTGGCCCCAGACAAAGGCCAAGTCACTGTCACAGAGAAAGGCCCAGGCTGTGTGGGGAGGGAGTCTCTGCTGCTGTCTGCCCGGTAAAGAGCCTTCAGGCGCCTCCTCCCCACCCCCACGGCTCTGGGCAGGAGGACCCTTGCTCTGTCCCCACGGAGATGCACACAGGGGCCGGGCACCCAGGGAGCCTGCCGGCTGCTCCAGCCCCGTTGGTGCCCGCCCGCAGGAACGCCCCCGCATTCAACATCGGCTCAGAGCTTGTTCTTGCGAGCCACACAGGCGTTCAGTTCTCACAGGACGGAGATGTTCACTCCTTTGAAATCCAACCTTCAAAGCCTCGCCCCCGCCAGCATCGCCCTGCCTCTCCCCACTGGCGGCTGCCAGGAGCACCCTGGGAAGGCCCTGCCCATGCGTTGCTTGGGAACACTCCGGTGCTTGCAAACTGCGGATAACCCGCGAGCTGCAAGCTTTTGAGAAAATCCTACCGCTGAGTTTAGATCTTCCACTACCTAAAATACGAAGGCCAACAAGCAGCAGGAAAGATCACAAAATGGGAAACTGCTTCATTAAATCAACTATTACACTAGCCCGCAACCCATGAAATGCGGAAACTACCTTTAACCACTGAAAACCCGGAACGGCACCTCAGAGTGATTCTGAACTGCAACAGAGCCTTACCAGCTCCAGTGTACAAAATCATTTCTCATGTCTCCAAAACAGCATTGTGCCAACAGGCAAGTCTAGAAAAACCAGAGTAATTTTGTTGGATTTCAGACTTCTTTTGCTGCCAGAAAAAATTCAAGGTTTAGGGGCACTTGGGTGGTTCAGTCTGTTAAGCGTCTGCCTTCAGCTCAGGTCGTGATCCCAGGGTCCTGGGATCGAGTCCCACATGGGGCTCCCTGCTTCTCCCTCTCCCACACCCCCTGCTTGTGTTCCCTCTTTCGCTGTGTCTCTCTTTGTCAAATAAATAAATTAAATATTTTTTTAAAAAATTTTTTAATTAAAAAACAAATTCAAGGTTTACTTCTGGTTGCACTCTCACACCGTGGGCTACCAGAGTGCCAGCCACCGAAACGCAGAGCCCTGGTATCCTCTCAAAGACACAATGAGGGGGCGCCTGGGTGGCTCAGTGGGTTAAAGCCTCTGCCTTCGGCTCAGGTCATGATCTCAGGGTCCTGGAATGGAGCCCCACATCGGGCTCTCTGCTCAGCGGGGAGCCTGCTTCCTCCTCTCTCTCTGCCTGCCTCTCTGCCTACTTGTGATCTCTGTCTGTCAAATAAATAAATCTTTAAAAATAAATAAATAAATAAAGACACAATGGGAACACCCAGCACGGCCACCATCTCATTTTCTAGTGGAAACCACCAAGATACTGGCTGCGTCACAGCACAAAGCGGTGAGTGTCCTCCGGGTAGGAGCCCAGCATCCCCACACCGGGTGTCTGTGCCCTCCACCCTGCTGGGTTCCACCCCAGACTGTCACTGTGTGGCCCCAGGCCGGCAGCACGCCCTGCGTCTGGGGGCTTGCCCACACACTGGTGACCTGGGGTCCTCATCCTTACCCAGCAAGTGCAAACCCACGCAAGACCTGCAGCCACCATCTCTCCTCGGAGAGCCAGGGGCACCTGCGAGTCACAACAGAGAGAGCTCCGCCTCTGCCTGGATCACCGGAGTCCCACCAGAGGCCCCAGGCTTCCTCCTGGTCAGTCTCCAGGAGCTCATCGAGAACGGGGTCTTCCGCACATGGGGGGCTGTTTACGAACTCGGGCACCAGGGCGGCCCCACGGCGGCCCCACCTGCATCCACAAAGGGACGGTCAAGAGTAGAAGGTGACCTTCTGAAGTCTCCGGGCCCACTTAAAGATCCCGCGGGGGTCCGCCCTAGCCACCTCCAGCGGCCAGGAGACACCGACACCAGAGCTCTGCCCAAATTTACTGTCCCGGTCTGACTTCCTGCCCAGGGAGTTCTTAGCATCCTACGTTCATGCAAGAGCCAAGTTCAAGATGCACGTGTCGGAGACCCTGCAGTCTGAGCTCTCGGCAAGCCTTCCTGCCACCGGGTGAGCTACCAGTCATGGACGCGGTCAGGCTCGTGGTCTAGAGTCGGAGCACCCGCGGCGCAGCTCTGTCCTCCGTGCTCTGTGGGACCCCGGGCACTCCCTGGAACGACCTGGCATTACGCAGCCTCGTTCCTCCAGTGCGGATAAAAGCGATACTCACCCTCTCATCTGAGCTGCCCAAAGGAATGAAAGTATTACCACATGTAGATCTTTTTTTTTTTTTTAAGATTTTTTAAAGTTATTTATTTGAGAGAGAGAGAGAGCAAGCATAAACCCAAGCAGGGGGAGATGGAGAGGGAGAAACAGATCCCTGCTGAGCAGGAAGGCCAATGCAGGGCTCAAGCCCAGGACCCTGCAATCATGACCTAAGCCGAAGGCAGATGTTTGACCTGTGGAGTCAGCCGGGCTGCCCCCTTGCAGCAGTTTCTGAGCTTTCTCAAGTACTCATTACTACACTACTACTATTACTACAGCCCTACACCACTGCCAGTACTGCTGTGGCCCCTGCCGCCACCACCAGGAGAACGAGCCCCTGCCGAAATTGCTACTAATAGTGCTATTACCACTCGTAGGAACTACTACTGTTGTTGCCGTGACTACAGAATACGAGCCTCTGCAGCCGCCAGCAACACTACCACCGAGTATGTCTCTACCGCCTCTGCAGCTGGCAGTAGTAGTAATACTACACTAAGTAGAGTATACATACACGGAGTGTAGTGCAGTGTAATACACGTAGGTAGCGGCCCACAACAGCGAGGAATCCCAGAAGCTCAGTCCAAACGCGGCCACAAGGGCCACCCTTTGAGAGCCGCCACCTTCAGCTTCTTCAGCCCTGGGCAGCAAACAGAAAGAAGAGAACCAGAGGCCGCAGAGGCAGGCCTGCTCCAGATACGATCCAGCACCAAACCCCAAGGACGCGGGTCCCTGCCCACGCCCAAGCAGACACGGTACATGGGCCCGCAGGCACGTGCCCAGGCTCCGAGGCCGCGCAACAAGCCGACTCCACGGGCACTCTGCTCTGGAAGGTCAGCAGCCACATCTCCTCGGAAATGCCGCACCCACCGGCCACAATAAACCCCAGCTTGTCACCCTGTGCATTTCGAATGGAGACCTATAGAGACGGCATAGAAACACCATCACTGGGACATCAGTACACAGGTCAAAGCCAGGCTGGGACAGCTTCAGGGTGTCCTGTCCCCTCTCCCACCCCCACCCCCGCCCCCAGACAGTCCTGCTGCTTTGCGTCTCCACCCGGCCCATCACAAGCCACGGCAGATCTAGGTGCTGCTGGGTGTCCCAGGTATTTGCCCCCACCCTCTGGCCAACCCCCTTTGTCACCCAGGGCAACTTCACTCTCCCAGAACCACCCGTCCCCTGTCGGCTGACAGACTGGTTGGCTGCAGTTACACAGGGCAGGGATCACGCACCTCCCCACCGCTCTCCCATACAACAGAGCCTTTAACCAGACAAACCAGCCAGCCCACCCACCTCACGCCCAACAAAACACACTTAGGACAACTCACCGCCCTTCTCCACCTAAAACCACCTTTTCACGGCAACCGCAACTCCCGCCCCTACGACTCTCCTACACTCACAGGCTCATCAACATCCCTAGGGCAGGATGACGGTGCGACAGAGAGCGGGGCCAGCCAGGTGGAGCGGAGGCACCCTTCCAGCAGCCCACAGCCCAGACCAGTAGGCGCTCACGGCTCTCACTGGCACTATGCCCGGGAGAACACGATTTTGCTGGATAAGCCTGACTGAGGCCCATCGGGCTAATGGAGTCACCGACCTCCTGGCTTTTTGCCTTCGCTTTTCCATTCCAGATCACTCCTAGAGTAGCTGCCGTGCCACGCTACCAAAGCTCCCCCTTCTAAGCAGCGATCCACACCAATAGTCAGCGACAGGAAACCAGAATAGGGTGGGGCCCGAAGCCTCCAGAATTCATGGAGCCAGAGCTCCTCCACCGAGGGGGTTTTGGCTCAGAGCACGTGTCCAGCTGGAAAGGGGGGCAGCCCAGAGAACAAGGCACCCTTGAGAGCTCTAACCAGCTCTAGCCCAGACACAGGGCCTGGGGTTCTGATCCCCTGGAAAGGGAAACACAAGAAAACCTGCTTGGGGAAAGCATTTATCAGATTTGGCCTGGTCAAGTTCACTGTAATTTGCTAAACACCTAATAAACTGTTTCATGTTATTCTGGGCTCTGACCCAAATTCACTTCCTCCAAATCAGAGGGCACATATTCCTTGAGGTTGAGGAGTCTTCTCTGGGTCAAGGGCCACTCTTTTTTTTTTTTTAAGACTTTATTAATTTCTTTGACGGAGAAGGATACAGTGAGAGAGGGAACACAAGCAGGGGCAGTGGGAGAGGGAGAAGCAGGCTCCCCGCTGAGCAGAGAACCAGTTGCGGGGCTCGATCCCCAGAACCCTGAGCTCATGACCTGAGCCAAAGGCAGAGGCTTAACCATCTGAGCCAGCCAGGCAACGATCTCTCTTAGCATTTATAACATTTACTGAGAGCCAACAGCATCCTAACAGGGCATAAAACTTCTGGGCCCCATCCTCCAACAATACGGCCTTTGAATTCGTTAAAAGAAAAATAGTAATGCCTCCCGCCCCCCGAGTATCCACCCATCCTGAAGATGAGCACAACGGCTGAGCCACGGGCATCACATTGCCTAGATGTGCGCTCTCCTCAGACATTGAAGTCACTTGCCTCTGTCCCCTAGTGTGCCGCCCACCTCAGTGCCCACCCACACGAGGAAAACAACACATGGGCCCATGAAAGCTTCTACCTCAATGAGCGTAAAAACTCCCAGAACTGCATAGGATTTCCAGTAACACTTTATGATGGCTTTCGTTAAAGAAGGCTTCCGTGCGTCTTTCTCAGCTCTGGAAACTTCTTTATCCCAGCACCTGCGAGGAGAAACACCAAGCGCGATGAGAAACAGCTCCTCTAACCAGAAGGCAGAACAGAGGAGGCGGCTGACGGGCCCGGGGGGCTGCCTCCCTCGCCCTGGATAACTGTTTGCAGGCCCCCGCCCCCACCATGAAAGACTCGTGAGGCGGAATCTGAAACACCAGAAAAAACATGCCTTGAGGGGAAAAGTTCCAGTCTCAGGAAACAAGTCGCGGCCAAGCGTGGCTGGACTAACAGCGCCAGGCGCAGGCCAGGAAGCCAGACGGGCGCACAGACGGCCTCCTCCGGCGAGACCGTCTCCGGGGACAGAGCCTGGCGTCCAGGGCCTTTGAGGCTGGCAAGCTGCACGCCACAAAAGCACAGGAAAGACAGGTCATCCCCGGAGCCACCAAAGGAGGCTAAGTCCAGGGACAGCCTAGGGGGAGGGCAGGGCACAACAGGAGAGAAGGAGGCTCCAGAAGGGCCTAGGGGAAGGCAGAAACCTTCTCAAACCATGAGACACACACTTAGGAGAAATTCTCACTCCTCCATACCCTTCTGCTTCCCGCCTGGGGCTTACCCTTGCAACTCCTCTCCCAGATGCTTGGAGCGATCTTCGGGAAGCACCGAATACATGTCATCTTCCTCTAACCTCCGTTTGTGCCCAATTTTAAACAAGGGGTTCAGCCACCTGTGAAGAATTAAGACAAATTAGGCATCTGTCTAATTAGAATCCCACATTCATGGGGTTAAAAAAAAAGTCTATAAAACAAAATAGCATATGATTTCACTTCTGTGTAGAATCTAAAAAACACTGGAAACAGATCCATAAATACAGAAAACAAACTGATGTTGTTGGGGGGGGAGGGGAGTGTGCAACATAGAGGGTTCGGGGAAGGGGGACAGGCTTCCAGTTACGGAGCACGAGTAAGTCACAGGGAGGAAAGGCACAGCACAGGGAATCAAGTCAGCAGTGTTGTAATTGTGGTGTGTGGTGGCAGACGGCAGCCACAGCTGGGGCGAGCACAGCACAACCCACGGAGTTGACAAAGGGCAACATGGCACAGCTGAAATGAATGTGACATTGTAGGACAACTACATTTCAGTTTTTTGAAGGTCTACATTAGAGATATTGGGAGGGAATGAATATGTGCTTACACACACACACACGCAAACAAAGCTCTACCCACTTGAGAAGTCCCAGAAGCAGGGACATACCAGAAGTAAAAAGTATACCCTATAACCCAGCAATTGAACTACTGGGTATTTACCCCAAAGATACAGATGTAGTGAAAAGAAGGGCCATCGGTACCCCAATGTTCATAGCGGCAATGGCCACGATAGCCAAAGTGTAGAAGGAGCCGAGACGCCCTCCAACAGACAAATGGATAAAGAGGATGTGGTCTATATACACAATGGAATATTCCTCAGCCATCAGAAAGGATGGATACCCAGCTTTTCCATCAACGTGGACAGGACTGGAGGAGATTATGCTGAGTAAGATAAGTCAAGCAGAGAAAGTCAATTATCATATGGTTTCACTTACTTGTGGAGCATAAGGAATAACATGGAGGACATTGGGAGATAGAGAGGAGAAGTGAGTTGGGGGAAATCGGAGAGGGAGACAAACCATCACAGACTGTGGACTCTGAGAAACAAACAGAGTTTGTTTCGAGGGGAAGGGGTGGGGGGATGGTTGGCCGAGGTATGCATATCAAGAGGAGGGCTCATATTGCGTGGAGCATGGGGTGTTCTACACAAACAATGAATCTTGGAACACGACATCAAAAACTAATGATGTACTGTATGGTGACTAACATAACACAATAAAAAATAATATAGGAGTGCCTGGGTGGCTCGGTGGGTTAAAGCCTCTGCCTTCGGCTCAGGTCATGATCTCAGGGTCCTGGGATCGAGCCCTGCATCGGGCTCTCTGCTCAGTGGGGAGCCTGCTTCCCCCTCTCTCTGCCTGCCTCTCTGCCTACTTGTGGTCTGTCTCTGTCAAAGAAATAAATAAAAATCTTTAAAAAAAAAAAATATATATATATATACACACACACACACATATGTGTATGTATGTATGTATTCTGGGGCCTAAATCTTGGATTTTTTTTTTTTTTTTTTACCATACATAGTTTCAAAAAAAGCCATCCAGGCCCAGGCGCCCCCTGTTGTTGTCCTTTTAAAGCCACCTAGTTGCTCCTTCCACTTTCAAATCCCGACAACCGCTAATCCATTTTCCGATGGAACTAGAGCGTATCATGCTTAGCGAAATAAGTCAAACGGAGAAAGACAACTATCATATGATCTCCCTGATATGAGGAAGTGGTGATGCAACATGGGGGCTTAAGGGGGTAGGAGAAGAATCAATGAAACAAGATGGGATTGGGAGGGAGACAAACCATAAGTGACTCTTAATCTCACAAAACAAACTGAGGATTGCTGGGGGGCGGGGGGTTGGGAGAAGGGGGGTGGGGTTATGGACATTGGGGAGGGTATGTGCTATGGTGAGTGCTGTGAAGTGTGTAAACCTGGCAATGCACAGACCTGTACCCCTGGGGATACAAATATATATGTTTATAAAAAATAAAAAATTAAAAAACAAAACAAAAAAAATCCCAAAGGTTACATATTATATGATCTCATTTATATAACACTTTATTTGGAAAAATTTGTAGAAAAAAAGTTTTTCTTATGATGAGAACTCTTAAAAGCTACTCTTAGCAACTTTCAAATACACAATACAGAATTATTAACTATCGTCAGCATGTCATCCATGACATGACCGCAACTTAATTTCGTAACTAGATGTTTGAGCCTTTCGGCCCCCTTCACCCAGATCTGAGTACTTTCCTACCTTTCTTCCCTAAGTAAGGAACCAGGTCTCCTAAAAATGTCCGATTCCAAGGTTGGGGAGGTTTATGAGCACCCCTAACAATTAGCTTTCCTAACTGTAATTTAAATGCCTGACATTAACCTTTTGATTGCTGGGGCAGCCACTTCAAAGATGTCCGTCTCTCCAAGGAAGACATTGCCAGCCATACGAAATAAAGAGCCAGGCCACCCGGACAGTAGCTAGTGGTCCCTCCTCTTTTAAGATGCTCACGTTCACCTAGATAACTGACCCTCTGGCCACTGGCTTTTCCATTCCTGGGCTTTAATTCCCTCTTACGTTTTAAATTCACCAATAAGGGGGTGCCTGGGTGGCTCAGTGGGTTAAAGCCTCTGCTTTCGGCTCAGGTCATGATCCCAGGGTCCTGGGATCGAGCCCCGCATCGGGCTCTATGCTCCGCGAGAAGCCTGCTTCCTCCTCTCTCTGCCTGCCTCTCTGCTTACCTGTGATTTCTGTCAAATAAATAAATAAAATCTTTAAAAATAAATAAATAAATAAATAAATAAATTCACCAATAAAGAGTGAACTCATGAAACTCCAGACACCCCACTCCTCGACAGAAGGAGTAAAGGCAGAAGCCCAGGGGTGCTTGGGTGGGTCCGTCGTTAAACGTGTCTGACTTCAGCTCTTGTCACGGTCCCAGAGTCCTGGGATGGAGCCCCGCATTGGGCTCCCTGCTCAGCGGGAAGCCTGCTTCTTCCTCTCCCACGCCCCCTGCTTGCATTCCTCTCTCACTGCCCCTCTCCCTGTGTCAAATAAATAAATAAATGAAATCTTTAAAGGCAGAAGCCCAGATCCCAGTGTGTGTGCGTGCATGCTTGTGCCCCCAGCACCTGGCCCATGCGGGCCCCAGGCACGCTCCAGGCACGCCCTGCACCCTGTAGGACCCATGAGTAATAGACCTTCTCTTTTCTAAAGTTCCCTAAAGGCCGTTGCTGAGACTTGACTTGCAACCCCAGGAAACCGCAAGGGCTGGTCTGGCCACTGGCATAGCTGCTAGAGCAAAACGCCTACAGGGCCTGGTGCAAAGTGCCCCCAGGGGCGAGCAGGGTCCAAGTCATTCCTAGAGACAGCGCCTCTTCCACAGGCTGACACCAACACAGGACGGGCAGAGAGAAGTATAAGACGGGCCTGGAACATCGCACACCATAAAACAAGGAAGCACTCTGGGAATCACAAGGATGTGCCCGAAGGCCAGAGGAGACAGCTCGAAGGGCTCTAGCCAGACAAAGCCGGGATACTTCCAGCATCAAATAAATAAATAGCAATGAGCCACACCATTAAGGAACAGAAGAATCCGTGAATCCTTACTGCCACACAAACGGGAGGGACGGAAAATTCTAGAATGCAAATACAGAAGGAACCGCGGAATTAGGGAATGACTGATGAAGTTAAAACTCATGGGTCAACGCATGATGTGCATCACGGTATTTATATAATTTCAATGAGCTCTACAAGTTACTAATTATGAAAAGCAAACAACGGTACCAGAGATCCACAGAGCCCTACACAGATGGCTTATATGTTCCGGAAATGACAATAATGAATGCAGAGACAGCCCAGCAGTAAAAAGTATCTCACCGATGTTGCCAGTAAGGACATTCCAGAGGCCAGGCGACAACCCGGGAAAGTAGACTCCTTCCTATTTCTCTTATTCAGGGCCTTATCCCTAGCACAATACCGAACACCAGCAATGAAGGGCGGCTCAGGAATGTTTTGCTGTTGTAACAATGAATTCCATGAATCACAAAGAAAGCAAAGAGAAACTGAGCTTCACGTTTTGCTATGGTAGCTTGGTGCCTCTGAAGAACCCCAGTCCAGGAGGTGAAGGCTGGGCTCTAGCCCCAGCAACGGTACTGGGGACCCCGCGGTCCCGGACCGTTCCCCGCTCCAAGGTCAGGAGCTCCACGACTGGTCAGCCAACACCTCTGCATCTGTTTCCCTCCCAGACAAAAGCATCAATCCGTGTGAGCTTTCCCACCAAAGAGGTTTGAACCGTACCGGGTGGTTTTCCCTGTGGAAAACGCTGAGGCAGTTAGCAGTGGGACGCACCCAGATGATAACACCCTGCCCTAAAATTCTGCTGGCAGAGGACAAAATGCTCATCACTGGAGAAAAGGAAATCAAAACCCCAGTGAGACAGAACCTCACACACAGGAGCATGGCCACTATCAAAAAAGAAATACATAACGAGTTTGGCGAGGGTGTGGCAGAGCCCTTGCCTGCGGCCATTGGGAAATGCAAAATGGTGCCACCGCCAAGGACAGACGTCACGATTCCACGTACTCGAGGTCCTTAGTCCAATGCAGACAGCATTAGAAACGGGGACGCCGTGCTTAATGAAACACTGATGCAAGATGAAAAGGGTCCCGGAGACGGGCTGCGCAACAACATGAGCGAGCTTACCACCCCAACCGTGCACTTCTAAATGGTTAAGATGGTAAACCATATGTTATCTGTATTTTACCACCATTTTTTAGAAGTTAATGAGAAAAAAAAATTCTGCCGGATGTGCTGTAGGTGAACCTCGACTGTGCCAACTTTCTCATTGTATGACCTTGAACTAGCCATCGGACCCCTCAGTACTGACCTCCGGCAAACAGGGAGAACACCACGTGAGGCTGCTCTGGTCCCTGCAAAGACCCACCAAATACCAGCCTTGACTACGACAAAGCTCTTAGGAAATCACATCACATTAGAGCCCCTTTAAAAGGCCCTAATAACTTAGATGAAGTCACTCAATTAAGAAAACTTCTTTTACCCCAGCTCTTGATTTAAAGACCCTCCCCACCCCCTTCAGTGCCCGAATCCCAAAAAGCCAGGCTGAGCGCCACAGACACCAACAAGGGGTTTTCTTTTTTTCTGACGGTTTTCTTTTCCATCCGATGGCGAGCCTACTTTGTGCTACCAGCTAGGTAAGGACCTGGACGCGTAGACCTGAGTCAAAGACCTCTGACTCCCAATGTACCCCCAGGGCTACTCAGTCGACAATTCCAGACCACCGGATGAGCCATCTTGCAACTCAGCTCTGCCCCAAGGCCCTTCCTTTCCCTCCCAGCTTCCTCGCTCTCCTTCCTGCCTCCGGCAGAGCCCTGAACACAGCAGGGACATTTCCTCCAGTCCCAGACTTGCAGGACTGTCAGCCCCTCGGGGCAACGACGACTCACATACCACTGGCCACCTGCATGACCACACACAGAGCCTGGGCACAGGTGCACGGGAAGGCACCTGTTGCAAGGTCAGAACAGCGCCCCCTGCAGGTGAGCTATCCTCAAAACGGGCCACTCCCCCAGCTCACTCGGCTCCCTCCATCCCCGTCCAAGCTGTGGACTCTGCAGAGGCTTCCGACCTCCACTGTGGAGCTTCCAGGGCTCACTGGCTGGCCTTCCTGTATTCCTCCTCTCCTACCAACTGACCCAACACCTCTTCGTCCTTGTGCTCTCGTCCCCCCACACCTCCCCGCACCACCACCAACCCGAGACCGTACAACCATCACGCATGGATTACCGTCCTAATTCCCTTCTATAAAAAAAAAAATCTTTCACACAATTCAGTACCAGTAAGAAGAATCACGAGGAAGCCACTGCTCCTGCAGACCAGCTTCCCCAAGACTGGGAAGAGATTAAAGCACCACTGGCCGGAACTAGCAAGGACGAGACAAGCAGCGGGTGATGCCCTATGAAGTCATGAGAGCGAGCCCGGCCGGCGCTAGCCACACGATCCAACCATCCCCAAGATCCCCTTCTGAGCCCGAGCGTGCCTGGTGCTGCCTCTTCCCTGATTATCTGGCCAACGGGCCGGTTCAGTGAAACAGGCACTTCTGTTTCCAAACTGTTGAACCACATCTCCCATAAAGGAGGACACTTTGTCCCCATAAAGGAAGCTCTTCCTTCCAAGCCACCACCTACAGTCCGGCCCCTGGCCCCTGGCCCCAGCCCTCCCTTCCAACCCTCCCCAAAGCTCTCTGCAACTCCTGCCTTTGACTGGCAAACTGCCCTGTGCCCTCAGCTCTGCCCTCTAAGCAGAGCCCTGGCTGGCCCCTGGGGACACAGCTTCCTCGCAGCCTCACAATGGCCCTGCAGTTTTCCAACTCCATTTTCTAGCCCCATGCTCTTCCTGTGCCCCCGAGCTGTCTACACCCCCCACACCTATTACTGCTACATCAGACACATTCTGTCACTCTGTCATTCCTTGGGACTTCAGCAGAGCACATTCCCCCCACCAACTCCTTGCATCATTCTAAGTGATGTTCACACTGAACACAAAGAGCACCCCAAACCGCAGCTGCTCACATTCTTGATCCTTCTGGAACCTTCCTGCCTCTCAATCTTTTTTTTTATTTTTTAAGATTTTATTTATTTATTTGACAGAGAGAGACATAGCGAGAGGGAACACAAGCAGGGGGAGTGGGAGAGGGAGAAGCAGGCTTCCCAATGAACAGAGAGCCCGATGTGGGGCTCAATCCCAGGACCCTGGAATCATGACCTGAGCCGAAGGCAGATGCTCAATGACTGAGCCACCCAGGCGCCCCTGCCTCTCACTCCTCTTATTAACACATCAAGGATGGTCTTTCGGACCTCTACGGGGGTCACCGATGGCTGTGCTCCCTCACCTGACATCCCCTTACTCACTCTGCAAGCCAACGACTGGAGGGCAGCCTCGTGCTCCCTAGGGGACAGCTGTCCATCCCCGGCCTTCCAGTACCACCCAACTGCTGACAGCCAGGCCCTTCCCACCACACCCCAGTTTTCTACAGCAAAGCATCTACTTGTGGCCTCCTGTCGGATGCCAAGAGGCAGCCCCTCTAACTCCCACAATGGAACTCCCGACTTCCCTGCCGAACCTGTCTTCCCCCGCTCTCTAAGTGTCAACCTCAAAGAGCCCACCGCTCAGACCGGAAACCCAGTCGTCCCCGGATGCCTCCCTTCCCCTCAGCCAACCCATCAAGTCAACCCACCAGCTCGGCCCCCCGCGGACCTGCTGACCCCACCTGCCTGTCTCATTGAACCACAGCGGCTCACTGGCTCGCCTGCTCGCACTCTTGGTTTCCGGGTCCTTCCACAGAAAAGCCAGAATGACTTCTTAAAAACACAAGGCCATGTGATTCCCGTGCAGCAGAATGATGCCCGACCTCCTCACGGGGTCACGTGTGCCCGGGGCCCTCCCAGCTCACCGGCCGCATCTCCCACCCGGGCTCCCCCAGGTCAGTGTTCCGCCTGCGGTGGTCCCAAGTCCCTGCTGGCCGCTCCCTTTCCTGAGAACAAACACTCTTCCCCATTTGCTCCCACGATGGCACCTTCTCTTCTCCTCCAGGTCCCAAACTCCCGGTCACCCCCACAGCAAGGCCGAGGCTACCTGCTCTTCAAAAACCAAACACACCCCGATTCCCCACTTTGTTTCCCTCTTCTTTCTTACCCCTTTACTACAGTATATATGTTCAGAGAAAAAAAATCCACTTTTTCTGTCTCTTCTAGAACAAGAGCTCCATGAGGGCAGGCCACCGTCTTTCTAGGGTATTCCCCGTGCCTGGCCCAGAGTGGGTCAGTCTGCACGGCTCTCCCCTGGGTAAGAAGCAGGGACAGAGGACACTCAGACACCCCTCTGTGAGCTCTGGTATGAAAGGGGAATGTGCAGGTCAGCCGAGGTCAGTAAATCATTCAACAAGTACCCGAGCCCCAATTAAATAAGTCATTTATTGTTCAAAGGATGCATTTTAAAGCACTCTTAGCTGTGGCTAATTATTAGTCATTGGGTTAATTTTCCCTGGAGATTCTGCCCGCCTGTCACTGGGGGCTCCAAGGCAGAGCTGGGGGGACAAGGGGTGAAGGGAAGTGGGGTTCTCAGGGTCAAGGAGACCAAGAGCAGGGCCTGGGGTGAGGGACAAAAGAGAGGCACACGGATCTCACGGTCAGACCCACACTAGCTCATTGGAACCCCTTCCCCCTAAAAGCAGGAGTTCTTAAGCTTGGCACTGCCGACCTTGGGCTGGACACATCTTAGGTACGGGGCCTGTCCTGTGTACTCTAGAATGGCCAGCAGCACCCCCGGATTCTACTGTCAAGATGCCAGTAGCATCTCCTCTTCCCAAGTTGTGACAACCAAAAATGTCTCCAGACATGGCCTGAGTGGCAAAAACCCTTGGGTCAGAACCATTGTCCTGAGCCTTTTCTCTTTCTAGAAAAGCCACTTCCCTTCAAATGTTGGCCTAGACAGTCATCACAGGGCATTGATAACAATCCCAGAGCCACCAAAACAAGGACGGTACAAACCCATTTCTCTGTTTGTTAGCCCAATTCCTCTCCAGGAACTCACAGCCCAGGTCCAGCAAGTAAGGGATTTATGTTGAAGACCGACAGTAGGACATGACAAGGGCGATCATGAGCTCTGCAGAAGATCAACTTCTTGGCTTTTTTCAGGTCACTCACCACTGACTGATCTCCTCTCCAGCATAGATTCTCAAAGTGGGCTCCCCAGACCGGCAAGCATCAGCATCTCTGCTGGAAATGCAGACCTTCGGGTCCCATCGCAGACCCCTGAGTCAGAAGCTCTGGAGTGGGGCCAGCCCTCTGTACCCTACCAACTCCCGCAGGTGATGCAGACACAGGCTCAAGTTGGAGACTGTGCCATACAGTGCGCCTGGCATGACCATCAGGAGACTCTCATCTGGGACTTACACCAAGGGTCCCAACCCTGACCAAATATCAAAATCCCAATCTCAACCTGGAGAGTTTTAAAACCAAGACCAACAGATGGCAAAGCCCCATGCAATGGCTGAATCAGAGTAAGCCAAGATAGAACCCTACTGGTTGGTCTTTTCCAAAGGTCCACCAAGCCCAGCCAGTTCTAGTCATTGGCCAGATCCAGGAACCATTTGCACCATGACGAGTGGAAAGCATGGACAGCTGGAGGCCCTCAAAGGAGGTTTGGGAGGGTTACCAGGAAGAGACAAAGCTTTTGAGTAAAATTCAGGAGAATCATTTGGAGGAGACCAGGTGAGAAAGAGGAATTTTTCAGGAAAACAAAACCAGATATGCAAAGACCTACTGTCTAGGAACAGCAGGTTCAAAACTGCATGGGGTCTGGTGTGGTAATGGGGTAACCAAAGGTCTTATATTCCAAATGAACTTTATACTTTACCCTAAAAAAGGGAAACAGTACAAGTTTTCAAGCCACTTTGTTGATGATGGACTTTGGGAGATAAGGAAACCAGTCAGGAATGTGACTTGAAAGAAACATTAAGAAAGGGCAATAAGGAGCGCCTGGGGGGCTCAGTGGGTTAAGCTTCCGCCTTTGGCTCAGGTCATGGTCCCAGGTCCTGGGATCAAGCCCGGCAATGTTCTCCTTGCTTGGCGGGGAGTGTGCTTCTCCCTCTGCCTCATGCTCCCCCTGCTTGTGCTTGCTCTCGCTCTCTCTCTCTCTCTCTCTCTCTCTCTGACAAATAAGTAAATAAAACCTTTTATTTAAAAAAAAAGAAAGAAAGAAAAAGACAATAGCCACATTCCTTCATGGAAGGAAACTAGACCCAATTTGCTCTCCCAGCCTTATTTCCCTCTCGTTAAAATAAATCTCACATCCCTTTGCTTGGTCCTAACTCTGAGACTGCCACTCCACCAAAAGGATAAATCACATAATCAATAATCAGAGTTTAAAACTCAACATCCTATCACTAATTGACTGTATCAAAACAAGAAACATTGCAATTCAAACCAACCTTTTAAAAAACTTTAATATCCTTATTTAATATAAACTGAAGCATCTGTCAAATTTATTCTTAATTAAATTCCTTAAAATTGGCATAGCAGTAATATGTATTTGAAGATTCGGGGAGTGGTAGGGTGCCTGGGTGGCTCAGTGGTTAAAGCCTCTGCCTTTGGCTCAGGTCATGATCTCAGGGTCCTGGGATCAGGCCCTACATCCGGCTCCCTGCTCGGCAGGGAGCCTGCTTCCCCCCTCTCTTTCTCTGCCTGCCTCTCTGCCTACTTGTGATCTTTGTCTGTCAAATAAATAAATAAAATCTTTAAAAAAAAAAAAAAAGATTTGGGGGGTGCCTGGGTGGCTCAGTTGGTTAAGCTTCTAACTTCGGCTCAAGTCATGGTCTCCTTGTCCTGGGATCACGTCCTGCACTGGGCCCCTTGCTCAACAGGAAGCCTGCTTCTCCCTCTCCCTCTACCCCTCCCCTATGCTTATGTGCATGCGCTCTCGCTCTCTCTCAAATACGTAATCTTTTAAAAACTAAAATAAAAATAAAATAAAATTCTGTATTGTATTTACTAAACATCTAAAAAAAACTACATCCATGAGCAACTCTGCTTACCATCAAAACCCAATAAATTCATTCCCATTAAAATAAGATACTAAAAAGGGATGGCTCATCACATACTAATAACAGCTATCAAAGGAGTGGAAGGGGAGCACAGATAAAGAAAAGTAATAAAATGTATATACAGATAGTTTACAAAAGTAGAAAGTCCAACTCAAAGGTACTAAGGGCAAGTTGTAAGATGCATAATAAAGAGATCAAAACCGGGGCGCCTGGGTGGCTCAGTGGGTTAAAGCCTCTGCCTTCGGCTCAGGTCATGATCCCAGGGTCCTGGGATTGAGCCCCGCATCGGGCTGTCTGCTCCGCGGAGAGCCTGCTTCCTCCTCTCTCTCTCTCTGCCTGCCTCTCTGCCTACTTGTGATCTCTGTCTGTCAAATAAATAAATAAAAAATCTTTAAAAAAAAAAAAAAAAAAAAAAAAGAGAGATCAAAACCAACTGCATTACCGTAGCCTAATGAGACTGTGGAGGGGGGTGGCTTCTAATGATAAATGAAGATATTAACTTCAAAGAATAAGTGGCAAAAAGTTTTTAAAATTTAGTAATTAACTCTTAAGTGGAGAAACCCAGTAGACACCATCTTAACCAAGTGATAGAAGTTACCACCACCAGTAATAAGACAAGTTGGCATCACATGCATAGGATTACACGGAGCATTTACTTCTTGGTGTTCCTACACAAAGAAAAATCAAACAAGCCCAAATTGAAGAACATTCTACAGAGCAATAATCCACAACATTCTTTAAAAATATCAACAACGTGAGAGATTGCATAAGCTGTTCCATATTGAAAGATGCTGAAGACACAGGAAAACGAAATACAACACATTATCCTGGGCCTAAAATGGGTAATGTAAACAAATTGCTTATGCAGGCTGAGAATTAGATGGTAGTAATGTATCAACATCAATTTCTGAATTTTGATTGGAATACCTTGGTAATGCAAAAAAGTGTTCTTATTTTTAGGAAATCTGTGCTAAAATTGTCAGAGGGAAATGGTGCATCAGGCCCTCAATCTACTTCCTTAAAAGTCAGATAAAAAGGAGTAATACAATAGCATGGCCAATACGGCAGAATCTAATATTAGGGAATATGGATGAAGATTTTGTGAGTGCTGTGTACCACTCTTGCAAATTCTGTCAAGCTGAAATTATTTCAAAGTAAAAAGTTAAAAAAAAAAATTAAAAATAAGAAATAGCAGGGGTGTCTAGTTGGCTCAGTCAGCTAAACACCAGACTCTGGATTTCACCGCAGGTAGGGATCTCAGGGTCCTGGAATCCAGCTCTGCATCAACCTCCTGGGGTCAAGCCCATGTCAGGCTCTGAATTCAGTGTAGAGTCTGTTTGTCCTTCTCCCTCTGCTCCCACACACATATACAAATACACACACACACACACACACACTCTCTCTCTCTCTCTAATAAATAAAATCTAAAAAAAACTTTTAAAAAGTACCAGATTTTAACATATTTCAAAGGCAATTATCAAAACTCTATGGCCCATAGCAGTGCCTTCCTGGTTGGAGCAGTTGGTTAAGCATCTCGGCTTCAGGTCAGGCTCAGGTTGTGATCCCAGGGTTGTGGAATCCAGCCCCACATCAGGCTCTACACTCAGCTCAGTGTGGGGTCTACTTGGGATTCTCTCTCTCTCCCCCTCCCACTCATGCTCTTGCTCTTTCTCTAAAATAAATAAGTCTTTAAAAAATTAAAAATTTTTAAAAACTCTATGGCCCACAGCAAACTTTATACTCATCAGTAAAAAACTGAAAACTTAACCTCTAAGATATCTGAACAAGACAAGGATGCCCACTCTCATGACTCATATTCAACATAGTAGTGTTGGAAATCCTAGCCAGAGCAATTAGGCAAGAAAAAGAAATAAAAGGCATCGAAACTGGAAAGGAAGAAGTAAAACTTTCACTATTTGCAGATGACATGACACTATATACAGAAAACCTTGGAGACTCCACCAAAACCCTATTCAAATAAATGAATTCAGTAAAGTTTCGGGATACAAAGTTAATATACACAAATGTGCCGTTTCTGTCCATTAACAACAAAGAGAAAGAAATTAAGAAAACTATCCCATTTACAACTG
The DNA here is from genome assembly GCF_011764305.1 of Mustela putorius furo. Taxonomy (NCBI): domain Eukaryota; kingdom Metazoa; phylum Chordata; class Mammalia; order Carnivora; family Mustelidae; genus Mustela; species Mustela putorius. The sequence continues at coordinate 794,294 of NW_025422117.1, read as the reverse complement.
CAGCAAAAAGAATAATCTATCTAGGAAAAAAATTTAACCAAGGAGGTAAAAAACCTGCATTCTGAAAACTGTACGACACTGATGCGTGATGACATGAATAAATGGAAGGATACTTTGTGTTCATGAATTAAAAGAATCTTGTTAAAACATCCATACTACGTAAAAAAAAGAAAAAACAATCTATACTACAAAAGTAATCTACAAATTTAATGCAATCCCTATCAAAATTCTAATGCTGTTTTTCACAGAAATAGAATAAGTAATTATAAAATCTGTATGGAAACACAAAAGACCCCAAATTGGGGCACCTGGGGGGCTCAGTCAGTTAAGCATCTGTTAAGCATCAGTTAAGCTCAGGTCAGGACCTCGGCCAGGGTCATCCTGGGATCAAGTCCCACATCAGTCTCCCTTCTCAATGGGGAACCTGCTTCTCCCTCTCCTCATGCCTGCTGCCCCTGCTATGCACACACACACACACACACACACACACACTCTGTCAAATAAATAAAATATTTCTTAAATAGAAAATTACTGTTTTTTAAAAAGACCCCAAATAGCCAAAGTAATCTCAAGAAAGAAGAACAAAGCTGGTGGCATCACTCTCCTGAATTTCAAAATGTATTACAAAGCTATAATAATCAAAACAACATGGTATTGGCATAAAAACAGAGACATAGATCAATGGAACAGAATAGAGAGCCCAGAAATAAACCCACATATATAAGGTCAATTAATTTATGACAAAGGAGACAAGACTATACAATGGGGAGAGGATGGTCTCTTCAATAAATGGGTGTTGGGAAACTGGACTGCCAAATGCAAAAGAATGAAACTGGACCACTATCTTACACCATACACAAGAATTCACTCCAAATGGATCAAAGACTTGACCATCGTTTGGTATTAACTTAGCTGAGGGCAGGGAGGCCATGAAACTATAAAACTCCTAGAGGAAAACCAAGGCAGAAAGATCCTTGATGTTGGTGTTGGCAATATTTTGGATTTGACACCAAAAGCAGAGGCACAAAAGCAAAAACAAACAAGTGGGACTCTATCCAACTCCCCTTTGCTCCCTCCTTGTGCAACAATATGAATGGACGTCCCTAGAAGGTACGATGCTAAATGAAGTAAGTCGGACAGAGAAAGATAAATACTGTATGATTTCACTTATATGTGGAATCTAAAACACAGAACAGAGAAAGATAAATACTGCATGATTTCACTTATATGTGGAATCTAAAACACCGACAGAACAAACCAGACTCGGCTTTGGAAAACAAGCTGGTTGTTGCCCGAGTGAAGGGAGTGAGGGGATGGGCAAAACAGGGGAAAGGGATAAAAAGAGAAACGTCCATCCAAGTACAAACCAGGCCCAACCCTGCTTAGCTGACGAGATCAGGCATGTTCAGGGTGATGGGATTGAGACAAACCATAAGAGACTCTGAATCTCACAAAACAAACTGATGGTTGCTGGGGGGCGGAGGTTAGGGAGAGGGTGGTTGGGTTATGGACATTGGGGAGGGTATGTGCTATGGTGAGTGCTGTGAAGTGTGTAAGCCTGGCAATTCACAGACCTGTACCCCGGGGGCTAATAATATATTATATGTTAATAAAAAAAGTTTAAAAAAAGAAGAGAGAAACTTCCAGCTATAAAATAAGACACAGAGATGCAAGGCATACCTAGGAGATAGAGTAAATAACACGTAATGACTGTGACAAATGGTAGCTAGACTTATCTTGGTGACTTGGATAAGCCTTAGTCACCTGGATCACTTCCTAACATATATCAATATTGAATCACTGTGTTGTATATCTGAAATTAATAATATATCTCAACTACACTTCAATAAAGAGAAAGCTAAAAAGCTCCTGCACAGCAAAGGAAATCACCAAAGAAACAAAAAGTCAGCTTGCTGAATGAGAGAAAGCATTTGCAAATCTGTATCTGATGCGGGGTTAACAATCACCTATGTAAAGAACTCACACCACTCAACAGGAAAAAAACAACATGATCAAAAAATGAGCAGAGGATCTGAATAGACATTTTTCTGTCGAAGACATACGAACGGCCAGTCAGTACACGGAAAGATGTTCGACATCATTACTCTTCAGGGAAATGCAAATCAGAGCCACGGCGAGGGACGTGGCCTCACACCTGTTAACACGGCTTTTATCAACAAGACAAGAAATTACAAGGGCTGGAGAGAATGTGGAGAAAAAGGAACCCTCGTCCACGGCTGGCAGGGAGGTAGACGGGCAGAGCGACTACTGAAAAAGATCCTCAAGCAATTAAAAACAGAATCACCACACGGTCCAGCAGTCCTAGTTCGGGTAATGTACCCAAAGGAAACGAAATCATTATCTCAAAGAGATACCCATACTCCTGTGCTCACCCCAGTATTCACAGCAGGGGTGTGTGTGACCGCATATAGACACACACCGTGAAATACTATCTGACCTTTAAATAAAGGAAATCCTGTTATTTGTGACAACACGGATGAGCGTGGAGGGCATTACGCTACAAGAAGGAAGTCAGAGAGAGACGGATGAACACCACATGGTCTCACCAGTATGCGGAATCTTAAACAAGACGTCTTCATCATCTAAACCTAAGAGAAGAGTGGTTGCCGGGGGGGCCGGGGGGGGGCTGGAGGGGGAGTAGGGAGAGACGGGTGGAAGGATCCAGACGTCCAGCTCTGGAACGACTAACGTCTGGGGCTCGGACATGTAATGTGGTGACTGCGGCTGATAACATTCTGCCTTATCATTGACATCGGCTGGGAGAGAACTTGAATGTTCTCACCAAACAAAAGGGGGGGCAGGATTTGAGTGATGATGGAGGCGTTCATTACACAAATGGTGGGGGAATCCTCTTAAAACGTGTACATATATCAAAGCGTCACACTGTTCTCTTGAAATACCTTACCATTTTGTCAATTATGCCTCAAACCTGGGCCAAAAGAAAAAAAAAAAAAAAGATGACGACTTTGGCTGGTATGTACGCTCTTCCTGGACTTCATCCTGGTTGCTCTAAATCCCTGGAATTTTATAAATGAATATTTTTTAAGATTTTTATTTATTTATTTATTTATTTGACAGAGAGAGATCATAAGTAGGCAGAGGGGCAGGCAGAGAGACAGAGAGAAGGAAGCAGGCTCCTTGCCGAGCAGAGAGCCGATGTGGGGCTCAATCCCAGGACCCTGAGATCATGACCTGAGCCGAAGGCAGAGGCTTAAGCCACTGAGCCACCCAGGCGCCCCAATCCCTGGAATTTTATAAGTAACTAGAGATGGGGCCCTGATGGTTTATGGTAACCAAGGTGACTCACAGCAGTTCCAAGTTGAGTTTATGCTAACAAATGACTCAGGATGGGGGTTCCAGGGACAAGCCATATGACTGATCAGAGTGTTGGGCCAGTGAGTGATAGGGCACCGGGCCAGCCTCTGGGGGAGGCTGGGGATGGATTCCACTGGTGATGCCTGCATGAGAAAAACACAACAGAAACTCTGGACACCAGAGCCTGGAGGAACGTTCCTGGTTGGCAATACTCTGACTATTGTCACACAATGAAGTACCAGGAGGGTGATACCCCGTGACGCCACAGGGATAAGACACGGAAGCTTCAAATCTGGGACCCTCCCAGACCTCACCACCTTCCCTTTGGTTCCAATCTGTCTCTGTTGGAATAAATCTGTAATTGTCAAGACCGCACTTTCCCGAGTTGTAGGGGCTCGGGCAAATTACTGAACCTGAGTGGGCTGTGGGAACCCTTGACTTTGCAGCCAGCTTGGTCAGTAAAGAGGGTGGCCTAGGGACCCCCAAACTTGCAACTGCCATCTGAAGAGAGGCCAGTCTTATAGAGGGCTGTACCCTTCACCTGTGCGGTTTGGACAAACTCCAGGTAGTTGGGGCCAGAACTTTCTAGCTCTTGCTAGAGCTCCAGACCGATGCTCACATCTCAAGACACCTCCTCAGCTTGGCCTTGAGATCAGCTCGCCACTGGCTGCCCTGCTCTGACCATCCCCTTTCTGCCATGGTCTCCCTCTGCTCACCCAAGTTAATACCAAACGGTAATCCCAGACCAGGCACTCTCCAGCCTGTCACGGTCACTATGAAGACTCCCATCAGCACTGACTCAAAAGACCAGAAAGGTCTTAAAAGCCCTCTCCCCTTGCCTTGTGACCACATGCTCTAAGTCTAGGGCAAAGTTCTCATGTAAGCAGCAGGCATGAAAGCACCTGACACGTTCATGAACAGTAAACCCAGACCGCCCCCCTCACCGGGGTTCTGTGTCCGAGGACCTGGGGCAGAGAGACGAAGAATCTACATTGTGGAACTTGCTCATGGGTTTCATTTGGAGTTGCATGGCAAATTAATTATGTTTCCACGTAAGACGGACACACGAAGGAGGACGGTCAATGATCCTTTGATCACAGGGGGTTAGAGAACATACGCTGCAAATCTGGTACAGCCTGTAAACCTCAGAGGGAAACCCTGGCCCGAAGATGTCAAGGTCAGTTACATAATTGAACCAGGACCTGGTCTGAAGAAACCCGGAAAGGGTAGATCCAAGAGCCCTTCCTCCCCAGAGAACAAGCTGTGCCTGGGGAAGGGGCAGGGAAGCAGGGATTCCCCACATGGCCCAACAGACCAGCTACTGAACGAGGACACACGAGTCCTAGCCCCCGGTGTCCCCGCACGACCCCCCACCCATGTCGCCACCGATCACTGGTTCAGAAGTGGAACAGGGATAAGGCTCCAAACAGCTGTGGGACGGGACAGCAGCAAAACACACGAGGAACAAGGCCTCTCAGTAGAGGGAAGGGGAGCCCCTGGGCTTTACCACGCCACCAGGAAGAAAGTAGGATTCAAGTCAGGGGCACCTGTCAGGAGAAAACTTGGTCCTCCCTCACGGGTTAAGGGGTCGCTCAAAAAACAGCCAACTCGCTCAGGAAACCCAATAGTAAATCATGCTGGGAGGCCATCAGCCTCGCTGGGAATCACAATGACAACAAAGTGAAGGTATTATGCCAGAGACAATTTATATACATACATTATGTGTGTTATGTATACATATGTATATACATGTGTTATGTTATGTATATATGTACATAACTTGTGTGTATATGGGGTTTTTCATTCCAATATGAGCTGACCTATGAGCTAACAGACACATTTACAAGATTTTAAGATCTCAAACTGATCCAATTTTTCTCTAAAACAGCTCAGGAAGGGCCACCTGTCGCCTAAGCATCCAACTCTTGGTTTCAGCTCGGGTCATGATCTCGGGGTCGCGGGGTCCGGCTCCACACTCAGTGGGGAGTCGGCCTGAGATCTCCTCTCTCCTTTGGCCCCTTCACTGAGCATAAGTGCGCTCTCTAAAATAAAATCTAAACAAGAACAACAACAAAAGGGATGCCTGGGTGGCTCAGTTGGTTAAGTGTCTGCCTTCGGCTCAGGCCATGATCCCAGGGTCCTGGGATCGAGTCCCACATGGGGCTCCTTGTTCAGCAGAGAGCCTGCTTCTCCCTCTCCCTCTGCCTGCAGCTCCCCCTGCTTATGCACACGCGCACACACTCATGTCAAATAAATAAAATCTTTTTAAAAATAAATAAATAAACACTGAATTTTAAAAACAGATTGTGAAACCATCAAAGTAGGCACACTCATTAAAAATACAACCAAGCAGGGTGCTTGGCTGACTCAGCCAGTAGAGCATATAGGATTCTGATCCTGGGGTTGTGAGTTCGAGCCCCCACATTGGTTTAGAGATCACTTAAAACCTTTTAAAAAGTACAACAAAAGAACTATATACCTACTGAGGGGTGCCTGGGTGGCTCAGTGGGTTAAGGCATCTGCCTTCGGCTCAGGTCATGATCTCAGGGTCCCAGGATCGAGCCTGGCATGGGGCTCTCTGCTCAGCAGGGAGCCTGCTTCCCCCTCCCCCTCTGCCTGCCTCTCTGCCTACTTGTGATCTCTCTCTCTGTGTCAAATAAATAAATAAAATTTTTATAAAAAAAGAACTATACACCTATTGAGATTTAAAAGAAATACCATAGAGAGTTTGAAGGCAACTTTTAGTTCTTTTTGAAGGAAGGGAAGAGTTTGTGATTAGGACAGGATATGGGGAAGCTGGCAAAATCTTTTTTTTTTTTAAGACTTTATTTATCCGACAGAGAGAGAGAGAGAGCACAAGCAGGGGGAACAGCAGTGAGAGAGGGGGAAGCAGGCTCCCCGCTGAGCAGAGAGCCTGATGTGCGGCTCGATCCCAGGATCCTAAGATCATGACCTGAGCTGAAGGCAGAGGCTTCACCCACGGAGCCACCCACACACCCCAGAAGCTGGCAAAATCTTATTCTAGAACTTGAGTGGTAGTTACAAGGGGGTTAACCCCATAACAATTCTCTAATCTAGGTCTCTATTTTGTAGAATATTCTGTGCCTGTTTTATAAAATAAAGGTTAAAAACCGTGGCTGGGGCGACTGGGTGGCTCGGTGGGTTAAAGCCTCTGCCTTCAGCTCAGGTCATGGTCCCAGGGTCCTGGGATCGAGCCCCGCATCGGGCTCTCTGCTCAGAGGGGAGCCTGCTTCCCTTCCTCTCTCTGCCTGCCTCTGCCTACTTGTGATCTCTGTCTGTCAAATAAACAAAATCTTTAAAAAAAAAAAAAAAGTGGCATTAAGTGAGAAGTACAATGGACAAGGGTAAATTATATATAATCACAAATTGACCACTTCCTAGAAATATTTGCAAAAATCACCTAATAAATGCATACAGTGACCTAATAACAAAAGTAGGGATTTTGCTACCCTTCGTCAAAGAAAAAAAAAATTGCCTTGGGCTGCTAGGGCTGCCATAACAAAATACCACAGACAAGATGATTTAAACAGCAGTAATTTACTTTCTCACAGTTCTGGAGGCTAGAAGTCCAAGACCAAGGTGCTGGCAGGGTTAGTTTCCTCTGAAGCCTCTCTCCTCGGCTTGCCGATGGCCACCTCCTGTGTCCTTATGTGGCCTTTCCTCTGTACACGTGCCCCCCGCCCCGGTCTATCTGTGTGCGCACGAACTTTCTCTTCTTCTAAGGACACCTAGGAGACTGGGTTAGGGCCCATCCAGATGTCTTCATGTCAATCATCTCTTTAAAAGCTCTTTCTCCAAATGGAGCGAGTACAAGGCATTGGGGTTCCAACATGAGTTTTGGGGACACACAATTCAGCCCATTACACTATCATTCACCCATCAGAGTTAGCCAGGGGGAAGAAAAAAACGGACACAAACACCCAAGACAGGAAGAACAGAGTTGAGGCAAGACTGGCCAGGAGCTAAAAAACGCCAACACCCCTACCTGCGTCCTCAGGGTTCATTACACTGTTCCTCCACTGCTGCATATGCTGCTCATTATCCATCATAAAAGAGAAGGAAGGATGAAAGAGGGAGGAACAGAAACGGGAGGAAAACCCACATTTGTGTAGGTCTTAGTGGCGGGGTACCTTCTCCATAAAAGTGAGTCATCCAACAATTAAATAGGTGCCATTTATGGTTAAGAACAACATATTTTTCCTCTTATCAGTAGTAAGTATACTTTGTAAATAATTTGATTAGGGGCGTCTGGGTGGCTGAGTTGGTTCAGCACTGGAGTCTTGACTTCGGCTCAGGTCACGATCTCAGGGTCGTGGGATGTAGCCCCGCATCAGGCTCCACGCTCAGCAGGGAGTCTGCTTGAGATGCTCTCTCCCTCTGCCCCTCCCCACCCTCATGTGCCCATACGTGCTTTACAAGAAAGAAAGAAAGAAGATGCATTAGTCAATTGATACAGTGATTTAAGGAAAAGCCCTAGAAAAGGAGCAGTGGAAGGAAAGATGGGCCTCTACTGACCACGGAACCACACCATAGCTTGGCTCACCTAATTCCATCTTTGGCCCATTTGTGAGTCTGACCCTCCCTCCTCCCCTTATCCCAGGCACAGGGTTTGACCCTATTTCCTAGCCCCACCCCCCCTTACAGTTAGGTGAGACCATGTGGCACTGGAGAGGAAGGGAACCATGTGGCACTGGAGAGCCCACAGGTAGGGCTCAGGCCTTCAAACCCTGTCCACAGCTCTCCACACTCTCCCTTCCTGCTCTCCCAACCTCCACGAGGCAGCAACCCACAGGAGCCGGGTCCATGCACACAGATCACCTGGGGTCTGTTAAAATGCAAATTCGGATTCACCCAGTCTGGGGGCGGGGCCTGAGACTCTGCATTTCTCCCAGGCACCCAGTGATGGCCAGGGGACTGGTGTGCAGACCACAGTTCCAGCAACAAGGCTCTAGGGAGGGTCTCCCAGCGGGGAGGTTCTCCTTCCCAAGGCCTCAGACAAGGTGATCAAATCATGAGCAGCGGAAGACGCAGCAGAAAGACCCAACCAGAAATAGCCAGCTGGCCTGGCTCTTGATCCTTATCATAGATCAGCTCGGACCTATGATTAACCCCGGTCTTGCAGCACAGCTTGGGATGTGTGGCGACAGCTGCAGACAGATGACACTAGCGTGTGCAATGTCATAGCAGCTGGCTGGCTTCTATCAACAACGGAATCTGCCACCCTGAGTCAGAGGACAGGGCTGTCAACAGTGCGATCTATGAAGGCAGCCGCTGTGACTGCACTGAAACCACAGCGACTAGCCTGGGGGCAGAGGACCAGAAGGTCACGCAGCCTCCAGCGGCCACACTGCTCTTGCTCCAACGGAAGCCCAGGCAGAGCCTTTATACTTACAGACGCGGTGATCAACAGAGGGTTTGTCTATAAAGCCTCCGCCAATGTTTGTATCACCTGATCCCTTGGCATCCCAGTGTTTATAAACATGCAGGGATCACCATGCTTGTCCAAAACCTGCAGGAAGCAGACGAGAACTTGGCAGTAACCCCCAAGGACACTTTGAGTCAGTCCGCTCTGGTTTGCCGGGGACTTTCTCAGGTTTAATTTCAAGCTTAGTTAACTTGAGGTTCCTTCTCTATTTACATAACAGACCACGGACCTGAGAGAGGCAGAGCATGGGGCTGGCTCTTCCGTGAACCTGTGGCCTTAATCGCAATCAGTCTAAAGCCTGAAAACAGGCGGCAGACCTAGGGAGCTCCCACCCACCCAAGAGGTTGAAGAAGCCATCTGAATCTGAATTCCCAAGGAATCTAGATTATAGACCTGTACTCAGAGTGCAGGCTGGTTCACCTCCGGGGCATGCTGAAAAGTAACTTCCTTCGGGGAAATACTCTTAGGGTTCGGCTGAGAATGATGTTGGGGGCACTTCAGGTATCTGCGGTGAAATGTACTTACCACGTTTTCCAAGTTCATGAGCCCTAGACAGACCTTTCACAGGCAGGGAAAACAGCACTTCCCAGCCTAGCCTTTCTTGAAATGACCACAGATTTCATTAAGCAAACACGAGGTCTAGAGCAGTCCTCTCTACTCTGAGTGGTCAAGAAGCCCCATGGGGCCCTAGGTGGTTTTTACCTTTTTCTGTCTCTTCCAAAGTGCCTAGAATAATGAAAAGTGTATGCTAGGCAAAGCTAAACACCTTCTAGGGGTGCCTGGGGGGCTCAGTCAGTTACGGTTAATCTGCCTTCAGGTCAGGTCATGATCCCGGGGGTCCTGGGGTCAAGTCCTGAGTCCCATGTCCTTGTGCAGCGGGGAGCCTGCTTCTCCCTCTCTCTCTGCCCCTCCCCCTGCTTGTGTGCTCACTCTCTCTCAAATAAAATCTTAAAAAAAAAAAAAACACTCAAACACCTACTTAACACAGAAATAACACACATACACCAAACATGTCACTTCATTTTATGTCTTCAAGGCAGACAAAGAAAACACTAAGTTTAACCCAAAAAGTTTAGGAAGAAGCATCTACCACAATCAGCTTTCTCCCTTACTCAAAAGCAATTAATTTATTCAAAAGAAGTTCCCTTATTTAAACTCCCCCCAAACTTCCAAACCCCTTTTTATTTTCCCTTAAGTCTCCAAATAGCACATGGTGTTATGGTTTTTAAACCTGTTCTTTCCTGGTGACTCCGCTTTGATGATCTCTAAGACTTCAGTCGAGCACCACGGAGGCCCTTCTCCAGGCCCTTCCAGAGGACTCCAGGGTTCTTCTGCATTTTTTTCTTTTTAAGATTTTTTATTTGAGAGAGAGAGAGTGAGTGCAGGGGGAGGGGCAGAAGAGGGAGGAAAGAGGAGAGAGAGTATCTCAAACAGACTCCACACTGAGTGCAAGTCTGTCCCAGGGCTCACTCTCACAACCCTGAACCCCCAGGGCTCGCTCTCACAACCCTGAACCAAAACCACGAACCAGACGCTTCACCGACTGAGCCACCCGGGCAACCCCGGGTCTTCTTAACAAGCCTGCTTCAGCTATTATTTCTGCCCAAGCTCCCTTCTCTGACCTGACCATCAGATTTCTCTCTAGGTCATCACACAACAGAGCAATATAACATTTAAGGCTCCACTGGAACACTCTGATGGAGATTTCAGGCCCCTGCCTGGTTGTCATACAATCCAAAAAAAATTAAAACATATATTTTTAATAATATATATTTTATATTTATATATTTAAATAAATATATTTTATATATTTTACTTATACAATTATATATTATATAACATATATATTTATACAATTGTATTTAAAATATATTTAATTTTATATATATTTTATATCCATAAAATATATATATTTGGGGGGGCAGATGATATGAGGGGCAGAGGGGGAAGGCAGGCGGTCGCACACCTATGTTTTGTACTCCAAGAAAACACAATTAAAGTAGCTGTGCCTAGTTTTTCATTTCATTTTTATCACATCACCACCCTAGATTCTTAGGGGAAAAGGCACAGGGTTAACAAGCACTGATCTGACTTCCTATTATCCACGACTTAATAACAGAGGCTGCTTCAAGTCCACAAACAAAAGCTACAAGGCTCTCCCAGCCCCAAGGCAGAAGTGAAGGTGTGATCGAAGACTCCCCAGGGCTCCAGCGGGCTCTGAACTTGGAAAGACTCCTCCACGGCGAACCGGTCCTTCTTCGGGGCCATCCCCCTCCCACCTCCCTTCTAGACAACTCTTCAGAGCTCTGAGCGGGGGACTCCAGACCTGGAATATGGGATTTGCCGGCCACATTCTGACAAGCGAAAATAACCGAACCAGAAAACAGAAGCCCAGCGTACCCTCTCTTACACACAATACAGAGAACAGCTGTCCCGAACGATTACACCAACTTAAAATGTAAGAACCTCTCTACCTAGTGTTCAGCGTTAAGGGGGAGAAGCTAATTAGAAACCATACACTTTTCTCTTTGGGCAATACTGTGTCAATGGGACAGATTTTCGGAAAATTCCAGCTAAACCAGTTCATTCTTTGAAGCATTAGGTCAATTACAAACATACCAACCCTAGCTGCAGATTCAGAAAGAACAAAAACAGCCTTTGAAAAGCCTCTTACACGGTCTATTAAAGGGCTTATTCAGTAGGAAGTAGAAGACGGAAAGCTCCATAGGGAATCTCGGGACATGCTAAAATTGCTTTCTTAATAATCTTAGGCTCTTCTCCCGCTTTGAAAAATGTTTCCTGTGACCGCAAAACCTCAGAGGTGGGGGGAGAAAAAGAGCAACTGAAAACAACACAAATGGGTTTAGCAGAAAGCACGGGGTATTGCAGGTAGACATACTCCACAAATGGGCTGTCACCCCTGGCTCCCATCTGTCCCGTCTCCCCAGTCCCATACCCACCCCAGGGACACGGATTCCGCTTCCAGGCAAATCCGATTCCCTCTAGCAAGCCACTCTGCTCCTTGTCCCTCCACGAAGGTCACCCGAACTTCATCGAAACAAAGAGGAGGGAACACAGACCACCCCCCTCCCACCCCCGCTGCAAGAGTCTAGAAGAGTGAGGAACCAACGTACAACCCAGAAGCAGAGGAAACACCACCCTTTCTCCCTCCAAAGAGGCCAGAGTCAAACGGCATCTTCCCCCATCATCCCCACTGATCCCCAAGGTAGCAGCCCTCACATGCTCTCAAAGCACAGAATGCGTACATGCCTTTATGCATTTTTTTTCAAATGTAACCCACAACTTTTGTTGTAGAGATTTTATTTATTTATTTGACAGAGAGAGTGCGCACAAGCAGGAGGAGCAGCAGTGGGAGAGGGAGAAGCAGGCTCCACGCTGAGCAGGGGGTCCAATGTAGGACTTGATCCCAGGACCCTGAGATCATGACCCTGAGCCACCCAGGCGTCCCTCACTTTTTTTTTCTTTCTTTCTTTTTTTTTTTTTCTTTTTAACCAGGTTCTCAGCAACAGGATTGGAGTAAACAGGAATTCTGACAGTCACTAATTCAGATGAGGTCCTAAGTGCTGGTCTACCATGTGCCAAGACCTTTCCTGGACTGTTGCCCACAGATGGCCTCTTCCGTGGAGCTCACAGGAAGGAAAGCAGGGACAACTGCCTGAAGACAGGTCCAGAGCGATGACAACGATCAGGGCGAAAATGAAAGAGGCGGCTGAGGCTGGCGGCGGTTACTCTAGCTGGAGGTGAGGGAGGCTCTCAGAGGAGGCCGGGCGTGGACCGAGACGCAGGTCAGCATGTTCCAAGAAAAAGATCAGCGAGTGAGAAGCCCGGAGGTCTACGGCATGCACAGAAAAATCCTGAAATACTAAGCATTTGCCGCTAATGGAGCGGGATAATAAAAGAATGTCCTGTAGAAGGGAGTGTATCGGAGAATCTGGGAGAGGGAGCCGGGCTCCGGGACTTCTTCCATCTACCCAGTTACTACTGGCATGTTCCATGGACAAAGACAGAAACTGGCTGGGACTGGATGTGGCCCGAGGGCACACATTGTTAGTTCCTCAGCCAGGACAGTCACCTGGGGGTGCCGCCTGCCAGCCTCCACCAGCTCAGCAGCCCCCAAGTGCTGGGCGCCATGCAGGGCCACTCAGAGGTGAAGGTCTGTGTCATCTCAGGGGACTTCCAGCCTTTCCTCCTGCCCCAGGACTTCCCCGGTTCCCAGACAGCTCACCACAAGCCCCGGGCCATGGCCCCCTGGCCAGCTCGCTCCCCCTACCTCCCACGCAGAGAAGCTGAGTGCTGGGCCACAGTGGTCTTCACTGGCTGGACTCCAACGCATCCCGGGAGACCCGTCCGGCGCCATGAACTGGACCACCCATCTCCGTCCACACTCCCACCGCCTGGTGGGACCCGCCTGGTCTACGAGGGGCCACCTCCAGGGCCGCACGCTCTCCCGGGAGCTTTCACGGGAGCTTTTCACGCATTCTCACCGACGAAGCCCAGGCGGCAGGTTCTCCCAGGTTGGGGCGGATCCCGGGTTTTCACTACCCATCACTCCCGGCACAAGAGTAGCAAACGTCTGGCCTCACCCTGACCACACTTGCTGCCCAAGTTCCACGGCGCAGTGAAGGGTATAGTTTAGGGAATACAAACTTCAGCTCACTTAGAGCGATATTATTTATCATCCAACCTAAGACACCCCTAGGAGTAAAATGAGGGGTCATTAATAATTACAACAGGGTAAGGGGCAAAACAAGAGTTAGAAGCAAAAGGCACAGGTGAAAAGAAAAATTAAAAACAAGACTGGCAACAGCTCTAGGACCTCAGGCAATCAAAAAAAAAAAAACAAAAACAAAAACAAAAATTGACAATTTATTTATTTATTTGAGAGAGAGCACAAGTGGGAGGGGCAGAGGGAGAGGGAGAGACTCTCAAGCAGACTCCCCCCTCTGAGCTAGGAACCCGAGGCAGGGCTCGATCTCAAGACCCTGAGATCATGACCTGAATCAAAACCAAGACCAGATGCTTAACCCACAGCACCACCCAGGTACCCCTCAAAAATTTTATTCTTGGGGCATCTAGGTGGCTCAGTGGGTTAGGCCTCTGCCTTCAGCTCAGGTCACGAGCCCTGCATCTCTGCTCAGCAGGGAGCCTGCTTCCCCCTCTCTCTCTGCCTGCTGCTCTGCCTACTTGTGATTTCTCTGTCCAATAAGTAAATAAAATCTTTTAAAAAAAAATTTTACTCTTGATCTGATTTACTTTAAATCGAGGTAGGATTTCTTTTCCTTTAGTGGGGGGGAGTTGAGGGGGGAAGGCTACCACACCAAACCATTTCCTTCCGAAATAAAAAGAAGCAAGAACACCACAGAGAACAGTGGCCTATCTGGAGACCCAGATATAGACAGGGGCGCCGGGATGGCTCAGTGGGTTAAGCATCTGACTCCCAATTTCAGCTCAGGTCATGCTCTCAGGATCATGAGATCAAGCCCCACATTGGGCTCAGCGGGGAGTCTGTCTGAAATTCTCCTTCTCTCCCTCTGCTTCCCCCCTCACCCCGGACACACACATACACTCTCTCTCTCAGATAAATAAAATGGGAAGGGGCACCTGGGCGACTCGGTCGGTTGGTACCTGCCTTTCATTCAGGTCATGATCCCAGGGTCCCGGGATTGAGCCCCGCGACAGGCTCCCCACTCAGCAAGGAGTCTGCTTCTCCCTCTGCCCCGTCTACCTGCCTGTGATGTTTTTCTCTCTCTCTCAAACATTTTTTTTTTTTAATGGAGAACCCAGGTATAAAGAACACAAACCCTTCTCTCTATAGTCTAACCTAAGGCTTAAATCCATCAGGGGCCAGGGGCCACCTCAGAAGTAAAGACTTGGGGGGGCACCTGGGTGGCTCAATGGGTTAGAGCCTCTGCCTTTAGCTTGGGTTATAATCCGGTCCATGATCAGGGTCCTGGGATCAAGTCCCGCATCCGGCTCTCTGCTCAGCTGGGAGCCTGCTTTCCCTCCTCTCTCTCTGCCTGCCTCTCTGCCTACTTGTGATCTCTGTCAAAAAAATAAATAAACAAATCTTTAAAAATTAAAAAAAAAAAAAAAAGAAGAAGAAGAAGAAGAAGTAAAGACTAGGCCTGAATACAGACACCAGACTACTAATATAGGAAAAAGAAGCCATCTGTAACACATCAGGTTTCTGGAGGTACACCTCTTTTGGGATTTGAGAAGAGGGAAGAACTTTTTTTTTTAAAGATTTTATTTATTTATTTGACAGAGAGAGAGAGAGAGAGATCACCAGTAGGCAGAGAGGCAGAGAGAGAGGAGGAAGCAGGCTCCCCGCTGAGCAGAGAGCCCTATGCGGGGCTCCATTCCAGGACCCAAGGATCATGACCTGAGCCGAAGGCAGAGGCCTAACCCACTGAGCCGCCCAGGTGCCCCGAGGGAAGAACTTTTGCACAAACTAAAACACAATGCAGTTTAACAAGGAGCACCTCTTCTAAGAAGCCTTTTTTCCCTGGATCACACCAGCTCCTCAGGCTCAGCCCACACGCTCACTGGTAACTCTCCCTCCTCTGCTTCCAGGGACCTCTGCTCATGACTTCCAACATCTGAAGCTGGGGATCAAACAGCCCCATCCCCTCCATTGACGAAGTTGTGCTGCTGTGGGCCCAAAACATACCCTGTGCACCCCAGTATCCTCAGCTGGAGGCAAAGGGGTGCGCTGGGCAAAGCGTGTACAAACATCACCACGTCTACAGTACCACCATACCTCATGTGACAGGAGTGTACACAGTAAGGCAGCAAACTGTTCACAAAAGGCCTGGAGCGATCAGAATGTCTGTGCCCAAGATGAGGGGGGCCACTGCCTGCAGGGCCGGGGGGGAGCCCACCCAACACGCAACCCCTATCTTCACAAACCCCCAGACCCCATCGCAGATAGATTTTTGTGGAATCTAATGGGGGTGACTTGGGTTGCGGGAGAGAACCAGGAACCGGGGCTGACTTGGGGGGGGGACACAGAAGGTTCAAGAGAACATAGCAGGTAAAGCAGGAGGTGGAAGGAAGCACAGCACTGGCAGGTAATGTGGAATGGGACCTTCAGCCACCAGCAGCGCCCTAGGAGCCACGGGGAGGAGCCACAGGGAGGAGTCAGCACGCCAGGCTTCCTTGGGGTGGGGGGTCCCCATCCTGGAAGAACATGCTAGCCTCACCCGTGCTTACGTTCTCCCCCCAGCACCAGACGGTCGGCCCTTCCGCACACAGGGTGCCACATCCGTGCTCACGGTTACCTCTTCCTTGAAATTCCTGCCAGGAATCCCCTGTGAGAGGGAGGAAACCGCTAATGGCTTTGAACCAGACCTTCTCCGGTCTGACCCAGGGCTGGCTTAACCCCACCTGCCTCTGGCTGATCTCAGGTTCGCCAGTCGGGGTTCAACCCGCCTGCCACAGCCCTCACGCACCTCCCACACCACCGTCCCCACAGCCTGACCCACAGAGGAGGAGCCGTGCCTTCACTTTGTTCCGCCCTCGACAGAAAAACGCCAATTCCCAGAACTCAAAGGCGCCGAAATTCCCTGCTCCGGAGCGGAGCGTGTGGGAGTCGCTGCTCTGTGGGGCTCCTTCCTGCTGCACCCCATCCTTCCTGGAAGCCGTCCTAGAAACTGTGCCTCCCCCTTACAGGAAAGGAATCCCTCCCTCCCGGGGGGCCGAGTCCACGAAGCAGCCTTAAGGAATTCCAAGACTTCGGCTTCCTTTCTGAGCAGCTCCTAGCGGAGATGACCGAAGAGCGACAGAGTGAGAGAAAGAGACAGAGAGGGAGGAAGGGATCCTAATCTGGCGGACTCAGGGGGGCGAATTCTCTTTAAAAGATCTCTTTAAAAAAAAACCTGGACTACGTGCACGCGAAAGGGGAAAAGCAGAGAGGATTCGGAGCATGCTGAGAACGACGGTCCCCTCTTTTTCTCAGCTGTTAATACTTGGCACACTAAGGACTTGCACGGGGCTTTCACAGAAGCAAACTAACTTGGTTCATTTCCATGCGGATGTAAAAGAGAAAGTTCGGGGCACGCGCCTTAAAGAACCTAACGTACGTGGGACGGTCCCTCACCCCGGATGCAGACCTGGCTCCCAGGAACGGACACCAGCCTGCGCGATCCAGTTTCAGGAGCGAGAATGACACTTGAACTCCCCGCCAGTCCGTCCAGGAGAGAAGCTCGTTCTCCTACCGGGTCAAGTCCTCTGAAGGGTTTTTAAGGGCACTGCCTCCGAGACTGAAAAGTTCTGGGGACTTTCACCCTGAATTCGACTCAAAATTTGAGTCAGCAGGTCCATAACCAGCAGGTCGAGAGAAGGCTAAGGTCGTGAGGTCAAAGTCCTTAGTGAATTCAGTGTAATAGAGGTCAAATGACCACGATACAAAGCAGCTCTGACCAGTGACTGCGAGGGACACTGGCTCCAACCAGGACCTCCCAGGACACGCAGGGAGCCTCAGATAGGGTGAGGGGGGGGGATGCATTACAAAATACACAGACAGGGTGACTTCAGTAACAAAATTGATCCTCTCGCAGTTCTGCAGGGATGGAGTCCAAGAGCAAGGCAGAAATAAAGCAGGTGCCAGATGCTCACTTGGGTGGTTTTGGCCACGTTGCTCTGCTATAGAAGGGTTTTCTAGGAACCTTCTGGAGAATACAGCTACCACCATCTTATAATTTCCCAAGTGCTTCCGGACAGTGACCCCATTCTCAGTACAAATTACATTTCCCTTCGTTGCTTTTTTTTTTTTTTTAAACAAATCTTAATTTCTGCAGCAGTTACTAACAGATTACCTCTCCATGGGACATGGAGATGACACACCACACCACTTCCACATTCCCTCCCTGCTGCCTTGCCCTGCTTCATTCCAAGTGGGGACGAAAAGTAAGTGGATAGCATTTTATCCATTTATTATATTTAAAACACAAGTTTTAGAATACACCGAGACTGGGGTGCCTGGGTGACTCAATCGTTAAGCATCTGCCTTTGGCTCAGGTCATGAGCCACATCAGGCTCCCTGCTCGGTGGGAAGTCTGCTTCTCCCTCTCCGACTCCCCCTGCTTATGTTCCCTCTCTCATCATCTCTACTAAATAAATAAAATCTTCTTCAAAAACTAACTAATTAATTAAAATGGAGTCAGGAGGGGCACCTGGGTGGCTCACTCAGCCAAGCGTCTGACTTCAGCTCAGGTTATGATCCCAGGATCCTAGGATCGAGACCCCTCCATTCAGCCTCCTCCCGGAGCAGGGAACCTGCTTCTCCCTCTGCCTGCTGTTCCCCCTGCTTGTGCTCTCTTGCTTTCTCTGTCAAATAAATAAGATCTTTGAGGCGCCTGGCTGGCTCAGTGGGTTAAGCCTCTGCCTTTGGCCTAGGTCATGATCTCAGGGTCCTAGGACTGAGCTCCGTATCGGGCTCTCTGCTCAGTAGGAAGCCTGCTTCCCCCTCTCTCTCTGCCTGCCTCTCTGCCTACTTGTGATCTTTCTCTCTCTGTCAAATAAATTTTTTTTAAAAAGATCTTTAAAAGGGGGTGGGGGGTTCCTCTTCTTTGCCTACAGTTTTGCTATAGCTTGAATGTCCCCGCCTGCAATTTTCTGCTATTCCGATATAAATTCATTTTTGCTTGTAACACAACTGACAGTTTTATTTTTAAGGTCAACATTCCATAATGCCCAGCTTGCTCCTGTTTAAGGCAGAGCCCTGCATTTCCAAATTAGAGAAACTCCGATTAGGAAGGCTAAAGTCATAACTTACAATCACTGGGTAAGCCTGCTAAGTTCAAGATGCTCGGTTAGGCACCAGAATAAAGGTGTTAAAGACACTTGTTCCTGCCCTCAATGAGTTAACAACTTAGCTTTAAAAGTCACAAATGAGGGGCACCTCAGTGGCTCAGTGGTTTAAGCCTCTGCCTTCGGCCCAGGACGTGATTTCAGGGTCCTGGGATCAAGCCCCGCTTCCGGCTCTCTGCTCAGTAGAGACCGTGCTTCCCCCTCTCTCTGCCTGCCGCTCTGCCTGCTTGAGATCTCTCTGTCAAATAAATAAAATCTTTAAAAAAAAAAGTCACAAATGCGGGGCACTTGGATGGCTGTCGGTTAAGCATCTGCCTTCAGCTCAGGTTGTGATCCCAGGGTTCTGGCATGGGCCCCATGTCAGGGTCTGTGCTCAGCGGAGAGTCTGCTTCTCCCTCTCCCTCTGTGTGTGCTCTTGCTTGCGTGCTCTCTCAAGTAAATAAATAAATCTTAAAAAAAAAAAAAAAAAAAGGAAAGATCCCACAAGAGCCAGGCTGTGCTCATTAAGAGGAAATCGTGCTAATTCCTTTCTCTGCAGGATTTCAGACTGACTGCCAAGTACATAAGGTACCTCTGGACTCCCATAAGACAGACGACATGACCTCCCCACATACCTGTGGCAAGTTCATCTTCGACCCGTGCTCACGAGTGGATCAGCCACAACCTGCAGGACAGTTCCAAGACCTGTCCTTTCTGGCATTACTTTCAACCGACAGCAATGGATGCTGGACCCTGAGACCAACAAAATGAACTTTGTGTGGGGACAAACCCCACCGACTGTGATGTCAGTTGTCCATGTGTCCAACACAGCCCAGCGGTACATACCGCTCACCATACCCAAGTGTTCTCACCAGCCCAGGCTTCTTCCTGGAGCCCCCGACACACGATCAATGCGTACCCCACCTCCCTACTTAAACGTGTGGAAGGCATCTCAAACTGAATATGGTCAAATCCGAACTCCTGGTCTTCTCCAACCTACTCCTCCTGCAGGCGTCAGCAGCTCACTGAATGGGGACTCGATCCTTCCGGGGGCTCGGGCTGAACCCAGAGGCAACCTTGCCTGTCTCTTCCACAATTATTAGGTAGTTAGATAGTTAGATATTAGATATTAGATATTAGACATTAGATAGATTACATATTAGATATTAGATAGCTCCACAATCTAATATCCGAGATGCCCAGCTCTACCTTCGAATAAACTCTTTCCTGAACCCAACTACTCACCATCGCCACTCCCATCACCCTCCTGGTCAAAGCTACCTCTTGCCTGAACCACTGTGAAAAATCTCCCACAGGTCTCCCTGCTTCTGCCCATGGATTTTAATCTATTCTTAATATATCCCAAACATTTGGAATGGGGTAGTGGGCGGGGCAAACATTTTCTGTAAAGAACTAGATCATAAATATTTTAGACATTGCAGGTCATACAGTCTCTGTACCAAACACTCAACTCCGCTGTTGTAGCCCACGGACAATATATAAATGAATGAGCACAACCATGTTCCAATAAAACTTTATTTACAAAAATAGACAGTAGGCTGGATTTGACCTGCGGGTCAGTTTGCCAACTCCTGCTTTAGAACATTCCCCCAACACAGCAAGCACTCAAAAATAGTTGTTAAACTGTCAGATCAGTTACTTCAAACACTGACGCTGGCCAGAATAAACCTAGAATAGTAGGTAAATTCTAGATGCCACAGTAATATAAAGACGTTGATAAACCAAAGCATATTCAGTTCAAGCAGATGGAAAAGGGTCCAAAACCCCTGTCATTTAAAGGCAACCTAAGAACTGGAGACAAATACCTGAAAGATTTAATGGATCCATATTTTTTTTTAATTTTTTTTAAGATTTTATTTACTTATTTGACAGAGAAAGACACAGCTTAAGAAGGAACATAAGCAGAGGGAGTGGGAGAGGGAGAAGCAGGCTGCTCACCGAGCAGGGAGCCTGATATGGGGCTCAATCCCAGGACCCTAGGATCACGACCTGAGCCTAAGGCAGACAGTTAACAACCGAGCCGCCGAGGTGCCACCCCCCAAAAAAAGATTTAAATAGAACCATGAGGGTGGTCTTTGAAGAATACCAGAAGGCCAGCATGTGGAAGGGGGAGTCAACGCTGTGTGTTGA
Source organism: Mustela putorius furo (assembly GCF_011764305.1). Lineage (NCBI taxonomy): Eukaryota > Metazoa > Chordata > Mammalia > Carnivora > Mustelidae > Mustela > Mustela putorius. The sequence goes on along the minus strand of NW_025422117.1, from coordinate 773,551 downwards.
CAAAAAAAAAGAAAAAAAAAAAGAAAGAGAGAGAGAGATACAGATGGGCAGAAACTACCCAAAAAGAAAACTGGCTTGTAACAGCAGTCTTCTATCATTCCAGAATGAAGATTAGTAAGAGCAGCAAATTTCCCCACTGAACGATGTCCAGAAGGGATTCCTGCATTGAGTATGATCTAAGATCTCTCCCATCCAACCCTATAACTCCGGGACCCTGGAAGTAGGGCAGATACCAGCTAGCCTGGGGAAGCAGAGCACACAGGAACTAGCCCCAGGAAGAGGATGGCCCAGAAGTGGCCACGGAACCAGTGAAAGGAATTAGGAGCTAACGCCAGAAGGACTAGAGGTGCTCATGGAGGCCAGGACTGGGCAGAAGAGATAAGGACGAAAGCCGGGAGGGTGAAACGGGCAGGAGTGTGATCCTGGATGACAGTATCAAAATCACCAGGTTGGGGGGGGAGGGGCGTCCACAACACCTGATCACTGTTCTCAGGACATGCCAGCCTTCCAGAATCCTGTGCCCTACACATGCCCGTCCACCCTCCAAGAGGACTCCCCACCTGTCCCACGCGACCCCTCCCTGAAGCCCCCCATTGGCGCGTGCATCAGTCCCACATCTAAACACCGCACACCCGACGTGTCGTCATTCTCTCACAGCGACCTGGACACATGGCCCACACTTTCTAGCCCACCTAACGGTAGAGGCAACCGTGTGGCGGACACCTTGCCGATAAAACGTGAGTGTCAAGGTCGTAGGTAGCTGCCAAGCCACGAACACAAAAACCGGCCACAAATAACTCCTTTCCGGCTGAATTAAGAGGACTTGGAGAGGACCCAAGAACCGAGCCACAAGATACAGAAAGACCAGCTACTGAGTAAGTGTGTGGGGTGGCTCCCCACTCCCACCAACCTGGAAAGGTCTACAAACGTGACTTCCTGTGTGTTTTGTTTTGGTTTTTTAACTAAGTCACTAAGATTAGGGGCTTGTTTTGCTCAGAAGCTGACACCAGTGACAGAATTAAGAAGACTGGACTGGGTGAGCGCTTTGAGAACAGGAATGTTATTTTTATGGATTTGAATGCAGGAACACAAAAGGCCCTCAAATGCTGGCCCAAAGAATTACCTAAACTACAAGCTGGACCAGTACCCTTGGCCTCCCACTGTGCTCTCAACCAGAAATGGACTTTAAGGGCTGAAAGAGAGCCCGGAAACTTGGTTCCCAAAGCTCAGTGTGAGTCTCCCAGAACCCTGTTAAAAAAAATTGACTCGGGCTGCCAACTCCCCCGCAAACCCCCCATTAGGTTCCTACCGGTAAGGCATGAGACTCCGAAATTTACATTCATCCTCTAACTGGGAAATAAACTCTGGCAATTTACAAACGAAACTGTTAGTTTACAAATGCTAAGTAACTAGAGGAAGGTGGCCTGGTTTCCTTTTACTATTTATTCACTATTTTGGTAAACCAACAGTGTTTGGTTCATTTAATCCTCTCAACAACCCTAGGAGATGGGTATCGTGATTATTCCCATCTCACAGATGAGGAAACTTGCCTTTGGTTGGGTAAGCGGTAGAGTTCAGATCTATATGGCAGGCACTTCAGCTCCAAGGCAGGGGGGATGCAGCTCCACGGTCGGTATCTCCTGGATTAGAGCTCAGGGCTGTACACATGGGCCTCTGGCAAGGGTACGGGCATCCAGCCTGCTTTCCTCCATTCGCTCCCACACCCTGGCAAACAGCCCAGTAAGGGGTTCACCAAGAGGCAGCTGCCCCTCATCAGTCGGGACAGCAGTCCGGCTCCGGTAGTTACCAGATCTGCCTCACCTCATCAGAAAAGTCCGGAGGTGAGAGAGATGATGGAAGATGAGACGCAAAAGGCAGGTCCTGAAGGATTCTGAGTTGCCACCCTTAAGACCTGCTCTTGAAAGCCGTTGGGAGGTATGAGAGGTTTTTAAACAGGAGGACGGCATGGATCTTAGGGGAAAGACTGGTGGGGGGAACCCATTGTGAGGAGGAAAAGCCAAGGGAGGCTGGAACAGAGGAGAGGGACACACGCTCCAGGAGGACGCGCACCTCTGTGCCTTTCCTTCCCTTCGGGTCTCACACATTCATATTCTGGAAGCGCCTGCCGAATGAAGGACTCCAAGGGCATGTCTCAAGTTCAGCTGACGGGATCTGAGGTCAGCAACATCAGCAGGAACAGACAGGTTGGTGCCTTATGAACCTGATGGCCAACAACACACAGGGCAGATCGGGCGACAGCATAATGGAGAGAGGGTGGAACCTTCTCCTGTGAGCATCTGAGAAGGGCGTGGTCACTCCCGGACCTGAGCTGTAAATGTCTGCTGGGGGTTACCTGTCACAGCCAGGCAGACACAAGCCTGAGCACTTGGGCGGCTGTGTGGGCTGAGGACATGGGCACCACACCAACTGGCACACTGCAGACCTCCCCCCGCCCACCGGGCTGTGCTGTCGACGACAAGTGCCCCAACCTCTCTGGAGATGCACTGCCTTACAGGACCGAGGACTGCCTGAGACACTGAAACAGCGAGCAAACGAGGCTGAGCCCCAGGAAGCGTTCAGCAGGTGTTAGTGACGATCAGTACTGCTGTCTCAGTGGACCCAGCCCCGAGGGCTAACCACCTTCGCCCTAAGTGCCCAGCAGGAACTGAAATGCAGATCCCCAAAATACCTTCCCAGAAGGAAGGACCCTCATCTGCATTTTTAATCGTGTCTTGGAAAATACTACTGAAATAAGTAAACACGAGTTTGTTTCATTTTAAAGATTTTATTTATTTGAGAGAGATACCGAGGGGGGAGGGGGGAGAGGGAGAGCAGACTCCCCACTGAGTAGGGACCCTCCCCCAAGCAAGACTTGATCCCAGGACCCTGAGATCACGACATGAGCAGAAGGCAGATGCCCAACCACCTGAGCCACCCAGGCGTCCCGATAAACATGAGATTTAACTTCTAAAAAAATTTAATCCTGCCCTCTATCTTACATTTTTAGTTATCTCACACTATGTACATAATATAAAGAGATTTTAGAAGGATTAATCTTGAAATGGCTCAATCTTTGGGGTCCCCGGCTGGCTTAGTCGGAAGAACATGTGACTCTTGATCTTGGGGTTGTGGTTCAAGCCCTATGTTGGGTGTAGAGATTACTTAAAAATAGTTAAAAACTAAAAATAGGGCACCTGCTCCCCCTGCTTGTGCGCAGACGCTCTGTCAAATAAAACCTTAAAAAAAAAAAAAAAACCCTGAAAATAAAAAAATAAAAAATGGATCAATCTTGAAATGGATCTAAAACTTAACATTCCAGTCTTCAGGAACCCCTGGCCATAACAACCAGAGGCCTTAGCTCTGGACTAGGAGACTTTACATTAACAATCATCCCCAGTCTCCCAATTTCAAGGCTCAGATCATTCTCTTACAGGTAGCCACAGGGAATTTGCAGGGCCAAAGAGAAGACGTGAACGCATTCCAAAGCCCTGTCCTTCCCGCTGCAGTGCTGGCAACCACCTTTACACAATTCATCAGCATAGAAACACAGAAAACATTTGCAGGGGCTTCAGATTCACACAGAAAAGAAACCCACAGAGACATTCTCGTGTTAGGGGACAGGGTTTGCTGTCCCCACTGAGAACTGACAGGCAAGATTTCGGATAAAGGCTCACAGGGCGCATGACCTCACTGGGTTCCTCACCCCACAGAGCAGGCCAAGCCTGGGAGATACAAGAGGGAGAGGGGATCCCCTGGAGAACTCAAAAAAGGAAATTATCTACTTAATACACCTGATGAATAGGAGTTGAGTTAACCCTACTCACATGGAGCAGATGCGGAACTGTGTAAAAACAGACAGAAAAAATCAAATAGAAATTAAAGGAGATGAACTTATATTCTGTTACTCGACTTATTTCATTGCAGAGGCTTAGTAAATTTCAGTACACCTTCAGGGTGTTCCACATCTTGCTTGGGCTTGGAATTATTGTATAAATTGGCCAAAAACTCATCAAACTAAATGCTAAAGAAAGGGGAACAGGGTGAAGCCAAACACAGGGCCCTGAAAAACTAAGCCAGCCTCCTTGTACAAAATGTGTACGTCTGATTGTTAATGAACAACAGGAGATTAACATTAGAAGTTATTCTGGGGAGGGGCACCTGGGTTGCTCAGTCAGCCCGACTTGGTTCAGGCTGCGGTGGTGATCTCAGAGTCACGGCATCCAGTCTGGACAGAGTCTGCTTGTCCCTCACCCTCTGCTTCTCCCCTACTCCCATGCTCTCTCCCAAATAAATAAATAAACAAAATCTTTAAAAAATAATAAGAAGAACAAATAAAAGGCATTCTAGGGGCAGCCGGCTGTCACTAAAACTTGCAACTCTTAATCTAAGGATTGTAAATTCGAGGTCCACGTTGGGCATAGAGATTACTTAAAAAATTAAAATCTCATGGGGAGCCTGGGTGGCTCCGTCCGTTAAGCACCTGACTTCAGCATCAGGTTCTCTGCTCAGGTCAAGGTCTCAGGCTCTTGGGACCCGAGCCCTGTGTCAGACTATGAGATGCTGAGTGGGAAGTTCGCTTCCCTCTCCTCTCCCTCTCCCCCCAACTCCTGCTTGGGCACAGGCACACACTCTGGCTCTTTCTCAAATAAAATTTTAAAAAAAGAAATTAATTTTTTTTTTTAAAAAGCATTCTTAAAAAGGTGCAAAACCCCAGTTTAAAATGAAACATCTCAAGTAAATAATTGAAACATCGCCAAAAAATAAATAAATGACAAAACCAAACCTCTTAGATTGGAAGTCTCCAATCTGACACCAGTGGCAGTCAGATTGGAGACTTAACAGCACTGGCTTTCCAAAGTGACAGTTCACAGACTGAACCAGTGGCAGGGGAGTGAGAACACAGCCACCCTCAGGTGGCCTGCATGCGTGTGGCCCAAAGCCTTCTCTAGGAACGGGTCCTGAGCGGCTAACCACGGGGAGAGGGAAGACAGGGAAACCAGGAGCACATCTCCAGGGAGCTGTGCACCAGGAGAGCAGGACACGTCCAGGGCATCTCAGGGGACAGGACAATCTAGTACCAGCTGGATAAGCCTACACCACTTGTTTCCAATAACAGGAAAGAGGAAGAATCAGTCAATAAACCATGATGAGAAAATGGGCTGTTTTGGGGCGCCTGGGTGGCTCAGTGGTTAAGCCGCTGCCTTCGGCTCAGGTCATGATCTCAGGGTCCTGGGATCGAGTCCCGCATCGGGCTCTCTGCTCAGCGGGGAGCCTGCTTCCTCCTCTCTCTCTCTCTGCCTGCCTCTCTGCCTACTTGTGATTTCTCTCTGTCGAATAAATAAAAAAAAATAAAATAAAAAAATTAAAAAAAAAAAAAAAAGAAAATGGGCTGTTTTGTTTAAAAAAAAAAGAGGCCTAATACCAAATACAAAAGGAAATTCTAGTGGACTTTGTATAAGAAAATGCTTACGGAGATTTAGAGGATGCTGGAATCTAAAAAAGATATATTACAGAAGCAACAGGAAAAACCAGAAAGAAGAGCTCAATAATCTAGAAATTTAAAACCTTTGATCTAGGGGCACCTAGCTGGCTAAGTCAGTAGTGTGTAACTCTTGATCTTGAGGTTGTAAGTCTGAGCCCCCATTGGACAAAGAGATTAAAAATAATTTTAGGGGCGGCTGGGAGGCTCAGTGGGTTAAGCCTCTGCCTCAAGCTCAGGTCATGATCCCAAGGTCCTGGGATCGAGTCCCGCATCAGGTTCTCTGCTCAGCAGGGAGCCTGCTTCCCCCTCTCTCTCTGCCTGCCTCTCTGCCTACTTGTGATCTCTCTCTCTCTGTCAAATAAATAAATAAAAACTTTTAAAAATAATAAGTTTTAAAATCTTTTTTAAAATTCTTTAAGAAAAAAAAAAAACTTCTGATCTAAATTAAGAGTCAAATGAAAATCTCAAAAAATAAGCACTATTACAAGTTTTTTCAAACATATAAAGACCTCACAGGAAAAAAGTCCAATACACAATTCAAAGATACAAAATCAAATTCAAATTAAAACCCTGATATTATTCTTAATCCATGACTTAGGAAAAAAAGTAATTCAGGTCCTTAAAGTTGACAATGAGCTATACATGCAAACCACTGAGGGTCAGTTGGTCCAAAATTAGAAAATAAAATTTTGCCTTTCACCAGTTACTCCACTTCTGGCTACAGAGAAAAAGGAAAAACGCACCAAAATATACAGGCATGGATCTGCATTACATCGTAATTAGAAATAAACAGTATTCAACAAAAGGGAAGTAAATTATAATTGTTAAATACCACATTTTGAAGATTTAATGCTATGAATAAATGTTAGCCGTAAAAAATTAAGAAGGGAAAATAAATAAATAATTAATTAAGAAGGGATCAGGATTCAAAACTATTTGGGAGGGGAAGAATAACTTTTTGGTTTTATAGAAAAGGCATGTGTGTGTTTTGTGAGTTTTAGGGGGAAGACTAAGAAACCAACGCATCAGCAGGTTTACCTGGCTAACAGAAATAAGTCATCCATATTCCTTTCTCTTTCTGTAGCTTTAAATATCTTACCAAAAAAAAATTAAAATAGAAAATAAATAAATCTTATACATATTCTTTTGAAAAATACAAAACACGGACACCTCCCTGGCTCAGTCAGTCAAGTGTGCAAGTCTTGGTGGTGAGCTCAAGCACGACGTTGGACATGGAGCGTACTTAAAAAATAAACCAAAATTCTGCAACAATTACCAACACCCATTGTGTACAGCTCCTCCTAAACCCAAGTTCAAGCTTGGATGTCGAAATACCAAAACCCACCAAAACCCCGCTAAGGCCATGTGTGTAGAACTCCATAAAGCTCGTTCCTGGCAGCCTGTGAGTAGAGGGCTACCAGTTCACAAGTTCAGAAAGCAGATGAAATTTGAGAAGAAAAGTAAACATCCAATGAGAAGATGCAGGTTTTCCCTGCAAGGTGGGCCTTGTCTCCAGGCAGCCCTTCCTGCCCGGACTCATTTCAACTTTCTCGCCGACATCCGGGTACACGTGGAAATCACCAAGGCGGCCTCAGATTTTCAAATCTCTAGACATGCAGAAGGTCAACAGATACAGGATGGTAATCATGGTCAACAGATAACCTCAAAAGACTTGCCCCTTTTTTAAAACTATAAAACTGGAATAACAATGCCAGTGGGCGTCGTAAGCCAGGCTCAACCTTCCATCAGAATCACTTGGAGCACAGGCTTAAACCTCACCCCCACCCCAAGTTTCTACATAATTTACAGAACTGGTCTGGAATGGGTGCCAGAGAACTTGCATTTCTAACAAGCGCCTGGGTGATGGTGATGGTGATGCCACCGAAGGTGTGAGGGCCATGCTTAGAGGACAGCCGCCCTCAAGCCGCCCTTAGACACACATCCTCAAGCATGATAGGTTTCACGTCCACCAGCTCATCCCCAACAGCAATGACTTTAAGAAAATCAGGCCTAAAACAAAGAAAGAAAAAAGATCCATCCTACAAGCACAAAGGCATGTTTGGAATAGCCTTCTCCGTGCATTTAAGAACAAGGATCCCAACAGCAGTGGCTCAGTCCAGCAGGTGCAAACACAGGGCTCAGGGCCAGATGGCCTGATGGGGGATCCTGCTCTACCAAGACACAGCTGTATGATCCCAGGCCATCAGGTGCAAGACAGAGGTCAGAGGTCCTTCCCTAGAAGGGGGAAGCTGGAAACAGCGCCTACCCGAGTCATCAATCTGAGTCCTCACCGGCCCATTTTCATGCACACACCTTGTGAAAAACCCATAAACAGAAAGTGCTCCCAGAGTTCCTTGCCCTAGCCTGAAGTTAAGGAGATGTTTGCCTACTTCATTACTATTTATGATAACCACACCCAAATTCCTTCTTCTACCCAAATTCTTCTTTCCTTAAGAGCAGGGCGCCTGGGTGGCTCAGTGAGTTAAGCAGCTGCCTTCCGCTCAGGTCATGATCTCAGGGTCCTGGGATTGAGTCCCGCATCAGGCTCTCTGCTCAGCAGGGAGCCTGCTTCCCTCTCTCTGCCTGCCTCTCTGCCTACTTGTGATCTCTGTCAAATAAATAAATAAAATCTTTAAAAAAAAAAAAAAAAAGAGGGGGGCCAAAGGGCCAAGAGAGGTCCCCACACACGGAATAAGCCACCATCAAAACAAGCCTGAGAGAGAGCTCACCCCCTTGGTATCTCCTAGGCTTTCCCATAAAAAAAGTTAAAATATCAGAATATGGGAACGATTAAAGCCTGAGGGCTAGTTTAGGGTCAAGAAACTGAAGATCTAATTATCAATTATCTATTATCAATTATCTAATTATCAATTAGAGCCCACAGGTTCGGGCCCATCTAGTTCATGGTCCCAGCTACCACATGGAAAACCGGCCACCTGCGTCACCTCTCTGAGCCGTTTTTCACCTGCGTCCTCTCCCAGCTCGGGGACCCTCCAGTGATTTTTGGGTGATAGGACTCCTGGACCGGACCACCCGCATGAAGACCACGGATCACTTCTCCAAAGCCTAGACATCCGGAGACGACCCCACAGGCTTCAAGGACCCCATCTCCGGAGCTGGTCCTCCAAGGTGGAAATGGAAATAATTGCAAAAGGGAAAGCGGCTGTGCCAAAACCGTACTCCAGCTGTGGTTACGTGTGTCCCAGACAAACGCTGACCGTGTTCGAGAACAGTGTTCCCATTCATGAAATAAAATGAAACGAAACCTGCCCCCACGAGATCCCAGGACACACGGTGTGAGCCGCACGCGGACAAAGGGAGACAGACAGCAGGACGTGGTCACGAACACAGGAGCCGGCGGAGTGTGCAGCTCCGGGTCACGTAGGGCAGATCGGTATATCGGAAGAGTGGGGACGCCGTGGGGGGTGGCAACGGTCCAGGGCCCGACTTAGACCTCGGTTTAGATAAAGGAGGCTGTTCAGAAGCTGCTTGCTTAGGAAGGAAAAGGTGCAGCTCGGGTTTGCGAGAAGGGCGAATCCCGGCGCGGTGCGGGGCAAGGCGGCAGCGGCTGGAGGCGGGGGGATCCAGGCGGTGCTCCCTGTGGGCAGGACTTCTCCCGGGGCGGCCTCGGATCTCCCCCTCCCCAACCCCTGCTGCGGCGGCGGCTGCCGCGGCCGCTCCGGCTCCTCCTCCTCCTCCCCGTCCTCCTCCCAGACCCCGGAGGCTGGCGAGGCCGCCGACGCCCAGGCAGGGGCCCCCTGGGAGCCCCGCGCCACCAGGTCCCCGGCTCCCCTCCCCAGCCCAGCTCCCGCCCGCCCGGCGCGCCAGGGCGCAGGCGGGGGACCGCGCGGCCGGCGTGGGGTGGCCCCCCCCGCGGCCAGAAGCCGCGCGGCGCCGGCGGCCCGAGCCCCCCCGCCACGACGCTCCCCCCTCCAGCCCCCGAAGGCGCCGGCGGCCGCGGGCAGGCGCGTGGCGGCGGCGGCGGGGGGATGCGGCCGCTCGGGCGGGGCGCTCACCAGAAGAACACGCGCGAGCAGAGGTTGGCGTTCTGCAGCGGGTTGGGCTTCACGTCCGGGTACACGGGCAGCATCTCGCCGCCGGGGTCGCGCCGCTCCGGGAGGCGCCGGCGGGGATGCTGGAGCTCCGGCGGCCGCGCCGGTCCCCTGGGCGGGAGCCCGAGAACCCGCCGCTTCCGGGAGCGGAGCGCCGGCGGCCCGCCCCGTTCCCGCCCCCCGGGCCGCGCGGCGGCGGCGGCGGCGGCGGCTGCTGCTGAAGCCGCCGCCGGGAGCCGGGAGTGCAGGCGGCGGGACCGGGCGGCGGTGCTGCGCGTCCCCCGTGCGGCGCCAGGCGAGGCCGCCCGCCGCGTCCGATGGAGGGGGGTAGGCCGAGCCGGCTGCCCGCAGGTGCCCACGTGCTCTCACCGGGCGGCGAACTTTGCAGAAGTTGGCGCTCGGGATCCAGGCACCCAGCGTTGGGGGCGGAGGGGAGGAGCCGACCCTGCCCACCCCGCGGCTCGGCGACGCCCCCTGGGCTGCGGCTTGCGGAGCACGTGGGGGAGCCGCCGCGCTGCTTTAGCCTTCTGGGCTTGCTGCCCTCATCAGGACCAAACCAGGGTGCTGTGGGAGGTTCTCCAACGTGAGAGTCAAACCGGTGACCTCGGCCAAGAGCAGGATTTAGCACAGATTAAACTGGTGGAGCTCCGAGACCTAAAGAAAGGTGGCAGGATTGCAAGAACAACTGACTTGGGACGATGAACGCACGCCATCGCTGGCCGCAGGCGGTTTGCCGCTCACAGGTTGCACTGCGCCCAGGAGCACCTGTCGGCTTTTTGCTGCCCTCCGAGACTGGGGAAGGGGCTAGGCAAAGAAGAGAGCCGGCTTTATGATTCCTTTCATCGTGGCCTCAGAGCCTAGCCCAGTAGAAGTGGCCAACAGAGCCTGCCTTACCGAACACGGGGATGTGCACTGCCGGGACCTTACTTCACTTCCGACTCCAACAAGGCCGGAGTCAAGGAGGTGTTATGACCCCTGTTTTCCAGATGGGAGAGATAAGGCTTAAGGACAAATCTTTTACAGTGTCCTAGAGTCATTAATGATGAAACCCAACCGGGACTCAAGAGTCCAACCTGCTCTGTCCCACTGGTGATGGTCAGTGTGTGCGGAAAGTGCCGGGGGGATGAATGAATGATTGCAGGGCTTCTAATGAACAAAATCTCGGACTCCCGCTCGACGACTTCAGTTGTCCGGTGGCCCTCATGGCCAGCGTGCAGCAGCTTCTCTCCCCCTCCAACCCTAAATGAAAAAAACAAGGTTACATGGTATTTATAGCAAGATCACTTTGTTTTTAAGATTTTATTTGAGAAAGAGCAAGCACAGGCAGGGTGAAGGGCAGAGCGAGAAGCAGACTCCCCGCTGAGCAGAGAACCCCTCGCAGGACTCATCCAAGGACTCCAGGATCTGACCTGAGCCAAAGGCAGCCACTTAACCGACTGAGCCACCCAGGTGCCCACCAAATCACTTTTTTTTTTTTTTTTTTTAAAGATTTTTTATTTATTTATTTGACAGAGAGAAATCACAAGTAGATGGAGAGGCAGGCAGAGAGAGAGAGAGAGGGAAGCAGGCTCCCTGCTGAGCAGAGAGCCCGATGCGGGACTCGATCTCAGGACCCTGAGATCATGACCTGAGCCAAAGGCAGCCACTTAACCGACTGAGCCACCCAGGTGCCCACCAAATCACTTTTTTTTAAATATTAGGTGAATTCTACCCCCAAGGGGTGATTCAAGCTCACCACAAGAGATCAAGAGTCACACACTCTATGGACTGAGCCAGCCAGGTGCCCAAAGATCATTTTATTTTTTTGTAATTTCCCATTTCCCATGGCTAAAATGGTGTTATGGATCTTGGCTTTTGGTTACCTGAGGTGGAATAGGTAAAAGGAATTAAGAGTCCACTCACCACGATGAGTACAGAGTAATGTAAGGAATTGTTGAATCATTATACTGTACACCTGAAACTAGTATAACACCATGTGGGGCGCCTGGGTGCCTCTGGCGGTTAAGCATCTGCGTTCTCTCAGGTCATGATCCCAGAGTTTTGGGACTGAGTCTCCCCTCGGGCTCCCTGCTCATTCGGGAGTCTGCTTCTCCCACTCCTGCTCATGCATACACGCTCTCGCTCTCACTCTCTCTTTCCCTCAGGAACCAGATATTCCAAAGGTCCATGTTTCCACAAATTTAAAAAAAAAAAAAAAAAGGCATTTGGGCACCTGGGTGGCCCAGTCATTAAGCGTTTGCAGTCGGCTTAGGTCATGATCCCAGGGTCCTGGGATCGACGCCCACATCCGGTTCCCTGCTCCTCAGGAAGCCTGCCTTGCCCTCTCCCACTCCCCCAGCTTGTTTCCCCCAATTTCTGTGTGTCTCCCTCTGTCAAATAAATAAATAAACAATGTTTTAAAGAAATGGTTTTTTAGTTTCAGTTATGCAAGATGAAGAAGTTCTGGAAAACGGAGAGAGCGATGTGACTATCGTTGGCAATACTATGTTGTATGCCTGAAGTCGGCTGAGAGCGTCAATCTTGGGTGTTCTCAAGAAAACAAGGAAGATGGGGAAGCTGTGAAGTGATGGGTGTGCTGATTGGCTTGGTTCAAGGACCTCACACTGTGTGCCTAACGAGTCATCAGGTTGTACAGCTTAGAGAAATACAATTTTTGATTGTCAGTTATACCTCAGTAAAGCGGGGGGAGGGGGGGGCAATGGCTTTTAAAGAAAGCTTTATTATCTTCAAACATTTTTTGTAAGTCAAATGTGTAAGAATGACAAAATGTTGATAACTTTTCATTGATAGCTGATGGGCGTTTATTATGCTATTTCCTTGATATTTCATGTATGTTTCAGAATTTGTTACAAAAAGGAAGACTATTAGGTCTGAATATTGTAAGAACACTATGAGTATTCAGTTACTGCCTTTCCGTGTGAGATTTCTCAGATAATGCAATCTATAAATCTAAACAATCAGCCCTCTCCTGATTACAGTTCTCTTTGAAACTCCGTGAATTTTCCAGCCCTATAAATGCTCAGCCACCAGGTCTAGTCAAAGCTAAAGGGGCCCCTGGGGCCCCTGGGGCACACTGTCGGTTAAGCCTCCGGCTCTTGCTTTCAGCTCAAGCCCTGAGATCAGGGTGGTGAGATCGAGCCCCAAAGTGGGCTCCACACTCAGTGTGAAGTCAGCTTGAGATTCCCTCTCTTTCTGCCCCTTCCTTCTCATTCTCTCTCTCTAAAATAAACAAATCTTTTTTAAAAGGTTGTGGGGCACCTGAGTGGCTCTGTCATTTAAGCATCTGTCTTCAGCTCAGGTTATGATCCCATGGTCCTGGGCTCCAGCCCCGTGTTGGTCTCCCTGCTCAGTGGGGAAGTCCACCTCTCCCTCTCCGTCTGCTCTCACCCTGCTCATGCTCTCTCAAATAAATAAATAAAAATCTAGGGGCGCCTGGGTGGCTCAGTGGGTTAAGCCGCTGCCTTCAGCTCAGGTCATGATCCCAGAGTTCTGGGATCGAGTCCCACATCGGGCTCTCTGCTCAGCAGGGAGCCTGCTTCCTCCTCTCTCTCTCTCTGCCTGCCTCTCTGTCTAATTCTGATCTGTCTGTCAAGTAAATAAATAAAATCTTTAAAAATAAATAAATAAATAAATAAATAAATAAAAATCTAAAAAAAAAAAAAAATGAAAACCTCTCACTAAAGTTAGAAGCCTAATGACTTCCCTTGTCACCCCTGCCCCAGGCCACTCTCTCCAGCCCCTGCAAGTCTCAGAATGACAGAGGGCTCCCAACTGCCAAAAACACCCTGTCCCTTTAGCTTCTACTGATTTTTGTTTTTCGTTTTTTGTTGTTGTTTTTTAAACTAAGATCTTTTGAAACCTTTTACCATTATTTCCTGTCAGTGAGCTAATATGGTATTTAGAAGGTTGACTGAGAACCAGTGTTGAATTGTAGAGAGAAGATTAGATTTGGAGCCAGGAGACCAAGGATCTAGACTTTTCCTTCATTACTTAAACTTCCTGACCCTTATTTTTCTCAGATCTAAAACAGGAATCAAAATTCTCCAGGCTTCCTACTTCCTACAGAGTTACTATGAGTCTCATAACTCATAAGTGTACTTCATGAAACATAAGACAGCATGCAAATAAAAGGGGTTTTTTGGGGCGCATGGGTAGCTCAGTCCGCTAAGCATCTGTCTTTGGCTCATGATCTCGGAGCTCTAGTTCTGGGATGGAGTCCCACATGGAGCTCCCTGCTCAGCGGGGAGTTTGCTTCTCTCTCCGACCCTCCCCCATCTCATACTGTCTCTCAAATAAATTATTTCTTTTCTTTTCTTTTTTTTTAAGATTTTATTTATTTATTTGACAGAGAGAGAGATCACAAGTAGGCAGAGAGGCAGGCAGAGAGAGAGGAAGGGAAGCAGGCTCTCCGCTGAGCAGAGAGCCCGATGTGGGACTCGATCCCAGGACCCTGAGATCACGACCTGAGCCGAAGGCAGCGGCTCAACCCACTGAGCCACCCAGGCGCCCCCTGTCTCTCAAATAAATACATAAAATTTTTTTTTTTAATTTTTTGTTTCATTCTTTCAACAAATGCCTTTGGCTCAATGAATGCCTTTCGGTATATGACAGGCATAGGCACAGAGTTTGCAAAGCTTGACCTGCATACGTTCGTTGATCTTAAATAAACAGTTCAGTACTATAAAGAGGCAGTAAAGTTGGAGAGGAAGTGGAGCAGTTGAAAACCTCACACGTTGCTGGTGGGGATAAAAAAATGTACAACTGCAAAATGACATTACCCAGGAATTGCACTCCTCATAGCCATGGGTTTGGAACCATCCCAAGAGGACCCCCCCCCCCCACCACCACCACCATCACAGCCGTGTAATCTGAAATTGGCTGCTGTACTTAAAGGGCAGGGACAGACTCAAGAAAGAGGCAGGTCATTCCAGCTGGAAGGCAGCAGTGATCGCATGTGAAGAGAACTTACATACAAGGCTTGTCTTGCGGGGACAGCAAGACAAAAGCAACCCCACACCCCATCAGGCAAATTTTTTTTTCTTAAGATTTTATTTATTTGAAAGAGAGCAAGCATGAGGAGGGAAGGTCAGAGGGAGAAGCAGACCCCCTGCTAGGCAGGGAGCCTGATGCGGGACTCGATCCCAGGACTCCAGGACTATACCTGAGCTAAAGTCAGTCATTCAACCAACTGAGCCACCCAGGCATCCCGCCCGCCCCCCGAAACCAGGCAAATCTTAACTAGCTTCACTCACATAGAACAAACAAGTTTTCTCAACACCACATCATTACATCAGGACTACGTCCTCGGGGCAGCCTCTGGCAGATTTTCAGTGTTCAAAAAGCAAGTGGAAAAAAGCAAGCGGAGCCCACATTCCAAGGACAAAGAAGTGGGTGAGCAGACTCCGATTGCTGGGGCGCAGCTCAGGTCTTTTCAATGACATACCCCAACACTCCCTACCCAAGATAAATGAAAACATGTATCTCAAAACTTAAAATACAAAACCAAAAACTTAAATACAAATATCCTAAGCAGCACTATTCATAAAAGCCAAAAAATATATGTTGGGGTCGGGGGGATTGAGAACCAAATGTCCATCAACTCACCAACCGAGGAGCGGATAAATAAAATGTGGTCTTACACACAATGGAATATTATTTAAGGAAGGACACGGATGCATGCTGTAACACAAAAATTATAACATTATATTATATTAATTACATGTTATATTAACATATAACAATTATAACATTGAAAATCTTACGCTGAGTGAGTGGAGTCCACCATTGACTATTGAGGAGGGATAGTGGACATCTAGAGGGAGACTCCGTCTCCTACTTGGTGATTTATTCCCAAACCTCAGAGACATAATGCGAATTTGTGCTTTTACAAACTACAAATTACTAGATGGTCCTTGGGATCCCTCTCAAATACCCAAAGCGTCAAGTGTGAAATCTGTAGTAGGTAGACTCGCTAATAATACAGTACTAAAATGGCCCAGCTGGGTGGCACCTGTGCAGTTCAGACGGTTAAGCGTCTGCCTTCTGCTCAGGTCATGATCTCCAGGGTCCCGGGATCGAGCCCCACATAGGGCTCCTGGCTCAGCAGGGAGTCTGCTCCTCCCCCTCCTTATGCCTCTCCCCTTGCTCATGCTCTTTCTGTACCTTTCTATTTCAAATGCATAAATAAAATCTTTTAAATAAAAAATAAAATGGCCCAGCTGAGACAGAGCTGCTCCTGAAACATTTTTCTCCCAAGAAATATGGGACAAATGGCATCGCCCTTTAAACATACCCCAGTGGGCATACACAGCAGGGCACAACTGATCCATGGGTCCCCCTTCTAGTAAGTCGCCACCTCCATATCCTCAGGGGTGGACGCCCAACTCAAATTTAGCCAGTCATAACACGCTATGGTCATGGCCAAAGGGATGGGCCCAGAGACAAGTTCATGGCCCAAACCAGTCAACCGGCTTTTTCTCTTGAGATTTTTTCCCCTCCTGGAGCTAGAAAAAGAAAACCTCACTTTCCTTTTATGATCAGGGAGTTAAAAAGATATGACCCGTATCTGCTGGTAGCCATGCCTCCCACATACGTGGAGAGGCCTGAAAGAATAAAGCAGGTATCCATGGGAAGGTCACACAGTCAACAATTATTTAGTAAACACCAACTGTGTGCCAAGAAGTGGTGTTCCAGGAAGTAGGGATACCTAAGAGAAAGATGAGTTAAAATTAAAAAAAAGAAAAAGAAAGAAGAAAGTAAGAAGAGTAATCTGAAGGACAGTCCTGGTGCTGTCGCATCTTTGGGGTTCCTGAAGCTGATAGGATCCTTAGTGTCGTAACAGGAGCTATCGCTCTCCATCATAGTCTCTGTCACATCTCCAAGTCAAAGGCAGCTTTTTCTGCTTCAAGGTCTTTTTCTGGCTACAGAAGCACATTGGGCCCATTTGCAAGGCAAGCCAGGACCCTGTAATCGACCCCCAAATGATGGGGACCAGGTAGATGACTGCTCCAGCCTCCTCGTCTGACAGCTGAAATATTGTCTGCCCTTGCTGTCTAGCAGGATGGCGCCCAGCTGTAAGCCCCGGTGTGCCTGCTTAGACACCCCTGGTTGGCCTCATCCTTTCTCTGTCTCACTTCTCCATTCCCTACAAATGTTTTTCTGGGATCACCTCCAAAATAAACTACACCCACCCAAGTCTTCACCTCAGGTGTGCTATGGTGAGAACCCAAACGAAGACACCGTAACCCCTGGGTTGTCCAACAGAACAGCACTCTTCACACGAGGATTCTGAAGACTTAAAATGCACGTCATCCAAATGGAGATGTGTTGTATGTGTAAAAAAAAATAAACACTTTCAAAGACTACAAACAAATATTTACCATCTCCTTTATGACTTCTTACATTTGTTACATACTGAAATGATAATGATATAGTTTTGAATGTAGGTGTTGTCCAGAACCGACAACCAAGAAAGAATTCTTGAGGTGTCTTTGGTGCAAAAAGGTGATTTTATGAAAGCATGGGCACAGGACCCAGGGCAGAAAGAGCTGCACTGGAGGGGCACCTGGGTAGTTCAGTCAGTTCAGCCTCTGCCTTCAGGTTGGGTCATGATCCCAGGGTCCTGGGCAGCAGGAAGCCTGCTTCTCCCTCTCCTGTTCCCTTTGTTTGTGCTCTCAGACACACGCCAGCTCGCGCTCTCTCTCTGTCAAATAGATAAATAAAATCTTCCCCCAAAAAAGAGAGCTGCACTTAGAGCAATTAATTTTATACTATGGGTTTGAAGGAGGTAGACCCTCAGGATGCTGGCGGCCTTGCTAGTATCAAGCTAAGTCTGGTTTTCCCTCTAGCGAGTCATTAACAGTATGGCAGCTGGAAGTGTCCTGGAAGAGTAACACCCATATCCCCACCCAGGAGTGGGGAGGCGGGACAGTCGGGGGGTCAGCTTGTGTGTCGGCTGCTGCTGGCCTTCCACTTCCTCATCAGTAGTATTTTGGACACACTGATTTAAAAATACCTTGCTAATACTGGTTTCAATTTCTCTCATTCTTTTTACTTTTTTTTTTTTTTTTAAGGGAGAAGCAGACTCCCCGCGGAGCAAGGAGCCCAACGCAATGTGGGATCCATCCCAGGACTCTGGGATCATGACCTGAGCCAAAGGCAGACGCTTGACCGCTGAGCCACCCAGGCGCCCCTCCTCTTTACCTTTTTAAAGTGACAACTATAAAACTTAAAATCACAGATGTGGCTCACTGTGTATTTCTGTGGACAGCATTGCTGTAACCAATGGATAGGCTCTAACAACACTCACTGCTGTCCTACCTAGAAAGCAAATGAATAAGATTGGTGCTGTTTTACAAATGACCTTGAAAGTACTCTACTTTGTAAAAAGAAGGCATCCTTAGGTTTCAGAACTTTTTTAAAAATTTTATTTATTGGGGCACCTGGGTGGCTCAGTGGGTTAAAGCCTCTGCCTTTGGCTCAGAGAGAGTGAAAGAGAACACAAGTGGGGAGTGGGGAGGGAAAAGGAGACTCCCCTCCAAGCAGAGAGCTGGATGTGGGGCTCGAGCCCAGGACCCTGGGATCATGACCTGAGCCGAAGCCAGACCCTTAACCCACTGAGCTACCCAGGCGCCCAGAACTTTCTTAATAGTAATGAAATACTTGGGGCACGTGGATGGTTCACCCCTGCTCCCCTCATCCCTGCTCAGCGAAGAGTCTGCTTCTCCCTCTGCCCCTCCCCCCACACTCACACTTATGTTCTCTTTTACTTCCTCTCTCTTCCCTTCAAATAAATAAATAAAATCTTAAAAAATAATATAAATATAAATATATCCATGTATCTGCTCTCACCTATCAAACCACCACAGATTTTTTAAAAGGAAATACCGCATTTGGGGGCACTTTGGTGGCTTAGTTGGTTTAATGTTGGATTTTTGGTTTCAGCTGGGGGTCACGATCTCAGGGTCCTGAGATCTAGCCCCACCTAGGCTCCGTGTTCAGAGTGAGTCTGCTTGAGATTCTCATTCCCTCTGCCTCTGCCCCTCCCCCCTCAAAAAAAATCTTTAAAATCAGTCAATCATCTATCATCAATCAATCATGAATCACTTTAAATGAGTGCACACCTACTGTACATCAGATACCCTTCAAAGTACTGAGGGTCAAGTGTAGAAGATAGACAGTAAACAGTAAGGTAGCAAGTAAGTAAATGAATGAGCAAGATAATTTCAGGTTTGATGAAGACTAGGAGGGAAAATCAGCAGCGAACGAGAGTGCTTGGAGATGGCTGGCGAGCGGATTTACATTGGGCAGTTAGGAACACTGCTCAAAGGACAGACTTGAGCTGAAACATGAAAGCCAAGGAACCAGGCTTGTGTAAATCTGCGAGCAAAATACCAACAATCCGAAATTAAAATTAAAAATCTACGTCGTTACATAGTATAACGTAGGGAGAGAAAGCAGCTTTAGACAAAGACAAGAGAGAGAACTCTTTTCGGATCCTTAAGAGAGGGGAGGACACACAGCAAACCACCCCTCCCCAGAATGGGGAGAACATTATAACATAACTATCCTGGATACGCAGGCTCCCCTGGCCGGAAGGGGCAGGGAAGGGACCTGAACAGTAGCTGATTAACTGCTGGAGGCTCAGCGTGCACAAGCCTGAAAGTTAAAAAATCCAGGGGGACCCAGCCATGGAGGGAACCCCACAATATTGTGAGATTTCCTTCATTTGACCAGGTCCCTACAGTTCACAGCAGAGAGACATCCCCTCGGGCTTCCCGTAGGGGTGAAGGGAAAAGGAACCATTTTTCAAATAGACCAGAATGCTCAAATCTTGCGTCTAGAAGAAACAAAGGTAAGAATTGCACCCAGCTTCTCGGGAACCACGCAAACCAAGAGAGTGGAGTGCCGATGGTAAGTGCTGAGAGAGACAAAGCACCAACCTCTGGGCCCTGAGAAACGGTCTCTCAGGAGCAAGGGTGAAATAAAGACATTCTCAGACAAACAAAAAGGGAGGCATTTTGTTGCCCGTAGACCTGCCTTGCAAAAACAAAACAAACAAAAAATAATGTTAAAGGACGTTCTCTCGAGAGAAGGAAAATCATGGAGGTCAGAAACTCAGATCTAGGGACGCCTGGGTGGCTCAGTTGGTTAAGCAGCTGCCTTCGGCTCAGGTCATGATCCCAGCGTCCTGGGATCGAGTCCCACATTGGGCTCCTTGCTCCGCAGGGAGCCTACTTCTCCCTCTGACTCTGCCTGCCACTCTCTCTGCCTGTGCTTGCTCTCTCTCTCTCTCTCTCTCTCTGGCAAATAAATAAAATCTTAAAAAAAAAAAAGAAAAGAAAAGAAAAGAAACTCAGATCTACATAAAGGAAGAGCCTGGAAGGAGTAAGTGAAGGGACCGTTATGCCGGGGACAGGTAACTGGTATATCGCAGGCTCTGCACAGAGGCCGCAGTGGAAGCAGATCTTGCAAGAGGCGCATCTGAAGAACAGTGGTAAAAGCAACAGAGAAGTGGCCAGGGATCCTCGCAGACAGGATGCTGCCCTCGGCTCCCCGTTTTTCCGCTTTCACTTCTCGCCCATGGTAATCACATGCTTACACCTCATCGATGGACTTGGGATCAGCCATGTCTTTGACTTGAATATTGATTCATTTTCACAGCACTCGTTGACTCAACTATAGACTCTGTATTCCTATCAGCTGACTCTGCCTGAGCCCTGGTGAGTGAGATGATTTTTTTCTTTTTCTTTTTTGTTTCCTACCTCCTAAAGTGGATTTCACTACATTCTTCCTGGTAATGGTTATTTTACCACTGACCACAGTCAGCAAGAAGGAGGAAATGAGATTAAACTTGCAGCTGGGGAGAAGAAGCCAGTGAAAAGGGACAGCTGGCCTTTAGCCCAAGGCTGGTAGCTTTGCTAAGAAAGCCTGGTATTGATGAAGTCCCTGAACCTAAGTCAGGTTCGGTGGGGTGAGGAGGTTCGGAGCCGACGACTAAAGAAAGAATTCTTAAGACGTCGTTGGTGCAAAATGGTGGTTTATTAAAGCACGGGGACAAGACCTGTAGGCAAGAAGAGCTGCTGCCCTGGGTTGTGAGGAGTGGCTGGTTATGTACACAGGAGTTGGGTAGGTGAGGACAAAGGGGTGTTCAGAAGGGCTATTGGGGCAAAGAATACTATCAGGATATTGAAGGCCTGGTTACTATCAAGTAAAGACAATTGGGAGTCTCCTGGTGGAATGTTACATTCCTGCTATCAAGCATCCTTGTTAGTGAGATTTAGGTTTAGAAGAAATTTAACTTTATTTACTTTTCCTTCTACCTCCGCCTCCTTCGGTTTTTTTATGGAGGGGAGGGTGACATTAGGGCTTGAGGAACTGAGTTCTGTGTCTTTGGAAATTGGGCTATTGATAAGGTAACTTCTTTGTTTGTAAATCTCAAGGATATTTGCAAACCAACGGAGACTCCTGCCTTGCAGGACTGTGATCTCTGCAAGTTAACTATTTATCGTTTTATGGCAGTCAGGGGTGCCTGAGGAATGCTACACATATGGAGGGGAGTGGGTGAGGGGGGGTGCAAGGCGCCAGCTTTTGCTTTGTCCTCCGCCAGCCTCCTGCTCCCTCATCAGTATGCCACCTTTTGAGATAAGCTGGTCTGTAAGGACATATGTAACCCACGTCAGGTATCTCAGCCAAGTTCAGAATCAAACTATGTGGTACGGTTTGCTGGTACCCAGGAAGAGATGCCGCTCTCTAAACTGAGACCAAATTCTAGCCCAGAAGTTACTACCTGTTTCACCAACTGGGGTGTACGTGTGCAATTTTTCATTCTTCGACAGCCAGACTGCTTAAGTCTTCACTTGTCAACCGAAAACAGCCAGACCGGCTCCTTCTAGCCTCTATCTGCGAGTGCTATGGGACCTCTAACTTTACTCTGCTACCCTCAAAGCATTTTTTATTTCTTGTTTCTTTTTAAAGATTGATTGATTGATTGGTTGGTTGATTTGAGAGACAGAGAGCACACATGTGAGCAGGAGAGGAAGAGGGAAAGAATCTCAAGCAGACTCCCTGTGGAGTACAGAACTCAGTGCAGGGCTTGAGCTCATGACCTTGAGACCGTGACCTGTGCCGAAACCAAGAGTGGGATGCTCAACCGACTGAGCTTCTCGGGCGCCCCCTAAAACCACCTTTCTCATTTGAAATTTGTACTTTGGTCCAGTGACCGAATAGCAAACACTGCCATCCATTCCTGCCTACCAACTTGCTCAGTTGCTATAAAACAACCATTTCTGCACTATAAATGAAAACACTTGTTTGCAGATCGATTTGAGTGTTTTATTATATTTTCCCGCAATGTTTAAAATAAGTAAATGGCAGATGGAGAAAATTAATATGCTAACATTAACTAGCAATAATGCAATTAAGGCAAAGAGGGAGAAATCATGAAGTAGGCCAAGGGTGGTGCCTCTTCCGTCTGCTTTGGATACATATTGGAAGTACGCTGGTGGAGCATAGGTTTCATTCTCAAGGGTGAGAATTTTTTTAAAATCTTAGAAACACTTCTAGCATCCTTATTCGTAATTGCCCAAAGTTGAAAGCAACCAAGATGTCCTTCAGTAAGCGAACGGAGAAACAAACTGTGGTACATCCAGCCAACAGAGTATGATTTAACACTGAAAAGAAGTGAGCTAGCAAGCCATGAAATGACATGGAAGAAACTTAAATGCACGTAAGTGAAAGAAGCCAGTTTGCAAAGGCTACGGACTGGATGGGTCTCACTGTATGACATTCCCAGGGAGGTAAAACTATGGAGACAGTAAAAGTATCAGTGGTTGGCAGAGCGTGTAGGTTGGGGGGGAGGGGCGTGAATAGGCGGGGCACAGGGAAAAGGCTCCGTACAACACCATAGTGGTGGAGACGTCATTACACAGTTGTTGAAGCCCGTACAATGCACAACACCAAGAATGAACCCTAAAGTCAACTAGAGACTTTGAGTGACCGTGCCATGTCAGTGTGCGTTCCTCCTGTGACTAACGCACCACTCTAGGACAGGATGCGGGTCGGGGAGCTCTGTATGTGTAAGAGGGGCTGTATAGGAAATCTCTGTACCTTCCCCTCAAAAAAGAAAGAAAAAGAAAAAAGCCTATGAAATACTGGTAAAATATTAGTGAATATTAGTTCAATAATTATTAGTGAAATTATTAGTGAATAAATTTAGAAAAATTATTAGTGAATAAAAGGTCAAGTGTAATAATAGAACAGGAAATGGAGAGATTTTTTTTCCCCAGGGTTTTGGGATCAAGCCCCATATCGGGCTCCCTGCTCAGCGGGGAGTCTGCTTCTCCCTCTTCTCCCAGTGTGTGCTCTCTCTCACTCTCTCTGTCTCTCTCTCTTAAATAAATAAAGTTATAGATTGATATTCCATATTAATAAAATATTCAATGATCCCTTAGAGAAATTCACAGGCTTATACATCATCTGATAGAGATACAACTTTCTTTGACGCAATCAGAAATTAGAAAGCCAGACATAGTGTTTGTCCTGTCTGTTTTTGAAAAATAATTTGTGAAACAACACCAAAGTTATCATCATCATCTTCTTTCCAACCCTTGCCAATTACATCACAGGATCCATTTTTTCCTCCATTAAAAATTTTTTTTTCAGTTTTTTAAAGGCGGCTTTAGTTAAACTAAGAGACGTAGAATTTGAAGAAATACATTTATAAGATTAATTTGCATTGTCTATTATTAATGTTCAATCGTTCTGGATATTCAGATACATTGTAGGACATTCAGGGATATAAAAAAGCTGAAGTACTTTCTATACATAAAGAAGTTTTGGAATTCTTTTTTGTTTCCTGAGGGGGGGCTTCCCTTCCTCCTCTTTGGTTGCCCTTTCAATTGCACTCTGGGAGAAGCTGTACGGATAAAAGTAGCAAGTTGCATCTAAATGAAGTTCTAGGGACACCTGGGTAGCTCAGTAGGTTAAGTGTCTGCCTTCAGCTCAGGTCCTGATCCCAGGGTCCTGGGATCGAGCCCCGCCCACATCAGGCTCCCCAGTCAGGGGAGAACCTGCTTCTCCCTTTCCCCCTGCCTGCTGCTCCCCCTGCTTGTGCTCTCTCTCTCTCCTTCTGTGTCAAACAAATAAATAAAATCTTTAATTTAATAAAATGATGAGGAATACATGGGTTCCTATTTGTAATGCACTTAAAATAATGCCTCAAACATAGTCAAAAACATAGAAGCTTTTTATGTAACTTGGAATAAAATAAATATATAAATAATATATTTGTTATATGGGAGGAAAATGAAACTGTTATCTGTAGAGTCACACTTTCGGGTTAAAGCTTTTACTATAATCTGAGCAACAAAAATGAAGTGCATAATGTTTCAATATTAAAACAACAAAAATGTTAATTTTAATGGGCATTATTCTAAAATACATTGTTGATGCCCTTCTAAAGGTATGTGAGACAGAATGACAAAGGTTATTTTTTATTCTTATTTTTTTAAAGATTTATTTATTTATTTTAGAGAGCAGGGGGAGGGGCATAGGGAGAGGGAAAGCCAGTCCCCAAGCAGACTCCACACAGGAGCCTGAGTGCGATCTCAATCTCACGACCCTGAGATCATGACTAGAGCTGAAACCAAGAGTCTGTCACTTAAGCGATGGAGTCACCCAGGCGCCCCAACAAATGTTCTTATTTGAAATCATTAGAAGCATGCATTATTACTCCATTTGGTACAGTACTATTAAGGCCTAATGAAACACAGGTGTAGGGTTTTATGGGTTTACTTACACATATTTAATAAAAGCCATTTAACTCTTTAAAGTTACATTCCTGTTTTTCTCATATTTTTATCTCTTCTCCCTTTGCTAATAATATTTCACTTCTCACTATTTTTAAGGTAAGATTTACTAGGCTTTAAGTAAGGATCTGAGGATCTCTGCTAGGAATAATTATTAGCTCGGGCAGATAATTTTGGCAATTTAGATGCTTCTTGGTCTCAGTTGTCTTCTTTGTGACTGAAATTGTCTGAAGAAGGACGCCTGCGTGGCTCAGTTGAAGGTCCAACTCTTGATTTTGGCTCAGGTCATTATCTCAGCCCTGCGGGCTCTGGGCTCAGAAGAGAGTCTGTTCCTCTCTCTTTGCTTCTCCCCCTGCCCCCCTGCACATGTGTTCTCTTCCTTTCTCAAATAAATAAATAAAACTTTTAAAAAAAGAAAGAAAGAAATTGCCTGAGGAATGACAGCTGGAAAAGTGAATGTCATTGTAATGTGCTTTGGTTTCCTAATAGCTTCATGAATGTTCCCAAACAATTTGTGAAAGTTTCCTCTTCTTTAAATACAAACTATTTCAAGAATACTAAAAAATCCACAAAATTTTACTTTAAAAAATGTACATATATCCCAAGCGGATTATATAAAATGATGACATTTGCCTAGATTTACTTAAGAATGTTTGTTAAAGAAATAAGATGGGAACAAACCAAAAAACTAATGGAGGGAAGGCAGACTGAGCTCTGAGGCCCTCCGACATTTCCAGGCAGAGAACCCACCCAAGGAGACTGAAGGGGACAAAGATGTGGTCACGAACATGAGGACTGTGTTTCTAGAAGGAAAGGCTGGAATGCATGCTTTTGAGATGCTAGTAAATTGAGGACAGAGGAGTAATGATGAGATTGGGCAAGGTGGGGCATTTTGGAAAATTAAAGCAGCACTTCAAAGAGAAGGAGACAGAAACCCCACACAAACGTATTGAGAGATGGCATGTGAAGGTGTGGAGACCGTGATTATACACAACTCCTTTGAGAAACTCTGCTGTGAGGAGGAACAGAAAAGAAATAATTACAGGCGTGGAGTTCTTGAGAACATATTCATCGGCAATGTGGACTATTTGGTGGCCAATCTCTAATAAGACGGTGTCGTAGATGCTGCCCGCACCTGCCCAGCAGCCCTGGGCCTGTCCCAGTTCGCAGGACACTGACTTCCTGCAGCCATGGCCAAGGACTTTCTCTGTCACCCGAGTCAGCTCTGCCCAAGCAGGAGGCAAGCCAGGAGTCCCAGGGAATTAACATCTCCCTCTGCCGCCTTCTCCAGAAGCCTCCAATCCATGCACTGACAAGAGCTGGTGTACAATGTTAGCCTTAAAAACAAAACTGTGAGTTCTCTCACCAGCGAAGATGAGTTTATTTGGGACTAGCAGAAAAGTTGCAATCCAGCACAAGCAATCTACAGCAAAGCCACAGGCAAGTCCCCAAAACAAAGCAGAAGACAGTCTTTTTTTTTTTTTTTTTTGGATACAGAGAGAGAGATCACAGGTAGGCAAAGCAGCAGGCACAGGGACAGGGGGAAGCAGGCTCCCTGCTGAGTGAGAGCCTAATGCGGGGCTTGATTCTAGGACCCTGAGATCATGACCCGAGCCCAAGGCAGAGGTGGCAAAGCCACCCAGGTGCCCCAGGAGACAGTCTTTTAAAGAGGAAAACAGGAGGCTGAGAAGGCCTGATACAAAAGAAAAGTCCATGAGGATGCCTGGAGGGCTCAGTGGTTTAAGGGGCCGCCTTCCGCTTAGGCCATCATCCCGGAGTCTGGGGATGGGCTCCTTACTCAGCGAGGAGCCTGCTTCTCCCTCTGCCTGCAGCTCTCGCCCCTTGTGCTCACTCTCTCCCTCTCTGAAACAAATACATTAAAAAAAAAAAAAAAAAAAAGGAAAACCCATTAGTGTGAATTGGGAGTTCCATATGGGGGCTTCTGATTGGCTGTGCTGCGACAGCCTCCCATTGGCTCAGCTGTTGCCAGGGGAGGAGGAAAGCCTTCTTTCCTCCTGCAGCGGGAGCAAAGTAGTATCCAGAGCAAGGTGTGTCTCTCCCTGTTGGGTCGGCCATTGACAAGGAGCGAGAGGGCAAGGGCACTCCGGGTGACAGCCTCCCAACTCCATTCTAAACAAGATTTCCTTTTATTAATTTTCACATTTCTCCCTTTTAATCAAAATATTTCCTTGAAAGGCTCTCTAATGAATAGTCAAGTTCTTTATATTTAGTGGTTTTGTCCCTTAGTGACAAGAAGGACCTTTCCTGGTTTTCCTATCTTATGGCAGGAGGAAAGTGCAGAGGTGCTGTAAATTACTTAAGGCCATGTTTGAGTAACCAGGAGGGTGAGGAGAGAGAAAAATCTTAGGAACTTTCCATCTAAAAATCTGTATCTTCTCAAGGCCATAAGTGTTGGGGACCACCTCAATGTTGAGTCAACATCACCTTCAAGAGCACATTGCTTTTATTTCTTTTTTTTTTATTTATTTATTGGACAGAGATCACAAGTAGGCAGAGAGACAGGCAGAGAGGGCAGGAAGCAGGCTCCCCGCTGTGAAGAGAGCCCAATGACGGGCTCGATCCCAGGACCCAGAGATCATGACCCAAGCAGAAGGCAGCGGCTTAACCCACTGAACCACCCAGGCGCCCCACATTGCTTTACTTCTTTAAAACAAGTTTGACAGGCAATAAAATACAAAACTTAAATTATGATACATAAAAACAGAAGATGTAGCGTAATTCCCAATTGGGTGATGGTTCTAAACTAGGACTCTAAGTCTGAAAGTGGCCAACTGAAATATTTATTGGCACTTACTCTGACACGGGAGAAAGGTTCTCCTTGCGAAGGCAAACCATAGTCACGCCTGGAAGTCTCTGTGTAAAGCAGGTGTGAAAGCAAAATAGCGAGTATTGCAAGCACACACTGAAGGAGATAACCAAGTCCTTCTAGGAAGGAACAGTGCAGGTACAAATATAAAGCAGAGGTTGATGAATATTTTGCAGAGGGCGAAATGTCTTAAAATTCCAAACACATCTTAAAACACCATTGCTATCTCAAAATGAGTGTTTGGAACTAAATGTGTTATTGCTAATACAGCTAGTATTAGGTTGCAAATTCAGAGACCATGCATTTGGATAAGAATTCAAAGTCAATTCCCAGTTGGGATGAGGGGCACCTGGGTGGCTCAGTCGGTTGAGCGTCCAACTCTTGATTTTGGCTCAGGCTTCATCTCATGGGATTTGAGATTGAGTTCTGAGTTGGGCTCTGCACTCAGCATGGAGTTTGCCTAAGATTCCCCCTTTCCCTACCCCCCTCCCCTGCTGCTTGCACACATACTCTCTCTCTCTCTCTCTCTCTCTCTAAAAATAAGTGAATAAAATATTTTTAAAAAACAGTTCAGGGTGCCTGGCTGGCTCAGTCGGTTGAGCATCTGCCTTCAGCTCAGCTCAGGTCTTGATCCCAGGGTCCTAGGACCAAGCCGTGCATGGGGCTCCCTGCTCAGTGGAGAGTCTGCTTCTCCCTCTCCCCTCTGCTCATGTTCTCTCTCTTACTCTCTCTCTCTCAAATAAATAAACAAAACCTTTATTTAAAAAATAGTTCAGATGAAAGAAGACTTTTGTGAATTCTGGACCTTCTTACCTTCAGAAAAAGCAATGAAAAATTAATTTGTCTTAGGATCATGAGGAGGCTGTTTCCAATTAGCAATAATCGTGCCTCGGATAAACCTCATTGGCTACGATACTGCCACTGCGCAAAGCTAGGAGGAGGCTGTTTCCAAAAGGCCATAATCAAAAGATTTTCCCGTTTCACAGGGGCTTAGGAAATGCAGACAGAGGCATTGTCTTCCCACGAGAGAAAGAGAGAAACAACAGCGAGAAAAAAGTATACAGGCCTGGTCTGAACATCTTGGGGAAGGGTCTTGTCAGATGTCATCTGCTTCAGTTCTGGTAAATCTTTGCTTTCAGGACACCAGAAGGCGTGCGGGTTCAGTCAGGATTAGGTGCTTTCTTTAGAGGTGTTTTGTGATTTCAAGAGTCTCTACCCTGGAGTTCGGCAGCACAAGGGTTGGTTACCAGTTCCTGAAAAAGGACCCTTCCAGTGAGGTTGAAGAGTTTCTCTGGAGGTATTTCTTCTAACAGTTGCAAGATACGATGCTTAAGGTCATCTGTCTCCCAGGTGTGCACTGTGAAGATTGCTCTCCCAAGGTATAGCTACATTTAATAGAAGCAATTAGACCTTTACACTATTGAAATATATCTCCTTTATCAACTTAAGTCAAAAGAAGCAGGAGCCAAGTATACTGGACACTCCATGGCTATCTCAGTGGGTGAGAGTTTATGAGTTCCCAAGGGGTAGGTCTGAGATCTAGAAGGACCAATGGCAGCGGTTTAGGCCAACATATTTGACAGTCTACAAACTTGGCCCGTTTAATAGGGCCATTAGTGTGTTTGATTAACCCTGAGGACTGAGGACGATACGCACAATGAAGGTGGTGTAAAACCAGCCAAACAGCACAAACTTGTTGAAGCATGTGACCAATGAAATGGGTTCCCTGATCGCTATGAAGTTTGAGAAGGATTCTCTGAGTAGGGATAATGTTTTCTAACAGAAGCGGCATTGAGTCTCTGTAAGAGAAAGCTTTGGTCCAGTGAGAAAACATACAAACAATGGACTAAGACATATTTATCCATGAAAGGGGGAAGTTGTATGAAATCCAAACTGTTTATATGGACACTTTCCCGTGGATTATACTTTGGGCAGGTGAGACAAGAAAGGTCGGCACTTTTCGTGACCTTATTAAGATTTTCCCACCAACATTGGTTCATGAATGCCAACAGACCAATAGTTTAATGCATGCACAGTGTTAATGAGTGCTGATTTTGGAATTTCTGGTGGGAACAGATTGTTATTTGGTCTAACCAGAGTTTCCTTTTTAGAGACCAACTGTTACCAGATTTCCAATATTGCTTTTCCCACCCTGGAGCCAATTGTTGGATATCTCACCAATTTTTCCAAAACTATCATTTGGGAGAACATCCCTCCAGACCATGACAGAGGTCTGGCTATTGATTTCCTTGAGGGCAAGGTTCTGGGCAGAAATATCAGTGAAATGGTTTCCTTTGGCCTCCAGGATGTTGAGTCTGGAATGCCCAGGGCCCTTAATAACAGCCAGAGCAGCCAGCAAAAGTGTGGCATCTGACATAAATTGTGGACATAGGAACCATTTTTTTAAAAAAGATTTTATTTATTTGACAGACAGAGATCACAAGTAGGCAGAGAGGCAGGCAGAGAGAGAGAGAGAGGAGGAAGCAGGCTCCCCACTGAGCAGAGAGCCCGATGCGGGACTCGATCCCAGGATCCTGTAATCATGACCCAAGCCAAAGGCAGAGTCCTTAACCCACTGAGCCACCCAGGTGCCCCCACAGGAACCATTTTTAATGTTTTCCCCTCTAAGGTAAGAAAGCCTCATTGTTTCTATAATATTCCAAAGTCATGAGCTACCCCGAGGGCGTATCAACCGTCTGTATAAATGTCTGCAGTTTTACCCTCAGCTAAGGTACAAGCACATCATTCTACCTCCTGGGCTAAAGCAGCCAAATGTAAAAGTGGTGTTTGAATGACTCCAGGAGGAGCTGCAATAACTTCACCATTACACTACTGGCCATTATCACTTTTTTTTTTTTTTTTTTTTTTTTTTTTTTTTTTTTTTTAGAGAGAGAAAGAGAGTGAGATCTGGGGCAGAGGGAGAGGAAAAATTTTAAGAAGGCTCCACAGTGGGGGGCGCCTGGGTGGCTCAGTGGGTTAAAGCCTCTGCCTTCAGCTCAGGTCTTGATATCGGGGTCCTGGGATCGAGCCCCCCATCGGGCTCTCTGCTCAGTGGAGAGCCTGCTACCCCCTCTCTCTATGCCTGCCTCTCTGCCTACTTGTGATCTCTGTCTGTCAAATAAATAAATAAAATCTTTTAAAGAAAAAAAAAAAAAAGAGGGCTCCACAGTAGGCACAACGTCCAACAGCAGGCTCCATCTCACAACCCTGAGATCATGACCTGAGCAAAAATCAAGAGTCAGATGCTTAACTGACCGAGCCACTCAGGTGCCCCTACCATTTTTATCCTTCAAATGAGAACCATCAGTAACCCACGAAAAACCTGTATTTAGTAGAGGTTTCCATAAACTGTCACAGGGATTCAGAAGGTAACCTGTCAGCATGAGGGGTTCACTTGGATCCAAATGTAGTCCTTGTTCTGAAATCAGATGCCTTAAGTAGTGAACCTGAGTTTGAGCAAACTGTAATTTTATTTTGAAAACTTTATGTCCATTTAAGCCCCAAAGGTGTGTTTTTTTTTAAAGATTTTATTTATTTGAGAGAGAGAGAGCCCAGGCAAGTAAAGGGAGGGCGGTGGCAGAGGAGTAGCAGACTCCCCGCTGAGCGGGAGCCCCCAGTGGGGCCGATCCCAGCACCCCGAGATCATGACCTGAGCTGAATACAGACACTTAACCGACTGAGCCACCCAGGCGCCCCAAGGCCAAAAGTTTTAACAGGTGGATGCTGTCTCCTGTGAGGTCTGAGAAGGGGAGCAGAGAAGCAAATCATCTATGTATTTTAACAACGTAGAGCCTGCCAAAAACTTGCTATCATTCCAATCAGCTTTTAAGGTGTGTGTAAAGAAGGACTCTCTATGAAACCCTAGAGTATTACTATCCAGGTGTATTTCTGTTCTTCCCAAAGGAAAGCACAAACATTGGCTGTCTTTATCAGCTGGAACATGAAAAATACGCTGTATAACTCACAACATCTTGCTTTCCGTGGGATTGGATGTCAGTAGGACATGGGGCTTAGGAACAACAGATTGTTAAGGGATGATAAGGTTATTTATGGCTCAGAGGTTGTGGACAAACCTCCAATCTCAGCCATTGGGTTTTCTCAGCAGTTAAAAAAAAAAAAAGGAATATTACAGGGACTCTTGTAGGGAGAATGCGGGCCTGAGTTTTGTAATCTTCTCTCTTGGGCTTCTTCTCTCTCCCTTGAAAAGCTTATTTGTAGAGTTTTGCTCAATTATGGGAAGAGGTTTTGAGAACCTGTTTGAATTTAGATGGGAGGCACGATGGGGATTTTGCCATTTTCAGTTGAAGATGCTGTCCGTAATGAAGATGGCTGCGGATCCCATAGGAACAAACGACCCATGTTCTTCGGACCCCGCTATAGAGCCATCGAAAAATGGAACAAATAAAAGATGTCAAGGGGCCATTTAATTTACCTACTTGGCTATTTTGATAATTATGGTCAAATTTTAACATTATTCCCCTTTTAGGGAGAAAGAAAATTCCAGCATGATTCTTTTCTAAGAAATCTTGGTCTAATAAATGAATAGAGGCAGAGGAACTACAAGGATAAGAGAGTGTATCCCTCAAAGGGCCCCCACAGAAGGGAATAGGTTCAGACAGAAACCTGCTGAGGTTTGGGCCCCCACACAGGAGCTATTTGAGTACTGAAAGAAGGGGTAGCTCTATGAGAGTGGGGTAAGGCACCAGAGTGTAGCTAGAGCATCTAGTCCTAATCTGGAGGGGATTCTTGGGGTCTGGCAAGAGGGGAGGATTGGGAAAAGGCTCTGTAGCTCCTCGGATACCCTGACACTGAGAATTAGGAGCACCTAGAAAAACTAACTAGAAAGCTGAAGGTGTCCGGGGTGCTAAAATTTGTAACAATCTTCTTTTCCAATGCCCTGGATCTTTCCAGTAACGACAGAAACTAGATGGTTCCTTTCATTTGGATGCGAGGGAGTTGGTTTGCCAAATTAACTACATGTGAAATGAACAGCTTCCCATTCCCATCCTGCTCCTTCTAACTAAAGGAGAAAGAGCTGGGTTTAGCTTATTAATAAACAGAGTTAAATGTTGCCTTCTTCTCAAAAGAAGAACAGAGCTTTCTGGGGTTTTTTGTTTTGTTTTAGATTTTATTTATTTCTTTATTGAGAGAGAGAGAGACTGCAGGCTAGCAGAGGGAGGAGCAGGGGGGAGGCGAGAGAGAATCCCAAACAGACTCCACTCCAGGGATATGGGACTCAATCCCACAACCCTGAGATCATGACCTGAACCCAAATGGAGAGTCAGACACCCAGGCGCCCTAAGACCAGAACTTTGTTAAAAGACGATTTGGAGTTGATTGTAATTGTTAAGTATGGGTTCATCAGGCTTCTGTGTTCCAGCCTGAATTTTCTTCAGAACAACAGGCTTAGGAAAACTACTGTAATTGCTCACTGGAGATTTCCAATAAGTGTTCTAGCATCTTGCCAAAAGTTAGGTGTCTGTGTCTCTAAACCCCTTTCAGGATCTTCTCATTAGATTAGTTTTATCCAGTGTTTGGCCCGAGCCTCACCAACAAGCATGTGAGCTAACTGATATGAATCTTGAGAAACCAGTTGCTAAATTTGAACAAGTACGCTAAATTCTTCAGCAAACTAATGAGGGCCCTCAGTCACTTTAGGAAACTCTCCAACTACGGCTCCTAATTTGGTCTTAGTCCAGGGAACTTAACAAATGTGGGGTTTAGTTAGATCCTCAGAAAGCTTGACTTCAAAGAAGCAGGTTTCAATGGGGGAAAGGAAAGGATGCCTGGGTGGCTCAGTTAGTTAAGTGTCTCACCTCGGCTCAGGTCATGATCCCGGGGTCCCGGGGTCCTGGGGTCCCGGGATCCAGTCCCGCATTGGGCTCCTTGCTCAGTGGGGAGCCTGCCATTCCCCCTGCTGGTACCCCTCCTCTCTCTGACAAATAAATAAATACAATCTTTAAAAAAAAAATAGACAAAGGAGAGTGGGGAGAAGGGGAGAGGTGCAGAGGCAAATGGAACTTCAGAAGAGAGAACAGAGGAAAATGGCAGGAACAGGCCCAGCACAAAGTGGCTGCAGAGGAATGGTGGGGGCAGGGAGCAGGGGCCTCAGAGGACAGGTTGACTCCTTTCAACTTTCAACTGTGTGTCTCAGTTAACTTAGCAATAATGTTTGCGAAGGCTTTCTTCTTTCTTTCTTTTTTTTTTTTTTTTTTTTTTTGCAAAGAGACAAATTTAGAGTCCTGAAAACACTTGGAAGACTCAAAGCACCATGTCAAATAGGCATCCGAGGGGTACCTGGGTGTCTCGGTTAGTTCAGCGGCTGCCTTTGGCTCAGGTCATGATCCTGGGTTTCTGGAATCCAGCCCCAAATCTGTCTCCTTGCTCAGAGGAGGGCCTGCTTCTTCCTCTCCTTCTGCCTGTCGCTCCCTTGGTGTTCTTTCTCTCACTATGTCTCTCTTTGTGTCAAATAAATAAAATAAAATATAAAATAAAATAAGCATCCCAGGCTTTCCCCCTAGAAGTTGCAGCATTCCAATTTAGAGTAAAACAAGTTCAACATCAAAAATTTCTCCATACTGACCACTGAAGTTCTAATTTATTTCTCGTTAAGTCAGTCTATTTAGTTATAAATGTGCATGTGGATGGACATAGTTTTTAAACATAAAACCAACAGATTCTGGGGTGAGCTCCAAGTATTTTGACAACTGGGATCCCATCTCCTAGAGGCTTTTCTCTGGAGTAAGGAGGAACATTCTTATATAGCACAATTTCAACAGCAACAGCCTGGCTTCAGAAGGAATCAGACCAAAGTCCTGTACTGACCCAGTACAAATAGTCCAGCCCCTAACAAGAGTGAAGCAAAAGGCTAGCACCACCCCAAAAGCACCGTCTGATCCCACAAAAAGAGTTGAATCAAAGGCCAACACAGTTCAAGCTGGCACAGTTCCAGCAGGAACAATCTGATTGCAAAAGAGGTTCAGGACAAAGAGCAAACAAATACTATCTGTGGGAAAAAACCCAAAACAGACCTCACATAAATTTTAAAGAGCTCAGGGGTGCCTGGGTGCTCAGCTGGTTGAGCCTCTGCCTTTGGCTCAGGTCATGATCTCAGGGTCTTGGGATCGAGTCCTGCGTGGGGCTCCCCTGCTTGGCGAGGAGCCTGCTTCCTCCTCTCCCTCTGGCCCTCCCCCCTGCTTGTGCGCGCACGCGCTCTCTCTCTCTCTCTCTTTCTGACATACGTACATACATGCATGAAATTGCCCAACCCAAGAACACACACGTAAAGTATATCTGAACCTCAAGGGCTAAAAAACGGCACACACACCGCATAATTACCTATAGCAGAATAAATTCTTGGTCAGAATTAAGATACTTCTGTCACACTTAAATGAAAACAATAGCTTTTATTGACCTACCTCACAGCAGCATTTGCTGAGTATATATACTTACTACTCTATTTACATGTAAAATGTAAACGAATCTTCAGGAGATAAGGGGAAAGAACGCTGCTGGTTCAATGTTCAGCCTTTAAAAAAATAAGCTCTATAAAACCCATCTGAATAGAAGTCAAGATTTAGATGAAGAAAATAAATGCACTCAGAAATGTAACCAAGTGTGGTGTAAACAGACAATAGACATTACTCAGCCTTAAAAAGGAAGGAGATCCTGACACGTGCAGCAACGTGGATGAGCCTTGAAGTCTGTGATATTGTGATTTATAATTAGAAATATCTATTTGGGAGGCGCCTAAGTGGCTCCGTTGGTTAAGCATCTGCCTTCGCTCAAGTCATGATCCCAGGTGGTAGGATTGAGCCCCGCATCAGGCTCCCTCCTTGGGGGGGAGCTTGCTTCTCCCTTTCTCTCTGTTGTTCCCCCTGCTTATGCTCCCTCACACTCTCTGTCAAGTAAATTAAAAAAAAAAAAAAGACTTTATTTATTTATTTGAGGTTAGGAGGACAAGCACAAGCACGCACGGGGAGCCGCAGGCAAAGGGAGAAGCAGGCTCCCCCCCACCCCTGAGCAAGGAGCCCAAGGTGGGACTCCAAGGACGCAAGCCAAGGGCAGCTGCTTAACTGACTGAGCCCCCCAGGTGCCCCTAAGCAGACCTTCTGGAGTTGTTTTTCTAGCAAGCCCCTTTCCTTCACACCTGAGTGCATGTTAATGAGGTGGCTTTTGGAAAGCCCCTAAGGATGGGCGCTGGTTGTCAGGGAAACCAAACACTGGTTAGAGGGTTGGTGCTTTCACTCCATCACATCCATCACCTGGCGGATGCGACAGGGGCTGGAGGTTGAGTTCCACCACCAATGGCCAGGGACTTAATCAATCATGCCTATGAATTAAGCCTCCATAAAAAAAAAAAAAAAAAGCCCTGCCTGAAGGAGTTTGAGGAGCCTCTGGGTGGGTGGACATGTGGACGAGCTGACCAGGTAGCACACCTGGAGAGGGCTTGGCTGTTCCATGGTTCTTCCTCCAAACTCTTCTCGGCCCATCTCTCTCCCACCTGGCTGCTCCTGAGCTGTCTCCTTTTTTTCTTTTTTAAGATTTTATTTATTTATTAGAGAGAGAGAGCACAAGCCAGGGGAGGGGCAGAGGAAGAAGCAGGTTCCTCGCTGAGCAGGGAGCCCGATGGGGATCAGGGGCAGGTGCTCAACCCCAGGACCCCGGGATCATGACCTGAGCAGAAGGCAGCTGCTTAACCAACGGAGCCACCCAGATGCTCCTAGTTGTCTCCTTTTTGTAAGAAATGGATATTTTGGTTACTGAACTGTCTTTCTCTGTTCTGTCAGCCACTCTAGAAGATTACCAAACCCAAGCAAGGGGTTCTGGGAACCCCGATTTACAGCCAGTGGGTCAGAAAGCCCACTGACAACCAGGACTCTCCATTGGCTTCTGAAGTGGGTGGTGGGGAGGGTCAGTCTGGTGGGCCCGAGCCCTTCACCTGTGGGGTCTGAGACTAATTCCAGGTAGATAGTGTCAGAATAGAGTAGGGCACCCAGCTGGTGTCCAGACCATCAGAAAATTGGTTGGCGTGGGGAGGAAACCCAAACATTGGTGGCCAGAAATGTTGGAGGCACAAAGACAGATACGGTGATTTCCGTCAGATGAGGTACCTAGAGAAGTCAGATTCATACAGACAGAAATTAGAATGGTGGCTGCCACCGCTGCGGGACCGTGGGGTTAGGGAGAAGTGGCAGGAGATGAGGAGTTACTGCGAAATGGAGACAGAGTTACTGCTGGGGAAGATGAGAATGTTCTGGAGACCCACGGTGGTGATGGGTGCACCACAATGTGAATGAGCTTAATGCCACAGGACAGTACACTTAAAAGTGGTCAAAAGGATAAATTTTATGTTATGTATATTTTATCACATAGGGGAGAAAAAGAATCCTTTTTCTTCTGCACTTCTAGGTTCTCTGGCTGGGGCCTCAAAATTTCACCTGATAAAGATAGATTAACAGGAGAGAAACAATTTGTTCAGAGGTGTGGCACAGAAATCCAGTGATAAGTCACTCAAGGGGGTCATTAGAGTAAATATATGGAGAAAGCTAATGGAAGAGAAGATAAACCTGTGCCAAGGTCTGTTTACAGACCCGGCTTGATGCCCACTTTCAATCTTCCTCGGGGATTGAACCCTTCCCAGGAAGAGGATTTGTGACAGACCTCATTTCTCAGAAGTCTCTGTTTTGCACTCACCCTAGAAGGAGCCCTCTGCCCTTTCCCATGTGAATAGACAAATTTGACTGGATGAGAGTTGCCTGGAGAGTTAATCAGATTAAAACAGCTCCTGCCAACAAGCCCACAAAAATTTCTAGACTTAGAAACTCCAGTGACCACCCTACCCTCTCGGGAAGCTTTGTACTATCGCTCAATAAACTTGGCTTTGCTGCCCATGCCTCTGTCTAGTCTACACCCCTTCCTTCTTCGAAGCAGCATGACCAAGAACCTCGGGCACTAAAGAAAAAAAAGTCCAACAACCAAGGTTGAGGTGACAGGAAACAGGGTGCATTTCTGCCCAACCCTGCCTTCCAGCAGCCCCTTCCTGCCTTCTGGGCCGGCCCCACTGTTCCCCGGCTGCTGAGGGGAAGCTGGAGCTCGGTAGCCCTTCCACAAAGTGGAGAATTAGAGAGATTTGGGTTCTGGGGAGCCTGTGTCACCGAGTCACTTAAAACGGGTTCTGCCCTGAGAAGGAGGGAGGCCTGATCCTCTGCCTCTGGGGCTTCATTCGAGGCTGGGGCAGCCACTGTACAGAGATTTTGAAGGAAGACTTCTCCTCGAAGTGAAGTTGTCCTCCACCAAATAGGCTTGGACCCAGAGCACAGCTTAAAAGCCACCGGCATCAACAACGTAGCCTCACAATCCCAACCATGCCCCCTGATACTGGCCAGTTTCGCAAGGGCTGGGTCTGTAATGTTCTAGAGTCCGGGGCCTCTGGGTCCAGACCCCGCCCTCCCTCCTTTCTCCACAGTGGAGACTCGAAGCCCCTCGAAAGAGGAAAAGTCTTGTTAAATTTTATTCCCGAGACACTGGCCTACGACTTCCATAACAATCCGTGTGGTTCTAAACTGAGCGATCAAGGTTACATAAATCATGCGGAAGACTGGAAGGCCTATTTGCTCTACAATTACAGAGTTCAGAGACTCCGGTTACCTGACTATTTTTCTGTACAAGGGAGATAATTTCAAGTTAAACAGTCTTTCTTCCAGAACAATGGAACCTATTCATAGACCTAAGGAGCCAGCCTTGCTCTGTGGGGCCAAGCCTCCATCCGAAACCAATGACCACACACGTCAGTAATCTGGAAGGAAATTTAGGGGAAATAGGAATCCTTTAAATCACATAGACAGACAGACATAGGGTCTGTCTGAAAGAAATTTCTGTGAAGAAATTCAAAGGGATGAAGGAACAAATGTGATTAAAGATAAGACAAAACAGAAGGACTAAAAGTGCGTTGGCACTTCAGTGTAGAAAGGCCAAAACCTATGCTAAGATCATTAAAGTAGTTCAGTGCCAGCAAAGTCATGAGGTACAGGGCACTTGCATTCTGGATGACAAAGCATGAAGGAATTTAGAATGGGACAAAGGGAGCGACTCTTGAAGACACGTTCTTCAAAAAACAGTGTTGAGGTAACAAGCCAACTATCTGAGAAAGAAATTTCGATAAAAATTTACACCAAACATGTATATATGATTCAAAGATTTTAAATACTTAAGAAATGAATCTATAAAAGTCCTAGAAATAAACATAGGTGATTTCTTTCTAATAATCTTGGCTTAGAGAAGACTTTTGTAAGAAGGCATAAAGCTGGCCATCTTCAAGAACAAGAGTGTTCCAGTGGATTCGGTAGAAATAAAAGTTGGCTGCATGGGGAACGGAAGGGGAAAATCGTCTCTACTGGCACCATCTTCCAGCTGGACTATGAATTAAATTTACATGAGGCAGATTAGCAGGGGAACAGAAGTTTTATTATGTGCCCACAGAGGCCCAATAACCAAACAGAGACATAAAAAAGTGACCAAAACAGGCAGTTCTTTAATACTTTTTAGACAGAAAGACAATAAATCTGTGAGAAATTGATAGGATGAGAAAACTGGACTTTGGGAGATCCGTTAGTAAGGAAATGTAAACATGATTTTGCTGGGGTAGTAAATCAGGAAAAAGTGATAAGGATTGTCTACACAGGCTTCTCGGCTCTAAAATTTCCCATTTTTGGTGATAAGGATGTCTCGTGACCTGCTGGCACAGCCAGGGTACCTTTCACACGGGAGATTTATTTCCTGCTGGGAGAGAAGGTGGTTCTCAGGAGGGTCTGAATGTCCTTGCGCAGCCTCTTAAGTAACTTTTATTTAAAATCATCAATATCCCTGGGGTGCCTGGGTGGCTCAGTCGGTTAAGCGTCTGCTTTCAGCTCAGGTCATGATCCCAGGATCCTGGGATTGAACTCCACATGGGGCTCTCTGCTCGGCAGGGAGTCTGCTTCTCCTTCTCTCCCCTTCCTCCTCCTCCCCTTGTACTGTCTCTCACTTTCTCTTTCAGAAAAATGATATCTTAAGTAATAATAATAAATCATTTGGTTTTATGATTTGCCTATAAAATAAAATTTTAAAACAAATCATCAATATCGGGGTGCCTGGATGGCTCAGTTGGTTAAATATCTGAATCTGGTTCATGTTATAATTTTGAGGTCCTGGTATTGTGCTTCACCTCGGGCTGTACCCCTACTGCACCCCTATCCCACTCCTGCTCTCTCAAATAAGTAAATAAAATCTTTTTTTTTAAGATTTTATTTACTTATTTGACAGAGAGAGAGAGAGATCGCAAGTAGGCAGAGAGGCAGGTAGAGAAAGAGAGGGAAGCAGGCTCCCCACCAAGCAGAGAGCCCAACACGGGGCTCGATCCCAGGACCCTGGGATCATGACCTGAGCCAAAGGCAGAGGCTTAACCCACTGAGCCACCCAGGTGCCCCAGTAAATAAAATCTTGTAAATCAATCAATCAATCAATAAAAAATAATCAGTATGCCAAACTGGTACGTTTTGAGGCAGTCTGCCCTTGGCCCCAACAAGGGCAAAGTTCACATAAAGAAAAATCAAAATGGAAATGACAAGCCAGGAAACAATAATGGCAGGACATACAGGACACGTAAAAGGGGTTGTTCCTTTAACTTCCAATGACAGCATATGAAGCAGCATGTAAAATACCAGCAACCCGGCTGAACGCTTAACAAAAGATCCAGAAGGCCCTTCATAGGGGGAAAAAGGCAAACTGCTTATGAACTGGAGAAAAGATGCTCAACCTTGCTCATAATTAGGGAAATACAAATTAGAACGACAACAAGATACAATTTTTCACCTCACAGAATACATAAGATTAAAAAAAATGTATTTGTGTAACAATGACTGTGGTGCAGAAATAAGCACCTTTAGAAATCTTGGTGAAAGTGTTTTGTTAGGGATTTACTTATTAATTAATTAAATTTAAAAGAGGAGTGGCAGACCAAGGGAGAAGCGGGCTCCACACTGACCAAGGAACCTGATGAAGGGCTCCATTCTAGAACCCCGGGATCGTGACCTGAGCTGAAGGCAGACGCTTAACCAACTGAGCCACCCAGGCACCCCTAACAAGGGATGAACGGTTTTGTTTTGTTTGTTGGTTGGTTGGTTGGTTGGTTTCTGGTTTTTTGTTTTTGTTGATGATGAAAGTTCTTGAAAAAAAATCTATCAAAAGTTTCAACACAACTTTGTCCTTCAGGAATACATCCTAAAGATGTAGTCACCTATGTGTGTTAGTAGCTCTGAAGAAAGATGTTATCACAAATTGGTTGTCACGGTGTAGACTGAAAACAACACGTGTGCTCCTCAGGGGAGAATGGGTTAAATTAACGCGGGGCATTAACCCAGTGCAATACTAGGGAAACAAGAAGTATGAGGTGAATCTCTGTGTGTTGACACAGAAGGCGGTCCGAAACACATCACGAAATGAGAAAAGCCAGAGGGAGGATAGTATTTCCATGTGTGCTATTTGTGGAAAACTAGAGCCACTAGCATACATCACCCACGCTTGCATCTGAACAAAGGACCTCACAGCCCTAACAGTTGTTGCCTCTGGAGAGGGTGGCTAGGGGTAGGATGCGGGAACACTTACCTTTCCTTAATAGGTTGTTGCTGTTGTTGTTGTTTAATGCACTCAGAATATCTGAAGTGAGCAATCTCTTTAATTTAGAAAGGATTGGCCGCATGCTTTTCTGTAACCATCTCGTAGCCACTATCCAAATGAAAAATATTTTGAGGGCCCCTGGGAGGCTCAGTCAGTTAAGCATCTTCCTTGGGCTCAGATCATGGTCCCAGGGTCCCAGGATTGAGCCCTCCCTGCTCAGCGGGGAGCCTGCTTCTCCCTCTCCCTCTGATCCTCCCGTCCACTCATGCACACGCTCTCTCTCTCTCTCTCAAATAAATAAATAAATCTTTAAAAAAGTATTTTGATCATGACTTAATAGAAATGTGTGCGTTGATGGGGTCTGGGATGAGTGAGGAGTGAGGTGGGACAAAGGAATTTGGAACAGCTATTTTGTTGTAAAATACATAGATAACCAGACACCTACTGCGGACACCAGATGACTCCTCCTAATCCGTCCCGTTTATCTGCAGCCCACAA
Organism: Mustela putorius furo; assembly: GCF_011764305.1. Classification (NCBI taxonomy): domain Eukaryota; kingdom Metazoa; phylum Chordata; class Mammalia; order Carnivora; family Mustelidae; genus Mustela; species Mustela putorius. Next base: position 732,229 of record NW_025422117.1, on the reverse strand, counting down.
TATGTGATATATAATATCTTCATTTTTATTCAGATCTTATTTTAGAGATAGATATGTTTTGCATGATATGACCATGCTTTGCTTTAGCTAATATTACCTGACATGTAATTAATGTTCCTGTTTTTTTTCCCTTTCAACTTAATGGGTCCTTACGTCTTTGTAAACGGTAAAGGTCTGGCTTTTGTGAGTCATCCAACATGACAATTTCTTCTTCTTCTTTTTTTTTTTTTCTAAAGATGATTTATTTATTTATTTGGCAGAGAGAGAGAAATCACAAGTAGGCATAAGTAGGCAGAGAGGCAGGCAGATAGAGAGGGAGAAGCAGGCTCCCTGTTGAGCAGAGAGTCTGATGTGGGGCTCGATCCTAGGACCCTGGGGTCAAGACCTGAGTCAAAGGCAGAGGCTTAACCCACTGAGCCACCCAGGCGCCCATGACATGACAATTTCTTTCTTTTATTTGGTAAAATCAACTTGAATTTCTATGATAACTGATGTATGTGGACTTATTTCAACCATCTTATTTTTTACTATATTTTCAACATTTTCCATGATGAGCCCATATTCCTTTTAAAGTAGAAAAAATTGGGAAGCAAATTAAAATAAATTTGATTTAAATCATAAAACTGATGAGGGTGGTGATGAAAAACACCATTCTCCCTGGCCATCCTTGCTTTCATCCTGTCCAAAGACCGCACTAAAGACCTCTAGAGAGTGTTTGCCCTCTAGCCAGTCATTAGAGTAGTGAGGTTTCCTTTTATGTCCACACATGGCGATGTCCCCACCTGGCCCTTGATTCCTCAGGGCGTGGGAGGAAAGGGGAGGGTTAAGTGTTGGAGTGAGCCTCCCCAACACTCGGGGGCCTTATCCTGCTATTGAGTCTCCTAGGATATCAGCAGGATATGGCCCCAAGGTTTTTCCTCTCCTGGTTTCCCCAAACAGAAAATGCCATCCTTTGTCTAGACAGGACTTTGATGGATGGTAGATACAACCATTTTAAAACTTCATCTGAATTTGATGAAAACGTCCTGCAGCCACTTAAAATTTAATTTGTGGAGGTAATGTTTGTTCACTCTTGGTTCCTAGCCTAGATGCAATTTGGCCTCAGATACCTTTTGAAGTGCTTAGTCTGAATTTAATTTCGAAGTGCCCTTTATTTTTTGTTAAGTTCTTGGCGCTGTTTGCAATGCTTTTCCATGTTGGTCTGTGTCTTTGTTTAATAGAGTTTAAAACATTTTTTTTCTAACATAGTATAATGCTTCCCCAACTTTTAAAAGCTAGGCTACCCTGTAATACAAAAAAATGTTAAATTTTTTTTCAAATAAATTAAGCCCAAGACCTAACAATAAACTGAAGCAAAGGACAGCAACAGCTGTATTGTTTTAGAATGAGACATAGGTCTATCCAGGACGCTTTAAAATCTAATTAATGGGGAGCTAGGAATAGGGTAGCTGGGTTACAGACATTGGGGAGGGTATACATTATGGTGATTGCTGTGAAATGTGTAAGCCTGATGATTCACAGACTTGTACCCCTGGGGCAAATAATACATTATACGTTAATTTTAAAAATCTAATTAAGGGGCACCTGGGTGGCTCAGGCTCAGGTCATGATCTCGGGGTCCTGGGATCGAGTCCCGCATCGGGCTCTCTGCTCAGCAGGGAGCCTGCTTCTCTCTCTCTCTCTCTCTCTCTCTCTCTGCCTGCCTCTCTGTCTACTCGTGATCTCTCTCTGTCAAATAAATAAATAAATCTTTTAAAAAAATAAATAAAAATCTAATTAAGTTTCAGACAAGTCCAGCCACATAATTTGTAGAGCCCAGTGCAAAGTGAAAACGTGGAGTTCATTGTTCAAAAAGACTCCCCAAATGACAACAAGAGAGCATTACACCAATCTCAGGGTTCTCCAAACATGGGACCCTGAGCTAATGCATAGGTCACATGCCCATAGAGCCAGCCTTGGCTCTGGATGTTCCTGGTGTGTCCCACCCGAGATTAGATCACTGACCTTGCCTCTTGGTCACAAGAAGGCTGCAAAACCTCCAAACATTACATCTTATCACACTATTGCAGGATTTGTTTTCCTTCCGTGCCCATGGTTCTTGGTCACACCTCCTGGAAGAATCAAGAGGCAGACCAGACAGAGCGATGGGCAGCAAAGCATGGTTTATTGAGTGGTAGTAAAGCAAAGTATACTGAGTGACAGTCCAAAGCTCCCAAAGAGGGAGGAGACCTGAAAGGGTTGCCACCAGTTTTTAAGTCTAAGGGGTTTTATGGGCTTCGTTGGCAGGCTGTTTTAATCTGATTAACCTCCACGCACCCATCGTCCAGTCAGGTTTTAGTCATCCGTCTATCACGTGGGAAAGAGTGGGGGGCTCCTTCCAGGGTGGGTGTAAAACTCTTTTAAGAGTGGTTTCCTCTGAGGGCAGGGGCTTCTCGTCCCTGCCTGCTTTCTTCCAACTATCCTTCAACACCAATATGTAGAAGGAAAGGAAAGGGAAAAGCCCACTAACTCTGATTGATGTCTCTTTTTAAAAATAATTGTTAAAAAGTTTCCTCAAGGGACACTTGGGTGGTTCTGTCAGTTAAGCATCTGCCTTCAGCTCTGGTCATGATCCTGGGGTCCTGGAATCGAGTCCCACATCGGGCTCCCTGCTCAGTGAGGAGCCTGCTTCTCCCTCTCCCTCTGCCTGCTGCTCTCTCCACTTGTTCTCGCTGGATCACACGTCCCTTCCTAAGCCAGTAACTGACCAGGGAATAGAATTCCTGAAGGGCTTGAGATTCATTTCCGGAGGTCGTTGGATGCCCCTGTTCTAAACAGGCCTGCAGAGCATTCTGGTATACGGATACCAGAACAGAACTGGAGCTGGGCCAGCAGGGCACAAGGGTGACCCCCCGAACTGCCTACTCACCTGCCCCCTTGGCCAGGCACCTGCTCGAGCTCTGACAACTGGACTTACCTGCACAGGATTTTGGCTCGGGAACTAACAACGCAAACAGGCAGTTTAGGTGGAATCCATTCTTGCCCAGGTGGTGTTACCAGCGCAGTTTCCAGGTGTGGGGGTAACAGCTCTAATGGGGTCCAGCATCCGGGAACGTGCGAGGGGCCATGTCTGTGCCGGTTGGCAGTAACAAGGGCAGTTTTACAAGCCCAGTTATCTACAAGCCTACAAATTGTTTACAAGCCCAGGGTCTGTTCTGAAAACAAAAGTTCCACAGTGGTCGAAGACAAGCTTTTCCTATTTCATAATAAAGCCGAGTTCCAGTAATCACATCGATTGCTCAGCGAAGACGTGGTAGCGCTGTCCTACATATGGTTACCGGGGGATGGGATGAATCTGTCTATGTGGCGGAGTTTGGATGAATTTGGGCAATGTGTTATAGTCTATGCAGCCTGAGGATAATGTACTACTACTAGAACAGAGTAGAGATCTCTACTGACCGCTGCCGCTCGCACCCGAGTGTTTCAGCCCTCATCCTCAGGCCATCCTGACTGGACTTCCTAATGAATAAGGGACAGGCGGGGCTAGGGAGGGAGGGATAGAGAGGGGGCTCTGTGATCAGGCTCACAGAAATCCCCAAAATGTGGAGGTATAAGGAAACCAGAGATCAGAGAACACACCGGAGCTCCCTGTCCTAAGTGTCTGAGAGGGGAAACCTTATATGACAGTCTCTTGTGGTCAACAGAAAATAATCAGACCCTAAAAAGAAGTAAGGCATTGAAGATGTTATCACTAGTCCTTACTCAAGGATGCTGCCGGTAGAGCAGTCAAAAAGATTTAAGTTTCCTGGTTAGCTTTCTATAAAAGACCAACCCTAAAAAACCTCAGTGACAACCCTTTGGAGATCCCTCTTACTCCTGAGAGCTTTTCTTCTGGATCCTTATTTAATAAAACTCTATCTAGCTTTACCCACTCTCCTTTGTTTGCACGATTCATTCTTCGACCCCGTGAGACAAAAACCTAGCTCTCGTGCTTCACTGACATACCCATACCCATGAAGAAATACCCACGTGGAAAAGCCACATGAACCTCTAGAAGGCTAAGGGCATCTTCAAGCCTTCAGGTGCCTACCGGTGATTATGGGATGGACTCTGATTAGAAGGACAAGGATGCCTGCCTTGCACTCCTTCAAAATCCAGTTCATTCAGCAGAGCTCGGTCCCCTTGTGGGCCACGACATAGAAACATGACCATGAGGTATTTGCTTTGTTTGAACGTGCCTGGCTCTCACACAGAGGAAGCCTAACATCTTCCTCTACTTGCTTTTGCTAATTTTCCCAACACAGAAATGATTCCATGCGACAAGGAAATGTTTATCTTGAAAATCTCAGTTAAAATCTCAGTCTCAAGACTTTAGGAGAATAATTTTGTAATAGCTACAAGCCACCTAGATCTTATAGGAAAGAAATAGTATCCTGACACATGAATCACACCGTTCCAAAGACTTTAGTCTGTCGTCACGAATAAATAGGCACTTCTTATTACTTACAGTAATTGTAAAGCTCCGTAGATCAGTGCCTTGCCTGGTTGTAATGTTTACACAGATTGTCTGGGAATCTGGTCCAACTGTTCATTCCGAAGTCGTAGGTCTCGCTGGTGCCTGAGAATCTGCATTTGTTACCGTCTCCCAGGTGATGTTATTGCTGCTGGTTTGTGGGCTGTACAGGGTACAGAGCTCTAATCAAGCTTTAAAGATTTTATTTGTTTATTTTAGAGAGAGAGAAAGAGTGAGCGAGCAGAGGGAAAGGGAGATAATTTCCAGCAGACTGCCCTAAGAGCAGAGCTCGATCCCACAACCCCGACATCGTGACCTGAGCCAAAAACCAACAGTCAAGTCCTCAACTAACTGAACCACCCAGGCGCCCCAAGAGCTTTAATCAATCTTTCCTCATTATTTCAAGTGAGCTTTTAAAAACTCTCCAAAAATTAAACCAGTGGCTATTCATGTTTTCCTCTTACTATGAGGACGTCTTATTCTGTTTAGAATATATTAAATAAACATTTTGGTCTCTGTAGTTCTCCCTCTCTTTCTGAAGATGGACAGTACTTACTAGCACAGGAATCTGGAAACTTTATCTGATACAGAAAATCTTTGTGTACTCGAGCTCCAGAAATCAGGCCAGAGGCCAGTGTTTGTAAAACTGGCTGAGGTTTCCATAGCAGCTTCAGGGTTTTGCCACTTGTGCTGCTAGGTGGGATAGGAAAACTTCAGAATAAACAAACTTTCCAGGTGGCTTCTGTTCTTGTTTGGTTCCTCAGCTCCAGCTGGTGGGACGCCACTGGCGGACATCCATGCTGTGCCCACAAGCTCCCAGAGCGCCAAGGTGGACACGAAAGCCCTTTGTGGGCTGAAGCCCGTTTGGCAGCTTCTGAACTCTTCCCTATTATGTTCCTGTTGTTCTAGTAGAGGATTCCTCTTCCCCTTCAACAGTTTTTGATGGGATCTTCTGCGTCCTCGAACAGCTTCTGAGGTCGTTGGGGCCTGTTGTCTGATCTTGTGTGTCACACGCTCATCTGTGTAATCGCTCTTGTCTTCTTGAGCACTGATGGGAATGGCTGGTGTTGGAAACTTCCGTATTACTGGAAGGCAAGGTGCCTTCACGTGACAGTCGGAGGCCATTTTTGTGTCCCCGTCATGCCTTTGGTATGTGGTTGCCCTCCCTCCTTTACCTCTTGGCATGGAAGAAATAGGAGGCCACACAAAGTACAAATAGGAACGAGAGAACGGGATTCCTGACTTTTTAGTTTGAAGGGGGCTGGTCCTGGCATAGACAGTGGGGTTTGGGAGAACGGCCGACCAAATCCTCCTCCACGGGATGGAAATGAAAACTCAGGCTGGAGGGGAGCCAAGGCTTGGGAACTCAAGGCAGAGAGTTGGAGAACCCTGTCACCCACTGTCACCACCTCCAAAGCTCCATGGAGAGGGCAGGGGGAAGGGGGTGGGCACCAGACAACCCCTGCAGGTATGGCTCCAACTTTGTCTCCTCGTAGGAGCAGGGTGGGCCGCCAGCGCTGCACAGCACGTTCCCATGCCGTTAGCCTGTGTGAAGAGTAAGTCATTTCCAACTAGGGGTCTGGTAAAATCAGGGGAGGGGAGGCAGCAGTCTTACAGTGATCCGTGAGCCAGGGTAAGACAGCAGGAAAGAAGATGAAGCACAAATTGTCTACTCGGGGAGACCTAGTTAGTGCATTCCTTTGAAATCCCATAGCAGACCTGATTTTTAAAACAAATCAATTTTAATTTAATTTAATTTAATGTTGTTTTTAGAGAGGGGGAGAGGTGGGGGAGGTGCAGGGGGAGAGGAAGAGAGAGAATCTTAAGCAGGTTCCATACTCAGCCCAGAGCCTGACATGGGGCTCGAGCTCTCAATTCTGAGATCATGACCTGAGCCGAGATCAAGAGTCAGACACTTAACCGACTGAGCCACCCAGGTGTTCCCAAACAAAATAAACTTTAAAGAACACCTGCCCTGGAAAGCTGAAACAAGACTTTGCTAAAGTTGAAGGGACAACAATAGAAGATTAATGAATTCTTCTTAAATCTAGATCATCTGATTTATAATTAGGTTAGATCTATAATCTATTCTTTGTCCTCCACATTATACACAGAGACACTGTTTCCATATTGAAGATGCCATCTTAGCCCATCACCTAGGAGCTCACCCAGTTCTCTATGCACCCTAATGTCTAAGCCTTTCCCCTCAATTTAACTAATATCCAATCTTCTTCCTCAAAGGGAAGATATGGGTCACCACTCATTTCAGGAAACATCACAAAACAAAACAAAAAATAAAAACAAGCACAAAATATTATATTAATACTTTCTCTATATAGGGCCTTCTGGTATAAGGGAAGGAATGGGTCTCTTTCTTTTTATGAGGATTGCCTTATGGGATAACAAAGGAAACAGTCATTAAAGGTGAGGTAGTCCCTTAATATTCTATTTTTTTTAAGATTTTATTTATTTATTTGACAGACAGAGATCACAAGTAGGCAGAGAGGCAGGCAGAGAGAGAGGAGGAAGCAGGCTCCCTGCTGAGCAGAGAGCCAGAGGTCTTGATCCCAAGACCTGGGATCATGACCTGAGCCGAAGGCAGAGGCTTTAACCCACTGAGCCACCCAGGCGGTCCATTCCCTTAATATTCTAATAGGGCCATGCTGTAATGGGACGGGAAGAAATAAGACCCTCTTCTGCCCCTAAACTGGGATGTGACATTTCTTAGAGACCTAGGTGTAAAGGAGCAACACTGGGTTAGTTAAGGAAATTATTTTTTTCTTAAATATAAATATAGTCTGCATCGTTTCCTTGAGGAGTGGTATCTACCGTTGGAAACTTCTGTTTTACCTCTTGATAGAAGTTAGGTGAGTTTTATAGACCTTCTTGTTCTATCAGATCAAAGACTTAAAGAAGAAGACACTCACAGACCTCTCGGGGGTGGGATTCTGGAAGGAAATCCATCATCCTGGAGACCCATACTCACATTAGACCCAGAAGCCACCAACATCAGAGCATTTGCTCTTTCAGACACCCCTATGCTACCGACTCATGGCCTGAAGAAGTTCCCATCAGCCCAGACCAAGTGGTTTAGACTGGAGACTTGTACAACTAGCTAGGGGAGTGGAAATTGATTTAGGTGATGTTGAGCTGTCTCTATTGGGGTGTTGGATAGAGAGTCAAAGAAGAGAGGTGCAGAAGGGCCCCCCATGAAAAAAACAGGGATAAGGCAACAATGTTGGCATGGGGAGTGCCCGCTGAGAGACCTTTGGCGAAGGACCAAATTCAGGGATTTCCATTTTATACTCTGGGAAAAGACAAGTTGTCAAAAACTTCAGGCATTCCTCTCCTGCACTGAAATACTTTTTGAATTTATTCCAACTCCGGAGTTCATTAAATTAGAAGGTCCCTGCCTAGTGTAGTGTTGCAGTTTCAGGGAGGCTGAGAGGACAAGATGGTGACATGGGAAGGAAAAAATAGTGTCCCTCCTCTACCGACTGACCTGTGTGTGGTCAAGTGGACCGTGACTCAGAAACTCCAAGCCTGGACCAGCAGCTCCGTGAGGGGTGAGCGAGCAGGGAGCCGAAGGGAAAATTCCACACAGTATCAGGGACTCTCCTTAGTGCGCAACTCAAGAGTTCTGGGAAGAATGAATCAGTTGTCCATTACTGCATAACAGACCACCCTAAGACATTGGTAGTTTAATTTTTATTTTATTTTATTTTTTTATTTGTCAGAGAGAGAGAACTACTACAAGCAGGGGGAGCAGCAGGCAGAGGGAGAAGCAGGCTCCCTGCTGAGGAAGGAACCTGGTGCAGGACTTAATCCTAAGACCCTGACGTCATGACCTGAGCCAAAGGCAGAGGCTTAACCCACTGAGCCACGCAGGCGCCCCTCATCTCGGTAGTTTAAAATAGTTAATTAGGGGTGCCTGGGTGACTCAGTCAATCAAGTGTCCAACTCTTTTTTTTTTAAGATTCTATTTATTCATTTGAGAGAGACAGAGACAAGAGAGAAACAGAGAGAGCACAAGCATGGGGTGAAGAGGGAAGGGGAGAAACAGAGTCCCCACTGAGGAGGGATCCCGATATGGGGCTCCATCCCAGGACCCTGGGATCATGACCTGAACCAAAGGCAGACACTCAACCATCTGAGCCACCCAGGCACCCCTAGTACCCAACTCCTGATTTCAACATAGGTCACGATCTCAGGGTCATGAGATCAAGACCCACGTCAGATTCCACGCTCAGCAGGAGCCTGCTTGAGATTCTCTCTCCCTCTCCATCTGACCTTTTCGTGCTTGCATGCATGCAACTACTTTCTCTCTCTCAATAAAAATAAAAACAAAAACAAAATAATTGTTTCTTTAGTACCGTTGTGATGGTTGGTTAGGCAGCTTTGTTGCTGGCCTCACGTGAGCTCACCCATATGCCAGCAGATAGCTGGGAGCTTGGCGGGCCCCGGGTGTCCAACATGGCCTCCCGTACCCTGCAGCCTGAGCCGGCCAGGAGGGTTGAAAGAGCTGGATGGCCAGGTTCCTCTCTCCACATGGATCATCTCAGGCTACCTCACAGGATAGGGCTCAGGGACGGATTGAGCTGAGGTCTTCTAAAGGATTAGAAGGAGGTAGTGAGCAGGTCAAAGGCGGGGAGGCTCATAAGAGGGAGGGACATGATTTATAAGAGGGAAGAACATATGAAAGACCGTGTCGGGCAGAAGGAAGTAGTATGCTTTCTAGAAAAAAGAAAAAGGAATAAAGTTAGTTTGGTTTACTGCACGAGATACCAGAAAAGAGGGAGAGTGGGTGCCCCATCGCAGTTCAAGGAGCTAAGGATCTTCTTTTTTAATCTTCATATTAAGAAAAATGGGAAACCACAGAGAGCTTTTAAGCATGATCTGATTTGCTCTTCTTAAGAAGGAGCCTAGTTGGGGCATGTGGCTGTCTCAGTCAGTAGAGCATGTGACGCTTGATCCTGGGATCATGAGTTCAAGCTCCACATCGTGGGTAGAGTTTACTCAAAAGAAGAAAAAGAAAAGAGCAAGGTTATATATGTGAGATACTGCAAGGGAACGAGAAGCAGGGTCTCTAAATCTTGGCACTATTGACATTCTGGACTAGACAGTTCTTTCTGGTGGGGGTCTCGTACCGTACACGGCAGGATATTTAGCAGCGATCTGACCTCCCCGCCAGTAGCGCCCCAGCCCCAAGGTATGGCAACCAAAAATGTGTCCCGACTTTGCCAGAGGTCCCTGGAGGGCCAAATTGCTGCAGGCTGAGAACCACAGGGAGTGAATGCAGGGCTCGTGTGGCCACTATTACTGCGATCCGGGAGAGAAGTACTCATCGCTGGGACTTGGGTGGTGGGGTGGGGGTGGGATAGGCAGCTGGGATTTGAAAAAGAGGAACCCAACCCAGACTGTCTGGGTGGATGGACCCATTCCCAGGGTCCAGTCCTCAACCTGGCTCTCTGCCCTGCTCCTTCAACACTCCGACATGCTCTGGCCAAAGAATCTGGTCTTGCTTATGTTGGGAAATACTCACGGTCAGATGGTAGACAGAAAACATGGGCAATACGGAGTTACTTTGCACCCCTTTGTAGTTTGGGGATGTCACGTTCACGGAGGGCTTAAGTCTCCTGGAGGAACTGATTGAAGATCAGCAATTCAGGGTATTTCCGGGCTTGTTTTTCAATGAGGTTTGGAGAGCAGAGCCCGAGAAGTGATGACAGTGGAGAGAAGATTCTGGAATGCAATTGCAGAGGTCCCCTGCCCACCTTACCGGTGACGGCTGCAATGACGCTCGTCTAGCCATCATCCCACCTTTCCGCAGAGGCCAGCTGGTTCTTTTTTTTATTACGAGTGCCCTCCTTCGCCTTGGTTTTTACTCAAAGACTAATGATTCTCTATCCTTTGCCTGCCTGCAAAGAAGTATTATGAGGATTGTGAGTTCCCAACCCTAAAACACTTGGAATTCATTCACTAAAAGATCCTGCCCTTATTTCTCTACCTATAGAGTATGGTTTTCTGTAAGAGAAGAAAGGTTGTGTTTTCTACTCCTACGAAGGAAAAAATAGATACCCAAATCCCTTTCAAATCAAAGTTTTGTTCTTGAGTCAAAGGCACCTCCTGAGCTTCTAGCCAAGTCCAATAAAAAGGCTTTGTGAGGTTATCTAAAGCTATCAGGTTCATAAAGGTCATGTCTCATTCATGCCGAGCTTGAGAAGAGTGTCCTTTCTTTGCTTCCGACAAGGGGGGGAAATTGAATGCAAAATGCTGGTTGCATTTCTCCCCCAGTATCAGTCAGTAGTCCGTTGCATGCAGGCGATTTGACTCTGGAATCGGTATCATTAAACCCACGGCAAGGCAATCATATCGAAATGCAGAGAACAATATGAAAAACTGAAAGCCGATTCTTCTCTGCAGGGTCAGGAGGCCAGCACCTTTTCATCGACCTCCAATTTCTCTTCTGGACAAAGGTGACCATGAAGCATCACCACCAGGAACCCAGCCAGCAGCTGGGACTCAGTCCTACCCCTTCTCACTGAGAAGGGAATGCGAGGCTCTTTTTTAAAGTAAATTCCCATTAGTCAATGTGGAAAAGATGGCAGAAATTAGAAAATCACCACACAGCAAATCACAGTAATCATCGGTGCAGGCAAAAATAAGTGCTAACACTAGCAGGCACAATCATGATCAGCAATAGGATATTTACATAGTCTCAGAGGGTATCCGCACAAGACTCTTACTAAGCTCCATGGGAAAACAGTAAATGTACGGTCTGGAGAGAGCTTTGATCCAGGTGATATCATCAGTACGGAAAGCTCTCTAGATCATCCTGAAATTATCTCTATCTCCCAATAGGATTTCAACTTGAGGTGCTCCTGGGTGGCTCAGTCAGTTGAGTGTCTGAATTCAGCTCAGGTCATGATCCTGGAGTCCTGGGATTGAGTCCCACACCAGGCTCTCTGCTCAGCAGGGAGTCTGCTTCTCCCTCTGGCCCTAGTGCTTTCTCTCTCATACTCTCTCTCAAATAAATAAATAAAATAAAATAAAATAAAAAGGGGGGGTGGATTTCAACTTGACTGGTCCCAGGGGTGCCCAGCTGACACACTGCTTGGAGCTAAGATTAGCGTCTGAATGGCTGGCCTCAGGAAAGTAGGCTGCCCTCCCCAGTGTGGATGGGCATCACGCAATCCTTCAAATGCCTGCCTAGAACAAAAGACAGGAAGAAGAGATTCACTCCTTTTCCCCTGCCTCACCACTTGAGGTGGACATCTCATCTCATCTTCCCATGCCCTCCGACTGGGATTTGTGCCATTGGCTCCCTGGTTCTCAGGCCTTCAAACTTAGACAGAATTACACCCTTTCCTGGGTCTCCAGCTTGCAGAAGGCAGACAGTGGGACTTCCCAGTCTCCATAATCGTTTAAGACAATTCCTCATAATAAACGCCCTGTTATAGGTGTATATATATATCCTCTTGGCTCTGCTTCTCTAGAGAATCCTAACACATGACAGAGGAGAAGAACACAACACATTTCTATAGCATTCCCGCCAAAATTGCGTTACCTGGATTTAATTACAAGAAGATATTTGATAAGCCCACAAGTCACCAATGACATTCCTGTTGCAAAATTCAATAGTCATTTCTCATTCTAGGTTTTGCTCAACCTACCAGCATCACATAGTTTTGTGGAACATCTATGTTTGGATCACCTTTTTCTCTTGCTTCTTATGGCATAGCTCTCTTTTGGTCCTTCTCCTACTTTAGTCACCTCTTCTGATTTCTGTTGATCTTCTTACCCATGAACTTCTCTTTCTCTCATCTGTGCTGACCCCCAGGGTGATCTCATCCACTCCCATGACTTTGCAACTGCAGAAATGCCAGAGGTTACATGCTCATTCCAGCCAGCAGGGACTGAAAAGGGAAGAGGGGCATCTGGTTGGCTCACAAGGTGGGCATGCGACTCTTGATCTTGGGGTTGAGAGTTCCAGCCCCATGCTGGGTGTAGGGATTACAAATAAATAAATAAGTAAATAAACACACTTTTTAAAAAAGTTCTATCATGGAATGAGAGAAACAAACATTAAGAAACAACTTCTGCTGGTGGCAAATCTTATCATAGTCCCAGTTTAGCCAAGATAGAAGTCAGATACAACTAGAGTAAAAATAGTGGATTATTATAAGGCTAATCAGATGGTAACTCTAAATACAGCTGCTAATCTAGATAACAGTTTTTCCCTGGAGAAAATCAGCTTAGCACCTGCTACTGGATATGGATGTACTGAGCTATTTCATTCCTGTACCCCAACAAGCAGAGAACACCAAGGCAGTTGGCTTTTATCTTCAAGAGCATATACTATGCCTTCATAATGCCACGATAGGATGACATAAATTTCTGGCATTATGACACAACTTACTTAGCGGGGACTTATCATCTCACTGTTACACAGAGGATCCGTCTGGCCCACGACATTGAGAACATCATGCTGATTGGACCTGCAGAGCAGGAAGTAGTGGGCTTTGCACTGAATGGTTCTATTCGGGAGAGGTCAACGACTAGGACATAATGACAGCCACCCTGAAGGACAGAACCAAATGAGTTGATGGGAAATCCTCCTCGTGGGCAAAAATTTGAGTGGTACATACATTTCCTTACCCACTTTGTCTGGAAAGCTTGGCCTGAGAAAGATAACCCGAGATAAAAGACAAAGTCTTTGTCATTTCCCTTCATCCTTCTCTCCTTCCTTCCCTTCCTTCTGTGCTTTTTCCTTCCTCTTTCTTTCTTTTTAGCCTATTTATCTTGTCTAGCTACCCATCATGGCTAGACTTTTAGCTAGGTGGCGGGAATTCATGGTTGGAAGAACAAGTATAGGGAAGAGATACGTGGGTGGAGGGACGGAACTTGGGCGCAGTCCCTCAGTAGGATGATAATCTTGTCCCATGGGAAGACTCCCCTGGAAGTCCTTCACTGCTGAAGACGTTTGCTATTGGGGTATCCCCACTCCAGGACAGATCTTTGCTTGGCCTCTTCAAGACTTGCTCAGTGAGTTCACGAACAAAATGGCAGAGCAGCTAGAGGTGGAAGCTATGTCTGGACTCAGTAACGCAGACTTCATCTCACCAGGCTGGGCTTGCTGCTGTGACTACTGAGTGTCCAGCTTGCCCGCAGTGGCAGCAACCAGCCCTGACCTCTCAGCATGGTACCCTATGAAGGGTGTGCAAAGCCGCCCCAGCTGCCTCATGGCATATTGGTCCTTGGACCTTTCTATCATCGCGAGAGCAGCAATTTGGCCATGCATGTCCTGGATTTGGATTTGATTTCCCTCTGCACCATACTTCTGCCAGCCCCACCACCAGTGAGATTTACTGAATACCTTATTCAAAGTCATGCATTACATTCCACAGTTGATCCTGATCAAGAAACTCACTGACGGCAAAGGCAGTAATGCAACGACCTGGCAATGCCCTTTGGATCCACTGGTCTTACCATACACTCCATCTCCAGTTTGCAGCTGGACTTAAAGAATATGTCCTCAGCTGGGCAACACCTGACCCAGTTCTGTTGCACTGAGCACTGGCTTGCAACTCCTCTGTCAGTTTCACTACATCAGGTCTAACTGGCCCAGGCCCTAAATTCTTTCTTCCATCTTCATCCTGCTGTCACCCAGACATTTTTTTCACCTAGTGGTTTTGCTTCCCCTTGGAAGGAGGACCTTCATCTATATACTACCTCCCCCAACCCCCAACCCACTGTGCTGAGAAACTGTTGCTGTGTCTAGCCTTCAGAATTATGAGAAAACAAATTCTATATATGAATAGTGGACACACAACACCCAGGTTTGGTACTTTCTTATGGGGAAGCTAAAATAGCCAGAGTCATTCATTCATTTCTGAAATATGTATTGAGCACCACATACCACCAATCACTCCCAAAGACACTGAGGATACGGAATTTAAAAGGACAGAGAGGATCCTTGCTCATATGAAGTTTCTAGCCTAGTAGAGGAAGACAGATATAAACAAGTAAACAATAACTTCGGATAATGGGGAGTGCTATGAAATGAATATAATAAGTAGGACAGAGTCCTTATAAGGATACCAATCATTGAATTTAGGGCCCATCGTAATTAAATGTGACCTCCTCTTAACTTGATGACATCTGCAAAGACCCTGTTTCCAAATAAATGTTGCATTCACAGGTGGGGAGATTGGTGTTTGAACTTCACTCTATCTTTCAAACCACAACAGGTCAGGACTGGGAGAGGATGGAATCTTTGTAGCAATGAAAAGTCTCAAGACCCAAATTAGGAGCTATGATACACAGTCCAACTGCAGATTAGCAACGCAGTTCTCACAGCTTTTGCAAACAACCAATCCAGTGTGAACTAATGGGTTTTCACTGGCAAAATGGATATCTTCTAATTGGCACTCTGGATGCTAGAAATGGACCCTCATTGGTGAATCAGAGGTATTTAAGATATGTGGATAGACTAAAATAATTTGGACAGCATCATATAAACCTTACATGAGCAGGTTGTATGTAAGACTTTGAAAGAATTTTCCCTCTCTTCTTGCCAATGGATCCCGAGACATGGTTCTGAAATGGTCCCGTGTGTCCAGCCATGATTTCAGAGAATTTTGATTGTCAGTTGGTTAACTAATTCTTGTCTTTAAATTGCTGTCATCTGTCTCAATTCAACCTTAAAGCTGAGGGGTAATCCGAGTACATACGAGGACAGAGAGCTGCGCTTCAAAGAGCTTATAGAACCGGTTAGGTGAACTGTTTTTATGCTTGTTTGTTCATAAATGGTTTGCCTAATAAGCGACATTACTTGTGGTAGAAGCCCATCTGCAATCAGCAATCATTAAGATTTAGTAGAAGGTTGTGAGGGGAGGGGTTGACCTTCCTCTACATTTTAACTTGTGGCCGCTACACAGACAGAATCAGAAATTCCAGGAATGAGGCCGCTCCAGCAAAATCTACTCTATGTTTCTCTCTGAAAACCCAAAGGTAAGGATGACTTAGCAAAAGCATTTTGATAAAGAGGAGGGGATTTCCCCCCCTGGGAACGGTGACCAGGATTTATTGATCTTTACTGCGTTCTTGGAACTCAGCCACTGTCAGACCTGCAGCTCTGGGGCATTAAGCTCAGTCACAACATTATGCAACCATCACCACCACCCTTCTCCAGAATTTCTTCTTCTCCCCAAACTGGAACTCCGTATCCACCGAACACTAACTTCTGTTCTCCCCCCCTGGCCCTCTGGCAACCGCCCTTCCCCCCTCGATTTGAGAGATGCCCCCTGGGGAATCTAAACAGCCACATGTGGGGCCTTTCTTTCAAAATTTTAGCTCTGGTCACCCCACCTTTCTCATTTTGTTCCCTCAATCCAAGGGATTTAATCTGCTTCCTGCCGTTATTAATTTCAGGGCTACCTTGGCGTCCCCATTTGGCGTTCAGATTCCCGCTGTCTAGGTCATCAGTTCTCTGTATTTTTCTGTATTAAGTCCCTCTGTTTAATATACGAGCATGGTCTCTGTTTTCCCAACGAGCTCCCGACTTCGACAAACTGAGAACAAAGGCGTCAGTCGGGAAGGAGAGGAGAGAGAGGGAGGCAGGGCGGGGTGGGGGGTATTTAACTGGAACCAGTGACACCCTGTTCCACTCCACCTTGAACCTGGCAGAAGCAAATTTAAAATGACTAGATAAGGGGCGCCTGGGTGACTCCATCAGTTCATCATCTGACTCTTGATTTCAGCTCAAGTCATGATCTCAGGGTTGTGAGATCGAGCCCCGCATCAGGCTCTGCGCTTAGGGTGGAGCCTGCTTAGGATTCTCTCTCCCTCTCCCCCTCCTCGCATGTACCCTGCTCTCTCGCAAACCAACCAATCAACCATGAAACAGGGAGCTCCCACAGAGAAAGCAACCTCCACTGAAGGCCACTACAATGTGTAAAACCTCAATTACCAGATTAAATAGCAATTTAGACATAGCTGGAAAGTGGCTTAGGAACCGGGAAGGGAAATCTGAAGCCGAACGGACGACGGCACAAAGCAAAGAAGAGATGGAACGAATGAGACCAGAGAGAAAGGGAGGAGAACGGGCGGCTTGAGCGCGGGGCTCTGGTTGCAAGACCCGCACTGGCGTACTTAAGAAAGAGAGAGAGAGAAATGGGGGCCAGAATGTATGAAATGTGAGGAGACGTAGGGAGAATATATGTAAAGTAGGAATTTTTTAATAGAAATTGAGAATTGCCCAGAACTAAAGTAGCAGGTTCCATCTCAAATAGGATAAAAAAAGGACAATAGAATATGGTGAGTGTAATGTTTTCTACTTATCATATATGTATTATATTATTACATTTATCAATCATAGGAAAGATTTTTCAGATTGGACAAGAAACACCATCTAACTATAGGCTATTTATGAGAAATCCACCCAAAATGTAATGAAATCAAAAGTTTAAAGTAAAGGAAAATGACACGTCCAGAAATCATTCCCCCAAATAAGGTTGGGATAATAATAGTAAACGTTACAGACTGGGTGGCTCAGTCAGTTAAGCATCTGCCTTTCGCTCAGGTCATGATCCTTGGGTCCTAACATGGAGTCCCACATCAGGTTCCCTGCTCAATGGGGAGCCTGCTTCTCCCTCTGCTTTCTGCTCTCCCTGCTTGTGCACTCTCTCTCTCTCTCTCTCTGAAAAATACATAAATAAAATATTTTTTAGAAATTGTATACTGGTTAGAAATTAGAAAAATGTCTCCTCAAAATCTTGTTTCATAAAACTCTCCACTTTTCCAGGGGGTGCCTCCCGCATTTATCACAACTAGATGCATATAATTTCACCCACAGACATTCCAGAATGCAGCTTTAAGAAATAAAGACTTTTAAAAGATAATCACATCTCCATTATCACACTTGATAATCACCTAAATATTATCTAATACCCAATCATCCTGAAGCTGAATGTATATTTTCAGCACGATATTCTCAAGAATATCTTGAGATGGGGCCCCCTCAGTGGCCTAGTTGGTTAACCGTCTGCCTTCTGTTCAGATCATGTGTGATCCCAGAGTCCCAGAATTGAGCCCCAAATTAGGATTCCTGCTCAGCAGGGAGTCTGCGGTCGCCCTCTGCCCTTCCCCCACCCCCCCATGCACTCACTCTCCAATAAATAAATAAAATCTTTAAAAATAAGAATACCTTGAGGGGCACCTGGGTGGCTCAGTGGGTTAAGCCTCTGTCTTCGGCTCAGGTCATGATCTCAGGGTCCTAAGATCGAGCCCCACATCGGGCGCTCTGTTTGTCAGGGAGCCTGCTTCCCCCTCTCTCTCTGCCCACTTGTGATCTCTGTCTGTCAAATAAATAAATAAAATCTTTTTAAAAAGTTAAAAAAAAATCTTGAGAAACTTTGTCAGATGGTTTCTAAAGTCTTAAAACAAGATCTCACTAAAGTTTTCTTCTAACCCATCAGCTTTTATGAGCAAACGTCTTTAATTTGGCCTTGGATTTCTTTCTTTATTGAACCCAGGAGATTGTCCCAATGATCACTGTTTCCTTTCCTAAATCATTACAAGCCGTCAGTTTCATAATGTACTTTGGAATTTTACAAGATGGGTTTGTGGAATGATTCATGTCTTCCCTTTGAAATGCTGGAGAAATAACTCAATACAGCCTCTTTTGTCATTATTATTCAGTAACATAATCAGATACCTTGTCACCCAACATCTGATATTAGAAATTAAAAATAATTTTTTAAAAAGACTTTATTTCTTGGGGTGCCTGGGTGGCTCAGTTGGTTGGGCGACTGCTTTCGGCTCATGTCATGGTCCCGGAGTCCTGGGATCGAGTCCCTCATCTGGCTCCCAACTCCATGGGGAGTCTGCTTCTCCCTCTGACCTTCTCTGCTCTCATGCTCTCTCTCACTTTATCTCAAATAAATAAATAAAATCTTTTTTAAAAAATTTTATTTTTCTGACACAGAGAGAGAGAGCACAGCTGGGGGAGCAGGAGGCAAAAGAGAAGGGAGAAGCAGGCTCACCTGCCCCAGCAGGGAGCCCAATGTGGGGCTCAATCCCAGGACCTGGGATCATGACCTGAGCCAAAGGCAGCTGCTTAACGACTAAGCAACACAGATGCCCCTAAAAATAATTTTTAAAAAATTTTTTTAAGTTTATTTAAGCAACCTGGGGCTCAAACTTATGACCTCGAGATCAAGAGCTCCATGCTTTACCAACTAAGCCAGTCAGGCCTCCTAGAAATTAAAAATAATTTTGAAGAGAGGTATGAATATAGCAAAACTTGCAGTGTTGGGAGGATGTTACCAAGTGGAGGTCATGGGCCACCAAAAGCAACTTGTCCTCCTGTCACAGTTGTAGGGGGCCTGGATCCAGTGAAAATGCTACCATGTTTGTGTTTGCTGCATGCTACATACCCTACTTTATAAAGAGATGTGGGGGTACCTGGGTGGCTCAGTTGGTTGAGCGTCTGACTTCAGCTGAGGTGATGATTCCGGAGTGGCAGGATCAAGCCCCACATCAGGCTGTTTCTCAGCCAGGAGTCTGCTTTTCCCTCCACCCCTCACACCTCATGCTCTCTTTCTCAAATAAATAAATAAAATATAAATAAATAAGTAAATAAATGTCGGGCACATGGGTGGCTCAGTGGGTTAAGTGTCTGCCTTTGGCTCAGGTCATGATCCCGGGGTCCTGGGATCGAGCCCCACATGGGGCTCCCTGCTCAGAGGAGAGTCTGCTTCTGCCTCTGCCCTTCACCCCACTCATGCTCTCTTGGGTGTCCCCCCTCTCTCTCTCCCAGATTAATAAATCTTTAAAAAGAAGTGGAGAGGGACGCCTCGGTGGCTCAGTTGGTTAAGCAGCTGCCATCGGCTCAAGTCATGATCCCAGCGTCCTGGGATTGAGTCCCACATCCAGCTCCTTGCTCCGCAGGGAGCCTGCTTCTCCCTCTGACCCTGCCTGCCACTCTGTCTGCCTGTGCTCACTCTCTCTCTCTCTTTCTGACAAATAAAATAAATAAAATCTTAAAAAAAAATAAATAAATAAGTGGAGAGATGTAACAGAGCCATATCTCAGCCCCTTATGCCATTTGTATCCTCACCACCTCCTTGCCCTTCCGAGTAAAGCTCCCTGAATATCAAGGAATATGCTTTAAACAACCTGGAAGTTGGCTTTAGAAAGATTTCAGCTCTGGGGTGCCTGGCTGGTTCAGTTGGGGGAGCACATAACTTTTGATCTCCGTGTTTGGAGTTCAAGCTTACTTAAAGATAGAAACCTGTGGGGCACCTGGGTGGCTCAGTGGGTTAAAGCCTCTGCCTTCGGCTCAGGTCATGATCTCAGGGTCCTGGGATTGAGCCCCACATCAGGCTCCCTGCTTGGCTGGGAGCCTGCTTCTCCCTCTCTCTGCCTGCTGCTCTGCCTACTTGTGATCCCTGTCTGTCAAATAAATAAATAAATAAAATCTTTTTAAAAAAGTTTTTAAAAAAATCTGTAAAAAAAGAAAGGGAGGAAGGTAGGTAGGTAGGTTAGGTAGATAGATTTCAGCTCTGAGACGGAACTCTGGGAGGTCTGAATGGATTTGAGGGCAAAGTCCAAGGACAGATCCAAGAGCAGACCCATGAAGGGTTGAGACCCCAGAGGGCAGGACAGCGGGAGAACCAGCTTGGGGTCCAGAGGTGAGTCATTCAGACTCTTCATGTTCTTCCCTGTCAGTCCTGGGCTCACTCAAAACTCAAGAGGCTCGTTCTGGAACCTCGCCAAGCCTTCTCTGGACCTCAGGGCCGCTCTTCTGGGGAAGCGGGGGCGGGTAGGTTCAACCTAGAGGTTCAACTCTGCGGGGGAAGGGGGCGGGGCCACCGCTATCACAGACGCATGCGCAGTGGCACATCCGGAAGTCGGGGCCGGCGCAGTCCTAGGCCAGCGGTGCGGGGAGAGCGTCTTCCTTCCGGCCCAGGTCCGGAGGTGGCCTGCGGCGGACTCCTGCCCTGTTTGGACAGGTTGCCCTGTGACCCGCAGGGCAATGTTCTTAATTCATTCACTCGCCTTCCCCAGGGCCCTGGCCTGTGTGGCTCTGACCTGAGGTCTCAGCGATGTCCCCATTCCTGGTCAAACGTCGCCGGGAGCTCACCTGGGCCCAGGCCAGAGGGACTTCAGTTAATCCCATCCTTTCCGTGTGCTGGGATTTATCCTTGAAATCAAGACCCTCCTTCCACCAGGAAATAGAGAGCTCTGTTGTGAGTGGAAACAGAAGCGGCTGGTTAACAACATCACTTCTTAATTACCTGCTCTTTGTCTTCTGGCTTGGCGAGCTTTCCTGATGTGAAAGACAGGGAAAAGGGGGCGCCTGGGTGGCTCAGTGGGTTAAGCCGCTGCCTTCGGCTCGGGTCATGATCTCAGGGTCCTGGGATCGAGCCCCGCATCGGGCTCTCTGCTTGGCAGGGAGCCTGCTTCCTCCTCTCTCTCTCTCTGCCTGCCTCTGTGCCTCTATGCCTACTTGTGATCTCTGTCAAATAAATAAATAAAATCTTTAAAAAATAATAAAAAATTTAAAAAAAATGAAAGAAAGACAGGGAAAAGGATGTCTTTGCAAAAAAAAAAAAAAAAAAAAAAAAAAAAAAGTGCTAGTGCTCTGAGCGGTTTAACTTCCAGTCCGTGTTTAGAGCTGGTCCGCGGGTGCCTAGAATCAGCTCTGTGGGTCTCCTGGCGGCAAACTGGGTAAACAGGAGCCGTCCGGGCGCCGAAGTGGGCTGTGTGCACGGAACAGGCCTGCCGTTCGGTGTTCTCCTCGCCGGGAACGAACTATCCTATCCAGGCTTTCTGGAGAGGCTCCGCAGAGCCAGGCCTCCGTCCCTATCTCCCTGCCTTGCTTTTAATTGTGATAAATACACACACCATAACATTTACCATCTTAACCATTTCTTTTGTGCGGAGTGCAACAAGGAGCCTGAAATCAAGACCTGAGCTGAAACCAAGAGTCTGACACTTCACCGGCTGAGTCGCCCAGGCGCCCCCAACTTAACCATTCCTAAGTGCGCAGGTCCGGGGTGCTGGTCCATTCACGCCGCTGTGCCACCGAGCCCCAGAGCGCCTGTCCCCTTGCGAACTGAATTACATACCAGTTGAACACCTCGTCCCCCAGCCCCCGGCCCCTGGGGACCACCCTTCTCCTTTAGGGCTCTATGTATTTGACCATTCTGGGTGCTTCATGTTGGGGGGAATCCTATAGTATTTGTCCTTTTTTTTTTTTTTTTTTAAAGATTATTTATTTATTTATTTATTTGGCAGACAGAGATCACAAGTAGGCAGAGAGGCAGGCAGAGAGAAAGGAGGAAGCAGGCTCCCCGCTGAGCAGAGATCCCAGATGTGGGGCTTGATCCCAGAACCCTGGGATCATGACCTGAGCTGAAGGCAGAGCTTAAACCCACTGAGTCACCCAGGCACCCCAGTATTTGTCCTTTTGCATCTGCCTTATTTCACTCCAAGTACGTCCTCAAGGTCCACTCAAGCTGTAGCGTGAGACTCCACAGATTTTTCCGTCATCCTTTTGACATTTTTCTGGGCTTTCTCCTTTCCTCCATGTTCATCCAGTTGTGCTAACCATGGATGACTCTGTTGATTAAGAAGTTTATTCATGGGGGGCCTGGGTGGCTCAGTCAATTGAGCATCTGACTCTTGGTTTCAGCTCAGGCCATGAACTCAGGGTTGTGAGATCGAGCCCCACATGGGGCTTCACACTCAGCGCAGAACCTGCTTGAGATTCTCTCTCTCCCTCTGCCTCTGCCCTTCTCCCCAGCCTTGTGAGCATGTGCTCTCGCTCTCTCTCTAAAAAAAAAAAAGCTGATTCTTTTCAAAGGGGGAAGCAAGAGAATTGAAGATAAAAAGGTATATTGAGGTCTGAAAGCATTGATGCATCAGCGGAAATAGGATGGAGAGGGAATGGCAACACAGTACAATTGGGGGTGACAGAAAGAGACACGCGTCACCATGGCCCCAAGAACCTTCTGAAGGGAGAATCGTCTTTGTCACCTGTTCTGCCTCCAAGTAAAAAAATGGCCTTTTAATTTATTTTTATTTTTAAAATATTTTAAAGGAATCTCTATGCCTAATGTGGGGCTCAAACCCACAACCCTTGGGTCAAGAGTTGCATGCTCTACTGACTGAGCCAGCCAGGCCCCCCACGAAATTACATTTTTAAACTGATCTGTTCAACCTCTAATAATTCTGTAGTATTTTCAATTACTACCTCTCTCAGATGATAAAAACCTACTATTTTTGTTGCTGATAAAATGTTACAGACTCAAAAAACAAAAACAAAAGGCCCAGTCCAGGGTGTCCAGCATTATATCAGAAAGGGCCATGCTCCAGGGCTGGCCACAACAAATCGCAATATTGCCCTTCTTTTACTTAGTCCAAAGCTGACCCTGTGTTTGTTAATACGTTGGGTGTTAGGAAACAGGTTTTTGTTGGCCTCTTATTTCTAGTGATGGATATTAGAAAGTTGCTACAGCTTGGGGATATTAAAGGAGTCTCATGTGTGTGCACCAGCTGAGACAGCTGGAAAACACCACCTGTACATCTACCTGCCTTACGTGAACGTAGGAAAAGTATCCGCGGAAACCTCCAGTTTGCAGCTCTAATGGACAGGGCTGGTGGCTCCCTATGTGCAGCCATCCCAAAGAAAAGGCCAGCAGTGTTGCCTTGGCAAAGTTGTTCAAGTGAGGGGTGCCTGGGTGGCTCAGTGGGTTAAGGCCTCTGCCTTCAACATGGGTCGTGATCCCGGGGTCCTGGGATCAAGCTCTCTTCTCAGCAGGGAGCCTGCTTCCTCCTCTCTCTCTCTCTGCCTGCCTCTCTGCCTACTTGTGATCTCTGTCTGTCAAATAAATAAATAAAATCTTTAAAAAAAAAAAAAAAAGTTGTCCAAGCGAATTCTTCACAGAATTGCAAGAATATGTAAGTTGGAATTCCTATGTATGGGTAACCCTCAGCCAGCTCATGCTGTGTTATAAATAGTTTCCTGACTTTCCGTGACTTACAGTGATCAAGGCTTGAGGTATATTGTCTGTAGGTCAACTGAGGTTCTGCTCTTCCTTCCACAAGCATTCCTCTCTGGGATATACTGGTCTCAAGGCAGATGGCAAAGAATGATGGAGGAACCAGGGGAAGGATCTTAAAACTTACTCTACTTAGAAGCAATACATATTGCTTCGACTCACCTTTCATTGGCCAGAAACCATATATGTCCAAGCTGGAGCTTGCTGGCCAGTAGTAAGGAACAGAGACAGAAATGCAACCGAGTAATCCCACAAGGTCAGAGAATGGGGAGTGGATTGAGCTGCAAAAGTGGCCGCATGAACTATGTTGTACCTTCTTTGCTAAAAACTGTTTACCCAGTAAATATCTGTATCATTTTTTTTAAAGATTTTATTTATTTATTTGTCAGAGAATGAGAGAGGGAGAGAGAGTGTGAATGTACAAGCAGGGGGAGTGGCAGGCAGAGGGAGAAGCAGGCCCCCTGCCAAGCAGGGAGCCCAATGTGCAGCTCAATCCCAGGACCCCAGGATCATGACCTGAACCGAAGGTAGACGCTTCACTGACTAAGCCACCCAGGTGGCCCAATATCTGTAACTTTCATCCTAATTTTGCAATGAGGCAGTGTGGTGGGGAGTAGGGGGTTAGGAAGTTACAAAGTACAAAAAGTACAAACTTCTGGTGCTGAGATAGATCAATCCCAGGGATGTGAAGTGCGGCACAACGACTATGGCTAACCGTACTGTGTTGTGTATCTGAAGGCTTCCAAGAGGGAAGATCTTAAAAGCTCTTACTGCAAGAAAACAAATTTGTAACTATGCGTGGTGATGGAGTCTTGTTGGCTTTCTTCTCTCCCCCATCTCTTCTAGCCCATTTCCAAGCCCAGAAGTTTCTACTGGCAAACTGCTTCTCGACTCTACCTCCCCCTCTCTCACACCACGTAATCTGGGCTGCCATCATCTTCTGCCTATGGAACCAAACCGTCTTCTCAAAAAAGCCTTGTTTCGCCGTTAGTTGAAAGAGGATCTTGAAAACCCCAAGAGATCTGTTTTTGGCCATAATTTGAAGAGCTTAAAATGTCACTATTTGGAATTTGTGATTTGAAGGAAGAAAGGATTAAACACGGTCATGCTTTACTCAATAATTCCAAGTTAAGTTCCTGTAAAACATTTTAAATACACAAACACACACAAAGATGCATAAACACAGCTGGGCGCTGAGGGTGTAGTTTTCACTGGACCAACTGTTTAAGGGGGGTGTTCTGGGTCTGCTGCATTGGAAGGGAGAGGAAGTAGTTCTGGGCTTTCCCGGGTGACCTGGGGGGGGGCCACTCCCACCCCAGAGGGTGTCTTGGGATTCTGGTTCTGGTATCCTCCAGAACCTGAAGCAAACTAGAGAGTGGAATTCTCTTCATCCATCATCTGCCCGGTAATTCTCAAACAAAACCCAGAGTACCCTCAGCAGAGACAATGAAGCATAAACAGATTTCTTTTCTTCCTGCCTCAATGATTGCAATTTGATACCACTTTTCTCTTGCCTTCAGCAGACAGACAAGACCATGTCAAGCAGTGTAGCAGGCATTAGAGTAAATGAACATCTCAAAGTATAAAAATTGTTGCCTTTGGGTGGCTCAGTGGGTTAAGCCTTTGCCTTCAGCTCAGGTCATGATCTCAGGGTCCTGGGATCGAGCCCTGCATTGGGCTCTCTGCTCAGCAGGGAACCTGCTCCCCACCCCCACCCGCCTGCCTCACTGCCTACTTGTGATCTCTGTCTGTCAAATAAATAAATAAAATCTTAAAAAACAAAAACAAAAAAAGAAAAAATTGTTGCCTTTTTATTGTTGAAAAAATGTAAACCATGCAAACGAAACCATCACTTTCATTCTAAATGAATGGCATACCACAAGTCAACCAAATGATAGCCAGGATTAATTTTTCTTCAGGGTCCCTATTTCTGATCATTATTACAGCCTACAATACTGTTCAGTTGTTAATGGAAACAAAAATGTTTAAAAATTAATTTTAAAATATGAAAGGGATCTATAAGTGGTCCATGCTGCAAAGCCAATTGCTTTTTTGCTTTTATCAGCATATATAAAGAAAGGAAAAAAGAAAAAGCCGAGTCATGCTGAGTACCACTCATGAACTTCCTTTTCTTTCTCCTTTTCCTTCCTCTTTTTCAAAATAAATACATCATTAAACTGATAACCTGAAACAACCCCCATCAAGCACCTCCCTATCCTCTTTAATGCGTGTTAATCAGGGGCATTTTGTCCGGGGACAGGAGAGCAAAATCCAGTGCTAGCGATCCTGGGTGCTTGCTGGGGAATGAGCTCTTGTCTGGGCATTACTGCTCCGGCAGCATATCTGACAGGTACAGACAGAACAGAGAGGAGCGGAACGTTTCAAGGGCTTTATGAACTAGCTGTGGGTAAGTCAGTTCAACAGTTCAAGAGATTATGCCTTCAGTTTCCCCTTTCTACAAAATGAGAAGTATTAGAGATAACTGGGTGACCGGTCCTTTGTGGAGCAGAAGCAGACAGACCTAGAAGCACAGAGAACAAACTGATGGTGTCTAGAGGGGGATGGGCTGCGGAATGAACAAAATGGGCGAAGGGGAGTGGGAGATACAGGCTTCCAGTTGTGGAATGGCTAAGTTATAGGAACAAAAGGTCCAGCATAGGGAACATCATCAATGACATTGTCAGTGCTGATGGTGACAGATGGTAGCTACACTTTAGTGAGCACAGCATAAGATATAGAGAAGTGGCTTTTTAAAAAAATTGTATTTAATTAATTAGCATATAGTGTATTATTAGTTTCAGGGGTAGAGTTTAGTGATTCATCAGTTGCATAGAACACCCAGTGCTTGTTACATCATGTGCCCTCCTTAATGCCTGTCACCCAGTTACCCCATCTCCCATGCCCCTCCCCTCCAGCAACCCTATTTTTTCCCTAGAGTTGAGAGTCTCTTATGCTTTGTCTCCCTCTCTGATTTCATATAGAGAAGATGAATAACAATGTTGTATACACATGAAACTAATGTAACATCGTGTGTCAACCATATTCAAATTTTTTTTAAATTAAACGACCTTTTAAAAAAACTTTTTTGTGTATGCAAAGTCTCCTTGGTGTTCCCTTCTTCTTCTTCTTCTTTTTTTTTTTTAAGCAATCTCCACCCCCAATGTGTGGCTTAAACTCACAACCCCAAGATCAAGCGTGGCGTGCTCTACTTGCTGAACCAGCCAGATGCCGCACCTGCAGTTATTCGTATTTTCTTTCTTTCTTTCTTTAAAAGATTTTATTTATTTGACAGACAGAGATCACAAGTAGGCAGAGAGGCAGGCAGAGAGGGAAGCAGGCTCCCTGCTGAGCAGAGAGTCCAATGCGGGGCTCGATCCCTGGACGCTGGGATCATGACCTGAGCTGAAGGCAGAGGCTTTAACCCACTGAGCCACCCAGGCGCCCCCCCTCTTATTTTCTCCATAAGAAAACTCAAGTGTCTGTGGCTTCAGGGCTAGGGAAGTGGCAGAACCCTGGTTGGAAAGTAAGCTATGTGATCCCAAAGTCTGCATTATTAACCTCTACTCTTTACATTGCCTCCCTGTTCTCAGCCTTCATTCACTTCCTTGCGTCATCATTCTGTCGGTGTCCCTTCTCAGGGTCCCCAGCCCTCCGTCGCTACCTTTCTGCTGCCAACCCAAGCTTGCAGAAGAGCGGGACTGAGCGACAGCCCGTGGTGTCTTACTGGTGCGTGCTGCCACCTGGTGGCCGAACAGGGCAACTGTACGGACCAACGGTACCTCTCTTTGGGAGGCTTAGTGCTTTATTTGGGGGTAACAACAGAGCTCTCTAGCCGATTTTTTTTTTCTTTTATTTAAAGAGAGTAACATCAATATGAATTTTCTCAACTAAAGTTGTGTTCCCGAATTCACATGTCAGTGGAAATAGAAAAGGGGAGATCGGAGGAGCCAAAACATGGCCAGGAGCATTTTATCATTCACATAAGACTGATGCCTCTTTTCCTGGCATTAATCAGGGACACAGAAGTACAATCATGCTTGAGGTATTGGGATATAAGCAATTCTTCTATTTTTTTTTTAAGATTTTATTTATTTATTTGAGAGAGAGAGACAGTGAGAGAGAGCATGAGTGAGGGGAAGGTCAGAGGGAGAAGCAGACTCCCCGTGGAGCTGGGAGCCCGATGCGGGACTTGATCCCGAGAGTCCGGGATCATGACCTGAGCTGAAGGCAGTCATCCAACCAACTGAGCCACCCAGGCGTCCTGATAGTAGTAATCTTAGAAGAACGTAGCATTGTGAGAATAAATCTCCGTGGGTATGTATATTCCCAATTTCAGTAAACGCCAAACCTAAGACAGGACTATGGAAACCCAGTTACAAATGTGCTTATCCTTCCTAGCACATTGGATAGTGTTCCGTGACTCTTCCATGGGAGTCGTGGCCTCTGCCTGGGGCGATGATTTCAGGACAGTAGGAAGGTGCTTTGTTCTCTCCAAACCTTTGGTATGTGATTGTGAATGCTAGGAATGCCTTTGATGGAGACCAAAGCTGTCTGTCATGATGTGTGTTTGCTATATTATTTGGTCACAGTCCCTTCTGCTACAGAAGACAAGACAAACAAGCAAGATGCACAAACCTCCCATGTGCTAGGTATGGATAGTACACAAGAAAGTCACTTGTGAAGTATTAACAAAATGAATGGGATATATTGAATATAGCTGGTAAGCTGGCAATCTGAAAGCTAGGCTGAAGATACATAGAATAAAAAGAATATATAATAGGGGTGCCTGGGTGGCTCAGTGAGTTAAAGCCTCTGTCTTCGGCTCAGGTCATGATCCCAGGGTCCTGGGATCGAGCCCCGCACCGGGCTCTCTGCTCAGCAGGGAACCTGCCCCCCCCCATCTACTTGTGATCTCTGTCTGTCAAATAAATAAATAAAATCTTTTTAAAAAGAATATATAATAGAACAAACAATATTCATCATAGATAGAAAGACAGAAAAATCAAGTTACCATGCTTGCTCTAAGCTGCCAGCTGTGATGTGTTCATGTTGACCACACACCAGGGATGCCCAGGATTGTCCCACTGTGGCCCCATATGTGGCGGAGACAAAGTGCAGTGCTGTTCAACAGGCTAACTGGCGGCTTCTGCTGGGGCTGGGTGCGCATGCCCCGGTGTTTCTGATCCAGCAGGTGGCATATGGTCCCTTGCACCTGCTCTCTGTTGGGCCGCTTGCTCTAGTGGCAACCCTGGTCCTCACATCTATGCTTCCAGGAGGCTGACGCAGACCAAGGGTGGGTGGGTGGAGAGAGAGAGAAAGGCAGGTGCAGGAGCGCAGAGGAACTTTGCGTGAGCCGGGATTCAGGCAGTGTCGTCCATATATCCCCTTACACACTGTCCCGCGCCTCTTGACTTTTCAGACCATGAGTCTGTCTCCTGGCCCCTAGGGCAGCTCACCTCAGAGGCACTCTTGGAGGCTACCACCACATTCCAGGTAATTACCTACACAACTAGTACAAGTAAGGGTTAACCTGTCGGAGCACCAGAATTTCTACACAGGAGGAACAACAGGATAACAATTTGTCGGGGAAAAGAGGCCAAGGGACTGTCTTGAAGGTGCATTTATTGGCAGATGCACTTTTTTATCCAGAGTGGTGGCGGGACGTGGGACAGCTTTAAATCACTGAGTCACTGAGCTTGAAAACCTTTATCCCTGGGAGGGGCGCCCCCAGACTTAAATCCACGCAAATCCACAGAAGATAACAGGTTCCCCCACCCCCTGGAGAGCAGCTTGGGGCTGGCGGGGAGAAGAAGAAAAGAAGGTGTAGGAGGGTGTTGATGATGGGAAAAGCCACGAAGGAGAAAGGAAAGGGTAAGGGGAAAAGCCCATCGTGAGGCTCGCACATGACTCGGACGTTTATCAGATGAGAGGTTGCCCTGACGGCTCTGGGCTCACAGGACCCTGGTGACATCTCGAGCTTCCCGCCAGATGGGACCGCGTTTGAAGACAGAGATGAGGCTGTGGATAGGGTATGACTGACTAGGGGGGCGCGGGGGAGGGGAGCAAACCATTGCTGATTGTCATATGAGCCAAGCGCCCTGCTTGCTTTCCACACGCCCTTAGAAAGGACACTGGGCAGGGGATTGTATCTGCCTGGTTCGCAGCGCCCGGGACAACCAGGCATCACTCCGAGAGCCTCACTGAATCGTCT
Organism: Mustela putorius furo; assembly: GCF_011764305.1. Classification (NCBI taxonomy): domain Eukaryota; kingdom Metazoa; phylum Chordata; class Mammalia; order Carnivora; family Mustelidae; genus Mustela; species Mustela putorius. The sequence continues at coordinate 702,456 of NW_025422117.1, read as the reverse complement.
CGACAGCCCTGAGAAGATCGGCTTTTCCTTCCCCGTTTTTAACAGTTTAAATAATTTTGATTATGAAATGAATCTGTGTTGCTGAAAGCTGGGCGGGGGGCGCTGAGGGTGATGTGGGGGAGAGGCCGGGAGATCGGGACAGGTGGTGCCCGCGGGGTGCTCGTCCTCTTCCTGTGACCCAGTGCCCAGCTCGGGGAAACTCCACAAACGGCACACCTCTGTTCGTTTTCGGATAGTCTGCTCTGCTTTCATAATAAGCTACAAATAGCCTCGGACAATGAAGTGTTGAATTACCGTTGGGTGCAGCAACGCCTCTTTGGGCTACATACACCCAGAAGGATGGAAAGTGGGGGCGTTCCTGGAAGCATCACCCATCGGGGCTGAAGCATGGAAGCAAGCCAGGTGGGCACTGACGGACAAACAGATAAACAAAATGGGCCACATCCAGACCATGGAATAGTACTCAGCCCCAAAAAGGAAGGAAACTCGGACATATAACATGGATGAACCTTGAGGATGTTATGCTTGATGAAGTAAGCCAGACCCACAAGGACAAATATGGTGTATTTTCTCCCTCTCTTTCTAGAAGATTTTATCTATTCACTTGAGAGAGAGAGAGAGAAAGCAGGGGGAGAGGCAGGAAGAGAGGAAGAAGCAGACTCCCCGCTGAGCTAGAAGCCTGACATGGGGGCTCGATCCCAGGACCCCAGGATCATTACTCAAGCCCAAGGCAGACACTTAGCCATTGGAGCTACCCAGGCGCCCCGGTGTATTTTCTCCTATGAGGGGTGACCAGAGCAGTCAAATTCGAGCCAGAAAGTAGAATGGTGGTTGCCAGCAGCTGGAGGGGAGACACTTACGGTTTAGTGGGCAGAGTTTCAGTTTGGGAAGACGGAGCCTCTCGCTTATAGTGCATTGCTGCCCACGGCTTGACAGTGGGACCTGCATCAAATGCTAATCCATCTCCGTTTAATATAAAATTATGTTTTTAGCTTCTAGGCTGAGAGTTGATTCACTACAAACTAATCAAGAAAAGACAGTTCCAACACCAAATGATGATATGGTTATGAAATTATCATCCAAAATCCTGTCTAGAATTTACTCAAATCCGTATTAATTTAGAAAGCTGTGTGGAGAGAGGATGAGGTTTTGACAAGTCGCTTGGAGATGACGATTCATTTTTCGGAAGGAGCTGTCCAGGGGTACAAAATATTGAACTAGCTTCACATTTGCTTTGAAGGAACTTTAATCTTCTTAAAGAAGCCAGGAAGTTTCTTAGGGGAAGTTAGGGAGGTTTGCTGTGAGGTAGCAGGTTGACAGAATTCACGCCGCAACTCACTTTGCTTCTTCGTCGGTGCTGGGAGGTGTAGACGCTGCGTATAGTTCTGGAGTAATCTTACCAGGGTTCAGTCCTAATGGGATGCGTTGGAGGGGTCAGCCCGAAGTAAGTAAGGTCCAGAGATGTGCTAACCAAAGAAGAAGGAAAGAGGTCTGGAAGGTGATTTTTAAAAAAGTTGGGGGGCACCTGGGTGGCTCAGTGGGTTGAGCCTCTGCCTTCAGCTCAGGTCATGATCCCAGGGTCCTGGGATCAAGTCCTGCATCAGGCTCTCTGCTCAGTGGGGAGCCTGCTTTCCCCTCTCTCTCTGCCTGCCTCTCTGCCTACTTGTGATCTCTGTCTGTCAAATAAATAAACCATTAAAAAAAAAGTTGGGGGCACCTGGGTGGCTTGGTACGTTGAGTGTCCAACTCTCAGTTTCAACTCAAGTCATGATCTTTGGTTCATGAGAAGGAACCCCGGGGCGGGCTCCACATTCCCCATGGAGTCTGCTTGGGATTCTCAGCTTCTCCCTCTCCCCACGCCCCTCCCCCTGCTTGCACACTCACTCACTTGCTCGCTCACTTTCTAAAATAAATAAATAACATAACATAACATAACATTATATATATTTTTTGAAGTTAATCCCAGACCCATATAGACAAACAGAGTCAGACACCCGGGCCAGGTAACTGATAGCCACCAAGAATGCCAGTTTGGAGAGAGATGTGGAACCACAAGGAAGGGCTGAATACAAACCTTTGGGCCACTGGTGCGTGTCAGAGCAGAGCCCGAATGGGGACAGCCGGACCTTCCCTTCGTAGCCTGTCTGAGCTACTCGTGATCGGACCCCGAGGTTCCGTGCGAGGCCCTCTCCTGCTGTGCGTGTCCGTTTCACAATAAAGAGAAGGGAGAGTGCACCGTCTGTGCGCGAGGCCTGGGGCTTGCCATGTTGTCTGTAATTGTTCCTGCCGTGGCCGATCTTCAGCGTGTTGTGTTTCAGGTAGGAGCTGGAGGGGACACCGGTTACTGCCTCAAGCTCTGCCTCTTCTGACGTTGCCGGGTGCGTGCGGCAATGCGTGGTTTGGGGACAGAAGCCGGCTGAGTTGGCGCCCCTCTGCTCCGCACCCACCCTCCTGGGGACGTGCAGGGGGAATGTACCCAAAGGGTCTCCGGGTTGTGTCTCCCAGGGCAGATTCGGGCAACAACCAACGTCAAGAGAACCAGCCCCACTCATGCTTGTCTGGACCTAGAAGGATCTTCCCTGACTTTATGGCCAAGGAGCATCCTCAGAAAAACTCCTAATTTTCTTTGTTTATTTACAGGTAGAAAGGCCTGAATCTTTGTGTCTTGGGTAAAGGCCAGATCAAACGTTTGAGTCGCTACTCATGGTGGCAACATGCCAACTTGAAAGCGGGAAGCCCTGGGCAAAGCCGCGGGCTGTTTGGAGAACCCCATTCAGGGCTATAAATCTGGTTCTTTCTGTGGAGGCCTCAGACTTACCGAATACAGTGACAAATAATCCAATAACACTTTTTAAAATAAGCCACTACAATTCCAGATGACGGTGCTTTGTTAATTGACCCCCGTGCTGATGGCTTTAGCTGACGCCCATCCAATTTCCCACCTAGAATGGGGCCATGATATCCGCTGGAAAGCCACTTTAAACGAGGGTGGCCAAGTGAAAACACAGTTGGCCGGACAATACATTTTACGATTTCCTGCAATAAAACCATAATCGTGGCTTGTGATCACATTACTATGAAATCAGAGAGATAGATACGGGACATCTACCTCCTGATTTTAGATAATTTTCAGTGACACAGAACAAGAAATACAGTTATTATCGACCACGAGTTTCGCTAAGGGATTTGTCCAGAACATGCAAAACACCTCCTTTTCTCCCCGTATCTGCGCCGGGTCAGCATCTCAGCCTTTCTCAACCTGACTTTCTTACGAACATCTGCTGGCAGTGGTATCGTGAGCAAAGGGCTTAAGAGCTTGATTTTTACCAAAGTCCAAGTAGAGAAAAAATTTTTCCAGGTAATTCAAGACCTAAAAATGAAAGTCTCTGTCTAGAGATCCGCTTTCTTTCCGTTTGCAAAGTCCTCTTTCTCTTACCGATGCCGAAGAACACTGACATTTTATTGCACTACGATGCCGTGAAGAATTAATAAACTTACTCTGAAATGCATGTAAGGAAATAAAGGTCCACCGGAATCAAAGGTTTTATGGTTCTGAGAGCTTTCTTGAAGAAATTAGGTGTGGCAGTGAATATTTTTAAAAATGAGAAAAGAAAGCACAACAAAATACTGGGAATAATAGAAATGTAGGTCCCTTTCTTGTAAAATGTTTTTTTCTCTTTTTAGATTATATTTATTTTTATTTATTTGGGAGAGAGAGAGACAGAGCAGGTAGGGTGGGTGAGAGGCAGAGGGAGAGGGAGACTGAGGGGCTCGATAGGGTGGGAAGGGGCTCCCAGGGAGGGGCTCTACACGGGGCTGGATCCCAGGATCCTGGGATCATGACCTGAGCCAAAAGGACACACTTAACCATCTGAGCCACCCAGACATCCCCCAAAATCAATCCTTAAAAAGGGACGGTGGGGATGTTTGGGCCACTGAGGCAGGCTCTGGGGCGCGGGACTTGGGTTTCTTTCCTATGCAGACCTGGTGGCTGGGGAGAGTCTGACGGACTGCTTTGTTCCGAGGACGTGAATGTCTTGACACCCAATTCTCCGTAGGCATTGCTACTGTTTCTATGATTTCCTATTTCTTCTCCCCCAATATTTTACTTTGAAAATTTTCAGGCCAGAGAAGTTGAAATTATAACAGAAAGAACACCCAGACACCCCAACCCTCCTCATCAAATATCCACATTTTCTTTTCCCCCACTTAAAAAAAATTAAATTCATTTAATTAACGTATAATGGATTATTGGTTCAGAGGTAGAGGTTAACAATTCCTTATTCCTTAGATAACACCCAGTGCTCTTGACCTCACGTGCCCTCCTTAATGCCCGTCACCCCCGCCCCGCTCCTCTCCAGCAGCCCTCAGTTTTTTTTCTTCCTATGAGTAAGAGTCTTTCATGGTTTGTCCCCCTTTGATTTCATCTTGTTTTCCTCTCTTCCCGTATGATCCTATGTTTTGTTTCTTAAGTTCACATTTCAGTGAGATCATATGATAATTCTCTTTCTCTGATTGACTTATATCACTTAGCAAAATACGCTATAGTTCCATCCGCGTCGTTGGAATGGCACGATTTCATTCTTGTGGTGTGCAATAGTCCATTATATATACCACATCTTCTTATCCATTCGTCTACCGATGGACATCTGGGCTCTTTCCGCAGTGTGGCTATTGTGGCCATTGCTGCTATAAATATTGGGGTGCAGGTGCCCCTTGGGATCATTGCATTCATATCCTTGGGGTAAACACTCAGTAATGCAGTTACTGGGACGTAGAACAGTTCTATTTTCAACTTTTTGAGGAACCTCCATACTGTTTTCCAGAGTGGCTCCCCCACCTTGCATTCCCACCAACAGTGTAGGAAGGGTCCCCTTTCTCCACATCCTTGCCAACACCCGTCGTTCCCTGACTGGTTAAGTTTAGCCATTCCATCAACAACATCTTGCCTCCTTAGCTTTATATACTAATTTTTGGAACCATGGGAAATTAAGCTGCAGATGCACATTTCATTCCTAAATACTTCCATCCACCTAAGAACAAGGACATTTTTCTATGTGACACACGGACACTATCACACCCGGGGAACCTACCACTGCCATGCTAATGGTGTCAATATAGCCTAGCTTCGGATTTTCTGGATTACCCCATAAGGTCATGTGCGGCTTTAAAAAAAGAAAAAAAAAAAATCCAATTCTTGATCTAGTCAAGGATTCACATCATGTTTAGTTTTCATGACTTTTTTTTTTGAATTTTTTAAAAAGATTATTTATTTATTTATTTATTTGATAGAGATCACAAGTAGGCAGAGAGGCAGACAGAGAGAGGGGGGGAAACAGGCTCCCCACTCAGCAGAGAGCCCAACATGGGGCTCCATCCCAGGACTCTGGGATCATGACCCCGGCCGAAGGCAGAGGTTCAACCCACTGAGTCACCCAGGTGCCCCATGACTTTTTTTTTTAAAGATTTTATTTATTTATTTGACACAGAGAGAGAGACAGCGAGAAAGGGAACACAAGCAGGGGGAGAGGGAGAAGAAGGCTTCCCACGGAGCAGGGAGCCTGATGCAGGGCTCAATCCCAGGACCCTGGGATCATGACCTGAGCCAAAGGCAGACGCTTAACTGACTGAGCCACCCACGTGCCCCATGACTTTTTCTTTTTTTTAAGATTTTACTCATTTATTTGAGAGAGTGTGTGCATAAAAGAGTGGGGGAGGGGCAGAGGGAGAAGCAGACTCTGCTGAGTGGGACCCCTGACATCATGACCCGAGCTGATGTCAGATGCTTAGCAAGCTGAGCCACCCAGGGGACCCTAGTTCTCATGACTCTTAAGCCCACTTTCACTCCGACAGCCCTTCTGCCTCAGCCTCACACACACGTACGTGATGTTTGATCTGCTATAATTTAAATTAATTTTATATCTTCAGAAACCAAAGACAAGCAGTAGGTCCCACCTAAAGATTGAAAATTTTTAAGGTATGAGCCCGTGTGTTTCATATTAAAGACTTTTTATAATATACAATTTACCATTTTTTAATAGAACTGATGTGCTCTAAGATGCTTTATTGAAGGTTAGCTTTTAAAAAAATTTTTTTCCAAAAAACTCACCACCGACCCCCAAAATACATCTGGCTTTATTAAAATTTGTCCAAAACCATCATGTTTTTTTTATCTATTAAAAAATATATATGTATATACAAAGTCTTTCTGATAAAACAATAAAAATTATTTTCTATTTAAAAAAAAAACACACAGAGAGGGGACTTTCCTACCAGATGTTAGGATACATATAGAAGCAGAAGTGATAAAAACAGGGTAGTGCCTACAGAAGGATACACACCCGGAGCAGTAAATTAGAGAAATGGGCCCACGTGCAGACAGAAGAACTTAATATGGGATGAAAATCACAACAATCATGAAAAATGGTGTGGATGCCAGGTTGGGAGAAGAGAGAGGAAATGTCTCAAACCGGTAAAAGGGGTGTCTCTCCAGAGTGTACCAGGAATGCCTGCAAAATCAAAAGGAATCCTAAAGGAAAAATGGGCCAAGTCAGAAGAAGAAAAACTAAAAGGAAACAAAAAGTTAAAAGCGTGCGAGAGATGCTCAAACTCAGGTTTCAAATGAATGCAAATTGAAACAGGGGCTCCCTTTACACCCCTCATCTGGCAAAAACGTGGACATTGCATAATGCTAAGCGTGGGCGGGGATGTAGGGACACATAGAAACTCCCGTGTCATAGACAAGAGGAATGGGGATTAAAAAAATAAATAAAATCAGCTAGAGAGCAGCTTCCTAGAGGGTAAAGAGGATGTTACCTACACCCGTGAAGGTGTAGGACTAGCCCAATGTTTCATCTAGTAAGAAAGCAAAGGGAATCCTTAGAGGCCAAAAAAAAAAAAAAAAAAAAAGGGAAGAAAGCACAAACACAGAAAGGCCAGTCAGCTACCCTGAAGCTCCTTGGTTACTGAGATTTTAATTCCCAGTTGGCCATACCTGGGGATCCTAGCACTATGTAATACTGTAGTCAGGATCAGAGAACTCTGCGTAAACTTGTTCCCACCCCAAAGTAATAACTATAAGGGAAAAAATTAAAAAGCATTGCTTCACCATCTCCATCATCATCTCTATCACTGCCCTCCTGGGTCATGGTAAGGGAATGTCCTGTCTCAACCATGGGTCTGAGAATAGGGGCAAACAGAAGTTACTTGAGAAGTCAGCCAACATTCACTTGCATGAGGGACTAGAATTCACACTTACTGAATGGCTAGTCAAAGATGATAATTTAAAGTACTCCTGGGGCACCTGGATGGCTCAGTTGATTAAGCATCTGCCTTTGGCTCAGGTCCTGATCTCGGGGTCCTGGGATCCAACCTGCTTCTTCCTCTCCCTCTCCCTGCTGCTCCCCCTGTGTGTTCCCTCCCTCTCCCTCTCTCTGTCAAATAAATAAATAAAATCTTTTAAAAATAGTAACAAATAAAGTAGTCCTGGGTTGGGGTGACTTAGTGGCTCTGTTGGTTGTCTGCCTTCAGCTCAGGTCATGATCCTGGAGTCCTGGGATGGAGCCCCCACGTCAGACCCCCTGCTCAATAGAGAGCCTGCTTCTCTCTCTCCCTCTGCCCCTCACACCCCTGCTCATCCTCTCTCTCTCTCTCTCTCTCTTTCTCCTCTCAAATAAAAAAAAAATAGTCCTGGGTTGATAGCTCACCTAAACAACAGGAAGAAGCAAATATAAATTCTATCAGAGGGAAAAAATAGCCAACTCAGGCCTCAAAACATGTCCATGAAAAAGTTGCCAGGAACATAAGCTTATAATCATAAATCACAAAACATGTGTTTTTAACAAACCACCATGAGTGAGAAGGTCAGTAGAAAAAAAAAAAAAAAAGACCAACCTCCCAAAACTATAGATATGAGAATAACGAGATACAGAATATAACTTAAGTATCTGGCATTTGAATTACGACTAAAGAACGAGAGATTAGAAAAAGGATAACATAGAAACTCCAGACTTTTTTTAAAGGATAGTATTAGAAATTAGAAACTCTGAATCGATTAACAGCAAATTACATGCAGCATGGAGAGATAAAGTCATCAAAAATTTTAAAGAGAAGTTAAGAAATAGGACAAACAAACAAGATCTTATCAAAGTTACAGAAGGAGATAGAGAAATAGTAATGGCAGAAGTAAGATCTGCAGAAGGAAGGAACCAAGAGTTTTCCAGAATTGATGAAAGATAAGAGTCATTAGATTTAAGAAGTTCAGTAAATGCCACAGGAGAGTACCAAGAAGTTCATACTTAGAAAGTCAAACCAAAACTGCTAAAACCAAAGAGAATCTTAGAATCAGCCAAAGGGAAAATAAGAATTAATTTACAAAGAAATGACAAATCCAATTCAGGATTTCTCTACAACAAAAATGGAAGCCAGATGAAAATGGCATTCTATCTTCAAAGTTCTGAGTCAAAAAAAAAAAAAAGTCAACTTATAGCCGTATACCCAGAAAAATTATCTACCAACTCCAGCACAGAAGATATATTATCTGACAAACAAAACTAAGGTAACTACCAACAGCTCCTCTCTAAGAAAACCTCCCCAGGATAGACCTTAGGAAGGAGAAAAACAGTAAACTCACAAGGAAGTTTTGAGAAGCAAAATGGAATAGCAAGCAAAAAAAGAAAAATGACATATACAGTACTAAGTGTGGGGCTAACATATGAGGAGAGAAAACTCTAATTTATGGAACTAAAAATCAAACAACATAGAAATAAATAACGTAGCCCAGAAGAGGAGTTATTAATATTAAAATGTCTTAAGGTCCTTATATTATTCAGTAGGAGAGTAAAGACAATGATTGATTTTATTTATTATGTATGCACTAAAATTTCTAGAGTAACTCTTAAACAGTACAAATAATGTGTAACTTCCAATTTAATAGAGTGGAAAAATTGAAATGTGGAAAAAACTCAAAAAAAAAAAAAAGAAAGAAGAAAAACAGTATGTACAGTTGATCTTTGATCAACAAGGGTTTGAACTGAGCAGGTCCACTTACCTGTGGATTTTTTAAATAAATACAGTAGCAGTATTATAAATGTATTTTCTGTTCCTTATGATTTTATTAATAATGCTTTCTTTTCTCTCACTTCATTGTAAGAATACAGTATATGATACATATAGCATAAGAAATATGTGTTAACTGTTTATGTTATCAGTAAGGCTTCTGGTCAACAGTAGACTATTATTTACATTTTGGAGGAATCAAAAGTTTTATATGGATTTTTGACTGTGTGGAGGCTGACACCCCTAGTGACCATGCTGTTCAAGGATCAACTGTGTACATCAGAAGAAAATCAGAAAAATCATATATTAGGTAAAATAGGTGTTAGATTGAGTCCTAAGTTCAAGAATAAATCTAGCATGGGGCACCTGGCTGGCTTCAGTTGTTGGAGCACGTGGCCCTTGATCTTAGGGTTGTAGGTTTGAGCCCCATGGCGGGTGTAAAGATTACTTAAAAATAAGAACTTAAAAAAAAAATCAAGCAAAAACTGTAACAAGACTTAAAGTATATAATTTTACTGAAAGACACTAAAAATGGGTTAAATGAAGAGACATATGATACTCATTGTGAGGAAGACTCAACTTTATAAAGTTATTTACTTTCTTCCAACAAACGTCCCAGTAAGCATATACATGTATAACTTTTTTTTTAAGATTTTATTTATTTATTTGACAGAGAGAGAGAGAGATCACAAGTAGTCAGAGAGGCAGACAGAGGGGGAGGAGGAAGCAGGCTCCCTGCCAACAGCTCCTCTCTAAGAAAACCTCCCCAGGATAGACCTTAGGAAGGAGAAAAACAGTAAACTCACAAAGAAGTTTTGAGAAGCAAAATGGAATAGCAAGCAAAAAAAGAAAAATGACATATACAGTACTAAGTGTGGGGCTAACATATGAGGAGAGAAAACTCTAATTTATGGAACTAAAAATCAAACAACATAGAAATAAATAACGTAGGCCAGAAGAGGAGTTATTAATATTAAAATGTCTTAAGGTCCTTATATTATTCAGTAGTCTCCCCAAGCAGGGAGCCTGATGCGGGGCTTGATCCCAGGACCATAAGATCATGACCCAAGCCAAAGGCAGAGGCTTTAACTCACTGAGCCACCCAGGTGCCCCATACATGTATAACTTGATAAATTTATTCTAAAATATGAAAGGCACAGCGGAGGTAAAAAAACAAAAAACCAAACCAAAACAAACAAACAAACAAACAAAAAACAAAGGCTCACTCTTGAAAAAGAAGAGCAAAGTAAGAAACATCAACAAGACCTCAAGAAACTTTTATAGAATTAGAGTAATTAAGGGATTATCGTGTGGTACAGGAACAGACAAAATAGATGGAACAGATTAGAGAATCCAAAAACAGGTCATTCAATTGCTGTTATCTGATATGGCTACAAATCTGTAGAGAAAAATGAGACTGTTTAGTAGGGACAGAGAAACTGGGTTCCCATATTAAAAAATGAAATAGGTCCTTAAATCATAAAACAGAAAAATCAATTCTGGATGATTTAAGAACTTAAATGTAAAAGCTGAAACTTTGAAATAGGAGTAGAGGGTAATGAATTTGGTATCTCTGAGGGGTATTTCTGAATCAAGATCTCAGACGTAAAAATCATTTAGTGAGAGCTTGATAAATTCGACTACATTAAAATTCAGAGTTTTATTAAGTAGCCAAATAAAGACAAAACACAAACTGGGGGAAGATATTTGCAACATGAGTAATCAGTGAAAGATTACAATCCAGGAGCACCTGGGTGGCTCCGTTGGTTAAGTATCTGACTTCGGCTCAGGTCATGATGTCAGGATTCTGGGATTCCTCCCACTGAGCATGGAGTCTCTCTCTCCCTCTGCCCATCTTCCACTCCCCGACTCATGCTTTTGCTCTAATAAAGAAAATCTTCTTTTTTTTTTTTAAGTTTACTATCCAGGATATATAGAGAACTAAAAATAAATTATAGGGGCGCCTGGGTGACTTAGCTGGTTAAGCATCTGCCTTCCACTCAGGTCATGATCCCGGGTCCTGGGATGGAGCTCTACATCCGGCTCCCTGCTCAGCGGGGAATCTGCTTCTCCCTCTCCCTCTGCTGCTGTTCCTGTGGCTTGGGCTCTCTCTCCTTCTGTCAAGTAAAAAAATAAAATATTTTGAAAAATTATAAAAAGCCATGCAACTCAAAGAATTACGTGAGTGAAAATGACAAATGTCTTTGTAGACGAAAACACAAGAACCGAGAAATACATGACAACATACTCAGCTTCATCATTAATCCACAAATACAAAAGTCATCCTAATGTGATACCTTTACACTCATCAAAGTGACCAACCCCGCCCCCAAAAGCCCAGCAATTCTAAGAACATCCCAATACCACATGTTATGAAGTAAGGCAATGGGACTCACCTACTGGTAGTGGGATGGTAACCTGCTAGAATTTCTCAGTAGGGCAATTTAGTACTGTCTATAAAATTGGAGGACTAGTTCCCTCTTATTTCCGACTCCCTAACAGTTCTGTCTTTAAGATTACCCTGGATAAATTCTTGTGCAGGTGCATAAAGAGAAATTCAGGGGTACCTGGGGGACTCAGTGGGTTAGAGCCTCTGCCTTTGGCTCAGGTCATGATCCCAGGGTTCTGGGATCGAGCCCTGAGTCAGGCTCTCTGCTCCTCGGGTATCTTGCTTCCCCTCCTCTCTCTCTGCCTGCCTCTCTACTTGTGATCTCTGTCTGTTAAATAAATAAAAATAAAGTCTTAGGGCGCCTGGGTGGCTCAATGGGTTGGGCCGCTGCCTTCGGCTCGGGTCATGATCTCGGGGTCCTGGGATCAAGTCCCGAGTCGGGCTCTCTGCTCAGCAGGGAGCCTGATTCCTCCTCTTTCTCTCTCTGCCTGCCTCTCTGCCTACTTGTGATGTCTCTCTGTCAAATAAATAAAATAAAAAATCTTTAAAAAAAATAAAGTCTTAAAAAAAAAAAGAGAGAGAGAAATTCATTGAGAACCTTTACACCTTTTCCAACCACTGTTGAGGGGAAGCAAATGGAGGTTCATCTCCAGGAAAATGGATAAATTGTAGTGTATCTGTTTAATGAAGTGCTATTTTTCAGCTGTACTATTTAATGAGCGACAGCTACATTCTCACGGACATAATGTGTGCAAAAACAAGGTTACAGAATCCGTGCGATATGATTGCATTTGTATGAAGATTCAGAAGCATGCGAGACTAAAGCAATTGGTCAAATAAGCCTTCACTGTTACTGTATAATTTGTACTTTGTAATATCTGGTTATTGCATGGTTCGTTAAGCTTCAGGCTAACAGAAAATTAAGCATTAACTATGGTGCCGGGGGAAAAAATCTGCGAAGTCAAAACGTTTAAAAATCCATCTGCAAGTTTTTAGTATATCTCCGTGTAGGAAATTGGAGAGATCATCTTAGGTTATCTTTAAAATGCCGTCGGGGATGCCGACTTCATCCTGAATTCCGTCCTCCCGCGGGCCACCCGAGCCTGACATGCGGTCCCCTATGCGCGTTAACTGGCCGTGACACCTGTCTGAGCGCCAGGCGCCCGCTGCATGCCTAGGCCACCAAAGTGTGCTGTGTGGACGCTGTCACTGCAGAAGGCAGAGCGACATGTCCAGGGCGCAGATCTCAGCGCTGGTGTTCGGCGTCGGAGGGTTTGGAGCTCTCGTCGCGGCCACCGCCTCCAATGAGTGGAAAGTGACCACGCGAGCATCCTCGGTGATAACGGCCACTTGGGTTTACCAGGGTCTGTGGATGAACTGCGCAGGTAACGCGTTGGGTTCTTTCCATTGCCGACCGCACTTTACTATCTTCAAAGTAGAAGGTAAATATAATGGCTTTGTTTGGGGGTGCAAGTAAACTGTCACTTTTGCCCTCGCTGTGCCCAAGCGGCTGCATCCGGCCGGCTGTTAACTCTGTGAACACTGAGCGTCTCAGTCAAGGGCCGGGCATGGCCTGGGAGGGGGTGACCAGTCTGAACGTGGCCCGAAGGGACGTCATCCCCGGGAAAGGGGATCAGGCCACGGCTCTTCTGCAGATAACGACTGCGTTGAGGGATAGACTCCAAGGGACAGGCTACAAGTGGCTGTTTTATGCGTCTATTCTTAAAGATTCATTGATTTATTTTAGAGAGAGAGTGTGTGTGTGTGTGTGTGAGTGTGCGGGGAGGGGGGACAGAAGGAGAGAGAGAGAGAGAGAGAGAATCTCAAGCCGACTCCCTGTTGAACCCCTGAGCACAGAGCCTGGAGCCTAACGTGGGGCTCGATCTCACCACCCCGAGATCATGACATGAGATGAAATCAAGAGTCGGCTGCTTAACCAACTGAGCCCCCAGGCGCCCCGCAGAAATGACTCTTTTAAAAGCTCTTTTCAGTTTCATGGAGGGTTTTATAGACAGGTATGTGCACATCTAATACACACACATATACACATGTACACATACCTATTATCAGTGAATCCTATGTTATCCCATATTCCTATATTTCCTTGGCCGACTGAGCATGAGGTACTTACACACACGAGCAGAAGCGTAGACGAATATTCATGTACATATTTAGGGCATTAGGAGCTTATGACTGGAAAGACAGTGCTGAGGAAAGAATTCTGTTTACAGAGAGGTTTCTATTTTTTTTTAATCATATTGAATGATAACATAGCAGAGCAAGAAGAATTTCAAAAGTAGCTCATGAACTTTACCTTTTTGTTACTTGGTATTATTTATTTTAAAAAAATGTGTAAGCAAGCATTCATCATTTCACCTGTTAGAAACTCTATTACAAGTATATGCTTCTTAGAGAGGGAGTTTTTTTTCTTTAAAGGCATTTTCATACCTCAGGATACCTCCAGGGAAACAACTGTTTGCTTTCATGTCGTTATAAGAATCACTATCTGCCTCTGCTTTCTGTCTTTTCGATGTGTTTGCAAATCTGCCGTAAGCTGTGGGTTTATTAGGTTAAAAATCGCCCATTGATATTTTATGAAATAGAGTCTTTTCGCAGCCAAATGGCAAAACTGTACCTTGGCCCCAGTAAAGAAAATGAAAGAAAATGTTAACTAGGAAGTTACTAAAGCATAATGTTTTATGGGATTTTGTGTAAAGTATTCACGTCATTAGAGCACAATTCATGCCAAAGAATGAAGAGAGAATATTTAGTTAAAGTCAGGAGAATTCTAAAGATAAGCAATGGACGGGGCGCCTGGGTGGCTCAGTGGGTTAAAGCCTTTGCCTTCCGCTCAGATCATGATCCCAGAGTCTAGGAATCGAGCCCCGCATCGGGCTCTCTGCTCAGCGGGGAGCCTTCTTCCCTTCCTCTCTCTGCCTGCCTCTCTGCCTACTTGTGATCTCTGTCAAATAAATAAATAAGATCTTTAAAAAAAAGAAAAGACAAGCAATGGACATGTTCAGGCTCGGAGAGCCCACTTAGGCGCTCAAGTAACAAACTTTCCTGAACAGCCAATCAAAGAATCAGGGTTATATTTCTTATAAATATTTATATTTATATTGTAAATATTTATGTTTATATATACATATTTATATTCTAAATATTTATATTTACGAGTCCCAACGTGTAAACTTACTTTGGGCTATTTCAGAACTGCTCCTTCTCCTCTGGAAGGTTTCGCTAGGTACAAAGGAAAATTGTAGGAGGAGAGGAGGGTTGTGGGGACCATGGCACTGTTCCGCACATCTCTGTGGTTCTTCCTTCTCCATGGCCTCTGTGGCCCACTCCCATCTTGGGCAGCACGTGAAAGTTATGTCACGTGGGTAAGTGTAGTTCTTTGTTCTTTACTAGGTTCATTTTTTTTTTAAGGAGAAAAAAATTTTTTTTAAGTAATCTCCATATCCAATGTGGGGCTCAAACCCACAACCCTGAGGTCAAGAGTCACATGCTTTACTGACTGAGCCAGCGAGGCACCCCTACCGGGTTCATCTTTTTTTTTTTTTTTTAATATTCTAAATCTTTTTTTAAGTTTTTTTAAGATTTTATTTATTTATTTGACAGACAGAAATCACAAGCAGGCAGAGAGGCAGACAGAGAGAGAGGAGGAAGCAGGCTCCCTGATGAGCAGAGAGCCCAATGCAGGGCTTGATCCCAGGACCCTGAGATCATGGCCTGAGCCGAAAGCAGAGGCTTAACCCACTGAGCCACTCAGGCGCCCCTTTAATTTTTTTTAAAGGAATTTATTTATTTGGGAGAATGAGCAAGAGAGGGAACACGAGCAGGGAGAAGGAGAAGTTGACTCCTCTGCCAAACAGGGAGCCTGAAGCAGGGCTCGATCCCAAGCCCCTGGGATCATGACCTGAGCTGAAGGAAGACACTTAACGTACTGAGCCATCCAGGCTCAGCCCCTAGGTTCATCTTTTAAAAAAAAAATTTTTTTTGTCTTATTACCCTTTGTTCTGTATTCCTTAATGAAACCCAGCTATTTGAAAAATTGACATTCAAAGTTAGCTCCAAAATGGCTAAAGAACAGTGGTAGATTTCCGTAGGACTCCAATAGCTGCTTCCCCAAATGTATCTTAGAAAACAGGGAGTAACATATTCCAGTTACTATATAGTTCCCCCCTTAAAATTTTATCCACCTTGATTCTGCTTTTCTAGATTAAAGATAATGCGTTCTCTATCTGCTGTGTCCCCTGCACACAAGAGGTAATTTGAAAATACGGTCCACGGACAATGCTGTGATGAGAACATGTAAAATTAATTTAACATAATCTCTCCCTGTTCTTCATCCTGAATCAAAATCTTTATAAAACAAATAAGTTGCTACAGAAATCTATTTTCAATACCAGGAACACTGATTCATGTTTCCAAAGGAAACAGGGGCTCACATCGGGGTTTCCTTATTCACATGGAATTGTTGCTGCTGATTTTCCTTGACTCTTGTTGGAAAACAGAGCAAGGGGGGTGTTGGGACAGCGTGCCAGTGGGCTCTCTGATGTCACAATCATTCCAAATCAAGAACAGAACTCAGAGCCAGTGAGGAATGAAAATGGGTATATCGCGTTGGAAAACAAGGAACTACTTAAGCCTGCGATGTCAGTCTGAGACAAATCTTCTTAGACTTAGGTGAGATTAAGTCTCCTCGAAGAAAGAAAAACAGAAAATCTTTGAGCTGCCAGGGTTTTCGTTTGTTTGTTTGTTTGTTTTGGGCCTTGCTGTTATGTAACCTCACTGTCGGCGTCATACCTTCTTGCTACGACCCCTCTCGGATGTCTCAGTACAGCTGTGGCGTTTTAGGGACTCGTGTAGGTTAATAGTGACTAGAGTCTTGAAAGATTGGCTGTGAGCCAGACGGTCTCTGACAAGAAGCATTTACAGTTACAGTGAAAAATACAGGCCTCTTTGACGATCGTTCTGTGGAATGAATTTGAGGAAAACACCCCAGGGACACTTTTAATTCTGTCCCCCTTGTGGCCTGCCAGCTGCTTGACTTGATTTCATAAAGCCTGTCCGTGTCCTGAGGTACAGGACCCACCACGGGCTATATCTCTAGTTCTGTCATGTTTTGTCCTTCTCTCGTGTCACCGTTAATAGCGGAATTTCAACTGTGAAAGCCAAATGTCTCTCCGAGGGAGGGAAGCAGTCATTTCTGACAGGGAACGCTGGGTTCAGAAAGCATGGCTACAAGGAGCGGCACTGGGGTCACCTCGAAGACAGGGACCCAGACCGTGAGGTTCTCCTTGTGCTCCTGTCACCCAGGGGGCTCTGGATATTTGCAACATGGCTGAACAACAAAATAGTGAATGAGACAGATGGTTCCTGATGAGGGCAAAACTGTACTCATGGAGTGGTGTGACTGGAGTGATTTAGGATATGGACTCAGGCAACAAAAAGGAAGATCACTGAATTGTGATTCAGCAGACCAAACTTCAAACTCTGACTTTTTTTTTTAAGATTTTACTTATTTGACAGAGAGAGAGCACAAGCCGGGGAGCAGCAGAGGGAGAAGCAGGCTCCCCACTGAGAGGGAACCCAACATGGGGCTCGATCCCAAGACCCTGGGATCGATCAAGGCAGATGCTTAACCAACTGAGCCACCCAGATGCCCCAAACTCTGACTCTTTCATTAACTAGCTGCAAGACCTTGACTTTGCCAATGAATCTCCGTGTCTCATTCATAAATTTCTTTCTCCATAAATTGAGAGCTGGACTCCCAGAGCCCCTCGAAGTATCTTCCAACCTGAAGTTCAATTCCAGGGCTTTGCAGGGCTTCACCACCTTGCGGTAGTTCACGGAAGAATTACAACTGTAAAAGGCTCCTTTGATGTAATTTCTCATGAGATTAGTCCTTCTTTTTCTCCCGTTATCTATTATCTTAGCTGGCTTCCTGTGTTCCTGTTTAGAATCTTATCTGCATCTGGGTGGAGATAAGTTTAAATGACCTCAAATGACTCAGTGAGTAATGACCAAGTAGAGATGCCAGGATTTCAGTGGAATGAAACCAAGCGCTGTTCTAGAAGCCGGCAGTCAAATGCTGGCTGCCTGCAGGAGCGTGGACCTTCTCTCCTCCCTACCTGTCTCCTCTACCTCTCTCCCCCCCACCCCCATCCCCTTAACAGTCGTGCCATAGAAGTGGGGGTAAAAAGAGCACCTGGGTAGTTCAATTGGTTAAGCGTCTACCTTCGGCTCAGGCCATGGTCCCTGGTCCTGGGTTCGAGCCCCGCATTGGGCTCCCAGCTCAGGGGAGAGCCTGTTTCTCCCCCTGCTTCTCCCCTGAGCATGGTCTATGTCAATAAATAAATAAAATCTTAAAAAAAAAAAAAAAGAATGGGGGGGATAAAGGAATGGCATGTGCTAGGGAAGTTTTCCGAGGGTGTTTATGCACATATAGAGAACAGCTGGGAGCCATCCGAGGTCCTAACCAGATTTCTTGCTGGTTGACATGTGTGACTTAGTCTATGATTAGGTAACAGTAAACACAGTGCAAACAGTGGTAATAAATAGATGAAAACTAATTACCTTACCAGTGAGGGAAAACTGACTTCAGTAATTTAAATCCTTCCAAAATATTTCACAAATAACATGTTTCATAGATCTCCGCACTCTTGGAAGGCATTTCCCTTTCATCTCAGGAGAGGTATCCGTTTGCTAAGATTCTGACTGCTTTCTGAGATTCAGTTTCATTCGTTAAAGCTGAAGCTGGGGAGCCTGGGTGGCTCAGTAGATTAAGGGTCCTGGGATCAAGTCCCATATCGGGCTCCTGGCTCCTCGAAGGAGGCGGAGAGCCTCCTTCTCCCTCTGCCTGCCCCACCCCCGCTTCTGTTCACTCTCTCCATCTCTCTCTCTGACAAACGAATAAATAAACAAAATCTTTAAAAAAGTAAAATAAAACTAAAGTTAATTTTAATTTCCAGTTTATTTTCTTGCCATATTCCAAGTGCATATACAGTTATTTAAAATCGTATAGAAAAACTCAAGTTTCGTCTTTGGCAGTTTTTACCCCCGAAATAAGCCCAAGAAACATTTGACATGTTTTGGCCCCAACAAAAAAATGACATAATTTCATATGCATACTGATGTGAGATAGGTGAATTGTATTTTCACAGTAGAATCTGGCACCATGAGCCACCATAAAATTGTCTCTCTGCCAAGAGCAATGGAATGCGTAGTGCCGGTAGGTGCCCATGTTGTGGTGAAGATGGCCCTGGAGCCAAAGCAGCCAGGATTCGAGAATTCTACGTCCCTAGGGTGCAGGGTGTTCCTTCCTGGAAGCCACAGAGATTTCCGAACACTGAATCTCCATTAATAGTCTCCCTGGGGCCAGAACCTTATCTGATCCATCTCAGTGTCCTTGGTGCCTACCGCTGGGGCTGGGTCCTAGAGGCCCTCGAGAAAGGTTTGTGGATGGAACAAATGGAAGACGTTGTTCATGGAGTTAAATTGCAACATTTAATAGATGCAGAGGGAATCTCCTATCGTGTCACCAACTCTGCCAGAGGGAGAAGGCCCTAGGGAGGTGCTTGAATGGAGAAGAGCCCTGCATGTTTTTTATGAGATGCAAGAGGCATTTTTCAAGACACATACTGATTTTTTTTTAACGATTTTATTTATTTGATAGAGAAAGAGCCCGAGCACACAAGCAGGGGAGGGGCAGAGGAAGGAGAAGCAGGCTCCTTCCCTGAGCAGGGAGCCCAACACATGGCTCGATCCCAGGACCCCAGGATCATGACCTGAGCAACAGCACTAAATTGACTGAGTCACCCAGGCGCCCCAAGACACATACTGATTTAGAGCCTTGCTTCTTCAACGATGGTCCTCAGACTAGCCGCATCTGCATTACTTGAGAGCTTACTAGAAACATGGGATCTTGGCTCTGCACAGACCTACTGAATCAAAACCTGCATTTGAACAACATCTCCAGGTGTCTCTTATCAGATTAAAATTTTGAGAAATCCTTCCTCTTTAGGGCTTGGACTTTGGATTTAATGGACTCACTATTTACTAAATAAGGGTTTTAATTTCCCTGGGCTTCAATTTTCTTACCTGCTAGATGGTGATTAACCAAGATAGCAGAGGAAAATGCGTTGTTCAATGCCAGGCAGAGACGCTCAGCAGAGGGTAGCATTCATCCCTGTGAGTAGGTCTTTCAGCGCCGAGAGACGCCAAGAGAGCTCACATCTCGATCGTGGTGGGGGTGACTATTACTTTTGTTCCATCAATTTGTTTCCAGCCAGAACCACTGTAGCTGCTTCCTGGGATCTGAAGCCTGGAAGACGGGAGCCTCTGAACCCTAGGTCGTATTTATGATATTGCAAGGAACACTGTGCTCACCAGACACACACTGTTTATGCTTAGGATTTATTAGACCCCATAGGGTGAGACCGGGCTGCATTCCGAAGTCAGGTTCTCCCTACGCATGTGGGGATCTGTTCATTACAACTGTCACAGGTTGCACCTGCTGGAAATGCAGAGAAAAAAAATCCACTTTCTGCTCGCCTCATTGAGAAAGAGCTGCACCAAACCAAGGCTAGGCAGCCAAAAAAAGGATAAAGATTTACTCAAATATTGCTAGCCTCAAAGACTGGGAAAAACTCTGTGACAGTTTAATATATTGATTTGAATCACATTCACATTTTACAAAGTGCTTTCACGTAATTATGTTTTTTCAAAAGATGGCAGTCTGTAGCCCCCATTATGTGGGCAAAATCACTGAGGCTCACAGGGGAACGTATTTATAGCTTTGTATGGTCGTCTACAGATTTTTGAGGGAAATATTCAGCATTTTGTACTAGCTCCCAAACCGGTTTGAGTCCCAGCTCTGCTGCTAATTTTTTTTAAAGCATTTATACAGATTTTTGGAAAATAAATCAGTTTATCATATACTCAAATGTATGCATGACTTTCTCATAGGACTTCTTTCTTGGTCTTCTGTAGTTTTTGTTTTGTTTTGTTTTCTAATAGAGCGTCTCCTGCCCTCTTTAGTCCAGATTTTATAACTGCATTTAGGAAAGAGATCTAATTCTATAGCATTCTATTGCTTGGTGAAAATAGGTCATTATTGCCATTTCTGGCAGAGACGGTTGACAGGAAACAGGACAGGAAATGATGTAATGATTCCAGAATTGTGTATTTCCCCTATGCCCTGCTGTTTGGGGAATGACCTTACAGCTAACCAGGAACTTGCCACGAATCCTTGTATGACCTTGTGTAAGTCACTGAAATTCACTTTGTTCCCCTTTCTTACCTACAGGATGAGGAGGACGGGATGGAGGACATCTAGTTAATACCTCAAAAGTTTGTGGAATGATCAAGAAACATAGTCCTATTACACGAAATAGACTTTTTTTGTTGTTGTTGTTAAGATTTACTTGTTTATTGGAGGGAAAGAGAGAGAGAGAGAGCACGAGCAGGGGGAGCAGCAGAGGGTGAGGGAGAAGCAGACCCCCTGCTGAGATCATGCCCTGAGCTGAAGGCAGACCCTTAACCATCTGAACCACTCAGACACAGACTAGAATGTTTTAAAATGTACCTGGGGGCGCCTGGGGGGCTCAGTGGGTTAGGTGTCTGCCTTCAGCTCCGGTCAAGATCCCAGGGTCCTGGGGTCGAGCCCCGAATCTGGTTCCTTGCTGGGCATGGGAGTCTGCTTCTCCCACTTCCCCTGCCTGTGTGCTCACACATACACTCTCTCTCTCTCCTCTCTGTCAAATGAACACTAAAATATTTTATGAATAGATAGATAGATAGATAGATAGATAGATAAAATGTTGGGATCTGTTTTAGTCCAGGACAGTAAGACACACAGACCCAGAATGCTGTCATGAAGGAAGAAGTTTTTAAACTCACAGACCCCTAGAAGCTGGAGGCCGGTTCCCCACACCGGGCCACTGGGGAAACCCCAGAGCCAGTGGGGGTGGCAGGAGTGAGAGGAAACCCTGGCCAACACCTTCACTGTGATTTTCCCTGGGAAGGCTCAGCAGGTTCGGGACTGGCTAGGCTGAACCACCTCAGCGGGCTCTGGGGTAGGGGCTACATGGTCTGTACCTGGCCCCGGGCGAGGGAGGGGGGGTGGGATTGGGGAAAGGGGGGTTTGGGACCCAGGAAGAGGCTCGTTGTGTGCAGGCTTGACAGAGAAGGTAGTTGATAGGTGTGGGTGTTGGGTGTGTGGATTTGCATTTGAAAGGTGACGTGATCATTAGCCCTGGGTTGGGGGGCAGTCTGGGGATGCCCAGAGCACCCCATGAATTCTCCTTTGGTGTTTGCACAGGTAGGGGAGCGAGGCGAGTGCTGGGTTCTTCCACATCTCCTTAAGGCTTCACTTGCTCGTCTGATCTTCAGGATTTGTTTTCTCCTGTAAATATTTTGTGTGGAAAGGGGTCGGGTTTATTTTTCACAGGGTTCACTGCTCCTTGGTCGGCTTGTTGCCCAGCGGACCATACGTACCACAGATCAGCTCTCTCCAGTGTCCTCTGTCCCTGCCTTCGACGACCTCCCCTCCCCGGGGAGACACACTCAGAGGACCCTTTCTGGGGACACCCTCTGCTGGAGCTGGTGATTTCCGAGCTCCCTGCTGCTCTGCCTTTTTCGGCCATTCCAGAACATTCAGAAAGCTCTACTGCTCTTCAATGAACTCGGGATAATTAAGCTGCCTTTCGGGAGCCAGCTGGTTTCCCAGTTAGGCTTTGGCCAGGTTTTTTGTATGTATTACAGGAAAAATTGATTACCAAAGGTTGACAATTTGGCAAATGGCTGTGATGTTGTATTACAGCTACAAAGGAAGCCTGTGGGTAGTTAATTCAGTTAGTCACTAATGAGTGCCTTCATCAAAGCATTCATTAGGTTCCTGGCACAGAATATAGGTCTGGGGACGCAGTGAGGAAAAGGAAAGAAGCCTGTCCTCCGTGGGTGTGCTGACAATCATTTAGCGGACAATCAGCTCGGCGTGGTAAGTGCTACCTGGTGGTAAAGTTCAGGGAGCAGGCGGGCTTCCCAGGAGAACTAGCGCGGGGTCTGTCTGGAAAGACGGGTGGAAGTTGGCCAAAGAGAGAGACAGGGAGGGCGTTTCAGGCTCCGGGACTCATGCGGCTCGCACTTATTAACTGCCTGACTCTGGGCAAAATGTTTGACCCAGGAGCTCCTCCATCTGTAAAATGGGAATAATATCATCTCCTTCAGAGGGCGGTGGTGAGAATTAAGTGAGTCCCTCTGTGTAGAGCGTGTAGAGCCGTGTCTGGCCCGAAAGGTAAAGGTCTCAGAGCAGGAGGGGACCGAGGGCCTGAGCACCCGAGGGAACGGCATTGTGTAGGGGCTCAGAGTTGTGTGGGGAGATGGGAAAGATCAGCCTGCAGGTGTCGGGAAAGGGGAGCTTGCCAAGGGACCTTTAAGCTCTATGAAGAAGTGTTGACACTGTCTTGGAGGAGCTGGTGGCCCGCGTTTTCGAGAGATCCTGCTGTATTTCGTGTCAGAGCCAGAACCAGCGGGGCAGCAGGGGAACAGCCAAGGAAGATGGTTAGAGGCAGAACTGGTGAGCTCGCAGTGGGGTGACCTGTGAGGGATGAGAGGCATCAAGGTCAGCGCTGAGCGCCCCTTGCTGGAGACTTGATGAGCGCTGACAGAAAGTTCCTTGCAGAGCAGGTGGGAAGGTTAATTCCATCTAAGGTACCATTAATCGTATGAGAATGTCAGAATGAGGAGGGCAGTAAGCCCCTGCCTCCTATATTCTGTACTTAAATTGCATAGTGCTGGTGTCGGGCACCATATTTTAAGGGATGTGGACATAAACCACATTTGCTGATTCTAGAGGACGGTGACATGGAGGATGAGGGGTTCTTGAGTTAAATTCACATGGGCAGTTATTTTTACTTGGAAAACAAAGAGGAAGACTGTGCTCAGGAGGGGGAGTGGGAAAGAGACAAGTAGCACCATTGGGTAAACTTTGCTATGGAATCAGATTTAGGGGCACTATGAAAAAGAAACTTCTTTGAGAGCGGCCCCAGAATGGAGGAGGTTGTCTCAGAAAGAACCGCCTAGAGGGGCGCATACGTGGCTTAGTGGGTTAAGCGTCTGACTCTTAGTCTGGGCTCAGGTCATGATCTCCGAGTCCTGAGATCAAGTCTCATGTTGGGCTCTGTGCTCAGCAGGAGTCTTCTTGAAAGTCTCTCTCCCTCTCCCCCAACTCTTGCACAGGCTCTCTCTTAAAAAAAAAAAAAAGAAGAAGAAGAAGAAGAAAAAGAACTGGCTAGACGTATCCAGGGGAGGCTAATGATTCTTTGCTAAAACGGTAGTCCCAGAACTGGTTGGGAAGATAGAATAGGTCATCTCTAAAGCCATTTCTAGTTTGAAATCTGAGTTCTGTGAATGTGTCAAAAGAGAAATATTTCAGCACCAATCTTCCTGATTTGCTATTGACTTAAATACTTTTGGGCAATGCTCGGGCTCTGTGCTGAGCACTTGGGAACACAGCAATAAAGAAGAGACTTTGTCTTTGCCCTAGAACAGAACACTGTTTAAAGTAGGAAATGTTATATATGTTGTATTAATGTTATTGTATTTAAACCAACGTATTAATATATGTTAGAGTGAATTTAATTAATATATAATTCACCATCTAAATTGATGTTTTAAATGGTCCTGAGCAAACCCAAGGGATGCCACCTAACCCTTGCCAGGGAAGGAATGACTTCTAAGTCCAGGCATAAAGCTGGAGTGATGGAGGCTGGGGGATAGGAGAGATCAAGTCCTTCCTTTAATTAAATTTCTTTGGATCAATATTTTTGGTTCCCATGTACCAAATATAGTCCCTGTATAAAAACTAGACCAGCCATCCTGTTGGGAGACTGATTTTCTCCAGAACACAATATGTGGACTTTTGGCAAGAGAGGCAGAGGGAAATTAAGGCTGTTTTCTATCTTACTATAACCAGATGTTCTCATTTAATCCACCAGCAAATACTGAGCCAGTTTTATCTGGGAGTTTCAGCCCGCTCTGCAGGACTCCTACGACTGTCCCTACTAAACTGATTCTCTGCTGCGCGAGACCCTTCCTTGGCTCTGCGGCCTGGCTCTGCTTTGCTCGGCTCCCAAGTTCCTGGAGATCAGCTGATGCCCGCTCTCCTGTTTGAACTTGGACCTCAGACCCCTCGCTCTGTTCTGCGGGCTAATGTTTGGGTTCCAGGCAGTGGATCTGTCTTAGTCATGACCTTCCTGCCTGCTCTTTCCAGCCTGCCTGGCTGCTCAGTCCTGACCCACCGTCTTTCCTGATCCCCAAGCCCTGGACTCAGTTGATCTTCCTCCTGGTTCTGCTCCCTCCCCAGAAACGTGCCCTTCTCCCACCCTCTTCCCCAGGAAGAACTACTGCAGTAGGTCTGCAAGCTCCTAGTCAGCAAACGGGCATGCAACCGTTGGGCGTGGCCTTGGTAGGGGGTGGAGCCGCCAAGAGGGACCAGCAGACGCTATTCTAGAATTATCTGGGACCCATTTAGATCATCCGGGGAAATACCCATGTCATCCTACTGACAACCAGCCTCTCTCCCCGATTCAAGTTGGGACCGGCGGAGTTCTGAGCCTGACCCGTAGGTAGTGCTCTTCCCCTTGAACGTCCTATGCCGGCTGCAGCTCCGACTCTTTCCTGCAGGGGGCGCGCGGGTTCTCGTGGGGGCAGGGACGGCGCCTCCGCTTTGCGCTGCTCTTCCTGCTTCTGCTTCCCGCGCCTTTATTAAGGCTTCCTAGGACGGGTGGGGGTGGGGAGGGGTCGGCCCTTGCCCAGGGCGGCGAGCCATCCAGCCTGTGGTCCAGCTCCACTGGGGTTCTCAAGCCGATGCCCACTAGAGGGCTCACACCGCGTGGGCGCCCCCGTGCGGACGCCGCTGGTTCTGCAGGTGACCTCGCGTCTGCGCCATCCTCGCCAGGCAGGCACCTCTGCACATCCTCGCTCACGCGCACAGACTCACGTTCACCGTGCAGGGACACACGCACGGCGACACCCCTACGCCCAGGGGCAACCGCAGGCCCCGCACCAAACGCCACCCCCACCCCCGCTCACCATGCAGGACGCGGCACATACCAGCCGCCGCCGCTGGCAGAGTCCGAGGCCGGACTTGGAGACCAGGGTCTTCACGGACAGAAATGCGGGTCCGCAGGGCCGTGGTGGAGGGTGGGGGGCTCCGTGGGTTAGGGCTCCCACTCTTCATTTCGGTTACGTCATGATCTTGGGGTCGTGCGATGCCGCGCTGCGTGGGGCTCTGCACTCGGTGTGGAGTCCGGCTCAGATTCTCTCTCCCTCTCTCTGTCCCCCTCTCTCTGCTTACGTGTGTGTGTGTGTGTGTGTGTGTGCGCACGCGCACAGGCTCTTTCTCTCTCAAAAACAAAAAACAAAAAATGTGGATCTCCTGCACAGAAACGGTTGAAGATTTCTGCTCCTCAACACCAGAATAAGGAGCATTTCACCCTGGAACAGGGTCAGCAGAGAACATTGAGTTTCTGCCCTTGTCCTTACACAGCCCGGGAATACGAACACCCGCCATCACACGGTCCTCTTTGTCCACTAGGTGGACTCAAAACCGCCCTGCCTTCTTCCACATCTTCTCTGCTTGCTGAGGGTTCCCTCAGGTGACCTCTGGGGTCTGGCGCACACGGAGTCCTCCATCCCTCCTTTCCTGGCCTTCCCCCTCCCCTTTCCCCCCATCTTTTCAGAGCGCTGACCTTGAAGCTTGACTTCTTGGCCAAATCCCGGATCTGCCCTTAGTAGCTGTGTGACCTTGGTCTATTACTTAACCTCTCTGTTTCAGTTTCTGTATCTTTAAAATGAAGCTGATGATAGTATCTTCCCTATGAGAAAGGTTAGAGGAGGTGATATATGAGTTAGCTATTATTGTCATGTGCTCCAAGCTACAATTCTAGCCTTCTATTTATTCTTTATTTTTAAATTTCATTGAAATCCTTATTTCTTTTTTTTTTTCTTTTTAAAGATTTTACTTATGTATTTCACAGAGAGGCGGGGGGGGGGTGGAGCACAAGCAGGGGGAGTGAGAGAGGGAGAAGAAGGCTTCCCGCAGAGCAGGGAGCTGGATGTGGGGCTCCCTCCTGGGACCCTGGGATCATGACCTGAGCTGAAGGCAGAGGCTTAATTCTAGCCTTTTAAGACTGTTTGGAATCCTGACTTGGTCATCTTCATATTAGTCACTCTCCCAGCTTAGCATCTTCTAAAAACCTGCAGCATATTCCCTGTGGTCTCTGTGGGATTCCTTCTGTAGAGATGAAGACACCTGCCACCCTCCCCCTGCCCTAGAATTCCAAATTTGGGAGGATGACCACACAGCCTCACTTCCTTGCTTCTTCCAAACTGTGGACTCCAGGCTTTCACGGAGCCTGCCTCTTTGGAATTCCGTGTCACTTCCCTTGTATGTTTCCGAGACCCTCCCTCCTCCTGACTTTCTCGCTTGTTTGGAGGAGACCACCACTCAGCTGGCCCCCTAGGCTGAAAACCTGGGGTCACAGAACCCTCGCCTGCCGCTTCTTCAGAGCTCACATCGGGTCAGTTGCCGAGTTCTGTAGATCCCACCTGCACCGCTCTCCTCTTCTCCTGGTGGGGAGGTGCTCCTTTTTTTTTTTTTTTTTAAGATTTTATTTATTTATTTGACAAAGAGAGAGATTGCAAGTAGGCAGAGCAGCAGGCAGAGAGAGAGGCGGAAGCAGACTCCCTGCTGAGCAGAGAGCCCAATGCAGGGCTCGATCCCAGGACCCGGAGATCATGACCTGAACTAAAGGCAGAGGCTTAACCCACTGAGCCACCTAGGTGCCCTGGGAGGTGCTTCTCGTCTGGGCCTCAGCCTCCAGGGACTCCCTGCTGAATTAGATTGGGACCAGACATTAGAAAGACATGACTTTCTGCTCTGCCACTTGCTGTAAGCAAGGCGATCCCAGGCTGCCCCCAGAAAACCTGCAGAGGCCGAGCTTGGCCAGCTTCATCCTGGGCTTTATTCAGGTTCCTTCAGGGAGCACTTAATCTATGCCAAGCCTCACACTACACAGCACCTCATTTAACCCCCAGAGTGACCCTCTGAGGTAGGCTCTATAGTCACATTCATTCTAGAGCGGAAGCGACCAGAGTTTAGAGAAGTTCCGGAACTTGCTCAATTTCACGGCTAAGGCGGCGGCGGTGGCAGAATTCAAATGTCCGTCTGTGGCTCCTGAAGCCAGCAGACTGCCTACCCACCAAGGACCTCGTGGCGGGTTCCTGGCGAGAGGAACGCCCCACAGCCCTGCTCACGTCCTTCCCAGTCTCCCTGCTGCAACCAGATTGGACTTTATGCGGAATCTTTTTCCTCGTCTGTGCCTCTGCTCACGCTGTTTGTGGCTAATGCCTTTCCTCCCTACCCTCTGTGTCCTCCCTCGAATCTCCACCTCAGAGGCCACCTCTCATGCAAAGCCTTTTTCATCTTCTAACCAGAAGGGGCCTTTGTCTCCGTCCACGCATGTGGCACTTGGTACTTCCCTTGTTGTGATGTTGTCTCTCTGGCTTGTGTTGCCGTCACTCATGCACTTGTCCTCTCCCACCACGAGCTTATAAACCCCCCGAAAACAGAGACCGAGCAGTGTTTCTCTATCCCTTGCCTAGAAGGGGGCCCTGCACTAAATCTCCACTGTCTAGGTGCATGCTGAAAGAGGGAATATTTTGTTGGCTTGAATGAATTGCAAGCCTAGGACCACAGGGGCTGGTTCACCATCCCTGGTGTCGTAACTGAGTCTATCTGGATGGTTGCCAGGCCCACATTTCTCCTTCCTGTCTACAAGCACAGCGTGGGAGAAGTTGTAAAGCATCTTAGTAAACTGCTCCAAAATGACTGGGTCCAGTACGGTGCTTCTCGCTCTCAGGAATCATGCTGGCTCCTGGTGGGGGCTTCTTTGCTTAGGAAGCACTTGAACCCATCTCTTCAGTGATCTATTTTAGAATTTACCAGGCTGTTGCTACCCAGCTCACGGGGGCAATTTCTGGCATGTACCGTTTTGAAATCTGGGACCTTTCCTTAATCCCTAGGCTTCTCTCCGGTCTTGTTTTCCTTCCTTCTAAGATCACATCTGGCCCTTTCCTTCCGATGTTCACATCATGAAAACTCTTGGGACCATTCCCAGTGTTTCTCCTGGACCGTAGAAAACAGCCTCCCTTGGAGAGGTGAGCTGAGAAATCAGAATGTGATAAAAATGACTCTGATTATTCTGATCACTTGAAGGATTTTCTGTCCTCTGAGTGGTTCTGGGCTGAGTCCGCCTCTCGGTAATTAATGACTTTGAGATATGGATGTGGCTGCTGGTCTTGTCCATAAGTCATTCAGCCATGCATGACCACAGTCAGCAGAAAAAAACAGCCTCTCTAGCTCTCATCGGCCGGATTCCGAAGAGGGGCCAGACCGCTGGCCATTTCTGCTAGGGCTCAAGTCTCTGTGTTACGGGCTACGCAGTAGAAAGTGCAAGGTTGACATAACGTGCCATTCCCTGAAAGGAGCCTAAATTATAAGCACCAACTTTCTCTAGATAGCCGAGTGCCATTTGGGTTATCTGTGTTACAAAACAGGTCTGAGGATGATTGCTTTGGAAAAAGTCCTGCTTTTAGGTGTCTTACTTTAAGTCGCGACGAGGAGTGGAAATCATTTTCTAACAATAAGTTATTTCCTTCCTGGGATTTTTTTTTTTTCCTATCAGGATTTTCCCCAACCACACCACACCCCCAGTTTTCACTGCCCCTCCTTAGCTTCTTAAAATACTTGGGACGATCTTTTATTACTAACTTAGCTCACGGGTCTTCTCTTCCAGTGTATAAATCTTGACTCTTCCCGTAATCGGTATGCATGTATGCAGGTATGTTATTTCTTACTCTGTAACCTCTCTTAGCTCTCATATCTTTGGTTTTATTTTTCCCATGTGTAAAAGTTATGCTCTGTACTACAGCAAGCTGTGCGGACCGATGCTATCATTTAGATGTTTATGCCCCAGTTCAAGTGCAGCCCAGGCAGGAACCAGACTTTTTCAGGGGCCCCGCTCTCCATATTTCTGACGTTTCCTGGTGATACTGACAATGATCTTCTCAGCTACCTGCTGTTATCCTACGTTCGCTATGGGGATATGGCTTCTAGAAGAGCCCCCCCCCCCGCCCACCTCTCCCAACAACACTGCGGGGCATAGGCTCCTCCCACTTAGAATTCCAGGGTTAGCCGTTCTCCCTCAAGGTCATATTTCCACTACCGCTGGCCTTGGATGTCCCTGACTCTATGCTGTCTCCTTCTCTCCTCCTTGTGTTAACTGCAGAGAGACTTTCCCAAGGATCCCAAGCCTGGTCGCAATTTCAGTTCACCTGTGGGTAGGTGTTTCCCACAATATGCGAGCTCAGCCAGGATGGTGAAGTCAGGATAATAGTGGGCCAGGACCCCGCAGTCCTCTCTGATACTTCAAAGAAGGCTGATCCTGGGACCGGATCATGGCCTCAGGCTCCTCTCTCTCTCTCTCTCTCTCAATCTCTCTCCCCACCCTTTTTGGGGATTGATTGCAGGCTGGGAAGGAAAATAGTGCCCATTCTGCAGTCTGGCCTCATCTCAGAGGTTCAGGGATGATGGTAGTAGAGGGGCGGTGTGGGCATGTGGACAGACAAGAGGGGGTGTGGGGATGTAAGAAGGCGGTCCGGTGCCAGTTCCTTTCAGAAAACTCAACTCCAGTGAGAATTTGAGAATGCGAATAGGTATTGATGGCAAAGATGTTATCCAGCTCTGTAGGCACTATGCGATTTTCTTTTTTATTTTATTTTAAAGATTGTATGTATTTATTTGACAGACAGAGATCACAAGTAGGCAGAGAGGCAGGCAGGGGTCGGGGGCATGCTCCCTGCTGAGCAGAGAGCCCGATGCGGAACTTGATTCCGGGACCCTGAGATCACAACCTGAGCCGAAGGCAGAGGCTTAACCCACTGAGCCACCCAGGTGCCCCTCCACTATGTGATTTTCAAGTGCAAAGGGATATTTGGGGGGCAGGTGTGGTACCTAATTCCATCCCCCCCTCACAATAAAAGTTTGAATTCTAAGCCTTCAACTTCAGTTTAAAAAAAAAAAAAAAAGTCCTTTTACAGAAATCCCTGGCTAGCTGATTTTTTCTGCTGGTGGGACTTTCCTGCTGTCTCTGCCATTTGCTCTGAACTGCCTAGTCGTGGAGCCACCCAAGAAGTTGAATATTCTTTGAGGCACCAGGAGGGCTCAGTCAATTAAGCAACTGACTCTAGGTTTCAGCTTAGGTCATGATCTCAGGGTCATGAGATCGAGCCCCACATTGGGCTCCACACTCAGTGGGGAGTCTGCTTGAGATTCTCTCTCTGCCTCTCCCTCTATAATAAACAAATATATATTTATTTTTAAGATTTTATTTATTTATGTGACACAGAGAAAGAGATCAGAAGTAGGCAGAGAGGCAGGCAGAGAGAGAGGGGGAAGCAGGCTGCCTGCTGAGCCGAGAGCCCGATGTGGGGCTCGATCCCAGGACCCTGAGATCATGACCTGAGCCGAAGGCAGAGGCTTAACCCACTGACCCACCCAAGTGCCCCAATAAATAAATATATCTTAAACAAGTTGAATATTCCCATTTCTGGAGGCTTTGATGATTCCTGGGCTCCCCCGTATCTTCCATACATCCTTTTATGGTTCTTGGACCCTGTGTTCCATGCTGGTTCCTGGGAAGTAAACCAGAGGCCCCAGCTCAGGCAGGCAGTGGCCTCATTAATACTAGACAGGTAATTCCTCCCCACCCCCCAGGGACCAGCAAAGCCAAGGGGCTGCAAGAACATGGTTCCCTTGATTTCCTCTGCCCTGGGCCTCCGCTAGTTCTCATCCCCACCATGAAGCCTGCGATCTCCTAGGACACCTGCTCCCCTCCCCCATGCTTTCACTTCTTTGCTGTATTTGACAATAATTCTGACTATTAAAGGAATAGCGCCACAATTTTTTGTGCTCTTCACAGTACAATGACTATAGAAATGACAAGCTCTTAAGTTTGATCTGCATTTTTAACCTTTTCTCCATCATTTTCTTAAGACTAGAAAATAAAAACAATGAACTAAGCCTTGGTTTGTAGCATTTGCCAATGTCGGTGGTATAAATGGTATAAATACTCCTCTTGGGGCAGTTTCAAGCTACCACAGGACGTCCCTGAACATGGAGTTGGAAAGATACATCTACTGGCACACAGGTGTGTGGATATAACAGACCTAAAATCCTCAAGAGCATAGAGAATGATTTAGGAAGAGGAGTTTTTAGTATTTCAATATAATTTATTTCATTGTATGTTCAATATAATTTATTTGTCTTCAACACAATTTATTTCATTGTATGTTCATGTATTTCTTTTTTTTTTTTTTAATGGCTGTGTTTCAAAACAGGCATGCAAAATTCCTGAAAATGTAACAATTGGCTCTCAGAGCTCGTATGAGCCATTCCAAGTCAGCCCCAGCATAGGGCTGGTCACGGGTGCACGTGTTCTAGCTCGCCTGCTAGACCGCAGATCGAGGAGGCAGGTTCCAGCCTCTAATTGCCTTTGTTTTCACTTCGGTGTCTTACACGTGTCAGGTACAATATGACAACAGGGAAGCCAGCGAGAGAAAATATGCTTCCTCCTTTGATTCAGCCTCATAGGTGACCAGACGTTTCCTATGGCTTCAGACTCTCTCCTATCCCTAGTAGATTCGCTTCGTTTCTCCTGCTACGTTTTAACTTCTTAAAGCTTGGAACTCAATCTTACTCGTGGTCCTGGACCGCCGGACCGTAGGCCATACTAGATCTCATCATTTCTTGATCTTTTCAACGGTGGAGAGTTCACCTTTGTCCAGCCAAAATTCACCTCACTGGCTGGGGGTCTTTCAGATTCTTCCCTGTCCAGACAGCCCGCTCTTTCTGTGTTTCACATTTGGGAAGTATCTGTTCCCTTCTCTTCTCACCTTTCCTCAGACCCCTCTCTTAGAACTCAGGTCGTGCTCTCCTTGAGAGCTTGGACCTTATTCTTTCTATCTTTATAATTCCAACAAGTAACCGAGTACCAGAAGAACAAGACTGATCTTGTGCAAAGTGCTGGCTGGATGGATGGATGGACAGCACTGAGGGGGCGTCAGAGCTCACCAGTCACTGATGAAGCAAGGACTTTCTCTCTTTTTGGTCCTTAGCACTGGATCCAATATTTCTCTTAGCCAGTGCAGGAGAAACATTAATCTGTTCATTCATTCAACAATATTCATTGTTCAAGGCACTGGAGATGCAGCAGGAAACAAGACCAAGTCTTTGTCTTCATGGAGCTTAGGTTCTAGTGGGCACAGGAGGACACGAGGAGGGTGCAGTGGGCTGAATGTTTGTGTCCCTCACCCCCAGATTCATATGTGGAATCCTAACCCCCAGCGTGATGGTATTCGGAGGTCAGACCTTTGAAAGGTGGTTAGGGAAGAGATTTGAAGGGATTGGTGCCCTTGCATGCCAGGAGCTCTCTGCTCTCCTCCATGTGAGAAGTCTGCAAACTGGAAGAAAATTCTCACCAGAACCGACCGTGCTGGCTCCCTGACCTCAGAATTCCAGCCTTTTTTTTTTTTAAGATTTTTTTTTTTATTTATTTGACAGATAGGGATCACAAGTAGGCAGAGAGGCAGGCAGAGAGAGAGAGGAGGAAGCAGGCTCCCTGCTGAGCAGAGAGCCTGATGCAGGGCTCGATCCCAGAACCCTGGGATCATGACCTGAGCCGAAGGCAGAGGCTTAACCCCCTGAGCCACCCACTGAATTCCAGCCTTTAGAACGATGTGGTATTTCTGTTTATAATCCATCCTGCATGTGGCACTTGGTTAAAGCAGTGGAAATGGACTAAGACATAGTGACAGCAGAACAGCCCGTTACATGCCATGGAGACCCTAATCATCCTGTCCGCATGGGTGTTTGCCAGCCTTCCCTACCTTAACCTTTTCGGGAACATTCCATCATGGCCTTTTGCTTTCTGTACTGTGTTTCATTGAATCTTAAAGAACTACAGTCTGACAAACAAGGAGCCAAGTTTGGGGCAGTGATGGATTAAATGGAGATTTTCTCAATGTATTTCCGGACTATAGGAACATTTGGTTCTCCTGGTCCATTAGTTTTTACTAAAGGTAATTCTTCCTAAAGCTACATAGGCTCGTGGCAATGCTCAAAGGAAAATATATACTTGTTCTACTGTACTAATGGTGATTTCCTACGGCCCCTAATGGAAACATATGTCTTAAACATTCTCTTCTGTAGCCTACTTTGGCTAGTGGCCATGGATTCAATCCAACCAAACACACATACTCACCCAGCGATGCCGTGTCATCTGTTAGCCTTCCCCCTCACAGAATATTCAACATCTTCTTAAAGGTGAAGGAAATTGTTCATGTCTATTTCTTTGTGAAGTCTTTTTTTTTTTTAAGTTTTTTATTAGATTAAACACTAATATACGTGGAATTTAAACTGTCTAATGATAAATTTTTAATAAAAAATAAAATTCTAAGCTTCTGGAAGACAGAAACAGCAACTTATTTTTCTCCTCTATTGCACGGTACTTCTCTAGCTCAGAGCATAGCAAAATAAGGGCTCTGTAAGTTCATTTGTTGGATGAATGAATTTATTTATTCATGAATAAATTCTTTATTCATGAATGAACTTATTTATTCACTCATTACTTTTCTCCCTTTCCTTGCATTTTATCTGCTGTTTTCTTTATTCTTTTGACTCAGTAATACTTTTCATATCATTTTCAATAAGGGAGTTGAATAAATTCATATTGACCTGAATTGAAAAGAGAAATGGAAACAGACAGAAAATCTTTAGCAAATTGGACCAAACCTCTCCCAGGGAGTTGCAAATTAATCCAGTGAAATGTTCCGGATGTTTTGGATGAGGGAATTCTCTCCCAGACAGGTCACACTCTCTCACTAACCTCGGGTCTGGTTGAAGGAAGATCCCTCTAATCCAAAACATCCTGCGACTTTAATTTAATTATGAAACAACATGTGAAGTTGGTCTCCAAGATGACTTGTAGAAAGTCTCTGGCTTGATACCTAAAACAGATGCCATTTAACAAAATAGGAAGGACAGCGTCAGGCCAGACCATCTGAGACAGGTGCAAACAAGCTAGAGGAGGCTGATTTTTACATGATGTTAGGAGCGATGAAAGTGTGTGTCATCTGGGGTTAAACTTTAATTTCACATCCTTTAAATATAAACTACACTTGCTGGTAGGCAGACCATCTAGCAGGTAGATCATCAAGCCATCTCTACTCACTTGCCTTAATTTTTTTGGTGGGGGCGGGGCAGAGGGAGGGGGAGAATCCCAAGCAGGCTCCACGGCCAGCACGGAGCCCCAGGCGGGGCTCGATCTCACGATGCTGAGATCATGACCTGAGCCCAAATCAGGAGTCAGATGTTTAACAAACTGAGCCACCCAGGCACCCCTCGATTGCCTTACTTTTTGAAATGCAACTTGTTTTTAGGTTCTGCCAACTCTTTTTTCTTATCATTTACATTTCTCTAAGTGTCTTAAATTTGAAGGCAGGACAGAAGCAGAAGGGCAGGCACGTAAAGACGGAGCGGACGTCCGTGCTTGCAAGCCATGCAGAGGCCTGACCAGGCCACAAACAGCAGGTCCCAAACCAAACACATCATGTTCCCGCACAAAAACACGTCCTGTGTTTGTGCTGCTGTATACCTGCTCCTGCCTCTCGGGAGCATTTCAACGTACCCGTCTTGTCCAGCTCTATTGTTGGCATTCGTGTGTTTGCCTAGTTCTTTTTTTTTTTTTTTTAAAGGTTTATTTATTTATTTATTTATTTGTCTGAGAAACAGAGAGCACAAGCAGGGGGAGCAGCAGGCAAAGCAGGCAGAGGGAGAAGCAGGCTCCCCACTGAGCAGGGAGCCTGATGCAGGGCTCGATCCCAGGACTCTGGGATCAGGACCTGAGCGAAGGCAGCTGCTTAACTGACTGAGTCACCCAGGCGTCGTGAAGACTCGAGGAAGACTCCATCCTGAACCTGGAAGAGGACAGCAGATTCCTGGGGATTACTCTGGTTTCCTGCTTAAATGGGGGCTCAAAACATATTTGTTGACCTAGATTAAATCCTTATAGTTTCACAAAACTTACAAAATCTGCTTCTGATAAAAAACCACCTTGTGCCTTCTGGAGTTAGTTTTGAGGCAAATCCTCTTCTTCTAAAAGGACAGCTGTGCAGTTCAGGGAAGACCAAAACAAAGGTGTCTGGGGCTCTGTGTTTTGCACCTTTTTAAAAAAGATTTTATTTTTAAAATTTTTAATGTAATCTCTACCCCGAATGTGGGACTTGAACTCATGACCCCCAAGATCAAGAGTGGCGTGCTCCACGACTGAGCCAGCCTGGCACCCCTCTGTACGTCCTTCATAACATTCCTGACCTTGGACTTGGTCAAGCGCATACAGATGTAGGGGGATTTCCTGTTGCTACCACTGTTTGTTCTATTCTACTCTGGCTTCAAATACTCTGCAGGTGGAGATTACCCTGGCTCCCTGGGGATGCCACTAGCCTGGAATTTGAATGGTTTCCCAATAAAAATCCCTCCCAAACAGGAAAGGTAGCCTGGATTTGTAGTCATGGTCTCTGACCCTTTTCTCTCCTGATGACCTCGTAGGAAGCCAAGCGCCCTAGACTGAAGCCATTAATGTAGAATATTCATGGAGATCTCTCTCATCT
The DNA here is from genome assembly GCF_011764305.1 of Mustela putorius furo. Taxonomy (NCBI): domain Eukaryota; kingdom Metazoa; phylum Chordata; class Mammalia; order Carnivora; family Mustelidae; genus Mustela; species Mustela putorius. The sequence continues at coordinate 666,212 of NW_025422117.1, read as the reverse complement.
CATAAGGGTCTGATAAAAATGGGACAGTGTATGAGTTAGCCATGGTCAGAAAATCACTGTGTAACAAACAACCATAGATCCTCTTGGTCAACAACCACAAAGATTTATTTTCTGCATCTGTGAAGTTTTAGCTGGTCTAAGCTGGGCTCATTTGGACGGCTCTGCTGATCTCTACTGGGTATCTCATGCATGTGGGGGTCTCCTGAGGGTTGGCTGATCTTAGGTGGGATTGGTTAGGGTAACTTAGTTTTTCCTCTACTTGCCCACCCCCTAGGACCAGTGGGCTACCTGGGCATATCTTTTTCATGGCAAAAGCACAGCAGATGTCTGGATCCCATAGGTGGTTTTGTAAGCCTCTCCTTGCATCGTGTCTTCCAGTATCCTATTGTCTGAAGCAAGGCACATGACTGAACTCAGAGTGATAGGATGGAGAATTGCACTCCCCATTTTGATGGAAGGAACTGCAAAATGAGGCATCCAAGGGCTTGATTATAAGAAGTCACAAACTGGGGATGTCTGGGTGGCTCAGTGGGTTGGGCACCTGCCTTAGGCTCAGGTCATGATCCCAGGATCCTGGGATCAAGTCCCGCATGGGGCTCCTTGCTCAGTGGGAAGCCTGCTTCTCTCTCTCTGTCTCTGCCTGCCGCTCTGCCTGCTTATGCTCTCTCTCTCTGACAAATGAATAAACAAAACCTTTAAAAAATTAAAAAAAAAAAAAAAAAGAAGAAGTCACAAACTGGAGCCAACCATGCAACATGTCACAGTTGGAATATTACTTGGGCAGTGACTTCCATTCAGCTCCTCTCCTTTCCGGATATTTTGCACAGAACACTTTTACATGTGGGACTTAAACTCTCTTACCCGGCTGGGCCCTTTCCCCTCCACATCCTTGTAAAATGGTCACAAGCTCCCCAACATTTTCATGTCATCCATGATAAACATAGAAAACATTTACCCAGGCCTGGGATTTCTTATGGGTTGGGGAAGGATGCCAGAGGAGCTGGGGAGACCTTACAGATGATCGCAGCTGGGGAAACAGTTGGGAAGGGAATTGCAAGGGCAGGAGGGTCACCAAATATCTCTTCAGGGGACTATTGGATTATGGTCCTTTGCAAGACTGGGTTTTCCTGCAGGGGCGAAAGCCCTTGTGCTTCTAGGCTATTCTACAATTCTGGGAAGGCAGAAATTAACTTGCGGAAAACTGACAATAATGCTGGCGATTCTTGCCCTTAGCAATACAAGCAACCCCTGCTCAAGGCAACAGAAAAGAATTCTGTCGCGTAAAGACTATGAAAACCAGTCTTAACATCTTACCAATTTCTCCACACACTAATAACAATAATAATAAAAAAAAAAAACTCACGGGTTAATGATGGCCATTTAATATTAGCTTGAGAGTCCCGATTTGACCTTTTTAAAAATTACCGTTGAATACGACATTGCCGAGTTGTTTCAGGTTCCCATCCTTGTAGTCACTTCCAATAATTTCGTTCATTCAGCCTGTAAAGCAGTGTGTTTAACTTTACCAACCCCATAACTGGCTTTCTTGGATCTTTCTCTAAGTATTTTTTAATGAGTAAATAGCTTTCTTAAAGGTGGAGGCTTTGGCATCATAGGAAACCAAGAGGCTGAGAATGAGTCTGTCGGTAGCCCCGAGGGCCGGGATCCGGATGGTTCCCTCACACACTCTGCTTCACAGAGGGCTGGGGGCTGCTCCCGAGACGGATCAGTGCCCACTGATGGCTCAGCGCAGGAGTCGGCTTCTAGGTCAGGACACCGGGAAGTATTTGAGGCATTAAATGCTCGGAAGAGAAGATGCAAAAACCAATAGTGCTCAAATAGGCCGAGACAGCAGCCAAACTGTAGCTAGAGGAGAAGAGAGGAGGGTTTGAGAAGCAGGGGAAGGCCACCAGGAACGGGGGAAATGGAAGCAACTTGGAAGATTCTGTGAGCTCACGATTCAGAGCGTTTAACCCTTCGGTTCCTGCGAGGTGTGCCTCTGACTGAACGGAAAAAAACAATGCATGGGTTCGGGGATACAAAAGGGAAATTCCTAATCGATGCCTGTTGCCCTAATCATGGAGGGTGGGCTGCCTGCTGAGGATGGGGCCTCCCCAGTCTTTTTGTCTGGCTAGCTGGTGCTTCTGAAATGATGGGACTCAAAATGGTCTTCACGGGCGCCTGGGTGGCTCAGTGGGTTAAGCCACTGCTTTCAGCTCGGGTCATGATCTCGGGGTCCTGGGATCGAGTCCCGCATCGGGCTCTCTGCTCAGCGGGGAGCCTGCTTCCTCCTCTCTCTCTGCCTGCCTCACTGCCACTTGTGATCTCTCTCTGTCATATAAATAAATAAAATCTTAAAAAAAAAAATGGTCTTTAGACAGGCCATGGCCTCCAATAATAGGCCCCTCTCTGTACTAGCCCGCACTGCCTCCCTCGGCTCTTTTGTCCATGGAAGCATCTGAGTTCGCATCCTTGACTCATAATTGTATCTCCAAGCACTTTTTGAAACCAGCGGCACAGATTTAATGCTGTAACATTATTTACAGCAGTTAGCCGGCGCTGAATTGAGTTCAAACCCTGCTCCTGTCTCAACAGTCACCCTTTGGCAGTGACCCCAGAATACAGGCCAATGACTTATTCTGCTAAATCCTTTATTTTGGCAACTCCCACACAGCACTGTCTTTGCTTTGTGCCATCTATATGTTTACTTTTTTTTTTTTAAGATTTTATTTATTTTGTGAGAGAGAGCACGCGCACGTGAGTGGGGGCAGAGGGAGAGAGAGAGAATCTCCAGCAGACTCCACGTTGAGCGTGGAGCCCCCAACACGGGGCTCACTCCCAGAACCCTGAGATGACAACCTGAGCTGACGAGCCATCCAGTCCCCACTCTATGTTTACCCTAGATGCACAACGGCTGAAGTTGTCCGAATGACATTTCATTCTGCTGCTGTTTTCAACAACAAATCCAGCTCTTAAAAGAGAATATTCGTCCCTTTAACTTGGTTAGAGGCAAATCCTTTGCCTGTAAGTGACAAACATAATAGTCGAAAGACAGACCCCATGATTTACCAGTCTCGGACGTCGTTTGAGATGGTTAATACTTCCGTGGCCCATGCACTGTGCTACATACGTCATAGGTATTATCTTCTAAAATTCTCATCCTATGTGTTGGGTTCCTAATTTCAGAGGTGAAAAAACTAACACTCCCAAGACTTAAAGTTTTAAGAACTTGCCTACAATCACACAGCTAGTATTAAGTCGAAGTCTGAGACATTTTCCCTCAACTTCCAAACCATCCAAAGGCTTCTGAAATATGTCACCAAAATACTCATTAATGATGTATCAGGTGAATGATTATAGACTTTATAGGCAGCAAAGAAGGAACACATACACGTCCTAACTTCAAGAGTTTACTCTCAACACTCCTCTAAGATCTTGGTAAAGTCATTCTTTCTGTCATTGTTCATGATCAAGGCAGATTCAAGGAGACGCTAGCAGATTCAGGAAAACATTCTTCCCAGTCTCAAACCCTGGGATCCACTCACCTTCTAGCCTAAGGGTCTTCCTTCTCTACTGTTTGTCATCAGCTATGGTCAGAAACCATCTAGAACAGGTGTTCTTTTTTATTATTTATTATTTATGTTTTAATATAATGGGCATGTAGCCTAACAGGGGTTTGAACTCATGATCCTGAGATTAAGACCTGAGCTGAGATCAGGAGTCAGATGTTCAAATGACTGAGTCACCCAGGTGCCTGTAGAACAGGTGTTCTTAATCTGGGGTCCATGAATGTGGATTTTGTCAAATGCTTTTTCTGCATCTACTGAGGTGATAATGTGATTTTCGTCTTTCATTCTGCTGATAAAATGCGTTACGTCAGTTGATTTTCTGATGTTATACCACCGTCGCATCCCTGAGATAAATCCTTTTGGTCATGGTGTGTAATTCTTTTTATTATTTTACTATGTTTAAATTGTGGCAAAATGTATCTCATACAACATTTGCCACGTTTAAGCTTATAAGTCTTATACATTAGCTGGATTCAACTTGCTAGTATTTTGTTGAAAATTTGGGGATCCATTGAATATAGATATTGGTCTCTAGCTTTCTTCTTTCTGTGATGTCTTTGTATAGTTTTGGTATCTGGCTGTATAAAATGGGTTGAGATGGGTTTCCTCCCTTTTGGTTTTTGGAACAGTTCATGTGACAGGTGGGGTGGAACTTGATTATGATGGGCTTAAGGTGTCAAAGCAGGGTGTCTCCGCGTTTTACCCCAAGGTGATGAAGAGCCATGGGACCTTATATTACCGAATATGCATTTCAATAATTATTTTTTAAAAATCACTACAAGTAAGGAAATACGACTTTAAACAAATGGGAACCCTCTTCATGAGATAGAGGAGGAGAGCTAAAATCTTGTAGTTTAGGAGCAAATGGAAATGCATTTGTAATAGACAAAAAGGGATATGGGCACCTTGAAAATAAGGCTAGGGCACCTGGCTGCCTTGAACCTGTGACTCTTGGTCTCAGGGTTGTGAGTTTGAGCCCCGTGAGGATGTAGAGATTACTTTAAAATAAAACTTAAAAAAAAATATATATATATATTATATATATATATATATATAATATATATATATATATATATATATCTCCAAGGTAGAGATCACATTTGAAAAAAGCACTTACTTATAAAAAAAAACTTATTATGAAAATAGTATACAAAGTGGAGAAAATAGGATAATGAGACCCCATGTTCTAATGATCTATTTTTCAACAGTTATCAATACAGGACTACTTTATTTCTTCTGTGCTCTCTCTGCTCCTCAGTCTTACTGCAATCCCTACTAAATTTTTTTTCTTTTTTTTAGAGAAAGGGGTGGGGAGAAAGGGGGGGGAGAAAGGCAGAGGGTGTGGGAAAGTGAATCTCAAGCAGGTTCCATGCGCAGTATGGAGCCCAACATGGGGCTCGATCCCCTGACCCTGAGGTCACCACCTGAACCAAAATCAAAAGTCAGACACTCAACTGACTAAGCCACCCAGATGCCCTCTGCTAAATTATTTTTAAGCATCAGATATTGGAATTATTTTATTCATAAGTATTTCAACCTCTATGTGAAAAAAATAAGGACTTTTAAAAGCGCCTTCACATTTATAGTATTTTTCCATAACACTATAAAATATCCAGGTAATGTTCTGAATAGAGCTAGTTCCCTCATGAAAGTGGTTTGGTTTTTTTTTTTTTATAGGTAGTTTGTCTAAATCAGGATCCAGATAAATCTCCTATATTGCATTTAGTTACTATATCTCTTAAATCTCTTTTAATCTACAGGTTCCCCATCCTTCCTTCTTCTTTATGCAATTTATTTGTTGCAGAAAAATAATTTCTGCCAGCCTGTAGAATGTCCCATACTCTTTTTTGTTGTTGATGATGCTATTTCTGTGGGGAGGTATTTCCTAAAACCATTTGCCTTGATCCATTATTTCACTAGAGTTTGCAAAATAGAGCTTTTCCAATTCTAGTATCCCTCTGTACTTATTAGTTTGAATTCTTCTTCTTTTAAAAAATGTTTAAAGATTTATTTATTTATTTGACAGAGAGAGAGAGAGATCACAAGTAGGCAGAGCAGCAGGCAGAGAGAGAGAGGAAAGCAGGCTCCCCGCTGAGCAGAGAGCCCGATGTGGGGCTCGATCCCAGGACCCTGTGATCATGACCTGAGCTAAAGGCAGATGCTTAACCAACTGAGCCACCCAGGTGCCCTTCACATAATTATTTTGTCTTTCTTTTTCTTTACCAGTTTTTAAATTTTTTATTTATTTTTTAAAGTATTCTCTTTTTAAAAATTAAAAAAAAAAATTTAACTAATCTCTATACCCAACGTGGGACATGAACTCACCATCCTGTCAGGACTGTGAGATCAAGATCTCTACCAACTGGGCAGCCAGGTGCCCCTCCCAGTTTTCAGAATAATGAGTTGGATTCCCAGTTTCCTTCAAAGCAGTGTGTGTTGTAATTGTATGAACTCACAGATGTGTTTCACTCTTTTGCAGTCATTATTCTTTTTGGTGCTGAAATCATGTATTCTCTGGCCTATGGTCTCTTCAGCTTGGTTCCTAAGTCTTTCGGGCATGATTCTGTGGTCTTTGATAACTTCCTTGCTTGCTGGAATGACAAGATAGTCCAGGCTCCTCCCTGACCCTAAGGCACCCATTTCTCCAAGGAGCTCTGTTCTGTCTCGTGAAATGGTATTTAGAAAACACTGTCTGGGTGCTAAGGGTGTTCATTGTTATGAGTTAGTCAAGTCATCTAGGTCTTTTCAACAGACAGAGCTAAGAAATAATTTTTTAAAACTACAAGTACATATATATTCTTACTAATATTTCTAATTCAAACTTAGAATAAAGGGTTCTGATCTGGGGTTTTATAAATAAAGGGCTTTATATCTTTGTCCCCCCTCACTGAAAATCTTGGCACCTAATTTAAAAATACTTAATTTCTTTTGCTACTAAATCTATTCTTCTTTCATAATAACATACCTTATTATCCAAAAATATCATAATATCAGGAGGGAATCATGTTAAAAAGTAACTACTGAAAATCATTTGTGATTTCTTTGCAGTTTGGGGGGTTGTTTCTTTTTTTCTTTGGTATATGCCCTACTAGGACTGTACAGTCCCATCGCTGCGGTTTAAAAATAGAAATATTTTAGAAGTCCAGATTCAGCAGACAGCCAGGGAGTTTTAGCCAATACTGAAGGCAGAAATGAGAGCTTATGAGCTGAGTGCTGTAGCCAACTATTAACTCAAGTTTCTATTTATCCGGGGAAGGATAGGTACATAATTATATTTACAATAATTCCTTTAACTTAACCATCGGTATTTAAGAGGAGTTTGACCTTTGCTAATGATCAATTACCCAGCTGACTGAGAGTTAATTTCACTCATGAGGCCGGTCTTTAGGAGGAAAGAGCAAAGTCCTACAGCCAAGGAGTGTTAGTGTGCTACTGAACCTTACAGGTCACCTGATTCAGTCACCTCTGTTTGCAGAGGAGGAAACCAAGATCCACAGAGTCTGGTAATCTGGCTAACGTGGCACAGCTGGTTAGTAGCAGGGTGCGACTGGAAACCATCTGCCATCCCAAATCCGTGACGCTGCACCCCGCTCCCTTGCTCTCCTGTGTGAATGCCGAAGGTTATGGTCATTGCTGCAATAAGCAAGGGAGATCTAGTCTGAACGTTTAGCCTCAAGACTCAAGATACTCAATAAATGTTTGAGAATTTGCTCAGTCATTTGGTAAATAAATATTCAGTAATCGGGCCGGAGTACATAGTGAGACAGAATTTATGGTCCCCTTTTTGTTTTTGCTTTTTCACTTGTCCAGTAATAAACTGATGAGAACATGTATCTGCATGTATCTGGTACAACGTGAAGACTGAAGACAATGTCAAACATTTAAAATGATTTTCCCACAATCTTTTATCAAAAAACAACACATTACCTTAACATAATTTCTACTGTCCTGATTATTAATGTTCCTTTGGATTTATTGATCTAATTCCATAAACCACGACCACATACAGAGCACTGGGCTTAAGAGGATTTTCCAACTATTGGAATCCAATGCTGTTACTGTGTTGTGAATTGTTATCAGAGATCTACAGAGGGAATTCCTGCAGAGGTCAGAGGAGGGGATGCATTGATATCCAGTGTCCTTTCTAACCCTGAGATTGGATGAGAAATTTTCTTCTGTAATTTGTGTGATGTCCCAATGACCATGGCTTGTTTGGGGGTACAGAGTAGTAACCATTTATACAAAGACACACAACCTGTGTTTCCCTCCAAGCTCAGTTCTCTTTACAACATTGCCCACAGAGACAACATATCAGAGAATAAGAGGAAGTGGGCCCTTTGGGGAGAGTCTCCATGCCATTCTCATCTTGGGGGCCCTCCTCACAAATGAAAGGAGAGGCTTTGTGGGAATCACAGCAACTTGCCATTAGCCATGCACTTCCTGAGCTGCCAAGTTCTCTTCCTTCTCTCTCCAGCTGTCTTCTGTTGAAATCATACACGTCTCTTCCATACCCTCCTTCCCCCTGAGTTTTATTAGCTCAAGGATAGTTCCTAGCCCAAGGATAAAAGAAGCAAGTGGACTCATTTGGAACTTGGAAAGTTATTTGCCTAAAGCTGGCGAGTTTTCAAATTTCTCCAACAAATACTTGAGTCCCTACTGTGTGCCTCGCTCCGAGATAGGTGCTGGGGGTCCAAGAAGGAGACTCTGGGGTGTTCTTCCAGGCTAGCAGGGGAAGGAAGAGGGAAACGGAGCAGATGAAGGAAAATTGGTGAGGGGGAGGTCAGGGAAAGGGAGGCTCCTCATCTCATGGAGGAGGAGGAGGAGTCTTGCTGGGCAAAGGGGTATTTCCCTTTCCTCCCAAAAGGCAAAGAAAGAATTAGTCAATAAAAAGCAGAAGAGGGGCGCCTGGGTGGCTCAGTGGGTTAAGCCGCTGCCTTCGGCTCAGGTCATGATCCCAGGGTCCTGGGATCGAGCCCCGCATCGGGCTCCCTGCTCAGCCGGGAGCCTGCTTCCCCCTCTCTCTCTCTGCCTGCCTCTCTGCCTACTTGTGATCTCTGTCTGTCAAATAAATAAATAAAATCCTTAAAAAAAAAAAAAAAGCAGAAGAGAGGGCTGCATGGGTGGCTCTGTCCATTAAGTGACTGACTCTTGATTTCGGCTCAGGTCTCAGGGACCTGGGATCGAGTCCCAGGACAAGCCCCATAATGGGCCCCACACGCAGCTTGGAATCTGTTTCTTTCTCTGCTTCTTCTTCCCCCAATAATGCGCTCTCTCTCACTCGCTCGCTTGCGCACTCTCTCTCTCTCTCTCTCTCTTGCGCTCACTCTCAAATAAATAAAGTCTTTGGGGAGAAAAAAAGGTGAGGGGAACTTCCCAAGCAGGGCAAAGTCTAGTCCAAGGGTCCAGAACAAAAGAAAGCTTGGTAAATTCAAGGACCTGAAAGAGGCTGAGACCTGTTGAGCGTAGGCTGGAGAGGGAGAGTGTCTTGAGGAGAGGGAAGCAGGCACCAGGTGGTGGAGGGGCTTCTCCCAGCACCTCTCAGCGTGTTCACAGCATTTCCAACCTGACCTGTGGATATATTCTTCAGTCCTAAAGGAAGTCTTTTCCAGCTTCTTAAATGGTGTATCAAGGTTTCTTATTGAGAAGTTAAAAACCAACATTTGATGGGATGCCTGAGTGGCTCAGATGGTTAAGCGTCCGACTCTTGATTTGGGCTTGGGTCATGATCTCAGGATCTTGAGATCAAGCCCCATGTGGGGTTCTGTGCTGAGCGTGGAGCCTGCTTGGAGTTCTCTCTCTTCCTCTGCCCCTCCCCCACTCACGCTCTTTCTCTCTCTTTAAAAATACACACACACACACACACACACACACATCCAAGAATCAAGAGACAAAAGATTAAAGGCTAAAAACCGCTCACATCGTTAACTTCTTCAGACTAAATTTTAAAAAGATAGGATACTCATTACTACAGGTAATATGGTAAATCTGAAGCAATAGGGTTCTAATTCCGTGGACAGAATGCTTATTTTTAAATATTGAGATGTAACTGACATGTAATATGTTTCTGGTATGAAACATAACAATTCAGTATTGGTATATATTATGAAATGATCATCACCATGAGTCTTATTAACACGTACCATCACACAGGTACACAATTTTTTATGGTAAGAATTTTTAAGATCTTAGCAACGTTCAAATACACCCCATTTGCCCAACCCCACCTTTAGCAACCACCAAACCTCTCTGTATCCACAAGTTTTGTTTTGATCTTTGGCTTTTTTTTTCCCCCCCCTGGGTGGGAAGTTAACAAAATGTTTTTAAGTTAAGAATGCGAGGAGAGAAAACCGGGCACCATGACCACAAGAATTGAGCCTGACAATGGTAATCATGGCGCTTGGAAGCCCAGGCTTCCTGTGTGCCTTGGGCTTCTGCTTGGGACACTCCTGAGACATTAGTGTATATTCCCACGGCCCCCTCCCCCCAGAAGGGGATCTAACAGAACACATTAGAACAAGGGCTGAGGGAGAGGTGGACAACGGGCACCCCAGGCTGCCATAACGCCCAGGGATTCCCAGTGATGAGGAACCATCAGCCCTCCTGTCGCGATTCAGTCTAGGTTGAATAATAATACCAAATTCCATACATATCCTGTTTCACTATGTTCTCATTTTTAAATTCCATTGATCGCAAACTTGAGTGTCTATCAGAATCCTCTGGAAGGTGTGTGAAACCTGGACCCCACCCCCCTGAGTTTCTGACTCAGGAGGCCCGGGCGGAGGCCAATGTCTGCATTCGTGATGAGCCCCCAGGTGACACTGCTGCCGCCGGTCCAAGGACCGCACTTTGAAAACTCCTGATGAATTCATCCCACAAACACTGTTGAAGGGTCTGCTCTGTGCTGTTCAGCTTTGGAGGACACAAGTTCCTGCCCTCAACGGGCTCACCCATTCATGGAGAAAACAAAGGAAAAGAAAGAATGATGACTTAATGTGACAGAAACTGTCTCCAGTGGAAGGTAGCAGGGTTTCCGATGGACACTCGGAAGACGAAGGGGTAGGTGAGGGCAGGTTAGCTGGCACAGAGGGGCATGGGCGAGAACCAGGGGGAAGGAGCCACTTGTTCACAAAAGGAAGCAGCCGCCCCGGGCTGTGTCTCGGTGGAACTGGAGAGGGAGGTGTGAGTAGACAGCAAGCAGGGATGAGAAGGAAAGAGATCAGAGACCCGTGCAGGACTCTGGGCGGGGGTGAGACCCTATCGGATTGCCTTTGGGAAGAGCATTCTGGTGGTGGAGGGGATAAGGAGTTGGGGGACAGGGTGGTGTGGAGACCATTTGGTGGCGCAGTTGTGAGAGAAGTCCTGGCCGGGCAGGAGCAGGCAGGTGGAGACGGTAAGGCTGCTGGTCTCCTGGGGAAGTATTATGGGGGTAAATCCCAAGGCCTGGTAGAGAAGAACATTGGCTTGTAGGACACCTGAGTTTTGGGCTAAGCGGTCCAGGACACACACCCCGCAGCCCATTCCCTGCTCTTTCACGTTCTCCAGCTTCATAGGGACAGGCGACAGGGACTATCCAAGTGATTATGGAAACTCCTAGTGGGAGAAGTAACCCGGTTAGAAAGACGGAATGTCTGTAGCTTGGCGGGCGCTCCAGCCTGGGCTTCTGGGAGGCTGAATGTATTAGTTTCCTATGGCTGCCATAACAAACGCCAGAGACGGGGTGGCATCAGCGACAGGAATGTGTTTTCTCCATCCTGGAGACCCGGAGTCTGAAGTTCCGGAGACCAGTTCTCCGGGAGGGCTGCGAAGATGCGCTGCTCTGTGCCTTTCTCCCAGCGTCCGCTGGTCTGTCGACGCCCTGGTGTTCCCTGGCTTGTAGACCCAGCACCGCCGTCTCTGCCATCCTCCTCACATGGGGGTCACCCCGTGTCCAAATCCCCCCCCCTTTTTTGAATTTGTTTATTAGAGAAAGAGAGAGTTCATGAGCAGGGGGAGTGGTAGAGGGAGAAGCAGGCTCCCCACTAAGCAGGGACCCCAATGCCGGGACTCGATCCCAGGACCCTGAGATCATGACCGGAACTGAAGGCAGATGCTTAACAGACTGAGCCCCCCGGGCGCCCCAAATTTCCCTGTTTTATAAGGACACCAGCCATACTGGGTTAGGGTCTGGCTAATGACCTGATCTTAACTTATGACATCTGCATCACTCAAGGTCACGTTCTGAGGCAACAATGATTGGCAATTCAACGTTTGAATCTGGGGGCGGGGAACACAAGGCATCCTATAAGGGGAGCTGACACATGGGCTGATTCCGCCCTCTGCAGAGCGGCTAACAGGAGGGCCTGAGCCTCCGCGATCGCCATCAGACCCCCCAGCCGTTCATAGGGGCGGGGCCAGAACCCGGGCCAGCCCCATCTCAGCTGTCCCTCTGCACAAGTGTCCTCCTTGGGCTTCCCTGCTCCTCTGGGAGCCCAGGGGAGGGGCCGGCAGGGTTTGAAAGGGTTTGGATGCCCTTTGCCCCCAAAGGTCTCGTGGCCTCTGTGAGGCTGTGCTGCTTGCTGCCCTGTAGGGCAGGGGCACCCCGACGGGAGCTCCAGAAGGTGGCCCCTTGTCCATCTCACGTCTTCCAGTGCCATTTCTGTGGGTGGGGTCTCGGCTCACTGTCCTCGCGCGCTCCCGCCAGCCCAAACCCACTCGTCCAGATCAGGGGAGGCTGATTTTTTGTTTGTTTGTTTTGCCTGCCAGGGAGTGGGGGGAAGAAATGCCGTACCTCACTGTAGCTTGACTAATGTTGGATGCCTGACGTTCTGAGGGGGGTGATTGGTCTTCTCTGCTCACTGCAAATGTCTGCCAGCTTATCCCGGGCCCCAGCCACCCACCTTCGGTCACCTCTCCCCATCTCTGCGTGTCCCTCCCCTTCTGGGAGTTGATGGCAGGAAGATAGAGGAGAGAAGGCAGTATCTTGGGAGATGCAAAGGAATGATAAAGTGACTTGTCCCAGGTAAATATGGCATGTGGATGGGTCCACACGCTGGACACACAGGAATCCTGCAGGATTCCTGCAGGAAATGCAGGCATTTGGTGGGACTTTCGAAGCGCAAGAGGGAAGTCTGAGTTGGGGGTCAGGATAGGGAGGTTCGGAAAGCTAGGCTTTTCCAGGGAGTGTGTGAGGGGCAGGGCTGCCCCCCCCAACAATGGTGACAATGTGAGACCGAGAATGGAGGATGCCGGCCACCGTGTTGGTGAAAAGGAGCTTTAACGCCGAGTCTCTCCTTGGTCCTCACGGTGACACGACAAGGTCAGTGAAGCAGGTCAAGTGACAGAGTCTCAGGGAGGCCGAACCTTGGGCAAGCGCTCCTAGCTTCTGGGTGGCAGAGCCTAGTCTTCAACGCCAAGTTCCAACCATTTCTCACTCCACTGGTTCATTGATCCCTCCTGGAGTCACACACGGGTTTTTTTTGCGAGTGTGCAGGGTCTCGGTCCACACCGCGGGCAGCGTGGTGGGGACCCGAGTGGAGGGAGGCCAGGATGGGAGATGAAGCCAGCCCCTCTTCCCGCTGCAGCAGGAAAGGCGGAGAAGGGACACAGGGAACAGTGGCCAAGGCCCATGAGCAGAAAGAGGCCGCGGTCCCACCGACCCTGAGGCAGGTCGTCCGTGCACCAGCAGGGCCAGCACCTGGGAGCGCACTTAGATGCGCAGAATCTCAGTGAATGTGAATCTGCTGGGGACCAGTACCCCCAGGGGACCCGTATCCTGTGCAGATATGAGCAGCGCCGGCACCACCTGCAGACAGACTCTGGACAGATGGAGAAGAACGTGTGGCTCCTTAGGCACAAGGCTTCTTGGAGGCAGCCTCTGGCAAGGAAAGCCAGCGGCCACTTGGGAAGCAATGAGATCTTTTGTCCACAATAGCGGTTCTCAGGGTGGGCTGCGGGTGGGGGGAATCACCTGTGGTGCTTAAAAAAAAAAAAAAAATTGATCCCTGGGGCGCCTGGCTGGCTCAGCTGGTGGAGCATGCGATTCTGGATCTCAGAGCCCTGAGTTCAAGCCCCATGTGGGGCGTGGACCCTACTTAAAGAAGTGCAAATAAAGATGAAGGCACTAAGATTTAAAAAAAAAAAAAATTTTTTTTTTGAAAGTGCTGATTTCTGCCTCCCCGCGCCCGAGACTCTGACTTGGTGGAGAGAACAGGGCGCTGGGATTTTACAGAGCTCCCGGGGGACTCACGTGCGCAGCCAGGGGCGACCCCCTGCCTTCCGCCGTGTTTAAGAAGTAACGGACCACACCTGGGCGAGGAAACTAAACAGATCATCGGCGGCTCCAGTGCAGAACCAGGAGCGTGTGTTTGGGTGTTAGAGGGTGGGGCTGGGGGGAAGGGGGCGCTCGCTCCCGCCGCCCTTCCTGCCCTTGGGCTCTCCTGGCGCCCGCACCCCCCCCCCACACCCCATCCGTCCGCGCTCCTCACGCGACGCCTGGTTTCTGCTTCCCCCTAGTGGTGGTTTTTGGCATGGCACCGCCGGCTCGGGTTTTGTACAAATCGAGGCGGTTCGCAGCAGGACCTGAGCCCGCGGGCGGGACTGCGTGGTCTGCCCCAGCTGCTCCTAGGTCCCCTGCAGGACCCGAGCGGTCTCACCTGCCCAAACCTTTGCACCGTGGCTTCAGCACGAACTCCGTTTGGGTCCAGAGGGCCCCTCCAGGCGCCCCTAGCTCCTTTTGCTCAGCGCTGTGCTTTGACTCCTATACTTTCCTTTGCAGGGCAGCCCTCACGTGTGGCAGGAGGACACCCTTGAACTATTCTAGCGGAATGCTGCTCCCTACAGCCTACAGCGGGATGGGGGCTGGGAGCGGTCTCCTGTCATATTTTGAGGAGCATTTTCACTCCTTCCTCTTGTCTCCCCTGAAGCTTCTGGCTCACTCGGGCCAGCTCCTCTCTGCTCTGTCTTCACTACGAGCGAGCGCTTCTAGAGTTCATGTGTGGATCAGAATCAGCAGGAGGAGCTGGCTGGAATGCAGCATCCCAGACACCAGCCCCAAGATTCTGATTTTGGGGGGCCAGGGGAGGGTTACAAGTGGGGCCTGGGAATCTGAATTTTTTAAACAACCCTGTTGTGGTCCTCAGAGCACACTTGGAGAAGCATTCAGCACAGCTGGCACTGACATTTGTGGGGCCCAGATCAAGAGCATAAAGGAAGGCCCGTACTATATGTTTAAATATTTATAAGTTATACATCAAGCTAACAAAGAGTCAGATGTACCTTCACAATCCTGGCAGGCTAGGATTCCTGGAGTCTGGAGCTCTAAGCCAGAAGGTGGGCAACAGAGAGCCTACCCCAGTGCCTGTTACTCCCCCCATCTCTTCCCCCTCTAGCTCTGACCCTCTTTGTGCTCTGATGAATCTACTGCTTAAGCAAGAGGATGACCAGGTGACCTACCTTCTTCCCACCCCATAAACAGCTGTATTTCAACCACCTATCTGGCAAGAGATGGACCCAGGGAGAAGGTCTGCTTTGGCCCTGGAAGCAGGAATTTGAGAGTTCTAGGTACTCAGAGTATGGCCTAGAGGGGGGAGGGGAGCTCCAGGTAGACACATCTCCTTGTCCTTGGGAGGGTGTGGCCAGAGGACCACCCAAGCAGACCTCTCTAAACCAGTGCTCTTCAAACCTTAATGGGAGTAGGAATCGCATGGGGTCTGAAGATCTTGGATCTGTAGGGTCTGGAGCACAGACCAGGACTGTGTGTTCCTAACGCCTCCAGGCAAAGTCAGTGTTGCTGGCTCATAGGCCACACTGAGAAGAGGAGATTTCTAGGGCAGACTGGGCAAGGTTTTTCTGTAAAGGGCCAGGGAGTAAATCTTTAGGCTTCGTGAGCCCCATGTTCTCTCTGCAGCACAAAGCAGCCATAGTCAAAATGGAAATGAAGGCTCATGGCCATGTTCCAATAAAACCTTATTTATGGCCACTGTAATTTGAATTTCATGTAATTTTCCTACAGCATAAATCCTTCTTCTTTTGACTCTTTCAACCAAAAATGTAAAAACTCTTCTTAGCTCATAGGCTAAACAGATAGTGGGTCAAACTTGGCCCCAAATCTCTGAACGATCATGATGTTTTAAGGTAACCCAACGCCAACATCACACCTAACAACAATTAGCAATGATTATTTAATAATTAAATACCCTTTAAGTGTTCGAATTTATAATTGTCTCATAAAAGAGAGATTCACCACCATTCTTAAATACAGAATGCCTGTCTGATCTGTCTTTTCACTTGATTCCTTATCTCCCTAGTAACTCCATGGCTTGTACCCATGGTGGTCATACCAAATCTCACCAATAGATGGCACTAATAATTGCAACATTTGCTAACCTCCCTTGACATTTACAAAAGAGAGAAAACATTTGTATGCAATTTACAATTACAGGTGAATAGAAGAACACACACACAAAAATCGAAAATAGGCTGTTTGCTCTGTGTAACCTGTATAAAACCTCAATATATTCCAATTCGAAGGAAAAATCATTGATGTCAAACAAACTCTCAATTTGTTTTAAATGAAGAGCGAACGGCGAGCCCAGGGCTCTATATTGAGGCTTATTGCTACGGTGTCAACATTTTCAGTGTTAAATCATTGAGGCCACTCATGTTTTTATATTCTTCTGCTCACAAAAAAAAGTAAACAATCTATTTGCACAGTCAATCCGTGCATGGAATATTCATTGCCAGTGGGCTACTTGGGTTGTATTAAGTGTGCGCACCTCTGAGCAAAAGAGTTTCTTTCCCAAACTTCCTCTAGAATGTTCTGAAGAACCAGGAATCGGGATGTGCTATGTGGATGGAATGTATAGAGCCCCCTCAGCCGTGAGATCTTACGATGCAATCACACAGCAATTTGACGGTGTTCTGTGCACACGTGCCGTCATTCCGTCCGCAATCTCCCCTTCTTCCCTCCACCCCTACCTACCCTGCAGGAAGCATAAACTATTAAAAATATCTAACTACTCAGCTCATTCTAATTAACATTTCACTTTAAGGACACAAACCCCAAATTGTGCACTTACTCCTCCCCTTTTCTGTCCTTTCGGTAACTTGGGCGCAGTTACTGCAAGATCTCGCCCAACTGGGCCTTCTCTTTGAGGTCACATCTTGTAATTCCCTAGAAAGAAATCAAGACAGGGGTGCCTGGGTGGCTCAGTGGATTAAGGCCTCTGCTGTTGGCTCAGGTCATGATCTCAGGGTCCTGGGATTGAGCCCCACATCAGCCTCCCTGCTCAGTGGGGAGCCTTCTTCCTCCTCTCTCTCTGCCTGCCTCTCCGCCTACTTGTGATCTCTGTCTGTCAAATAAATAAATAAAATATTTTAAAAAAAAAAGAAATCAAGACAATGTTAGGACATCCGTCCATATTAAGTTTCTAATGGGCATCACTGATGGCTCTTTCCTGCAGATGATACAATCATTCTGAGATTTATTTGTTTTCCTCTTCTCCTATATTCAAATTTACACAATTTGGTAATGGCCTTTCTGTTCTTAAAGTCAGATCCTCTGTCCAGGGAAGGCCCTAAACTTTTCTCTTGAAAGTTAGCTCTCACCAGATTTACCTGAGAACAACTACCTTGTAGTAGATCTCCCCACTCACCTTCCCCGATGTTTCTGGAATAGCTAGGCTCTTCTTCCTCTTCAAGAGACACTCACGGCCTGCGCTGGATTTCCCATCTTGGTCTGTGCTACTAAACTTTCCCTACACCAGCTGCTTCTTCTTCTTTTAAAGATTTTATTTATTTGACAGAGAGAGAGAGAGACAGCAAGAGAGGGAACACAGCCGGGGGAGTGGGGGAGGGAGAAGCAGGCTCCCCACTAAGCAGGGACCCCGATGCCAGGACTCAATCCCAGGACCCTGAGATCATGACCTTAGACGAAGGCAGACCCTTAACAACTGAGCCCCCCAGGAGCCCCCCTACACCAGCTTCCGACTTCACGGGAAGTTACATTCACCTGGAAACAAGCGCACCATCGTTCCTGAGGCGTTTACCTCAGGAGCACCTTCCAGTGTGTTCTGTGAAGTATTCCTAAGTGGGGGATTTCCATAGTCAATAAAGTCTGAGAAGCAACTGGTTAAACAAATTAAATGAGTTTCTTTGCTGCAGGACTTTCCAGAGCTTGTGATTTCCTGATAGTCATTGTGAGTTCTTTCAGACAGGGAGCAAGTAGAGAACATTTCCCGAATTGATTTGGTTAAGGAGCGCGCTCCCCTGGGTTAGTCAGCTCAGGTCACTCTTACAAAATCTCGCAGACCCAGTGGTTTAAGCAGCTGACACTGATTTCGCAGTTCTGGAGGCCGGGAAGTTCAAAGTCAAAGTGCCAGCAGTTTGGGCTCCCGGTGAAGGCCCACTCTGTCTTCTCAGGGTGTCCTCACAGGACAGCGAGGGGAAGCAAGCCTCCTCAAGGCCTAATTGCTCCCTCGAGCCCCATCTTGAAGGACCTGCACACCAAGCGTTGGGGCTTCAACATAGGAATTTTGAGGGACGTTCAGTCTGTAACACCCGCTTTCATGTTTCTCGCCATGTTGTCTACAGTGGACTGTATGGAGTAAATCCTGGGACACACACTCCCCAGCGAGCTTTGGAATCAGACCCCCGGAGTCAGGAGCCAGGCCACCTGCTTTCCCTCCTGGCTCCACTTCCTAGCTGGGGGCCTTTGGATGAGTTTCTCCAACTCCTCTTATATTATCTTTTTTTTTTTAACTTTTTAAAATATTATTTATTTGAGAGAGAAAGAGTATGAGAGAGGAGAGGGTCAGAAGGAGAAGCAGACTCCCCACCGAGCAGGGAACCCCATGCGGGACTCGATTCTGGGACTCCAGGATCATGACCCGAGCTGAAGGTAGTCACTTAACCAACTGAGCCACCCAGGCACCCAATATTATCTTTTTTTTAAGATATATATATATTTTTTTTTTGGACAGAGAGACACAGAGAGAAAGGGAACACAAGCAGGGGGAGCGGGAGAGGGAGCCAGGATGCGGGACTCCATCCCTGGACCCTGGGATCAGGACCCCAGGCCAAGGCAGATGCTTAACGGACTGAGCCACCCCGGTGCCCCCAATTAATAAACATAACTAATAATGAAGAACAGTTTTTATGAGGCAATATTTGATTTCAGCTTAGGCTGCATGCTGGATTTCACAGTCAAGTCTGGGTCAAGCCTCTACTTTAAATCCCGGGCTCCCAGAGGGCAGTGCTGTGCTGGAGAAACAAGAGGGGCCACCGCACCGTGCCAGGCATCTCAAGTGGAGGGCAGGGAGACGGGGCCACGGATCCTGGGGCCAAGGCTCGGTGCCAGCCGCCACAGCCCTGGCAGGAAACGGAACTGTGAGTCTGCAAAGGACAGGCCGGTGGCACCACGGGGGCAGCAGGCCTGCCCATCACCCCCCCCCATCACCCTCCTGCCTTGTACAGACTCATGGGTCTCGTTGTAAATAACAGGGCCGTTCACGCGTCTCTGATCACGCGTCTTTGATCGGGGACAGCAGTCACCGGCTGTAGGTACCTGACCCGATCGCCCGAGAACAGGGAAACTCCCATGCAAATGTTCCCTCAGAGTCTCAGGGATGTAAGGGACCCTTTATGTAACAAGGGACTCGTGCCAGCCAGGAAACCCAGTGCTCCAAACCTGTTCAACATTTTTGCTGCCAAAGAGTAAGCTGCCAAACATTTTTTCTCTCAAAAGAAAACAGGCCACCGAATGAATACGGGATGGAGGAGATTCTGGGAGGAAAATCAAGAGAGGGAAGGGATGTCTCTTTTCTTTTTTTTAAAAGAGTTTATAAATAATCTGAGAGAGGGAGAGACAGAGTGCACCAGTGGGGGGAGGGGCCGATGGAGAGAGACAAGCAGACGCCCTGCTGAGCAGGGAGCCTGACCCTGGCTCTGGCGCCTGCTGGATCCCAGGACACTGAGATAGTGACATGAGCTGAAGTCAGATGCTTAACTCGCTGAGCCACCCAGGCACCTCGAGGGAAGCGATATCTTAAGAAAATGTAAACGATGCTGAATTTAAATTGAGAGGATAGTGAACTTGAATATGTTTTTAAAAATCCACCCCAAGAGAGAAACAGAAGGCAAGCTGATTTTTAAAAAACCAACCAAGAGAAAATTTTACAATCTGAAAAAGAGATTCTTTGTTGGAGATCCTGGGAGCACTCAAGGAATTGTGGAGTCAGGCTCTTCCCGGGAAAGAACTTAAAAAGTCAGAGTGATGGTCTGAGGCAGGTACTTCTTTGGAGCTCACAATCCAGCTCTCATTGCCTGACATCATCAGTGCCTCCCCCGCCCCCGACCATTAGTATTTTACTGAAATCTCACCTGTGCACAGAGCCGATCTCGAGATCCTTGATACTTAAATATTCCTTAAGTAGAATCAGAGTAGAAAATGTTCCAGGGGTGCCTGGGTGGCTCAGTGGGTTAAAGCCTCTGCCTTCAGCTCGGGTCATGATTCCAGGGTCCTGGGATTGAGCCCGCATGGGGCTCTCTGCTCAGTGGGGCGCCTGCTTCCTCCTCTCTCTCTCTCTCTGCCTGCCTCTCTGCATACTTATGATCTCTGTCAAATAAATAAATAAAATCTTAAAAAAAAAATGTTCCAAAGAGAATTTAAGCTTCTTTGATATGTATATGGGTGGTACATTTTTTCCCTTTATATAAAAAAAAAAAATCAGTTGGAGTAAAAAAAGCATGTAAAATTTTAAAATGACCATTTTAAAAGTCATGTTTAAGTGTACAGCTCAGTGGTGCTGAGTATTCATGCCTTTGTGCAACCCAGCTCTACAACTTTTTTTTATCTTGCAAAACTGAAACTCTGTACCCGTTACACCCTCACTCCCCACCCCCGCTTCCCCCAGCTGTGGCAACCACCAATCACCATCTGTAGGTCTCTCTGAATTCGACCGCTCTAGGGACCCCATGCAAGTAGAATCACACTACATCTGCTCTTTCATATATGGCTTCTTTTACTGAGCATAATGTCCTCAAGGTTTATCTGTTCATCTATTTCCTTCCTTCTAAAAGCTGAAAAATATTCCATTGTATGAACACACTTCCCTTCATTTACCCATTCATTGCTCAATGGACTGGGCAGAGCATTTTATTTAACAAGTTCATGAAAATGTGTGCTGTCCTGCTAAGAAGGCATCACAAATCACCATCAGCAGCAGGAGCCCTACGGTGACTATGCACCCTGGAAGGCCCTGACAAGCACACCTGAAACCTGCAGGAAATTTGACATTAGTAAAAAGTTTCCCCGAACCAAATATCTCCTCACCCACCTACCATTCATTCATTCATTGTAACTGACTGCCTACTATGTGCCAGGCACTGTTCTAGGACTTGAGGATACACTGGTGAACAAAACTCATGAGATCCCCATTCTCATGGAGTCTACATTCTAAGGGGAATGGGGAGACACAATAAACGAATAAATGAAAAAGGTATTTGAGGCAATAAGGAAAAGTGTGGAGGTGACAGCACAATGCGTAGTGAGTGAGGAGGTGGGGGGTTGCTGCTTAAGAATGGAAGGTTGCGGAAGGACTCTGTGACGAACAACCTGAATGGCTCAGAGAGGTTACTGTGCAATGAGCAAGGACAGCATGCCTTAAAGAGGGAACAACAAATGCAAAGACCCTAATGTGGTGTATTTGAGGCCAGTGCAGCTGGGGTTCGGTGAGGGAGGGAGGAGGGGGGATAACAGGGGCCAGTTCAGGTACAGTTTGTAGCCAAGTACAAAAGGATGCATAATTGATGTGTGGAGGAAGTGAAAGGAGGGGCTCTTTGACAGGTGGAGGAAGTACGTTCTGAGGGAAAGCATTGTGTGTTCTGGAACAGGAGTAATTGCTGTGAATGGGGTCAAGGTTGAACAATGGTCAGTGAAAGACAAACTGCTGGATAGTTGGGTTGGGACAACTGTAGCAAGCTAAGGAACGGATTTGAACCTTATCCAGCTCAACACTAGGAATGATTAGAGATTTTTAATTAAAGGAGTGATCCTATTTTTGTTTTAAAAGTGAACTTGCAACCAGGATGGATTAGAATGGAAGATAAACATCATCCTGCCAGGGAACCAGAAGAACCAACCTAAGCCAAGAGATAAGATGAAGTGAGGCAGATCCTAACAAGGGCAGATTTAGTTTGTCTTCTTGAGGAATTGACGCTTTATCCTTATAATATGACCCTAATCATCTCTAGTAATTCCCTTTGTCTGGAAACCTTCTTGGTCTGAAATCAATACAGCTACCTTAGCTTTCTTATGATTAGTGTTTGCATGGATTTTTTTCCCCGTATTTACACTTTCAACTTGTCTGTGTATTTATATGTAAAGTGCATCTCTCATAAACAACATATAATTGGGTCTTATTCTTTTTAAAATCTAGTCTAATAACCTCTGCCTTTAATTCAAATGCTTGGTCCATTTACATTTAATGTAATTACTGATATGGTGCGGTATAAGTGTATGTCTTGCTGGAGTTTTCTTGATTTCTTCTGTTTCTTGTTCTTCCTTTCCTATCTCCTTTTTGGTTAATTGAATAGATTTTAGTAGTCTATTCTAATGGCTCTACTGGGTTTTTAGCTATACTTTTTTTTAACACTTATTCTAGGAATTACAGTACATATCCTTAACTTATTACAGTATACTTTTAATTTCTATCACCTAATGTAAGAATATTTATTTATCTATTTATTTATTTAGTGCAAGTAGGAGGAGGGGTGGGGGAGCGAGAGAGAGAATCTCAAGAAGACTTCCAGCTGAATGTGGAGCCCAAAGCTGGTTTTGATCCCATAACCTGAGCAAAATCAAGAGTAGGACACTTAATCAACTGAGCCACCCAGGCACCTGTCACCAAATATAAGAACTCCGTAAGAGTAATCTCTCCCCACTGCATCCTTTGTGCTATAGTATTTTTCTTCTGCAGAAATTATAAAGCATAGATTTACATGGTACTTACCAAATTTCAGAGATGAAGGGAAAGGTGAAGTTTAGCTCAACTCTTGGGTTCCTGACTTGTGCCATTGTCTGCAATTCATCTAGGAAAAAGTGCTTTAAAAAATCATCACTCTGACAGTATAAATGAGATCACAATTACAGTAATATTTCAAATCTCAATATTCTGCTTCCCACCTGCTGGATTATGGAGAGTCTTGTCTTTTGGAAGTTCCCTCTGCTCACCAATTTCAACCCCAGGGAGCATTTTCTTTCTCTAGAAATTTGCCCTGATGCTCATAGTGTGCGCCAGCTTAAGAGCATGTTTTAGGTCAGGGAGATGCATATTTTCCAGTGCACTCTAGTCAGTAAAAGGGGTCTCTCAACAAAGAGCTCATGCTCTTGCACACACACTCTCTCAAATAAATAAATAAGATTTTAAAGAATGTATCTTCATATAGAGGCAAACAAAAGGCCGCTGTAAAAAGGGGTGGTTATGGAAACTGCATGGAATTACAGGAAAATGCACATGTTCAAATACACCTGGGTATAGAAATTGGGAAAACACTTAAAGAAAGGTTATCAAGAAAACCAACAAAGTAAACAAGGAGGGTTCTTGAAGAAGTATGGCCACGAAAGGAGAGAGAGGATTTCCATTTCCAGTTCACGTGTAAAGAGCCTGGAAGTCACCACTCCTCCTAACAAGGAAAAAGCTGAACACACTGAAAAATCAACAATTTTTCTTGGCTCCATAAGAGACGGGACTACACAGGGCAAATCCTATGTCTTGCAAGACTGGAGAGACTAGCAGGCCAATGCGGGGAGTGCCAGCTTCCTGGAACACACACTCAAGGAGCAGAAACCACTTCAGGAACCAGTACTCAGGCAGGAAAATCAGAAATTTAACTGAGGACTTGCTGGAGGCTCAGCGCAGACAAGTCTGAGAGTTGAAAACTCCAGGGGGACCCACTCATGACAGGGCCCCTGCAGTTTTGTGAGATTTACTTCCAGGAGCTTAACCACATTCCCACAGTAAATGTTGGAGAAAAATCCCCTCTTGCTTCCAGTACAGAGAGGGGGAAAGAAGAAGCCATTTTGAAATACATCAGAACACTTAGTCCTTCTCCTTCCTCCTCCTCCTCTTCTTCTCCTTCTTTTTGAAGATTTTTATTAATTTGTCAGAAAGAAAGAAAGAGAGAGCACAAGCATGGGGAGCAGCAGGCAGAGGGAGAAGCAGACTCCACTGAGCAGGGAGCCCGATGCGGAACTCGATCCATGGACCGTAGGATCATGAACTGAGCTGAAGGCAGATACTTAACCGATTGAGCCACCCAGGTGCCCAACATTGAGTTTTTCTTAACAAAGCCTGCACTCAGTGGAAACTAGTTGACCAGAGCCTACCCCACTGGGGCATTATCAGAAAGGGAAATAGAGTGAACTATGTATTATGGTAAGATATGGAAGGCCATATGTGGGCATACTTACAGACAGAAGAGAAAGAGCATTCTCTTCTGTCTGCCTATATTTTTAATTCTCCCACAAATCCTCTGCAAGAAATACTAATCACGTTTACCAGAACACGATGTGATCTTCACACATTCTTTAAAAGCCTCCATTTGTTTATCTGTGTAAATCCCTGTTGAATATTGTTACATCAGATATTCTCACCAATTTCAAGGTGCCAAAAATATAAAATCATATTTTCTGGATTCATTTCTCTAGAAATTTAGCACAACCCATGAATTTGAAAAAGCAGGCATTGTTATAGCCAGGTGGTTTATTCCCAGCTTTGATGCGTAGAAATCTAAACAAGGGATATCTTGTGATGAGCGCTGTGAGGTCTTCTGATCGTTGACTGACTCACTTTCTTCAGTGCATTGTCATCAGCTCATATTAGTATAAATACTGTGGTCTTTGGAAGTTGATTTTGGTTCCAGCCTGGGCCAGTGTCCTTTTTGTGGCTTATCTGAAGGATATTTTTGGCGCTTAGAGAGAAACCAAGATGGCAGTTGGCAGCAAGAGAAGCAGATACCATTCAAAAGCTCTCAACTATTTGTAGATTATAGCCACAACACATTTAACACGCTAATGAGGGAGTGGGCAAAGCACATGTTTGCAAAGTGAGGATGACCGGTATGAATGCTTGAATTAAATATAATTGACACATCTGTGACTTCACTTGTGGCCAGCCCCATCTTTCAAGGCACCCTCTTAAAAAGGGGCTGAGTTCATCCTTGGCAGGGAAGGCACAGGGAACTCGGCCTCACTGCCTAGAGTTTCAAAGGATGTTCTCCCTTGCTAGCCAGCCCAGGGGGTCTCTGTAGCTGCTGGTGTGGGTGTGGGTGTGTGGGTGTGTGTGCACGCACACATGAGGAGCCTACAAAATGTTAGGATAATCTCTGTCCTTCCCCACAAGTCCCTCCTGCCACATTGACCTTCCCTTTCTGAACACACAAGAACTATGACAGAGTTTTCTTCAGAAGGGTCGGCCAGATCTCAAAAGAGCAAGCCCACTCGGTATAGGAAGACTAAAAGGTAGACCTTCGTCCTTGAAAACTCAGGCTTCTGGAAGGAAGGTGTCCTCCTCATGGATGTTTCTCTCTCGCACCCAATCTTTCTTGCGTTAATCTCACTGTTCATCTTATCTCTGAAATCTCAAGTTTTACATCCCATCTGCTGCTTCTCTCCTCAAGAGACTCCACTCCCTCTGCCTCCTGGGGAAGTTCTGCCTTCTCAGCCCCACTTGGTGTCTGAAAAACCCCAAAGTCTCAAGCTTCAGCCCTTGGTTAATAGCGGCTCTTCTTGCTCAGTAAAGAGGAATATGGACCTGGTCCTGTCGGCGAAGACAAGGGTCAGTGGGCCAAGTCCAGTGCAGTCTCCCAGTAGCTGATTTCTTTCCCGTTTTACCCAGGAACAAGAATGTCTTGCTAACAGGAACACTTTTATCTTTTCCAAAGCAAGGAAACACCAGTTTCTTACGAGCTGGGCAGGGAATCTCACATTTCCTTGGCACAGTAAACTGCCTCACTATGATATACTCCCAGGTCCACCATCTCTCCACACCCAGGAGCACTGACATCCAGACCACCCAATGCCAAGCATCATTATGGGAAGAGATGGTCATCGGTCTCATCTTGATGAAAGGCATGGGCTAGGTTCCACCAATCTTGTTAGAAGATCACTGGAGGGATGCCTGAGTGGTTCAGTTGGTTAAGTGTCTGACTCTTGATTTCAGCTTCGATCTTGATCTCAGGGCTATGAGTTCAAGTCCCATGTTGGACTCCATGCTGGGCATGGAGCCTACTTTAAAAAAAAAAAAAAAAAAAAAAGGAGAAGCTCACTGGAGAAACCAGGTCAAATCTCCTCTCCCCGCAAAAGGGAGGTGAGGGGAAAGGGAGGGTTTCTATGCCACAAACGCAGCACCCCCCAGAAGGTGACATCTGTGTTCTCTCCCAGCTGTCCTCTCATACAGATGTGTAGGGTCAAGTCTGAGGCCATAGAGCTCTTGAAATGGAGTTTTCCAGCAGGGTGTGGAGGAGGGGGCAGGTCTGTCCGGACAGCGGCGAGTACTCTACTCCTTATTTTCTCCCATGGGCCCCGGACCTGATGCCATCCTGTCACGTATGCTCGCAAACCTCATCACAGCGTTAGTTACCCCAGTGAGCAAGACTGTCCATGCGCATTAAAAACACGTGTATGGGGGGCGCCTGGGTGACTCAGTGGGTAAAGCCTCTGCCTTCAGCTCAGGTCATGATCCCAGGGTCCTGGGATCGAGCCCCACATCGGGCTCTCTGCTCAGCAGGGAGCCTGCTTCCCCCTTCCCTTCTGTCTAGACGCCTCTCTGCCTACTTGTGATCTCTCTCTGTCAAATAAACAAATAAAATCTTAAAAAATAAAAATTAAAAAAAAAAAAACTTTCTTCTTTAAAAACAAAACAAACAAACAAACCAAAAAAAACCATGTAGGGAGATGTGTTTGCCTTTGAAAACACCCAAGTCTCTCCATTGGGAAAAAATGCTCCATCAAGCCGGATATGAATCTTAGCAACTATCCTAATTTCTGGCCACCTTCTGTGGACGAATGTTTGAGTCGAGGGAAGGCTAGGGTTGGGGCTCATGTTAAATTCCACCCCCTTTATTCCCACACCCTTTTCTACATCAGTCAGGAGTGTGGTGCAGGGAGGTGTGTGGTCTCACGAGGGAATGAACCAGGGCTTGAACCCAGAGCAGCCGTTAAGAAGGTCTGACTCTGGGGCGCCTGGGTGGCTCAGTGGGTTAACGCTTCGGCCTTCGGCTCAGGTCATGGTCCCAGAGTCCTGGGATCGAGCCCCGCATCGGGCTCTCTGTTCAGCCCGGAGCCTGCTTCCCTTCCTCTCTCTCTGCCTGCCTCTCTGCCTACTTGTGATCTTTGTCTGTCAAATAAATAAGTAAATAAAAATCTTAAAAAAAAAAAAAAAAAAAAAGAAGGTCTGACTCTGCATTTGGCATTTGAACCTCCAACTTTTGAAATGCCACCAGAGTATTACTCCCACCTTAAAAGACCACCAGAGACGTGAGTCAAAGCCAAGCAGCAGGGGTCGTTTATTGCAGGTTCGAACCTGGACCTCTGCGCTGCTCGTTGCAGATAACGCTGAGAGGTCTAGAGCTGGGTTGGTACAGGGTTTTTATAGACTGATACAAACAAGTTTCGGGTAAGTGGGGCTGGCCAAGTATGTCTGCTCAGCCCCACAATTGGCTGACAGTTTGCTCTGGCACACCTGGCGCCAGCGGATTGGTTCAGGGGGCCCGCGCGCGCGAAACAAGCAAATGTTCCTACAGAAGCAAAACTAGCTGGTTAACAGGATAAAAATGCACTTCTAGCCAGGGGGGGTTCTTTTGGTCTTTCATTCCCCCCTTCTCTCAGGTGCCTGAGGAGCCAATCTTGGGTCCTTGGTTGTCATCAGTGAGGTCGTCATTGTTGCCTAAGTCTAGGGGCTGATACTGCTGTCTTAGGAGCATGATTTGTACTGTCTGAAGGCGTTGATTGATAAAGGCCACCAGACGATTTAAAATACATGGGCCAAAGGTCAGTAACAGGATCAGAATACAAAGGGGTCCTAGGAAGGAGGATATTAAGGTGGTCAGCCAAGGGGATGAATTAAACCGTGACCGGAACCAACCTTGCCCAGCTTCACGGTCCCTTTTCCGTTTTGCCAATCCTTCCCGTACCTTAGCCACCGAGTCTTTAACTACTCCTGAGTGATCTATATAAAAGCAACATTCTTCCTTAAGGGCAGCATATAAGCCACCTTGTTGGAGGAATAGGAGGTCCAATCCCCGTCTATTTTGGAGGACAACTTCTGCTAATGAGCTGACAGACTCCTGAAGTTTAGAAATGGATAATTCTAATTCCTGTATATCTATACCAATGGCTTCTCGTAAGTACTGATAGTGATGTTGTTGTGAGATTAGGGCTGATGCCCCGGTAGCCACCCCGGCGGTACCTAACCCTAGGCCTAGCATAAGTGCCAGGGTTAGGCTCACGGGTTCTCTTTTGGTTCTATGTAACCCTTCTTCCCAATATGACATTAAATCTTCATAAGGATGATAGATTAAGCGAGGAATCAGGTGGACCATCACACAGTAGTCTGCACTTCGGTTTAATGCTCCTGGGTGGATGCATGGAGTTATCCCACTGGCGCAGGCCCACCAGGCATCTTGGGGAGGTATTACATATTGCTCTGTGTTATTTATAGTAAGGTTCTGACTACATAAGTGCATGTGTTCAGGCGGGATCTTTCCTACGCATGTCCCCCGGCCTCGTACGGCTGCTAAGGTGAGGCGGGGGCTTTGACTTGTCCACCGGCACATAGAGGGTGCAGATGATAGATTATAACCTCCTGGAGTGGCCAGTCCCTTGTAAAAAGGGGGCGCTATGTCATAACATAGCCAACAGGACTCAGTGGCATTGAGATTAGTATAATACAGGACTTGAAAGGCATATTGGATCAATTTAAGTAGGTGGTCTTTGGGGTTTCTTGATCTAGGTTTTTCAGTACTTATTATGGGCTGTTTGGTGGGGCTTGTGGGGAGTGGGAAGATTATGGTCCGATTGAGGTCCGTTTGTGTTGCCCCGTAAGTGGCAGGGCTCTGGGTGACAACTGTTGGGCTGGGCCTGGGTGGAGGTGGTGGGGCAAGTACGGGGTTGGGCCCTATGGTAGCTTGGTAACACTCGATTGAGAGTCTTACAGTGAATATTGCCCCTGGGTCTTGGTAATTAAGCCTCGAATTGTCATAGAGCCTTAGACCCCATGTAAGACCTACTGACCATCTGTTATCTGCTCGGCCAGCCTCTGTGAATTTTAGAGTTACCTGAATGCCCCCTCTGTGTCGATCCCAGCCTATGGTTTTGTTCCTCTTAAGGGTAATTAGGTCATCTTTGTAAGGGGGGGTCCACCAGATCTCACCAGTGGAGACACAACTCCAGCTGGCACAATAATAGTAGGCCAGTCCCCCACATTGGTATGCCTTGTGCCCCTTGTGGTATCCTGGGCAGACATAGAAGAATTGTTTGTGTAGTTGTAGTCATGAGTGCCATAGGCTTGTAGGGTTGGGAAATAATTTGGTTAGGTCAAAAGTAAGGTCGGGGTACCAGGTCTCCTGTGGGGCGACTTTTGAGAGGGAATATACAACCTCTGCTGTAGAAAGACTTGTTATTTGCCATGTGAGCTTATAGGGCTGATGGGGATTATCACTGCCATGAGGGGGGTCTATGTTAGCCATAAGGATGTGGGGCAATGATAGGCAAAGTAAGACTACAGATAGGCTCTTCATGGTGATTGCTGAGTGGAAGATTTGCGGCGTAGGGTTAGTTTAAGAGGATTGTCCTTACTGTGGTCCATGGTCCAACTGACGTCCTGGTTGGGTTTTCTGATGAGATCTGACAGTGGGTTGACTGGCTTCGCGTGGGTGTGGTGTATCCAGGTTGCTATGCTGTCTACCTTGATGGCTGTAGGGGTAGTCAGGATAACCTGGAAAGGTACCTTCCAACGAGGCTCGAGGGTCTCGGCTCAGTGTCGCTTGACAAGAACCCAATCTCCAGGGTGGAACTGATGGGGTACAGACGGAGGTCCTGTTGCATATAAGTCCCTTAGTCTTGGCCAAATACGTTTATGGACTCATTTTAAAGCTTGGAGGGAGAATAAAAAGGAGTTATCATGATCTGACTGGATAAGGTCAGTTCTGAGTTTAGGTATGATGGGAGGAGGCCTACCATACATGATCTCATAAGGTGTGAACCCCAGCTTATATGGGGTGTTGCGTACTCGATACAGAGCGTAGGGGAGCAGAGCCACCCAGTTAGCGCCAGTCTCCATGGTCAATTTAGCAAGGGTCTCTTTTAAGGTTCTGTTCATTCTTTCTACCTGTCCTGAACTCTGGGGTCTATATGCACAATGTAATTTCCAATTAACCCCAAGTATGAAAGCCAGACCCTGACTTACCTTAGAGACGAAGGCTGGCCCATTGTCTGATCCCATCATAACAGAAAAGCCATACCTGGGCAGAATATCTTCGAGTAGTTTCTTTGCCACTACCTGTGCAGTCTCATGCTTGGTTGGAAAAGCCTCAGTCCATCCTGAAAAGGTATCTATAAACACCAGTAAGTACTTATAGCCATATTTCCCAGGTTTTACCTCTGTAAAGTCTATTTCCCAATAGGCTCCCGGCAGGGTTCCCCTCTCTCGGGATCCGGTTGTAGAGGAGTGTGGGCAGGCGTTTTGAAGTTGGCAAGCTGCACATCCGGTGGAAATTCTTTCTGATTTTTCAACGATGTTTCTGATAGTTAGTTTGGATTGTCGCATAACGTCCAGTAGCCGTCTGGAACCTAAATGAGTTGTTTGGTGAATTCGCTCTAGAACTTCTTGTCCCATGGCTTCGGGGAGGATGATGTTATTTTTCTCATTCTCATCACGCCACTAGCCATCGTTAACCTGGGCCATAGAGAGTTTACTCATCCATGCGATGTCTTTTTCAGAGTATTCCGGATGGGGTGGCAGTTCTCGGGGTCCCGGGTTGGGTAGTTGTATTGGTAGCATCGGGACTTTGCTGCAGGCTACTTGGCAAGCAGTCTG
Source organism: Mustela putorius furo (assembly GCF_011764305.1). Lineage (NCBI taxonomy): Eukaryota > Metazoa > Chordata > Mammalia > Carnivora > Mustelidae > Mustela > Mustela putorius. The sequence goes on along the minus strand of NW_025422117.1, from coordinate 635,572 downwards.
ATCAGCAAAATTGTTTCCCCTAGAGACTGGATCGCTTGGTTTTTGGTGTCCAGAACAGTGGACTATGGCCAATTTCTTAGGGGCCCAGATGGCTGCTACTAAGGCCAGAACTTCGTCCTTGTCTTTGATGTCCTTTCCCTCGGCGGTGAGTGATCCCCTCTCCCTATAGATTGCCCCATGGACGTGGGCCGTAGGGAAGGCCTATCGGCTGTCTGTATATACAGTCATCCGGAGGCCTTGCCCTAATTTGAGGGCTTGTGTCAGGGCGATTAGCTCAGCTTTTTGCACTGAGGTGCCCGGAGGCAATGCACCAGCCCAGATAATTTCTGTCTCTGATGTGACTGCGGCCCCCGCATACCTTTGTCCTTCGCGGATGAAACTGCTGACGTCAGCGAACCAAACGACTTCAGCGTCTGTTAGGGGATAGTCCTGCAGGTCTTCCTGTAGCCCATGGACCTGGGCTAAGATGTCAATACAGTCATGGAGGGGAGCATCCAGGTCTGGGTCAGGCAGTAGTGATGCGGGGTTGAGGGCCTGAGGGGAAGTATAGACTATTCTCGTAGGATTGAGCAATAGTCCCTGGTAGTGGACCATGCGAGCGTTGCTCATCCATCGGTCAGGGTGCTGTTTGAGGATGCTTTCAATGGCGTGTGGAGTGGTCACTCGTAATTCTTGACCCCGTGACAGTTTATCAGCGTCCTTTACCATCAAGGCGGTGGCTGCTATCATTCGGAGGCAGGGGCCATCCTGCTGCTTCCGGGTCTAGTTTCTTTGACAGGTATGCTATGGGTCTAGGCCAGGGACCTAGATGTTGGGTCAACACCGCCTTAGCCATCCCATTATGTTCATCCAAGTATAGGTGGAATGGTTTGGATACATCCGGCAGTCTTAGTGCCGGGGCTGAGAGGAGGGCCTTTTTCACCTGTTGGAAAGGCCGTTCTGCCTCTTCCGTCCATTCAAAAGTCTGCTGAGTTTTAGAGGCTACGTACAGGGGTTTGGCCATCTCAGCGAAGCCCGGTATCCATAATCGACAGTACCCTGCCGTCCCCAAGAATTCTCTTACCTGCCGTGGTATAGCAGGTCGGGGAATGCGGAGTACAGTGCTCTTGCGGGCATCGGTGAGCCCCTTTCAATAAGGTGTCCCCCTTTCAATAAGTATCCCAGGTACATTACCTCAGACTTGCAAATTTGGGCCTTTTTCGCTGAGGCCCGGTACCCCAGGTCGCCGAGAGCCTGGAGGAGGTTTTCAGTTCCTTGGAGGCAGGCCTGTTGGGAATCTGCAGCTATTAAGAGATGATCCACATATTGCAAGAGTGTTATATCAGGGTTTTGCTTTCTATATTCACTTAAATCCTCATGGAGGGCCTCATCAAACAGGGTGGGCGAGTTTTTGAACCCTTGTGGGAGGCGAGTCCATGTCAACTGTCCACTTATACCTCTCTCAGGGTCTGTCCATTCAAAGGCGAAAAGATCCTGGCTCTTGGGGGCCAAGGGCAAGCTAAAAAAAAAAGCATCCTTTAAGTCAAGAACTGTGTACCATATTCTGGTGGGCCCCAGGGCACTGAGGAGAGTATAGGGGTTAGGGACAGTAGGGTGTATGTCCATAACCTGTTTATTAACTTCCCTTAGGTCTTGTACAGGTCGGTAGTCCCCGCTATTGGGTTTACGCACCGGTAACAAAGGTGTGTTCCAGGGCGAGTGACAGGGGCGTAGCACCCCTGAGTCCAGGAGATGTCTAATATGTGGGGTGATGCGCGATTTGGCTTCCATGGGCATGGGGTACTGTTTGACTCGGACGGGGTCAGCCCCAGGCTTTAGCGCTATGAAGAGGGCCGGCCGATGCCTAGCCAGCCCCATGCCTCCTGTTTCTGCCCAGGCTTTAGGGAATCGGTGAAGCCAGGACTTGATGTTGAGTTCCTGGGAAGGGGGGGTGGTTTGGTGGAGTAGATGTTCGTCCTCCAAACGCATTGTGAGTATTGATAATAGCAAGGTCTGAGAGCTAGTTACCGTGGGGCCGTCGGGTTGAAAATAAATGTGCGCTCCCATCTTGGTGAGTAAGTCTCTTCCCAACAGAGGGCAAGGGCTATCAGTGATGATGAGGAATGAATGAGTTACTCCTCCTGTACCTAAGTTAACAGTCCGTTGAGTTGTCCAAGGGTACATTTTAGTCCCAGTGGCTCCCTGGACCCAGGAAAATTTGTCTGAAACTTCTCCATGGGGTCTGGTCAACACTGAATGTTGGGCTCCGGTGTCAACCAGAAATTGTACAGGATTTCCCTCCACTTGTAGGGTTACCCTGGGCTCGGGGAGGGGATCCGAACCCAGTCCCCTCTATTCTGAATCTCGGGTAACCAGAGTGGGGTTGGGTTTCGTTCCCCATGGTTGAGGTCTACGCTTATTCTTTCTGGGGCAATTACGTGCCCATTGTCCCTTTTCTCTACAATATGCACATTGATCTGGGTCCAGATTGCGTAGGAACCCTTGGGCTTTTTGAGGTTCCCCTCGAGGGGTTGATTCTTCCTGGACAAAGGCAGCTAGGACTTTGGACATTTCTTTTGTTACTTTGAGTTGCTTATCCTCTGGGGTATCTCGGGCATTATAAACCCGTTGTGCAATGCGGAGTAGGTCTTGAATCTGTTTGCCCTCTAGGTCCTCTAGTTTCTGTACTTTCTTTTTAATGTCTGGTGCTGCCTGATTTACAAAAGACATGACTACTGCTGCCTGATTCTCAGGGGCTTCAGGATCCATAGGGGTAAACTGCCTAAAGGCTTCCATTAATATCTCTAGAAATGCTGCTGACTCTCTGTCTTACCTTGCAAAACTGCATATACCTTGGCCAGATTGGTGGGCTTGCCGGCAGCAGCCCTGAGACCCGCCATTAGAGTCTGGCGATAAATGAGTAGCCATCCCCTACCTTCTGCCGTGTTGTAGTCCCAGTTGGGCCTGGTTAAAGGGAAACTCGCATTGATGAGGTCTGGATTCACGGTTGGTCTGCCATCGTCTCCGGGAACCAGCTTCCTTGCTTCCACCTGGATCCTCTCCCTTTCTTCGGTAGTGAATAGGATACGCAAGAGCTGTTGACAATCATCCCAGGTGGGCTGGTGGGTGAACATGACGCTATCTAGAAGGGCTATGAGATCTTTTGGATTATCTGAAAAGCGCGTGTTTTGGGCTTTCCAGTTGTAGAGATCACTAGTTGAGAAGGGCCAATATCGGAGTCGGGGATTACCAGTATCATGGGGGGGGGGCCAATCTCTCTAAGGGGCAAAGCCACAGTTGAATCTGCCGGGCGAAATGGATTTTCTGAGTGCGCTCCCTAGTGTGCCCGGCAGGGCCGTCAGTCCCTCCATGAGCGGCAGGGACCGCAGCAATAGCTTCTGGACCTTCTGCTTCAGGGCCCGTCCTGGCGACTTCAACCGGGGCGGGCACAGGGGGAGGAAGCTCAGCCGTAGTGGCGGCTAGGGGAGGGGTTGGATAAGGGGGCGGATCTAGGCTAAGTAAGTCTTGACTATCAGGGAGGATGGGCGGAGGGGGTGCAGAGGGGACACGAGGTCCTCGTGCTTCTGTCCGCCTGGCTGCGAGAACCTTGCAGCTTTCTGGGAACAGAAAGGGGGCCAACCAAGGGGGGGCGGTTTCCACAAGATCCTGCCAGACTGTAATGTAAGGGACTTGGTCTGGATGTCCCTCTTTACCTGGGAGATATACCTGAGCCTTAACCTTAAGAATTATGGGAAGGCAAAAAGTGCCTTGGGTGGGCCATCCTACTCCAAAAGTTGGCCATTCGGAGTGGCAGAAAGGGATAAGTCTTGATCTCTGGATATCCAGGCTCAGGTTATTGCCTCTCGCCCGAACATCCTTAAAGTTAGCTAGGAGGAGGGAGAGCGGGGTACTGAGTTTGCCCCATTAGACTAGGTTGTTCCCAGATCAAGATAATAGTTGAGAAGAAAAGGAAGGCGCCTAGAATAGGCAGAAAGCGACAGAGACACCGGTGTAAGGGGTGCGAGACGAACGAGCAGGTGAGGAATTCGAAAGGGCGAATTGAGGGTGGGTGTTCCAGTTCAACCAGTCCGAAGGGGTGGATGAAAGCTTTTGGTGGCCTGGGGGTAGGAGCTAGGCAAGTTTCATCCTCGGAAGGCGAAAGGAGGAATTCTTTTCCTCTGTCCGCCAGGGTGAACCTGAAAGTGACATGGGTTAGGAGAGTGTGGGCAGGATAATTAGGGAAAGAATTTCCTCCAACCTGGAGGGGCAACTGTTAAGGTACAAGGGACCAGGGGTGTTCAGAACGTTAGGATTCTCATAATTTGTTTACTCTCATATTATTGGCTCATTGAATCTGGTTTTAGCTCTTAATACCTATCTCTTATATTCCCTCCCAATATGTACGATGTCGCAGACAAGGGGAGGGGGACCTTTCAGGTGCTGTCCTGCTCCCGTCCCTCGCGGGAACTTAGGAGCGTCTTAGCTAAGGTCTATCTGTATAAACCCCGGACCAGGCTACTCCATGCAGTAGATGACTGTTACGCCGTATGATGCTCCGTGAGACTCAGGGTGCAGCCCAGTCAGACTCCGTAGCCAAAGGCGGTGGAGCCACACAAACACATTCATACAGTCAGGCATTCCTCAGATTCAAACGGGTTAGACACCCTCCCCTTAAACAGAATGGAACCTTCATAACCAGTACAAGGAACATATAACCACATTTAAAGACATAACATGAAGACATACATGAAGACATACATTGTTGACTTCCGAGGTGGGACTCGAACCCATGATCTCTGAGAGGCCCTGCCGGCCCCCGAGGTGGGACTCAAACCCACGATCTCTGAGGGGCCGTTCCCGCCGCGCACGAGGGACGTCTCCGTCGGCCAGCTGGCAACCCTATAGCGCGTCAGCCAGGGCGTATTTGCCAGTCACCGCCCTGGGACTCTAACCCAGGTCCTGGGATTCTAACCCAGGAATAATCACAGAAAGGACAAAACACACAGTCAGGACATAAGAACAAAGCATACGAAAAACATAGAGACAAAAGACAAAGCCGGCTTTCTTACCGATCGGTGGCAGCGACCCGTTGACTAGTTGTCTGGTGAGCTTGAAGGGGAGATCTCGGTGGGACCTCCAAATGAAATGCCACCAGAGTATTACTCCCACCTTAAAAGACCACCAGAGACGTGAGTCAAAGCCAAGCAGCAGGGGTCGTTTATTGCAGGTTCGAACCTGGACCTCTGCGCTGCTCGTTGCTGATAACGCCCAGAGGTCTAGAGCTGGGTTGGTACAGGGTTTTTATAGACTGATACAAACAAGTTTCGGGTAAGTGGGGCTGGCCAAGTATGTCTGTTCAAACTGTCAACCAATCAGCTCAGCCCCACAATTGGCTGACAGTTTGCTCAGGCACACCTGGCGCCAGCGGATTGGTTCAGGGGGCCCGCGCGAAACAAGCAAAGCAGTCTTACAGAAGCAGAAGCGGCCAGTTAGCCCGCGCGTGAAACTAGCTGGTTAACAGGATAAAAATGTACTTCTAGCCAGGGGGGTTCTTTTGGTCTTTCACTTTCGGTGCCCTTGGCAATTATCCTCAGTTTCTTAGAGATAAACCTATTCCATAAAGAGGTTGTGAGAATGACTTAAATGATGTGTGTCAAGCGTCTGGCACACCCAGAACTACAAATGGGCAGCCTCGTCCCCACTTCCTAGCCCCCCAACGTGTTTCATTTCCGCCTGTGAAGCTGCTGGCCTGAAGCCACCACGAACGTGCTTGTGGCTCCGTCCAACCTTACTGCCCCTCTCAGCCTCTTCTCTGCGTCAGGACCATTTGGCTCTTCTCTGCGTCAGGACCATTGATGAAGCAATCTCCATGAAACATGTCATCTTTGTCTTTCCAACCCTGACACTGCAATGCCACACAATTAAGCCAAGTGCTTAATTACACTTAATTACACTCCATATTGTATGCCTCCTGCATCCACACTCAAGCGACCTTCCCCAGCTACAAGGAAAATCAAGTTGAGGACAAATAATTATGCAAATACATTTTCAACATCAACTAAGTGTCAGGGAAAGGAGACACAAGACCAAAGAGGACATGGTTCCTGCCGTGTAATAAGAAATGCTGACGGGGCGGGGCGCCTGGGTGGCTTAGTGGGTTAAAGCCTCTGCCTTTGGCTCAGGTCATTGATCCCAGGCTCCTGGGATCTAGCGCCACATCAGGCTCTCTGCTCAGCAGGGAGCCTGCTTCCTCCTCTCTCTCTGCCTGCCTCTCTGCCTACTTGTGATCTGTCAAATAAATAATAAATCTTTAAAAAAAAAAAAGAAAGAAAGAAAGAAATGCTGATGGGTACCCGATTGTATGACAGCACAGTGATTCAAATGTACCCAAGTGCAGAAGCAGGGAGCCCAGAGAGGGGTCGGGAACAGACCCCTGGATCCGTCTGGTGTCATGGACAATTTCTTTTGAGAGGTGATTCTGAGCCATATTCAGAATGAGTAGGATTGAACAAAATCATGAAGCAGGTGCAGAGCTTAGGGGAGTCTGGTGGAGTTCCAGGCTAAGGCACAGGCCGTGCAAATGCACTGGGGCGCAGCACAGGGCGGCAAAGCTGACTGTCCAAAGAGCAGGACTGAAGGGTGGCTGTGCGGGAGCTGAAAGTGTTGTGGTACGGAGTCGACCACCCCTCAATTAGACAGAGAACACTCTCGATAATGCGAGTCACGCAACAAGGTTTATTTCCAACTAGCTGGGGTCCGAGTATCTGCCCGGCGCAGCAGGTTTCAACAAGGACCCTGAGCACTCAAAGCCAAGGGTTTATATAGCATTTTCAAGGCACTTTTTCATAGCGACATACATATCTTGCACCCCACTTTGACAGTTTAACTTTGTTTAACTTTTTGCCACCCCGGCGTCACCCTGGCGGTTAAGTGAGATTCAGGTTTAGAAGAAATTTAACTTTATTTACATTTCCTTCTGCCTCAGTCTCCTTCAGTTTTATGGTGGGGAGGGCGACCTTAGGCCTTGAGGAACTGAGCCATTCGTCTCTGGAAATTGGGCCATTGAAAAAGAGAGCCTTTTTGTTGTAAATCACCAGGACATTTGCAAACCAAGGGAGACTCCGGTCTAGCAGGATTGTGATCTCTGCAAGTGAACTATTTGTTTTTCTTTAACATCTGGTCCCTGTGGCACCATCGCCTACCTGCCCTGGTGGTTTATGATTAAGTTGTTTTTTAGGTTTTAGCTAGTTTCTCTTATCTCAAGTCACATAGCCGTGCGGGCTGGTTAGGGATGCTCAGTAAAATTGGCTTCCCGGCCTTCAGGATGGCCATTCTTACGCTAACCCACTCTTACAAGAGAAATCCTGAGACCGGAAGAGTGAAAGAGCCTGTTTGCCGAGGTTCTGCGGACTGATATGAGGAACTTAAACTTTATTGTGAAAAATTCTAGAAAACTTTTGAAGGAATGCGGAAATGACATGATCGGATTTGGGCTTTCTAAATACGACCCCACTGTGGAGCAGAGGTTGGAGAGCAGGCAGGCTAAAGGCCCAGACCCCAGATAGGTAGGAAGTTTCTGTGGGACTCCAGAGAAAAAGGGGTAAGAACCGGATGTAAGGCAGCGGCTGTGGAAATGGGGAACAGGTGCTAATGACAGTAAGTCGACAGATGCGATGTCGACAGTGAGGGAAAGAGAAAGAACCAAGATGATACCTGTAAAGTTCTTTCCGGCGAGACAAACACAACACCAGGCAAAGTGGGTGCAAGGCAAGATTTATTAAAAACACTCTCCGGCGAAGTTTCAGGGCTCAGGAGAAGGGGAGCCAGGAAAGATGTGCCGGGAGGAGGTGGGCACCCTCGGGTGAGGTTCCTCGACTCTGGAAGGCAGAGTGGCGGGAGTCGGGCCCAAGGCAGGGAGGAGGGGGCTTTTAAGGGGTCTCGAGGGGAACTCAGGGGTCTTTTGAAAGTTTCCCTTATTCGGATATCACGCCTGCTCGTAGGGATCCCATTGGTCCACTGGAGCCCAGGGCAGGGGTCTCAGATTCCTGCTTGTCAGGGTCCCATTGGTCCATGGGAGCCCAGGGCGGGAGGGTTTTCAGATTCCTGCTTGGATCTTTGTTCTCCTGTCCGAGCTCAGGTCTTGTGGCAGGAACTTTCGCCATCTTAAGTAGCCCTTTCCGCCAGCCCAACAATACCAAAGTTTTTATTTGGGCTAATTACTTAGAGGATGATAAACAAGTTTGGAGTGCAGGAGAAGAGGCAAGGGTTGGGGGAGAGACCACGAAGTCCATACTGGATGGGCTAGGTCTGTCCGATGGTGGCAAGTATATGAAGGTCTGCCACACCTTGTGACCAGTCAAATCTGGACATGTACACCCTACAGGAATCAGGCTGAGGGGACGCAGCTGACAGCCTTGCTGTCAGGAGTAAGGCAGTAGGAGTAAGGCAGACTATTACCAGATGTTTAAAGAAAATTGAGTGTAATGAGATCATGTCTACCTCAAGACAGAGGGGACCAGCAGGAGTATCTGTAGGCGAGGCCAGAATTCTTTAGGAATTGTTCAGAATCTACTCCAAAGACATATGAACCAAGGGGTCAAGCCACAGAGCAAAACCATAGTAATTTTAGTTTCATAAAAACATTAGGAGTAAGGCAGACTATTACCAGATGTTTAAAGAAATCTTAATTCAACCCCTCTTATAATACACAGCTCTGAGCGACTCTACCCTCACCTGAAGATATAAAGTTCCATGCTTTGTGCAGCCATGGTGCTCTCCTGCTGCTTCCTAGGTCCTGCACGTATCTTTCTGGAAAGTCGTTGTGGGTTTTCAGGTTGGGGGAGAGGGCGTCTGAGCAGTAGCATCTGTCATTTCTGGGGTGTAAAAGCTCCCAGTTGGGCACGTTGCAAACCCCCCCATAAACATGTTGTGAATGGCCTCTCAAAACCCCTAAAATTTTAGCAACGGGAAAGCCTTTGCAGTGGGCTTCAGCTCACAGCTGCCGAAATGGATGGTCTGGCTTACAAGTGACGGCATCTCTCAACAGATGAGGTTGGGAAATTCCTACCCCTTCTGGGGTCGTCCTGCCTCTGAGCAGGTGTGTGAATTCCTTCCTCACTTTGCCGTTTGGCAGATCTTCGTATTTTGCTCCAAGAGTCTAATTCTTGGTGCTATCCTCGATTAGAGAATGTTTGTTCCCTGTCTTCCCAGGTTGGTGGTAAACCTCTTAAGGGTAAGGATCTTATCTCTAAGGGGTGCCTGGGGGGCTCGGTGGGTTTAAGCCTCTGCTTTCAGCTCAGGTCACGGTCTCAGGGTCCTGGGATCGAGCCCCGCGTCGGGCTCTCTGTTTGGCGGGGAGCCTGCTTCCCCCACCCCCCGCCCCGCCTCTGCCTGCCTCTCTGACTACTTGTGATCTGTCTGTCAAATAAGTAAATAAAAATCTTAAAAAAAAAAAAAAAAAAAAAGGATCTTATCTCTACACACAACTGATTCTGGAACATTTGATTGACTTTTTATTTGTTAAGCCCTTTCCTGCTTTGCCCTGTCCTAATCTTTACTACGCCCTGCATTTAGAATATTATTTTTGTGGCTTAATAATAATAACAATATGTGTGAGAACGTATACATATTATCTGTGATAGGTTATGAAAATTCAACTATGTTTATAGTAACGTAAAAAGTCTTTACCCAGTCAAGAACTCTTTCAATATTGATAAACTCATAAATTATGCGGCTAGGAAATTTATGTGATAAGATACGCAAGTGTGTTGGAAATGAGCCTCTGTGACCGACTTCCCTGCTCTCAGAGGCAAGTTATTCAAACCTCAGGCCTTTAAGTATAAAACAAGGGTAGTAAGAAAGCTTTCAGGACATTGGAAAGGCCGCATCAGCCAAAAAACTTAAAGCAGTCAAACTCTAAAATAAAAATACCCTATGAGTGTGACGTATTTGTCAAGCCTAAGAATTTTTTAGAAAATAAAGCATTTTGCACTGCACGGTTCACTTTTTAAAGCTCTAAGATTCTTGGAACATCTACAAAATTTAGCATTTGACAACCAGTTTTGCAAGAACCTTGTCCAATCTTTTCATACATCCGAAAGTCAGTCAGCTGTAAAAACCAAAAACAGCATTAAGTAAAATAAGATACTACAAATACAGATTAGTATCATTTGTCCAAGCTACTGGGGGATTTTCTTGAGGTAAAAACAGCAAAACCTACAACAGAGGGGCAGAGAACAAAAAGGAAAGAAAAAAAGACGCCTGAAACAAGATTTAGGTCTTCCAAACCTACGTCTGTTTATTAACAGAAACAAGTGTTGAGAAACTTGCGTCATCTGAAGGGAACTGGCTTCCCAGAGAAGCATTCCTTTGTGTAGGAGTTTTCTGCAGGAGGCCTGGGTGAGAAGAAGAGCTGAGGATTCCTCTCCGTGGTGTTCAGACCCAGGCCAGGGGTATAAAGAGGAAAAGCCATTTAATGTCAAGATTCTCTCCTTCTCTCCCTCTCTCTTCTTGCTCTCTTGTAAATGGGAGCAATGTGTTGGGTCAACCCATCACAAGGTCTGGAGGAAGAGAGATGGGTAAACCAAGGCCTGGTGAGTGTTTTCCCTTCCTTTGAGGTAGGCGATTTCATCCAAAAACGATCACTTCATTTCTGCCACTCAGATTGCTGTCCTGGAAATATCCCCCCGGGGCCCAGGGCAGCAACAACCCTGTGCCGTCCACTCCCGGACACCTGGTGCCATCTTCTCTCTGCCACCTGTGATTTCAGGTGAGCTGGGACGTGGTGTCCCTACACCTGGGTTTCATGTCCTTACAGGCTTACTTGGAAGAATGTGCTGAACCACAACGCAAAAACTTTAGCTCCCTGCACATCCAGGTTTTTACCAATGCCTCCTTCTCACTCAAGAAATCTTTTATTAACTTGAATTTGGAATTTTTCTGTCATTTGGAATTTCTGTCAATTTGGAATTTTTCTTCAGTAGAAAGACCCTTATAATCCAAAGTCAAGAGCTTCTACGTTGTTCATTACTCAATAAGCATTTGCCTACCCGCTATTTGCCAGGCACTGTGCTGGGCAGTGGGCACACAGCGGGGGGTGGGGGGAAGGAGAAATTTACATTTTACATAACAAAAAGCAGGATCTGCTTATTTTCTAAGTAACACAAAGGCTAGAAATCCTTTCACTGAAGGAGTTCGAGCTATAAACTCATTCCCGTTCGTACCATACCCCGTCCAGCTCTCTCTTCCTCTGTGCCCTCCTTAGCCAATACCTTGTCTCTTTCTTGGCCTTCTGAATTTTAAAAACAGTGCATATGAGGGGTTTTTTTTCCCCCCGAAGTAAGGAAATTAAAACAAAATTTTAAATATAGAAAACCTAAGAAAAGAAAAGGGCTTTGAAAAAGAGAACTCTTGTGTGTGAATGAAGCGCTTACTACTAACTCATAAATACTTTTTAAATTTTTAAAAATTTATTTAAGTAATTTCTGCACCCAGTATGGGACTCAAACTCACAACCCTGAGGTCAAGAGTCACATGTTCTTCTGACTGAACCAGTCAGGCACCACAGCTCATAAATACTTTTTAAAAACTTACTGCACTGTGAGGAATCAGGCTGAGGTTGAGATAGACCATCCCTCATAGACCTGACATTCCGGTCTCTGTCCATACAGTTTAGAGACAAACAAAACAACAAATGTACAAACAAATACACACTATTACCGCTTTTCTCGGGTGCCAGACAGCGAACAAGCAGGCATGTGCGACACACAACAACACCCTAGAACCTGGACCAAGCTCAGGTGTGCTGACAGGAGCTGACTGTTGATCTCAGGACTTCAGCCAGCTCCAGCACTCATGCTGGCAGCTGAAAGGAAAGAGAGGAATGTCGTCCTCTTCACACCACAGAAATGAGCAAACACTAGCAGTCAGGGATTCCCTCACTTCCCTCAAGAGCCAGTGATTGACCAACATCTCGCCATTGATCATGGGGTAGAGGAACTGGGTGATAACATTTAATCGGAAACCTGAAGTTTGAGAAGGGTCCAGTTAAACCCTCCAGACCAAGGTTCAAGAAGTACAAAGGCAGTAAACAGGGGAGCCGAAGAGTCTTCTATCACTTGTCAGTGAGTGAAGAGGGCTAGAGACAAGAGAGTGATGAGGGGCCCAGCCCACGAGGTGCCACGAATCACGTGATCCCGGCAAGGAGGCCATTCCGGTGTCTGAGGTGTGAAGTGTGTCACATGGACTCATGCAGGGGAGGCACCGAGACGAGGGGAGCAGGCAGCAGGGGACAGACTGTAGAGGAAGAGTGACAACTTGTACCCATTACAGCACTTTTCAAGAAAGGAAAGGGCCACACACCAGAGCAGAATGGCCACTTTTTGTGGCAGGAACGTGAGTCTCTCCATTGCCTGAAATGAGGCTCTGAGTCAGCATCCCTGAGGAAGAGGAGCCTGGAGAACTGCAGAAGCCTTGGGCTCCCCTCAGAGCTTGTCTTCTCTATTGTGTCAACCAGACCCGTCCTTTGGATTGGAAGCACCCGAGAAGAGGGGGTCCCCGTGTGACTCCTCTGAAGCCAGCTTGTGGGGCACCCACGTGCAGGGGACAGGACCACCCACTGAAGCCCTGGGCCTCGGCCACTTCAGAACAGAAGTTCTTTCTAGTCCTTCACTGAACTCGTGCCCATTTGGCTCCCAGTTAAAAGTCTACGTTCCTTCCAATTTTCTGAGAGAAACTCAGTTCTTTTCTTTCTTTTCTTTGAAATGTAGGCACTGACAAGGTGCCCTCAAATCCCCACAGTGAGGAGACTTACTTGCAAAACGGATGTTGAGCTTTTTGCTCCAATAACCGAAGTGATTTCTTTGGCAATTTAATTCTCGTGGTCCTTAGTGGCCATAATGCAGAAGACCATGGGTCCTATATTGGTATTTGACCCATTTTTAAATATTCAGCTCAACAGAAGAAAAACAGGTCAAGGAGAGCCTGGAGTTTGATGTTTTTTTGTTGTTTGTTTGTTTTGGGTGAGGAGGGTTTGGCAGGGTGTTTAGGGGAAGATTCTGTAGTGGTGTTTTTATAAGGCTCTTCTTTTCAGGAATACTATGGAGTTTTCTGAGAGTCAGATCAGTGCATTCTTACAAACTATGGGAATAAGTTTGTAAGGTGACAGATGGTAACTACCTTTGACATGGTAAACACATTGTAGTGTGTAGAGTTATCAAATCACTATGTTGTACACCTGAAATTAATATAATATTGTACGCCAACTACACTTCCCATTAAAAATGAAGAAAACAGAACTATTGGATGGAAAGGAACATGGCAGGCATCCCAAGCTGGCCTATTTTTAAAAGTTTTTTAAAAAATGAAGATGTTTTATAATTTCAAAATAATATGTGTCGAACTATCCAAATAAAGAATTGTTGTAAACGTATACAACTAAGCAGTAGGAAAGTTCGAGAACCTCACAGGGATAGGATATTTGTGTTTCAGGCACTGTGTGAGACATGATATTAATACAGTATCATGTGTTGCAATAATATAGTATACTATATACTATATATATACAATAATATAGTATATACAATAATATAATATAGTATTCATGTGTTTCAGGCAGGGTGTGGGACATGATATTAATATAGTATCGTCCCAGTCTACACCTTCAGACAGATTAAACAGTATTATATAATGCAGGAAACACTGTGCCGGTCCTCCCCTCTGAGAACTTTAAAGATCATTTAAGGCAGAAAGGATTCACAGAGAAGGAGCAGTAGATCTCAGGTTTGTGTTGCCCAGAGATCTGGATCCAAGCCAGAGAGGACCTTCCAGGAAATGCCTGTGTTTCAAGAGCACATTACTTAGTGAATGCTCTCAAGCTTTCCTTTAAAATCAAAAAACAAACAAACAAACAAACAAAAAAACTTCCTCTGAAATCCGAGAGGATAATGTTTTCACTAAAAATATTTACAAGGAAACGGGGAAACTTCAATGATTCCCGGGAGAAAACCAATTTCCGAAAACCCTGAAAGCCTCTATTATTAGGGAAAACAGATGCTCTACCGAGCTTCTGGTTCCTCTGCCTTCCCAAAGACTTGTTTGGGGTAGGGTGGGGGCAGCAAAACCTGCGCAGCAGGGAACAGAATGACTTTAGATCTCGGTGCATGCATAGGGGGATGATGAGGGAAGCAATCCTATTCTCTTACGGTCTTCACACTTACATCATGAATCCTGTACTACATAAATTAAGAAATTAATCAGGACTTACGGTGGGTGGGGAGGTTTCTTCCTGCCAGATACAGGACTAACCGCATCCACCAACCACTGGCAATATTTAGGCAGAGTTGCTTGTGCTAAAGCCATTCTCCCTCCCGATCTCCTCCCTCTCTCCTTTCCCAGCTTTTTTCTTGTCTTGCATGGACTTCTGCTGAGCACTTACTCCCATGCTAAGCCAGGGGTTGGAGATACAGATGTAAATGAGGTGACCCTTGCCCTCTGGGGGCTCTTCTCACAACAAACAAATAATAGGAAGGAGGTGGGATGAAAACCTACTGACCTTGGGGATCTGGCCGGGGGAGATGGGGGCAGAGGAAGATTTTACTCATAGAGTCCTGGATCTAGTCTAACACTCAGAAAAATCAATGAGCTAAGTCCCAAAGCTCTGTCTTAGATCATATTGCTAATTATTGACATGAGCACATTTACCAAACCTGCACTTACTGATTGCAGCCATTAAGGGGAGGGGGCGGGGCGGGGAGTGCTATACATTGAATGTCTGATTTTAGGAAGTACAACTTGCCAAAGACTGCTCTGAGACAAAGTATCCACTCAGCGGAGCCTACGTAACTCAGTTCTACTGATGTTCCCAGAGCTATAGATCTGTCGGCTGATGTTGGTTCCAAGAAAAATATTTGGGTATAGGCTATGCTCTTGTGTCCTATTTCTGACAATAATTAAATAACTTGATCAGGGGTCGAGGCCTCCGAGAGCGTATGACAGCCATCAGTAAAGCCACGTGACCCTGGGAAACCTGGTTAATTTCTCCAGGAGTCAGTTTCCTGGAGAAGGGCTGAGCTGGGGTTGGAGAGTATCAGGCATGTCAGGTGCTCCGGGCGGCTCTGGGCCCATCCTGCAAGCTCACTGGAGGGGAAGAGGCTGGGGGAGTTATTTTTCTCTTGCCAAACAAGCAATCTGAAGGTTGGTAGCCCAGGGCTGGTCCAGGGGCTCGAGAAGGCAGAAGCAAGGTCTCGGTGACTCTGGGCCTTTCTCTCATGTCTTGTCCCAAGAGGGTTGCTGCAGCCACTGATCTAGGCTGTTCGCTTTAGGCAGGAAC
Source organism: Mustela putorius furo (assembly GCF_011764305.1). Taxonomy (NCBI): domain Eukaryota; kingdom Metazoa; phylum Chordata; class Mammalia; order Carnivora; family Mustelidae; genus Mustela; species Mustela putorius. The sequence goes on along the minus strand of NW_025422117.1, from coordinate 620,265 downwards.
GTCAAAGTCTGGGTTCTGTTAGTTGTGTTTTGTTTTAAGATGTATTTATTTCAGACTAACATTCTGTTAGTCATGTTCCACTTTATCACACCAGATCTTCATAATCGCCCCGGAGGTAGAGAGGGGAGGTATTATCTCCATTTTGCAGATGTGAAAACTGAGGCTAGAGAGGCTAGATTTGTCCGGGGCTGTATGGTAGTGAGGGGCAGAAACAGGCTGCTAAGTCAGGCTACCATGCTTCTTGCTCTTGGTTCATCGCTCTCTCCAGAACACCAACCTGCCACGGGGGACAACAGTTTGTTGGAGGCACATGAATGTGTTTTAAGGTAGAAAATAAAGGGTTAAGAGAAAGCAGTATCATTAAATGTAAATTAAGATAATGTGCTGTAAAATATTCAGAGGATCTCAGGGTCTAGGTGAGATGGAAAGCTGGGGGAAACGTTAGAGAGTAAGAGGGGACATAAGTAAATAAGAGTGGTGTATGGAAATCCTCTGTGCAAATCAGATATGAAAAGCAGATGAAACTCTAACATGCAAAGAAAGAGTTGCTCTTGGGACGCCTGGGTGGTTCAGTTGGTTAAGCAGCTGCCTTCGGCTCAGGTCATGATCCCAGCGTCCTGGGATCCTGGGATCGAGTCCCATATCAGGCTCCTTGCTCAGCAGGGAGCCTGCTTCTCCCTCTGCCTCTGCCTCCCGTTCTGTCTGCCTGTGCTCGCTCTCTCCCTCTCTCTCTCTGATAAATAAATAAAATCTTTAAAAAAAAAAAAAAAGAAAGTTCCTCTTATAATTATGACTGTGTTTTCCTTCAAGATGTCGTTTGAGGAATATACCATATGAGTGTGTACATACATGAACAGACATGGCTCAGTTGAGTGTATCCTTGTGCCGTGAGAGACACAATAGTTAACAAATTCAGACATGATCCCAGATTAAGCATTCTAGATCAGTAAAAGCTTTCAGACCATGTAGATCAATTTATGTAAAAATTCTGTATTGGGTTTTTCCATATTGTATATTACATATATGCTACATTTGATATAATTTAAACTTTTAATGTTTAAATACCTATTTTCTATCAAAGGACCTGACAATAACAAAACTCATTTTTGTGTATTATTTTATTTTATTTCTTTTCAGTGTTCCAAAATTCATTATTTATGCACCACACCCAGTGCTCCATGCAATACATGCCCTCCTTAATACCCACCACGAGGCATTTAAAATGGAGTGGGAGAGTGGCGCCTGAGTGGCTCAGTGGGTTAAAGCCTCTGCCTTCGGCTCAGGTCATGATCCCAGGGTCCTGGGATCAAGCCCCACATTGGGCTCTCTGCTCGGCGGGGAGCCTGCTTCCTCTGTCTCTCTGCCTACTTGTGATCTCTGTCAAATAAAGAAATAAAATCTTTCTAAAAATAAATAAATAAATAAATAAAGGGGCGGGAGGAAGATGCCCATCATTGTTAGAAATCATCATAAAAATTAATCTTATTAGAAATTAAAGTTTAATTGAAGCATTTCTTCAAAGATAAAAACAACTAGCATGATAGAATTACGGATTTGTAGTCCAAGAGAGCTGCCTGGATCAAAGTCGTGGTTCTCTTCTTTGTTTCCTCATCTGTAAAGTGGGAACATATCAAATTTGATACGGTACTTAAAGTGCTTAACACAATGCCTGACGTGTAGAGAACATGTAGTATTAGTAAATTTTCTTATTTCAGTAACTGGATTTTAGCTTCTTTTATCTTTATTGTATTGGCAAAAAAAAATTTTTTTTTAATATTTTATTTGAGAGAGAGCGAGCATGCGTGCGCACAAACGCACAAACAGGTACAACAGGAGAAGCAGCTCCAGCCCAGTGCAGGGCTCCAACCCAGGACCCTGGGATCATGACCTGAGCCGAAGGCAGACACTTAACGGACTGAACCACCCAGGCACCCGGCAAAAAAAAATTCTAATATCGACATTAGAGTTTTTATTTCAAAGCTTTAACATTTTTATTAAGGTTAAAATTCCAAAGCGTGTACCTTCTTACTCAAACACACAACTACTGAAAGCATGCTAGGCAGAGAAATAATTTCACGGACCTAGCTTATAAAATTAAAGGGCAACATTATTTGTCTAAATTTCAAAATACAATTATTTTAATGTACAGAAAAGGCTTTAGAATTTAAACTTTGTCGTCCATCTTTTATTTTTTTTTTTTAAAGATTTTATTTATTTATTTGACAGAGGGGGATCACAAGTAGGCAGAGAGGCAGGCAGAGAGAGAGAGGAGGAAGCAGGCTCCCCACTGAGCAGAGAGCCCGATGCGGGACTCGATCCCAGGACCCTGAGATCATGACCTGAGCCGAAGGCAGCGGCTTAACCCACTGAGCCACCCAGGCGCCCTCGTCCATCTTTTAAAAGTAAGAAACCTAGACTCATTCCCATTATGAGACTGAACACCCTATCCCTACCTTGGCTGGCTGCGTCCCAATGCTTGGCTGTGCTTAAACCCAGTGGGCCACCATCTTGACCTCACAGTGGTAGGGTCCCTAAGAAACTTTTCAAACTGAGTGGATGCGAAGCTTCAACCAATTTCTATTACTTTATACAATGGAGGGAATTCTGTTCCAGGGACAGTCACATCTCCAGAGATTTCCTTTAATCTCCATAGTAAACACCAGAGCTTTAAGCTTCCCAAACTACAGAAGCTTTTAGCTCAAACATGAAAGACTTAATTCCTCAAGAACCAGCAGCTGCACAGTTCCTCTTCTTTTGGAAGACTCCTTCCTCTGCGAAGGAAGGGACTGGAAGCGACAGGTTAACCTTAGGCCTTTGAAGATTTGGAAAAGCTGGAGGTAAAGTCTTGGAATAATTTTGACCTAGTTTGGGCTTTACGATACCATACAATTACACATGATTGTCCTACCATTTTATTTTAGCTTTTTAGAAAGTTAATTTATTTTTTGTATCATCCTGACACCATATTCATACATAACAGGATCCAAAGACGTCCACAAACTGCATTTGGTGGATATTCCTCTTAAAGTTTTTTGAACTTATACTCATTTCCCCCACTTTTTTTTTTTTTTTTTAATGGCATTCATTTGTTGAATAAGGCCATTTGTCTTTTAGAACATCCCACATTCTGGATTGTTTTGCCATTCACGTAAATTACACAACCCCCTTGGAACTGGTTCATGTGTGTCATGTGGTATGCAGAGCTATTACATTTCTTTCTGCGTGGCTATCCTATTGCCCCAGCAGCATTTATTAAAAGATTTGCTATCTAGGGGCGCCTGGGTGGCTCAGAGGATTAAGCCTCTACCTTCGGCTCAGGTTATGATCTCAGGGTGCTGGGGTGGAGTCCCGCATCGGGCTCTCTGCTCGGCGGGGAGCCTGCTTCCTCCTCTCTCTCTGCCTGCCTCTCTGCCTACTTGTGATCTCTTGTCTGTCATATAAATAAATAAATAAATAAAATATTTTTAATAATAAAATTAAATTAAAGATTTGCTATCTGGAATCAAGAATCAATCAGTCCATCCATCCATCCATCCATCCATCCATCTAACCATCTATCTGATGTGTTTTCTGGAGTAGTGTTGTTGGGGGTGGGAGCTGATGGCCAAGAACGAATTCTTGAGCTGTCTTTGGTCCAAAAAGGTGATTTTATTAAAGCACGGGGACAGGACCCATGGGCAGAAAGAGCGGCTGCCCTGGGATTATGTGGAACAACTCAAATTATATACTTTTTATAACTACAAATGATATACTTTGGGGTTGGGGGGAAGTAAAGACAAAGGGGAAGTTCCAAAAAGATTCTCATACGCTAGAGAAGGCTCACAGGATACTGGAGACCTGGCTATTGGGAAGCTGAGGTAGTTTTTCCCTCTTAGCAAAGCATTAACATTAAGACAGTACGGAGTGAGTTTCCTGGAGGATCCATCTACTCTGCCTGCCTCCAACACTTGTTAATGGGTTGTAGGTTATAATTTGGGGGCACCTGAGTGGCTCAGTGGGTAAAGCCTCTGCCTTCAGCTCAGGTCATGATCCCAGGGTCCTGGGATCGAGCCCCATGTTGGGCTCTCTGCTCGGTGGGGAGCCTGCTTCCCCCTCTCTCTCTGTCTGCCTCTGTGCCTACTTCCGATCTCTGTCAAATAAATAAACAAAATCTTTAAAAAAATTTATAAAAAGTTTTTATTAAAAATTTTATTTAAAAAAAGACATTTTATTTTATTTTATTTTGCCTTTGTTCCCCCCATCATCTCCATCTATCTTTCTCTGTGCAGGACTGTTTTTAGGCTCTGCATTCCTTCCTATTGGACTATTTGTCTAATTCCACTCTGTGCTAATTCCTTTGTATTTATAATGAATATTGTTACCTTGTAGAGTAAGGAGTCCCAGCTTGGGGCTTCTTTAAGAGTATCCCGGCCGTTTTGGACTTCTGTGTTACTATATGCATTTTAGAATCAGCTTGTCAGTTTCCACAACAACCTGTCGGAATTTTTATTGAAGATAGCATTGAATTTATGAAACAATTGGAAATTGCCATCTTTATAATATTGAATTTATTTATATTAATAAATATAAATAAATATTTATAATATTGAATCTTCAAATTAACGAACATGACGTATGAATAAGTATAATCCTCAGACTCAGGGAAATGGGGTCTCTGCCATGGACCCCAGTTTAAGGTTTTCTGTGGATTGTGCCCCTTTCCCATGGACTAGAGTCTGCTGAGTCAACAGGATAGGTCACTCAGAGCTATCCCTCCCTCTCTAGACTACAAACTGGATATCAGGATCCTGAAATTCCCTGCCCGAATGGCTTCAAACCCACTTCTAGGATCTGGACAGCCCTTAGGGTATCCTCCTGAAACCCACCCACATACGCTCATGAAATTCCCCTCCTGGTGCAACATAAGGTGGAGCCAGGGCTGGAAAGAGCCATGGGATTAGGGAGAGAGAATCTCAGTCAGGCTGTGTGCTGAGCACGGAGCCTGACATGGGGCTTGATCTCACAACCCTGAGATCATGACCTGAACTGAAACCTACAGTTGGACACTTAACCAGCGGAGCCACTGAGGCACCCCCGTTTACTACCTTTTTTAGTGGAGTTTTAGGAGGAGATGAATGTAAATATGCCTATCATATGTGTACCCAGAAGTCTATCTTCTCGTTTCAAGCACTGAGCTAACATGGCCAGTCTGTGGTCAGTGTCTATCACCATATGGCTGTGTGCAATTCTGTGTTTCCAAAGGCAAAGGATATCTTAATCCAGTAGCAGTTCTAGCCATTCACTCTAAGAGGAAAGGGTATTCATAAGGGAAAGTTTGGTGCTCATCAACTGGATTCGAAGTGAATGTGCGCTGAAAGACTGACTTCTAGATTCAGCAGCAGCATGGAGATTTTCAGATTCTGTGATCAAGTCCTGTGATCTCAAAGTGTGTTTGAGGGGCGCCTGGGTGGCTCAGTGGGTTAAGCCTCTGCCTTTGGCTCAGGTCATGATCTCAGGGATGGAGCCCTGTATCTCAGCGGGGAACCTGCTTCCCCACCCTCCACCCCCACCCCACCCCCCCGCCTCTGCCTGTCTCTCTGCCTCCTTGTGATCCCTCTCTCTGTGTCAAATAAATAAATAAAATCTTTAAAATAAAATAAAAGTGTGTTTGGAGGCTCCATGAAGCACTTATTTGCATACTTTGTTCAAAATCTTTTTTCTTCGCCGCCCCCCACCCCGTGTGACCGTTTCTCTCGAGTATCATTATATGCAAATGAGTCACACATTTTGGTGTCCAATATTTCTTGGTTTACACATACAGTATGAGCAAAAATTAAAAAAAAAAAAAAGTACCAGCTAAAGGAAGCCAAGAGCTAGATGAACGAACTACCTGCTAAAAAATTAACTTCAGATAAGATACTGGCAATGAGTAAGATCAAATAGAAATAAATATGAGGACTTGCTTCTCCCAAAGAACTGATATCCAAATTGAGTGACACCAACTCTAAGGAAAGGGAGCATGTCCCCACCAGTCCAGTGTGGAGACTCATGGCAGCAGAAACAAGAACAGACACCATAGCAAAAATCAGTCAATGAGATTTAACTGCGTTCATGGGCCATTTTATTAAATGGGTAGTTGGCAAGAGGAAAAAAGGTTCATTCAAGAAGTTGGTAACTCTGAGTTCAAGAGGGGAATTAGCTGGGTCATTAAGACACCACACACTGATCTCTAGAGCTTGAACATAGCTTGAATTGATTGTTTACAGAGAATTAGAAAAGGTGCCAACATACATGGTTGATTGATGGCCAGTGGATGTTTTGTTTCTTTTTGAAACAAAGCTGGAAACAAAGTTTCCTGCCCTCCCCCCCCCACACACACCTTGAATGTGAAACTGGTTGGGTCAGTGAGATATGCCTACCCACACCTAGTTTTTTCTAAGATATATCTTTGTGTGACTATGATCATATAAATCCATGCTATTATCTGTAGGTTTCTAAATCGAAAAATAGTAAAAATAACAGGAGAAGAACATTCCACTGATGCTATTGCAATCTCTTCTTGCTTTGGGTATGGATTTATTTCTTCTCCCTGTAAGTCAGGAGTACTTTCTTTTCCAGTGATTAGGAACGTTTTCATCAGAGCTCCTGAAATATTTCTCCCATGGCAAGCGAGTTTTCCAACTAATTGAAGTGAATAAACACGCCTCTTTCCAAAGAATGTGCCACGTTACATAGAAAACAGGACTTGAAAGGAATTGTTAAGAACCATTAGCCTTATTAACATGTTTTTTTTTTTTTTTTTTTTTTTTTTTTTTTTTTTGTCAAGGGCATAGGGAACTAGTCCTTCGCACAGAGTTCTTAGCTTTTAGGTGAGTCTGCCCCCAGGCTTGAATGACTTAGTCACCTGGCTTTCCTGTAACTCTTATTATTTTTGGCTTCATGAGGCGGCATTCATGCGCGAGTGGTCCTTTTCCATTTCCCAAAAGTCTTTTGTAGGACACTGCGAGTCTTTTTTCTTTCTCCACTTCTCTGCATGAAGTGTGCCAAAACCCCTGGTTGTACTCAGGGCTGATATACAAGTAACGGATACATTTGATATTTTTCTATTTTTTTGTTTAACATTATGGTTTCTTGGTTTAGCAAAGATTGCTCTCCCTCAAAACAAGTAACGGATACATTTGATATTTTTCTATTTTTTTGTTTAACATTATGGTTTCTTGGTTTAGCAAAGATTGCTCTCCCTCAAAACTAACTTCTTATATATCCGATCACTTGATACTGCTTCTAATAATTATGGTAAAGAAACCATTGTAAATTGTCCTAGAGCCAGTCAAACCCAATATAAGTGTTATGGAAAGTCACTTTAGTATTTAAAACACTGAGTTTGTTATACTTAATTTAAAAAAAAAAAAAAGATACTCAGAGTATATAAACTTCATGTACTGAAACACCAGGCCACATTCATATAATGATATTTAACGTACACCGACACCAACTAGAAAGAAAGATCGTCACTCTGTTCACATTTCTAAACACTCATACTTGTTTATTCTTGAAACTAGAGGGAGGAGAGAGCATCAAAAAGTTTCCACGATGCCCCATGAATTATTTAAATCCATTTCCTGTGCCGTGAAATCCCTATGACATTTCCAGAGCTGCTGTTTATTTTGGGATGTGAAGGATGTTAAAATTCTTTGTGCTTAAACCACAACATTGATGAGTGGCGTGGGACAAAGACTCAAGGCGGGCAGTAAGTGTCCGGAGGATCCCTACCGGAAGGAAAGAAGCTATTGAATTACCGGGAGCAGGCAAGTTCGCAGGGGTTGGCAAGCTCAGGGGAGGCTGCGAAGAAGACTGACACCCATTGTTCCTCTCACCGGCTTGAATGGATTTGGTCTACAGCAGCAGTTTTCTCTCTCGCTACCTTCATGAAGTGCACAGACCAAACACCAAATCACACAAAGGAGAATGTTGATACGCTGGTTGTCGGCTTGCCCACCGAGAGGAACACCGGCTTCACAGATGCTCAAGGAAAACACCTTGTGTTTGTCAGCTAGCCCACACCATATATGTTTTGACTGTCTGTTTTTACTGAAGTGTTTCCTTGAAATTCACTAATCTTGACAACATCCTATCGTCATAAAAACAGTCTAAAAATGACTTTTCTTCCTTCTTTCTCTTTTTCTTCCTTGCTTCTTTTTTCACTCAGTTGTATTTGACATGAACATTATGAGAGTTTCAGGTGTACAATGTAATAATTCAATATGTGTTTGTGCAGTTGACCCTTGAACAACAGGAGTTTAAACTGTGCAGGTCCATAAATAGGTAGGATTTTTTCAATAAACACAATATAGTACTGTCAATGTATTTTCTCCCCCCTATGATGCTCTCTCTCTCTCTTTAAGATATCTAGCCATATAAATAGATAGATAAGATTTAATCGATCTATCTATCTATGATCTTGTATATATATATAATCTATCTATCTATATCTTATCTATCTATCTATATCTTATCTAGGTAGATAGATAGAATTAGAAAGAATTAGAATTAGAAGCAGTATCAAGTGATCAACCTGCGCCAGTGGCAGGGCAGGGATGGGGCCGAGGAGAGAAACTCAAGCGGACTCCATGCTGAGGGTAGAGCCTGACTCAGAGCTTGATCTAGGACCCCGCTGACCTCACGACCTGAGTGGAAATCAAGAGTTGTATGCTTAACCAACTGACCCATCCAGGAGTCCCCCTTATGATTCTCTTAACAACGTTTTCATTTCTCTAGCTTATTTTATAAGAATATGGTATATAATATACATAACATACAAAATATGTGTTAATCAACTGTTTTGTTATCAATAAGGCTTCCTGTTAACAGTAGGCTGTGAAGTTTTTCAGGGATCAAAAGTTGTAAACAGATTTTTGACTGCACAGGCATTGGAAACCCTAACTCCAGCATTATTCAAGGGTGAAATTATCACCACAAATCTAGTTAACATTTGCCTCCATAAATGGTTTTCTTTTCTTCTTCTCTTTCATATTTCTCTTTCTTTATGAAATAAATAAGTGAAGGAAGGAAAGCAGGAAGGAAGGAAATCATTAATCTAAGTTCATGTTCTAAAGTCCCTGAAATACCTCTTGCCATTCAGCCACTTTAGACTCCATTAACAGGAAATGGGTTATCTTTATTAAAATATAGTGAACTTCAAATTGGGATATAATAGCAGTAACATAGCTCTTTATTTTGCACTTTTGAAGCCCCCTTCATGTTCAAATAAGAAATCCAATTTATTCAGGTAGCAAGATAAATGTAAAATCCTTGAAAGAGAGAGAAGTTGATTGATACTTTAAAGTTACAAGTTCTCCTTTTTCCTAATGGGCTATTAGAACCCATTATATCCCATTATATCCTCCTTATGAAAGTCTCATCCAGAGTATGATGTGTAAAGGTTAAATAAGGAGATGATCTTCCAGAAAGAAACTTCTAGGGGCTGCTGGGTGGCTCATTCAGCTAGGCATCTGTCTTCAGTTCAGGTCATGATCCCAGGGTCATGGGATTAAGCCTGGTGTTGGTGTTGGGCTCTCTGTTCAGCAGGGGGTCTGCTTCCCCCTCTCCCTCATTGTGCCTTCTGTCTCTCAAGTAAATGGATACAATTTTTTAAAACAAACAAACAAACAAACAAACTTCTGGATGTCAATTGCTCTGTACTGACATATTTTTTGTCCCGATAGATGGACCTGCACGTACACAAGTGTATATCCAGCAAAGGCACCAATGCAATTTAAGGGGAATTTAAACAAATGGTGCAAAATACCTCAGAGTCTATGAAAAAATGAGCCCTGATCCCTAACTCTCACCAAACACAACATTAATTAGAGGTACATCATCGGCTTAAATATAACAGCTAAAATCATGAAGATTTAGCAGAAGTTATAGGGGCATATTTTCATAACTTGGAGGTTGGCAAAGTTGTTTCAAATAGGTCACAAAAAGCAATAACCAAAGGGAGAGGAGCAAGTAAAATGTTAATGGTAGACTCTAGATGGTGGGTGCAATATACAGGTATATGAGTCAGCTTGTGCTGCTATAACAAAATTCCATATACCAGATGACTTAAGTATCCAAAGTTTATTTTCTCACCATTCTGGAGACTGGAAGTCCAAGATTAGGAGCCAGCATGATCAGTGTTTGTGAGTTCCATCCTTGGGTTGCAGACGGCCACCGTCTCACTGTGTGCTTACATGAAAGAGAGAGAAATCACTCTTCATCTTCTTTTAAGGCCACCAATGCCATCAGATTAGGACCCACTTTTATGACCCCTTTTAAACTTTATTACCACCTAAAAGCCCTTTCTCCAAATAATAGTCACATTGAAGGTGAAAGCTTTAAAATAAATTTTAGAAGGGGACACAATTCAATTCATAGCAAAGGGTGTTCACTATAAAATTCTTGCAACATTGCTCTATATTTATACCTTTTCATAAGAAAATGTGGAGAAAAAGGAAGACATTAAGAGAAAGAGTTGGTCTTCCAGTGATCTTTAGATACACCATTTTCCTAACACTATTTTTCAGAGTTGTTGTCTGCTGGGATTATTTTTAATTTGTTCAATCCATTAAAAAATAAATCAGGTTGGTACTTTTGAGCATCTTCCGGGTACAGAGGTATAAGGTAGAAGGGAAGAGCCTTGGGGTGCCTGGGTGGCTCAGTGGGTTAAAACCTCTGCTTTCAGCTCAGGTCATGATCCCAGAGTCCTGGAATCGAGCCCCACATCGAGCTCTCTGCTCCGCAGGGAGCCTGCTTCCCCCTCTCTCTCTCTACCTGTCTCTCTGCCTACTTGTGATCTCTGTCTGTCAAATAAATAAATAAAATCTCAAAAAAAAAAAAAAAAAGGGAAGAAGAAGGGAAGAGCCTTAGGTCAAAAAAAAAAAAAAAGTATTCATTGAGCACTCATGATCTGTGCACCCTATGAGATACAAAGACATGGAAGACCTAAGTCTCTTAAAAAAGGTCTTACCTGTAGGGGCCATACTGTCTTTGGGCAGCTCCAACAAATGGAGAAAAGTTCAGGTCTATAGGCAATCCAAGTGAAGGATAAATATCCAGGGCCCAGCCATGCTGATGGCGAGCCCCAGTGTGATGCTTCCCTCCATACTCACTTCCCTCTAACTCCCTCCTACTACAGGTCCCTACACAGTCTGCGGGCTGTGTCTGCAAGCCTTTCCCCTTCCACATGCCTGAGTATCCCCCCTCATTCAGCAAGCCCCAGACCCAGCTTCCTTCCTCAGAGACATTCTCCCTGACACGGAGCACAGATCAGCTTCTTTGTTATATAGCTTCAGAGAACAGTAGTTCTTTTTCGTGAGTATGGGATTCAGTTCATAATTATATGGTCACTGGAGGGATCATTTGAATGATGAGTAATCTCTATTAGATTCTAAACTCAATGACACGTAAACTGTGTTTCCTTTTTAATTCCGTTCATATCCCCAGCAATTCACAGCATCTGTTGTGTAAGAGGTAACACAGGAAAACACATAGAAACTGTTAGATTGTTCATTTGGTTTTTTCCATTCTCAATAGGAAAGAAAAAAAAACATATTGCTATAACCACATAAACTACTGCCAGGATAGCTTGTTAATAAAATAAATTTATGAAAGATTTTTTCTAAGTAAAAAGAAGGAAAATGTTTGTAGAATTATAGAATATTGGGTTGGAAAGGAGATTTGGGGTCATCTGGTCTACCTGTTTAGCTATATTGTCAAATTTATGAATGTCTCTAGTAAGTCTCTTAAAAAATAACTATATATATATATATATCAAACTGTTAAAGAATTGAAATGAAATCAACTCTGTATTCTTTAGAAACTGATTATTATATAAAGCATTTAGAAGAATTCTTGATTCACAGTAATAATTACAGTACTTATTATTGGTATGAGCAATGTTACCAGGAAACCTCCAATTGGCAGTGCATTATTTTAAAAGAACACAGACTTCAGACCTAAAAACCCCAGGATTAAGCCACAACTCTGCAACTCACTGGGTACGTGGCTTCGAGCAATTCATTTAATATCTCTAAGCCTTGTTTCTTTTTTTTTTTTTTTTCCTCCTGGCATTCAATGAGTGGTAGTCAATATGGTTATAATAAAAACCACAGTGAGGATAAATCAGATTCTATGTTTACTCGCAAAGAGCTCACAGTCCAGTGGAAAAATAGGTGAAAACTCCAATTCTGTGTAGTAGATGCAACAATGGAAGCAGGCCACCAAGAAGAACAGAGAGTAGCTCTCTCACCTGGCCTGCTGGAGGAGGAATGACTTTTGTTTAAAAAGTTAATGAAAAGCAATTCTCCAGACAGATTGAGGAAAAAAGACAATCTGGGCAGGGGAACACTGTGAAGTGGTTTTGGTATGATCCCAACAGAGTATTCCAAAAGTCAGGTGTGGCAGAAGATGGGCAGCAGATCCCGGGGTATGTTGTATGTCATGATGAAATTCATGGGTTTCCCACTCTGGGTGCTGGAGAACAAGTAGAGGGCTTTACAAGAGAAACAATCAGATTCATCTTTTAGGAAATCACCTGGGGAGTCATATGGTGGATGGCCTAGAGGGGCGAGGCGAGAGGCGGGGAGACCAGTTATAAGGCCATTGTGAGAGTGGAAGAAAAGAAGGCCTAAATCAGGAAGAGTCTTGGAGGCAGGAGAAGTGAGAATGATTCAAGAGATGGTTCAGGAATAGAGTCAGCCAGATGGGGTGACGTGGAGTACAGAGATGTGAAGGGTCCAATGTGATTCACCATGAGTCATGACTGGAGCGCCTGGGTGCCTCAGTTGCTTAAGCATCTTGTTCTTGGTTTCAGCTCAGGTCCTGTTCTCAGGGTTGTGAGATCGAGTCCCCGTCAGGCTCCGCACTCATTGTGGAGTCTGCTCAGGAGTCTCTCTCTCCCTCTGCCCCTCCCCACCGAAAAATAATTAAATCTTTAAAAAAAAATAATGACTCGTGACTTGCTGGTAGAGTGGGTAGACAGAGAGATATTCCATCAGCCAGGATGGAGGATATAGAAGGAAGAAGGAGACTCTGGGAAGCAGAGGAAAGAGGAAGTGAAGATGAGCATTTGATTTTGGACATAGTAAGTGTGCGGTACCAAGGAGCTCGCCAAGAGAAAGGAGATATCGAGCAGGGCCTGGGAATTGGGGCTGGGTAAGGGAATTCCATTCGGGAGCCATTCAGGAGAAAAAAGAAGAAAATTTTCAAAATATGCCCCAAGGTATCTTTAAAGATATTTGTGTAGTTCCCTAAATTGGAAAGGAACAAATCCTCTGAGATCTCCTTCATCCAGGCAGAAAGTTCACCCAAGGGACAATCTGTCCCTACCCCTACAAAAATTACAGTCTCAGGAGGAATATAAGTGCTTACTACTGTTGTCTAGAGAAGACTGTTCCTAAGAAGCACTACTTTGTAATCTAACATTGGGCAAAAATCCTAAACAGATTTTGATTTAAAAGGAAACTGTAGATTCCTAACGCTGGGTCTTTCCTATGGCCCTTTTTATGCCTCTCGGTGGCAAAATCTTTGCTTTGCCGCTTCCTAGTATTATCTTTACCATGCCTCTAACATCTGTTCTTTTGCCTTCTTTCCCACGGTCTTTAAAACAAAACTGCATTTATTTTTGAGCCATCGACTACATTTTTTTAAAGTTCACACTGAAATGTCTTGACAATTGTTATCCAAAAGAGGGCGCAAATTTCTCATGAAATATAGTGCCGTATTTCACAAAATGTGCTGGCTCCTAGTAGTATTTAAATTTCACAGCTGCTGTAATTTAATGCAGAAACATTATTTCTGTGGCATATGCACATGAATTAAGTCCCATTGTGTGAGTGCTAATTAAGAACCTTTGGCGTCTTCAAGAGCCGTTTCAGAAAAGAGCCAAGCTAAGTTGGAGCCAACATTTTTCTATTTTGGGTAGCCAAATCAAATCAAGATAGGCATTTTAAAATTAAACATTCAATGGAATTTAAAAAACCCAGTTTGTTTACAACCTTCTAATTTTAGGGTGTATTTCCATTCTACCCCGGCTCAAAGAACAATTCGTGAAGAAATACAGTTCAGACCTTGTTTGTGGGCGGTTAATAGTGAATCTGCGTTTTTTGTCTTGTTTTGATCACAGCTGGAATTGTTCGCATTTTTTTAAAGATTTTATTTATTTATTTGACAGAGATCACAAGTAGGCAAAGAGGCAGGCAGAGAGAGAGGGGGAAGCAGGCTCCCTGCTGAGCAGAGAGCTCAATGAGGGGCTTGATCCCAAGACCCCGGGATCATGACCTGAGTCGAAGGCAGAGGCTTTAACCCACTGAGCCACCCAGGAGCCCCATGGTACATGACTCTTAAAGACTTGCCACATTCACTGGTATAAAACCCATGATGAAATCAATTAGTTTAGAAAATGGATCTGATTTTATGAAAGTTTTTAAAAATTTCAGTCAGAAACATGTAGCTGGAAGAAAGCTATCGCATTAGACAAGGACTTTAATAATATATAAAGGGAAATGGACAATAAGGCTAACCACGAGACAGCTTAATTTTATTGATGTTATATTTTCTATTTTTCCGGTATATTATCATAACAACACTTGCATATTCCTTTTTTTTTTTTTTTTTTAAGGAAAACTGTGAAAATAAGGCACTCATTGTTTTGAGCTCAAGTGTTTATGATTCTTTTGGTTCTTATTCAGCTTTCAAAGGATAATCTGATTGTTTAATAAACATTTATCTTTAAGAATTGTCTACCACTGAAATCCAGCAGGATACATATTAAGTTACGAGAGAGTACCCCTTAGTTGTTAGTCTGGATTAGATGGGAAACACGTGGCATATTTGAAAATATCAGAAAAAGCTAAACAAAAATTAGGTGCTGGCTAGTGCTTCTGCGTGAGAAATGATATTAATTATTAAAGTTGGCTCCCTTTGTTACCTGTAAAAATATCATCAACCATAACTTAAGAGTGTGAGTAATTGAGTTAAACTTTGTGTTTGCTGGAATATTGCTTTCCATAGACACTAACAATATCAGTTTACTACCTATGACACTTTTTATTTAGAACTGAAAGTGATATGCAGTCCTTCTAAATGTTGAAGGTTTTCTCTCTCTCAAATAAATAAATAAAATCTTTAAAAAAAAAAAAAGTAAAGTTTGGAGGTTTTGGCACCTAGGCTTTTTTTTAAAGATTCTTTTAAGTTTATTTATTCATGAGAGAGAGAGAGGCAGAGGCAGAGGGAGAAAATGCAGGACTCGATCCCAGGATCGCGGGATCGTGACCTGAGCCAAAAGCAGATGCTTAACCCACTGAGCCACCCAGGTGCCCCACTTGGGCTCTTTTGAATGTTATGTTTAATAAGGCTTGTTCACAACCATGGGCATAGGAAGCTCCTTGCAGTTGACAAGTGTGGGATTTGGAACACCCATTGGAAAGGCCCCATGGCCCTGTGGCCCCGCCCTCACAGTGGGAACTCAGCAGCTGTCCATGATAAACCTGGTTCCAGCGGTAATCTGCTGTGGGACCTTCCGCAGGTTGCTTAATTCCAGCCTCGAGAATAAACACTGACACATACCCAGCATAGATCTAAGGGAATCGGGCTGTTTGCCCATAAAACTGAAAACTCGCTCTGTCTTTCCTTCCTAACATCTGGGACAGGGAAGAGCTTGGAATGATGGGGCTGTTGACTACTGTTCTTTGCTTCCAACTAAAAGAGGCAAATATAAGCTAGTGGCCATGAGTAGGAGGGAGTGGGGCAACTGGGGTAGGGATGAGCAAAAGGTAAGCAAGATTGGAGAAAGAAGAGTAAATCTCTGGAGGTGGTGAGGGGGATTTCTCGGTGTTTCTAACTCACCTGCGGGTTCCCGGTGTGGATGGACCACATTACACTCCAGTCACTTGGGTTCCGTTCGAACCTTCCTTTCTCTCCTTATCCCTCTTTCCCTCTGCCTCTCCCGTTCCTTCCTGTTTCCCCTTTGCCAACACTGTTGGAAGGGGAGGAGGAAACAATATCCTCCTCTTGAATTTTTTATTTCCTCCTTCTAAGTTTAGAGCCAGGAACAATTCTACAGAATCTCTTCAACCCATTCACAATGGGCCAAAGTAAACGTAAATTAACAAAGTAGTCACAGCTGGTACTGGGGGCCAGGTCCTTGAAATGCCACTCCCAGGCTACTTCCATACCTCGCACCCAAATTTGAGGACAAAAAAACAAAACATGACCAAAAAATTTCCAACACTGCACTGACTTTCCGTTTTTCATATGTAAGAATGATATTCTATGTTTGTTACTTTACAATCATGGGAATTCAGACAGGAGGAAGACGTGATTGTGTTTCAACTCCATTATTTCATCTACGCAAGGATTATTTGATTTAGAATATGAATGTATGTGCTTTAAAAGTTAGTTTTAAAATGTGGTCACAGGGATGCCTGGGTGGCTCAGTCGGCTAAGTGTCTACCATCAAATCAGGTCATGACCTCGGGGTCTTGAGATCAAGTCCTACATTGGGCTTCCTGCTCAGCAAGGAGCCTTCTTCTCCCTCTGCCTGCTTCTCCCCCTGCTTATGCTCTCTCTCTCTGGCAAATAAATAAATAAAATCTTTAAAAGATAAATAAAATAAATGTAGTCACAAATGTGGTTCATCTTTGGCCCTACTTGGCCTGAAATAAAATACCGTACTCCTTGAAGTATGCATATTATATTCTGTCAATAATGAAAAAAAGTTGTAAACTTAAGAGTCATAATCATAACCATAGTTTTTTTGGATTTTTTAGAAACCATAATCGCTAAGGACCCCCTACACATCTGTTCACTGGTTAGGTTAAACAAGCACTAGCATATATGTAAGGGGGTCTCATATCCACTCTTTGGAGAAGTCTCCTGCCCTGAGACCAAGAGTCAGCCAGAGCTTCCCAGGTGGTGAGAAGAGTGCCATTTCAACTGGGGAGGATTGTGGAGATGTATGCTACTTAGAGCTGAGCTTGGTTTTCCCTAAATCAGTAAAACCAAGTGTCATGAAAGTCAAAATTAATTGGGTGTTGGGAACATGGATACAAGAAAGTGGTGATTCTGATCTGTGGGTCAAGTTGCTAAGTGGCAATTCCTACTACACTACAGGTAGTTAACTCAGCTTACAAACAGAGCAAAGCAAGGGTACGTTGGGGGCTCAGTTGGTAGAGCACGCAACTCTTCTTTTCCAAGATTTAAAAAAATTTTTTTAAGATGTTATTTATTTACTTGACAGACAGAGATCACAAGTAGGCAGAGAGAAAGGGGGAAGCAGCTCCCTACTGAGCAGAGAGCCCGATGTGGGGCTCGATCCCAGGACCCTGAGATTATGACCTTGGCTAAAGGCAGAGGCTTAACCCACTGAGCCACCCAGCTACCCCAAGATTTTTACATTTTTAAAGAAGATTTTATTTATTTGAGAGTGAGAGAGAGAGAGAGCACCAGCTAGGGGGAGAGGTATGAGGGGAGGGAGAAGTAGACTCCCCATTGGGCAGGGAGCCTGAGATGCTGGGCTCAATCCCAGAACCCTGAGTTCAGGACCTGAGCTGAAGGCAGAGGCTCAACTGACTGAGCCACCCAGGTGCCCCAAGATTTTTTCATTCTTAAGTAATCTCTGTACGCAACGTGGGGTTTGAACTTACAACCCCAAGATCAAGAGTCACATGCTCGGGGCACCTGGGTGGCTCAGAGGATTAAGCCTCTGCCTTCGGCTCAGGTCATGATCTCAGGGTCCTGGGATGGAGCCCCACATCGGGCTCTCTGTTCTGCAGGGAACCTACTTTCCCCTCCCCCTCTGCCTGCCTTTCTGCCCACTTGTGATCACTTGTGATCTCTCTCTCTCTCTCTCTGTCAAGTAAATAAATAAAATCTTTAAAAAAAAAAAAAAAGAGTCACATGCTCTGCAGACTGAGCCAGCCAGACTCTCCAGGCATGTGACTCTTGATCTTGCGGCTGTGAGTTTGAGTCCCATGTTGGGTGTAGAGATTACTTTAAAAAAGCAAAACCAAAAAAAACAGCAAAACAAATGAAAAAAACATACTGCATTTTCCTAATTTCATATTGTGTGCTTCCAAACGCTGTATAGGAAAATTTTTTAATGACGAATATATTATCTATATATGTATGTACAAATGGGTTTTGAGAGACAAAAAGATCAATCATTTGAGAATTAATTTGATCATTTGAAGTATAAACTAAGGCCCCATATTTGCTGCAAGAGTATAATTTGAAGGAATATGACTTTCTCTTCATTTAAAGATTATTTAGTTGAAAGAATAAATAAAAAGTTAGACATTTACAGGTAGTTGAGAGTATGCTTAACATTCCATCCAATATTGTAAGTTGTCCTTTTTGAATATAAATTCAATGACTATTTATCAAATGTCCATAGTATTGTATATACAGTTTTATAACATCAGTGCTTTTTAAAAAATTAAGTAATTTTTTTTATTTTTTCAATTAACATGTGACGTATTATTTGTTTCAGGGGTACAGGTCTGTGATGCATCAGTCTTACACAGTTCACAGTGCTCCGCATAGCACAGACCCTCCCCAGTGTCCATCACCCGCCACCCCCTCCTTCCCACCCCTTCCACTCCAGCAACCCTCGGTTTGTTTCCTGAGATTAAGAGTCTCATAGTTTGTCTCCCTCTCTGGTTTCATCTTGTTTCATTCTTCCTTCCCTTCCCTTATGATCCTGTCTTGTTTCTCAAATTCCCCATATCAGTGAGATCATATGATAATTATCTTTCTCCAGTTGACTTATTTTGCTTAGCATAATAACCTCTAGTTCCATCCACGTCATTGCAAATGGCAAGATTTCAATTTTTATGGCTGCATAATATTCCATCATATATATACATATATATGTATATATAATCTTCTTTATCCATTCATTTATTGATGAACATAGTTCATCATAGTTCATCTTTCCATCGTTTGGCTATTGTGGACATTGCTGCTATAAACATTGGGGTGCATGTGTCCCTTTGTATCACTACATCTGAAACTTTGGGGTAAATACTCAGTAGTGCAATTGCTGGGTCATAGGGTAGCTCTATTTTCAATTTTTTGAAAATTGAAAATTGATCCTCCATACTGTTTTCCAGAGTGGCTGCACCAGCTTGCATTCCCACCAGCAGTGGAGGAGGGTTCCCCTTTCTTCACCTCCTTGTCAGTCTGTCATTTTCTGACTTGTTAAGTTTAGCCATTCTGAGTGGTGTGAGGTGGTATCTCATTGTGGTTTTGATTTGTATTTCCTTGATGCCGAGTGATGTTGAACACTTCTTCATGTGTCTGTTGGCCATTTGGATGTCTTCCTTGCAGAAATGTCTGTTCATGTCTTCTTTATAACATTAGTGCTTTAATTTATTTGATCTTATCCCTTTCACCTGGAAATTAACATGAAAATAATGGGAATTTTTATTATTTGCTTTTCTCCTCAACGGTATACAAAATCTAGAAACTAAACAGAATATCATTCATGTTACTTAACCAAATTTCATTGGCTGCTTTATGTAACATGTCAAAAAATTACAATATAATCTTTCATGTAGTGTTTTGATTGGGAAACAAAACATTGGTTAACTCTATAGGATTGCATGTGTGGATGAATTGCATGGTGGGGAAGGAGTTGACTTAGGGCATATTTGTTTGTCAGAAAGATTTATGTCCCAAATCCTAGAGGTGTGGCAGTTTGTAATAATTGCAGGCAAAACATGACATCAACTTTGTTCTTTAGATCTTTTTATTAATTCTTTACAAACCCTAAATCAACATAGAAACATCTATAGCTTTGAACCACGAAAAGAGGTGTGTCTGTTAGGTCTGCCGTATTATCAGCATCAATTCAATTGTTACTTCCTTTCTTTTCATGTTACTATTCAAAAGTCATTTATAAAGATGACGCTGCATTAACCTGAAACGAAAACCTCCTAGCAATATACTCGTAAATATTTTATCGGCACAGATACATCTTGGAGGAAAACCTGTATTGAATATGACAGTTTTCAACTTCTAAGTAGTCAAACCATGCTTGTAATTTCGATTTTTCTTCTGCACTAAACTTGGATGCTTTTTCAAATTTACTATTTTTGAAGAGGAGCATGCACAAAATGTTATTCCCATTGCTACGGGTACTGCAATATTCACTTTATACTCAACATACATTAAGAAATCCCTTATGGATTCTGATTTCGTCCTCTACAAAATGTTGAATTAAGTAAGTTTTAAGTGCTTTCTAACTCCAGCATTTTAGAACTATAAAACATGTGTGCCATCGTTTTTAAATGATACCAAACTAATTATTTTAGTACCAAGTAAAATAGACATAAATATAGAAGAACTATATTGTTATAGAATTTTTTAAAAAGGTTTTATTTGAGAGAGAGAGAGAGAGAGCAAGAGCTGGGGGGAGGGGCAGTAGAGGGAGAAGGATGAGCAGACTCCCCGCTAAGCAGGGAGACCAACATGGGGCTG
Source organism: Mustela putorius furo (assembly GCF_011764305.1). Taxonomy (NCBI): domain Eukaryota; kingdom Metazoa; phylum Chordata; class Mammalia; order Carnivora; family Mustelidae; genus Mustela; species Mustela putorius. Next base: position 599,763 of record NW_025422117.1, on the reverse strand, counting down.
GATCCCAGGACCCTGGGATCATGACCTGAGCCGAAGGCAGAGGCTTTAACCCACTGAGCCACCCAGGCACCCCCAAAGCGTCCTTTTTTTTTTTTTTTTAGATTTTATTTATTTATTTGACAGACAGAGATCACAAGTAGGCAGAGAGGCAGAGAGAGAGGGAGGAGGAAGCAGGCTCCCTGCTGAGCAGAGAGCCCGATGCGGGACTCGATCCCGGGACCCCGAGATCATGACCTGAGCCGAAGGCAGCAGCCTAACCCACTGAGCCACCCAGGCGCCCCAAAGCGTACTTTTTAAGCCTGAAGCTCTCCCTCAGCTCTGGACTTATATATCCAACTTGGCTCCTCCTCCTCCTGGAGGTCTGCTGCGCGTTGGAACTCAGGGTCTGTGATACTGAACTCTTGTTTCCACCGCTCAATCTGCTCCCTAAGAGCTTTCCTCATCTCAGGAAACAATCTGCCCTTCCAGTGCCTGAGGCCAAAGCCCTGATGTCTTCCTTGACTTCTACTTTTCTGTCATACTTCCCAGCCCGTCAGCAGCAAATCTCACCAGTTCTAGCTTCAAAGGAGACCCAAAATGCAAAGTCTGAGCGTCTCTCACCACTGCACTTCTACCCTCTTGGTCAAAGCCACCGCCGTCACCCAGCAGGGTTATGGCACTAGCCTCCCAACCGGCACCCTCATTCCTCTACAGACCTCCCAGTTCTGACCGATCCCAGAACGGAGATTGGATACTTCTTCTCACAAAACCGGCCGACGTCTCCTCTTTGCAGTCAGAGTAAAAGCCAAATTTGTTAGGATTTACAGAGCCCTGCATGAACTGTTGACACCCCACGCGTATACACATTCCCAAACACATCAAGAGGCATGCGCACACACAGACCCACAAAGACACATGAACACACAGATAAGCACACAGTAGAGACAGACACAGACCCTCAGATGCACACATGGGCCTACAGCGTCACACACACAGACCCGGTTCTCTTTCTGTCCTCATGTCCCACCACGCTCCCCTTCGCTCCCCCTGCCGCAGCCGGGCGGACCCCTCCACTGTTGCTCAGACAAGTCCCAAGTGCTCCCTGCTCCGGGAGTGCTCTGCAGAAAACCAGCCAGATGGCTAGCTCCCTCTTTCCTTCAGGTCTTTACCCAAAAGTCATCTTCTCAGGGAGCCCTCCTCTGGCCATCTAACTAAAATTTAAAAGCCAGCCTCCCCCCCCCCACACGTGGTAGAATGCCCCCGGGCGCACTGTCTTAATGTCTTTCTCCCTAGCATCTATCGTCTGATACACTAACCATTTCTCTTACTTACTCTTGCCCCCACCGATGGAAGGTGCGCTGTGTTCCGGTGGAGATTCGGAGATTCTGTCCATTTCACTCGCCGCATCTACAGGAAAGGACACCTGGAGTGTGATAGGCCCCCAATAACTACACTTTGAATTGTTTCAATGAATGCATAATGCCGTGCTCACCATGAAAGCAAAAACTGAGCCAACCATATAGCTGTTTGAGCTTCTCGAGGCAGGGAATCCTCAGCTCTTACAATGGCTTCCCCCAAGCGCTTGGAATCCCCAAATGTCAAACCGGCCGCCTGGCTGTAACTTTTTCTAGCCACTGTTCCCGCAACAATCATTGGTTCCTCCCAGGTTTCAGGGATGTTCCGCAGTTGCTGGCTGCCTCTGCTTTCTCAGTCATATCCTCAAAGGGGCGTTCCACAAGTTCTGTGGCCATTGGGGATGCCCTCAAGCATATGGGAGAGGAAATGCAGCACAAAGATCAATGGGCAAGAGAACTTGCCTTTGGGGCACATCAAGCAAATAAAACATAATGTTGGGGCGCCTGGGTGGCTCAGTGGGTTAAGCCTCTGCCTTCAGCTCAGGTCATGATCTCAGGGTCCTGGTTTTGAGCCCGGCATCAGGCTCTCTGCTCCGCAGGAAGCCTGCTTCCCCCTCTCTCTGCCTGCCTCTCTGCCTACTTGTGAGATCTGTCTGTCAAATAAATAAATAAAATCTTTTAAAGAAATTTAAAAATTAAAAAAAAAACAAAAAACAAAAAAACCAAAGGGGCGCCTGGGTGGCTCAGTGGGTTAAAGCCTCTGCCTTTGGCTCAGGTCATGATCTCAGGGTCCTGGGATCGAGTCCCGCATCCGGCTCTCTGCTCAGCAGGGAGCCTGCTTCCTCCTCTCTCTCTCTGCCTGCATCTCTGCCTGCTGTGATCTCTGTCAAATAAATAAATAAAATCTTAAAAAAATAATAACGTTTGGTTATAAGGTGCTTCTCGTTACAAGTTTGTTTTGCTTCCCTCCTCATTCCACACATACATATAAGCTCATCTGAAAAATTCTTTGTCATCTTTCTTTTTTTTTGAAGATTTTATTTATTTATTTGACAAACGGAGATCACAAGGAGACAGAGAGGCAGGCAGAGAGAGAGGGGGAAGCAGGGTACCCACTGAGCAGAGAGCCCGATGTGGGGCTCGATGCCAGGACCCTGGGATCATGACCTGAGCCGGAGGCAGAGGCTTCACCCACTGAGCCACCCAGGTGCCACCCAATCCAGGTTTTAAAGAGAAAACATCTGAGGCGCCCGGGTGGCTCAGTCAGTTAAACATCTGACTCTCGATTTCAGCTCAGGTCGTGATCTCTGCGTTGTGGGGTTGAGCTGCAGGTCGTGGGGTTCATGCTCAGCAAGGAGTCTGCTTGGGATTCCTTCCTTCTGCTCCCCCCCCAACTTGCATGTGTGCATGCGCAAGCTCTCCCCGAACTCAATAAATCTCCAAAAAAATGAGAGAGAACACGTCTTCCTCTGTTATTACACATTACTCTGGTTTCCCTTTTACTTCCGTCTCTTTGTTTCTCTGATACACACACATCTGCCTCCCTGATATCTCAGTGCAATATTCCAAACTTCTCTCATCATCAGGTAAGAGGAGGTAATGTCTGGAATTTTTTTAGTTACGTTTTTTTTTCTTTTTCTTGTCTTTTTTTTTTTTTTTTAACATGGAACGCTTCGAGAATTTGTACGTCATCCTCACACAGGGGCCATGCTAATCTTCTCTGTATCCTTCCAATTTTAGTATCTGTGCTGCTGACGTGAGCACTTACGTTTTATTTAAACAATCTCTATACCCAACGTGGGGCTTGAACTTATAACCCCGAGGATCAAGAGTCACGTACTCTTCCGACTGAGCCAGCCAGGTGCCCCTGGAATGTTTCAGTATTTGTATTTTTTTTTTTAAATTTTTAAGCACATATCTTTAAACAGCTTCAGAATTTGAATGACTAGGATATCATTTAAACAAATAAGAACGTGAACTTTGGAAATGAAGAAACTTGGGTTTCAGAGTAATATAATAATTATATAGTCAGATGGAACAAGTATTGCGGATGTGAAAAAACAAAAACAAAAAACAAAAAACATCCCGCCCTGCTGTCGGTGAGCCCATGGGATCTAACCCTTCCAGAAACAACTCAGAAGTACCTAGTGAAAAAGGGAAAAAAGCAAAACCAAAAACAAAACCCTTGCATTTTACATCTGAATGGGACCCTTTTCCTTTGTTTTATTGCAGCGCACTGTTCTTTAGCTAAGATGGGTCCCAAACGTCATTAGAAAACAAAATAAACATAAGAAAGACAGTCCAGAGCAAGGGGAATTCCTTACACCACAGAAAACCCCCAATTCAGGACAGTGAGAGAAAAGGGCTGTAAGGGAAAATTCTTGAATTCTAACGAGCGTGGCACAGGACCCAAAGCATGGAATAGACAGAACAGAGTACTCCAATGAACTTTTTATAATGTGTGTGTGCACATGCATAGACGTACATACACATGCGTGTACATTTCTTCATCTACACATGCACAAACACGCGTACATTTCAAGAAAAGTGTTGCAGAAACCAACTGTGATACAATGAATCAGCATTGCCTGGGACATCATTAAACAGCATGTGATGAACTCCAGTTCATCTCTTAAAAGACTTATCGCACGATGAAATTAAATAAGGAAATTATTATTAAATAAGGAAATTAGGTATCCTGTTCAAATACCTCTGACTATAAAAGCCACTCTCTGAAAAATAAAGATAAAAACAAAGCATCTAGAATTGTGTTGATTCATTTTATGTCTGTATTTGGTCATATACCCAGGGATTTTTTTTTTAAGATTTTATTTATTTATTTGACAGAGAGATCACAAGTGGGCAGAGAGGCAGGCAGAGAGAGAGAGAAGGGTTAGGAAGCAGGCTCTCCACCGGGCAGAGAGCTTGATGCAGGGCTTGATCCCAGGACCCTGAGACCATGACCGGTGCTGAAGGCAGAGGCTTTAAACCCTCTGAGCCACCCAGGCGCCTCTACCCAGTGGATATTGATGGAATACACAACTTCACAGAGTTGTGTTGGTAGGAGGCAACATAGTACAAAAGACTGTGACTCTAGGACCAAACCTGGCTTCCACCACCTCCTAGAGTAAGTGACTTCACCTGTCTTTTGTTTGGTTTCCTCATCTCTATCTACAAGGGAATGATAACAACCCACTTCATGGGGTTGTTACTAATTGGGTGACTGTACCTAAAAGGTACCCATACAAGTTTTAGTAGATAAAAGTAGAAGAAAGCCTACATTTTGGAAGGAATCATCATCAATTATTTGCTTCTGGGTATGTTTCTGTAAGAATTTGCATTTTTGACCCTTAAAGAATTCGTTGTAAACATCCAATAATGTTTGCCATGAAGCAAGCCAAACAGTAAACATGGAGCTCCTGTGTACTTTGGAATACATTCTCACCAGTTGTATCTAGAGGACCGCAGAGAGGGAAAATCTCTTCCTATGTAACGGTCACTGGAATGTTCTGCTTCCCCCCTTACACACACTCATGTGGGAAGGCGAGGGCTGTGGACGCAATCTCCATCCTCTCTTGTGCCCATCCGTCTCCTTTTTCACTGCAAAGATTCTCTTCCCAACCACTGTTTGGTGGTCCCCTGGCCCCCTCCCCTACGTTTCTGTTCCCCTTCTTCTGTCATGTAACTGTCCATCCTGACTTTCAACTGTTGTCTAGTTAAATTTCCTACCGTTGCCACACTTCCCTTTGGACAAACCCCCCCCCCCATTTCTTTCCCTTGGATTAATCTCCCTCTTGCTTCCTGGCTTTTCTCCCTCTGCTCCTGCATCAACCTCTTCTTTGTTGACACGCTACCAAATACTTTCTCTTGCCTGATTCCTCATTTGCCTTCTGTCCCCTACATCACCCCGCTTCATTAGCGAATCCAACTACCCTGCTTTAATCACGTTTTTCATAAGCAAAAATAAGAATTGAAAATAAAATAAAATCATATTATCTTCATGCCCAACCCCTCCCCCGCAACACACACACCTGTACATATACAGTCCTTTCAATAAAGCAAAGGAGCGAGAGCGATGGCAGGAAATGGTTGATAGAAAAGAAAGCATGGGGGCACCTGGGGGGCTCAGGGGGTTAAAGCCTCTGCCTTCGGCTCAGGTCATGATCCCAGGGTCCTGGGATGGAGCCCCGAGTCGTCGGGCTCTCTGCTCTGCAGGGAGCCTGCTTCCTCATCTCTCTCTGCCTGCCTCTCTGCCTACTTGTGATCTCTGTCAGATAAATAAAACTAAAAAAAAAGAAAAGAAAGCATGGAAGACAGCAAAGGAAAATGCTTGCCTTTCTTCTCTCCTTGTTGATTTGGTCTATGGCTGGTCAAGATCATTAGGAATGAGACTCAGAGACTTTCAGAGCTCCAAGTGGTCTTGGAGACCATCAGAATAACTCCTTCATTTTATTAATTAGGAAGCTGCAACTCAGAGGAAAAAAAAAAAAAAAAAAAACAACCTGACTTGTCCTAAACATACAGATTTACTTGCTGCCCAATCGGAGTGGGTAGGATTTATTAGGATTCATGAGATGCTTATTGACTCGCGAAATACAACCAACCGATCTGCAAGCACGCACGGGAAGATTCTGGCATCCCTGAGTGAGAGTCCTTTCTGGCTGGAGGGGTATTCATCAGGACAGCTGTGAGCTACTGGGGGCCAAAACTTACCCCTCCAGAGGATCAAGAGGAATCTAGATGGCCCCAAGTACCTCAGAATTGGGAATGAAAGCATTTTTTATATTTAAATTCAATTAATTAACATAGAGTATTATTAGTTCCAGAGGTATTCAGTCATTCATCAGTCTTTTACATCACGTGTCCTCCTTAATGTCCAACACCCAGTTACCCTCCCCTCTCCCTCCCCTCCTGCAACTCTCCGTTTGTTTCCCATGATTAAGAGTCTCTTGTGGTTTGTCTCCTTCTCTGATTCTGTCTCGTTTCATTTTTCCTCCCTTCCCCGACGATCCTGTTTTGTTTCTTAAATTCCACATACAAGTGAGATCATATGATAATTGTCTTTCTCTGACTGACTTATTTCACTTAGCTTAACACTCTCTAGTTCCATCCCTGTGGTTGCAAATGGCGAGATTTCATTTTTTTTTTTGATGGCTGAGTAGTATTCCATTGTCTATATATATCACATCTTCTTTATCCATTCATCTGTCGATGAACATCTGGGCTCTTTCTATAGTTTGGCTATTGTGGACATTGCTGCTATAAACATTCAGGTGCACATGTCCCTTCGGATCACTACATTTGTATCTTTAGGGTAAATACCCAGTAGTGCGATTGCTGGGTCGTAGGATAGCTCTATTTTCAACTTTTTGAGGAACCTCCATGCCATTTCCCAGAATGACTGCACCAGCTTGCATTCCCACTAACGGTGTAGGAGGGTTCCCCTTTCTCCACATCCTCACCAACACCTGTTGTTTCCTGACTTGTTACATTTAGCCAGGGATTTAGTGCATTTTAAATGTAATGCAGGAAAAACAAGTCCACAAAACACATGTCACCAACTTGCAACAAGTCCATTGAAACATTCTTCTTCTTTTTTTTTTTTTAGATTTTATTTATTTATTTGTCAGAGAGAGAGAGCACAAGTGGAGGGAGCAGCACACAGAGGGAGAAGCATGCTCCCCAAAGAGCAAGGAGCCGGATGCAGGACTCGATCCCAGAACCCTTGGATCTTGACTCGAGCTGAAGGCAGAGGCTTAACAGACTGAGCCACCCAGGCGCCCCCCCACCCCGTGAACTGTTCTGATACAGTACAGCCTTAGACAATACCAAATGCCAAAATAAAAATACTGTTTCCTCATAATTTGCAGAAAAATTATATATATATACATACATACATATATACACACAAATATATGATTAATGATGCAATGATAAACATGAGTGTTCATTCCCATAATACTCCTATCACTCTGTAGTAGCTTTCCTGCTAAGCAGATTATAAATATCATAGAATTTGCCTCGATAGAATTAGTGTAGAGCATTAAGATAAACAGAGTCTTAGGGAAAATAGAAGGAAAAAGAACACAGATATGCTATTTTACTCTCTTAGTATCGGCATTAATGTCTTCTCTAACATGGTGTAACAGTATTTGGCTTCTGGGTAGTTGTTTTAGTTAATACTACTTTATCAGAACTTAGTTTCTTCCCAGCTGATTAGCAGCACCCACCTCCCTTGCGTCTAGGAAGGAGCTAATGTCTACTGAAACCAAATTTGATGCCTAGAAAATCCTTGAGTTAAGAGGCACACCTGTGTTGTTTGGCAGGTGAGTTGAATCTCAAGAATTTCTCCAAATCTCCTGTTAAGTCGGCTAAACTGGTTTCACTCCTATTAAACAACCCTGGGGCAGGGGGTGGGGGGAGTCCTCTATTTATCCTTAATAAGCATAATAATGCCAAAGAAATAACTTCCAATGCTAATCTCAGTGGTGTAGGTCTCAAAAGGGGAAAAGTTCAGAATATCTTTCAGGACATTCGATGGCTCCTTGTCAAATTTATTAATTTATAGATAAATTAGTATCATCATATTGGAAAAAAATCCACGGTTTTTTGTAAAGACCAGAATATTGTTAGTTAATTAAGATGTTACTTTGAATAACTTGGAGAAACAACTTTTTAGCTGTATTCACACAATATTCAAAGAATGGGGGCACCGGGGTGGCTCAGTGGGTTAAAGCCTCTGCCTTCAGCTCAGGTCATCATCCCAGGGTCCTGGGATCTCAAGCCCCACATTGGGCCCTCTGCTCAGCAGGGAGCCTGCTTCCCCCTTTGTCTCTGCCTACTTGTGATCTCTGTTTGTCAAGTAAATAAATAAAATCTTTAAAAAAAAATTAAGGATAGATCATCATGAATAAGTAAATAAAAATTTCAGTGAACTGAATCCTGAAGAAAATAAGGAAGCATTTATCAACGGAAAGGTACTCTGTAAATAGGTTTGCAGATTAACTGCAAAGGTTATCTGGGAATCTATAATCTTAAAGTGAAATAGACCATTTATTTAGAGATTTTTAAAAAATTTCTATCCAGTCTTTTTTTATTTTTTAGATATTCTTATGTTGAAGTATGTTGTTGCCTAGTCTGAGGTTTCTTCTGACTGAACAGGTTTTGAAATATATAGAATATAAGACGTTTTAAAATAGATGCTTGATTCATTACATAATGCTCTTTAGGTACTGAAGGAAGTTAACATTTTCATCTTTTGGTCAGGCACTTGTGGGTTCTAAAATAAAACTCTTTGGCAATTATGCAGGACGTGCCAGGGAAGAAAAAGAAAGAGTTTAGGCTCTCTAACCTCATACAACGGACAAAGGATAAAAGTAAAAGAAATGAATCAAATCCACAGGCGTGACGACCCTAGTCTGTTTCAGCAGGCAAAGGAGCTAATAGCATTGCCATCCAGGTCTTAATTTATGGATCCCTTGAGGTATTTTCAACTGCTTTGAAGTTGAAATTGTGGGCCACAGTCTCTTTTTTACTCTTTTACAGAGTAAAAGAATATTTCTTTTTTCAAAGTTTTCAACCAAGAGATTCATTTTCTTTCTCTCTATAATGCACACCATCTGTTTTACTAAACTAACAGTTTATAGCCATATATATATATATATATATATGATATATATATATATATATCTCAACCAGTCAGAGCTGTGGTTCCCAGCCTGGTTATACACTTATACACTAGAAGCTTTGGAAAACTCACTCCCGGCATTACCCCTAGAGATTCTGGGCTTCAATAAGTGGTCTGGTGATGCAGCAGAGAGAAAGAAAGTCTTTCTTGGAGTTCCAAGTTGGAATTCTTGGAGGATTTTTTTTTTTTTTCCCTCTGGAAACTATGTTGAAATGGTGATCCAGATTCATGGATTCTTTTTTTAAGATTTACTTATTTACTTATTAGGGGCACCTGGGTGGCTCAGTTGGTTGAGCCTTCAGCTCAGGTCATGATCCTGGAGTCCTGGGATTGAGTCCCCCATCGGGCTCCAGCTCCACAGGGAGTCTGCTTCACCCTCTGACCTTCTTCTCTCTCATGCTCTCTCTCTATCTCAAATAAAAATAAACAAAATTAAAAAAAAATTTACTTATTTATTTTAGAGAGAGACGGAGAGAGTGAGCCCACATGAGTAGGAGGAGGGGCAGAGGGTGAGAGAGAAACCACAAGCATGTCCACCGAGCATGAAGCCTACACAGGGGCTCGATCCCAGGACCCTGAAATCATGACCTGAACGGAAATCAAGAGTCCACCACTTAACGGACTGAGCCACCCAGGCACCCCTGGGTTTATGGATTTTTTTTAAAAAAGATTTATTTATTTATTTATTTATTTGACAGACAGAGATCACAACACAAGTAGGCAGAGAGGCAGGCAGAGAGTGAGAGGAGGAAGCAGGCTCTCGGCTAAGCAGAGAGCCCAATGTGGGGCTCGATCCTAGGACCCTGAGATCATGACTTGAGCAGAAGTCAGAGGCTTTAACCCACTGAGCCACCCAGGGGCCCCTTATGGATGTTTTTTAAAGTACAATAGGGAAAGCTACATAATCGGTTAAGTAAACATTCAGGGGCTGGTCTAAAACACCAAACCATTCTTCATAGTTCTTTTCTTTAAAACACACAATGAGCTTTGATTCCAAACAATGAAATCTAGAACCAACCTATTATTAAATTAGGAACTGCTTGAGTCTTCAGAGCACAATACTATACATTTTTGTGTGTCAAATGACTCAGGGTTTTTTCTGGAAGAAAAAAAAAAAAGAAAGAAAGAATCAATAAATTTAGTACCTGCCAGGAGGAAGACACGAAGAGACTGTCAAACAAGGCTAGAAATAAAGTACAAAACCCAAATACATGCAATTTTGAATTTTAGGAAACGCCATAGGGAATGTCCTGGTTCATGATTTTTTGTGTTTTCTGAATAGTAAACTGGGTTAGAAATAGATGAGTCAGAAAACAATATGGCGGAGAGACCCTAATGGAAATACACTGGAGAGCAAGAAAGAAGGTGATAAAAGCTCATTAAAAGGCAAATCATACAAAAGAATAGTGGACAGTTTGTAGTCAATAGAGAAAGGTGATCTATTCGAACAGCAGCAAAGATGAGAAGGATGAGGGGTACCAGGTGCTTCCCAAACTCTTTTGAAGCTTGACACACCGGGACAAGGTGGGACCAAGAGCAGTGCAGAAGTGGAACCATGTGTGCGTCCCACCGTGTACACACCATCTTCACCCTTATTCCCATTCGTCCAAAGCATGACACGACCGTGCACACACAACACAGCTGCCGGGGCTGCTGCCTGGCTCCAGGGTAGGACTTACCTTGTATTGTCTCAGCACAGATGATGGCATTTAGGTGGAAGAAAAAGAGACAGGGTTGAGGCGCTTGAGTGGCTCAGTCCATTAAACATCTGCCTTCCGCTTGCGTCATGATCCTGGGGTCCTTGGTTTGAGCCCTGCATCAGGCTCTCTGCTCAGCAGGGAGTCTGCTTCTCCCTCTCCCTGTGTGCCCTCTCTCTCTCTCTCAAGTAAATAAATAAAATCTTAAAAAAAAAAAAAAAAGGAAAAGAGGTTTGAGCTCATTACACAGAAAAACTTTCTAAAGGGCTGTCAAACCAATACACAACAAAACCAGAACATATGCACTGAACCCCATCGGCCTGAAATTGTAGCATGAACCAAATACTATCTCAAGAAATAGACTAATTGGGCTGAGCCTGGAATGTATCCTAATGGTCTCCAGCATCCTTCCTAATGTAAATTTCGATGATTCTATAGTCCAAACTTCTCTTTTCTTCACAGACATCTAATCACTTCTACTTTCATTCTGTACCAATTTGGTTGAAACAAAAAGTGACAAGAGCACACTTATGGTGATGAGCACTGAGCAATGTATAGTGTAGTCGAATTCTATACTGTATAACTGAAACTAATATTAACACTATATGTTAATTATACTGGAATTAAAATTTAAAAAGATATTAAAAGACAGTGACAAAGAGGAATTGAGAAACTCTTCACAATGAGTGAAAGTGTGACACAGAGGGTTAGCAACCAGCTTTATTGTAGAGGACTGATTTACAGGTTTTTAGACCTTTGGTTACTTTTGGCAAGAAGTGAATCTTGAAAGCTCATACCAAGAACCGCAAGAACTTTAAAGGGACAAATAGCCCCATAATAAAGCCAGCGTCTTTGTTCTCTTATTTATGCCCAGATTCGTGACCTCAGAAACTGAAAGGACAACTTGATCTTTATGTTTAATTCGATACAGCAATGAAGACACGAATGAGTTTATTTTTCATTCAGGTGCAAAAGGTGGCAGTCCCAAAAAATAAAGTAAAACAAGATATGGAACAGTGTTCACTGTGACAGAGCCATCCGCTGATAGAACAGACTCGCAGAACTGGGAGCAAGACCGGACGTCCAGGGAAAATGTCTTAACTGCTTCTCCTACGCGTACTGCTCGGGCACAAGCAGGCCAGCCTTGAGGCTGGAACATTCAAGATCAAAATGGCAAGGAAGGCTGCTGCCACTGAGCTTACGCGCTCCACGTCCTGCGGTCTTGAATTTAAGCCTGTGCCCCACACATCTTAGGATGACTTTTTGCATATCGCGGGGCCAAAAAAGAACTGCAGAGATTTAAGGGCAAGGCCTATTTCAAGCCCAGAACTGCAGTGGTCCCTCCGTGACAGGCTGAACAGGGTCACGCAGAGGAGCGTAGCATGAAAACCTTTAGAGTTCAGCAAGCCTAGGGCTGCGGCGTGATCTGGCAGGCCGTGTCCTTTCCGAAGGCTTTTTCTGCTCTGCTTTTGCACTCCAGAAGCCGAGCTATTTGCCAGGGGTAGGACGGGGGAGGGGGAGGAGGATGGAGGGGGAGGAGATGGAGGGGGAGAGGGAGGGGGATGGAGGGAGAGAGGGAGGGGGAGGAGGGAGGGAGAGGAGGGAGGTGGGGGGGCACGAAGCGGGCTGTCCACATCCTGCTGCCAGTCTGTCCAACAGGATCGCCGCTCTCCAGGGTCCCGGCCCCGAGATACCAGGGCTGGGGGCGAGGAGAGCGCAGGCCACGTTTCCCCCAGAACCCCCGACCCTGGGCGCCGGGTCAGCTGGCTGGAGAGAACCCAGGCAGCGAGCCTAAGAGCTCCCCGCCAGCCCTCTCCGCCCCGGAGGGAGCGTCCTGTCCTCGGGCCCGTGCGCGCCCCCTAGCGCCGGTCCGCGGACGGGGCGGGGCGGGGCGGGGCGGGGCGGGGCGGGGCGGGGCGGAGCCCCGGGGCCGGGAGCGCGGGGGGCCGTGGCACCCAGTGGAGGCGCGAGCGCGAGCGCGAGCGCGGCTGCAGCGGGCGGCATGGCGAGCACGGCCTCGGAGATCATCGCCTTCATGGTTTCCATCTCCGGCTGGGTGCTGGTGTCCTCCACGCTGCCCACCGACTACTGGAAGGTGTCCACCATCGACGGCACGGTCATCACCACCGCCACCTATTGGGCCAACCTGTGGAAGACGTGCGTTACCGACTCCACGGGCGTCTCCAACTGCAAGGACTTCCCCTCCATGCTGGCGCTGGACGGTCTGCATCCCCTCGGCCCCTGCCCCCGGCCCTCGCTCCAGCCCGGCGGGGCCGCGGGGCGCCCTCTTGGCCCTCTGACCACCCCCTCCCCGGCCGGACTCCCTCGGAGGCCCGGGTCCGCTTTACCCCCAGGGCCTGGGGGAGCCGCGGAGAGCCCCATGCCCTTCGCCGCCGTGTCCGGACGCGTGTCCCGCGGGGGCGCCTGCCGGAGCCCGGCGCCCCGGGGCGGGAGAGGGGGACACTCCTGGGGGGGAGGGTGGGCGACTCAGGAGTCCGGAGGGGGGTGCGGAGGGAAGCACCTTTGCAGTCCCGAGAGTCGAGGACACGGTTGCGGGATCCCCATCTCTCGGGGACTGTTAGGACACGGAGTGACGCTGGTCCCCTGCACCCAGCACTCCCCGAAAGAGCTGGATCCTGAGTAAAGTGGTATCATCCACATGTCAACGCCAAATTTGCTTGTCCTCAACTCCCTTTAACCGTTTTGTCAGTTCTTTTAAAAATAGGCAAGGGGAAATAAACATATTGCGGGGAGTGTCAACCGGTTCCCGCCTCTCCCCAACGGAGAAAGAAAACAACCCCACGCTTCAACAAATGTGTCCTCCTGGGCTTTAATGCTTCCTCCAAGTTTTAGACAAATAAATAGCCCTTGCCTGTGCCGCATTGGTAGAGAATCCTGGCTAGCAAGAATCTTGTGCCAGAGACTGCCAAGGACTGTGTCGGTGCCTCCCTCATTTGCTCTCCGGGTCTCTCTCCTGCGGTTCTTTTGTAGATCGTTTGTTTTCAGTTGTGTTCTCTATTGTATTGACTTAGAGCAACAGGTAGATGGTCACATAGAAAACTGGTGTTTTCGTTTATTTTTTATTTTCTTGAAGATTTTATTTATTTGACAGATAGATCACAAGTAGGCAGAGAGGCAGGCAGAGAGGGGGAAACAGGCTCCCTGCTGAGCAGAGAGCCTAATGGGGGGCTTGAACCCAGGACCCTAAGATCATGACCTGAGCAGAAGGCAGAGGCTTAACCCACTAAGCCACCCAGGTGCCTCTCTGTTTTAGTTTTGGGAGGAGTGGCTGTCAGCCCAGTTACCATGACTGCTCAAGTTCTAGGTTCGACAGGACTCAGTAGATCCAGGCACAAATTGAAAGATAGTCATTTGCATTACCTCTAGTTTCGAGGTGTTTTCTTTCCTTCTTTAAAAAAAAAAAAAAAAAGGGTTTTGTTTTATTATTCCATGACAGGTTTTTATTTGCATAACTGACTCCATAAAAGACAATAATTAATTCCCCTAACACAGTGTTTGCCACGAAAAGCAAACTGTTGCTCAATGTGGTATTTGATGGAACCTCCACAGACAGGCGTACGTGCCTGGTTTTAGATGGGTGACACCCAGGTCTTGGTCTGTTGTGTAAAAGTAGTAGCTGGGACACTGTTGAGGCCCTAGAATTACTGGTGAATTTCCCATGCTCTGTACAGCACACATTCAGGTAGATGCTTTGAACAGGCAGGCTCTTGTTTCTGTGGTTTACATTCGGGAATTGGGGATTGATGGTTACTGTCCTAAGTGCATCCTTCTGCTGTTAACTGTGCTGTTACCTGAGATAGTGAGCCAGATCCGATCCCAACAATGGTGTTGTCGCCTTATGAGAGTGCACTTAGCATGGAGACTTGGGGGGCAGGTTGGGTAGAGAGGAGGGAGGGGGGTATAGCCCTCAGTTGTGAGGTTTTGGAGAGAGTTGAGGTTGGAGAAAAAAAAGGAGTGACATTAATGTACAACCCGACTTGCAAAATGGCCTTTCATGTGTGCTCACGTGTCTAGGAAATGGCTTAAAAAAAACACAAATGACTTCGTACTCCCTGTTGTTCTGCAGTATTCTAAAATTAATAGCATACCCTTCCCAGCCAGCACATATAGAAGTAACTCTTTCTAACAACTGCATAGGGTGCATAAGTCTGGACAGACTGGTTTGCCTAACTACTTTCTCCTTGTCAGACAACGGGCCCTTTCCAGCGTGTCGTTGGTGGTGGTGCTGCACTGAAAATCTTAATATTCATCTCGTTGTGCACTTGTGTATTTCTGTAAAGTAGATACTGAGAAATGGTACTGTCAGGGGGTAGATGATAACATTTTAATGTTCGGTTTATAGTGCCAAATCGCAGTCCACCAACAACATATGAGGATGCCTGTTTCTCTGCATTCTCACCACTACGTTTTTCATCCAGCATCATAGGTGACATAGTATCCTGTTATCATTTTCATCAGTATTTCCCAAGTTTTTGCCAATGATTTTTACCACTTTATCATGTATTTATTGACCACTTTCTTTCTTTCTCTTTCATACATTGCCTGTCTATATCTTATGCCTACAGTCTCTTGTTTCCTCTCGATATAAATGATTGGGTTTTTTGTTTTTATTTTATTTTTATTTTATTTCTTTTTAGTGTTTCAAAATTCATTGTTCATGCACCACACCCAGTGCTCCATGCAATACGTGCCCTCCTTAATACTCACCACCAGGCTCACCCATCCCCCCACCCCCCTTCCATCCAAAACCCTCAGTTTGTTTCTCAGAGTCCACAGTCTCTCATGGGTTGTCTCCCCATCCGATTTCCCCCATCTCACTTCTCCTCTCTATCTCCCCATGTCTTCTGTGTTATTCCTTATGCTCCACAAGTAAGTGAAACCATAGGATAATTAGCTTTCTCTGCTTGACTTATTTCACTTATTTCCCGTCCACGTTGATACAAATTTGGGTATTCATCCTTTCTGATGGAGGCATAATACTCCATTGTATATATGGACTGTATCTTCTTTATCCATTTGTCCGTTGAAGGACATCTTGATTCTTTTCACAGTTTGGCAACTGTAGCCATTGCTGCTATGAACATTGGGGCGCATGTGGCCCTTCTTATCACTACATCAGTATCTTTGGGATAAATACCCAGTAGTGCAATTGCAGGGTCATAGGGTAGCTCTATTTTTAATTTTTTAAGGAATCTCCACACTGTTTTCCAAAGTGGCTGCACCAACTTGCATTCCCACCAACAGTGTAAGAGGGTTCCCCTTTCTCCACATCCTCTCCAACACTTGTTGTTTACTGTCTTGTTAATTTTGGCCATTCTAACTGGTGTAAGGTGGTATCTCAATGTGGTTTTGATTTGAATCTCCCTGATGGCTAGTGATGATGAACATTTTTTCATCTGTCTGTTAGCCATTTGTATTGTATGTCTTCTTTGGAGAAGTGTCTGTTCATGTCTTCTGCCCATTTTTTGATATGACTATCTGTTTTGTGTGTGTTGAGTTTGAGGAGTTCTTTATAGATCTTGGATATCAGCCCTTTGTCTGTAGTGTCATTTGCAAATATCTCCCTCCATTCCATGGAAAGTGATTGTTTTTAAGATTTTATTTTTAAGTAATCTCTACACCCAATGTGGGGCTCAAACATACAACGCCAAGGTCAAGAGTCATAGGCTCTACCAACCGAGCCAGCCACGCACCCCTAAATAATTGTTTTTTAACTTTATTTCTTTATCCACACAGTTTCTACACCCAGTGTGGGGATCAAACTCACAACCCCAAAGATCAAGAGTCTTCTGACTGAGCCAGGCTAGTGCCCATAAATGATTTTTTTTTTAAAATTTTGGAGGTCACTCCTGGACTTGTTATATACGTTACGATCTCAGCCCATTGCTTGGCTTTACATTTATGACACCTTTTCTTATACAAAGCTTTGAAATGTGTACTATGATCAAATTTGTAAATTTCTTCCTGCCACCTCTGTCTTCTGTGGCTTAAGACAGCATTGCCAGAGTGTCTAGCCTTACTTTTCTGTGTCTCTCAGAATAACATCTTGGGGGGTTTGATCACACAGCTTTGTTTTCACGTAGAGGAGTCGATCTCCCCCATCCTACAAGCTGACCTTCCCGGAGCAGGCCCCGCCATAAGGTGTCTGCGCAGTATTCCCCAGGGCAGCTGCATCTGGTGGAGGCTGGTTCTGAGAGGTCCAGCCAACATCGCACACGGCCCATTGGACTCCCTGACACTCCTTTGAAGGGGCAGAGAAGGCTGCATTACCGTAGACCTTGGTGACCGCAGGCCTGAGCAAGCCAGTCCTCCCCTTCAACCAGGCAGAGGCTCTAGATTGAAAAAAGAATCCAAGAAGGAAAAGAGAAGGCCCACAACTCTCTCCAGGCAAAGAAGGAGCTTCTTAGGCGGAAGAAGGAGCTTCTTGGGTATAGATGATGGTGACGTTTTCCCCAGTATCATCCCTGTAAGGAAAATCAGACCCAGAAAAGCTCAATGTGTAGATTCAAGTTTACATTAAGACGCCAACTCCACGTTCTGGTTAGTGCGATGGAAGGGAAGCTTTGGTGAGTTTCGTAAAACTCACCAGACGCTGTTTGTACCGTTCATCTTGCGAAGGAAGTGCTCTTAGCCCTGTTTTACAGCTGAGAACACTGAGGCTCCAGAGAGATAAGGTCATGTAATCAAGTCGCACAGAAGGTACATAAGTAGAAGATCCAGAGCGGAGCCTCGGGCTCCCTGCCTTCCTCCCATTTCACTCTTTTTGCAGAGGATTTGCAAAAGCCACACAAAGCTACCCACATAAGGAAAGCTCATTGTTTTTTCTCCCCCATCTCTATCAGCTCACAAGAGTGCTACCAGGGCGTTGTCTCCACCAGGTAGATGTTTTCACTTTTGCTCGTTTGAAATGGAAAATAAGGCACACGTCATTTGGAAATCACTTAACTTTTAAGGGACACCTTGAAGGTTTCCTCCAGCGGAATTCGTGAACTTAAAGTCTCTGTATTTTACTAACTGAAAATTTCACGATGGAACAAGCTGGTGATTTCTGTTTATCTCCAGCTCCCATGCCTCTCAAAGCGCCGCACAGTCTTCATCTAAGAATCATTTTCAGCAAAGTTGTTTTTAGTACCTGCCATCTATTTGTGTTAGTGGGAATGTCTGCCGTTTCTTCCGAGAGAGTTAACTATAAATTATACGGCAGAGAACTTCTAAGTAAATATGTTCATGCCTCAGCACTTTAATGTGTTAATTAGCTATTAAAGGTGTCAGTAAATTAGACCTGTCAAAAATAATGGCCTCCTTGACTGGGTTTTACTACCACTTCACTTACTTGCAAGTTTTGCCCTCTGGAACTGTTAATAAGCAAAGCTGCAGAGGTTAGCCTTGCGAAAGATAAACTCTGGAGTTTGTTGGAACTCACCTGAGGCCTGCGTCTGTGGGTGTTTTAAGGACTGGTAGCCCCAAATTTACACAACCCAGGCTTACCAACACCTGGAATCCATCTACAGCCAGCAGCCAGGGTGGTCTTTATCCTGCGGAGAATCTCGGTCCCTATTCTTTGTTCCCTCTAGCCAATGATTGTATGGTCAGGTGCCTTCCTTTGTTCATACAGCAAATTAGCAGTTTCCCCACTGCTGTTGGAGGCTGGAGACAGCTACCTTTCCCTCCAGGTCAGGGTTCTTCTGGTGGTTACTGAGCAAGGACCCAAGCTCATCAGGGATAGTATTTCTCCTCTCTTGCTTGTGCCAGGAGACCAGTCCTGCTGCAGACCTGAGGGCCGAGACAGGAGAACAGGAAGAGAACCTCAGAAAGAAGTTCTAGGAGGAAACGGTTGAATACAGTTTAAAGACTCATGGTGTTTTCATATGAAGTCAGATGAAGGATAGAATGCACCACCAGAGATTCTTGCCCCCCACCTACATCTGGGAAAACTTCATCCTGTGTTCTAAATGATCAGATTGTAGATTTCG
This sequence comes from Mustela putorius furo, assembly GCF_011764305.1. Taxonomy (NCBI): domain Eukaryota; kingdom Metazoa; phylum Chordata; class Mammalia; order Carnivora; family Mustelidae; genus Mustela; species Mustela putorius. Next base: position 581,051 of record NW_025422117.1, on the reverse strand, counting down.
CCTTTTGCCAGCCTCCTGCTTCTGCTCATCAAGCCCGTATGATTGCGAAAGTAAATGAAGTTTTCTAAGATAATATTTATGCATATCTTATGGAGGCTACCTCTCATACAGACTGTTTTCTCTGCTTCTTGATTGCAGCTAGTCAGCTAACATAACTCTAGACCAGAGATTGTAATAAATCTCCGGAAAAGAAAAATGAAACCACACTGTCCCAGGAGCTCCGGTGGTAAATGATGAGCCAGTTGTGCTTATCCTGATAGATGTTCTCCAGTCTTATGAGGGGCTAAGGGCCTTCCTCTCCATCTGTGCTTCTGCCTGCCTCTCCGCTCCCCAACGCCCCCCCCCCCCAGGTCTGGCTGGGGGACTAAGGGTGGAAATTAAAAAACAAAAACAAAAACAAAACCTGGCTCAGTCTTATGCAGCAGAGACCCAGATAGCCTTGCAGCATTATAATTGCTACCCAAATAAGCCTCCTTTGTCCTGTTGTGCTAATAATAAATTTGTTTTGCTGTTTTTGATAACCTCACTACCAGCAGAACTATTTTGTCTGTGGAGTTAGTTCACATTATAAAATAGAACGTTGTCACTGCTGTCTACCTTCATGGAGGTCTAAATTTGTTGGAATTAAATGGAGCACTTTCAGAGTACTCTTCAAAACAGATCCTAGCAATGGAATTGAGGCTTAAAATTTCATTTCAAAGCAACGTGGGCTGGAAGTGACCTGTCAGCCTCATTTCTTGAATTTATAATTACCGCGATCTTAGAATTATTACTTACCGTAGGCTTTCCCTGGGTACTACCAATAAATGACTTGCTGTATTTATGAATCTTTTCAAATTAGAAAACTTAATTCCATATGTAAGCCTGACGTACTCCTATGTTCATTTACCCAACAAGCATTTACTCACACCTGGTATATGCCATCGCTATTTCAGGTTGAAGTATGGCCCTGTTTCAGGCTGAAATGAAAATGACCTTCTGTGCTTAAAATGTATGGGTTTAAATTCTGTTAATTTAAAATTTGTTAGTGTCTGGACAAAAGCCACGTCGAAGTTGACCCCCACCGTGGCTCTGCAAGTAAGAACAGGTGGTTAAGAAAATGGGTGGTGCCAGGAAATGATCAGGCAACCCAATAGAATGAGGTTTTGGGGGGCTTGGAAAGCATCTATTTATATGTATGTAGTTAACTTCATAATGATGGAGTATTCTTTTAGTAAACAACTCTGCTTTAAAAAAATTTTTTTAATTTTATTATGTTATGTTATTCACCATACAGTACATCATTAATTTTTGATGTCACATTCTGTGATTCATTATTTGTGTATAACACCCAGTGCTCCATGCAACCCACGCCCTCCTACATCTGTAGGGCGTGGGTATGAACGCCTGGTGGGTATGAACCCACCACTGGGCCAACCTATCCCACCTCTCTGAAACCCTTAGTCTGTTTCCCAGAGCCCATAGTCTCTCATGGTTCCTCTCCCCGTCTCAATTCCCCCCCCTTCATTTTTCCCTACCTTCTCCTAATGTCCCCCATGCTGTTCCTTATGTTGCACAAGTAAGTGAAACCATATAATTGTCTTTCTCTGCCTGACTTACTTCACTCAGCAGAATCTCCTCTAGTTCCATCCGTGTCGATGCAAATGGTGGACATTCATCCTTTCTTATGGCCGCGTAATATTCCATTGTGTACATGAACCACATCTTCTTTATCCATTCGTCTGTTGTAGGGCATCTCAGCTCTTTCCACAGTTTGGCTATTGTGGACATTGCTGCAGTGAACATTGCGGTGCATGTGGCCCTTCTTTTCACTACATCTGTATCTTGGGGTAAATACCCAGTAGCACAATTGCTGAGTCATAGGGGAGCTTTATTTTGAACTTTTGAGGAAACTCCACACTGTTGTCCAAAGTGGCTGCACCAGCTTGCATTCCCACCAACAGTGTAAGAGAACAATCCTGCTTTTCTTTTCTTTTTTTAAATTTTTTATAAACATATAATATATTTTTATCCCCAGGGGTACAGGTCTCTGAATTGCCAGGTTTACACACTTCACAGCACTCACCAACAATCCTGCTTTTCTAAACCCGGTTTTCCTCTGTGTGCACCGAAAATAATAAAATGTCATTAAAATACTTCTTGATTTAGACTCATCATGGTTTCTGATGGGATTCCAGTTGGTCTCCTTTATGGGGTCCCACTAATATCAGAATACCATGCTGCCCAATTATAAATTTTTATAATCTCAAAACCATGAAAACATCCATCTCAAAGGTCAAATGTGCAAAGGAGGAGAAGGGTTGAGACAGTGGCAGACGATGTTTCTTACAGAGAAGGATTTTGTAGTCAGAACAGGGTGGAATCTGTTTTTGTCTCTTCCTGACTCCTCTCTGGCGTATCCTGTAACCTCTGGTGCCTCTGTGTCCTCACCTGTGAAAGTGGGAATACCAGCGCTCAGGGGCTCTCTCCTGAGGATTGTGCACACCCTGATCCTGGAAGTGTGCTTTCCTGGCTTGCTTGTTTTATGATGATGTTTTGTTTGTTTGTTTGTTTTTCTTTTTGTTTTTGTTTTTGTTTTTTCCAGAAAACAGAGCGATCACTCAGAAGGACAGTGCAAAATGGGGATTTCTCCCTGGACAGCCACATGTTTTCTGTTAACGGAGATGTGACCTATTCTAATTGCAGGTTATATCCAGGCATGTAGAGGCCTTATGATTGCTGCTGTCAGCCTGGGCTTTTTTGGTTCCATATTTGCTCTGTTTGGAATGAAGTGTACCAAAGTCGGAGGCTCAGATAAAGCCAAAGCTAAGATTGCTTGTTTGGCTGGGATTGTATTCATACTGTCAGGTAAATAGTAACTTTCTCCCAAACGAGGTACTTCACGATGTTAATGAGAGGACACTAACCACAATTCTTTCTTCTGATACTTTGTAGGGTTGTGCTCAATGACTGGTTGTTCCCTGTATGCAAACAAAATCACAACGGAATTCTTTGATCCTCTCTATGTTGAGCAGAAGTAAGTACTCTTCTCAGTCTGTCTGTTTCTAGCTTGCAGGAAATGTACGCAGATTTATCTTCTAAATTAAGTTACATAAATTCCTTACGTGGTGCCTGAAAGGGAGACAGGCTGATCAGCAGTGTTCGATGACATCATTGCAAGAGTAAACACGTTCTGTGCTGCATTGGCAAAAGATGCATCTAATCACTGCATGGATGTCACGTAGGGTCTTGTCTCTAAAGAGCTCAAGGCATAGGATTTAAAATTCTAAACGTCATCCACTGGACATCATTCATCTGGGGTCAAGTAGAGGGAAAGTGGAAGAGATGTGGGGGCAGGGGAGGAAGAACTAGGTTGTGTGCTCACAGGAAATGAAGAGCTGGCTTTGACCGATAGCCATCCCGATTATAGCTGCCAGCTGCTGGCATCTGGGCCAGGGGCCACCACGGTTTCCGATGCTCATCTGGAAACCGCGACCATGCTCCTGAAGATTAGGGGTCTGTGAAGGAAGTATCACTTTTTTCATTTTTACTTAACCTTTTATTATTATTTATTTTTTTAAAAGATTTTATTTATTTATTTGACAGAGAGAGACCAAGCAGGCAGAGAGGCAGGCAGAGAGAGACAGAGGAGGAAGCAGGCTCCCCGCCAAGCAGAGAGCCCAATGCAGGGCTCGATCCCAGGACCATGAGATCATGACCTGAGCCGAAGGCAGAGGCTTAACCCACTGAGCCACCCAGGCGCCCCTTTTCTTAGCCTTTTAAACTAGCTCCTTGATGAGCTGCAATTAATCAGCCTTTATTTTAAAAAATGTACATGATGCAGGGTTTAAAAAAAAAAAAATGCTCCTGTAGTGGTTAGACACCACCCAGTTGTGACCGGTCTGGGTTGCAGGTGAGTGGTTTGGCATTTACAGATGAGTTTGTGGGAGGGGGTTGGTTTTTAACTATGGGCTATTGGTTTTTATAGTTTCCCTAGGCTTAATTCTTTGCCTTGGGAAAACCCCAGGGATACCAAATTAGAAACAATGATATATGCAGTATTTTGTCTCCCACAAGAATATGCCCACAGCTGGGCTGGTGATGCTTTCAGTCTTCAGGTCAACCGTTACTGAATTTTCCAAAAAAGTTACTAAAATTGCTGGCTAGGTGTGCATTCCTTTTTTCTGGTGGGTTTAGAATCTTCAGGGAATTGATTTGTTAGTTCTGTCTTTAGTGTCTGTCTTTTATTCATAAATAACAGGTGCTTAGATAATGAAATAGAATGAAAATAGTCACTAATACCTGTTGAGCCCCTACCATGCACCAAGCAGAGCATTGCAAATATTCTCTTATTTTATTCTTGCAACAATCTTAAAAGTAGGTTCTCTTGGTGCGACCTTTTTGAAAATGGATGTGTGCAGTTAATGTGTACAAGGGAATCTGGACTAAACAAGTACTGTCTGATTGAACTAGGATTGAACTAGGAGTCAGACCACACAGGCTTGCTCTAAGACGCGTGGTTTACAATACTTGATTTCATAATTTTGGTGACCGTATCCTATACATATTTTTTCATCATGGGAGTTTCTTTTCGTATGATTTTAATAACTATTTTAAATTTTATTAAATGGGAAACAAAATAACTGTTTTGGACCCCAATATAATTTTTACACTTCTGCCTCTGTTGGAAAAATGGGTTCTGATTTATAAATTTTCTCCTAACTAATATTTGATCATGAGATTTGTACAAGTGTGTGTGACACCAGACATTGAGACGAAAACTCAGACCGTGCTCCTGGAGATAGGAAGCATGTTAATGATATTTAAATGAAATATAATTTTCCTCAAATGATAGATTTTTATTTCAGGCTTTGGTATCCTAAATATATAACAAATTTCTCATGATTTACTGTATTAAAGAAGTTGCTCGTGTTTTTGGACTAACCGTTCTAATTGTTCTCTTTGTTTCCCTGACAATAATTAAGGATGTCTTTTTCAGAATCTTAAAAATCATTTTCGTCCTTTCTCAGAAGGTCAGGACTAATTCATATATACCCTGTAATTTAAGTCTGTCCTTTGTGCGATTTTTCTTTCCAGTACTTGCTATATACTCAGTCACCTGGTTTTGTGCCATCGGAATTTCTGATTTTCTTTTAGATTTTGGTTAAACTCTGTTCAGTGATTATGGCCTCTGAGATGTTTTCTTTATTTCCACATTCTTGGTGCAACCTTGAACGACCCCATTCCCTGTAATAATCTGTCGGCATTCCTCTCTCTACCTGCGCCTGCTCTGTCTACACGCTCACCTGTAAAACCAGGATAATAATGGCACTCTGCTCGTAGAGTTAATGTGGGAATTTGGACAGTGTGTGTATATGCTTAGAACTGATTAGAACACAGGAAACCCCGGGTACCCTATTACTGTAAGGCGTTAGCTATTATTAAGATTGCTTTTAAAATTATGTGTAGTATTTAAGATGTGACTTGTCTTTATAGATGCTTTGATTAGCTCTCTTCTGAAGTGACTTAAAAATATAACACCTGCATTTGGCAATTTACCTCACGTAATTAAAAACACAAGAGCGAGGCACTTTTTGAAAAGCAACAGGGCTTATAAACCGGTAATATTTACAAATAACAGCCCCTTCACACAACACACTGAGAGAAAATATAAACTTTACTAATTATAACCGCTGCATATTGAGAACATGTTAGCTCCTTGAGATAAGAGCTCGCTCACGTCTGTATCTCCGACAGTGCCTTGCGCAAAGGCAGATAGTCCATTCAGATGAAGGAATGACAAAGCCCTGAGAATTGTAAATGTGACCAGATTCTGATTACCCATCATGGTAGAAAAGAGGCATAAAGGACAGGTGACATCTTCAGGAATTCACAGGCGTCTCTGAAACAAACTCCCTTCTCTAAAAGCTGGCAAATCAACCCTCTTGGCTTCATCTGTTTTCCTCTTATCAACAGCTTGAGTAGAGGACAGAGAGTTGAAAATGAGAAAGATTAAGAAGCTAGAAATTGGCTCTCCACACGAAATTCTTTTTTTAAATTAATTATTTTTATTAACATATAATGTATTATTAGCCCCCGGGGTGCAGGTCTGTGAATCGCCAGGTTTACACACTTCACAGCACGCACCACAGCACATACCCTCCCCAATGCCCGTAACCCAACCGCCCTCTCCCTAACTCCCTCCCCCCAGCAACCCTCAGTTTGTTTTGTGAGATTAAGTCTCTTATGGTTTGTCTCCCTCCCAATCCCATCTTGTTCCATTTTCTCCTTCCCTGCTCCCCACAACCCTCCACCCTGCCTCTCAAATTCCTTATATCAGGGAGATCATATGATAATTATCTTTTTCTGATAGACTTACTTCACTCAGCATAATGCCTTCTAGTTCTATCCACATCATTGCAAAGTGGCCAGATTTCATTTCTTTTGATGGCTGTTTAGTATTCCATCACATTAATATACCACATTTTCTTTATCCATTCGTCTGTGGATGGACAACAAAGTTCTTTCCATAGTTTGGCTATTGTGGACATTTTTGCTATAAACATTCGGATGCACGTGCCCCTTCGGATCACTACATTTGTATCTTTGGGGTAAATACCCGGTAGTGCGATTGCTGGGTCATAGGGTAGCTCTATTTTCAAATTTTTGAGGAGCCTCTATACTGTTTTCCAGAGTGGCTGCACCAGCTTGCAATCCCACCAACACTGTAGGAGGGTTCCCCTTTCTCAGCATCTTCTCCAACAACTGTTGTTTCCTGACTTGTTAATTTTAAGCCATTCTGACTGGTATGAGGTGATATCTCATTGTGGTTTTGATTTGTATTTCCCTGATGCCGAGTGATGTGGAGCACTTTTTCATGTGTCTGTTGGCCATCTGGATGTCTTCTTTGCAGAAATGTCTGTTCATGTCCTTTCTTGATTGGATTATTTGTTCTTTGGGTGTTGAGTTTAAGTTCGTTATAGAATTTGAATACTACCCCTTTATCTGATATGTCATTTGCAAATATCTTTTCCCATTCTGTCAGTTGTCTTTTGGTTTTGTTAACTGTTTCCTTGGCTATCCACACAAAATTCTTTTTTTTTTTTTTAAAGATTTTATTTATTTATTTGACAGACAGAGATCACAGGTAGGCAGAGAGGCAGGCAGACAGAGAGGGGGAAGCAGGCTCCTCGCTGAGCAGAGAGCCTGATGCGGGGCTCGATCCCAGAACCCTGGGATCACAACCCGAGCTGAAGGCAGAGGCGTTAACCCACTGAGCCACCCAGGCGCCCCTCCACACAAAATTCTTAAAGTAGAATCTTTAAAGCAAGATTTTGATTTGGCCTCAGCCGGCATTTGCTAGAATTTCATCACCGGGGCCGGGTGACTTAGTTTGTGCATGAACTTAGGGATGTATTGGAGAATCGAGGCTAAAGGCAGGGCAGCCCTAGGTGGGCTGGGGTTTGGAGAGTATGGCTGCAGGAAGGTTCTGACTTTCGCTGGCAAGAGTAAGTTCCTTGAGTTCAGAAAACATGTATCCCCTCACTGCCTAGCACCGGGCCTGGTGAGTGGAATTCTGATCTGTAGAACTGATCCTTTCAGGATCAGGGGGAAAGCTTGCCGTGGTCTCCCCCCACGGTGGAGAGGAGGGAGGAAAGCAAGAAGACAGGCACGCTCACTCCGCTTCCCTTCCTTATCTCATACCCTTCTTCCTAAAACCAGTTACCTCCAAGTCACCGCTCCCCCCACAGCCCTAGAAGGCATGGCTGAGGCACAGGTGTGCGTGTGTGTGTTTGATCTTCAGCTAGGCGGTGAGCTCTAGTTTCCATCTCCGGTGAGCAAATCGTAGCCCTCCCACACCTACCCCCTAAAACGCACTGGGAAATGGTCCGGGCTCAGAACCTAGTTGTGTTGTTGTTTGGATTTCCTTAGGATGCTGTGCTATATTAATTGAATCCTCTGTGGATTTCCAGGACATTCCTATGTATGGTCTACCCTGGTGGCCTAGTTAGAAACACATACCTAAGCTCATCAACAAAGTTCCTACTCCATTCCTACTGTGTGCGAGGAACTCAGTAGGCACTTTACGGATGAGAGAAAACGAGTGGCTTCAAGTGTAGCTGGAGAAAAGATCAAGGCCGTAGCCATGCCCCCCGCATCCTGCTGTCTGTTCTGTGGCTTTGCATTCCGAAACCTGTCCTTGTTGGGAAGTTCTTCCTCCCAGGCTCCCACACTTGACACATGGCAGTGTTTAAAAGAGTTACATCTGACTGTGGTCATGTTCTGCTTCTCCCCCCTTTCCCCCCTTTTGTTTGGCTTCTTTGCTCTCATTCAAGTTGTAATTATGTTTCATGACATGACAGGCTGGACTCCCACAAAGCCTTGAAAACGATTTCCCAACTCTCTCCTTTGGGCTATTTCAAACCAACTTCCTCCTTTTTATTAAAATAAAGCCTAACAAATCCAAAAAAAGTCTACCTTCCTGCAAGGTTATGGTAACTGGTACCCCCAGCATGATTCATCCTACTAGGGGCATGAAATTTAAATCAGTTATTCCCCCCACCACTTTGTCGTCCAAACCACGAACTTCCTAAAGGTCTTGATTTGTTTTCTTAAATAAACTGTTCCAAGAAAGAATTTATGGACAAAAGAAACTTCTTTTCAAATCCCTGCAAGGTTGGAGCATTGAACCATTGCCCTAATTGAGGAAACAGGGCGTTGTAATCTTAGATTTATTCTCTTTTAGTACACGAGATTTATTGTTAATATTTTGGCTCAGATAGTCTCACATTTGGGCCTTATCCTCCAGGCTTTCTTATTATTTTCAGAGTATTTAAAACCATAGATGTATTTATCCCTTGCACTCACTTTTGGCATACATTACGTTTCCACCTTAGGGCTTAAGCTTTACTCAGGTCCAGGCTTTTCACCACTGTGGTTATTTAGTCGTTAGAAGTGAACAGCTGTCTACGCTCTGGTCAATTCTCTCTTCTTGTTATCTGTCCCGTTCAACGAACAAGCGACAACTCAAGGAGTCCCTCTCTAAATTACACATTTCCCCGGGTGTGTTTCAAAGGAATATCGATCTCACTACGTGACCTTGCCAAGATATTTGACTTCTCTCTTTTGTCCTCATTATAACTTAATGAATTATGGATGTTTGTTTATTTAAGCATACTCCACTCATGAGATTATCTGGAGAGTGGATTAATATCGGTAAGCAGCTCACAGATTCTCGGACAAGGGGTTCCATGGATGTGTCAGATACCACGAACAGAAACAATTCAGCAGTTAAATATGAAGAAGGGTGATTCCATGCCTTCCCTGCGTTTAGGAGGAGCCCAGGCCGCTTCAGATCGCCACAATGGCTCTGATGCTTTTGGCAGGCTAGTATGACTTAAAAATACACTTGGAAACCAAATGGGTTTTGTTTTCACCAACCTGCACCTAAAGTCATGAACCCTGCCAGCTTGCTGTGGTTTCGGATGACTCTGCTTTCTGCACCCCCACCCAACCCCCCAACTCCCAGGACCCCTTCCCTCTCCTCACATACTGGCTAGTTCCTGCTTATCCTGCATGACCTGTGTCCTGGGGAGGTGCCCCCCTGTGTGCTTCTGTTCATCGCCCACACTTGCTGCTCCCTCCCCCCAGGCCAGACCAGCAGCATCTCCAAGCAGAGACCACCTCTTGCTGATTTTGGAATCTCTTGTGCCTAGCCCATGCTCCGTGACATTTGTAGCAAGGATGGGCCGACAGCAGTGGTGTATGACTGTCTGTCTGCCTGCATCTCTCCTGCAGTGGAAAGACCGAGTACGTTTGTGGAGCTAGGCCGAAGGGAGTGGGGACAGGATGCACGTACTGTTTCAGTGTGAGGACCTGGATCCCGTCCTTCGGGCTGCCTGGGAGTAAACCCCAGCTCTGCCACTTATGCGTCGTGTAACCTTGAAGAAGAGCCTAATCTTTTCTGGGCCCCGTGTTCCTCGTCAGTAATGCGGGGATAATAAATAAATATTCAGTGATTTAGAACCGTGCATCAGCGCACAGTAAGGACTCAGTAAATGTTAACTCTGATTTTTAAGGATACTGATGCTTAGGCCGAGTACCTTAATGTCACTATTCCTTACTTTATGTGGTATGTTGAGGTTAGCCACAGAGAGATGGGTCTTAAACGCTGGAGACATTGAAATGATATCATTGAAGTGGTAACGCTTGGCTCTCAGATAGAAGGCATTTGGAAGGGGACCTAGCATGGAACCATTTAAAAGAAATAAGGGTTGAATAATTTCTTCTTTCTTCCTGATCACCTTGGTCATAGCATTGAGTTAGAGACGGGCAACTGCTTGAAACTGTCCAGTGCACAGACGTTCTGGAGGCCCTCCTCGTGAGATCTGTCCTGCATACTTCTCCCCCAACACCCGGCTGATTCTAAACTGCTTCCAGGCAGCCTGTGGACAATTCTGAATAAAATGTGGGATACGTGTTCTGTTGACTCAGGCTTTTTGCTGCAAGTTCATCTATGTATTTTTTTCTCAACCCAAACAAATACACATACCCATCTGTGCACACACAGATTCTTGACCTGTGCTCAGTGACGGGGGCCGTGCCCTCAGGGGTCCCAAGGCAGCGTCAATTGTTTTAGGAATTTCCTGTCTGGAATCACAGCCCCTTCTGCCCTGTCCGTTATGCAGACTTCATGGTTGGTGTGCAAAGTTGTTACTGTACCGGCTTGAGCAGTAGGACTCAATACATCATTTCTCACCTGAAATCAAAGAAAACCCAGTAGACCCCACACTTGTCCATATGCATGGAGCTCAATGGCATAGATATTGCCAAACAATAGATTTGGGGGTTTTTGTTTTTGAAAGATTTTATTTAATTATTTGTCAGAGAGAGAGAGAGCACAAGCAGGGCGAGCAGCAGGCAGAGACAGAGGGAGAAGCAGGCTTCTCTCTGAGCAAGGACCCTGATGCGGGACTCGATCCCAGGACCCCGGGATCATAACCTGAGCCAAAGGCAGACGCTTAACCCACTGAGCCACCCATCCTTCCCAACAGATTTGTTTTTGAAGTGAAATATAAAACTTTGGAGACAGGAGTTACTTCTAGATTGTAAGTTAATTTGGCTAATATTAGATTAAGTTACACTGTGGATTTTTTTTTTTAATTTCCCTGAATACTTGGCAAGAATTGGACTTCTGTAGAGATACTCACTGTGCACTTCACAGGATGTTGGAAGGGGAAGGCAGCAGAGAGGCGAAGAGGCAGTTTGCAGGCCAGCTCCTGGTCTCATCCTTGCTCCTCTGGGATCTTTAGGGAGATGAAGTTGTCTCTCTGGTTAAGAGCTCTACTCCCTCCTGCTTCTCCATGTTAAGAGGATTGAAGAAGAAATTTATATTCACCACAGTAGCATGTGGTATGTCACCAATAAGTGTTACCCGTTGTTAATATATGCCATTTGTAGGATTCTGAACAACCTTGTTGGTGAGTCATAATACAGAGAAAGATAATGCATGCTTGTCTGTTTTAATCTGGCCATAGAAGAACAATTTAGAATTGGCATCCCCCCCCCAAAAAATCAGTCTTTATTTTGTGTTTCCTAAATATGAGGATTCTCCATGAAGTTTCCATGCTAGTGGATGCTTATTATTTAAGTTACCCCTTCCTATTTTAGCCAGCATTTGGAAGGCACCTGCTACTACTTTGTAAGCCTCCTGGGAAGCCATGGGTGACGAATCCTGTGGCATCTCACAGGCCGTGGGAAGGAACTGTTCTCTGAGGGGTTTGTGGAAGGGAAACCAGACTGGGCCCAAGGCGGGGAGACGCATAGGCTGGGTGGGCACCCCACAGCCCATCCCAGTAGCTGGCCCCCAGAAGAAGAGTGTGGAATAATGGGTGTGTGTATGTGTGTGTTTGTAGATCATACCTCTAGAATACTTCTTTCATATAAAATCTATTCATGTATTTATATAGACCTTGGATTATATAAGCCTTTGAGCTGAAGGAAGTTTACGTGAGGTGGTCATCTTTAATTTAATTTAATTTAATCTTTAATTTAATTTAATTCCATACCGATGGAATTCAATTTTAAAATATTTACATTGATAATATATGGTATACTTTCTAAACTCTAAACACAAGGAGAGAGAGAGAGAGTGTGTGTGTGTTATTTTCAGGTAACTGGAATATTTATTTTGGCTGCTACCACTCCTGGTGAAAATGAGGAGTAGGGCAATATATTTGAAGAAACACATTATCTTAGGTGTCAAGGGCTTGGACCCTAGCTCTGTGACTTTCAGCAAGGTCATGTCACTCGTCTGGGGGTCTTAAAGGAGAAGACTTTTTTTTTCATTCACTACCCAGTTTTTGTTTTGCCGGAGCTGCTGCGTTTTCTTTTTTTTTTTTTCCAGTCCAACATGCCCTGATTTTCATTACTACACTCACCTCTTTTTGTGTGGGGTGAGAAGACAGCCTGAGGGGAATTCAGAAGAAATTCCATACCCTGGAGCTTGTGAGCCACGGAGAAGGCAGTGAGCCGGGGAGAGAGAAAACACCCTCCTCTCTGGAATGACAACTAGAAAAGTACATTGCTCTGATTGTATTTTCTCAGATTGATAAAATCTTTTATTTAGCTAAAGTATACTGTAAAGGGAAGAAAGAGAGGTGGTGAAGGGCTCAAGCTTTGGAATCATGGTTCTGGGCTTTAAATCCTGGTTTGACTGTTTACTGAGCAGAGGCCCGAGGCATGTGGTTTCATCTCCCTGAGCTTCAGTTTCCTCATTTGTAGAATGGGGTAGCAATACCTCTCTCTCAGAATTAGAGTGAAGATCGAATGTAATTATGGGAAGAACGAAATGTTGACACACACACACACACACACACACACAAATCCTAGTACAGTGAGCTGATGCTAATCGTTGCTATTGTTGTGGGCGTTTACTTGAACCACATCTCTGGATCTGAGAGAACAGATAATGTTTACTGGGCAAAAGCATGCTGTTCTGATGCTGCTGTTAAATTTCATTCCACTCTGCTGCTGCTGTTTGCTTAATATCTGCCTATCCTTGCGGGACTTGGAGATCCTTGAGAGCACAGCTGTATCTCTCTCGTCCACCTCGAAATACAGGATGAGCACAATGCCTGGCATGTTGTTTCTGTGCTGGTGACCCCAGTAGGCTACACGAGCACTCTGGGGGTGGCCGATAAGTCATGACAGGGGTTTGGATCCAAGGAAAATGGAAAGTGGAGGTGCCAATAAGAGATGTTCTCCATTCCATGCCTTTAGATTACCATGAAGGTTACAGGGCTGAAATATGAGTTGAAGTGTGAGATGATCAGAATTAAGGCCTCCAGTGTGCTACCAGGCACAGCCAGGTGTGTGAGAATAATTTCACCCAGTAGTGTGGAGGACATCTGAATGTGTTCAATCTTTGGGGGGAGTTTTTAAGGAATTAGTCTGTGGTTTCATTTCTCTGGATGGAAGTAAAGTTTTTCCCTGTTTACTAAATTTACATTCCATGGCATACATGAATTGAAGTCAGGCAATTACATACATGAATTGAGTAGTCCTGTCAACTGAGTGGATTTTTTTTTTTAAGATTATTTATTTATTTATTTATTTGACAGAGAGAGAGAGAGAGATCACAAGTAGGCAGAGAGGCAAGCAGAGAGAGAGAGAGGAGGAAGCAGGCTCCCTGCTGAGCAGAGAGCCCAATGTGGGACTCGATCCCAGGACCCTGAGATCATGACCTGAGCCGAAGGCAGCGGCTTAACCCACTGAGCCACCCAGGCGCCCAACTGAGTGGATTATTTGAGGTACTCCAAAAACAATGTTTTGATCCATGAAACGAAATTCTGTCCTCTCCTTGACAATCATGGATCTGTCTGGTGCTAAGCAGATTTATAGCTTTCCAGAATAATGAGAAAACATCCACAATCGTGGCAGCCCAATAAAGAGAGCATGCTCTGAGTGGGGAAGCTGCTCTGGGGCCAGGAGGGCATGGTTAAAAAAAGAAAGACCCACAATAGAGCACCTGAAATTTGCTGATCTTCTGAGTTGTAAGAGTCAGCTTCTTAGCATTACCCAAAAAAATGAAGAAAGATTTCTAGGCAGAGACTAAGCTTCCCAGTGAGTGTCAAAGGAGACAAGCTCTGGAACGAATCTGAGTGAATATTATATTGCTCTCCCTCAATCCTGTCTCTCAGTAATACCAGCCAGTTTTTGCCAGATCACGCACACTGATAGGTGTGAATTTGAGTCCCTGCTGAGTTAGTCAGCTCTACGTGTCTTTTCACAGAAGGAAGAAGAAAAAGTCTCTGCGAGAGAAAGGACCAAATCACAAAAGCCAGCTTGTTAAAAATTGCTGGTGTAGACATGGAGTCTCTCAGAGACTTCCGCTCTGAGCTGGTACTATTTATTGTTTGTCTCTGACAGAACTCACAAGGAACTCAAGTGGAAATGATATTTTTCTTGGAATAGAGTCTATATCTACAGATTTAAAGAAAAATGAAAATATATTTAAAAATAGGAATACACAAACCAGTTTTTTTAGCCTAAGACAAACCCATGATTCCTCAGGAAGTTTCCAGATGAGCGTAAATGAATATAAAGGCATGTTGCGACATTTGACCTGCCTGAGTAATTTATCTTCTGATTTGTGACAACACTGTATACACGTTTGCATGCTCCTTTGAGTGAATTCACAGTGCTGAGCCATGGCTTATGATTTCTATCACCTTTGCCGTTGATTGACTATTATTAATAATTAGAAGCTTGTTTTTAATCAATTGTGGTAGCCAGCACTGGAATCCTATTTTAGAAAGCTAAATATATTTTTAAGAAAAACCTCTGGCTATAGCTTCAGGGGCTAGTTGCAGGAAGAGTAATATTAAGGCGTAGTATCAGGAGTGAAGACTTGCCTGAACTCTAGGAGGACAAAAAAGAGAGAAAAACAGAAAGTATCATTAAACGGTAATCCCACGATAATGTTCTCCAAGTAGAAATGTTCAGTGTGCTCACTTGTGACTGTTTTTGCATGACAAGGGGCGTTTGGTACCAGCTTACTACTGTAGCACTTGCAGAATTTTGTTTGTTTCTTCATTTTAAGATTTTACTTACTTATTTTGAGAGAGAGCATGCGCACACTTGGAAGGGCAGACGGGGAGGGAGAGGGAAAGAATCTCAAGCAGACTCCACTTGGAGTGCAGAGCCTGACATGGGGTCAGTCTCGTGACCTTGAAGCCATGACCTGAATGGAAACCAAGAGTCAGACACTCAACCGAGTGTGCCATCTGGGCTCCCTAGGACTTTCGGATGTTTTAAAGAGGTCGGATGACCCGCGCTTAACAACCTGGAAGGCACTCTTCTTTTTTTATGTGCATGACTGTGTTCAAACATCGTAAAAGGGCTGATTGTGGAAATTCAGGATATTGTTTAATGAAGGCACAGAACAGAACTCACAGAACTGTGGATTTCACGCTCTTGGCCTGGTCAGCTCTTTTAACCAGTGCATCTGAGTCCTTTGGGGCCAGTTTTTGTGTGCAGTTTGAGGGTGTTTTGTTCCCCTTTATAGCAATCTTCTGTTCTTGGGAGCATTTCTTGGTTTCCAGAACATAGTTAGTGCTCTACTACAGGGTGAGGTCTTATCCCCTGATTGTTCTGCTGAGGCTCTGCCTTGCTTCAGTGACCCCCTGGGTTTCCCAGAAAAGGCAACACAAGAGTGAGAAAAGAAGGGACCCCGGGACAGCAAATGCAGGCTGTGAAAATGCCACCGTAGCCAGATCTGCAAATGAGCAAGTAGACCCAACATTCCTAATCTTCAGTGAGTGTTGCTCCTAACTTCTCCCAGCTGGCAGTCGGGGCCACTCTTCCGTCACTGCTGTGATTCACACCAGAGAGCCTACCCCTGCCCGGCCAGGAGTTCAGGTCAGTGACATGGCATGTAGAAACAAACGAGGCAAAACTCAGGATGGGCCCAGGCAGGACATGCCTCCTGCTTTCAATGGTGCAGTATGGCCTTGAGACCTAAGCCTGACCCTCCGCGCCTGGCTCAGGGGACTGGCTGTGGAGGGAGCCTGCCTTGGCCCTGCCTTGGCCCTTGTCACCCTCACTTCTGACTTTCCTGTCTCAGCCCTTCTGCAGATTCTACGTGACCAAAAGCGACCCCTTCCACTTGGGGTCTCCACTTCTTTTTATCGCCATTAGGTTGGGGGTAGCGTCCATCAGTCGTTGCCTTGAGACAGAAATCTATGGGCCAAAAAAACTTGAGAATCACTTCTTTATTTAAAAAAATCCCTATTCTTCAGAATAAGGATAGGCAAACATGAAAACGCACAGCCCTAACACTTTGGTATACTTTTGTCATTCCTTCTTTGTTTTTCTGGGTGAGTGCTCTTCCCCTAAAAAGATTTCCTCTAGTCCTCCACAGCAAAAAGTGATTTCCTTTTTTGTTCTCCATAGCATCATTTGTATCCTTGGGTGGGGACCTGTCCAGTGCAGGAGCTGACTTGTGTATCAGGTGGATCTTTGCATCTGCTCAAGGCATCAGCAGAGTGCTGTGGATAGCCAGATGGCAATCTGTCGCTAAATGATGTTATTGATAAGATAGTTCTGTATCTAACACTGACTTTGTATGGTCTCTGTAGAGGAAGAACGTAACTTTCTCCCCCCTCTACTCTCCTGGGCCCTATAAATTAGACTGACAAAAGACAGATTAACGGGAGAAAAATAGAGTTGGTTAACACCCACATCATGGAGACCTGTAGGAGTACTCAGTGATGAGTAACTCAAAGGGCTGGTTAGAACTTGGGCTTATATGGCATCTAAATAAAAGAACACAAGTTCAGAGAGAGGTGACAAGACCAGAGAAAAGGACTTTGACCTTCTGGGGCAGCAGACTGTGGGAAGGCAGATCTATGGGGGAACTAATGGAAGATATGGATGGTTAGTTGAGTTTGTTATGAAGATCCCCCTGGTGTCTTTGTGTGTCCGCCTGGGTGGTACTGTTGTCTCTGGTGATTAACTTCTGTCCTTCCTGCTAGGCAGGGTAGGGGGGCTGGGAGGGACATCTTTACAAATCCATGTCCTGCTTTAAAACAAATGGGGAGGGGCGGAGAGCTTTTCTGGTATCTGCTTCTCCGCTGCTGCCTTCAGCTCAAAATAACCCTCATGCCCCAGTGGCCTGTTTGGGGGTGGCATATTCTGCCGTCCTTCAACACCTCATACATGATTTGCAAAGAAATGTTTATTGAATTGAATTAAACTGAAAGCAAAGGGAACCCACCATTTTCTGACCAGACTCTGCAAAATAATTTACCCTGCGCAGTGGACCAGCTAGATGGAACATTCTGGGAGCTTCAGACGGGCCTAGAGAGAAGGTACCAGCTGAGCCGGGAGGCCTGGGCTCCTCAGCTGGCTTTGCTTCTGCTTTGCCTGCAGGGGTCATCTCTTCTTCCTTTCGGGAAGTCAGAAAGATATAATCAAGAGGTGGCTAGAAAAACACGTCAAGGGAAGTTTAAAGTGTTATAAAGATATAAGGTGTTGGTACTTAATGTACTAGCTGCGGTAATAAATGTTTGCGATGAGCATTTAGACAATCTTGGCTCCTTGGTCTTAAATACTGCTTATGCCCCGCATACGTCCACCGTAACACCTGTACGCACTCCCTCGCAGGTACGAATTAGGAGCAGCTCTGTTTATCGGATGGGCAGGAGCCTCGCTCTGCATCATTGGTGGAGTCATATTTTGCTTTTCAATATCTGACAACACCAAACCTCCCAGGTATGGAAAAGAGACAGGAATGACCTGTTAAAATTATTGCTGGTGGGGCAAGTTAGAGATCGTTCACATGATTCTCAGAAATGTCCCAAAACTAGGATTGGTAAAAGTTTGGGACATATAGTGAAGGTAATATTAAATAAAATCAATACAGTGAATAGAATATACAGTTAAAGTGAATTTAAAGAAAAAACAAACCAAAAAACCCAGAGCTTTACCTTCTTACACTCCAGAGCCATTTCTGTGAGCAGAACTATAGGGCTTCCTGCGTAAACTTCACCGTTTTTATAATTTACATATAATTATAATTTATATATTATATATATTATATTTTATAATTAATATATAATTAAAAGCCTCATCACTTTCACATAGAGAATCCTGACGAAGGTCCTTCCAATCCCCAGGGTCCAGGAAGATGGGTTTTAAAAGAGAAAAACTGAGCAGATGAACAAGCCATGCGTTTCTTCTGCTGAATTCGCACTAACTGTTCAGAAATGACAGTGAGACAGTTGGGTGGGTGGGGAGTGGCGGCGCGAGAGAGGAAGAGAGAAAGCCCACTCCCGAGTCATCAGGGTAGGTCTGAAACTGCTGGGACAGAAGCAGGGGGTGATGGTTTCTGCTCTCCGTGTACAGGAGGATCTACCAGACTATGTTTTGCTTTGCAGGATGGGATACTCCTACAACGGGGCCACGTCCGTCCTGTCTTCTCGGACAAAGTATCATGGCGCAGAAGGAGATTTTAAAACCACAAACCCCTCCAAACAGTTTGATAAAAATGCGTACGTCTGAAAAGCACTGCTGCGAGCTGTCTCGAGTTATTGTACAAGTGAACTGTTCACAGAATGAGCCCCCTCTTCGAGGCTCTCCTCTAATTCACACTCCAAACTATTTTTAAAAACATGAATTTGGAGAATTTGCTGATTGTGTGGATGTCTATGTTCTAATCATTTTCTGTTGTGGCTTTCTATAAAAAAATAAACAGGTTATTTACAGGATTTGTACATATTTTGTACATTTATAGAACGTGAGGAGAATTTAGCACCAGCGGATCAAGTATGTGTAACGGAGCCTTCTCGACCATTCAGACGTGACATGCTTTGTCCCCCATTCCTGGTTTCTCTTCCTTCCTATATGAAACAGAAGGTGTGTAAGGAGCAGTGTCTTATGAGCAGTGTGGGGGAAGTCTGAGGCTGTTCCTCAAAAGATGTTTGGGTTGAATGATCAGGTTACTGGTTGTGTCGTGACGACTTCCAGTTTCTTACACCTGTTTGTCACTACTGTGATTCTCAGTGACCGCTCAAGGAAAGGCTAATGGGGCCAGGACATTGCCTGGCACGTCCACCTTAAAGAACCGCTTAGGCTTCTCTGATACAGAAAGCAGATTGAGGGCTGGAGTGTCAGCATGAACCTGGCTAGAGACGCTGGTCATGGTTGACTCGGGGAAGGATTCCAGAGCCTGCGTGGCGCCTGCCTTGCTCACAGTGACGGGTGAGTTCCGACGTGTCTCTCAGGCCCTGTGTGCACAGCCACTCTGGGTAATGGAGAGACCTACCCTTTTTCAGAGCACGTAAGTTGCCCCAAGGGGTCTCTGAACAGTGTGAAAGACTTAAAAGGGAAAAATCACGTTATTTGGAAGATGCTCAGTGGGAAGAAGAGGAAATGAACAAGTTTGTTACTAAAAAAATGATCTCTGTATTACATATATACATATATAATATGTAAAAATATATGTGAAAATATATAAATATGTAATATATAATTAAAAGAATATGAATATAAGATATATATTATATATAATATTTATAAATATCTCTTCTAGGGATACAAATGCAATGAAAGCCACAAGGGGGTATATTAGGTGCTACAGGCCAATGTGGGGGGCAGGATTTTATGGGTGTGTGTTTAGAACCAAGTTTTTTTATTTCAAAGATGTGCTGAAGGTACTAAAGGTAATGTTTAGATTGTACTGAAGTGTTCTAGCTCCTGAAGAATTTAGGGAGAGGAGGGGGTGGTGAAAACACAGAAAAGCTCTGTTGGGAACCACTAGCGTGTTAGCTGTGCATCGGTGAAGGGAAACACAGGATGCAAAGACAACTGAAAGGAACCACATCTCCGAGGACAGCAGGGTAGGTTGAAAGAGAGGAGCTCAAGGAGTGGCTTTTGCAAAACAGACGGGCCGACTTAATTTAAATACTGGGTTTGCATAGCAGAGCTCAGCCCATTTCCGCACCCCTTTCCACTGAGTGTGGAGACGCGGAGCAGAGACCCGGGTAAAGCTTGCTCTTTTCACCTTCTAGTTGTATGGCTTTGGGCAAGTTACTTAATAATTCTACATTTCTCACACCTTCAGGATGAGGATTATGATAAATACTGTTTCCCAAAGTTGTTCTGATTAAATGAACAAATGATGCATGTTAAAAAAGCAAAATAGGGGCGCCTGGGTGGCTCAGTGGTTAAGCCGCTGCCTTCGGCTCAGGTCGTGATCTCAGGGTTCTGGGATCGAGTCCCACATCGGGCTCTCTGCTAGGCGGGGAGCCTGCTTCCCCCTCTCTCTCTCTGCCTGCCTCTCCGTCTACTTGTGATTTCTCTCTGTCAAATAAATAAATAAAATCTTTAAAAAAAATAAAAATAAAAAATAAAAAAGCAAAATAGGGGTGCCTGGGTGGCTCAGTCTGTTGGGTCAGGGCTTGGGTCGTGATCTCAGGGTCCGGGGATCGGGTCCCATGTCAGGCTCCAGCTCAGCGGGGAGTTTGCTTCTCCCTCTCCCTCTATCCCTCCCCTGCTCATGTACTCGCTCTCACTCTGTCTCAAATAAATAAAATCTTAAAAAAAAAACAAAAACACAAAATAGACCCATATACATCAATAAATATCTGTTGGAAAAGTGACTGAAAGAGTCCAGTGGCCTGTCTTCTCAGGCATGGTGTAGCTCTGGTGTGTTGCTCATTTCTCTCCTCCTATATGGAAATTTGATTTGGCATTTATTAAAGTGCTTACATAGAAAGTGAGTGCATGTCCATCAAACGGCCCCTGTGGGAAGTGCTGAAAATGTGCAAGTGGACAAGTGAAAAGGCCCCTTGGGGGAGGCGGGGGAGGGGCAGAAACACAAATGATTGTGGCTTCAGATCAGGGTGTGGCACAGCTAACAGGGCGAGCCGGACCTCCCAACAAGGTAAGTTTAGCTCCGAACTCATCCTTAGTAACTCAGCCGCAGTCCCAGTGAGGTAAGGGAGGGCTTTACTTGAAAGGTTGGCGAACTGAAAAGAGATCCAAGACCCAACAGACTGTTAGTTAAAATGTTACTTTTGGAGTGTGGGGGGTGGTGGGGACAGAGTACAGACAGTACCACAAAGTAAAAAAAAACAAAAAACAAAAGACAGCTTCTATGAACTTTCTGACCACTGACAATTGTTAGGAACAGAACTAATTAGTTTTGAGGTATTTTATAATATGGGTGGGCATTTGAAGAGTGGGGAAAAAACCCGACATACACGTATGAGTCCAGTAATGTCTCAATCTTTGCATATTCTGATAAATTAATTGACATTGAAAACAGCTACATTTTATTCATAAAATATCCAAGGTAAAGACTATACTGCAGAAATGGTATTTAACGTTCTAAAATAATTGTTTAATAACAACATGCTTACAAGGGCTCAAGTCGGAGTATGGTGCACATACTTCTGGAAAATGTATTTAACTTAGCCCAGCTCTATTTTTATAATTCTAAACTTATTTCTATATGAAAAATAACCAATCTACTCTTAAGATTTCACCGATTCCACTAATTCAATTTTAAGCGTACTAATGGAATTTTATAATAAAACACTTCCAGTGTGAAATGGACATAAGATATATTAAATAAAAAGTTTTAATTCAAACCGAAACCTGCTATAAGTTTTAAAAAAATTCACTTAATAATTAGTTGAAAAAATACACTTAAACACTAGAGTACTGTTCTGAAGAAAAAACTTTTTATGACTTCAAATGACATATTAATTTTAAGCAGCAGAAGTCAAACACCTCTATATGCTTCAAAATACTGTTGACAATTTTTGTGTTCCGATACTGAGTTAGGTGCTGTTATAGAGACCCTTGTTCATGGAATCAGCTTCCGTGTCCTTGTGGGAAATACTGTAAGGCAGGAGCGGGGGGGTGGGGGTCTTGTGGGCAGGTCGTTGGGAACCTGCCGGTGTCTTCACCTTGACCCCCTTGAGGTGGTGGTTACACATCTGAAGAGTCGCTCCAGTCGGTCACTGTCACTAAGCTGCTTTTCAGGGTGCTGGATTCATCTTGAAGTCCTGTGGAGGGAGAGAGAGGAGGAGGAAGAGGAGCTCCAGTGATCAGACAAGCCTGTAAAAATCCGTCATTTGTTCCTCAGTGTCCAGGTCTGTTGGCTAATCCTCACGCCCCCGACTCCCACAGGCTTGGAGGAGGCTACAGGGCCACGAAATGGCCACATCTCCAGGGAACCACGAGGGACCCTTGTCTAGAGGCTTCCACTCAGCATCTCTCCTCTGTATCCAGCCCAGGGTCAGGATCCTTAACCGCGCTCAGGAACGTTCTGTTGCTACTGACTCTTGAGTGACAGGTGTGAAGAAAGAAGGAGAAAATTATAATAAGCCAAGGAGGAACTAAATGGTAGATATGGGTTTTCCAGGGTCGATGGGCTTCACTAGGAAGCACAGATAAGCTAGTGATGGGCACCATGTGCGAGCAAAGGCCCGGCTCACATTCTGGGGGAGAGGAAAGATGACTTGGAGAGCAGACGCAGCAATGGCTCGGCTTACAAAGTGATGTGGCGAGAGATCTCGCTGAAAATGGGAAGGACAGGGAGGTTTGCGCATATAATTTAAAGTAACAGATGGGGCGGGGCGCCTGGGTGGCTCAGTAGGTTAAGCCTCTGCCTTCGGCTCAGGTCATGATCTCAGGATCCTTGGATTGAGTCCTACATCAGGCTCTCTGTTCGGCGGGGAGCCTGCTTCCTCCTCTCTCTCTGCCTGCCTCTCTGCCTACTTGAGATCTCTCTCTGTCATATAAATAAATAAAAATCTTAAAAAAAAAAAAAAGTAACAGATGGGGACAGGAAAACACCGAACAGGAGTCCTGAGAGCTGTCCTGAGAGCAGAAAATGAGCCACAACCCCATCTGTCTTAGCAAGACATCAAGACTTCAAGTCTAGGGGCACTTGGGTGGCTCAGTCATTAAGCATCTGCCTTCGCTCAGGTCATGATCCCAGGGTCCTGGGATTGAGGCCCAAATCGGGCTCCCTGCTCAGCGGGAGGCCTGCTCCTCCCTCCCCCACTCCCCCTGCTTGTGTTCCCTCTCTTGCGGTCTCTCTCTCTCTGTGTCAAATAAATAAACAAAATCTTTAAAAAAAACAGTTCATTTCTAAAGTTGATGAGCCTGGAATCTGTAGTCTGACTTACTACCAAGAGACGTGGTGGACCTCGGGGTGCCACACAGACCCGAGGGCGGGCGCTGCAGCTAGGGGAAGGGCGCAGACAAGCCCTTCTAGATGACCTTTCACCACGTGCAAGAATTACTTTGACAAAAATTACAAATCACATTTTATAATTTTAAAAACGAACTATACTGGGAGTTAAGTTACTGGACTTAGCCAGACCCTAGCACTCATCCAGGAATAATGTCAGCGCCTCCTCTCTAATTCATCCCACTGGCTACAGTGTTGCAAGAGAAATCTTTCCTCAAAGAAAATAAAGGGAAACATTTAATATGTAAACAGATTAACACAGGAAGACTGCCAGAAGAATGGCCCCATTCCGGTGTAAGATCAGAAATTTTAATTTCCGCGAGGCACCTGCATGTGGAGAGTAACTGTATGGGCATTTTCAGAAATAACATTAAAATTTAAAGACTAAAGTTTTGGTCCAAATTAAATACACCCGGGTTAAAGGACTCTGAAGAGGAGTAAGTGTGCACAAAGCATATGGTATTTGTTATACCAGCAGCATTTCTGTCCGATGCTGTTTCAACACAGTTTCGTTAGGTATTTTTAAAGAGGACACGAGTAACTGGAAAACGGAGAGCGCTTTAAGGCGCTCGAGCCGCCAACCTTCTGCATGTGGCCCCTTCAGATTAGATGCGCCCCAGGCACTTGGCACTTGAGTCGAATTTGCCTCATTCTTCGCAGGGAGAGGTTCCTTCCGTTCTCTCCCAGTTTTCTTGCCCAGAGATCCTTCCTCCTCTGAGGACGAGAGGTCCCAGTCGTCATCATCCACGTCCGCGCACTGAAAGAAATGCACAAAGGCGTGAGCGTTTCTTAAAGACGCGGCGCATGCGGGCGTCCCTTGGTTACTCTCTTGGCCAGACAGGGCCACTGACACCGGATGATCTGAAGCTGGGGAACCTCGGAGATTCCATGTCTGGTGATTTCTGGAGGGCAAGGAAATGGATTTGGAAATCTGCGCTTTGTAGGACGACAGAACCACCTCCTTGTTTCTTGCCTTGGAATTTCCATGTTTCCTACTTACTCTACCAGCCATGACTTTAGAAAATCTCGGAAACACTACGTTGTAGCAGTAAAGCTGGGCTGGTCCACAGGCAGGAGCTCTTACGTCCGGGATAATCTGACCTTGAACCTCAGGTCAAAGCTGCTGGGAAGGTGTTGGGGACTTTCCTCCACTTTGGGAACAGAGCTTGGGCTCTGCCCTCGTCTCTCGGATACCTTTCTCTGCACACTCCAGCTCCCAAGTGGGGCTAAGCCCCCAGAAGTCCCCATTTTACTGTCAGGTCCTGCTGTGGACCCCGAGCCGAGGCCCAGGTTCTAGCCAGTCCCAAGCATCTGGGTGCAAACTCGCTAATACTTGGCCGCGTCAAGCCAAACACGTGATAGGAGTTTGAAAACCTGTAAAGCCTGAGAAGCACGAGATGCCTTCTTACCCACTGTCGTTCCAATATCCTGGATTCTCTACAGAATAGAAAGAAATGCAACCATCCTGCAGACAAGGTACGGTATATATCTCAGCGGCTGCCACTAAATATCTGTTTGACATTTTGCTACAAGAAGTACAGTTATTAAGGTATATTTGTTAAAAGATGAATCTCTCTGTATGTTTAGCGAGCAAGAGTGATTTTACCTTCAGTTCTTCTTTTAATTCTTTTTTGATGAACGCCTCAGCAACGTTAATCCCACCAGCTGGCTTATTCACATTTCTGTGATTTGAAACCGTCTTTTCAACCTTCTCCGTTAGTGTTTTAATGGCGGTTCCTGTGTGACCAACAGAAAATAGGTACGGTTTAAAAACTATATATATCTTTTCCGATTCCAAAATATCTTGAACAAGTGACTTTGAAAGAGTCTGAGCATTACAGATCATCACGTTTATTAAATTAAAATCAATTGATATATTTTGGGGGTTGAAAAAAGTTATATTAAGATGTATAACTCTTTTTAGAAAAGTCATGATCCCCTAGACCAGAAGCAGTAACATGTTCTTTTTTTTAAAGAATTCATTCATTTATTTGAGAGAGGGAGAATGAGAGAGAGACAGCATTAGAGGGAGGAGATCACAGGGAGAAGCAAGCAGGCTCCCCGCCAAGCTGGGAGCCCGATGCGGGACTCGATCCCAGGACCCCAGGATCATGACCTCAGCTGAAGATGGTCGCTTAACGAACTGAGCCACCCAGGTACCCTAAGGTTTCATTTGAAATCAAAGAATGGTGGTCTCATTCAAGCTGTGGTCAGAAACTTTAATTTCAGTGAGGTAGTCTGTAGGAGTAGAATATTCATGGGGGTATTTGCAAAAACAGTACTACTTTAAAATTAATTAGTTATATCTTATGTAATTATATAAATCTTATGTAATTATATAAATTATATAAACAAAAACAAATTTTATAAAATTATATCATTATAATTATATAAAATGATAATTATATAAATATAAATTGTATAGAGTACAATAAATGAATTCTATCTGATATGTTTAAAATATATAATTTTTGAACTGCATTAAGCAGAATTTCTTTTTTTAAGAAATGACCGTTCAGCCCCACTTCTCTTTAGCAAACGGTCAGCAGCCGCATACTTGGCTCTTCTGCTCCTTTAGAACCAACGCGTCTCCCCAGGCGGCCGGGGTCCGAGGGCAGCCCTTCTCACTGATGCCCAGTGTGTGCGTGGGTTGCGTCCCTCCACGGTCATAGGATGATGTTCTCATCCCCAGTATCTCACAAGGTGACCTTATTTGGGGAGAAGGCCTTTGAAGAGGTCATCAAATTCAAGTGAGTTCATGAGGGTGAGCCCGAATCTGGTACCACTGGTGTCTTTATAAAAATGGAAAATTCGGACACAGATGCATGAACGGGGGAGGGTGATGGTCCCCTCCAAGCTGAGGACAGAAACTTAGACCAGATCTTCTCCGCATGGCCCTCACAAAGAACCAGCCTTGCAACCCTTGATTTTGGCCTTGTAGCTTCTGGGATGGAGACAAGAAATTTCTGTTTTGAGCCACGAGACCTGTAGTACTTTGATCCTACAGTCCTAGGAAACGAACGTATCTAGGCACCCCCAACGGCTTCGACTCCTTCCACCTGAGTGTCAATTAGCTGCTAAGCCCTGGGCGTCTTCCTTAGGCAGCCGTGGCTTCTGGGTTAGCCCCCTTTTCCTTGAGCACTTTCTCAGCCTCTCCTCCCAGTGCCTGGTGCCCCCACCCCGCCCCGGGGAACCACTGTTCCCAAACAAAATTTCCAGAAGGATTTTTAATGACCAGAGCTCACCTGCGGGCTTGGGAGAAACATCGGAGTCCTCGACTTCACTTCCCTCGGTCCAGTCCGTGTCGCTTCTGACCGTGTTCTTCGCAAAGGTACACCTGTTGCTTTTGGAGGACAGCGCAGGAAGCAAGTCCGGGGATGCGCATGCCTGGATGACGTCATCACCGTCCAGCTCTTCCTCCGAACTGAACGGAGGGGTCCTAAACCAATGAAAACCCAAGGATTTGGGGGAAAGAAATCTTTTCTGTGGTAAAACTACCCCATCTTTTAAAATAGCATCATTACTTATAATTTACCTCCACGCTGCACTTTCCGGAGCGCTTTTATAGACTCAAACCCACTTGTTTCATCACATGAATTAGCACCCCATTTTAAAGTGGGGGGGATGGGCTGGTAGGGGGTGGGCATTAAGGAGGGCACTTGTTGCAACGAGCACCGGGTGTTGCAGGAGGTCACGAATCACTGGATTCTGCTCCTGAAACCAGTATTGCACTGTATGGTAACCAACTAGAACTTAAATAAAAAATTTTAAAATTTTTTAAATAAGGAAATTGTCTATGCATAATGTACATATGGCCGACAATAGTAGGTACACTTGGAAATTGCTGGGTGAGTGTTTTTTTAGCCACAATTAAAAAAGAAAAATTAAAGGTATTTAAAAAAATAAAGTGAGATGTTCATAGCAGTGTTCATTCATTCAAGAATATTCTTTGATCACTTAAATTTTTCCAGACAATGCTCAGTCATACTATGTCCCATGAAATAAGGTTCCTATGAGATTTTTGTACCTGAAAAATGCTTTTGAAAGGTCAATCATCTTATTGTCTCCATTATAGTCTATTTATACCATCCTTATTATCTATATAATTTATTTTGTCTCTATTATATATACACAATGCCTCAAGAAGAGATATTTATAGCAGTAATACCTCCAGAAAAAGTCGATGATGAAATTCAGTTATGATAAGATTAGTTTTACTTATAATTAATAACAATAATGTACCCATAATTTATTAAGTCCCCACTAAGTGTCAAGCCCTGAGGTCAAGCTCTTTTCTTTTCTTTTTTTCTTTGTAAAATATAAATCTTCTAATTTTTATCTATTTTACTTTTTTTTAAAGTAGGCTCCATACCTAATGTGGGACTTCAACTCATGACCTTGCAAGACTTGTGTGTTCCACTGACTGACCCAGCCAGGCACCCCTAAATCCTTTTCATATATCCTTTATTTATAGATCTGTGTTGTGAAAAAGGCAGCATCGCCCCATTGAACAGATAAGAAAACAGGCCTAAACAGGTAAGCAAGTGAATCAGTGGTACAAGTTCATGAGTGATGGATCTAGGATCCTTAGTATCCTAAAAGGGCCCAGGAGAGTAAGGTCTAGAGCCATTCTTGATGTCTGCAAGAACATCTGATTATACTCTCAAGGATCCAGCCACTAAAAGATGACATCATTCTTTGAATTCATCGTGCTTATTGAAAATCATATTGACACAGAGAGGGGAACAGTGGAAATGACTGGGGGTGGCCCCACTGCTTAGTGGGGGCCACAGGGTGATAAGGGCTATTGACTTAGAGAATCTGATGAAGACACAAAGACATGTCACAAAGGAATAATGAATGGTGACAAATGAACTGCCATGTTTAATAGGGTTTTAGTTAATCACAGAGCACATACCAATTTACAACAAAACGAATGTTCAGGGGAAAGAGCTTTTTAAATGCCCTCTCCCACTCCCAAGTACTCACGTAATAGTTGAAGACTTTCTGGGAAGATTATCTTCTATGATATTTTTCTTAATTCTAAAACACAAAAGAAAACAATTTCTAAATGGCAGAAGCAAATAATGTAATTTTCAATATAAATTTCTATGGAATGGGTAATTTTTCTTTTTGAACATTTGTTAAAGAGAATAAGCTACAAGAAATGGGCTGATACCAAGGACAGGCAGATAGGAACTGTATGCGTGGCGCTCTGCTGGGGCAGACGTTACTGTGGGTAGAATGTCTGCGTGGCCCTACAATCCATGTGTTGAAGTCCTAACCCCCCAGGGACACTCTCTGAAGGTTGGGCCTTTGGGAGGTAACTATGTTTATTAAAGGTCATGAGGCTGGGGCCCTCAAAAGGATTAGTGTCTTTTTAAGAAGAGAAAGAGGGATTAGACCTCTCTCTCTCCCTGCCACAGGGGGACACAGTGAGAGGGTGGGCCATCTACCAGCCTAGAAGCAAGCTGTCACCACAACCTCACCACACGTCATGCTGATTTCAGACGTCCAAACTCTGAAAGTGTGAAAAAACAGCTTTCTGTTGTTCAATCCACCCGGTCCATGGAATTTTGTTATAGCAGCCCAAGCCGACAGGGATAAACATGAGTACAAACATTTTAGGGTCAAAAATACTCACTTTGGGACAGACGTCCTATCAGTAAAAACAGGTCTTTGCCTTATCAGCTGTCTGCTTCTGGGAGGAAGCTGCACGGCCTTGGGTATCTCTCCATTGGAAAGGGTATCCGCTTGAGGAACGTACTTATCTGGAACGGTACCATCATTCATGAATCTCCATTGCCTTCGCGATCCGTGAGTGAAGAGCACAGGAAGATGCTACCATCTGTGCTGGCTCTTGATACCAAAAAGCTCTTGGCTTTAGAGTCCACATGACAGGCTTTTTTTTTTTTTTTTTTTTTTTTTTTTTTTTTTTTTATTTATTTTAGAGAGAGAGAGAGAGAGAGCAGAGGAAGGGACAGAGGAAGTGAGAACATCCAAGCAGACTCTTGCTGGGCATGGAGCCCGATGTGGGAGCCGAAACCAAGAGTCAGATGCTCAACCCACTGAGCCACCCAGGCGCCCCACCCTTTTTTAGTATTAAAATTAAATCCAAGACTCAACCTATAACGGTCCAAACAGTACGAGACTTGCCAATGAAGTTCCAAAGTCCACAAACTGTTTAAAATTATAAAAGGCAACAGGACTTCTTTCCTATGTACAGAAATGACATGGTGGCCAGTGACGGGCTTACCTGAGGTCAGTAAGGTTCTCTCCTCAATTTTACAGCTGACCTCATGTTCAAGGAAGTCTCGAATCTGCTGAATGTTGGGTATGTGTCTCTCTCGTTCGTGTCTTGCTGATTCCACGGTTCTTAGCACCCTGCTGAAGTGATCGCTTGGAATTCCACGTATATCCTGAGGCAATACAATGTTAAGCTTATTAGCCTGGGACATTCTCCATCTCATGAGCGTTTGTCAGCATCAACGGTGCCGACCTTGTCCTCACTGCTGCATCCGAGGGAGGGGACGCCCCGACATAGAACACAGCATTCTGGCCTCAAGAGGAGCTCCCAGGGCAGTGGGACATAGAGGGGGTGTGTATGAGTGCACGGGACTGGTTAGTGGTACCAGGCGGTGAGCGCCAGGACCGAATGCACAGAGAGGGGTGTGGTGTGTGTGTGTGAGAGAGAGAGAGAGAGAGAGACCGTCTAACCAATAATGCAAGCTGGGCTGTCAGGACAGAATGAGTGCACAAGAACAGAACAGACATGCCTTCTTCTCTTCTCTGATCCTCTGCTATTGAGAAAACAAAA
Source organism: Mustela putorius furo (assembly GCF_011764305.1). NCBI lineage: Eukaryota > Metazoa > Chordata > Mammalia > Carnivora > Mustelidae > Mustela > Mustela putorius. The sequence goes on along the minus strand of NW_025422117.1, from coordinate 550,986 downwards.
TACAACACAACCAGCGAACGTTCCCAAAATGAATGAGCTTACCGCATTAATCCCCAAGGTTTCCAGCTTCTCTAGCAAACTCTGCTCCAAGACGTTCCTTATTTCCTTGGTGAGGGAGGGGTTACTCTTCAAAGCTTTCCTTAAGTGGACCTTGCTTTGATTTAATTTCTGTTCATTCTCCCTTCCTGAAATAAGGTTTACAAAGTGTGTTAAAATTTTAAATACATAAAAGCTCTAAGTAGAAAATGGCAAAACACCGCTTTTTAAAATAGCAAGCAAGCATTTTGTAATGTGATAAGGTTTTTGGATTGTTTAATCATTTATATGGTGCTGAAGTATCACAACTTTTAACAGTATCTTAAGTTGGCCTCAAAACATCGTCTTTAAAGACTCTTTCTTGGGCACCTGGGTGGCTCAGTCATTAGGCATCGGACTTCAGCCCTGAGTCAAGAGATTGGGGGTTGCTGGGATCCAGCTTGCATCAGGCTCCCTGCTGGGCGGGAAGCCTGCTTCTCCCTCTTCCACTCCCCAACTTGTGTTCCCTCTCTCGCTGTCAAATAACTTACATAAATAAAATCTTAAAAAAAAGTACTCTTTCTTGACCCCTTAACTGCATCATTATTAGATGAATAATGTAAGAGAAAGGTCTCTGCAGAAGCACAGTAGAAAAAAGGAGTTCTTTGGACATTCAATGGTCCATCCTGAAATTATTTTACTACTTTCTGAAGAATTCATCTTGCCTAAATCATTAGAATTTATGTATCATTTTTGAGGAAGCCTGATTTCTATTAAATAATGAAGTTTTGATTTAATAAGTTCAGTAGAACTTATTAATTTGATATTTTGAAATTGATATATTTGAAATCGGGAATTTGAAATTGATACAAAATTTCAAAGTGTGAAATGATCCCTCCCAAAATATGTACCAAGAAAAAGAGGATAAAGAGAGTGTTAGGAAAAGTATATTCTGTTTAAAACAAACCATCATTAAAAGCAAAGGAAAAAATAGATGGCCAGATTCTTCTAACTTTTCCTTCCCTGTTCCTCTTTCATTCCCCCACTAGAACGGGTGGCGTTCAAGAGCATTTGGGGAAGAGGAGTGACTACATGACCCTGGATGGAGTCCTGTGTCCAAGCAGAGGGAGGGCTTGATGGAAGAGGCTCCTTCCTGGGTTGTTCTGACCCTTTGTGAAGGTGCAAAGCCAGGTCTGGGAGAACACGATGACACTGCTGTCATTTGGAGTCTTTCCCCGAACAGGAGCGTTTCACCCCCACAAGGGTGGTGCCTAGTGCCTGTGCCGAGCTGGTCTGGGGCTGCAGGGCCCCAGTGTCACCCACCCCGCTAGATGGGAGTTGGAGGGACCCACGAAGTTCAGACTGACAGAAGATCCACAACAAGACGCCGCAATGTCTCAGACTTTCTCTAAACTCTCTAAAATTCCAGCAGTAAAGAATAGTTCTTGTTCATGAATCCACACTTTTGCTGAGGGCAAAAGTAGTTCAATGAACTGCGTGTACATTAGGTAAGAGGAAAAATCCTGCATGTTAATGCTGTTCTATAATTTAGAACTGTGGTTTGAGAAACCGAAATTACAAAATTTTGTAGGATTATGCATTAGTAAAAAAAGTAATCCTGAATTTTTCATTCTCAGCATTCATGCTGCTTTCTCACCGATGTTTTCCAATATTCTGGAGCCACCTTAGAGAAAATGCTTCTGCTCCTGGTGGCTCAGCTGGCCAGGCATCTGGCTCCTGATTTTTGGCTCAAGTCATGATCTCAGGGTCATGGGATGGACTGAATCTCCGCTCAGTGTAGTCTGCTTGTTCCACTCCCTCGTGCTCCTCCCCCCCTCACCCCTGCCCCACTCACACTCTTTCTCTCTCTCTTTCAAATAAATAAAATTTAAAAAAAAAAAAAAAAAAAGCACTTCTGCCTTGGGAACAATACAGCAAAATCCGGAGGGCTTAGCTGCAGCCGTGGCCGTGTTGCAGACTTTGGTGACTGGCTGGCATTAAGTGTAGAAAACCATCTAGGGTGAGCAGCGAGAAGAGGTACCAAGAGATTGCCCAGGAGTCATCGTGCTACCACAGGAAGAGACACAACTCCCGCCCTGTTCACACAAAGGGAATTTTCGGGCCAGTGCCCAGGATATAAAAAGAACTACACAGAAGCACAGCCAGAGAGACTCCAGGCTCTGTCTGCTCCCCAGGACCCGGGTCAAGAGAACTGAATTTGTTTGCCGACTGGGTTGGGTTCACCCTCAGCCCTGATGATAATAAGCTCCTTCTGGTGACTGAGTTTCCCAAAATGACTGCAAATTAAACATTTCCCCTATTCTCAAATTTGCATTATATGTTGACGCTTGCTTTGGATTCGTTTATGGATAATGAGAAAACTCTTGGTAGGAAGGACTCTCACGAGGCTGGGGCTGGTCAGGGGGAACCAAAAGAAAGAATGTAGAATGGACAGGAAAAAAAAAATGAAGTTTTTAATGTAAAGGTGGAATTCATTGCTGGAAAGCTAATCACAACGGAAGATTTGAATCAAAGTACGTCCTGCTCACCAAGATCAGTAAGACAACGGTTTCCCAGGCAGGTGGTCCAACATACAGCAGCCCACACAAGTGATCATTTCTAGCAGACGCACAACGTACCAGTTTGGGTGAACAAATAGTTACAGCACAAACCAAAGAGTGAAAAACAAACCCCCCAAAACAATTTCTGAGTCAGAAGGGACATCAAAATCTAGCAATCAGTCTTCTCATTTTTCACATGAGAATGAGAAAACCAGAGCGGTAAAGACACTGCTCCAACCCCCCCGCCCAAGTCCTGGACCAGCCTGCCTCTGTCCCCTTTGTTCTGTGCAGTAAACTGTGGAAAGCTGGAAACCTGGGCTTGAGTTCCAGCCCTGTCACTAATTAAGCTCAACAACTTGGAGCACGCTCCCCATCCCCCTGTGTTTTGAGTTCCTGAACAATGAAATGGCTTCTGAGACCCCTGCTGGCCCACATTCTACGCCTCTCCAGGATTGTCAGAAGTGTTAAGGATGCAGAAATGGTCATGCACGCTTCTGGGTAACAGCCCCCATGCTGTGCACGCCATTGCCAAAATCCAGCTGTACAGGCATCATCTGCAAAATGTTAGCCCAGCCGAGGAACTTTCTGATGGCAATTTACGTGCTAGCGGCTTGCTGACTCCACAGAGCTCCTGAAGGACTCGTGGGGTCACTGGCTTCTGTAACAGCCTGCTGGGGACTCAGGCCGGTCTGGCTTCAGCTCTTGTCTCTGTCCCACTAGAGCTGTGTCTAAACACGTGGAGGGCGGCAAAGGTTATTTTCTTTCCCAGTCTGGTGCCCTGCATGTGGCAACAACAAATGAGGGTGTTTGCTGGCAGTGATCCCAAACTCACACCTTATGTGGACTGGGGAGAAGAATTCTACAACGCAGCCAGAAGGATGTCGGGGGTCTAAGTGGGGGCCCCGATGGGTGACAGTGGACTAAGTGAGGATGGTCTCTAGGAATCTAACAGACTTGTTTTTTTAGGTTTTTTGTTTTTTTTTTAAATGAGTGTAAACTTGAGACTCTGTATACCTTCCTGGCGCATTTCATGGATTCTGCTGAAAATAAGATATTTGGTGTTCCAGACATCAATAAATAAAATGTAGGAGGGAAAAAGCATATTACTTGAAAGCGAATGGAAAATAAACATTGCACAGATACAATGGACGTGCCTGAGTCACGTCTCAATTTGTAGCCCTGTTAAAAATAATTTGGGAAGGGGCGCCTGGGTGGCTCAGTGGGTTAAAGCCTCTGCCTTCGGCTCAGGTCATGATCTCAGGGTCCTGGGATCGAGCCCCACATCGGGCTCTCTGCTCAGCAGGGAGCCTGCTTCCTCCTCTCTCTCTGCCTGCCTCTCTATCTACTTGTGATCTCTGTCAAATAAATAAATAAAATCTTAAAAAAATCAATAATAATTTGGGAAGGGATGCCTGGGTGGCTCAGTTAGTCAAGCCTCTGCCTTCGGCTCACATCATGATCCCAGGGTCCTGGGATCGAGTCCCACATTGGGCTCCCTGCTCAGCGGGGAGCCTGCTTCTCCCTCTGCCTGCTGCTCTCCCTGTTTGTGCTCTCTCTCTGACAAATAAATAAATAAAATCTTAAAAAAATAATTTGAAAAAAGTCGTCTAGAGAACACAGAACTTATAACAAATATTAAGAATTTACAAATTGGAATGTGTTGTTTTTAATTCTCTTCCTAACACAAAGGGTAAAACCTGAGTTCATACAAATATTAACAATTTGCTTTCTCCTAAAGAGATAATATAGGGTGTCAATCCTTATCATTGTTAAGGAGAAAATGATGGTAAACAGATTCAAGTATAATTGTTTCAGGATCTACAAGTCTGGCATCAGGAAATACTCTAAATAATGTGCAATGATTTTCACAAACTTCAAAGATTAATTGACAAAAAATAATTTTGAGAGCTGCTGAATAAAATGAATAAACCACAATGACTTTAATCATCTCCCCAAACCTTGAACTGTTCCCAAATTTCACCATAAAGACATTATCCAGGGGTCCCTTGGGTGGCTTAGTCAGTTAAGCCTCTGACTCTTGATTTGAGTTCAGGTCATGATCTCAGGGTGGTTGGACCAAGCCCCTGTATCAGGCTCTGCACTGGGCATGGAGCCTGCTTAAGATTCTCTCTCCCCCTCCCCCCATCGATCATGTGTGCACTTGCTCTCTATAATAAATATATCTTTTTTTTTTTAAGAGACATTCTGCCTACAAATATTCTACATTGGGAGCTTAAACATGCTTTTCTTGCTATTAAAATAACATGGAAACGGGCAGCTCACCCTCTCATTTCACAGATTCAGGGTGTGAGAAAGAACTCCTATGCTAGGAATATTTTTGTCTCATCTGGCGCACAACGCATATGTGTTGACTTGCCCTCTGACTAGAAAATATCTGCATTGACATAAAGACTTCGGTTTTTTTCCCCAAGTTCCCTAACACAGGAAGGTCTTAGTCACATGCTAAGAATACAGTAAAGCAGGGGAAAATATAACAGCATATTAAAGGAATAAGATAGTAGAAGACTACGGATGGATTGAAAACGTCATCCCCAAACCTAAATGTCTTCCCTAATTGGTGTGACAAAACCACTGGATCATCAATTTCAAGATTTGGGTTTTAGCATCTCAATAGAATCTATGCAGGTAGAAACCCTGAGTGAGCTCTTGGTTACCTTTTTCTTCCTCTGAAAGCTCTTCTATGGTTTCCAGTATGTGCGATGAGAATGCCTGCTCTATTAACAAGGAAAAATAAGAATAGTACAAACAGGACAAACAGCAAAGTAAAATTAGTTTCCCTTCAAACAATTTTGAAAGATACAGTTTCATGGTATTTTAATCATGCCTAAAACAGCAGAATTTGCTGGGAAGAAATATGGAGGCAGTCAGTTAAAGCTGGTCCCTTTTTCATGGTATCTGCTCTTTCTGTGCATATTCCATTAAGTCACACCCCCCCACCCCAGGGAAATTACATTTTCAGATAATTACATCATTTCTCACTCAGCAACCTCGTGCCTGATGGGATTCTTTTAAGACACAAGGTCACAACTGCAAAAGGTCTTCTTCACTTATCCCCCCCCGCCACAATACTTTCCTTATAAAATATTTTGATGAGGTGGCTAAAGAGGAAATTAATTAAACTATTTCAATTCCCAAAGATTAAAAACATGATGAAATGCCAAGGCCCTGGGATCCCCACTTCTCGTTAGCCCCTAAGGTCTTCAGGTGGGAGGACCAGGATGGTGAGAGAACAGGTCAACCCAGGGTCAGCAGCAAGATGAGGACCCCCTTCTTAGACACGTCTGTGTCCCCAAACCATGCTTCACACCTCCTTCTGCTCCCAGAAAGCCACCAGGGCAAGGCTGTGGACAGATGACCCGTGAACAGGGGCTGTTCACAAACCCACCCCGGAACAGTGCCCTGCGGGGGTGGGGGGGGGGGCGTAAGGTCTCTCAGTGACTTCCCAGGTAACATGACTGAGGCTCAAGGAAACCCGTGGGCAGCATGGATAAAGCCAAGCCCCATCCCATGAAGAGAGGGGAAGTTCCTTTTGGGGAAGGTCAAGTTTGGGGGGTCAGGAAATCAGGCTTTGAACACTGGGATAAAAAAATGCAACTGGAAGTCTAGCCAGCAAGCGCATGTTTCACTCCCCTTCGGCTTGGAAAGTGCCACAGGGCACCTCCCCAGGGAGCTCTCCCCCTGTGCCTACAAGGTGAAGGCCATTTCACTCCACACCAGACCCCAGAGTGGGCAACCAGTGAGGGTAGTCACGGCCAATAATTACTGAACGCCCACCAGCTTGTCGGGCACAGATCTACGTGCTTTGCAAGTATTAGCTTAGACTTAATACCTCCTACTTGGAAGTCTAAGCTTTTAATTTGCCAAAGCGTATTTCTGATACTCTGTTTTAGGCATCTACAAACACACACACACACACACACACACACACACGTATATACAAATAAATAAATATATACTATATTTAAGTACACGTAAAGAGGCTCTTCTAGCTTGTTAGCGACCTAGTCAATCTATCTAACACAGAGTGGGAGAAAAGCGTTTTACACTGCTTTCCAGTGAATGTTTGGAGCATGGCTTATTAGAAAATAACCCCACTCAATTTTGAAACATGAACATGATCTCACAAAGAAGCATTTAATTCTATCCATGCACAACTGCTGAACATCAAAAATGTGCTTTCAAGTGTGTTATTCAGCATCGAGATTTTAAAGTTATAAAGGTAATAATAAAAAAAACCCTGTAGCTATGTGTGGTAATGAATGTTAACTAGATCCTGTGATCATTTCATGATATATATAAATATGGAATCATTGTGCTACACACCTGAGTTAATGTTATAGGTCAATTTTATCTCAATAAAAAACTTAAACAATTAAAAAGTCAAGTTATACAAAGAGCCTACTTACTTGTCTGAACTGCTAAAAATAGGGATTTTAGGAGGATAGCTGATTTCAGTTTTTTAAAAGTCACATGATTTATATTTTATTGCCCTTTATGGAAATGACAAAAATAAAGTTATGAGGAAAAGCTCTATAAAATCTCCCTGAACAATCATATGCATCTTTGTTATCATTATAAGGACAGTCCTAGGACTTACTTGAGTGGAGACAAAACTTCAAAATTGTGACCTTTGGTGCTGTCAGGCAGAAGGTGGGGTTCTGAGGGGTGGGGAACCTGGGCTTCTACTATACAGGCTAAGGAAATGAGAGCCACCAGACCCCAGCTCTAACCCAGCAGATTGACGTCCAGTGTGGAGTGAAGGGCCTGCCGTTATCATGCTTTCTAAGCCACGGGCCCAGCCTCCAAATGACCCAGCTCTTGTCTTACGTTGAGATATCCAGGCTGAGCTGACATACTCTCTCCTCTGAACTCTCCAGAGGCTTCCAGAAAAATCCTTATGTCAGTCTCCTGCCATTACCTCTAGAAGATGAACTCCCAGGTCTCTACCAGCCCTCCCTGGCATGGGCTGGCTGTGCTGGACTTTGTCAGCCCGACCCCCGAAGCTAACACTGGCTGACGTGCTTGCTCACTGGCTCCGGTTCCAAAGCGCTGCTTCATCTGACCTTACCACAGCCCGCTGAAGCAGCCATTCCTGTTCTCCCCATTCAGTAGGCAGGGAAACCCAGACCTATGGCTTCATGAGTCACCTGTGAATCCAGACTGCTTGCCTCCCTTCACAGTTCAGGCCCTTGGCCACGAAACCGTACTGCCTTCCTACTGGCTGTTTCTGGGTTTGTCTTCTGGACTTCTCTAAATGGCATTGTCTCGTGAGCTCATGGCGGTCTTGACCCTTCCCTCGCCCTTGCCCGAATCACCTGCACCTACACCTTTCCAACAGTTCCACGGAACAACTGGTATGTCTGCCCCCTCTTGTCTCAAAACCTCAACCCCAATTCCTAGGTGAAGAGTCTCACAGAGACCCCCTCCTTGATCCCCAGCTGGCCTGTCTGGTTCAGTTCTTGGAGTACACTCTGGTGGGGCTGAGCTTCCCCAAGCTCCGGCTCTCCAGCCTGGCCATGCCCAGCCTCTCAGTGGCTACATCCTGCCCAAGGATGGCCCGAGCGTCTGGAGGCTGGCACCCAGGGCTCACTGCGAACAGTCTCAACCAGCCACGCTTCCCTCAGATCTCTTCTGCATACCGTATGCTCAGCCAAATAATTCATCTGCACCACTTGTTCCCTTCTAGTGCTTTCCTCTGACCTTTGGCTTCTATTTTTTGCTTTGTCTCAGTGGAAAGGAGCAGCCTACACCCTTGAGCCCTCCGTGGGGCAGCCCACATCTGGAAACGGATGGCTCTATCCAGGACAAGTCTGAAGAGCCCATGCCAGCTTTCCAGCTCCCGGTGAGATCTGCAGAGGCCCCCACCACAGTGGGTCTGGGCTCCATGTCCCCTTCTAGCCACTCCGGCCTCTCTCACAGGGGTTGTCCAAGAACACTGCCCAACAGACCTCCCGCCTGCAAATCTCCGCCTCAGAGCCGGTTTCCCCAGGGAACCCAACCGAAGACAGTGAGCAATCATGACATTTTTCATCATAAAGAGCTTCATCGAGCTCTAGAAGGAACAACAGGAAAGACTGAGAGGTAATTGGGTGAAATAATATTGCACAATACAGACTAAGGCTCCCTGCCCCCTGTCCCCCTGCCCCCACCCCCTACAGCTGGGGTCACTGCCATGGCTGTGGGGGGGAGCAGGTCAGCGGGCCCCGTACAAGCCTCCTCCTTCCTCCTGCCCATTGAGATGCTCACAAATCAGCTCAGATCCCGATCCAAAGGCATCAGGCCTCATGCCAGGTCTGGCTGGCATTTAAAACTAGCATTTTAATCCCAGCAGATGCCAGCAAGGGGGCATGGCTGTTCACGAAGCCCAGCTCCAATCAGGACAAAGTCCATAAGGAACACAGTGCTTTGAAACTGACAGATTTGTCAGGACTCTTGGATCAACTCCAGACGGCGAAACGTACCTACTATAGGAGTTCTTTTCTGGGTGCCACAAATAGGAAGCAAAGAAAATGTAGTCTTCTTATATTGTCACACAAAAGGCTAATGATAACAAAGTAGCAAGAAACAGAAAAAGAAACTCTAACACACTGAAGTACAGAGAAGTGACCAGCAATGTGTTAGAAAACTCAACTCTGAAAAAGAAGGCAAGAGAGAGGTTTTTGACCCGACATAAAGAATACGACTAGGGAGTACTTGCCAGGGGACTTTTTCTTGCCTATTCAGTATTAAAGCAAATTTACATCGGTCCCACACATATTTTACCTCTGTTGCTGGTCCAGAAGGAGGACACGTGCATGTTCTAAAGACCTATAAATACTAACACCCAGTAAGTGGGGAGTTTAGGCATTACATAGTGTGAACACACGCTTAGGGGGTATTGACCTAAGTGAAAATGACCTCAGGAGAAAAAGTAAGGGGCACCTTCATGAGGCTGTTCAGTGAACAAAAAGGGTGGGTACAGAAGGCCATGCTAATGTGAAAAATATTTCTGAACACACAGAGTCCCACTTGACGGACCACCATCGATTTAAGTCTAACTCAAAGGCTAAAGAGCAAAATGGAATGAAGTAATCATTTACATTCCAGAAGCATTTATAGGTAAGACAGAAGAAGCTTGGTCCCCCCCTCCCATCTGTAGGCAAACAATGGACTAAAAACATACTTACAAAAACTGTAAGTGCCTTAACACTATAAAAGTAAAATATGGCGACTGATATTCACCTATTGGCTAGATCACGTGATTAACAATGATCACCCTCGCACCCTGGTCCAGGAACTGATTCCTGGCAGCGGTTTCCTCCTGAGGCTCCCAATTTTCCCTTTGGTTTCCGTCACATGTCTTTTCTAGATTTTTCCAACCAATCACTGAAACTGTTTGTTTAAAAAAGGTGACTTGCTGCCGCACTGAAAGTTATAAAAACAGTCAGGTATGCCCTGTGGCATGTGCTGGTTGGCTGGTCTAGTAGAAAATCACCTTCTTGCCCAACACCTATCACTCTCCACCCAAAATCATACACAATCAAAGTACCACTCAACATTAAAATCTCTGCTTGTAAGTCTAGCAACACACATTTTTTACTTTATGACTTTGGTAGGTATCTACAGTTTATGATATAGGGACATATGAAGACAGCAGTATTATCAGCTTCTCCGCATTCACTAAAACGTCTTCTGTTTTGCATAGTTACCCCACAGAAGCACTTGTAGTTAATCAGTTCTCTGACTCAGGGCAGAAACTGCACATAAAATGCTGAGACTTGGCTGACTTACCGTGGGCCATTGTAAGACCTGATTTAGCATCCACAGTCTGTACGGCCGAGGCACTCACTGAAACAGCAGAAAGAGAAAAAGCTCACAGCCTTCCGTAATGAAAACATGAGCATCTCAACTTCATGATGATCGAGTCCTCCTCAAATTAGTCAAGCTACATACAGATCATAAGGGACAAATGTTTCAAATGACGATCACCAGCTAACCTAACACTCTTTGCTTTATTAAAATATAATTTGCTCCTTTAAAATATATAATTCAATATAAAATATACAACTTTAAGAATACAATTAGTATAATAAGAGTGGTGCAACCATAACCACTACCTAATTTTAGAACATTGTCATCACACGCGCTAAAATCACCAATTAGCCGTGACTCCCCACGTCTGCCCCCACAGTGGACCCTGGCAACCACCAATCTACTTTCTGTCTCTATGGATTTGCCTATTCTGGACATTTCATACAGAATGGACTCATACTTTGTGGTCCTTTGTGACTGGCTTCTTTCACTTAACATCACGTTTTCAAAGTTCATCCACGACAGCCTTAGCATGCAGTTTTACTAATTTTTTAAGATTTGATTTGTTTGTGAAAGAGAGAGAGAGTGAGCACACACAGGGGAGCTGCAGGCAGGGGGAGAAGGAGGCTCCCCGCTGAGTAGGGAGCCTGATGCGGGGCTCGATCCCAGGACCCTGGGGTCATGACCTGATCCGAAGGCAGACGCTTAACCGTCTGAGCCACCCAGGCGTCCCCAGTATGCAGTTTTATGGCCAAAGAACATTCTACTGTATGATCAGACCACATTTTATACATCCACCCATTAGCTGATGGAAATATAGGTTGCATCCACTTTTTGGATGTTATGAACACTCATGTCATGGTTCCTCTCCAGACCATGTATTTATTAGTTTTCTCTTTCACTAGCTTGTTACAATAAATCTTTAATTCTACTCCTACTCTGAAAACTACTGGCCGCAAACCTCAGCTTCCTCCATAGGCATACATTTTTGTCTTTATGATGATCACCGGCAAAGGTGTGCATAGGTTGTAGCTATTCTGGAAATGTAAGACCCTCAAAGCCATTTGCAACTTACATCATCTAGATCGAGGTTTGCAAAAGTATAACCCATAGGACATATTAGCCCACCACTTGTCTTTGTAAATAAAGTTTTATTGGAACCCAATATTGTTCCAATATTGTGCCAAGTCTAATTAAGGTATGAACAAGAGCAATTTAATGTCTTTTAACCTTCCCATCCTTCTGTGAAATGTATTTTTTTCCATAAGATATAAGCCCAGCTTCTACTATTCCTTCAGACCTACTCTTGGGATTAAACTTCCCTTCCCTCCTCACAACTTTTAACCTCTTCAGGGTTCCAGAAACAACATCAAGAGGCCTCCAGAAGTCTTGGTGGGTCAGTCGGTAAAGCATCTGGCTCTTGATTTCGGTTTGGGTCATGATGTCAGGGTTCTGGGACAGCCTGTGAGGTGGGCTCCTCCCTCAGCAGGGAGTCTGCTTGAGAATTCTGTCCTTATCCTTCTCCCCATGCCCCTGTTTTCTCTCATAAACAAATCTTAAAAAAAAAAAAAAAAGGTCTCCAGAAGCACTTGAGAAGACTGAGTAGTTAAAACCATTAGCATTTTCCAGTCAATTGTTCCAAATTCCCAAATCTGCTCACCAACGCCCTTTCATCACTGAGTTCTGGGCCGATATGAATGGTCCTGTCACTCAGGGCCCAGCCTCAACCTGGACCCTCCCCCGGTACCTCAGATGCCCATCCACACACATGTCCTCTCCTGCCCAGGACCGTCTGCTCCCTAGTTTCCTCCACCCTTCCACTTTCCTGAATGGAATAATAAAATAATAAAAATATCTCAACTATTTAACTATTATTAGGGAAAAAACCTTTCCATTTCGACACTGTCCAGATGATGTCCTTGTGGATTACAGCCAAATCTTAACAGCTCCAAGAGACAGACGTGCTGAGTCCACCTCAGGTGAGCGGCTGACAGAACATTGGGTCAAAGCCTGCAACCCCGAGTCTCAGTGATGCTGAAATGTGGCGGCCACCACAAGGTCACGTTGTCACACAGCGCCACGCCTTGGGAAACCCAGTACAAACTGAAGCAATGCCAAAGAATTTATAGTTGTCCCTTGATTAGGTGAACTGAGACATAATAAGTACGGCTAACCAAAATCCCCACAAAACCACAAGGATATTTACAGTGTTGGGTTTTTAGATCTAGGTCAAAGTCTGGAATCAAAATAGATCATCATGTAATCTCCAAACACACTGGTTTTTGAAGGCAAGGCTCTAAAAATAATAAGTTGTCTATTGGGTTAGCACTTCAAAAGTATCTTTAGAATCCTGAGCCTTTTATAGAAACTTACTAGGTACAGCTGGGGCAGTTGGCTTCGATTCGAAAGTTTGCCAGATTACAGGATTCCCTGAAATTTAAAAAAAAAAAAAAAAAAAAAAAAAAAGTTAATGACCCAAATCAAAAGCTATGGGTTATATTTTGTCAGCACTTATCCTAATCTTTTCCCCCCAGAAAAAAAACAAGCAAAATTTACCAACATATGGTGACTCACCCAACTGAGTAAAGATGTTTAACATAAATCCTTATAAAACTTTTTCCTAAAATTATTATCACTCAAGTATTATGCTGAGTAATTACACAGCTTTTGCTCACTACCTGAACTCAAAATTTCGAAGAGAAGTTACAGGGAACCTCAGCCCTTCCCAAACCTTTATCTCAAAACAAGGACCCGAGTATGTGGGTCGTTGAACTCCCTCAGGGGCCCCCTAGAGACAAGGAGGAGATCCAGCTCACACAGCCATTACCAAGCCCCTGTCAGTGCCCCCTCAAGTAGACAAGGATCCTTTAATGACCTGAGATGAGCAGGAGTCTTGGCTCCTGCTCTGAAAGGGGGTTATTTGAGAGGGGTCCAGGCAAAGGCGAGCTGTGGGCATTACTGGGAGACCCTGCATGCACTTCCGGGTGCAGCCTCCCTTCTAGACTCGCTCCTGAGGGAGAGGAGACGGGTGGCCATTGCCCCCACAGACAGTAGACTGGATGTGCCCCCTCTATGCTTAGAACAAACTTTTATCCCCCGAGTGCCTCAGCTGACAAGCCAACAACCAGCCCCTACAGTACTTTGGAGTAACTGAGGCCAGGGTCGTTCACAATGGCGCATCCCCGCGAGTGCTCAAATGAGCCTTTTATACATGTTCCCCCATTTCATCCTCATACAAAGCCTGTAATATGGTTACTCTGAGTGCTCCAACTCCACAGCTGAGGAAACGGAGGCAAGCACTCACAGGGCTTCACTGAGCCCCGTGTGTCTCCAGACCTGGTGCTTTTAGCAGTCACTCCCCCGCCATCACTCATCAGTCCAGAGGTACGGTTACTAAGCATGGATTCTGTGCCTAACAATATTCTGATAAAACCTAGGTGAGACCATTCAGTAACAGTCAATGTATTTAAAAATTCAACTCTCTGGATCAAGGTGACAGATCTCTCAAATTAAAATCACCACTGGAATGCCATGTTGGTGCCCCCAGGGGCCCCACATTCTACTGAGGGAGGCTACCTTACCTCCAACACTGGGATCCTGGTCCACTTACCTTTGGGCTCACTGACGCTGTTTAATGGTTTACTGGTAAACTCTTTAATCTGCAAAGAAAAACTGTTTTGGTTTTTTTGTTTGTTTTTGTTTTTTAGTGATACAAGTTTGAAACCAGATGGGGACATACCGATTTCGGGCAGATACTGTATTTAAGTAAATCAACCTTTTCAGGAAGTCCTCCAAAGACAGAGGACAGATGGATTTTAAAGATACAAAGGCAAAAACTGTATAAAAGTAGCCTTTGGATTGGGCTGCTTCTCAAAGTAATCTCAAAAAGAAATTTTTCTCTACCTTCAAGTTTATTCTAAATTCTAACTGAACAAATTTTTGCTCTTCACAGTTAAAAAAAAAATACCTTGAAAAAATTATCTTATTGGATTTACTTTTCCAAACAACCACAGGGAAGAAAATATTCTACCTCCTTTACCTTATCCAACTTACAAATGCTCTAAAATAAAACAGAATGTTCTTTGATAAATTGCACTGCTTGAAGAAAAACAGTGCCAATATGGAGCCAAAAATACCTGTTGTCTCTGTGTGATAATCAGTTCGTTCTGTTCCTGGAGTCTCTGCCCTAGCTCTTCTATCCTTTTCTTGTAGAAAACATTACTTGCATTGAGATCGTCTATCATGGAGGTCCGAAGTTTCTCTATATGTGACAAGAGCTTGAAAAAAAAAAAAAAAAACAATGAAGGCATCTGCAAACCGCATGCGCAATGTCTCCATCCCGCCATCTGTACACACACACCCCGTGTTCTTTGCTGGCCTCAGATTATCTGTGCACTTCAAGTGACCGCATACATCTTTGGTAACCGTGTACCAAAGCCTCAGCTTTACAAGGGCTTCACTTGTGCTCCCGGGGAGCTCGTGACCCAAGACACAGCACTGAGAAGGTGAACGACTGCGTGCACTCGAGCACAGCACAGGACACACCGCCAGGATGAGCACTGATCCAGCATCGGGGCGCTCCCACTGAGGGGCCATAACCCCACACCATCCTGCCCCTCAGGTGCGCAGAGAGCCCACCTTCCTTACTTGTAAGTCCAGTGACTAAGCACAACCTCAATAAATCCTTGCTGAGAAAAAGAAGGTGGAAGAAGGGAGAAGGGATGGGGAGGGGTGCAGAGAACAGAAAGATCCAGATGCATAGACAGATCCGTCCTCAGAGACTTCGTGTCGGAAAAGATCCTAGACTGCACGTAGGAAAAAAAATTCAAGAACGATTTGTTTTCAGTGATTTAGGCAAAGATTCTTAGAACAATTTCAGGAGTCACTTACACAGAGGGGGAAAACCCGGGTCACTGGAGCTAAGCACAGTCCCAGCCTGGAAGAGCCTGGAAGTGGAGGTGACGTGCGGACCGAGCAGGGCAGGTGGTGAGGTGCCTCAGTGGGCAGAGTAGAGAGCGCGGGCGAGGCAGCCCCGCCCGACCTGCTCGGTTCTTCCCAACAAACCCTCATCAAGCACTTCATCCTGTTGTGTCCACACCACAACCTTACGGATGCACGTTCTGACTCCACAGTACAGAAGGGGGGACTTGGGTCCAGACAGCGTAAAGCAGATGGTCCGAACTCAGACGGCTGGAGGGGAGGAGCCCAGACTGGAACTTTCCAGTCCGGCTTCAAAAATTACTGCTCTCAAATTTAGTGACTAAGGCATGGAACATCTTAGTAAACAGGACTTTCAAACAACCAAGAAGCCCCCCAGACCTTAAGAAATAAGTCGTCAAAGGGGCTCCTGGGTAGCTCAGTATGCCTTCGACTCGGGGTGTGATCCCAGGGTCCTGGGATCGAGTCCCACATCGGGCTCCAGTCCCACATCGGGCTCCAGTCCCACATCGGGCTCCAGTCCCATATCGGGCTCCCTGGTCAGTGGGGAGTCTGCCTCTCCCTCTCCCTCTGCATGCCTCTCTGGGCTGGTGCGCTCGCTCGCTCTCTCTCTCTCAAATAAATGAATAAAATCTTAAAAAAAATTTAAAATTAAAATAAAAAGAACCTTTCATAACCTAGAAGATGTCAAGAATCTCCCCCAGGAGAACACTGTTAAGAACCCTCTCTACATTTTTACAGACCATGGGAAGAGGGCCCTAAAGCAGTTTGAAAAAACACTGAGCTAGAAAACAGAAGGAAAAGCCTGTGAAAATGTCCAGGGCTTAGGGTGGAGGTTTAGGACTGACAAGTCAGTCTAGACCCTCCAGAGGAAAGGGACACAGAAAACACTAAGGGAGAGAGCAACCTTTTGGTACTGGACTCAAGAATTGACAGAAATCACAGAAAGGAGTTTGCAGAAAGAGGAATGTGATAGTCTAAGCACAGGATAGCCAGAAATTATTTCCGAGAGTTTGTGGCCCTCGAGCCCATTTCTTGTGACCTCCTGTCCTTTCAAGTCCCTGCTCTTTCTCTCTGCTGGAGCACAGGACTCTGCCCTCTCCCTCTGTTACGTGAGCACCCGACAGCCTCCCAGCCTCCCTGGAGTCTTCTGTCAGGTCAAAAGGGCATCCCATCATTTATCTGTGACTCCCTTTGAACTCCTACCAATATTATTAAAAAAAAAAAAAAAAAAAAAGATTGCCAGGAACCTAGGTAAAGCAATAAAAAGTTGGCAATCGCAACTTCCCTTAAACAGAGAAACACAATATGTGCATTGTAGGACCAGTAGGCAGCAATCATGTGGAATAATTAATAGTTAGGTCTCAGGCAGAGATTACCAAACCTGATTGAATTCTCCCCTCTGTTCGGATTTAAGAGAAATTAAGGAAGAAGAAAGCAGCTTCAGAGCGAACAAAACCAGTAGACAATGGAGCAGCGTAGCCTAGCGGCAGCGCGAAACCCCCACACCCCCAGAGCAAGGGGGAGGGGGCGCCTCACTCAGAACCAGGGAAGGCCTCTCCCCCCTCCTCCAACCAGCCACCAGGCGGTCCTTCCATCAGGACTTGTGGTAGCCAACCGTGCAGATCGGCCACTTGCGTTCTGTTCCTGCCAGAGGGCCACTGAACCGACGGTTCCCACGCCGGTCTGGGACACCCGAGGCTTTAAAGGAGCCAGAACTGAACACCAAGCCCTATTCATCTGGAAGCCCGAATTCTGTCCCTAAGTACCAATGCTAGAAGACGCCTTGAAGGATTAGGGTAGAACGTCAGACGATAAGGACAGTGGTTCAAACCGTGGAAATCATCGGGGGATCTAGTGCCCCCACCCCCCCGTAATACACACGCCCCACCTGAGACTGAATCAGGATCCTGGGCAGTGAAACTGGGGTGTGTGTTCTGGCAAAGAGCCACTGGTCGTTCTGAAGCCTGTCCCAGGTTGGGAACTACCACCTTAGAACCTCTCCAGGGGACGCCACGTTTCCCCAGAAAAGCAACGGCTGAGTTGTCACTGCCTGTTCGTTCCCCTTGCGAGCTGGCTCAGTGCGTGACAGAGGAGCAACGCGACGAGGCTGACAAGCAGGACCCCGAGTTTAGGAGGTTCAAACCTGCAGTTATCCCCACAGACGACTCTTTGAACCTGGCTCTTCCAGACCAGACCCTACACGCAGCATTTCTCCACCCAGAAAAGCAAGGTTGAACGCTGCCCTTGCGGGCCGACTAGCCACCCTCCGTGTGGATTCCGCAAATATTTAATGAACGCCAATCATATGTTGGGTAGTTTAGTCGTACCCAAAATACAACAGAGAACAAAATACACGGAGCCCCTTCTGCACGGGGCTAGGGATCCGGCTGGAGACACACACAGTAAACAAGTGACTACATCATCAAAGAACCACATGAGACCATGTGGTGGGACCCGTGAGGGAGGTGGCTACCTACTTCCATGGCGTCGGGTGACCTGGAAGCCAAGGGCAGAAGGGGCTGTGGCAGAGAGAATTCTACACGGCCCTCAAGTCTGCACCCCCAGAGCACATGCCCTGTATAATCCCTTTCCCTTGGCGGAGTTAACGAACTGAGTGTTCACGCCGCTCTCCACCAAATTCATAGCTTGAAGCCCTAATCCCCTACATGGTGGTTTTAGGAGGCGGGGCCTTTGGGGGGTGATTAGGTTTGGATGAATTAGGGTAGGGTCCTCATGATGGGATTAGTGCTCTTAGAAGAAACCAGGGGGCAGGCTTTCCTTTTCTCCCTGCCCCTGAAGACACAGAGGACAGCCATCGGCCACAGGGATCTCACCAGGAGGTGAACTGCCCAGCACCTTGACCGCGCCACTTCCCGGCCTCCAGAGCGGTGAGAAAGAAATGTCCGTTGTTTAAAGCCACCAGCGTGCGCAGACCAAGACATGGGCTGGCTGGGATCAAAGATGTGCTCCAACAGCACAATACGGCAAGCGTGCGCAAGGGACTTGACAGATGGAATCGAAGTCCCTTGTCCGCTGACTCTGAGTTCAGGAAAAGAAAGATCGTCCTATGTAGGCAGGTCTCATTCAGGCCAGCCACTCCCCTGCTGGCCGTCACGAAGTCAACAGCCAGGTACTGAGCTGTGGAGCTAAGGGTCCTGATCCTACGGTGAGCCTGAAGGAGCCACATGTTGCCTATAACCTGCCCAGGCTTGGTTTGACCCTGAGACCTGGATGAGAACACAGCCAGTCGGACACCCCGAATGCAGCTGTGAGACCCCGAGCACAGGACCCAGACAGGCACCCGGGTGACATGGATACTGTGAGATAACCAGCTGCTGGGAATGTGCGACACCCACAGAGCAGCCATACAGAGGGAAGGAGCCAGGCGCGTGGAGAGCAGATGGAAGGAAAGCCCAGCAGCAAAACCCCTGGTGGAAAAAGAAAAAGGTCAGCATGTTCTCGAAGTGACCAGAAGGCTCTTTTTTTTTTTTTTTTTAAGATTATTTATTTATTTATTTGAGAGAGAGACAGTGAGAGAGAACATGAGCGAGGTCAGAGGGAGAAGCAGACTCCCCATGGAGCTGGGAGCCCGATGTGGGACTCGATCCCGGGACTCCAGGATCATGACCTGAGCTAAAGGCAGTCGTTCAACCAACTGAGCCACCCAGGAGCCCCCAGAAGGCTCTTGTAGGCAGAAAGAGTTAGGTCCGGAGAGAGGATCGGGATGGCCGGCTGCCAGAGGGACTCTTCTGCTCTCCGGAGAGCAAACTGGGAAAGGGGTAGGTTGGAACTGGGATACCAGTTGCGGGGGCCTTTTAGAAAGGGCAGGGGCTCGGTGGAAGGGAAGAGCAACGGAAAGGAAGTGGGCAGAAGCACACGGATGCGACACACACGGAAGGCCCTGCTGACGGCTGGGAGCCGGGCACTGACGGGCAGATGGGGCTCACGGCGGGCACCGATCGCCCCGACCAAGATGACACTGGACAAAGATGACATCTGAGACCTGTTAAACTCAGGAAGCCCGGAGATACCAGGTCCAAAGCTGGCTAGCCCCTCCGCAGCTGAGGGTGGTTTAGGCTAGAGAAATGAACAGGGGCCCTACACCCACACACACCTTACATCACCACACGAACTCTCTGCTCCATCCCTAGAGCCCCAGACTATGAGAAATACATGCCTGTTCTTTGTCAGCGACCTGGTCTACCGTATTATGTCATAGCAGCCAAACAGGCTAAGACACAGGGGACACAAAGGGCTACAAAATACATACAGAGTGAAAAAAGAAACAGAAGTTTTCCTATCCTAAAATCTCAAATGAAAGTACTTTAGGTTTTCTGCACCAGCGTGAACACTTCCCCATTTAGATCTATGTTACTCTAGGCTGAAAAGCAGTGTTATCATCAAACTGTTTTCATTAAAATGATTTTACCATGCACAATCCCTGCTTTGCTTAAAAAGTATCAAGATGGCTACCCTAAAAGATGGAAAAGTCAGAAACGATGTGTTCAACAAGGAAGGAATCACTAAATAACTTACGAAACATCCTTAAGAGCCTTCTCCAGCCATTAAAACATCACGATTTTACCTTTGATCTCTCTCTGTTAAATAAATAAATAAAATCTTAAAAAAAAAAAATCACGATTTTGATGACTATTTTAAAACAGGAGAATGTTTGTGATATATTAAGCAAAAAGCATGTAAAGTTATAAGGCATGATTCCAGATTTGTAATACTATGCGTATGGGTTTCCATATTACAGAAACACAATATTTACGGCATAGAACACAGACTGAAAAAAATTATAACAAAGTCGTGCCAGGGATTATTGAATTTTAAGTAATTTTATTTTTTATTTTTATTTTTTATTTATTTATTTTTAAAAATATTTTATTTATTTATTTGAGAGACAGACAGTGAGAGAGAGCATGAGCGAGGAGAAGGTCAGAGAGAGAAGCAGACTCCCTGTGGAGATGGAAGCCCGATGCGGGACTCGATCCCGGGACTCCGGGATCATGACCTGAGCCGAAGGCAGTCGTCCAACCAACTGAGCCACCCAGGCGTCCCTTAAGTAATTTTATTTTTTAAAAGATATATTTATTTGAGAGAGAGAGAGAGAACGAGCAGGGGGAGAGGCAGACTTCCCCCAACCCCCCCATGCGGGGCTTGATCCCAGGACCCTGAGATCATGATGGAAGCCGGAGGCAGATGCTTAACCGACCGAGCCACCCAGACACCCCGAATTATTAAATATTTTATAATTAAATTATAAAATTTAAATTTTGCTACACATTTCTCCACAAAGTCTATGAAGCAGACAAAGACTACCTTTGTGGTAGAGAAATAATATATATTCTTTTCAAAAATGACCCACTGACAGACCATTGCCTTCTCAATCTTACCCGACCCTTCTCTTTCTTGTGTTCTTGATGAAGAGCTTGAACTCGCGCGGTCCACTTGCTTTCCTACAACACAGGAAAACCAGAGGCATTCACGTGCAGCCGCAGCAGTAAAATCCACTTGAAATGCAAGTTTTTGGTGGGTCCTATGGAACCCAGTTACCTCCCTGGAGACATTGTAGAGGCATCTTTTTTTTTTTTTTTTTAAACTACAAAGACTCAAAAATGTTTAAACACATTTGCACTTGGTTTTCATCTTAAACTCTATGGCAAGGGTCTGCAAACATTTTCTGCTAAGGGGCTATTAGGACAACTTTAGGCTCTGGGGAGTCACATAACTCGATCTTTACTACTAGCAGTAGGAGAACATCCATAGGTAATACACAGTGGGCATGGCTGTGCTCCGAAAAAATTACTTTCAAGAATACGCGCTCGTGTGCCAGTTTGAGGAGCTAAGAGACAAGACCGAGGTTTCTGAGGCCTGCAGTTCTGATCTGACACCAGAGCTCACAGGAAGGAAACGAGAAATGTAGGCAGGATCTTGGGATTTCATAACTGGGTCCTTCAATTCCTGAGACCAGCTGGTGGGGAGCAACTATCAACAGCTCAGTAGGGGACATGATTCCTGGTCTATTACCATGTCCCAGGGACGTCACTGCCGTGGCCCGCGAGGGGAGGACTAGGGGACGTGCTCTGCCCTGAGCCGGAGAAAAGCCAACTTAACAGTGGAGAGTTCCCCCCCCGCAATGGGTATGTGAGCAGGTCCCGCCTGGGGGACTACAGACAGGCAATCACCCAGAGTCCGAGAGAACACTCTGGAAGAGGTGTCCCCCAGCTGAAGGAGTCAGCCAGAGGTCCTGAAACTCCAAGAAGGGCATGACAGAGAAAGCCACAAGGGCCAAAGCAAAACCCAGAAAGCCGTGTTTGGGGAGCCATGAGCTCTCATGTCTGGTGCAGCGGGGACCTTCAGGTAAAGCCAAGAATGGTGGGGGATGGCGCAGGGTCCAGATCCTCAGGGACTCTGACGACCGGTTAAGGATTCCAGACTTGGAAGGATAAGACGGGACAGTGACGCGGTCAGCCTGGCTGCAGGATGGAAGGTGGACTGCGGGGAGGGAGGCAAGACATGGGCGGCAAAGTATGCAACAGGAGCAGTAGTCTGTATTTCAAAAACACACTTCCTCTTTTAAAAATGTTACTGGTTTTTGTTTGTTTGGGTTTTTTTTTTGTCTTGTTTTGTTTTTTAGCAAAATCCTGAATTCCTAAACTTGGATCTCTGTTTACTTCCTGGTAAAAAACAATGTTCCCCTAAACTAGTACGACCAAAATTGCCAAGCTGGTTATGGAGGGCCACTATAATTAACTTTGATAAATGAAAAAGACCACCAGTACACCAAAGTAGCCTTATATTTAAGCTCTAAAAATTAAGTTGGTGCTTCAGCGTGTCTTTCTGTGCCTTTTGAAAGTGAGACCTACATCTGAAATATGAAAAATAAACTCTTAAGGTAATCCCAAACAATTCAGGGTGCTACCATATTAGCAAAAAAGGCAACAATTTTGCCAACAGTTCTAGATCTACATCGATTAGTCAATCAACAAGCATCTAATGAACTCCCGTTATTAGGTATCCGGAGACAAGAAGAAAAGAGTCAGCTTCATGGCCACTGACAGACAAATCCCTTTTCTGTAGGTAAGGCCTGCTGTACACTGCTTCACTAATTAAAATCAGGCCCTCCGGCAGTGACTACCCGCGGCTACATACCTGGCTGTCAAGAAACTGCATCACATTTTGGAAATCTTGGGGATACTGAGGACGTTCTTCTTTAAATTCATGGGCATCCCTTAACGTGCCTATGTTGGACTTGATCTGCATGTTGGACTTCTGGATTTCTGACAGTTGCTAGAAAATAAGATACAAACCGACTGGTATGGATGTTTGTACTTCTGTAAGATGGAAACAGAGAGTGAAACTGGGGAGCAATGGAGCCACTGTGAAATCTGCCTGTCCTACTGGAGGCTCCCTGTGCTTCTCCTACTTCTCTCACCTAATGGCTTTCCAGTGTTCTCGCCACTGCCTTCCAGTTTTCCAACAGAACGTGTATGGGGTGAAAAAGGGAAAGGAAAAACCCAACTTTCTAATCTTGTACCAGGGGTCTTACATCTTCTGATGCGCACATAACGGATGCCAGGAACAGAGGAACTGGGGGCAGCTGCTTCTCACGATAACTGGGTGCCAAGGCCAGCCTCATTCAGCAGCTGAGAATCCGTGAGGGACGTAGGGTTTTTTATTCTTTCTTTCACTTGTTATGTTATTCCCCAGGTCACCAGCGGTAAAAACCCCCAGAAAAGCCACAGAAGGTAACATGTTAACTAAAAAAATAAAAGGGTGGGGAGCATAGCTTTCCTGCCTAACTCTGGGCTGAACACAGCAACTTCTTTTCAAACGGTACAGCAGGAAACGGGGGGTGGGGGTGACTTTTCACTGGCGGAACCTGACAGACACTACCTCAGCCAGGTGGCCAAGGTCAACACTAACAATCACATATCATGAGGAGAGTGGTCTGATGTGATGAAAACTGTATTTTAGCTCTGAGGATTTCATTCCTCAAACCCATAAACCCAGTGTAGGCATGAGAAGACTATGGGATAAATTCTCGTAGAGAGAATCCTCCTGACAAGTACTCCTCAAAACTGCCCAGGTCACCGAAAACAAGTCAGAGACACTACCCCAGATAGGAGCCCAAAGGGACGGGACAACTACATATCAGGCAGCATCCCGGATAGGATCCTGGAACAGAAAAGTGACATCACCTAAAAGCTCAAGAAGCTGGACTGAAATACGGAGTTTGGCTAATACTACTCTATCAATACGGGTTCCTCAACTCAACAAATGGGCCACACTCATTTAGGATGCCAGTAGTATGGACAACTGTGTACAGGGGTAGGCCAGGAGGATTTCTAAGACATCATCTGTACTCTGTACTCAATTTTTCTGTCACTACTCTAAAAATGGAGCTTATTGTAAATAATAATATTAAAAACCAACTATAGCTGAAAAAGGCCAACACCCACAAGTGGTCCCCTGATGAACAGACAGAGGAAATGTGACATGCATGCGATGGGACATCAGGTGGCAATAACAAAGGCATGACACGGTGGGACAGAGACGTCCCTTCCTCATGACGCAGATGAGGCTTGAAAACATGGCACTAACTGGGAGCAGCTGCTCACAAAACCTCACATGTTATATGCTTCAATTCAAAGGAAACGCCCAAAATAGGCAGATCTGCAGAGGTAGAAAGTAGATGTGTGGTCGCCAGGAACTTGCCGGAGGGAGTGCTAGTGGGCGCAGGGTTGCTCCCCGGGAGTGATGAAATACTCTAAAAGGATTGTGAGGGTGGCTGCACAACTCTGGGAACATACTAGAAACCACAGAACTGTATACTTGAAGTAGGTGAGTTTTATGGTCTATACGTTAAATCTCAATAAAGCTGTTTTTTTACCCAAAAAAAATAGGAGTGGTAAAAATAAAAGTCCCATGTTGGACAAAGTCCCGACCCACTATTTTCCTGGGGGCAGGACCATGGAGGGACTTTCAGGCAAAAGAACTCTAATTAGCAGCTTATCATAAGGGAAAAAAACGAGTCTGGCCTTGATGCAGATGTGAGAAGCCAGTTTTTTCTTTTTGAGGGGGTAAGGGGGGAAGAGAAAGACTCTTAAGCAGGCCCCGCTGTGCCCAGTGGGGCCCAAAGTAGGACTCAATCTCACAACCCTGAAATCATGACCTGCGCCAAAATCACAAGTCAGACGTTTAACCGACTGAGCCCCTCAGGCGCCCCTGAGAAGGGAGTCTTAAACTGACTGGTACCGCAATCCACCAGTGGGTGATGCGGCACCCCACTTTGAGCCACAGTTAGGAGTGCAGCAGGGGCCCCCGGGTCATGCGTGGGAGAAGAAACCACGGACAGAGAAATGACTGCCTCAGAGCCCTGATGCTCAGGACCAGCAACAGGCAAGAACAGCTGATCCAACGGGAAGTTGGAAGCCCTACAAAAAAAAAGACACAATGTGCCATCCACTTTTATCTCCCCTCAGCTTTTAAACTGGCAAATTACAACTTAGAGAAAAATGGAAAGGACAGTATAATGAACATCCATTTCAATTGTTAACATTTTGCCACATCTGCTTTATAAAGATATGACGGGGTTGGCAGGATTTTTCTGTCAAGAGCGGAACAGTGTTCCGGCTTCGGGAGACACACAAGGTCTTGGTCATGACCACCCAGTCTATGGGCCCCGCACAAAAGCACAAGGGACAAAATGTAAGGGAACATGTGCGGTTGGGTGCCAATAAAACTGTATTTGTGGACATGGAAATGGGAACTTCATGTAATTTTTGTGTCATGAAATACTCTTATGACTCTTTCCAACCATCTAGAAATATTAAAACCTTTCTTAGCTCGCTGGCCATACAAAAATGGGTGGCACGCCAGACTCAGCTCACAGATCGTGGTTTGCCAACCTCCGTGCCAAAGTTCCAGGTGTTTTTAGAGAAGGCCCTCCTTAGCCATATTCCAAAAATACCCCTCCATTTTAGTTTACAAAGCTTGTCCCCTAGAGGGGGCTCAAGGATCTTGTTTTCTTTCCCCAAGGGTGACTCATGACTGAGCTGCCCATCCAGTTCAAGTTATTCTTAGAGGGAAGGCAATGGCCACTGTCACAGAGTTAGAGGTCCCAGCCCAGCAAGGCGTGTCTCTGTCTATGCGTGTGACCAGGGCAGTGTGGACCAAGGTCGCTCCCACAGGGGATGAAGGCCCAGCAAGGCGTGTCTCTCTCTATGCGTGTGACCAGGGCAGTGTGGACCAAGGTCGCTCCCACAGGGGATGAAGGCCCAGCAAGGCGTGTCTCTGTCTATGCGTGTGACCAGGGCAGTATGGACCAAGGTCGCTCCCACAGGGGATGAAGGCCCAGCAAGGCGTGTCTCTCTCTATGCGTGTGACCAGGGCAGTGTGGACCAAGGTCGCTCCCACAGGGGATGAAGGCTCATTTAGCCACATCCTGCTTGTTCAGACCTCCGGTCCTCCTCACTGACCAGGCTGGAGATCTGGAAGGGAACTGGTAAGAGGTTCTACTTCTGTTCTTTCTGGGTTGGCTTCCACAATGGTGACCTGTGTCAGCCTTTCTAGAAAGTTCCTTCGGAACTTTGAAAGCTTCAAAACTCACGGAAGGGTTTATGGTTTATGGCTATCTAAACCTCACCAGCTAAGAAAAGAGAGACCCTGTTCTATGATCTGACCAAAGGTACTAAATGTATGAAGTGTTCTTTTTTTAAGATTTTTTTTTTAACTTTTGGGACACCTGCATGGCTCAGTCAGTTCAGCATCTGCCTTCGGCTCAGGTCATGACCCCAGGGTCCTGAGATTAAGTCCCACATGGGGTTCCTTGCTTAGCAGGGGGCCTACTTCTCCCTTTGCTCTTCCACTTCCCCTGCTTCAACTCTCTCTATCTCTCTAACAAATACATAAAATCTTTAAGAAAAAATCTTTATTTTTAAGTAGTATCTCCCCCCAACGTGGGGCTTGAGCTCGCAACTCTGAGATCAAGAGTCCACACCCCAGTGACTGAGTCAGCCAGCTGCCCCTCAAATGTACCAAGTGTTCTGCACACGCATTTGGGGCCAAAGTTCCCACTCTCAAAGACAACTTCGCTGACTTGCTCTGTCTTCTGTGTGTCTCGGGCTCCCTCACCACTCTCAGGAAGAGGGGTGTCTGGGCACAATGAAGCAATTTCTAGATCTGCTGGCCATAATACCATTCTAACACCACCTCTCAAGGCAACAACCCTACCCCTACCGATATTGTGAGGACTTTTTGGCTTAATACTTACATATTCTAATGCTGAATTCTTGGAAGTCAATTCTTTAAACTCCTTCATAAACATTTCCTTGACTTTTTCCATTTCACCAACCAGTTTCTCCTTTTCTTCTTCCTTCCATCTATCAAATAACTTGAGAAATTCTTCCTCTTTTGTTTTTTGCATTTCATATTCCTGAAATTATTTTAATGCATGGCTTTAAAAGTTCTGATATGAAGCAAATACGTAAAATTTTAAGTAAATGGACACACCTTCACCTCCAGTGTGGCAGCTAATATTGTGTGTATCATTTAGGTTTGCAATCGCACTTCCTATCCTGGCCATGTGCACAGTGATTTTTTCTAAACCAAAAACAGCACACAGCATCCTTCTGTCCTTATATCTCTTAAAGTACAAACACAGATGTGCAAAGTCTCAAGAGTAGAGTTCTGTGATCTATGAATTTGCATAGCAGATATGCAATAATATGTAAAATGTAAACATACTTTAAAAGAAAATGTCTATTGAGCAGAGGAACCACTCTCAAGACTGTATCCATTTAGAGAGAATAGCCACATTGCATCGCGCGAAAACACAAATTCATATTTATACAAGCTAAATTCAAGGTCTAGTCAATCAACCTTTGATTTCTCAATGACTTAAAACTTTTTGGCTTTTTACCTAACTGGGGACTTAACATGATAATTAAACTCAGTCTGACATAGACAACACTGTACGCAACAACCCCAGAACATACCATCTTGCTAAATGCACATGGAAGATTCGCCAGGATAGACCATACATTAGGTCATAAAAGATTCTCAGTAAACTCTAAAAGACTGAAATCATGCTCAGTGTATTCCCAACCATGACAGAATGAAGCCAGAAATTAATAACAGAAGAAAAACTGGAAAATTCATGAATACTTGAAAATTAAACACTGTATTCTTGGGCAACCAATGGGCCAAAGAAAAACTCAGTATGACAAGTAGAAAATATTTTGAGATGAATAAAAATCAAAACACAACATACTGAAAATAAAAAAAAAGAAGCTAAAGCAGTGCCCAGAGGGAAATTTATAGCTGTAAATACCTACGTTAAAAAAAGAGAGCGGGATCTCAAGAGACAATGAAGGTTATTATACAATATTCAGGAGACCAATCATCAAGAAGATAAAAGAATTGTAAATATTTATATGTCCAATATTGCAGCACCAAATTTATAAGGCATATACTAACAAAAGAAAAATGAGATATAAACAGCAACATGGTAATCATAGAGGACTTTAATACTCCTTAGACAGGCGATCCAAACACAAAATCAACAAGGAAGCACAGATCTGAATAACGCTACATACAAAATGGACCCAACAGACATACATTATCCAACAGCAGCAGAATTCACATTAACATGGAACAGGATAGATTACACGCTAGGTCACAAAACAAGTCTTACCAAACTCAAGAAGACTAAAATTATGTCAAGTATCTTTTCTGACCACAATGGTATGAAACTAGAAATCAGTAACAGAAGGAAAACTGGAACAATTACAGATACATGGAAATTAAACAATACACTCCTGAACAACCAATGGATCAAAGAAGGAATCAAAAGTGATGTCAAAAATATCTCAAGATAAACGAAAATGGAAACACAACGTACCAAAATGTACAAGGTGCAGCAAAAGCAGTTCTAAGAGGAAAGTTTACAGCTAAAAATGCCTACGGCAAGAAAAAAAAGAAAGATCTCAAATAAACAATCTAACTTCACACCTCAAGATCTAGGGAAAAAAAATTAATCTCAAAGTTAGCAGAAGGAATTATAAAGATTAGAGCATAAATAATAAAATAAAGAATAGAAAAACAATAGGAAAGATGAACAAAACTGAGAGTTGGTTTTTTTTTTTGAAAAGATAAACAAAACTGACAAACCTTTAGCTACACAAACCGAAAAAGGACTCAGGCAAATTATAAAGGAAAGAAGAGACATTACAACCGACACTACAGAATTACAAAGGATGGTAATAATCTACTGCATACAGTTGCATGCCAACAAATTGGACAGTCTCAAAGAAATGGATAAATGCCTAGAAACAGGCAACCTAACAAGACTGAATCATGAGAAGAATAGGAAATCTGAACAGACCAATAATGAGTCAGGACACTGAATCATTAATCAAACACCTCCCAACAAAGAAAAGCCCGGGACCAGAGGACTTCACTTGTGAATTCCATCAAACGTTTCAAAGGAACTCATACGGGTCCTTCCCAACATCCCACCGGTTCAGGACTCAGTACCCTACCTTGGAGAACCTGACGGCGTGGGCGTGCTGGGCAGCCTCCAGCTGAGACCTGGTGAGCTGCAGCTGCTCCTTGAGCATGTCAATCTCACTCTGGAGCTTATCAGTCTGTGCTTTTTTCTTATACTCTGTTGCAACAGAAACATGCAGTTAAAATACCACCTCTTCAGAAACCTAGCTGAAAACTTATGGGGTACAGCCTCATTGATAAGATAAAGACAAAGGAAAGTGCTCTGACTTGGGCTACTACTACTTTTTCATGCCACGTGAGCCAATTTTTGCTCGTGAGTGTTTACTTGCAGCCCTTCACCTTATGGGGCGCCAAATTACTTGTAGCAGATTATTTCAGCCACTGTGTTGGATTATCCTCTAGAGACAGTGTGAGAGCCCATTCAGGGTAAGCTAATGGTAACAAAGAATAATCCTGAGCTCTTCTTGGAGGTGCCGGTCTCAAGAGAAGAGAAGCCAATAGCTTCCACTACAGGTAGTGCCATATTGGAAGTCTCTAAGGTCACTGTCCTTCTGGCTCCCACCACACACTCTCCTGAGAACCCCATCGGTGCTAAGACAAGCAGAGGCTGGTATTCAGAATGCAAACTGGGGCCATATGCTGTCCACAGGGCCAAAACGAGGTACCAAAAGGTTGTAAAAGGAAGCAACAAGTGAAGGGAAGGTACTTATTATGTACATGTACTTACATGAAGATGTGCACATGACTGAATGGATATACATGTGTCTGTGAGTGTAGACATGAAAGGTATGGAAACCAAAGTAGAAAGTCAGAATCTCAAAGATGACCTGAAGAAATAATACTCATTTCAGAGTCTGAACCACTCTCTGAAACGAGTATGAGATAGAATAAGATACTGAAACAGAAGAGAAAGAAGGTCAGTTTCACACTGAAGAATGGTAGTTTAATTAAAATACTTAATCTTCCCAATTTCTCCAATACACTGCTAAACTCTTATCAGGAGTCCAGGACTTACTAATGGAATTTTCCGCTGTTGGTAGTGTTTATACAAAGCTTAGCTATTTCCTAAATAAATCTCTTTGTCTGAAATAGGCAGGAATGGAAACAGACTGGCCCAAAAAGGAGACTAGAGCAAGCACTTAGGAACAAGCTAGCAGCACACACATTTAGATGCTAAAAGCATTTAAGACCATAATGAGAATTTCTGTGGGTTACCAGTCTACAGGCAGTCAGCAGAATGCTTTGCTCAAGGAGAAATGAGGCCTGGCATTTATTTTACCTTAAGAACGTTTATTCCTGGATAAGCCACAGAACCCCTGCCCTCTCTTGCTTCTTTAATTTCCCCTCTATACATAGTTAATTCACGTCAAGGATCCAAACACACTTTCGTATCTCCCACATCAATGGAAACAAAAATTCTCCCTTGGTTCCACATTTCCCTCTAGACAATGCTCATGTCTCTTGCTGTCCCTCCCAGCAAATGTTACTGACCACCTGCTCACCTGACTCTCAGCTCGGCTCACTCCCTCTGGGCTTCTGTCCCCACCAATCCACTGAAGCTGCTATGTCAAGGTCAGCAGCAGCCGTCGCAACAGCAATAACCAATCCTTGGTCCTCAACTCACTCTGTGCTTCAGGAACTTTCAATAAACTGACCACTGCCTCGCTCTTGAAACCCATGTTTCCCTTGGTTTCCATGACAACACACTCCCAGCTTTCCCTCCTCCCTCTGTTAACTACTCCTCACCGCCCTCAGCTGTGCTTCCTGAGCTCCCCACGTTGGGAGAGCCTGAGGGCTGGCCCTCGACTGTCTTCCCTTTCCTATCTAGGTGAGCTCCTCCAGACCAGCTCTGCAGCCTGGGCCTCTCCCTTGACCTCCAGACCCCCCACCTCCCCACTTGGATGGCGATCGTATGTGTGACTCGAGTTCACCCTGACCAACACCAACTCTCATTCGCCTTCCTTCCTCAATCTGCTTCCGCCCCTAGATCCCCATCTGAGTCAACACCGCCGCCATTCACCCAAACATCTAGGACAAAACCCCAGGACTGTCTTTCTTTATCTCTTGCTCTCATGCCTCTGCACTCTCTTTGTGGAACAGGTCCTCTCCATCTTCACGTCTCTGGTCTCCCTGGTACTGTCCCAGTCCCACTGCGATGTCACTCGCCTGGGCTACTCTGGCAGCCCCCTCACTCTTTCACCTGCTTCCACCACGGCCTATGCTTTCCACCAGGAGCTATTCACACTCCTGGCCAGCCTGGGGCGGGGTAAGGATGCGGGGTGTTAATCCACAAGGTCCCACGTGACCCAGTCTCCTCCCCGCCCCCAACTGTCTTGCTCCCTCTACTTCACTAACCTTCTATCTGTTCCTCAAACGTGCCTGTGCCACCTCTCCCTCATCCCCACCCCCCACCCCAACCACAGTCGTCGCTCCCTTTGCCTGGGATACCCATTTTCCAGATTTTCCCCAGGCTGGGCCCCTCCGCATCATTCTGCCTGCGATCAGCTAGCATATCCTCAGGGACGCCTTTGCCAACCACCCCAGCCCATTCTCCTGCTTTATTTTCTTTGTTGCATCTGCCACATCTGCAAAGAACCACTTGTTTATTTGTGTGAGTGCGTCTCCTCCGCCCCTCTTGACAGACCCCAGGCCTGGTGCCATGCACCGCACCTAGTCGGGGCTCAAGCGTTCCTTAACAAATGAACAAAGACTATAATACTTTCTTGTCAAAGATGTGCAAAGCTGCGCTGGACCACGTCTCCCTGAGAAAAAGAAACAGGGACCCGAAGGAAAACCGATCTTTGAGGCTGAGCCTGTGACTTACCGAGGTGAGAATCTTCGGGGTGGCGCCGCTGAATGTGACTTTGTAGGAAAGCTTGGTTCATAAAGGCCTTGTCACAGAAATGGCACTGAAAAGGAGAGAGCAGCGAATCCCAGGGTCAGTCACCAGTGTCCTCCCACCTACGTTCCATTAAAATTGGAGTCCCTGGGGCATCTGGGTGGCTCAGTGGGTTAAAGCCTCTGCCTTCGGCTCAGGTCATGATCCCAGGGTCCTGGGATCGAGCGCCACATCGGGCTCTGCTCAGCGGGGAGCCTGCTTCCCTTCCACTCTCTCTGCCTGCCTCTCTGCCTACTTGTGATCTCCGTCTGTCAAATGAATAAATAAAATCTTAAAAAAAAAAAATTGGGGGTCCCTAAAGCACCAGCTCTGGGGAATTTTACATATCCCCGGGGGATATGTAAAAGCAGGACTAAAAGGACAACTGTAAACTGGGGTGTTGTCCCCAAACAGTGAAAACTATCTCTGGGCAGCCACGGTGGCCCAACCCGGTGCTTCCAGGAAGCCGGGTTAAGGCTCCCATTAGACAGGTGCTTCCTAGCCGGTCACCAACTTGCTCGGGACACTCCAACCATGCCGATCTTCTCTCTGTCCCTCAAGCAGGTCAACTTCAGCCTCTGCCTGAATCTTCCCCAGACCTTCCCCGCTGGCTCCTTCTTGACCCTCCCTGAAGCATCTTCCACACGGGGGAGGAATGGCGCGACCTCTACCAGACCCTCGCGGCCGGTCCTCCTGCCAGTCACCGTCCCAACCCGCTGTCTTATTTTCAACATTGCACATCTCACCGATTACTATTTCCACATGTACACACTTCACGTGTTTATGGTCTCCTGCCCAATGCCTCTGGGTTCCAGAACATCCTATTCCTGACGCCATGAGCTCTTGTCGATCTTACTCATAGCATTATCCCCAGCCCAGCATTAATAAATGACTGAACACATGCTTAGAAATGTTTAGCTTCCTAAATACATTTTACTGGGGGGAAAAAAAAATCAGTGCTACCAATATCTCCATTTTCCACTTTAACACTGATTCAAATTTTAAGCAAAAACTCAACTTGTGGGACGCCTGGGTGGCTCAGTTGGTTAAGCATCTGCCTTCGGCTCAGGTCATGATCCCAGCGTCCTGGGATCGAGTCCCACATCGGGCTTCTTGCTCCGCGGGGAGCCTGCTTCTCCCTCTGACTCTGCCTTCCACTCTGTCTGCCTGCGCTCGCTCTCGCTCGCTCTCTCTCTGACAAATAAATAAATAAAATCTTTAAAAAAAAAAAAAAAACTCAACTTGTGGGGCGCCTCGGTGGCTCAGTGGGTTAAGCCGCTGCCTTCAGCTCAAGTCATGATCTCAGGGTCCTGGGATCGAGCCCCACATCGAGCTCTTTGCACAGCAGGGAGCCTGCTTCCTCCTCTCTCTCTGCCTGCCTCTCTGACTGCTTGTGATCTCTCTCTGTCAAATAAATAAATAAATCTTAAAAAAAAAAAAAAAAAAAAACCTCAACTTGTTTCATCGTACCTGTATTACTCTGAATTAAACCGTGAATATTAAATATTTTTATTTCTTAGTATTTCAGAGTCTATCTCTAAAAGGGATTTCTTTTTACACGTCATAATAGTATTACTCCACCTTTTAAAATGTGAAAATTATGGGCACCTGGGTGGTTAAGTGGGTTAAGCCTCTTCCTTTGGCTCCCGTCATGGTCTCGGGGCCTTGAGATCAAGCCCTGAATCTGGCTCTCTACTCAGCAGGGAGCCTGCTTCTCCCTCTCTTTCTGCCTGCCTCTCTGCTTACTTGTGATCTCTCCCTGTCAAATAAATAAATGAAATCTTTAAAAAAATATAAATAAAATGTGAAAGTTAATTCCTTAATGTCAACACATTAATAATATTATTTTTCTCCAATATTTCACATACTGCCTTAAGAACAAAAACGTTGCAGTGTTTTGTTTTGAATCAGGATCCACATAAGGCCATATCCTGCAATGGCTCATCATGTCTCTCAACTCTCTTTTGATCTAGAAGTTGACCCTCCATCTCTCTTTTTCCCTGCAATTTGCTTGCCAAAGAAACTGAACATGTGTCCTATGGAGTTTCTCCCAGTCTGGATTCTGCAGTTTCATCTCCAATGTGCTATTAACCTATTCTATTCGCACACAGTGTTGCCTTACTCTGAATCAGGAAACCTACATGGCAAGCTCTGATTCTCTTTCCCAGAAAACCCCCAGGATGCCCTATTTCCTGGCATCGTGTTTCAGGGAACCTTGAATGTATCTTTCCAGCCTTCTCTGCTGATGATGAGTGCTTGAGTTTCCTCACAATACTTTAGGGACTGTCCTCCTGACTCAGGGGTCAGTGTGGGCTCTAACGTTGTGCACAACCCTGGAGAAAGGAAAGGATGAAGAAACCTAAAATATGGGGCTTTTAATTTCTGAAAATGGAAAATAGGTATTTTAACTATTTGAGTAATACAGAAAAGCCAGGGTAAGAAGGGGTTCCTACTCCCAAAAAAAGAAGCCTGACATTGTGACTGCATCAAGATGAAAAACTTCTGGGGTGCCTGGGTGGCTCAGTCCATTAAGGGTCTCCCTTTGACTCAGATTATGATCCCAGGGTTCTGGGATTGAGCTTCATGTTGGGGCTCTCTGTTCAGTGGGGATTCTGATTCTCCCTCTCCCCTGCACCTTCCCCTCACTCATGCTCTCTCTGCACGCTGTCTTTCTCTCAAGTAAATAAATAAAATCTTTAAAGTAAAAATAAAATTAAAAAATGATGAACTTTCATATGACAAAAACATCAAAACAAAGTTAGAAGACTTTCAGTTTGAACAACTTGAAAGTTGCCATTCCATACTAACAATAAGTAAAAAGCTGAACAGACTAAAAAATCAACAACTCTTCTTGGATCCATAAGAGGAGAAGACACCAGGCAAACCACCACCTGCAAGCTTGCAGAGACAGACATTGTACTGGAAGTCGTTGTTAATGTAATACAGCAAGAAAAGGAAATAACAAATACAAAGAAAAAAAAAATACAGCCTAGGAAGGAAGACACAGAATTTTCTTTGTTTGCAGATAACACTAATGTATATAGAAAATCCAAAAGAATTGACCAAAAAAAAACCCTTAGAACTAATAACAAAGTATACTACAAGTTGTAGGATATAATGTTAATATACTAAAGCCAACTTTTGTATATTCCAGTAATGAAAAATTGGAATTTGAGATTAAAAACACACTACTATTTACATTAACACCCCCCAAAATGAGTACTTAGGTATGAATCCAACAAAATATGTACATGATCTATATGAGGAAAGCTTCAAAGTTCTGAAGAACAAATCAAAGAAGAACTAAATAAATGAATGTCCATGTTCATGGATAAGAAGACTCAATATTGTCAATAATTCTCCCTAGTTTGATCTTTAGATTCAAAGCAATCCCAATCCAAATCCCAGCAAGTGATTTGTGAATAGCAGCAAATTCATTCTGAAGTTTGCTAAAAAACCCAGAATAGTCAACACGGAATTGGAGGAGAACGACAAAGTTGAAGGACTGACGTTTCTCAACTTTAAGACTCATTACTTAAAACAACAGTAATCAAGACAGTGTAGTACTAGCTAGAGAACAGACGAACAGATCAATGGAGGAGAAGAGAGAGCCCGGAGACAAACCCTTGTGAATATCACCTGATCTTGGACAAAGGAGAGAAAACAATACAATGGTTTGTTTGAAACTACAAAGATAGTTTATTCAACAATGGTGCTGGAACAACTGGACATCCACACGCAAAAAAAAAAAAAAAAAAAATAAAAAAAGGAACATCAGCACAGTCTTCACATCCTTCCCAAAATCTAACTCAAAATGGATCACAAACCTAAATGTAAAATGTGAAACTACAAAACTCCTAAAAATCAACATAGGTGAAAACCTAGATGACCTTGGTGATTTTTTAAAATTTTTATTGTTTTTTAAAGATTTTATTAATTTATGAGAAAGAGAAAGAGATGGATAAAGAGTGTGTGCAGGAGCAGGGGGAGGGAGGGGCAGGCGGAGGGAGAAGCAGGCTCCCTGCTGAGCAGGTTGGTGGTGGGGAGGTGCATGGGGAATGAATTAGGTCACAGCATTATCAGAGGCATATTTTAAAGTATGTCTCTCTGACTGCAAAATGCATGCTTTTGCTACCCCCAACATTCATCTCCAACTCCAAAACACTGAAAAACTGCAGAAATTCACTGGCAGATTCCCAAATCGGCCTGGCGTGCCAAAGCATGGAGAGGAATCTAAGTCTTCCCATTATGAGAACAAAAGTTCTTCTTAGAATGAGTCTAAGTCCTGTTATGACCCATTGGTATTTTTAATTTTTTTTTAAGGATTTTATTTATTTATTTGACAGAGATCACAAGTAGGCAGAGAGGCAGGCAGAGAGAGAGTAGGAAGCAGGCTCCATGCCCGATGCGGGGTACAATCCCCGGACCCTGACATCATGACCTGAGCCGAAGGCAGAGGTTTAACCCGCTGAGCCACCCAGGCGCTCCAGTATTTCTAAATTTTTAATTAAAAAAATAATTTGATAGACAGGTCATTGGTACGCACTAGCCTTTACCCATGGCCACAAGACTTCCCCAGCTGTTAGTGGTCTCTTATTTAAACACAATTTAATGACTGAGGGGAAGGTCCAATAGCTATTTCAACAAAACCAATCGCATTTCTGCAAATTTTATCATAAGCCAAATATCCCCAAACACAGGAACCTGAAGTTAAAATAATTGTAACACCTTAGAACCCAAGGCTAGTTTATGCGTCAACTTTTCTTAGCAGCAGTCTTGACTTCCCCTCCCGGAGTCAAGCACAGCAACAATATTCAGCTCCCGGGAAAGATGTAAAGATTTGCAGAGATCACAGGGAGCCATGGTTCAAGAGAAATCCGCATGCACGTGTCAGATGCCGTTTCCTCAGACCTCCTCATGCCACACATGCATTAACTCATGGAATTCTCAGAATAGCCCTAAAAGGTATCCCTACCACCAACGTTCTCATTTTCCAGATGAGGAAACGAAGGTTCAGGACTTGCATGGTGGAATACGTTGGATTTAAATCCACGAAGTCTAACTCTAGGACTGTCACCCTACAGGGCTTAACTGCTCAAAGACACCATCTAGAGCCCCCCAAAGCAGCAGAGTGTATTTATACTACACGGAGTAGGAAAAAGTGGTCTGGTCTCCTCTACTTTTTCATGGTCACACCTGGCACGCGATACACCTGACATTGTCATTCAGGGACTCTGCTGAGTGGCCGAGCAGACAGGTGTCACTCCATAAAAATCAGCCATTACCTTTATTAATGCATCTCATTCACACTTGAAAATCTTTACTAACGACTATTGCTATGGTAACTAAAAGAATGAAAAAACGTTCATAAATCTTAAAATGTCTGTATGTTATAGGTTTTAACATTTCACGGATTATGGCCAAAGCTAAAATTTTTTTTTTAAGATTCATTTATATATTTGAGGGAAAAAGAGAGAGAGAGAGAGCGTGCGTGTGCTCACGCAGGCTGGAGAATCTCAAGCAGACTCCCCACCCAGTGAAGAGCCTGATGCAGGACTCAATTTTAAGATCCCGGAGATCATGACCAGAGCCGAAACCAAGAGTATGGTGCTCAACCAACTGAGCCACTCTAGCGCCCCAAGCTGAACTATTTTTAACGTCTAAACAGAATCCATTCCATTCATTGTATAATAAATATATTTATTAAAGGCCATATCAACACTATTTGTAAATAAATTTATGAAACAAATAGGCAATGAGCAACATCAGTTGTTATTTGAGGGTTATACCTCAGGGCTGTGTACCCAAGGCTAACCACTAAGGCTTTCTAATGATATTCTCTTCTAACTGTTCACCTATTTTTTTTTAAAGGATTTTATTTATTTATTTGACAGAGAGAGAAAGCGGGTGCACAAGCAGAGGCAGCAGCAGGCAGAGGGAGTGGGAGAAGCAGGCTCCCCACTGAGCAAGGAGCCAAATGCCGAACTCGATCCCAGGACCCTGGGATCACCACCTGAGCCGAGAGCAGCCACTTAATGGACTGAACCACTCAGGTGTCACAACTGTTCGCGTATTTTAAGTATACTTCTCCCAAGGCTTCTATGGGTTAGCCCTAAGCACTAAGAACCACACCATTATCTATGCCTACGGCCAGTCTTCCGCAATCACTCACACCATTAATACCTAAGCCTACTGAGGCTTTTTTTTTTTTTTTTTTAATAAACTCTACACCCACCATGGGGCTGAAACTCATGACCCCAAGATCATGAGTCCCACACTCTACCAACTGAACCAGCCAGGCGTCCAACTCACTGAGACCTTTTAACTCATATTTAGCCAAAGTCACTATAGTGTCAGGGAATGAAATCAATCTTGTCCGCCTGTTGCTTACTTTAATATCTTTTTTTTTTTTAAAGATTTTTATTTATTTATTTGACAGAGAAAAATCACAAGTAGGCAGAGAGGCAGGCAGAGAGAGAGAGAGGAGGAAGCAGGCTCCCTGCTGAGCAGAGAGCCCGATGCGGGACTCGATCCCAGGACCCTGAGATCATGACCTGAGCCGAAGGCAGCGGCTTAACCACTGAGCCACCCAGGCGCCCGCTTACTTTAATATCTTTACCAAAGATATCTTTAACAAACATTGTTGATTTAAAAAAGTACATTGATTTTTGTTATACTAAAAATTACAATATTTATTTGAGCTCAATGTCTAACCCATAATAGAGAGTAAAGGCAGAAAAGCAGGAGGTTTTACTCTTTTAAATCCTGTTGTTTTAGTAATAAAATATATTTTAAATACTACCCATTCAATCAAAACACACTGTTGTCTTATATCACTAATATTGTTATAGTAGGCAGTGTTCTTGTTCTTAGGAAATATACACACTGAAATATTCAGGAGTCTGAAACTCACTGTCAAATTGTTAAAAATAATAGTATGTACACAGATACTGAGTAAATACAGCAAAGGTGGCAAATGTTCATAACCGGAGAATTTGGGTGAGGGGTTTATGAAGTTCCCTGCGCTATTCTTACAACCTTTCCGTAAGTTTGAAAATATTTTGAAATAAAATGCCCATAAGTTTCATCATACCACCTCATCTGGGGCAGACCTCATCAGCAGTTTGTAAAAGGTTTATTCTTCATTCCATCGATTAGAAGAAGGATGCAGTTTCTCAAACCAGCATTTAGAAGGCTTCCATAAAGCACCGTGGACACAGTTTAATTATTAATCCCGTGGTCGTCTACGGAAGGTAATGAACCATGTCCCCTGTTGGTTACAGTTACTATTTTGCTTAACTCTTGGGGAAAAAAGCGGGGCGGGCAGTGATCTAGAAAAGGGCTCTCCATATCCTGGCCAGTGGGGACCCGGGTTTTTTTTTTACTGGTTTATGAATCGGAATCGCAACGCGCGGTCCCACCTGGTAATAGCTGGCTTTGGCCTCGATCATCAGCTGCTGGGTGGAGATCATCTTCTTCCTGCGTTTACACTCCTCCTTGAGCAGCTTCATCTCCCCAGCCTGCTTGGCGAGGAGCTTCTGGCTCTGCTCGCTCTCGGCCACGCTCAGGCGCAGGCGCTCCTCCAGGCCGCGCAGCTGCGACGTGAGGAACTCCTGGGAGTGCAGCAGGTACTCGATGGTGAGCTGCGCCAGGCGGATGAGCTTCAGCAGCACCGGGTCCACCCCCGACTGGCAGTGCGGGCACTTCTCGTCCTCCAGCTTGCAGAAGGTGATGTTCATGATGTTCTCCTGCAGCGTCAGCACGTCCACCGCCCCCGCCACCTTGTCCACGTCGATGGCGCTCAGCCGCCGCCAGTCCACGCTCTCCAGCCGCGGCCGGAACTGGAAGAAGGGCAGGGGGCCCGACGCCGCGCTGTAGGGGCCACTGGCCATCGCGGAGCGCGCGCCCGAGGCAGCTGCGGGGGCGTCGGGGCCCTCCAGGCCGCCGCTGGCCAGCGGATAGTAGACGTGCTTCTGGAAGGGCTGCGGGAAGGAGACAGCGTGGCGGTGGTGGTGGTGGGAGAAACTGGGAGTCCCGGGAGCCGCGGCCCCCGCCAGCCCCACATGCCCAGGCAGCCCGATCTCACCGCTCTTACCATGCTTGGAAGCAAATCCGCCGCCTCCGCCGGCATCCGAGGAGGGGGCGGTCCCGTCTACCCGGCCCGGGCCGCCTCCCGGGCCGCCGCCGCCCCACCCCTCGGGAGCGGGAGAGGGCCCGGTCTCCCGCGGCGGCGGCGGCCTAAGGTCCGGGCGTCCAGGCCGTTGCTATGGCAGCGCCCCAGCCGGGACCTGGAGCGAAGGGCGCGCCTGCCCGGGAGCGGTCAGCGGGCGCCCAGGGCCCTGCGGGACCAGAAAAGACGTCGTGGGCGAGCGCGTCCACCGGGAGAGGGGAATCTCCTGGGCGCCGGCTCCCTGGGCCACTCCCCTCCCTGGCTCTGGGGCTGACGCTCCCCAGTTCCTAAGGAGTAGACAGCCACATCCCCCCCACCCCCACCCCCACCCCGGCACTGCCAGCCTCTGGTTATTTTACTCCCGCCCTCGCTCTAGGTTTTGAGATTAGAAATGCTACTCATCTTTATCTTTCACACACAACTTAAAAAACGTTAAGCAACAAAACTGTAAAATTAAATGGGATGGAGGGGAATTGGCTGCAAAGGAGCAGAAAGACACTTTTGCCGTGTAACAGGAATATTCTGAACTTTCGTTGTGCTGTCTGTTGATTACCTGTTATACACATTTATCAAAATTTATCGAATTGGACATTGACGATGAAGGGTGCATTTGTTTATTATACCACAATGAAATAGTTAAAAAAATTAAATTAGTAGCTCATTCTATTTGATGGGACCTCTTCTCAATTCCTTATACCCAAGACCCTTTTTAAAAATGGAGTCTTTCTTCCTCTATGAGTTGCCTACCTAAATATAAGATACTGATAGAAGTGCAAATGAAGGAATATCCCCGGATAGTAATACTTCACTTGTCTTTCCAAATGGATACACTCTCAAAATGTAAAGGTTAAAAAAAAAAATTATATGGAAGGGAACATTACCCATCAGCTTTGTACCATCAAGTTTTACCTTAAGAACTTGTGTGGCAGCTGCATTCTGTTATATGGAGAGGCTAAAATATCTCTAGCAGCAACTTGCAGGCCACAGGCCTTTCATTCTTGGGGTCCTTTGGGTGCTGCCCGTGGCTACCACAGGGATCAATGAGCTGAGGAAAAGCCACACATTCCTCAATCCACCGGGGAGTCCCTGCTTGGAACAACCATCAGGAAATTTTTTTTCTTTCCTAACAGCCAGATATGTGAATAGAAGAAAAGAAAATACAGTTCAGGGTAACTTAATGCAAAGTTGTAATGTCAAATATTTTTAGCACTTTCCAGATACTGCGAACTAGAGATAAAATCACATAAAAGCATCCAGGAAATTGAGAACACACTTCATATGACTTCACATAAACCGTACATGCAGTTAACTTTTAAGGGGCCTTTGGGGGAAAAAAATAACTATTAACCGCTCACTGCAGCTGGCATAAAAGACTTACAGACCTAGGTTCAAAGTTTGAGTCTTCCATTTACTTGCTGCTTGACCTAAAACAAGTTATGTCAGGCCCGGGCCTCAGTTTCCCAACCTGTGTAAGGGACGTCAGGATACCGACCTGGCAGGTCTGTGGGCTGTGGGCTCCATCCACCGGGTTGCAGGATCAGCGGGAACAAGGGCTGTGATTTCTCTTGCTCACCGTTATGTCCTCAGCACCTGGCAAAGTTCAGGCACAGAGAGCGTTGAGAATTTGCCAGACGGACACGTGGATAAGAATAATTGAATGAATTCGGCGTTTTGTTAAGTAAATGTCAGATCCCGGCCCGTATCCCTCCTATGTTCTCTGCCTCTGGCCTGTTACGAAGAGTCACCCATGCTCTGGACCCAGGCCCTTGGAGCTGAACGTGGGGGGCTCTCCGCGCGCCCCCACTGCGGTCGGAGGAGGAGGCGGCGCGCGGGGCCGGAGCGCCCATCTACGTTCGCTGCCGCCACTCTGGGCGCAGAGAGAGCGGCTCGGGGGGCCACCCTTGCCCCTGGGCTGAATCACGGCCCCAAGATGGCCGGAACAGGAAAGATGGGGGCACGCTTTCCCGTTCCCTCCGCCCCTCCGGCCGGGGCTGGGCGGCAGCCCCGCGCAGCGCCTCCAGTCCCGGGCGCACGGCGGGTGGCCCGCGGAACCCGCAAAGACAAAGGCCAGCTTACACGGGCTCCGGGGAGGCCCCGGCACTGTCCCGGGGAGAAGGGAAACGGGGAGTGGGGGGCTGCCGCAGTCACGCCAGCGGGGTCTGCAGTGCCTGGGCTCGCGATGG
This sequence comes from Mustela putorius furo, assembly GCF_011764305.1. NCBI lineage: Eukaryota > Metazoa > Chordata > Mammalia > Carnivora > Mustelidae > Mustela > Mustela putorius. The sequence continues at coordinate 508,908 of NW_025422117.1, read as the reverse complement.
GGGGAAGCGGGAGGAGACCCTGGCTACGCCGGCACAGAGATGCCGGGTCGGCCGCGGGCTCCCAAGGGCTCCAGGCGCATCCCGGGCCTTGGCTCACCCCAGCTGCGCGCTCCTTGGCGGGCGCCGGGCGCTGCAGGCGGACGGGCGGACGCTGGGGACCCAAACCCCAGAAGCGCTGCGAGCGCAGGCGGGGCCCACGGAGGCCGAGGAGCAGCCGAGCGGGAAGCGGCGGGCCGGCTCCTTCTTCCAGGGCGCAGAAGGAAGCCTGTCTGGTTTGGGCAAGTTGTGGCGCGGCCGGCCTGGCGCCTTTCGGGCCCTCCCAGACTCCCGGCCGCGGGCTCCTCGGAATCCCCCACCCCCCTCCCGCCCCCCTCCCCTGGACGATCTGCCTCCGGCCTCTCCGCTCTGCGTCCCAGCTCGTCTGGCAGCTGGGCGGGACCGTGCGCGTCTAGACCGCAGCGCAAAAATGCGCTCCGCCAATCCCGCCGTGGGTGCAGACACGTGGTGCCGGGGCGCGCTCTGTTGCTGGCGGGGGTGTTCTCCCCGGGAAGGCTTTTCAAAGAGAAAGCAGATTCAGTCCAGCCCTGCAGCTGGCCTGGCCCTCAACTAGCTAATTTACTATGGGTGCTTTATGTGAATTCTCTGCCAAGAAGAGATGCATTTTAATCGCAGAAGTCTTGCAGATGCAAGGAACCTTGAAGAGGCTTCCTGCTGCAGTTCTGCATTTGAGTGACGTGGAAAATCGGGTTAGGGACTCTGCCTGCAAGCACGCAAGGATGAATCCCACGTAGGTTTCCGCGTCCCCTTCGGATATTTTAAGACTTTATTTAGTTATTTGACGCAGAGAGAGAGACAGCAAGAGAGGGAAGGAAAGCAGGGGCAATGGGAGAGGGAGAAGCAGGCCTCCCGCTGAGTAGGAAGGCCAGTGCGGGTTTGGTCCCAGGACTCTGGGATCATGACCTGAGCCAAGGCAGACACTTAATGACTGAGCCACCCAGGCGCCCCAACTATATTTTTAATCTAAAATTGGAACACTTGGTTGAGAATTGGGCAAAATTCAGTATTTTAAAATAAGGAGTAACCCAGAAAGTATGGGTGTATCATTTTAACAACCATGAGATTGGCCCAGATTGAGGAATTTGAGTGCCTTGAGTACAAAATATTAGTGTCTGCTGTAGCAAAAGTTGTTTTTCACTTAGAAAGGGGTAACTACAGAATCTTTGCTGGATGGTAACATGTTAACCTAAAATGCCTTTCCTTGTGCTTCTCCCTCACCCAATCAACTTTGTCCCGTACTTGATTTAGCACAAAGCTTCAAACATCATAATGCTTTAGTAAGGATTTGTGTGAATTTCTTTTTTTTTTTTTAAGATTTTATTTATTTGACAGGACAGAGAGATCACAAGTAGTGAGAGAGGCAGACAGAGAGAGAGGGGAAAGCAGGCTCCCCACTGAGCAGAGAGCCCGATGTGGGGCTCTATCCCAGAACCCTGGGATCATGTTGAAAGCAGAGGCTTTAACCCACTAAGCCACCCAGGTGCCCCTATGTGAATTTCTTTCTTTAGTTTTTACTTGAAATCATCAGGCCTAGGCGAGTCTTGGTAAGATTTTTAGACTTGTTGAATTTAAAATGCTTAAATTTGAATGTGAATCCAAGATCCCATAAAAATTCTCTAAGGTAAAATGTGTAAAGATCTCTAGGTAGAATCTTCAGGCATTATAAAGTAGAAGGGCCATTGCTTTGCGAAGTCTATACTCTGGAAAGCTTTGTGGTATGTGAGTGAGTGTGTGTGTGTGCAGGATGATGTACAACATTGTTTGACGATGCACCATTTGAGTTACTTGTATCCTCCATTCCGCATTGTCAGTACATTACCCCGTGTATGCAGAGTTGGAAGAAACAGGTTGACTTTGGCCTGGCACAGCAGCAATCATACATTCTTGATCCTTTCAAACCTCTTATAGCAATTAGCACAGCCCAGCAGGGAGTGGCTGTGATAATTAAATAATTCAATTTTATGAAACTATTTAGGGGCATCTGACTTTGGCTCAGGTCCTGATGTCAGAGTCCTGGGATGGAGTCCTGCTTCAAGCTCCCTGCTCAGCAGGGAGTCTGTTTCTCCCTTTTCCTCCGCCTGCCACTCCCCCTGCGACTACCCCTGCTTGTGCTCTGTCTCATTCCCTCTCTGTCAAATAAATAAATAAAATCTAAAAAAAAAAGAAAAGAAAGAAAGAAAAAGAAGAAGAAGAAAGAAAAAAGAAAGGAAAGAAAAAGAAAATCATGAGGAAGGAAAAATACATTTACAGTACTGTCCTGTACTTTTTAAAAATTTTTTTTAAAGATTATTTATTTATTTATTTGACAGAGAGAGATGACAAGCAGGCAGAGAGGCAGGCAGAGAGAAAGGAGGAAGCAGGCTCCCTGCTGAGCAGAGAGCCCAATGCGGGACTCAATCCCAGGACCCTGAGATCATGACCTGAGCCCAAGGCAGCGGCTTAACCCACTGAGCCACCCAGGTGCCCCTCTGCACTTATTTTTTTAAAAATCTGTGTATAAATGGACCTGCACAGTTCAAAGCTGTGTTGTTCAATGGTTAACTCTCCTCTGTCCAACAACAGAAGAACACGTGTTCTTCTCAAACTCGCATGGAACATTCAGGAAGATAGACCACATTCTGGGCCATCAAACACACCTTAACAAATGTAAAAGAATAGAAAGCATGCAAAATATGTCCTCAGATAGCAGAATTAAATTAGAAATCAATAGCACAAAGATAGCTGGAAAATTTCAAGATATTTGGAGATGAAACAACACAGTCCTATATAGTGCATGGCTCAAAGAAGAAATCTCAAGAGAAAAAATTAATTTGGAGCTAAATAAAAACAGAACTTACAACATTTGTGAGATGCAGTGCTAGCAGGGCTTAGAGAGAAATTTGTTGATTAGAAGCAAGTTGCTTTGGCTCACACCCAAGGGGGCAAGCACTCAGGTTTGCCTTTTGAAGAGAGGAACATCAGAGATTTCCGAGTCTGTATTTTGAAACCACCACAGCAACCATAACTCCCTTTGGTGGTTCCTGGTGGCCCAAGCAGTGAATTGCCTGTGGCAATTTCAACTTACAATTCAACTATGTATAACTAACTCGAATCTGGAAGATAGGTTAAAAACAAATACAAGGGGCGCCTGGGTGGCTCAGTGGGTCAAAGCCTCTGCCTTCGGCTCAGGTCATGATCCCAGGGTCCTGGGATCGAGCCCCGAATCGGGCTCTCTGCTTGGCAGGGAGCCTGCTCCCGCCCTCCACCCCCCACTCCCCACCCCCGGCCACATTCTCTGCCCAACTCTCTGTGTATTAGTGATCTCTGTCTGTCAAATAAATAAATAAAATCTTTAAAAAATAAAAACAAAAACAAAACCCCAAGCCTAACCATCAAGGAAGGTGGCTCAGTCCTGGCCTTTGTGGTAGGCTGGAAGGGGTCATACAAATCGAATAAGGACTTAGAGTTTCCTGACATGCCACCCTTTGGAGCCACATGATTCATCTATCACAACTGGGTGTTCACGAGGGTTGGGCTACTTCTACTGGAACCCGTACTTCCTGTGAGGATGACCAAGCTCCGTTTACCTCTGGTGGTTAGCACTTCTACGTGGGCACACACATCTTGAGCTCCCCCCCAACTCCTGAGATCTGGGAGTGACAGCTCTCACACCCAGCATTCCGAGTCTAGAGGAGGCTTTTTGTACAGAGCTGTCACTTCTCATGGGAGCCGGGTACAGAATTAGTTCACCACCCCTTCACGCATCCTTCCTGCTCTGCTGAGGCTGGGAAGTGAAAAACCAGGCTTCCCCGACTCCTTTCCAGCTCATATTCTAGAAGCAAATTGTTTTCTGCCAATTAGACACCCTCCTGAATGACATGAAAGAGAGATGTGAGACAGAAGCAATTCTCCTGCCACTCCATAGCCAAGGCTATGTAGATCAGAGCGTTGGTAGGTAAAGGCAGCCACTGACCTAAGCGTGTCTAATCACAACTTTCAGCACTGCAAAGGGGTTGAGACAGTGGTAGCTTTTTTTCTTATCAGAGGATAGAACTCTAGAACTTCACGACTAGGGTGCTGCCCCACTCCATACCCTCCCCCATCTCTTTCAGTGATTTTTCAAGCATCTAGTTGCGTGCAATTATCTTACTGCTTAAACTATCTGAAGCGGCTTCACCTTCTTGCCATAAAGCGATACTGATACCCCTTAATCTATACTTCTCGTTACTAAAATGAGAGTCTATATAAAAAATGTGGTGAAGAGGGGTGCTTGGGTGGCTCAGTGGGTTAAAGCCTCTGCCTTCGGCTCATGTCATGATCTCAGGGTCCTAGGATCAAGCCCCGCATCGGGCTCTCTGCTCAGCAGGGAGCCTGCTTCCTCCTCTCTCTCTGCCTGCTTCTCTGCCTACTTGTGATCTCCATCTATCAAATAAATAAATAAAATCTTTTTTAAAAAATGTGGTGAAGAAGTTCCTAGACTCGGTAAGCATCAGCTATCCTACCCTTTATTCCCTCTTCCTCAAGTGTCTGAATTCCTCCTTTTATACTTATTAAGGGATTTCTGACTTTTGGGCTATAATTTGTTGTGGGACAAAGTTCAGTGCATGTTTACGTTGGACAAGCTTTCCCCAGCTGGTTACACTCTGAATGCATTGTCTCTGGGAGGTACCCATATTTGTACATTCCCTCGGATAGTCTATAGGGACCACGCTCCTGATCTAGCAACCTCAAAGTCTGTTCCCACATTCTTCCAATTTGGGGGGATATAAGTGAATTTCTACAACTCCTTCTAGGCTCCTAACTCTAATGTCCACATATTCAGGATTGCCTCCCCTTCCCCCTACTAAGGCATAGCTAGTTGCTGTTGCAACAGTGTGACTGGGCTTCGGAAGGAAGTTATTAGTTCTCACATGCAAAGGTGACAATGTCTCCTATCCTCCGTCAAAGAAAGCAGGGTGAGGAGTTACTTCAGGATGGTTTGAGATCTTCAGTTCCTTTATGTCAGTTCCTCTCAAACTCTCATCAGCGTCCCCTGGAGGACATGCCAACCCCCAGACAGCTGTGCAAGCCCCTAGAGTCTCGGATTTAGTAGGTCTGGGGTAGGGCTAGGAAATTTGCATTTCTTTTAAAATTTTATTTTTATTTCTTTGAACAAGAACGAGAGAGATCCCACAGGAAGAGGGAGAAGCAGACACCCCGCTGAGCAGAGAGCCCAGTGTGGGGCTCAATCCCAGGACAGCGAGATTATGATCTGAGCCGAAGGCAGACCCTTGACGGATAGAGCCACCCAGGTGTACCGAAAATTTGCATTTCTAACAAGTTCCCACAGGATGCCAGTGTCCTTGGTCTGGGGACCCGTGTGTCTCTGAGCTGTACTGTGTTCAGTTGCCTTTTCTTCTTGCCGGGATGCACTGCCTTCGGTTCACTTCTCCAACCTCCATATGAAAGACTTAGAAAGACTTGCGAACCCAACTCTCAAAATCAGTTTCTGGGTTTGGTTTGTACATCCTCAGTCTCACAGCTTTAGATTGGAATCCCTTTTAATTTTATTGTTGTTGTTGTTTGTTTGTTTGTCAAAGACAGAAAAAACTGAACTATCACCAAGGTGAAATTTTGAGATTTGATCTCCTTCTCTTGTTTTAAGTTATACGTTGAGGGGAGAAAACAGCCATCATGCCTGGTTGTTCGCCATCCTTCATCATTTAAATTGGTCCGTGCAGCAACTGCTAGCCTCCCAGAGCCCCAGTCATAGTGAAAGAACAGTGAATATTAATGGAATTAATATGGAATTAATGCCTGTGAACATTAATGGAATCTCACATTCCTTTGTTTCCTATTAGCCAAGTAACTCATTCCAAACACCCCACATTTCCCCAAGGTTGCCCATTTTCTGGCACCAATTTCCATAATAATTAAGATTCTTTGCTTGTCAATAACAGAAACCGATTTTGCTAACGTAAAGGGGTTGGGTGACTGGCGGGATAGTGGATAGCTCACATGACCAAAGGAGAAATCAACCAGGCTTCACGAAAGACAGTAACCAGGTAAGCTCCAGAGCTCCCTTGAACTCAGGTCACTCCCACTGCTACAGGATCATTCAGCCCCTTCTTCCTCCAGTCCTTTAGAATTCCACTCCAGATTGCGATTCCTGTGAGCAGGCATGAGAAGGACCTAGTGTGGGTCACGAACGTGATGTGCTCTGTGGTGGTGGCAGCAGGAGGCTCTGTGATCAGGATACAGTCAGTAGGTCAGTACCCAACACAACTTTGGGAAATGGTAGGGAGCCTTCCCAAAAGGAAGATACTCCAAGCGGAAGGTTAACATACCTAATACAGGCAGGCCAGCACGTTGCTTTCCTTTCCCATCCGTCATCTGCGGGGGAACCACCGCCAAGATGCAGGTTTTTGTGAAAACCCTTATGGAGAAGACCATCCCTCTTGAGGTTGAACTCTCGGATACAATAGGAAATGTAAAGGCCGACATTCAGGATAAGGAAGGAATTCCTCCTGATCAAGAGACTGATCTTTGCTGGCAAACAGCTGGAGGATGGATGTACATGGTCTCAAGACAACATTCGTGTGTTGAGACTTAGTAGTGGTGCTAAGAAAAGAAAGAAGGTGCCAAGAAAGAAGTCTTATACCACGCCCACGAAGAATAAGCATAAGAGAAAGAAGGTTAAACTGTCCCGAAATACTATAACGTGGATGAGAATGGCAAAATCAGTTGCCTCCATGGGGAATGCCCTTCAGATGGGTGTGATGCTAGAGCTTTTATGGCTGGCCACTCCCACAGATGTTGTTGTGGCAAATGCTGTCTGAGCTACTGCTTCAACAAGCCAGAAGACAAGTAATTGTGTATGGGTTAATAATAAAAGACATGAACTAACATTTAAAAAAAACGTCTAATATGGACAGTGTCAACTCCCCCCTTCAACACCCAGCTCTAGGACCTTTCTTTTAGGAAAGGTATCCTGGTGCTTTTCTTCAAAATATTCTCTCTCCCTAAACTGAAGAGTCAAGGTTTGAAGATGCAGGTATCACAGAACAAGGGATAACACCTTTATATTCCTTTGAATAATTTGGACTTTTGTCTCTCAGGGAGGTACATTCTTTTCACCAGATACAAGGATCCTAACCAGCTCAAGACAGGACAGTCACTGCTGCTTAGAAAAAGATAGAAGGTTCACCTGGGTGGCTTGGTTGGTTTAGTGTCTGACTCTTGGTTTTGGCTCTGGTCCTGATCTCAGGGGTTTGAGTTTGAGCCCGATGCCGAGCCCTGATGCCGAGCCCCATGTTGGGCTCCCCGAGGAGTCTGCTCAAGATTCTTTAACTCTTTCCTCTACCTCGCCTTCCCCCTGCTTGTGTTCTCTAAATAAATAAATAAAATCTTTAAAAAATAAAAGATAGAAAAACCAAACACATTCAGAGGAATTTTCCCATTCTTCTAGGGATATAAGCTATTGCTTGGTGTTTCGATCTTTCTTGTTCTCCTGCCTTCTAATTTTACCTTCACCTGGAAGAGTAAGAGGAGACAGGGTTCAGAAGCTGGCTTTGTTCGTTGGCCTATTCCTTGTGAAAGCCAGTCCTCCTCTCTCTCAAGGACACATCAAGTCTTTATTCCAAAGGGTAAGATGACTAACAGGAACAAATGCACAGACGAGAAGTCCTAGAGTGTTAGGCAACCAGAAATCATATGTGTTGACTTTCACCAGATTACACTGAAGTATCCAAACAACCCCCCAAATATCGTTATTTATGATAGAAAAGTCTGTTGTTTATGTTTTATGTTTGGGGCGCCTGGGTGGCTCAGCGGGTTAAGCCTCTGCCTTTGGCTCAGGTCATGATCTCAAGGTCCTGGGATCGAGCCCCACGTCTGGTTCTCTGCTCTGCAGGGAGTCTGCTTCCCCCTCTCTCTCTGCCTGCCTCTGCCTACTTCTGATCTCTGTCTGTCAAATAAATAAATAAAATCTTTAGGGAAAAAAAAAAGTTGTATGTTTGCTGTGGTCTCCTTATGAGACCCAGACCAAAGAAGCGGCCCCTTTCTGGGATGTGCTTTTCTTTTGGTAAAATAGCCAAGTCTCATATTGGTTCATAAAGTCTCTGAGAGACAATGAGATACCGAAAGTGGTAAACTGGATGAAGGGTATATGAGGATATTTTGTGCTATCTTGGAAACTGCTTAGGATATAGGCTGCCCCAATATCCGAAGATAGGGCATTCCTATAAAATCTTCTGTAAGCTGAAATGATGGAAAGCAAAGAAACAATTACATTAATTTATATGGAAAATGTTTTGAGTACTCCCAGACCCCCAAACTTACCTCTCTTAGGCTTTTCTGATATCTTAGAATGCATGTTGCACAAAACAATTTGAGATAAAACACCAATGCTCAGAGACACGTTACAACGCCTGTGGCTTGTGGCTGCAACGCTGAGTGTAGTGCCTGGGGAAGGGACCTGGTGACGTCACTCTTGCCCCCAACGGTGCTCACTGCCTCTATGAAGGCTAGCTGCAAAACAGAGGCTGAACGCTATTTTTTGCTTTTTTTTCTCATCAAAGAGAGAATCCTCTCCCGATTTCTTTTGGTTAAACAGGTACTAATGTTGGTCTTTGGTAAAAGTGAAAGTGCATGTCATAATCATGAACTTTTGAAAGGACAGTGGGGTCAGGGTACGTGTATAAATTTGTCTCATTTAAAGGCATTACATGGGTGTGTTGACTCACTCTATTGTACACCTGAAACTGAAAGTACACTGTATGCTAACTAACTGCAATTTGAGTTAAAACTTTAAAAAATAGTGAAGGAGGGGGCGCCTGGGTAGCTCAGTGGGTTAAAGCCTCTGCCTTCGGCTCAGGTCATGATCCCAGGGTCTTGGGATCGAGCCCTGCGTCAGACTCTCTGCTCAATGGGGAGCCTACTTCCCCCTCTCTCTCTGCCTGCCTCTCTGCATACTTGTGATCTCTGTCAAATAAATAAATAATTTTTAAAAAAAATAACAATAATAAAAGAAGTCCAGAAGGAAGCAGTATGAGTCTGTATACCAGCTCCTTGAAGTTATTAAGTGTCCCCCCTTTTCCCTGCTCTCCGCAATTTTAGACATGTCCTGCCTCCTTGTGGCTGATGGTGGGTGCTGCAGTCCCCACAGTCACTGTCAATCCAGGTTGACTGCATGGAGGAAGGGGAGCGTATCTGTGTAATATTTACATGGAAAATTATGTCCAAATAAAGTTAGGAAAAATAAGCGATTTGTGTAAACACATTTATTTTTAAAATGAAGTTTCGATGATTATTTTAGCTAGGTATCATAATGGGGCTCCTGACAGTGATGAATCCAGCCATTTAGGGCTAGAAATTAAGGATTTCTAGAAGTCTGAAGGCTTAGACATTTAGGATTGTGACAAAAGGGATCAGCAAAGGGGAAAGAAGATCTAGTAATACGTGAAGCTTCGTGAGATTATTTTTCTCAGAGGCAAATATAATATGTGAGTCCAGAAAAAATTTCTTCCAGAATGACTCATAGGAACAGTATTCTGGTGTTCTTGGCATGGAAAAAAGGCCGGATCTGTGGTCTTTATCCTTAAATAAGTTTTTGCTCAGTTGCCTTATAGCATTGAATGCTTAGTAATGACTAAACCAGTCCAGATCTTCTCTTATAAATGACTTGAACTTTCTGTCTGGCTGTCTGTAGTATTACTTCTTTTTCCTTAGAATTTGGCACATTTACCTGAATATGTCTCAAGAGTGACAGTTCTGAGATTATTTTTCCTGGCACAAAGTGTGTTCTTTGAAAGTACAGATTCAAGGGGTGTCTGGGTGGCTCGGTTGGTTAAGCATCTGCTTTGACTCAGCCAGGATCTAGGGTCTTGGGATTGAGCCCTGCCTTGGGCTCAACTGGAAGTCTGCTTCTCCCTCTGCCTCTCTCTCTCATGGGCTCTCTCTCAAATGCATAAATAAAATCTTTAAAAAAGGTACAGATTCAAGTCCTCTTGTCTTAGAGAACTGTCTTATGTATTGACTGATACATGTGTTCTCTTTCTGTATTTCCATTTCCTGCACTGGGAACTCAGAACTGTGTGTATAATTGGATACTACTTGCCTTTCTTTCACCTTCATTTCTTTCTTACTAATCCTTATTTTAATAAACATTTTAATTGAGTTAAAATATACCTATGAAAACTGCACAAGTCATAAATGCACAGCTCATTGAATTATCAGGAAAGTAACACACTCTTGTAGCCACAACCCATATTCTAATTTTTAAAAAAGTTTTATTTAATTTCATTTTGCTTTCTTTTCTCATTCCTATTCTAGGTTATTGTTTTTTTTAAAGGTTTTATTTATTTATTTTTTTAAGATTTTATTTATTTATTTGTCAGAGAGAGAGAGAGCACACACAAGTAAGGGGAGCATCAGGCAGAGGGAGAAGCAGGCTGCCTGCTGAGCAAGGAGGCCCATGCAGGACCCAATTCCAGGACCCTGGGATCATAACCTGAGCTGAAGGCAGATACTTAACTGATTGAGACACAGAGGCACCCCGGATGCCCCAGTTTTTCTAGGTTTTCAGCATGATTCTTCTTCCAGTTTGAACTTCATTGCGTAATGGCTTCTTTTTCTCCCTCACACATTTTTTTCCTGAGTTCTGTCAGCTTTCAACTCCCATTGCTATCTCTCCATTTCCTTCCTAAACTCTTTATCTCCACTATGTTCTTTTGATGTATTGCATATTTACAGAAAAGTGGTAGATACCAAGTATACACTATCTATAATCACACAGTACGTGCAACATCTAAATTTGTTATGATCTGTGGTCCATCACCAGACCAAAATACATAACACTTCCAATATATAGGATCCTGTATACTCTTGTCCGATAATACCCCTGCCCAGAGAGAGTTTCCATTCAGACCTCTATCACTCTACATTAGGGTTGTTTCTTCTTGAACGTCTTCATATAAATGGAATTATTCAGTAAATAGTCTTGCGTATTATTATTTTTATTGGTGGTAAAACATATGTAATGAAAATTGATCGTTCTAATTATTTTTAAGTGTATAGTTCAAGATCATTAGGTATCTTCACATTGGTGTTATGGTACATAGTCCTTTGTGTTTGCATTTTTTAAATCATTATATGAATGAGTTTATCATAGTTTTTTTTTTTTTAACCCATTCTTCTGTTGAGACACCTTCAGGTTGTGGCTATTATGAATAAAGCTGCTATGACTATTATTGTACGAGGCTTTTGTGGAGGTATGTTTTCATATCACTAATAACCAATAGCTGGGAGTGAAATTGTTAGGTTATTGAGCAGACACAGACTTAACTTTTTAACACAGTAGCAAACAGTTTTCCAAAGCTGTTGTACCATCTCATGTTCACCAGCAACTTATGAGAGTGACAGGTGTTCCAGAAGCTTGCAACCCTTGGGATTGCGGATTGTCTTACATTTTAATGTAACGTGTAGCAAAGTGGTGGTACCTCCTCCAGGCTTTAATTTGCATTTCTTTGATGATAAATCATGTTGCACACTGTTTCATGTGCTCAGTGGCTACTCCATTCTGTCCTTTTCAATTACATAGCTTTGAATGAGCTGAAGTTCCCCTACAATCGTTTTTGTGGGAAGTTTGTATTGTGTCTGTTCCATACTGGTCATCATGTTTCTTATGACCCAAGGATTTGTATGAATTGGTCTAGGTTTACTTCTCCCGTGCAAAGGGAGAGAGGTAACCACAAAGCTGATCATCCTGTGAAGTTTCTCTTCCCTCCTTCTGCCATGGTGGTAAATTGCATCCCGGAAACGATAGTTAATAAGTAAGTGAGTCATGTTTCAGGTCCATAACTTTGGCCTCTTGGAATCAAAGTGTGTCCTAAGTAGCTTCTGTTGCCAACAAATGCATCTCATTCTTCTTGCTGCAACAAGATATTTGGGCTCTGCACTCTAAGAAATGCCTCTGAGTTGGAAGAAGTATTGTGTCACATTTTTTTAGGTGTGCATTCTAAAGCAGGCATCTCCTGTCTGATTCCTCTACTGTGTGGTATCCTTCCCACTGAGTTGGAGACCCAGCATGCTCCTACATTTTGCTAAGGTTTTAATTAGCTTTTCTGTTTCTTATTTGTTGTGGTGATGGTGGTGGCCTTGGGCGATTTCCAAGAAGGAAAGGAGACACTGTCCGGACACTACCATCTTCAAAGTAGAAGTTTTGATAAATATCAATTACCAAGTTAAAGCAGTTTGCTTCCATGTTTTGCTGAAATTATTTTTTCCTTGAAACATGAACAACAGCTATATTTTATTTAGGAATTGATTATATTAGAATGATTTTTCATCCACCTGTTAACTTGATGTATTTCATTGAAAGATGTTGTGATGTTGATCTATCCTAGTATCCCTGGATCTCATCTTCTTGGTTACCTTTCATTTTTAGCTGCACGTATTTGGTTTGGAAATATTCCACTTAAGACTGCTTCATCCAGGGGTGCCTGGGTGGCTCAGTGGGCTAAGCCTCTGCCTTTAGCTCAGGTCATGATCTTAGAGTGCTGGGATCAAACCCCACATTGAACCCCACATTGGGCTCTCTGCTCAGCAGGGAGCCTGCTTCCCCCCCCCCCGCCCCCGCCTCCCTCTCTGCCTACTGTGATCTCTCTCTGTCAAAGAAATAAATAAAATCTTTAAAAAAAGTCTGCTTTATTCATCCTCATAATTTACTTGATGATTTTTTTTCTTTTCAATTTAAGCACCAAGCCTCTTAAAATGAGTCAGAGAGATTTTCGTCTTTTAAAAAATACTCTGAAATACTTTGTGTAAAGAAGGAATTACAGTCTGTGGGGGCCAGTGGCTTTTTTAAGGAAGAGACCTATAATTACTAATTCACTATCTTCAATAGCTTACTCAGTCATTCTATTTTTCTTTTCATCTCTACGTTCAAATTTGGTGGCATAAAGACATTCAGTGTCTTATCTTAAAAATCAAAACATCTCTACCATGTTTGTAGTTATGTGCTTTTATTTATTTATTTTTTAAAGATTTTATTTATTTCTTTGACAGACAGAGATCACAAGTAGGCCGAGAGGCAGGCAGAGAGACAGAGAGAGGGAGAAGGAGGCTTCCTGCTGAGCAGAGACCGACATGGGGCTTGATCCCAGGACCCTGGGATCATGACCTGAACTGAAGGCAGAGGTTTTAACCCACTGAGCCACCAGGCACCCCACATATTTTTATTTTTAAATTAAATTTAAATTATTTAAAGAGAGAGTGAGCAGGGGTGGGGCAAGGGGCAGAGGGAGAAGGAGGGAGAATCTCGAGGAGACTTGGCGCTCAGCAGGGAGCCCACCCCCGGCTTCATCTCAGGACCCTGAGATCATGACCTGAGCCAAAATCAAAAGTCAGCCGCTCAACCGACTGAGCCCCCCAGGCACTCTAGTGTGTGCTCCTTTTAAATTCTAGTGTGTCTTTTCTCCTTTTTCTTTTGTGAGTTGTTTTTGTTTGTTTATTTGTTTTTGTTTTGTTTTTTTGTTTTTTTGGTTTTTGTAAGCTTGCTCAATTTTTGTCTGTTTTGTAACTTTTGTCAGTAATGACCTTTTTGGTCTAGATCCCTCATATTTCTTTGCCACTCTCAATATAGTAATTCCTGCTCATTTTTTTTCATTATTTCTTTCCTTCTGTTTCTTTATTTCTGTCTTAAAGTGTTTTAGCACTGAATGCTGAGCTGAATGCATCATTCATTTCACTTGCTTTAGGAGCATTCCACAAATTATGATAATGTAGCGTTTTCATTATCATCTTGCTTTGGGTAATTCGGAACTTTCCCAAGACTAATTTAGAGACAGGTTTTTGTTGTTGTTGTTATTCCTAAACACATGACTTGGAAAAAGTCTGTTTATTGTGGACTTTCATTTAACTGCACTAAGTCAGGGACATGAAACATATGATAATGATTCTCAGGAATTGGTACTTTCTTTGTGAACTTGGATTTGGTAGATTTTTAGAAGTATTCTATGAGTATTTGAAAAAAAATGTCCTATTTGGTAGGCAGAGTATCCTCTCTCTCTCTCTCTTCATACAGAGCTGTTAGATTAAGAATTAGATAAAGCCCATTAAATTTTTGCTTGTATTTACTAAGATTTCCTAGGAGTTTCCACTCCCTACTAAGATTTTTGTATGTGCTTTGTCTAAGAGTTTCTGATGGTGATATGTTTTGAAATGTCTTCTATTATTAATTCTCTCACTGTGTTCTAGAGGTTGTTCAATCTAGTAGGTTCTGAGTGTGTGTGTGTGTGTGTGTCTGTGTCTGTGTGTGTGTATTTGGTATTTTCTGTTTTTGTTTTTGTTTTTTTCAAATTTCAGGGGCTAATCTTTTTTTTTTAATTTTTAAGAGTTTTATTAATTGTTGTGATGTATTAAATAATTCCCTTCACCCCAAAATTCAAGTCTGAGAGCCTCAGAATGTGACTTTATTTGGAAATAGGGCCTTTGCAGATGTAATTGGTTAAGAGGAAGAGGAGAGAATACATAGAAGCATAAAGGTGGAAGCAGAGATTAGAGCAGTGTACTACAGGCTAAAGGAATGCCAAGGTTTGTTAGGGGCCACCAGAAAGGAGGGAAAAGCAAGGAAGGTTTCTTTTCTAGAGCCTTCAGAGAGAGTATGGCCCTGTCAACTCCTTGACTTTGGACTTCTGGTTTCCAGAACTATAAGAAAATAAATTTCTGTTGCTTTTAAATAATACACTTTGTTGCAATTTATTCTGGCAGCCCTAAGAAATTGATACAATTATTTACAACTACCCATTCTCATTTTGTTTATTCCTGTTTTGTTCTGTACTTCCTTTCTTGTGTTTATGGATGTATTATATTGGATGTATTGTATGGGTGTTCTTATATATTATGTCTATAAAGCATCCTTAGTCTATAAAGTTGATTTCCTCTTATGTGAGCTTAGGTTCTATTGTTGATTTGTTGCCTGTCTTTCTTAGCATTACAGTTCTTTTTTTTTTTTTTAAAGATTTTATTTATTTATTTGAGAAAGAGTGCACGAGCAGGTGGGGAGGGACAGAGAGAGAGAGAAGCAGACCCCCCCAACCCTCCCACTGAGCAGGGAGCCCATATGGGGTTCCATCCCAGGACCCCGAGTTCATGACCTGAGTCGAAGGCAGCTGCTTAACCGACTGAGCCCCCCAGCCGCTCCTGTAACATCACAGTTCTTGATATGTTTTGAACTTTTATTTTGCAGTTCCATTTTGAGAGGAGAGGGAAGTTTTTGTTTATCTGCTTTCTTGTTTTTCCATTTTTCTTTTTTTCTGTGCTCACCCTCTCTTCTCTGCGCATCGTTGGTTCCAGGCTGATGTTGCAGAGCCCATCAGGAGCAGCTAGATTCCCCTTTCCCGGGTTTCTACAATTCCACGTAAGCGAGTAATCATAACAGAGCTGCTTGTGGTGGTGTCAGCGCCAGGGAGAATGGGGAGGCTGTCTCTTTGGTCCCTTCCTAGATCTAAAACATGGGCTAGTATGACCATGGCTTCTGCTTACACGTAACTTTGTGGGTTTTCCCCCCAAAACTTTTAGTCCAGGGAAATGTTTATCATGGCTTAGGCCCTAGCTAGGACCTTTTGTTTGCTTGCTTTCTCATTTTAGTTTCCATACCACTGCTCCGAATTTGAAATAGAGTCTCAACGAGGGAACCTTTTGTGTCTTCTTACCAGGTGGCCTTTCCAGAGCCTAGAGAGCTTCAAAAATATTTTAGGGGTGTCTGGGGGGGCTCAGATGGTTAAGCGTCTGCCTTCAGTTTAAGTCCTGATCTCAGGGTCCTGGGATCGAGTCCCGCGCCAGGCTCCCTGCTCAGGGCAGAGCCTGCTTTTCCCTCTCCCTCTGCTATTCCCTCCAGTTGTGCTCTCTGGCTCTATCCCTCTGTCAAATAAATAAATAAAATCTTAAAAAGTATATGTTTTAGGTTACACTATTTCATATTGCAATTGAGTAGAAATTAACCGAATGAACATAACCTGGTTACTCACCTGGTCCTACCCCCAATTATCCCATCTATTACCCTCCACCATACATGCCAGATGTGTTTGCCTCTCTCCACCTCCATTTCCGCTCTTCCCACCATACTTCAAGCCCCGGTCACCTTACATCCCGAATGCTGCCTAAACCCCATCATGTCAGCCCTTTGAGATTTCACTGTTCAGTAGAATAAGAGCAAGCCTCCCTTAAAGTGGCCTAGACAGCACTCGATGATCTAGTTCCCATCCTCCGCCTGACATCATGTCATCCTGCTGTCCCCCAAGGTTATCACATTTCAACGTGTTATTCCTAAAACACACTAGGAATGTTTCCAATTCAGAGCCTTTGTATTTTCTATTCCTCTGTCAGGCTACTAAACTGGCTGGCTGCTTTTCCTAAATCTGGCCTCATTCGTTGTCCTCCCCTGACCCCCACTCATCCGTAGTCCTATTGGCTCTGCCTCCAACACATTTTCCAAATCCTGCCACTTCTTTCCATCTTCACCATTACCATATTGGGCATAAAACCTTCTAACTGGCTAAGGCTTATTGACTATCAGGGTGCCCCAACAAACTCCCCAGTGCCTCTGAAGTTATGTGCAGTCATGTCACTAATTATGGCCAATGGAAATGTAAATGACATCTGTCACTTCTGGATTCAAGCTCTATTTTTCTTTCCATGCCTGGGCAACCTCAGGGCACTGGCTATGTTTTTTACATTATTCACTACTTGTAGGGGGCTGTGCAGGAGTTGCCTTGTATGGAGGGTCACGGTAACCGTGTTGGAATTTGTGTGCCTTGATTGTCTCCCTGAAATTCTGGTAAGTTGTATTTTCACTTTTATGCAGTTCTAGTATTTCCTCATTTCCCTCAAGACTTCCCTTTTGACCCATGGGTTACTTAGAAGTGTGTTGTTTCCAAGTATTTGGATGTTTTTCCTCTTACCTTTCTGTTACTGATTTCCAGGTTCATTGTAACATGGTCAGAGAACATACTTTGTATAATTTAAATTCTTTTATAATTGCAAATATTTTAAATTGGTTAAGGTTTGTTCTATGTTGTAGAATATGGTTTATCTTGGTGAATGTTCCATGTGCACCTAAAGAGAATGTGTATTGGGTAGAGTGTTCTATAAATCAATTAGATTCAGTTGGCTGATGAACAGTTCTTCTATTGATCTTCCTTGCTGATTTTCTGTCTACTCATTCTAGTTATTACTGAGAGAGGAATGTTGATGTCTCCAACTACAACTGGAATTTGTTTCTTTCGTCTTTCAGATCGGCTAGTATTTTGCTTCAGTTCTTTTGAAGTTCTGCTGTTAAGTGCTTATCATTTAGGATACTTAATCTTCTCATTGGATGGATCCTGATCCTTTTTCTTTTTAAGATTTTATTTTTATTTGACAGAGAGGGAGAGATCACAAGCAGGCAGAGAGGCAGGCAGAGACAGAGAGGGAAGCAGGCTCCCCGTCGAGCAGAGAGCCTGATGTGGGGTTCTATCCCAGGACCCTGAGATCATGACCCAAGCTGAAGGCAGAGGCTTTAACCCTCTGAGCCACCCAGGCACCCTGATCCTATCCTTTTATTATTATGTAATGTCCCTCTTTATCTCTGGTAATTTTGTTTTGCTTTGAATTCTATTTTGTTTGATATTAGTTATTCTAACATTTTTTCTTTTTTAATGTGTGTTTGTTTCCACAGCTGTGCAGAGATCTAGTACATTTTTAAAAAATTGTAGTAACAAATGGATAGCAAAATTAGCTATTTTATTAAGTATATTCACATTGCTGTGCAATAGAACTTTATCATAATGTACAATTGAAACAATAGCTCCCAATTTCTTCTGCCCTCAATCCCCTGGGGATCACCATTCTACTTTGGTTCTATAGGTTTGACTACTTTAGATATTAGTGTTCTTTAGATTAGTGTCTACATGATAAGTATTTTTCCATCTCTTTACTTTGTTTGTTTGTTTGTTTAAGGAGAGAGAGAGAAAGTGCACACACATGAGCAGAGGTGGGAGGAGCAGGGGTAGAGAGTGTGGGGCTTGATCTCATGACCCCGTGATCATGACCTGAGCTGAAATCAAGAGTCAGGCACTTAACCCACTGAGCCACCCAGCTCCATCCCTCCATCCCTCTACTTTTTTTTTTTTTTAAAGATTTTATGTATTTATTTGACAGACAGAGATCACAACCAGGCAAGAGGCAAGCAGAGAGAGGGGGGAGGAAGCAGGCTTCCCGCTGAGCAGAGAGCCCGATACAGGGCTCAATCCTAGGACCCTGGGATCATGACCGGAGCCGAAGGCAGAGGCTTAACCCACTGAGCCACCCAGGCATCCCTCCATCCCTCTACTTTAAAAAAAAAAAAAAAAGTTTATTGAGTTGTAATTGATATGATTTACCCATTTAAAGTGTACAATTAAATATTTTTAAGTATATTCATACATACGTGCAACCATCACCACTGCCTAATGTAAGAATAGTTTCATTATCCTCAAAAGAAACGCCATACACATTAGGAGTCAGTCTCTATTCTTCCTTACTCCCAGCCCTGAATACTACTAACTTTCTTGCCTCTATAGATTTACCTATCTCGGTCATTTCACATAAATGGAGGCATACATTGTGATCAGTTTTTCACTTAACATAATCTTCAAGGTTCATTCATATTGTGGCACGTATCAGTACTTTATTCCTTTTTTAAAAGGAATAAGTAGAGGAAGGAGCAGAAGGAGAGGGAGAAGCAGACTCTCCATTGAGCAGGGAGCCCAATGAGGGCCTCAATCCCTGGACCCCAGGATCATGACCTGAGCCAAAGGCAGACAGATGCTTAACTGAGTGAGCCACCAAGGTGTCCCACTTTGTTCCTTTTTTATAGTCAAATAATATTTTATTGTATGGATCTAACACAGTTTATATACTCTTGTTGACAGACACCTGAATTGTTTCTCCTTTGACTATTAAGAACATATAATAACGGGGCGCCTGCATGGCTCAGTAGGTTAAAGCCTCTGCCTTCAGTTCAGATCATGATCCCAAGGTCCTGGGATCGAGCCCCACATCAGGCTCTCTGCTCAGCAGAAAGCCCGCTTCCTCCTCTCTCTCTGCCTGCCTCTCTGCCTACTTGTGATCTCTGTTTGTCAAATAAATAAATAAAATCTTAAAAAAAAAAAGAAAAGAACATATAATAACTAAGAACGTCTGTGTAACAGGATTTTGTGTGAAAATGCTTTCAATTCTCTTTAGCTGGAGAGGAATTGCTGGGTTATATAGTAACTCTATATTTAAAAACTTTGATGTTTGTTTTCTAAAATGGCTGTGCCATTTTACAGTCCCAATAGTATTATGTGAGAGTTCCCATTTCTCTATATCCTTATCAACTCTTGCTATTGGTCATCGTGATTATAGCCATCCAAGTGGGTATGAGGTGGCATCTCACTGAGTTTTTGAGTTGCATATCTCTAATGGCTAATGATAATGGAGTATCTTTCTATGTACTTACTGGTTATTTATATAAATTCTTTGGGAAAATGTCTATTCATATTCTTTGCTAATTTTTAAAATTGGGTTGTTTTTTTATTGTGAGTTATACACACACACACACACATACACACATACACACCATCTGGATACGAGTCCCATATCAAATGTATGATTAACGTTTTTTCTCCCATTCTGTTTATTGTCTTTTCATTTTCTTGATGGTGTCCTTTGGAGTATAAAAATTTTTAAACTTTTATGAAATCCAGTTTAATTTTTCTTCTGTACGTGAACTTTTGGTGTTGTATCTAAGAAGGCTTTACTGAACCCAACAATAAGAAGATTTACTACTCTTTTCTTCTATGAGTTTCATAGTTTTAGACTTTATAGTTAGGTCTATGATCCAACTTGAGTTAAGTTTGTGTGTGGTCTAAGGAAAGGGTCCAATTTCATTCTTTTGCACATGATTATCCAGTTGTCCCAGCATCATTCATTGAAGTGACTACCTTTGTCCCACTGAATTGTCTTGGCATGCTCATTGAAATTAATTGACCATATGTAAAGTTCATCATACCATGTAGAGAGCTTATAATTGATTGATGTTATTTCTTTTATTATCCATGTTGACATTATCTGTCATTTAATTATTTTTTATAACATTTACATTTAATGCAGTTGTTTCTATACTTGGATTTAGATGTAAGGATATAATTTAGATATGAGATCTGGATATCTAGATATCTAAATCTATAATTTAGATATAAGATCTGGAAAATAATAATAAAGTCCTATGATTTGTGTTTTTATAAGAACTTCACAAGAAATCTTTTTAAAGACATTGACTATTAGAATTTCACTTAATTTAGAAAGTTTGAAGAGTTTACCCATTGCATATAAAACATATTATATTATTAGTTTCATATAATCAAATCAGAAGACATAGAGCTTTCCCTATTTTAAAATTTTTATTGAGATATAATTGACATCATTGTATTAGTTGTAGGTGTACAATGATTTGATACATGTATGTATTGTAAAATGATTATAAGTTTAGTTAACATCCATCACCACACAGTTACACTTTTTTTCTTGTGATGAGGACTTTTAATATCCATTCTTTATTTTTTTTTAAAGATTTTATTTATTTATTTGACAGAGAGAGAGAGATCACAAGTAGGCAGAGAGGCAGGCAGAGAGAGAGGGGGAAGCAGGCTCCCCACCCAGCAGAGAGCCCAATGAGAGCCAGAGATCATGACCTGAGCTGAAGGCACAGGCTTAACCCACTGAGCCACCCAGGGGCCCTAAAAGGAGCTTTTTTTTTTTTTTTTTAAAGATTTTATTTATTCACTTGACAGAGATCACAGGTAGGCAGAGAGGCAGGCAAAGAGCAAGGGAAACAGGTACCCTGCTGAGCAGAGAAGCCAGGACGGGCTCAATCCCAGGACCCTGAGATCATGACCTGAGCTGAAGACAGAGGCTTTAACCCACTGAGCCACCCAGGTGCCCCTAATAGTCATTCTTTTAGGGGTGCCTAGGTGGCTCAGTTGGTTGGGTGTCTGCCTCTGGCTGGGGTCATGATCTCAGTGTCCTGGGATCAAGCCCTCACTTGGGCTCCCTGCTAGCCAAAGCCTCCTTCTCCCTCTCCCTCTTCCCTGCTTGTTCACTCACTCTCTCAAATAAATACATAAAACCTTAAAAAAAAAAATCTGTTCCTTTAGCAACTTTCAGTATACAATATAGTATTGTTAACTACAGACTCCATGTTGTACATTATATCCACAGGACTTGTAGCTGGCCGTTTGTTTGAACCTTTTGACCACCTTCACCCATCCCCCCTTTCCCACTTTTGGCAACCACCAATTTGTTCTCTGTATCCATGAGTTTTTTTAGTTTACTGTAGGATCTCACATAAGTGAGCTGTACATAAGTGATCACATAAGTGATCTCACTTATGTGAGATCCTACAGTATTTATCTTTCTGTGGTTGACTTATTTCACTTAGCATTAATGCACACAAGGTCCGTCCATGTTGTTGCAAATGGCAGGATTTCCTTCTTTTTTTTTTTTTTTTTTTAATGGCTAAGGAATAGTTCCCCGTGTGTGTGCACACTTGTGGGCATGCGTGCCACATTTTCTTTCTCCATTCATCCATTAATGGACACTTAGGTTGTTTCCATGTCTTGTAAGTCATGGTGCAATGAACATGGGTGTGGACAAAGAGCAATTTTAAAAAGTCAAGTATTCATTCCAACTGTCCAAAGATACATCTGCATATCATAAATATTACATGAACCTTTTATTCAACACTCATTTTTATACTTATTGGTAAACTAGTAAGTTTGCATTTGACCATAAACACAGAAGAGCATTACTGTTTAACCCCAGCTAAAACGTCACTGGGGTATGGCATGCACTTTGGATTGTGTTGGGGACGCCAGAGGAAATGGTCTTGAACAAACTTAACGGTAGAGTAACTTGAATCTCATCCTGTTCAAGCTCCCAGCTCTCTTGCTGAATTTCCTCTGATGAACGCAAGATACAAGATCTGTTGTAACGGGAACCACTCCCCCGCCCCGCCCGGGCTGACGTGGGCTACACTCCCCAGAGCGCCTCGCTCTCTTAGCTGCTGTGGCTCCCCGGTTTCTTCTTCACAGAATCTTCCAGAATTGCTCTCTTTCCTGGGCACGCTGGCCCGCGACGGGGGGTGGGGTGGGGGCGTCCCAGGCTTCCAAGCCATTCTCCGGGGCTTTAGGTCACTAAGGTACTTCTCGGCTGTCCCCGAAATGCTTCGAGCTCCGTCGGCAACTGCTACTCCACCGAGCTCCGGCCTCGGGCCGTTCTTGCGCACTTTTCCCTGGAGTCTCTGCTCCTTCCGAGACGCTCGACAGGCGGTAGCAGGCTCTGTGCGGCTGCTCACCCGTCCGTTCCGAGACCCGCACCCCAGGCGCGCGGGCTTCCCGGGAGAAGGGAGCTTGGCGGCGGCTTCACCTTCCTCTGTGAACAGCGCACCGGAAAAACCTCCTCCCAGCTAACCTACCGCTCCGGGAGCGACCCGAAAAGGCACCCGCCGCCTGCGCATGCGGACTCGGCAACCGCCACACAGGCGCCGGGGCCGCCTCCCTCCGACCGGCCGCGGCCGTTTGGAGCTCCCTGACAGCTCCACGACCGGCGGACGCAGCCTCGTCTCGTGCCTCCACGTTGTCCTATCAGAGATGGGGCGGGGCGGCGGTCCCCGCAGCCTATCAGCGGGAACCACGACCCCGGCGAACCCAGTAGGAGAGCGGCCGGGAAGAAGGCGATTGGGCGGCGCCGGCGCGCGGGGCGTAGCGCCGCCCGGGCCCCGCCCACCGCTGCCTTCCTCTGCTGGGCGCCAGCTGCTGCTTAGGCCTGAGCGAGAGCCGACGGCGGGCGGGCGCAGCTGCAGCCTGAGCGCCGGCGGGGCTGGTGGGCCCCGCACCCTCTCTCCTCCTCACTGCCCGCGCCCTCGGACATGGTGGCCCCCGGCTCGGTGACCAGCCGGCTGGGCTCGGTGTTCCCCTTCCTGCTGGTCCTGGTGGACCTGCAGTACGAAGGTGAGTCCTGCCCTGTCCTGGCTGGGGGAGCGGGCGCCCGGCCCAGGCCCCCTGGAGCTTCCCCGCCTGCCTCCGGGCGCGAGTCTCGGGGCGGCCCGGGCGGCCGGGCGGGAGCTGGGGAGTCCGCGCGGCCCGGCTGGGCCTCAGCCTGCCCCTGGGCGGGGGCCGGCGCCCGGTTCCGGGTTCGTTTAGGGGAAGAGGTGGTGGGACCGGCGCGCCGCCGGGCGGGGACGGGCGGGTTCGGAGGGAGGAGCGGGGTCACAGGGGGTCGAGGGGGAGTGCGGGGGGCGCGGGGTACCCGGCGGCGACTCCTGCAGTGTCCTGGGACGCGGAGACCGGAGCAGCCGTCGGGTCCCAGCCTCGCGACCCGCGCTAGGCGCCTGGGGGACCCTGGGTGGGTGATGGTGGGAGGAGGCAGAGAAGGTGGGCGAAGGGGAGGCTTCTTTTGCTCCGGAGTTCCGGGGGAGGGGGGAGCGCGTCCGGCTGCGCTTAGTGGAGGGTCAGCAGTGTTGACTTTTCAAAGTTGAGTAATCCTCGCGTTTCTGGGTGTCGCGGGTAGAAGTTGTTAGGTGGGTGCGTTAGGGAGCCGATGCTGGAATTCAGGCTCCTGGAGGGCAAGGCGCGAAGTCTGTGGTTTTACTGCTCGCTGCGTGGTGTCCTTGAACTTAGGGCTGACTTTGCTCTTCCGAGTTCTCTGGAAAAAGGCCCCCCTGCAAAAGTACGGAACGCTTGAATTGCGCTGCAGTCCCGCAGATTGCGTTGCTGGCTCCTCTAACAGAATAGCAGAAGCAGAGGGCTGTCCCATCTCAGGTGTCCCCGGGAGCCGGAGCCGTAGGAATGAAAGCTGAAAGGGCCACCTGAACTAATTAATGTTCCCAGCCTGGTGACTGCAAGAAATATTCGAGTGTGATGACGGATCACATGCACTGATCTACTTTCATTCCTATGAAAAGGGCTCGTTAGTCAAGGGGGGTCACACATTTCAGGATGAGGTTTAATGTTTGATGTGGAGGGAGTGAGGAACCACAGTGGGGAATTGTTGATGGTAAAATCCCCTCGAAATTCTCAACTTAAAAAAAAAAAAAGTAATATGCTCCACATTTTAGGTCTCATTCATGGCATTGTTAATATTGGTGTTCTCTTGGTGACCCCATATATTTTTGAAGCCCAAATCAGAACATACATTGTGACAACATTGGGACAAAGTATTTGACACAAAATTTGTCTAGGTTGCTCTAGACAGTCTAGGGAGTTGAACTTTGAATGCCCAGACCACTCTAATATGGGTCATGTATTCCAGTTATCTTGCATTTTCTAATGTTAACGCTACCCACCCCCACAAGTGCCACATTTTGTCCAGTTACTGCTAGTGATTTACTTTGACCACTTAAGAGAATGTTGCCTAGTTCTGTTTAATGCCTTTTTTTTTTTTTTAAAGTTATGAAAGTTCGGGACGCCTGGGTGGCTCAGTTGGCTAAGCGGCTGCCTTCGGCTCAGGTCATGATCCCAGCGTCCTGGGATCGAGTCCCACATCAGGCTCCTTGCTCCGCAGGGAGCCTTCTTCTCCCTCTGCCTCTGCCTGCCTCTCTGTCTGCCTGTGCTCACTCTCTCTCTCTCCCTCTATCACTGACAAATAAATAAATAAATAATCTTAAAAAAAAATTAAAAAAAAGTTATGAAAGTTCACTTTTATATGATTTGCTTTTCCTAGTAGCTTTTGGACTACCTTTTTTGGACTTGCTGTTCTGTGGAACTCTGAGTACTTCATTTCCCTCCTATAGTGTTTTCCATAAGAAAAACTTGATTAGAGAGTTTTTCTGTATAGAAGGCATTGGTGACAGTTCTCAGAGGAGTGCCAGAGAGCTGTTTTTGAGGAGTATTGCCTATATGAAGTAGCAGGGACTTGGTACAAGTAGTAGGGAAGAGAGGGAAAGATCTTAAATTCATTAAAGGTCTTCTGTGTGCCAGGCATCTTTCTATAAGTGACCGCTCATTCATGGAGGTATGTGATACTGTTTCTACCTTACAGATGAGGGAACTTTAGCTATAAGTCATGGAGCTGTTAAATTTGAGAACCACAAGTTAAACTCAGTTATTTGACTCTTAAGTTCATCTTATGTGCAGGTGGGAGGCAGAAATGAACTGGTTGATAGTATGATATGGGCTCCAGCATTTGTAGTAGCCGCTGAGAAAAAAAAAAATCGGCTTTTTTTTGTTTGTTTGTTTGGTTTGTTTGCCACTGGCAGTAATGAGGTGATTTCCTGGTGTGTTTAATACAGTGGTTCTCAAACTTGAGTGTGTATCAGAATCTTAACTGGAGGGCTTTTTAAAACAGAGTGCGCTTTAAAACAGCGTTTCTGATTCAGTAGGTGTGGGTGGGACCTGAAATTTCGCATTTCTAAAAAGTGATCACTGGTGAGAATCACTGGTCTAATAAGTCATATAGAGGAGTAAAATTAGGTGTCTGCATGTACTAGACACTAAACTTGGTGATGCGGATATAAAGGTAAGAAAGAACCTTTGACCTGAATTGACAAACTGTTAACTCTGTTTTCCAAAATAAGTCGTGTTTGGTTTCAGGAACCTCCCAGTCCTCTAGGGGGTATAGGTCTTAGGTTCAGAGGGAAGGGAGATGAAGGAGAAGGGTGTGAAAATAATAAGTGTGAAACACAGAGTTGCCCCAGCAATTAGCTTAGTTGGCCTAGTTTTTTCTGATTTAAAAATATTCGTCTTTGGTTGTCTCTCCCCCACCCCCGCCAGGCTTTTCTGTTTATTGTGATCCAGACAAAGAGACTATGTAATAGTCTTATGAATTGAAAGATTACATCTTTTAGCACCCTCTTTCAAAAAGTCCCTTGGAATAAGTCCAAAGCACTAGGTTAGGAATAGAATTTTTGGAGCAGAAAGACAACTTTAGTAGTATCTAGTATTCTCCTGTTACAGATAACGTAGCTATTTTAATTCTTTGTTAATGGTTTGTTCTGTTTGGTGCTATAAGTAGGAGCACAGCCTGGGAACCAGACCTCCTTTTATCTTTTTTTTCTTCCTTACCATGCTTCCTGGACCCAGTTTTTCTTTATTTCACTGAACTGACCTGACTAAACCATTTGTTTGGCCACATGTAAAGAATAGATGGAAATCTTTAGGTCTAAATGATATTGATCATTTTTATGTTCATCTAACCTACTTAAAGTTTCTTTTTTCTTTGGGATTTTTTTGGCATTATTTAAATTTATAAAGAAAAAAAAAGTAGGAAAAATGAATGACTTTCTGAAATTTATACACACAGAGTGTTTTAGCAAATGGTTAGATAGGTTTGGGGGTTCTTTTAATGTGTTAGGCTGTAGTTAGTAGTGTAAATGTTCCAGTTCACTTGACTAGCTAGCATTTGCTGAACAAGGGCTTGAAATGCAGTAATTTTGATTCTGTGGGACAGGTTCTGTTTCTCAGAAGTGAACTAATTGTGGTTAAGATTAATTTCTTTTGTCATTGTTTTCCTTAGATTAATGTCCTGTGGTCTATCTTTGTTTATATAGAAATATGGGAACCCAGTCATCTGCTCTTTAGAACTAAGACATTTCTTTCTTTCTTTTTCCTTCCTTCCTTCCTTCCTTCCTTCCTTCCTTCCTTCCTTCCTTCCTTCTTTCCTTTCTTTCTTTCTTTCTAAAGATCTTATTTATTTATTTGAAAGCAGAAAGAGAGGGAGAGCTCGAGAAGGGGAGGGTCAGAGGAAGAGGCAGACTTCCTACTGAGCAAGGAGCCAGACCCAGCATTAGATCCCAGGACTGCAGATTCATGACCTGAGCGGAAGGCAGTTGCTTAACCAACTGAGCCACCCAGGCGCCCCGAACTAAGACATTTCAACTGCAGATTTATTTTTCTTTCAAGGTCGTTAGAAAGCTGGTTTAAAAAAAATGGTTAATTTTTTGTTTTGTACATCTGATAAGTTTGTGTCATTTGGAGTTCTGAAATATGAGAATCATCAGAGTCTTACTCTATAATGCTTTCTGGTGAGATGTAGTACAGAACTCATGGTTTTGTCAAGGAGTTCACAGATCTCCTAGCGATTTAAGACTTGCTTTGTGAAGCACGCGGGTCCTCTCCCCTCTTGCCTCAGTTTAGATTTATGGGTCCACCCTGTAGTCTCGCCACTGCAAACACCCTTTAATTTCCTCACCCCGTATGCTTTTGTTTTACTAGCGTGGCACAATTCAACATCCATGAAACCCAACTTGGCCAACTTGATTGTTATACCTCAGAGTTGCACATGGAGAAAAACGCAGATAACCTTGCTGACTGGTCGCATTGTGAGCACATAATCTCAATTTCAAATGCACATTCAATACTGCCAGCATTCCTATAATTCCCTAGTATGTCTGTTCCTGAAAATCAGCATTTCAGTCCTCTTCTTTCCTTAAATATCCAATGTAACCCCCTTTCCTCTCTCTCTACCTCAGAGAATGAAAGCCACCACTGGGCAGTTTCCTTTTCTTTCTTCCACTGAGTACCTATATTCATACCCAGTCTGCTAGTTTTCTTATATTAAAATAGATAAAGCATCTCTTTTCCTGGCAAAATCCAATACCTCTACTTATGTCCTGGATTCCATTTTCTCTCATCTCTTGAAAATATTGTTCCTATAGTTATCATTTCTCTCCTGTGTCATCACTTTGTTTCTCTCTGTGGGATCGTTGGCATCAGCACTCCAGCATGCTGTAGGGTTTCCATCCTAAACTCCTTTGATGTCATGTGTCCCTTCAGCTACTGAACTGTGTCTTTGCTTCTCTAGAGAGCAGGACTTTGAAGAGTTGATAGTCTCTATTTCCTCATCTCTGTTATCTTTTCATCACTGATAACTGCGCAGCCTTACTCTCTGACTGCTGCCTACTTACACCTCTTACCTCAGTCTTCCTCTCACCCACCACTTCCCACCGCACCAACTTCTTTATTATTATTAGTGTTATTTTTTAGAGAGGGAGAGAGCAGGGGTGGTGTGGGTTGGGTGGGGAGGGGCAGAGAGAGGGAGAGAGAGAATCTCAAGCAGGCTCCATGCCTAGTGTAGAACCTTTTGCGGGGCTCATAACCCCAAGATCATGACCTGAGCCAAAATTGAGAGTCGGATGCTTAACCAGGGGAGCCATCCAGGTGCCCCCACACCAACTTCTTTTACTTCCAAATGCCAACCTCATTTCTCACTGATTCTTGCTGTCCCCACAGTCTGGAAAGTTTCACCTGACATCTTCAAATGAACAGTCATATTTCAGAGAGGACTTTCCTGACAGACTGTGTAAAAATGACTCTCTTCTTCAGTTAATAGTCTGTTTACCTTTTTGAATTTACTTCATACAACTTCACATTGTCTGAGTTATCTCATTTACTTTTTTTTCCTGTCTGTTCGCTCTAGAATATAAGATTTGTGGAAAGAGCTCTTATCTCTGTACCTGAAACGCATTGACATGAAGTGGATGTGCATAAATATTTTTTAAATGAATGAGTGAAGTTGACTGTTTAAGCGGTTTTTTTTTCCACATGGACTCTTCTAAATTTTTCTGTGTTGAAACTCAAGGGATCTTGTCACAACATTTATGCGTTCACAGTTAATTGAAGCAAAGACAAGCAATGCCCACTGAAATTGAGCAAACCTGGTTATAATAGGTTTTATTTTCCTGGTTCACCCGGGAAGATTTCAGTGCAGACATTTAGTTCAGATGTACCACACAACTACTCAGCCTTTTCTTCCTTTCAGTTTGACTCAGCCACTTGTTGGGTCAGAGTGACTAGAAAGAGATACTTAGGGTTTCCAGCTCAGTGTATTTTTCTTGAAACGGTTTTGTCATCCGTTTTTGGTAGACTATGGAATAACTAAGATAATGTACTTTTTGCTCTTTCTGTGGCTGATTTCCACTTTTTCTGTATTTCTGCTGTGAGACTTCTTTCATGCTCTACCTCATCTTGCTTGAATCTTGGATTCAGATCAGATCTTTTATGGACAGTATTTTGTCTTTTTTGACTTATATGCCTTTGTAGGATGATGTTTGGGTTCTCCTCATCCATCACAATCTTCCTTTTTTTTTTTTTTTCTTAAAGATTTTATTTTTAGTAATCTCTACACCCAACATGGGGCTCAAACGCCAACCCCAAGACCAAGAGTCGCACACTCTACCTACTGAGCCAGTTAGGAGCCCCTCTTGCCCTTCACATTCTAAGTGCTCCAATCTGAATAACCCCCTGGGCTTGCTACCTGCTGTGTCATCTGGCCTTAGCTTGAGCCTTAGTATCTTTGGCCATTAGTTCCTGCCTTTTTCATTCTTGTTCTTTGACTCTTGATTATGACTCTCACCACATCATATTCTTAACCCCTCAACTCTACATTTCTTTTATTTTTTAAAGATTTTACTTATATGCAGAGAGAGAGAGAGAGAGCGCGCATGCAAGAGAGAGTGAGAGAGTGAACACACAAACTGGGGGGGTGGCAGGTAGAGGGAGAATGCAGGACCCGATCCCAGGACGCTGGGATCATGACTTGAGTGGAAGGCAGATGCTTAAACAACTGAGCCATGCCGGCATTCCTCAACTTTACATTTCTTTAAATTCTTTATTCTTGCTTGCCAAAATGTGGTGGGTTCTCGTATACTAACTTCATAAAAAGACTTAGCTATTCCACCTCTTTTCTTACACTTCCTATATATTTTGTTGATCTGTGGTCATGCTCATCTAAGGAGAAACATACTGTTTAATGCTGATTAGGTATGATGTTTGGTTGCTTTAGCTCATAGAAAGTAGGAGATAGCTCTTGCCACTGTCTCCTAGCATGTGGCAAAGGAATAAAAAAGTATCCATGACTCAGAATAAGGTTGAGATACTATAACAGCCACCACAACTTACAAATAATTTTTTCTTTTTATATATTAATGTCTTATGAATCTTTGGTAGTATGTTTGATTTGATAATTGTTATTATATATCTTGGATTCTATCCTTTTTTGTAAACTTGTATTTTGTTGTATGTTACTCTTAGTGTATATAAAATAATTACCCTTGTGAAACAGAAATTTATGAGAATTCAGAGAGGTAGATATAAGGACTGACAAAAGTAGAAGTTTCATGTGGCACCTGTTTAGGGATAAGCTTTTATACAGGCTTTAAATTTAGTTCTCCTTTGAATATTCACTGGTTCATGAAAAGTGGTTTAGAAAACGATCCAAAGGTTCATTTTACTATAAAAAGAAACAGACTTTCTGGGGCCTGAAGGGATTCCTACTTGAAGTTACTCCAGTCAACAAGGGGTTGTACTGAATAATCTGCAGACAGAATTGTTTCAGACCTGCAGCTGCCTGGGAAACCTTCAGGTGGTTGAGCCCTCACTGGAGGAACCAGACGAACCAGACATCAGTTCTGATATTCGGATGACTGGTGGTGATACTTTTAAGTAAGAAGGAAGATAGTTATATTTGTTCAGTGACTATTGAATGTCCACCTCGTGCAGAGTATTGAACTGGGTGATACAAAGAAGAAAAGATGATTTCTAATCTCAAACTCATTTTTGGTCTGGATTGGGGTATTCAGGGATTGCGAGAGGCTGGCAAACTGTGAAGGTCAATATGTTGAGGTGGTGTTGCAAAGTCAAGTCATGTGCTTGTGAGTGTGGAGAGGTCATAGGAGCCCAGAAGGCGCTTCCCCACCCTCTCACTGCCGTAGTTAGGGGAGGTCTCACAGAGGAACCAGCATTTGAGGCCAGAATCCTGATGGAGGAGTAGAAATTTCCCAGGGGGACAAGAGTGGGGAAGGTCTTTTTATGGAACAGCAAATGCAAAGTGATGTGGCGCGAGAATATAGTCTGTTTAGGGAAGTACAACCAGGTCATGATGGTCTAGGAGTGCAGAGTAAGAGGTGGAGGAGTGAGGGGTGATGAGGTTGGACCCACATGAGATCTGATCACAGAGGGTGTTGTTTGCTCTTAGATCTAGACTGAGTCTAGCCAGTGATGTGAAAATACTGCATAATTTTTATTCCGAGTGCATTTTGGAAGATTTGCTCTGGCAGCAGCATGGGTGCTGGATTTGGAGGGATGTGGGGGGAAGCTCCCAGTTAGGAGGCACACTGTCTCTTGCCGGGAGAAAGGAGCCTGGACGACAACACTTATACTGTGGCAGAATCTGTTATGGACATGTGACCTGAAGGAATAATTCTTGCTGGATGATTGGGGTAGGCCGTGGAAAATTTTCTTAGAGGAGGTTGTATTTACTTATCACATTAAATGGAAGTTATATTGGATAAAATTGTAATTTAATAAAGATCTGAGTTTTATTCGGAAGGGACAGAAATGCTGGATACCTCTTTTAATCCTAGAAGGTGAGAGAAATTTAGTTTGAAGAGTAATTTAACTTTTGGGGTGACAGTATGATGTAACATTTTTGGGGATCATACCAAATTTTATTTGAAGGAATAGTACAAATGAAATACCTTTAAGTGCATGTTTTGGTACAATTTAGAGAAAAGTTAAAAGTCACCCCAGCGTGCATACCTGGCCTTGATGACCAGAGAAGTCCTCCCCGTGGCTGATTCCTGTCTGATTCATGGCCGATTGTCCTATCTCCCAGGATACGCTTATCAAAGAAATACACTCTGCCATACCGGGTTCCGGGGTCCTCATTCTTTATGGATTTCACCTGCTGATTCAAGTAATGAATGCCAATGAATGTGACAAACAGGGGTCATTTTTGTCAGTGACCAGTTGGTGGGGTTCCAGTAGTAACAGACTGATGCTTTTTTCCAGTGGTAACACTTGCACCCACCATTGCATTTAGCCTGCTCTCCCAGTTACCGTGGTTTGGTTTCTTGATATCCTGAAGAATTTGGGATTTGGCCACCTTGTTGGTCTGCAGCTTCCTCACTTTCTCAAGCATGTTCCCTCTCTTGAGATTTTGAAGAAAATATTTGGCAAAGTTCTTCAAAGCCACACCACTGGGGGTCAAAGCAGCAAGACATGGACAGGTAGATGTAGGAGGCGTAGACCTCCAGGTTGATCTGGCAGTTGATGGTTTCTCTGATTCCTGGTTACAGTTTTGGCGCATCTGCGGGAGGAATGCGTAATTGTGATGGGTGGCCAAGGAGGGGTCCTCTGAGGGTGCTGTGAGGAGGTGGAGAGCCAGTGGGTTGAGCTCTGGTTCCTTCCAAGCATTGTGAAAGGAGGAAACCATGATGACTCTCAGTGAGGAATGTCTGTCTTGAAATAGCTTGATCTGACAGTTCAAAGAACTTGGCAAATGCTTTTTTCCCTCCCACTAGACTTAGGTTCAGATGAACCTCGGAGGTTGCAAACCATTCTGCTAAAATGTTCTATTAAATGATGGATTGAGTGAGTGAAGCATACACGGCTAGTAACTCGAGCACCTAGCCTGGATTATAGGGGAAACATCATGGGCTGTGCTGAAAAGAAAGTTGGGCTTTGGAATTGAGTCTTGTTTTGGCAGTTACCGTGAGTGTGCCAGCGGGATGGGCTGGAGCCTTAGTTTCCTGAGTTATAAGAGTGTGGAAGATGTTTGCTTTCTATGGTTATTGTGAAAATTAAGTGAAATTATGACACTGAAAGTATCTAGCACATAATAGATTCTTAATTTCTTCTGTTCTACATTTTTCCTGTCAGACATTTTCATAGTTAGATAAGGGAAGCATTTTGACTAATAGTTTATCTCATACCAGAATTTCTTCCTTCTTCAGGCAATCTGGACTCCTCTATTCAGTGCGTCGATCTGATGTTTCCTTTGAGAAAATGTAATAGGGAGATGTTTGAAAGCTTCATGCTATTTTGAACACCATTCCCTTCCTACCCCTGAATTTTGAGAGTACACAGAATCCCATCAACATGCCCCCGTGATTACTTGTACCCCCTGTAATAGGCTGAATTGTTCCCGAGTTCATATACAATGCTTTCATCGTTCGTCCTTGATTCTTAGTCATTCTCTAGTGTAATTTACCGTAGTTTCCATACACATGTTTTTCTCAACACGAGTAATACACAGATTTTTGTTTTTATACTAGGAACTATAAATGTTTATGGATGGATAGTTCATATTAGAAATTATCTTTAAAAAATAAAAATGAGCTATCTTTAACTCTTTTAATACCCCCACCCTTAGTTCCTTAAGGAGATTTAATATAATTTTATTATGGAAAATTTCACACATTTACAGAAGGAGGGAATGGTATATGAACCCCCAGGCCCCATCCCATCTCCTAACTTGAACAGTTACCGACTCAGGACTGATCTTATTTTAGCCATACCCTTGAATTATTTTGAAACTATCATATATGCGGTCAATATATTCATAAATATTTTAGAATTTATAAAGGATAAGTATTGTTTATCACCTATATTCTCTGCAGTATCTGATTATAATGCTGTCCCATTGAACTGTAGTTTAACAAAAACATTTGAGTCAGGGTTTTGTTTTTTGGGGGGATAAAGCCATTTTATTGAGATGCTTTGGAGAAAGTTCAAAGGGTGGAGGCAATGACATCGGGGCCCGAATCTCCCCAGCTTCACAGTTGCTGAAAGGAGAAGAGGTTATTTTGCTTGTCTTTCCTGACTTAATTGCCTGCTTAATTGTAAAATATGTTATGTCTATAGTGTTTACAAATATTAAGAGTTTTTAATTTCAAGTGATTTTTCAATCAGGAACATCGTTAGCAAACACATTCCTCAGTTTGCTTTATTAAATTTTTACTGTATTAGTAGCACGTTGATACATTTTTACTGGAAAAAGTTAATATAGAATTACACCATATGTGTATATATAGTTAAAGCATAAAGACAGGGCGCGAATACTGTTAGGCCACTTGCTCCGCTCAGTTCACACCCCCACCCTTCTTTCCATCTTGGCCTGCTTTGAATCTCTTCCACCCTGTGGTCACACAGCCTCATGGGATCTTTTTAAAATATAAATCCCATAGTGAGTTCCTTGATAAAACCCATTCTAATGATGTCTCTTTTTTACTTAGAATAAACTGTAGGGGTGCCTGGCTGGCTCAGTGGGTTGGGCCTCTGCTTTCGGCTCTGGTCCTGGTCTCCTGGTCTCTGGGTCCTGGGATCGAGCGCCTGGAATTGAGTCGGGCTCTCTGCTCAGCGGGGAGCCTGCTCCCCCCTCTCTGGGCCTGCCTGCCTCTGTGCCTATTTGTGATCTCTGTCCAAAAAAAAAAAAAAAAAAAAAGGAAGTTTCTTACTAGGGCCTGAAAGGCCCAGTGTGTTCTACCTTGCCCATATCCTCTATCTTTCCTAACATGCTGGAGCCTCTTTTTGATTCCTGGAAGATGAGCTTGCTTTGCACTTGCTTTGTGATCTTTGCCAGGTCGTCTTTTGGGTTGCTGGAGGTACTGGTCCTTCAGGATCCTCCCGCCGCCACCATCCCGACCTCCCACATCCCCCTCCAGCTCTGTTGTTTTTTAACTCAAATATTACCTTCTCAGGGGAGACTTACTTGACCCCTCTGTCTGTATTTATAAAGTCCTCCTCCTCCTTTCCTCTGGCAGCTTGTCAAGGCGTTTAGAACTTACCTTTTATCCACTGCAAGAGCAGAAAGTGCATAAATACTAGGTCTGGTTTTTATGAGTGCTACATTGTTTGAAGTTGTAAGAATGTCAGTTATATTCATTTTTAGAATTTTTTTTTGTATTTGTCCCATAAATTTTTTCCCCTTAGTTCTCTTATTTGGTGTTAGTTTCTTAAAGATTGATTTTGTCATCTTTGTACATTTCAGAATTGCCCATTGCCAATCTGTGAACACTGATTGTGGGAGAAGACCGAGTGCCTGGCTGGAGGCTGGGAAATCCAAGGGTCTCTTCCTTTTCCTTGTATCGGAGTTTGGAGCACTCAGAGAACTGCATCCACCTCCATGGCATGCTTCCCCCAGGGAGGTGTTTGGATGGGATTTTGCCCACTAACCCTATCCAGTCCTTTCTGTGTGTGTTCCCCACCCCACCCACCAACCTGAAATTTCTGTTTTTCTGATGGCCCTCCTCTTTTGGAAGTCATCCCCCCCTTCCTCCTATGAGGTTATGAATTTATTCTTTAATGACTTCTGTCATTTCTGGAATTTGAGCACCTTGGGAGGTAGGCTCATGTTCTCAGTTGGCTGTCCTGATCTAGTTCCTGTGGTCTACTTCAAAACATTTTTTTAAAATGTATGAGATTTTTATCTGCTGGTTTTCTCTTAATTGAAGGGATTTAAATTTTATAAAAAAATCTTGATTTGGGAAAATCTTAAAAATATACCAAACTAGGGAGAATAACATGGTGTACCTTGGGGTACTGTCGCCAAGCTTCAAAAATTATCAACGTACGGCTGATCTCGTTTCACTTACACTTTCATTTTCCTTTTGAGATTACTTTGAAGTCAGTCCCATTCTTCATATTATGTATTCTGTAAAGACTTCAGTGTGTTGCCGAGATGCCAATATCATGCTCAGAAACAGCCTGTCTTCCTCTGGTCACTCCTGGGAACCCCGCTTCTAGAGCATTCTCATAAATGGCTAAAGCCTGGTGGATTCTCCTAATTGCCTCTTTGGAATAGACCACCCTATTCATCTCTGTTATGGCCACAGCTTTATGCATAGTGTTTATTCAGTATCTTTTGTTTAATGAAATCCATTGGTTTTCATAATCTCCATTATGAAAAGCAGGTTATATTTTTGGATGGTATGGAATTATGTGGGACTACAGGTGACCTATCAGAATATAACTGGTTTCTGAATCTTTCTTGCATGGTGAAATTTCAGAGCAAGAGCCTATATTCGCATTTTAAACCCATTGAAAATTCCAACTAGTTTCTCTGAATGTTACCCATACAGTCTTAAATAGGTTAGATATCTTTACGCTATTGCCCCAAACAGGACCCTGAGTTTTTGAGGCCATCAAGTTAAGGTTCCCTCCATTGCCCCCCCCCCTTTCTTCCTTGTATGGAAGGGTCCATCCTTGGTCCATCCACCCAAGGAAATAAAACATGGTACAGAAACTAGGAACACTGAAAGCTGAAAAAGCTACTTTGTTTAGTAGCACAAATAGCAAGGTAAAGTGAATTTCTTTCAACTCTTTGCTGTAGTGGATTTCCGTTGCCTTTGGTGACGAAGATGGCAGAGGCCCCCTTCGGTGCCCACATCGCTGCCGTGGGCATCCTGGACTTCTGTTCTTGCTTCACTTGGCTTCCACATCCAGACGGTCGCCGTAAGCCGTATGTAGTCTTCTTTCTCCTGTTTCTCTGAGCAGTCTGGTCTGTGTTTTTGTAGTCACTCCACTGTCAGATCACCTTCATGTCACCTGGCTCTGGTGACTGTGGATGCCTTATGGTTCCCCTCTCCCTCCGGTTCTTTATGAGACTCACCTAACGCCTGAAGCGACCCACTCCAGCAGAGTGAAATCATGACGGAGAGGAGAGCTACCCAAGATGTAGGACTTCAGTTTCTCTGAAAGCCTCATTAATTCTCTTACTTCTGGGCATTTAAATGCGATGTTCTTTCTGTTCGGAATGTTGGTTTTTTCCCCCTTTTCACGTTGGCTGTATTCCTTTTTTTCCTTCAGGTTTCAGGCGAGACCTCGGGAACCCCCTCACTGTTGTCCAGTAGAACTTTCTGTGATGACAGGAAATGTTCTGTGCTGTTTGCTGTGTGTCCTGTGCTATCACTAGCTTTCCAGCACTTAAACTGTGACTAGTGTGACTGAGAAATTACATTTTAAGTGTTATTTAACCTTAGGTGTTAAGTGCCCTAACTTGTGTCCTTACAGCGTCCTCTGTGTGTTGGCCTGTCATGACGCTGTATCATATATCTTCCTACATTTTTATTATGAAACATTTCACAAAGTTGGAAGAATTTTTTAGTGTACATTCCTCTATCTGTCACCTGGATTCTGCCATGAATACAATTACCATACTTGGTTTTAACACATATCCATCTAGGTCTTCTCTGTCCATCCATTAATTCTTTTCTAAAAATATATTTCAAAATAATACCAGGGGCACCTGGGTGGCTCAGTGGGTTAAGCCACTGCCTTCGGCTCGGGTCATGATCTCAGGGTCCTGGGATCGAGCCCCGCATCGGGCTCTCTGCTCAGCAGGGAGCCTGCTTCCTCCTCTCTCTCTGCCTGCCTTTCTGCCTGCTTGTGATCTCTCTCTCTGTCAAATAAATAAATAAAATCTTTAAAAAAAAAATAATGTCAGTACTCATTCCCCTAAATATGTTAACATGCCCGTCATCAACAGCTTTTTTAAATGTAAAATTTATGTATAATTATCCATATTTTTAAGTATCTGTTTGCTGTTTTGATAGTTGCACATCCCAGTGTACGCTGTGTCTCTGTCAAGATTAGTGCGTCTTCATCACCCCAGGAAGTTCTCTCCTGCCCCTTCCTGGGCTGTCCTTTCTCCCCTCCCCAAGAGATGACTGTTCTGATTTTTTTGTCTGGCGGTGTCTGCTTAGCAACTGGAATAGCTTAATATCATGCTCACTGTAAAAGAAAGAGGTTTTGGCTTCTTCATTTCCATATGCATCCTTCTACACACATTAAATTAAATTTTGTGTTTGATTTTCAGCTAGATCAGCTCTTTGGCTACCCAAAATAGGAGATTGTGTTAGGGCTGCTATGGAAGCTCACAGAGGGAAACTTGAGCTGAGTGTTCACGCTAGTTGGTTCTGCTCCTCTGTAAGTGTTCTAGTGCACTTCAAAGAATCCCCCCACACCACAGTCCTTACCTTCATCACTACTTTCACTGGGGTCACGTGCAACATGCTTGGTTTTCCAGTTGGCTTGGTTTTCCAGTTAGCAAGTGACTTCTGTCAGCCACAAATGGTATCTTGGTTAACTCTGATATTAATACCCACTGTGGATTACTGACCTCTTATTTCTCATTGATAGTGAGCACTGCACTCAAGCTCAAGGGCATGACTAAACCAGTCCTCAAAACCTACCTTTGTCTGTCTGCTAGGACCACTCCCTAGTGTCAACAGTATGTAAGTCTGGGTCCGTTCAGGAAACAGAGATCACAGAATAATTTAAAAGAGGAAAGTTAAATATAAAGAATTGTTAAGTTATGATAGGAGAATACCTATAAAGATGTAAGGAAAGGTCTATAGGATATTCTATGATTAACAGATGGTCCCCCAAAAAAGGCCATCTGAGAGGGGATCCCCCTACTCAAGTCTGGGGTTTATTAGATCTTATTAGAGAAGGTATAGGTGCAACCTAAAGCTGCTGATGGGGAAATTGACTGAGTTGCTAGGACTAGAGCTGGTCTGCTGTAGATGAGCAAGCAGGAAATAACTTCCTGAGGTATGGGTCAGCCCAGATTGGCCTGTGTGTGTGGGAAGTTGGGTGCTGTTGTAGGCATGCAGCCTGGAGTGCATAAGGTCCGCCTTGGGAGACAGTGCCCAGTCAAGGCTGCCAGGGTGCTGAGGGACTGGACCTGTAGGCATATGGCTAGGATATGGCACCATATATCCTCCCCATATGCACCATGCAGCAGGAGCCAGAAAAAAATAAAGATAGCAACAAGATCCAGAAAGTGTCCTTCCTGCAGTGTCCCTCTGGTACATTTGACTGTGACAGAGTGGAGTATTGTGCACAGTATGAAGAAGATATGCTTAAAAACCAGTCCTTTTTTTTTTTTCTTTTTTAAAGATTGTATTTATTTATTTGTGAAGCATGGAGAGTTGGGAGAGGGAGAAGCGGCCTTCCTGCTGAGCAGGGAGCCTGATGTGGGGCTTGATTCCAGGACCCCAGGATCATGCCCAGAGCCAAAGGCAGATGCTTAACAACTGAGCCACCTGGGCATCTCCCGAACCAGTCCATTTTTAAAGCCAGGTACTACTGAAGGATGAATTCAGAGCAGAGAGGTAGTATACCGATAATTGGCATAGAGGGTCAGATCATGTTATTCTACTCAGAATTCCTCATTAGCCCCCTGTTTTACCCAGAGTGAAACCAGAGCCGCACACAGTCAGGCCCTCTACTTCTTTGACCTCCTCTTACAGGACTGTCTTCCTTGGTGCTCTGGGGTAGCCATCCTGGCCTCCCTGCTCTTTTTGGAATGTAACCTGCCATGCTCCTGGCTTAGGACCCCTGCACTAGCTGGTCCTTCTTGGAAAGCTCTTTTTTCTACCTATCTGCATGTGAGTTCCTCACTTTGCTTGGAGTAAGTCTTCGCTCAGATGTCAGTTTCTCAGTGAGACCCATCCTTGACCACCTTGTTTAATACTGACAACCCCAGCACTCCTGATGACCTCACATGGCTTGACTCTTTCCATGACACTTTTTACCTACCATACTCTATAATTTATGTATTTCTTAAGTCTGTCTCCTCCCTCCGTAATGTCCAGCGCCATGAGTGGCAGAGGTTTTTGTTTGTTTTGCTCACATACCCCAAATACCTAGATTAGTGCCTGGCGCATTGTAGATGCTCAGTAAGTACTGGAATATTACACTGCACTTGATAATGCTCATTAAAATGATATTCTGGGGGCACCGGGGAGGCTCAGTTGGTTAAACGTCTACCTTCGGTTCTGGTCACCATCCCGGAGTCCTGGGATCGAGTCCCACATCTGGCTGTCTGCTCAGTGGGGAGCCTGATTCTCCCTCTCCCTCTGCCTGCCGCTCCCCCTACTTGTGCTCTCTTTCTGTCAAATAAATAAATCTTTTAAAAAAATGAAATTCTAGTTTAACAAAGCAGTTATGATTTTGTTGTTTGACATATTTTTACTACTACTGTGGTGGGTAGTTTCCCTTCTATTTTGGGGACTGGTTCCATTCTTTTGATTGACCAGGCTGTTAATGCGTATGTTTTGGGGTTGCTTGCACTCTGTAAAACGAAGCACTGGGCTTTGTTGTTACCTTTTCTGTGTCACTCTTTAGCTTCTGTGACTCATCTGACCAGATTCCTGAAGTAGATAACCATATATATATATATATTTTTTTTTTTTAATATTTTATTTATTTGAAATAGAGGGAAAGAGAGAGCGCATGTTTGCACCTGCGCCTGCGAGATGAAGGGTCGGGTAGCGGGAGAGGGAGAAGCAGACCTTCGCTGAGCAGGGAGCCCAACACAGGGTGATCCGAGGACCCTGGGATCATTGACCTGAGCCAAAGGCAGATGTGTAACCAACTGAGCCACGCAGGTGCCCCATATTTTTAACATTTTATTCTTCAGAATTAAATCTTGGTCATGGAAAGTTAACTTATTTTTGTTGTTGTTTTTAGGTGCTGAATGTGGAGTAAATGCAGATGTTGAGAAACATCTTGAATTGGGCAAGAAGTTACTTGCAGCTGGACAGCTAGCTGATGCTTTATCCCAGTTTCATGCTGCAGTAGGTTTGTATCTTGGAACCAAAGCCCTCAGGGGCCATTCCAATGAAGTCTAGTTAACAGCACCTCCTTTGGATAACGTTGAAAATAAACACTGTTTAATGTTTAAAGAAAACATTTAAAAATATTTGCAGGATTCTGGGTGAAATAGATTAATAAACACATAACACTTGAATACGTATGTGTCTAACACGAGAGAATTTTCCAGATAACTTGGACTTTCTACTGTAAGTACCAAGAATAATTCAAGATAATTTTGACAGAAAAGCTTTTCTCACTGTATTATGTAGTTTTCTGCCCCCCCTTAAAGATTTCACTGAAGATGGTTTAATGATGACTTGAGAACATTGGTATGGTTATTTTACTTTGAGGCCTTTGGGAGTTCTTGCCGTCCATTGCCTCTTCTGTGTTGGGCAGACTTCCTCCATCTCTTAGGCTGTACTGTTGCTCATTTGTTTTTGTCTGTAATGTCAGCGGTCTTTGCACCTTTCAGTCTGTTGGGACCAAGAGAAACAAGATGGTCACAATAAATAGGTTGTAATGAGGAGTTAAAGGATTTTCTTAAGAGTCACTGTATATGCTTTTGTGTTAGGACTTTCTGACATTGACTTTTCTGAATCCTTTTTTAAATTAATTTATACATTCTTACCTATATTTGGGATGGTTAAGAGTGACAAGTTAACTGCGAGTTAACAATGTGGTGGTTTTTTTTTTTGTATATTTTTAATAAGATAATTATTAATTATCTGGTTTTGCTCATCAGAAAAATTATCATCTTACTCTTAAAATTTACTTTGTAAACAGTACATGATTAGATTTTGGTTTGGCAATATTTTTCTTCATGCTTTTTTGAAAACTCAGATTTTCATTACTGATGCTAATAGCTGTCTAGAATAATAAAAAACCTAGATTTTAATCTTGGCTCTGCCACTTGATAATGCTATATTATTGGTCAAGTTATGTAAGTAAATTTTGGCTTAAACAAGTTGTCTGCATATTCTTAGCAGTTTTCACAGTGCTACCCAAAAAGGGATTTCTTTGTGAAGGTTAGGTGAGAATAATGTATATAAAGATTTTTTTGAAAATAGGGTACAATTACACATGTAAGGTATGTAGAAATGCAATTTTTGTGTTTCTGAAAATTAAACTTTGAAAAAACAGACTTGATGTGTTAATAGGATTTTCTTAACTATGTGAAGTTTCTGTGGGGAAATTTTTTCATTTTTGCGATTAGCTTACCTTGGGAAGTGGTGGGTAATTGGCACAATAATTTGCACAAGTTACTTTTCAACAGAGACCGAATACTTTGTGACCGTGTCATTACTGAGGCCACACTTCTCTGGTGATTTGAACTGTCTTCAGTGCTGCAGCATGATAATGAAAAAAAAAATTTCCATTATTGTCTTAGATAAAGCATGTCTTAAAAAAAAATACTGATTCTTCCCTAGTAGTGCAAGAGTATTTGCAGAAACGTAGACCTCCTACCCACTTTATACTTTATTATTTGCTTTCTTTAATCTCAATTTAGCAGAACTGTTAGGGCCATGTAAAATTGTTACAGTATTTTAAAATGACTGTCCATTGTTCTTTAGCTTCACTGTCGTGCGAGAATTGTTGAGATGGCTCTTTCCCAGAATACCCAATAAAATACTACTGTAGTCACCGAAAGATGTAAATTAGGAAAGCTAGAATGTGGTAATTGATTTGTAGAATTCAGTGAAGGGAGAAAGCGAAGTCCTACTGTGCATTCGGAACTCGAGGTGTCCTGTCTGTCATGATTCGTTCAGGTACAGCAATTCTCATATGGTGCCCACATCATAATTTCTGAAGGGACCTGTGTCGTTTGGGACATTTCATCATTTTAGTTTGTGTAAAACACTGGTCATAACTAACTGTAGAAAATAAAGTTTAAATTGTCTATGATGGCAGTACACAGGGAATATGACGGGAGGGGTGATGTCATGATCCATCTAATCTTTGGGAGATGTGTACGTGTGTTTATCAGAGAAGAACTGTAGAGCCTCTTTTTCGATGGTCTCTTTTACTAAACATCAAATGCAGTGTGGCCACACTGGCTGCTTAGGGCAGTGAATTAGGGGGTGCTCCTCCCCAGCAGTGACCACGTCCGGGTCTCCTGACTGGTGGCCTGGCATGTTGTGTGCCTACTGCTGTGGGCCTTGGAGTTCTGCGCTGGGGGATGGCGATCACACTTTAATACATTGCTTTACACGGACTGCGTAAAGAGCTCACTGTTTACTCACTTACTGTATTTCCAACTTCCCAGTTTTGTGATGTACTTTATTTCTTTAACTTCTGTGATTAGAAATTGATGTTAGGGTTTGCAGTAGAATTTGACTAGCAGTATTGGGAGTTATCAACAGATTGTTTTTATTATAATGCTATAGCTGACGTTATATATGGTTGTGGCACCCTCCTATTTTCATTTTTGAAAAATTGCTAGGAGCATTTTGAAAACTACTTGGGCTTGGTATGTTTTATGATTACATTTTTAACACAGTAAAAGGTTTATTAAAATTCAGTAGCAACACAGATTGTTTCTACAGTATGGTACAGCTCTGTCAGTGATTTGACTTTTTTTTGTATCAGGCATATGAATATTTTTTGGCAGAAGTTTTAAGATTTATGAACTGATGAAAACATTCTTGATCTGTTGGAAACTGATTTGAGGAAGAATGTTGATTACTACTTTCCAATAGTCTTCTGAAACAGTTGCATTTATTTTAGTATTACAAAGCAGTCAGACACAAGTTTTTTGTTGTTGTTGTTGTTTTTTAAAGATTTTTTAAATTTATTTGACAGAGAGAGATCACAAGTAGGCAGAGAGGGAGGAAGGGAAGCAGACCCCCTGCTGAGCAGAGAGCCCGATGAGGGACTTGATCCCAGGACCCTGAGATCATGACCTGAGCCGAAGGCAGCGACTTAACCCACTGAGCCACCCAGGCGCCCCCAGACACATGTTTTGTTTAGCAATTTATCATTAGAGAAACTGCGGTGCAGTGTAAAAATGCACTGACACTTATTCCCACAGCATGATCTTATGGAGATCATGAATTCTGGGATCTGAAATCACTTTTTTGATAGATTTAGCAGGATGTCTTAGCTATCTAGATCTGGCAGGAATGAATGTCTAATCCGGTAGGTTAAATAAATGGTGGGCAT
Source organism: Mustela putorius furo (assembly GCF_011764305.1). NCBI lineage: Eukaryota > Metazoa > Chordata > Mammalia > Carnivora > Mustelidae > Mustela > Mustela putorius. Next base: position 465,298 of record NW_025422117.1, on the reverse strand, counting down.
TTCTGAAATGATAGGTGTCCCCACTCACTTGGTAAGAAAATCAGTATCCCATTTATAGTTTTCCAAAATCAAAAAACAAAATCCATGTCTACATTTATTTGTCACTTAAACATATCATGATGTTTTCTCATCAAATTTGTACCTCATTTGTGAGATGGGAATGGGCGTTACTCTTTACATTTAGACAGAAGGGAACAAGGAGTACTTTAGTAACTTTCCAAATGCCACATTCTAACTTAAAACATTGTGAACTTCTTCGGGATGGGTAGAGTATTATTATTATTGTGAGTATCATTCTTAGTATTTGTGTTGAAGTATAATTGGCACACATGTTACATTAGTTTCCTATGGGACTAAAGGAATTCGTTTTATTTGATTCCTCATTTTTGTAGGTTTATTGTTAAAAATTGGGGTTCTAATTCCACTTCTTGTTTTTAAAAATATCTAAAAACTGAAGAATAAAGCAACTGAAAGTAAATGACCCAGAATTATTTTAAAGATTTATTTATTTATTTGACGGACAGAGATCACAAGTGGGCAGAGAGGCAGGCAGAGAGAGAGGAGGAAGTAGGTTCCCGGCTAAGTGGAGAGCCTGATGCGGAGCTCAATCCCAGGACCCTGGGATCATGACCTGAGCCGAAGGCAGAGGCTTTAACCCACTGAGCCACCCAGGCGCCCCAGTCCAGAATTATTTTATATAGACACTTTTAATATATGTGTAATCCAGTACTTAATACAAAAGCTATGTCATATATAATCCTCCTTGGAGGTTTTTTTGCATAGACCGAAATGGTCAGTTTTTTCCCAAATCGAAGTCCAATGCAATTTGTAGTGAAAGTGCTGCCCTGATAAGATGCCCGAAATTAGCACTGAGCATTCTTCTTTTCTTGAAAGAATTAGATGCAGAGTTCAAAAGAAGCAACATCTGTATTTGCAGATGCCATTGTTAATTTCATATGAGAGAATGATCTAAATAGCCAGTGAGGCACATCTCTTTAAGAGCTATGTCCATTCTCTGAAATCCCTGCGTGGGGCGGCTGGCAGGGAAAAAGGGGACTGTGTGAGCAGATGTTTGCTTTGCCTCCTGGGTGGGAGGAACTCCAAATTCAGACCGGCGAGGTCAGAATCTCCGAGCAGCTTCTCTTCCAAAAGCAGGAGATGGCAGCGTCTGCCAGACGCTCTGTGCCACCTCGGGCAGACTGCTGGGACCAGAGGACAGGACCAGCAGAGACCTCAGCCCTCTTCCTCTTTGGTACCTTCTGACAAAAACCTCTTCTGGGCTGAACAGAATGTGGCAACAAACCATTTGCTCCCCAGGTTTCCAGACCTGGCTCTGGAAGGAAGACCCATAGGGAGGGAGCCACATTCATCCGGAGGTTGGGAAATGTTTTCCTTGGTCTGTGGCAGGGCTGATGTTGGCATGGTTCCTTGTCCACAACAAGGTGACACTAGGGAAAGGAAACAAAATAGAAGCCTTTCTCGATGAGAAGGACCCAAGAATCAAGACCGGAAGCAAGGGAGGAGCTCCTGGGGTAGGGTCGGGTAGAGGAGACCCTGTGGGAAAGCTGGCTAGCTCCAGGGACCAAGTATTACAGTGTCTTATGGAAATGAAAGAAAGACCAAACAAGCTGTATGTGTTCTGACTTTGTAGTCCCTTGCTTGTCCTAGGCAGGTCTCAGTGTTGGCCTTGATTGTGGTGGTCATTCCGTTTCCTTTTATTTGAGTCCCTGTGGGCCAGATTATACAGAGACACAAAAGTGAATTTACTCAAGGAATTTGTTTTCTCTGGACTGAGGTGTGTGTATAAATAATAACAGAGGGAGTGGTAAGTGTTCTGGGCCCAGTAAGAGGTGTAGTATATTACAGAATGCTATGGAAATTGAGGGAATGGAAAGTATATTTTCACATGTGTAATCAAATAGGTTATTTAAGCTGTGCCTCAGAGGTCAAGTAGGATTTGGATATATGAAGTGGGTAGTGTGTGATGTAAACTCCAGACCTTAAATCATGTCATTTGTAGTATTTACTTTTTGCTTAGTGTAAATAAATAATGGAAAATGTGGTTTTGTTTTTTTTTTTAATTAATGAATATAGAAGCACTTCATGTTCATTGTGACACATTTGGGAGTATGTATATATAGTATAAAGAAGAAAACCTGACCTGTCTGCCCCAGTAACTGCTGTTGACCTGTGGAGACTCTCCTTTTACATTCAAAGGCAGTCTCTTAAGCATCAGAAATCCATAGTTTCAAATCATTCTCATGGCCATTTACGCTCACCCGACCCACATATTTAATTCATTGCACATTCTAAATTGAATATGAATTAAACCTAAAAATGTATCATGTATGCTCTAAATGTAGTTACTCTGTTTCTTAGTTTTTCTTCAGGCTAATTGCAGTCTTTTGTAGGAAATACCCTGTATGCAGGCTGCTGACTGCTCTTTTTCCCTTGTCTTCCAAGCAGAACTGACTAGGAGAGAAATTTCAGTGATGCTTAGCTGGGTTTGATGGATTGTTTCTGGTTTTTGTTTTATATTTGAGAAAAAATTAAGGTTTTTTTTTTATTGTTAAAATGCCCAGTTCTCTTGGTTTTTCAAAAATATAACTATAATAAAATATGTATTACAATAAAATGCATATTACAACAATTTACCATTTTGACCATCTGCGAGTGTATGAAGTTGGTGGCCTTACGCACATTCACACTTGTTTGTACAGCCCACACCAGTGTTCGTCTCTGGAGCTTTGTCCTCCCCCCAGACGGAAACTCCGCACCCATCAAGCAGTTGTTTCCCATTTATCTGTCTCTGCATTTCTCTCCTTTCCTCTTTCTTCTTTTCTTTTTATCATAGCCGTCCTCATGGATGTGAAGTGATGTCTCAGCGTGGTTTTGATTTGCATTTCCCCAGTGATTAGTGATGTAAACATTTTTTCAGGTGCTTTTGGCTATTGGTACCTCTTACTTTCATACACGGTTTCGTCCCTGCTCTGTCCTCCTGCTCTACCTTTGCCCAGCAGTACTTCAGGTAGTTCAGTGCCATTAACAACTGCTCAAAACCATGATTTTCAATGATTATATACCATCCTGCCATACAGATTCCCATTTGCCATGTTTTTCAAATAATAAGACCTTCAGGGGTAGAGCTTTCAGAGAGTTTTAGTTGTAAATCTTACAGTGATGGCACATCTCTGTGCATAAATGTTTATTTGTTTAAGCCAGGTGGCCGGGTTTGGTCAAGAACATGTGTGTTTCAAGATTGCTTTCTAGGAGGACTGTTTGACAGCACAGGGTTTGCTTCCAACTGTGGGCACTGAGCAGGGTGGAATTAGCTCAAAACCTAGCATATTCATCTGTATGCCTTCTTTCCAATATTGTTAACTTAATTCGTCCTGCTCTCATTTCCACTCTCCTCCTTTGTCCTAAGATTTGTACCTTTAGTTCTTCACTGCCATTTGGATTGGAATTTGTGAGAGAGCAGAGATTGCACATTTCATATGTCAGTTTAATTGGAAGTCTGTGATTTTCTAAAATCCTGCGAATAGTCACCTTCTCGGTATTTTACTTAAGGAAGTTTCAGCAAAGACAAAGACTGAAATAGATACTTATGGAAGTTATGAGTTGCATATAGTTACTATTTTAACCAAGAGGTTGGCAAGCTTTTTCTTTAAAGAGCCAGATAATGAATTTTTAAGCTTTGTAGCCATACAGTCTCTGTGTTCATATTTTTTTATTTTTATAATTTGGCAACTCTTTAAAAATATAAAAGATATTCTTGATTTGAAGTCTGTGGGTTGGATTTGGCTCAGAGACCCTAGTTTGCCAATCTTGTTCTGGCTTTTTTTCCCCTTAAAGATTGTATTTATTTGTCAGAGAGGGAGAGGGGGAGAGATACAGAACACAAGCAGGGGACGCTACAGGCAGAGGGAGAAGCAGACTGCCCGCTGAGCAGGGAGCCCGATGCGGGACTGGATCAGGACCTGAGCTGAAGACAGAAGCTTAACCAAGACTAAGTCACCCAGGCATCCCAGTCCTGTTCTGCCTTTATTTGCAGTGATCTTGCTAGTCAACGCAACACATTATTGATGAAGAAATGCTTTTCTTAATGCCTTTCTTTCTTTTTTAAAAAAGATTTTATTTATTTATTAGAGAGAGCTCAAGCAGGTGCAAGAAAAGGAGCAAGTGGGAGGAGGGGCAGAGGGAGAGGGAGGGAGGGAGGGAGGAGGGAGAGAATTTCAAGCAGACTCTGTGCCGAGCGCAGGGCCCTGTTTGGGGCTCAGTCCCACCACCCGAGATCATGACTAGAGCTGCCACCAGGAGTTAGATGCTTAACCCACTGAGCCATGTGGGTGCCTCTTCTTAATGCCTTTCTTAAGAGAATTGCAAATTCTAGTACTGTTTAGGTTATTTGGTTTTTGAATAAATTACCAAGAGCTAATATTTGTTATTTCAATTTTCAGATGGTGATCCAGAGAACTATATTGCTTACTATCGGAGAGCTACTGTCTTTTTAGCTATGGGCAAGTCAAAAGCAGCACTTCCTGATTTAACTAAAGTAATTGAATTGAAGATGGATTTCACTGCAGTAAGTGCATCTAAACTTTCTTTAAGGGAGAACTTCATTTGGAATTTGGAAGAGTTAATTTGTCTTCTAAGGTGAGGACCAGCCTGCATAGCTGAAGGTGGAGAAAGCTGCCCTGGTGTAGTGGACTGGGCAGCAAGAGAAAGCCAGAGTGTCTGGAATCAAAGGTCTGTGTGAAACAGGAACAGTGGGTGCAGCCTCTGATTTTGAGAAGCGTGCCAGTGGTGTTAGCTTTGTGGTTTCGGAAGACCTCTGGAGGGCGGAGTGTGGGACAAGCTGTGAGGCTGCGTAACCAGCTGATCGAGAAGCTGAGCTCGCTGAAGCTGAAGTTCAGTGAAAAGGCTGTCAGGGGACGGACAGTAGTTCCCATTAAGGCTGTAGCAGGAAGAACAAAGGGCAGGAGATAGGTCGGTTAAGCAGTGGTTTGTGGTGAGGAATTAGACTGATCCTCCCCTGCAACCATCCCAGAAGCTTCAGAAATGGAGGAATTTACAGTCCTGATGGGATGTCCTGATGACTGGCAGGTCAGCGTAATGGCTTAAAATAAATGGATAAGTTAGATGGTTTCAAAATTAATTTGGTACCTCATTTATTGCTTATACCCTACCATATTCCAAAAAGGACTAGGGATAACTGAAAGGTATGGGTGAATGTTTGGTGTGAAATATTATTATTATTTTAGGATGGAATTCCCATCCTAAATGGGAATTTCTTTAATCTGTTACTTTACCTAGTTGAGTACAACCTATCAGAAGGCTAAGTAGTTCATTTTCCTAGGATTATAGTAGCTATTAGGTAGCTGAAGTGGCTTTCATCTTGCTATTTATGTGTGTTGATGCACTTAACAGAGGATTAGGGACATTTTTACATATTGTAAATGTAATATATACGTTCTAGTGGACTATCGATGTGGTTTCTCTCTTATGGTCACATTGGTCATCAGAGCGTTGGTGTTCTTGGAAGAGCTGGGATTATGCACATGAAGAGGAATATCAAATCGGGTGGGGAGTGATGCACGCGGGAAGGGAAGAGGTGTTGTTACTCGGTTATAGTAGAGTGCATATATCCACAGAGAATTAATAAAAACAAAATAATTTCTAGAACTTTGATTGGTAAAGTCCCAAATTACACAGCCTTTTTTATAGTACAAAAAGTTATTACAATGGCATATTTTTTTTTAATTGAGATACAATGCACATATCATCAAATTCATCCTTTTTTAAATTGTCTAATTCGCTGGTGTCTTAGTATATTCACAAGGTTGTGCAAACATCACCACTGTCTAGTTCCGGAACACTTTTGATACCCCCAAAAGAAATCTAGTCCCTTATATCAGCCCCTCTCCATTTATGCCGTGGCCTTTGGCCACCACGTATCTTTCTGTCTGTATGGATTTGCTTATTTGGACATTTCATGTAAGTGCAGTCATACAGTATGTGGCCTTTTGTGTCTGACTCTTTTCACTATGCATATTGTTCTCAAGGTCCGTCCATGTTGTAGCGTGTGTCAACACTTCATTCCTTTTTATGGTTGGATGATATTCCATTGTATGGAGAGACCACATTTGCTTATTGACGTTATAGTTGGTGGGAGTTTACAATTTGGGGGGATATAGCGCAAAAAGTATTTTTAAGGAAGCATACTTTAATAAAAGTAATGCACATTCAGTGGTTCCAGGAATTGTTCTTAAGAGTGCCAAGTCAAATAAATGGACATTGGAAAAATAAATATTTCATTAATGTTTCATCAGCGTATTTGGTTTTATTCTTTGTGTTTAAAGAAAATTTGGAAATGCACGGTACTCAGAACACCTTTCCTTTTTTCTAGGCAAGATTACAGAGAGGTCATTTATTACTCAAACAAGGTAAACTTGATGAAGCAGAAGATGATTTTAAAAAAGTGGTAAGTTCAATATGTATTTGGCTTTACGAAGATGTTGAACATCTTTATGAAGATGAGTGAAGATATTGGACTTTTTAATATTAAGACAGTTATCACTTTATAGCTAAAAGGGACAATCATATGTTTTGTGTATATAAAAGTCACAGTTTCGAATTAATGCATAGTGATTGACAGGAGAGAATCACTTTAATAGTTGAAAGATAAAGTATGTGGAAAGAATATATGATTGTTTTTATTAAAGATTTTATTTGAGAGAGAGGGAGTGAGAGAGAGCATGAGAGGGGAGAGGGTCAGAGGGAGCAGCAGACTTGCCGCTGAGCAGGGAGCCAGATGTGAGTCGAAAGCCATTCTTAACCAACTGAGCCACTTAACCAACTGCCCAAGAAAATAATTTTAATTCAGTTTATATAGCTCACATGTTTTGCTTTGTTTTGCATGAGGATCTAGAGAGGTCACCTGAACTATTCTAAAACTTCTTGGGAAACCCTTCATTTGATTTAAAAGGAAAAATGAGACATTTTTAAAAGGGAATTTTATAATTACCCATATGGTTATTTTATATATGTAAAGTGTTTTGGATTTGTTGGGGGATGGCATGTAATTGTAAAATGTAATTGAAAATTACATTACATGTAATTGAAAAATGATTTAGAGGGACGACCAATGTCTTTATGTCCTCATATGCAGGTTTTAAGACCTGCATTTTTATTCTGTCTGGATTTGTTTCTGGAGTGGTCTAGAAAGAGCATACATACAGTGGACCTTTGACCAACAGGGGTTTGAACTCATGGGTCCACTTCTATGTGGACTGTGTAAATATTGTAAACATATTTTTTCTTCCTTATGATTTTCTTAATGAAATCTTCTTTTCTCTAGCTTACTTTATTGTAAGAATACAGTAGGTAATACATATACAAAAATATGTTAATTGACTATTTGTTAACGATAAGGCTTCTGGTCAGTAGTAGACTACTAGTAGTTAAGTTTTGGTGGAGTCAAGTTATACGTGGATTTGACTGGGTGGGAGGGGCCGGTTCCCCAGCCCTGTGTTGTTCGAGGGGCAACTGTATAAACCTTACTTTTTCATTATTTGCATTTTTGTAGTTTGTAAAAATGCTTAGTTATGATAACCACTATGAAAATAAAACTGAAATTTCTAATATTTTCTTAACCTTTGTCACAATGCTCAGTCATATGCAGAGAAATCCAAAAAACTTTAGACTTAATGTATTAAAATCTAATCGGTAGTTCTCTCATGGTCTCAGTAAAACTGGGTGTTCCTTTATGTTTACCTGATTTTCCTTACTATCTGGGAAGAAGCTTGAGGACAGGTGGTGGGGAGGCCATGGTGTTAGGGTTGCCTTTCCCCAGCCCCGTTCTTGTACACAGAAAGTGTTGTGAGAAATTTGTTGAATGGATTGATGAATGATAAAGCGTAAAAATGGATTTCCTTCTTTCTAACAGATGGTTAAATCTATTACTTAGAATTTTTTTCCAATCACAATATTAGTGTAGCCTTTTAGAAATAACACAATTTAGAATAAAAGCTTTAGCAAAAATTAATTCTTGTTAGGTAATGGGTGTATCCTTTTGGAAAAGTGAGTTATTGGAACTCTTGGTATGTCTTGATTAATGTCTTTTCTGTGATTGATATTAAAACCTCTCAGAAACAAGAAGGGGAACTTTCGTGACACCACTTTTAGATTGTTTTCTAACAGTCATAACTTCTGCTAGTGTGTTCTTAAAACCAGGCTCGCTATTACAGGATTCGTGACATTCTGCACATGAGACTGTGCAGCTGTACTGAATGATTTTTTTTTAGCTCAAATTTTTATTGAGATAATTGTAGATTCACATACAGTTGTAATTAATGATACAGAGAGGTCTTGTGTACCCTTTACCAAGTACCTACTTTCCCCCAGTGATAATGTCTCGTAAGCCTGCAGTACTGTGTTACAGCCAGGATACTGACATTGATACAGTCTACATGTCTATTTGGATTTCCTCAGTACTAGTAGTAGTGGTCACTTCTGTGTGTGTGTGTGTAATTCGATACCCTTTTTCTTTATACCCAGTTCATACTGAGCGCTTCTCTTGCCAGAAGGCTCCTTCCTGTTGCCCCTTTATAACCACACCCACTTCCCTCACGTACTGTTCCGGCCTCTCATCCATAACTTTGGGCAGCCACTAGTTTGTGAGTCGTTTCTTAAATTGTGACATTTCAACAATATTGCATACATGGACTTAAACACTGTATAAACTTTTGGCATTGACTTTTTTACTCAGTAGAATTCCCTGAAGATTCATCCAGATTGCTGTGTGTATCACTTTGCTTATTTACATGTTTGACTTGTCTGTTCATCATTCGATGGACCTTTCGGTTGTTTCCACTTTGTAAGTAATACCAATAAAACTGCTACGAACATTCTTTTTTTTTTTTTTTTTTTTTTTTGCTACAAAAATTCTTGTACATTTAGTGTGAACAGAAGTTTTCATTTTCCTGGGATAAATGCCTCAAAGTGCAGTGTCTGGGTTGTATCATAATTGCCTGTTTAGTTCTAGAAGGAACTTCCAAATGGCTTCTTAGAGTGACTGTGCCATTTTATGTTCCTCTGTGTCCTTGCCAGTATGTGGTTTTGTCACTATTTTTTATTTTAGTCATTCAGAGAACTTTATAGTGACCGCTCATTGTTTTTTTTTAGTTTATGACTGTTTTTTTTAGTTTATATTTCCCTAATGTTTAATGATCTTTTCTTGGGCTTATTTGGCATCCTTTTTGGTGTAAAGCTGGTTCGTCTTTTGCCCATGTTCTAATTGGATTGTTTACTTTTTCACGCTTGTGTTTTGGGAGTTCTTTATGTATTTTAAATACTTTATCACATGTGTGGTCTGCAGATGTGCTCGCCCAGACCATGGCTTGTCTTTTCCTCTTCACAGGGTATGTCAGAGAGTGAAAATTTTTAATTTTAATTTTGATGATGTCCAGTTTATTGGTTTTCTGTTTTCTCCTATGTATAGTGTTTTTGGTGTCATGTCTGAGAACTATTCACCAGTCCCTAGCTTCCAAAGATTTTCTCCTGTGTTTTTTTTTTAATTAAGTTAAATTTTATTTAATTTTGAGAGAGGAGGGCAGAGGCAGAGTGAGAGAGAGCGAGAGAGGAATCCCAAACCCAGGTGGCTCCGTTGGTTAAGTGGCTGCCTTTAGCTCAGGTCACAATCCCAGGGTCCTGGGATCGAACCCCACATTAGGCTCCCTGCTCAGCAGGAAGCCTGCTTCTCCCTCTCTTCCCTGTTTACACTCTGGTTCTTGCTAACTCTGTCTCTTTCTCAAATAGATGCAATATTACAAAAGTAAAGTCTGATATCATAAAATAGATGATTTCTGGGTCTGGTTTAAAAAAGACAAATTTTGTGTTTGTATTTTATCTTTACCAATCAAAGAATTCTTATACTTTTTTAGAGATTTGTGAATATAGATGATATATAATAACTTTTTGCTTTATGTGTTTTTAGTTACATGGGTTTTTTGTGGTATTTAAGAGAATTTACCAGCCTATTAGATACAGAAAGATTTAATCTTACTAATAAAGTGCTATGTGTACAACCAGGTGGGGATACTTAGCTGCGTTTTACGTAATGGAACGGAAGTTTGAATATGCTTAATCTCTTTTTGGGCTGCAGTGCAAATCTTGTTCTTTGTTACGTGTACAGGTTACTCTGCTGCTGGAGGGTCTCCTGTAAATAAGCATCACCTCAGGTCCCCACCGGCTATCCTGATCCTACATAGTATCTTACGTGGTTTGGTTTGTCTTTGAGCTGTCACTGCTGTCACCAGCACATGTGGTCACTTGTAGTTCAGTGACCATTGGTGCATCTTATTTGCAAGGCAGATTGGTAGATGTTAGAGGGTTGCTGATGAAGAAAACTAGTCTCTGCCTTTGGGAAGATTATACTAGGGTAAGAAATAATCGGCAAATGTGATAACGTATGACTGAAGTGTTGTGATTGAGCCCTGCAGGCACAGGCGGAATGGTCACCTCACTTAACCAGGATTTGGGCGTCTGGTCAAGAAGAGCTTTCTTAAAGGAGGGGATGTACTAGAAATCTGAATATTAAGAGGGTGAATGAGTCTGTGTTAGCAGAGTGGCTGGGAGGGCATCCTCGCAGAAGGTGAACATGCTTGTTGCTTACGAAAATGACCTCGAGTTGAAACCCAGTTTTCCCAACACCATTTGTTGAAGTGACTGTCTTTTCCCCATTGGACTTCTTCTTCTTCTTCTTTTTTTTTAAGATTTTCTTTATTTATTTGACAGACAGAGATCACAAGTAGGCAGAGAGGCAGGCAGAGAGAGGGGAAGGGAAGCAGGCTCCCTGCCGATCACAGAGCCTGATGTGATGCGGGGCTCGATCCCAGGACCCTGAGATCATGATCCGAGCCGAAGGCAGAGGCTTTAACCCACTGAGCCGCCCAGGCACACCCCCCCTCCATTGGACTTCTTTTATGCTTTGTTGAAGATTAATTGACCATATGATTGTCGGTGTATTTCTGGATTTTTATGTCCTGTTCCCTTGATCTGTGTGTCTGTGTTTATGCCATTACCATACTGGCTTGATTACTACAGCTTTGTAATATAATTTGAAGTCTGGAATTGTGATGTTTCCAGCTTTGCTTTTCTTTTTCAAGATTGCTTTGGCTATTCGTGGTCTTCTGTGTTGGCCTTGTTGTTGAGATGCTCTTATGATGTCCTGTTGGACATGTCAGGTAGACAGCTTGCACCTTCGGCATCATTGTACACGTAAGAGGGAACAGTTAGGAATGCAGGCTCTGGAAGTGACTTTGAGCTAGACAGTCCTCCTGTTTGTAAAAGGGAGATAATCCAAAATGTCCGTTACGTTTCTTTGGTTTGGCTTAAATAGTGCCTGAAATATAGAAAGCTCTTAGTAAATATTTTCTCCTGTCATGATTGGTTTTCATCATTACCATCATCCAAAGCAAGACTTCTGGCAAGTTCATTCAATTTCTTTATCTAAAAATCATTCAATTTCTTTATCTAAAATTAGAGACCGTACAACCTACCTCATAGGTAACAGTATTAACTGAAAAAGAAAAATGGGCATGCGATGTAGGCATTAAGACATATATCCTGTTCCTCAGCAGTTTACCCTTTAGTTGGAAGAAATAAGCCCTACGTGTGAGAAAAGCTAGTAGTACAGAGATATTTATAAGAAGTGACATATAAGCTTGTCTAGATAACAAGATCAGATCAAGAATGACACATGACTAGAATTTGGGAAACCCACCCCACTTTTCTCCTGATCAGCTGTGTGATGTTTGGCGAGTTACCATTTGTGAGACTCAGTATTTTCATTTACAAAGTGGGAGTTGGTTGGGCAAGATGATTTCTTTGATTACTTCCTTGTTAAAAGAGTTTCTTAAGTGATTTAAACATTTAGAGAGAAGCGAAGGCGACTTTAGTATGGAACAGTTGGGGAAGCTTCGCGGGATGAGACTTGAGAAGGGTGTTGGCTTGATGAAAACTGAGGGAACGAAAGAGTTTCGGAATCTCGAGGATATCTTTTTTGTGTGTTATACAATTGTGAAAATTTAGCTATAGCCTCACATTTTCATGTTTCATTTCTGGTAGGTTTTATTTATGAATGTAACAAATCTTTGAGTTTCTATACTGCTAGGTTCAGTGACACTCTGGCTCATTTACCTCCTGATGCTGAATCCCTTTGGGGCAGCAATTCGGAGGATTGTTCTTAGGATCCCATTATACTGGTAAATACTGAGGACTCCGAAGAGCTTTGGTTTGTATCAGTATTCACAGTATTAGGAGTTAATTTTAGAAATTAAAAAAATATTTACTAATCTAAAAGTAACAAACCCATTATATGTTAATACAGATTTTTTTGCATGCAACCTAACTATATTTTCAAAAACAACAAATATTTAATAATAAGACCACTTATTTACATTTTTGCAAATCTCTTTAATATCTGGCTTATTGAAGACAATCAGGTTCCCAGATCTTATTTATATTTTTGTTGAAGTGTTACTGAAGAAAAGGTGGCTCACACATTTAAGTGGTTGGAAAACGAAGAATGTTTTAATAGTCATTTTATATAGTTTTGCAGATTCTTTGATGTCATAGCAACCTCCAGGAGTTGTCACTGGTTAGTTACAGTGTGGACTCTGCAATCTCATGAGTGAACTTTTAGGACTCTGTCATAATGAAATCCATTGGTTTATGCTGTACTTCGAATGTGTTATCTTTTATCTGTATATACTGTGTCCCCACTGACCTCTGAAAGGGTAGTAGGGACTCCCAGGTGTCCCTGGATCACCCTCTGATCGCTGCTGTTGGGTTTATACCAAAGAACATAATTGCAGCTTTGAAAGTTATGGGCATTTTTAACCTGGCCAGACAGTTAGACACTTTCCTGTAAAGTGGTTATCCAAATGTACATTCCCACCAGCGACGGAGGGGGGTTCCGTGTGCCCCATATCTTCAGCAACACTTGGTATGAACATTGTCGTTTTTGCTGGTTTGGTTGGTATAGGAAATGCAACTTGATGTCTCTTGTCTCTATTTCTATTAGGTTCTGTTTCTCCAGCTGTTTGTTTTCTGTCCGCCTGCCCTTCTCTTCCTTCCCTCCTACAACTGACTTGGATTTTTCTTCCTTATTCTGTTCTTTCTGTACTGTCATGCCACTGTGTCTTTTTCTTTTAGTCGTTACTCAGGAATTTTAACATGCTTGCTTTTAATAAGGTTTACAGGTAATCACTATTTTTAGCTTCCTCTAGAAAATTACAAGTACCTTAGAACACTTTAACTCAAATCACTCCCCCCTTGACTTGGATACAATTGCTTTTCAAAAATTAGTTGGTATTATTTTTGTATAGTTCCCTTAACAAAGACTGCAGAAACAATTTGTGAAGGTGAATTTTAGAAGTCATTGGGGAATGTTGCAACATACCTCAAATATTACATATTTTTCTATGTTATCAATTAGTATCAAATGAAAAATGTAAATTTGTGCTACTTACCTCTTAATACCATAATTAAATTTAATAGGGTTGGAAAGATTAATTTCTTGAGCAACAAGCAGTTTGGTGACTATATTTTCTGCCAGAATCTAATTTTATTTTGACCTTGAGTCAAATTAAGGTTTTATTATTCTGGGACTTTTTTTTTTTTTTTTAAAGAATTTTATTTATTTGACAGAGAGAGATCTCAAGTAGGCAGAGAGGCAGGCAGAGAGAGAGGAAGAAGCAGGCTCCCCACTGAGCAGAGAGCCCGATGTGGGGCTGGATCCCAGGACCCTGAGATCATGACCTGAGCCGAAGGCAGAGGCTTTAACCCACTGAGCCACCCAGGCACCCCCTATTCTGGGACTTTTTAAAAAGATTTTATCTATTTATTTGAGAGAGAGAGGGAGTGCACGGGGTGGAGAAGGGGGGTGGAGGAACAGAGGGAGAGGGACAAGCAGACTCTGCAGGCGGGGCTCAGTCTCACGACCCTGAGATCACACCTGAGCCAAAACCATTAGAGTCAGATGCTCAACCGACTGAGCCACTCAGGTGCTATTCTGGGACTTTAATTATGCTAACTTTCATAGAGGACACCCAGTTTAAGTTGGCTGATATTAATGCAATGGGAAATGAATAAGCATTTAAAGTATTGCATTCTGTCCTCATTGTCAATTTATATACTACAGAAAGTTCAGAAAAGGAGCTTGGAATTTTTATTAGCATTTTTTTTGAGTACTTGCTGTGTGTTGCATAAAGTATCTTTTTAATTTCTCAGTGACTGTTCCTCAGGGTGTAAGCATTATAGATGTAGGAAATGTTAGGGCTCGGACGGAGGCAGTGGCCAAGAGAGAATTCTTGAGACATCTTCGGTCCAAAAAAGGTGGTTATTATTAAAGCATGGCCCTTGGGCAGAAAGAGCTGTGTTGGGTTGTGATGGGTGACTGACCATACACTGTGAGGTCGGGAAAGGGTTAGGGACGGTTTCCCGGACCTTGAGGGGCTTGCCGTTGTGAGGGGCTTGCCGTTGTGAGGAAGAAGTCATTTATAACTGTCTAATCACATCTTAGTCATGAGACCCTTCAGATATGTATGGTGAGCCATATGCTTGCTAATATGTATCTTGGCAGGGAGCGGGGTTTGGGTAGGGATAAAAGAGGTTTCCAAAGGGATTTTTATATGTTAAAGTAGACTCACAGCATCCTGGGCATTGGGCTAAGATTGCCTTTTGCCCTTAGCAAAGTATTTTCCTTGAGTTCCTAGAGGAAAGTCACTCTGCCTGTTTCAGGGACTGGCCAGTGGGCTATAAGTGGGAAGGAAATTGAATTTTTTCCTTTTGCCTTTGTTTCCTACATCATTATTATCCCCCTTTGTTTTATTTTATTTATTTATTTTTTTTACTTTTTTTTTTAAATTTTATTTGACAGAGAAGAGACAGCCAGAGAGGGAATACAAGTGGGGAGTGGGAGAGGGAGAAGCAGGCCTCCCGCTGAGCCAGGAGCCTGATGTGGGGCTTGATCCCAGGTCCCTGGATCACGACCGGAACTGAGGGCAGATGCCTAAAAACGGAGCCACTCAGGCGCCCCTCCCCCTTTGTTTTGGTGAAGAAAATGTAAATAATATATGGATAATAAGTGATAAAGTAACGGTTTGGGAATAGGTGGGGTTTTTTTTTTTTCCCCATTTAGACTTTATTTTAAAACATTAATAATATAAAATCTCTTGGGCAATATTCATAATCTGGCCATTGAAAAAATGGTAAAACTACTCTATTATCTATTGCTGCTTAACAAATTACTCAAAGTTAACAGCTTAAAGCAACACACAGCTCATGGGGTCAGGAACCGGGGCAGGTTTAGCCGCGTCCTCTGCTTCAGGGTCTCTCACAGGCCACCGTCAGGCATCAGGTGACCTTGCTGTATTATCTGAAGGTTTGGCCGGTGAAAGAACTGCTTCCAGACCCCTCTCATAGTTGGCAGGATTTAATTCCTCTTGGGCTGATAGACTTGAGGCCTCTGTTTTTTTTCCCCGAGTTGGCTGGAGGCTTCCGTTGGTTCTTTCCTTCGTGGGCCTCCCCGCGAAGCATCGCACAGCATGGCGGCTTGCTTCGTTCGAGAGTGAGTGCTAGCCAGAGGGAGTCACCGGCTTTGTACCTAACCGAGGAAGTGACATCCTGTCACCTCTGTCATATTCTGCGTGTTAAAAGGAGTTCCTACTCCATCCTAGGGGAGGGGGTCCCACAAAGGTATGAGTTCCAGGAGGTGGGGGTCTTTTGGGGTCATCTTAGAAGTCTGTCTGCCACAATTATCAACCCTTGTTCTCATTCAAAGTCCCAGAAATAGCGGTGTATTTAGATGACAGAGCAGCGCGCCCCTTTTAACCACCCCCACCCCATAGCTACTATGGGTGATGGAGTAAGTGATAAGAAATATCGTCATTGGTCTCCCATCCAAGTACTAACCAGGCCCGACCCTGCTTAGCTTCCGAGATCAGACGAGATCGGGCGCGTTCAGGGTGGTATGGCCATAGAGGAATCTGGATGAAGGATATACAGGAATTTTCCTTACTATCTTCATAACTCTTCTGTAAAATTATTCCAAAATAAAAAGGTTTTTTTCAATGTTAAAAAAAAAAAGAAATATCGTCATTGGGAGAGGTTTGTCTGAGAGGGTTAGAAATATGAAACACAGAAGAAGGGTTATGGAGGAGCGTGAAGAGGGAGGGAAATGCTAACAGAGACCACCAGGCTCCACCCGCACATACCCCGGGAGGAGTCCCCAGCCAGCGGGAAGAGTGAGCATGTTCATCCCATTCAGCTTACTTTGAAACCCCCCAGGGTTAGAAGTCCTTAGTTTGTTTCTCAAACTCCTTTCCTGCCTCCTTGCAAGAGGAGGCTCCCCCCCTCCTCTGAGAGGCCTGGAGGACCCCCGCTCACTGGACTCCCTCCTGCCCGTTCCCACTGGGCACTGAGCGCGGCTGAGCCCTCCATGCTCAGCCTCAAGCTCTAGGGCTTCTGCTGCTCTCACCTTCCAACAAGGAAAATCATGTGGTAGACATTAGACTCTATGAAGTTTGAGGGAAAAAAAAAAAAAAAAAGAATGTAAATTCCATCCAGGAGAGGCAGTCTCTGTGTAAGGCCATGGCATGCTAATCTACGGCTGTTTTATCATCCTCACGTTTTTCCCGAGCACTTCTGGCAGAGCACGCTGGAAGAAGGATGTATGTGTATCAGTCACTTTGCTCTGGGTAAAAGTCACTTATTAACTTGTTTCCTATATGTACACTACCGTCCCCTAGGATATCCTGTTCAGAAGTTGGAATTGGATAGCAGTATTCCAAAAATCAAAGTACTCAAAAATTCAAAAATACAGAAAAGGATATCCTATTCCAGATATCCTATGCCAAAAGGGGCAGCAGTGTACGTATAGGAAACAAGTTAATAAATTACTTTTACCCAGAGCAAAGTGATACACATCTTTCTTCCAGTGTGATCTGCCGGAAGTGTTCAGGACCGTCCTGAGAATGATAAAACAGACGTAGATTAGCATGTCATGGCCTTACAGCGACTCCCTTCAACTGGGTAGTTCGGTCCTGCAGGGACAGTCCTCCTCTGAGCAAGCTGAGGTGGTTAATTTCTAGTTACCTCTGAATACTTGGGAGTTCTGTCTGTTCCGTCAAAAGCCAATGGTTAAACAGACAAAACAATACCTAAGGTATCCAAAAAGCAAAATGGAGACATATAGAACCTCTACTCAGAAATAGTATTCTTGAGGTTTCACATCTGGAGTGTTCTTTACCAGGTAGCTGGTGGTGGGTGTTTTTACCTAAAAGAGGGAGCAGTATGATTGGTCAGTTGAAAGAGAGACATTTCTAGAAATAATCTACCATTGGGTGCACCTCACCCCAGATTGGATCCTATCAACTACAATTCCCATCTTAGTAAGAATGTTCGATTTCAGGAATTATTACATATAAACTAGGAAAAATCAGGGAAAATGTTCCCCCCACTTGCCCAAGTCAGAGCTTTTTAATGTAGGCACTCAGTTTTTCTAAGCCATTAAGCTTAAGATTTTCCATTTCGAGGAAGAAATTGTTGAGTTGCTTTTTCTGAGGCCAGGCTGGGAGTAGGAATGAACTATAAGCAGACACAAGGGGTCTTAAAATATTGACAGAAATGGTCTAAAACTGGGGTAGTGGGTACATACTTGCTAAATATGTTAAAAGTCAGAACTGTGCACTCAAAACAGATGAATTCTGTTGTATGGATTATACCTTGATAAGGTTATTTATTTATTTGACACAGATCACAAGTAAGCAGTGAGGCAGGCAGAGAGAAGTGGAAGCAGGCTCCCCGCTGAGCAGAGAGCCCAGTGTGGGGCTCGATCCCAGGACCCTGAGATCATGACCTGAGCTGAAGGCAGAGGTTTTAATCCACTGGGCCACCCAGGCACCCCGATAAGGTTATTTAAAAAGAGAAAATGTGTAGACCTCTTAAAACTCTTGAGTCTTTTAATAAAAGGTGTTATTCTCTCATTTTTCCCCATAATTTTTTTCTCATTACACCATAGCCTCTCTGGTATCAAATCTTCATCCTATAACCTCTTAAAAAAACATGCCCTCTCCTCAGTTTCCCTGGTTTTCATTATTTTGGTAAAATTATTTTATACTTAAAAATACACAATTAGGGGGCACCTGGTTGGCTCAGTGGGTTAAGCCTCTGCCTTCGCTCAGGTCCTGGTCCCAGGGTTCTGGGATTGAGCCCCACGTCGGGCTCTCTGCTCAGCGGGGAGCCTGCTTCCTCCTCTCTCTCTCTGCCTGCCTCTCTGCTTGCTTGTGGTCTCTTTCTGTCAAATGGATGAATAGAATCTTTAAAAAAAAAAAAAATACTCATTTAGGAAGTAGAGCTGGAAGGCAGGATACACAGGACGCCCATGAGCGCGCAGAGCCGTACGGAGAGGGAGGCGAGTGCTCGCTGTCCTTCCTTCCTCTCTGTCCTGTCATATTCCCCAATGTGTTTGCTTCCTGGTAAGGTTCGGGGACCCAGGCCTGTGACCCCCACCGTCCAGCTTGCGTCTGTGTCCTGTCCCGAGTGGGGGTGACTTTCCCTCCCGCTTGTCAGCCCCGGGGCACGTGCTCCGATGGGCCAGCGTGGCCGGTGTCTCTTCCCTTCGCCTCCGGTGAACTTGGTGTAAAATGGTCAGATCGGGTGTGTACTGCGGGAATTAGGTTTAAGAGATTAAACATTTCTCATTAATTTCTCGTTCTGATAGCTCAAATCTAGCCCAAGTGAGAGCGAAGAAAAGGAAGCCCAGCTGCAGCTTGGGAAGTCTGACGAGATGCAGCGTTTGCGTTCCCAAGCGCTGGACGCCTTCGAGAGCGCGGACTACGGCGCGGCTATAACCTTCCTTGATAAGATTTTAGAGGTGAGTTTCCCGGGCGGTGCGGCTGCCAGGCCTGGCGCCGACTGCTTTGCACGGTAAGGCACATTTATAGACTTGGACACGTTATGCATTACAAGAAACCAAGATAGGGATAGAATCAGGTGGGTCTTCGGGCTTTTAGCTCTGAAGTGAAAAGCTGGTGTTGGTACAGAGCAGAATGTGGGCTGAGGTTTTCAGTAAATGTGCTGGAGGTGCCGCCGAGGGGGCGTTACGTATCGTTATATATCACTTGCTTTGGTATTTCTGTCTCATTTTACATTCTGTGTTGGGGGGAGAGAGCTTGAGAGGTTCGATAATGGGATTAAAGATGAAAGAATTGGTTGAAGGAAAAGGAAGAATCACGTTTGTGGCCAAGAGGAGTGGTTAGAATGGGAAGCTTCTAGGGAAGCAGCAGATGAAGGGTTGACAAGATCCGGAGTTCTAGATGGGAAACCCGAGTCTGTAGTCTTCTCGCCGCTGACGGGCTGAATGGCAGAGGGTTTCAAGGAGGAAGTCGACTAAAACCCTCCAGTAGAAGCAAGCATAATTCATGTGTATTTATCATTTTCGTAGCACCTTGGGATGTATGTGGATTCGGTGCTTCTTTGATGATTTTGTAGAGGAGATCACGTGGTGTGGTCCAGCAGAATTTGTGTTTTATTATAGCATTTTAATGCTTTATTAAGAAGATACAAAGTTAAAATTTTTTACCTTCCAATAGTTAGACTATCCATTTTGACCTAGTTTATTACTCAAGATATTTTCTTAATGTACGGTATTGATTTTGATATCTTAATACATGTGAAAATTTGATATGACTTTAGAAAGAACAACTCAGAAGTATATAAAAGATACTTCACCAGGCTTTTTTGTTGGACTTTTGGGCTTAAGTTTTGAAGAATACTAGTCCGTTGATGAATATCGTCGACTTCTTCATGAAGTAGAAATGGTGAAGCCTCAACCTTCCCACATTGTTTCCCCTCTTTTCTTTCTTTTTGTGATACGAGGGTTTAATTTCAAAGAGATAACAATTTATAAAAGAGAATTCTATTTAGTTATTAGTAGAACAGAAATATTTTACAGATGTAGAACCTAGATTTTATTTTTTGAGACTAGATTATAGAATATTCTTTTCAAAATCAGATATGCTTCACTGGGAACAACCTTTTAATAGTAATGCCATGTATTCTTACTTTCAGAGTTTTAAAATTATATAATTGAAGGAAGTAGGAAAGGGGCCTCATTAGTATATGCAGGATATTCCTTCCCCCATTTAAGATGTCCTTGGAGAAATTATTTTGTCACATCTAAATTGTATCAGACTTTTTAGTACTATTTATAATACAGAAATCACATTACGCGAAGGTGGTTTCACGTCAATAAATATGCAGGCAAAATGTGTGGGAGGGAGTGTGTGTAGTTTGCTGTTCTGTAAAGTCTAATTCTCTTGTTTCTCAAGGTTTGTGTTTGGGATGCAGAACTACGGGAACTTCGAGCTGAATGTTTCATTAAAGAAGGGGAACCTAGGAAAGCGATAAGTGACTTAAAAGCTGCATCAAAATTGAAGAATGATAATACTGAGGCTTTTTATAAAATTAGCACATTGTACTATCAACTAGGAGACCATGAACTGTCTCTCAGGTCAGTTCCAGTGACACGCACATCTCATCTTTTTCTTGTTGGCAGTAAGATAATCATCCCATTTTCTTTTTAATTTTAAGTTAAAACTGTGGTTAAGGCTGTTTTTATGTTCTTCATTTATATATTTTGTGTTATCCCTAAGTTACTCTATTTCCACATAGTTTATTTTCATGAGCTGTGCGTATGAAAGTAGAGATACTATATTTGCAGAAGCAAAGTGGGGTGTTTCATGTATAACCTACTTAAGTCATTTTAATTTGAATTAATACATGCATGTGCGAGAATGCCATATGTAAAAGTGTAGGGTGAATTGTTCAGTCTGTGTGTTTTGTTTAATTATTACCAAAAAAATATTGTGATTTCTGTATTTGGTATGGAAAACTACTCATTGCTTATTTTGACTTGGAGTACTTTCTTCTTTTTAAATACATGAGCAGTGAAGTTCGTGAATGTCTAAAACTTGACCAGGATCATAAAAGGTGTTTTGCACACTATAAGCAAGTGAAGAAACTGAATAAGCTGATCGAGTCAGCCGAAGAGCTCATCAGAGATGGCAGGTAAGAATACGCTGTTTTTCACTCTGCGGCCTCCCTTGTATGTCTTTTCTGGGCACAGAAGAACAGTTGAACTGCTTGCTCTTTTACTTGTTAGTCCTTGAGGATAGAATATCCTAGAAAGCACTGGGCCTTGGCAAAACTACTACAACTCTACATTTTTTTAATATAGCAGAATTTAAATAATAGTAACTGCATAGTATTCTTACCAGCAGTTTTACTTATATTTCACCAAATATTTATTGAACATGTCCTGTGTCAGGTACTGACAATGTACAGGGGGTGTAGAAATGAATATGACATGGTTTTTGGTCTTAAGCTTCTAGATTAGGGTGGGAGACAGACATATAAATTGACTATTAAAAAATAATGTGGTACCTAGAGTGATAGAGATGTCTACAGAGTATATAGAGATTTTCTTGTGGTATAGGATTCTGGGTTAACAGTCCTTTTGTTACAGCACCTGAAAAATATTGTACCACTTTTTTGTGGCCTCCATGGTTTCTGAAGAGGAATCCACTGTCATTCTAATGGTCTTCTCCCTAAAAATAAGGCATTTTCCTCTGATTGCTTTCAATATTTTTTTTATTTTTTAAGATTTTATTTATTGACAGAGAGAGGCACAACGAGAGAGGGAACACAAACAGGGGGCATGGGAGAGAGAGGAGGAAGCAGGCTTCCCACGGAGCAGGGATCCCCATGTGGGGCTCGATCCCAGGGTCCTGGCATCATGACCTGAGTTGAAGGCAGACGCTTAACCGAGTGAGCCAATATTTTTTTTTGTTTCTTTTATATATTTTGTGCCCCTCAAGATTTTTTTTTTCTTGAGTATCCAGAAATTTAATTGTGATGTATCTTGGTGTGGATATCTTTGTTTTTATCTTATTTGGAGTTTACTTAGCTTCTAGAATATGTAGGTTTGTGTCTTGTCAAATTTGGGAAGTTTCAGCTATTATTTCTTGAAGTACTTTTTCAGGCTTCTCGTTTCCATCTTAGATTCTATTGACATAAATGTTAGCTCTTCTGTGATAGCGCCTCAGCTCTCTGAGGCACTCCTCATTTTTCTTAGCTCACGTTCTTTCTGATCAGATTTGGTCACTTTTTATCATTCCAGTTCACGGATTCTTTTCTCTGTCACCTCTGTTCTACTGTTGAAGCACATTCAATGAACTTGTTTTTTGGGTTTTTCTATTTTTCAGTTCTAATAAACAAATTCCATGTGATTATTCTTGTATCTCTTCCGTTACTTTGCCAGGGCCGTCTGTTGCTTTCATTTGCTTTAAGCATGTTTGTTTGTCACTGCTGCCATTTCCATGGCTGCTTTAAGATCTTTATCAGATAATTCTAACATCTCTGTCCTTTTGGGGTCTTTTCTCATTCAGTCTGGGATCTTGTTTCTTGGTAGGCTGAATTGTTTTTAATTGAAACCTGGACACTTTGATTTTGTAAGACTGTTTTTTTAAATTTAAATCTTCTGTTTTGGCTGTATTTTTCTGACGCTGTTCCAGCGAAGCAAGGGTGGGCATTGCGTTGTTACTGTCAGGGAGGCAGACGTTTCCCAGTTGGCCTTTGTTGATACTTGAGGTGTGGGGCTTCTCTATTGCTTGGAGCAGGTGAGAGTTTCGGGAATTATTTCCAGTATGGAGGAAAGTCCTGGCTCCCTACTTGGCCTTCCCTGTTCCACCTTGGTACAGGTGTGGGCACACCTCGTCACAGCCTCGGCAGGACGTTGAGGCTGTCCACTTGACCTGCTGGCTTTAGAAGGGGTGGGGCTTTACTTTCTTTTGGTGGTGTTTGGCCGTTCTAGAGCCAAAGTTTCCCATCTTGCTAGGCTTCCCTTCCCAGGTCTTTTGACTTGAGAGAGCAGGCTCTTGCTGGGTTTTGATTTTATTGTCTGCATCCATTAGCATTTCTGGGTTGCTGGCTGCTTCAGCTCCAAGTCTGGGGTATAGGAAGCAAAAAGAAAAAAAAAAAATCCAGGAAGTTTACCATATTATGTTTCCCTCAGGTCCCAAGGTTCCTTGGTGTTTTTTTTTTTTTTTTTGTTTGTTTGTTTTTAAGATTTTATTTATTCATTTGACAGAAAGAGAGATCACAAGCAGGCAGACAGAGAGAGAGGGGGAAGCAGGCTCCCTGCCAAGCAGAGAGCCCAATGCAGGGCTCGATCCCAGGACCCTGAGATCATGACCTGAGACGACTGAGACGAGGCAGAGGCTTAACCCTCTAAGCCACCCAGGTGCCCCTGGGTTTTTTGTTGTTGTTGTTTCTGTTTTTTTTCAAGTTTACTATTGTTTTAATTATTGTGAAACAAAATCAAAGTCAAATATATGTTGAATTATGTGCAACAATATTTTTAATAGATGTAAGAGGTAAATATAGATTTTATATGACAAAATGTTATACTAGTATGACTGTAACACATTTCTAATAATTTAACAATTATCTTTCAAAAATTTTCCCCCAAATTCTAAGCAGAGTATGCAAATTGGAAGTTAACTCTGTACATCCATGTCTATGTTCTTATTCAGATTTGTGTGAACAGACTGAAGTGTTTAGGTCTGACCAAGCTACTGATGGTGAACTTGAGAATTCTCTCATCCCCACTTCTAAGCTTCCAGCCCCAGAATTACAGATACTGGCCTAGACAGGTCAAAAAGAGCCACCCAAGTGCCCAGTGTAGAATTAACATTATATTGTATTTGTATTATCATCAATAGAACTTTAAGATTTATATGCATAAAATGAAAGCATATCAGCACTAACAAGAACACTAGCATTTGGGATTAGTTCAATCTACACGTGCCATCCTCAAATGGTCTACCTGCTTCTCTCCTCTTTTGGAGTCTTTTCATATTTTTATAAATATATAATGTCTAGGGTATTTTAATTGTACCTAGTTGGAGGAACTGGGGAAAGTACTTTTGCTTCACTTTTTCAGAAGCTAGTTATTTTTTTTTTAGTGAATTGCAGTTATTTTCTAATTGAATAATGGGAATTATGTGCCACAGTAGTATAAAAATATATCTTTTAGTCTGCCATTACTAAGGAAAGGAAAGTAACTTAGTGTATAACGTGAGGTAGTTTTTAAAAAAATGCTGAAATAGCTTTTATTGTTTTTAGAAAGCTGGGGATTTAAGCCGTTTCCTTCTGCAAGGAACTACATTATACTTAGCTGTGAATATTGACATTCGTTATATAAGATGTTGTGTAGTTAATGGGCTCTGTTATTTCATGAAGGTGTGTAGTGACCCAGAAATAAAACCTGATCTCTTTTGCTGAAAATGCTCTGTGTAAGTCAGACTTAATGAAATGTTTTACTCATTTTCAAAATCACTATTTTTCTGAAGAAATTCTTCACGTTGTTTGGTATTCACAGGTATACTCTGCTTTGTACACACACATTTTCTGTGGTCATGTGTTTTACCTCCTAACTTTTGCTGGCAGAGGTACCTTCTTTGCCACTGTAGACTAATAAGGTAAAAACAGTGCTTGAAGGCACCTGCTCATTCAGGTGAATTGATTAAGTAACCTATGGTGAAGAGTAGGGGTCCTTCCTTAGCTCTAGAAATACACTTTCATGGTTACTCATCATGGTTTGCTCATCCGTAGGTACATGGACGCAACCAGCAAATATGAATCTGTCATGAAAACAGAGCCAAGTGTTTCTGAATATACAATTCGTTCAAAAGAAAGGATTTGCCACTGCTTTTCTAAGGTAACAGGTGATTGGTTTCCAGAAGTCTAAAAACTTAATATATGGAATAACAACCATAAATCCTTTTCTCATATTTGTTTGTAGGATGAGAAGCCTGTTGAAGCTATTCGAGTATGTTCTGAAGTTCTGCAGGTGGAGCCTGACAATGTGAATGCTCTGAAAGACCGAGCAGAGGCCTATTTGATAGAGGAAATGTATGATGAAGGTAAATCTTTAAGGAATTTGATTTGCAGTACCTGGAAGTTGATGTATTGGAAATTAGCACACGCTTAACATCCTTTGTTTAGAACAAGTTGACCAGAGTAGCTGGAAACATTGACGACTGCAGGAACATGGCAGAGAACTGGGGGATTCTTCCTTAGTGGAACTTGGAGGACATACCGCATGAGGAGAGCGTTCTGCCGCTGAAACCAGTTCAGACATTTTAGCCTTTATTTGTTGTAGACAAGTTAGAATAGTTAAATAGCAACATAGAAAATTTAAGTGTTAGATTTCATATCATTCAGAGGTAATCACTGTTCATCTGGGATTTCTATCTTTGAGACTTTTCTGTGCATATATATTAGTCTGTGCTTTATAGATCTATATATATTTTATTAAAAAATCTATTTATTTATCTATTTATTTATTTATTTTTAAAAAGATTTTATTTATTTATTTGACAGATGGAAATCACAAGTAGGCAGAGAGGCAGGCAGAGAAAGAGGAAGGGAAGCAGGCTCCCTGTTGATCAGAGAGCCCGATGTGGGGCTCCATCCCAGGACCCTGGAATCATGACCTGAGCTGAAGGCAGAGGCTTTAACCCACTGAGCCACCCAGGTGCCCCATATATTTTTATATATTAATATATATTCCATGCATATGCATGGTATACATATTACACCTACAACATATACACACACACACACACACACACACACATATGTCATACGTGCCTAAATATGGAAAGATCATCTGTGACCACTGAGCTGTTGAGTGACATTAGGATAGTTGCGTATCCTACTTTGTTAAGGTTGAAGTAAGAGTTTCCTGTTAGATGTTGTAAGGGCCTCGAATAAATTAATAAATAGTTCTCCTTTGGAAGAAAACTAAGATATATACAGTAGTATATATTAAAAAAGAATCCTTTCACATTTATTGTTTTGTGACTTTTTGATGTGACCGTATGGTATGGACATTTAAGTGTGATGGTCTTTAAAAGAACCAAGCCCTGTAGCCCTTATTACAAAGTTTTCATTTCAAATCAGATAAGGCATTTTAAGTTGAAAATGGCCAGAGTATTTTTCTGGTGAAACTTGGCTTGTGGTACTCTATTTTCCCCTCCATTTAAGCACTGAATATATAGTAAAATGTATGACTGTTAATATGTATTAATGTCTTATTAAAATAATTATATTATGGGAAGTGGTAATCCTGGATAACATTTTAAATGCACTGAGAATGCATCTGCAGCAGTGGTAATTCAGGTAGGTTTGTGGAACTTTTATTTTTTGAGAGAGCGAGCAGGCGTGCATGTAGGGAGCAGAAGAGGCAGACGGAAAGTGGGAATCCTAAGCAGGCTCCACGCCCAGCGGGGCTTGTTCTCATGTCTCTGAGGTTGTGACCTAAGCAAAAATCAAGAGTTGGGATGTGTAACTGACTGAGCCACCCAGGTGCCTCTCATTTGATTATATCTTAAGACACACTGAACGTTGACTTTTTTCCTGCTTTTCAGAGTTTGACAAGAATCTTGCTCCTAAGCAGTTTCCTGTGAGTGATGACAACTCTAGGTACTGCTATTTGTGGGACATTTTACAGTATAGACCTTGGTTTGAGTGAGGCTTGAAATGTATGTAATCAGAATGATCTTCAAGAAAACCCTGTTAGCACCGTTTCTCTACACTTCCGAGCTACTCTGTGTACTCGGTGAGACGGGCTGTAGTCTAGGAGTTTGCATTCCATTAGTTTTGGGGAGTTCATCACAGGTACTTCTGTCATCTGTATTTAAATCCTCAGTTCTAATTGTGAAATTAGAGAAGTTGCAGAAGAATATAAAAAGCTTAGCTGTTCAAAGGAGGTTAAGTCTTGTAGGCCGCTAAAGATAATTTGAAGATGCTTCTGTCACTTGAATGCTAAACTGACTTGTTTTTTAGGGAAACTGGATAGCTTCATTCTTGAAGAAAAAGACGCTTAGCACTGATTTAATAGAATAGATCCGTCTTTGGGGTCCGTTTTTCCCTTTAAAATATCTTTTAAATAGGAATTTATTTGTCTTCGTTGGTATGTTTGGATTGTATACTGGGGAATCTTTCTGAATTATGTTTTAGAATAAAAATGGTTGTTTGAGTCCAAAGTATGGCAATCAAGCAACTTCACGGAGAGGTTGGGAATGGGCTTACTAGGTCTCTCCGTTTGAGGCTGGGGTGGGGTGCCAAGGGGGCCTCTATAATTCAAACTGAAGTGTATTACTTGCATTGTTTAGATTTGAGTTGGAGGTTTAACAAATGATGTGGATGACTGGTACTCTTATTAACTAGGCTAAATCACATTTTGAAATATGAGGCTTTCTATATTCTCTTTACTGGTTTTATCTTTTTTTAAATAAGCAATTCAAAGTGATAAGAATGTAATGGATAAAGAAAAACAAGGTTTGTAGTGAATAATGGAACATAGAGATTTATTAATTTGGGGATTATGACAGGAAAGGTATTAGGGGATTCCACTCACAAGAAAGTAAGTAAAGTAAGATTGTTGTTTGTAGATGCCTCTGAGGTCATGAAAAATGAAGGCGGCTCTTCGGATCTATATGTGTAATTCTTTTCATAGTTTTTGAGAGGAGCAAACGGACATTCAGGCCTTACTAAATGTAGATAAAGTTCCTTTGAATATAGGGATGATTCAAGTGTCCTTATGAGGTAAGCAGTTGTATTGGCTAGAATGTAAGCAGCGTGAGGACCTGCGTCTGTTTTATTAGCTGATCTGTCTCTGCTACTTGTGCCCAGCACGTAGCCGGCCACCACACTGGCTGGACGAATGAGCCTAGTTTATCGATAAGGTCATAGTGGAAAGAGTATGGGATTTAGAATTAGTCCTGAATTTGAGTCTGACTATACCACTTATTTTATTTTTATTTTTCTTGTAGGGAAAGTCATATAAAATTGGCCGTCTTAACCATTTTTTAAAGTTTTTATTTCAGTCACTGGCGCACTCCGGGATCTCTGTCGCCCATTTCACCCTTCCCCTCCCCACTCCCACTCTGGGAACCATCAGTTTGTTCTCTAGAGTTAAGAGCCTGAAGGGCATCTGGCTGGCTTATTCGGTAAAGCATGTGACTCTTAATCTTGGCATTGTGAATTTGAGCCCCACTCTGGATGTAGAGATTACTTAAAAAAAAAAGTGTCGGTTCCTTGATTTGTCTCTTTTTCCTTTTGCTTGTTGTGTTGTGTTTCTTAAATTTCACAGTGAATGAAATCACATGGTATTGGTCGTTCACTGACTGACTTCTTTCACTTAACATTATACTCGCCAGCTCTATCCGTGTCATTGCAGTGGCAAGATTTCAGTCTTTATTATATTCTGTTGTAGATAAATACCACATCTTTAAAAAAAAAATTAATTTATTTGACAGAGAGAGATCACGAGGCAGGCAGAGGGAAAGAGTGGGAAGTAGGCTTCCCACTGAGCAGGGAACCTGATGCAGGGCTCGATCCCAGGACCCTGAGAGCGTGACTTGGGCTGAAGGCAGAGGCTCAACCATTCGAGCCACCCAGGCGCCCCTAAATAACCACATCTTTATCTTTTCATCTATCCAGGGACACTTGGGGCTTCCATATCTTGGCTGTTGTGAATAATGCTGTTATGCACATAGAAGTGCTTGTATCCCCTTGAATTAGTATTTTTGTATTCTTTGGGTAAATACCCAGTAATGCAATTCCTAGGTTGTAGGGTCGTTCTAGTTTTAACTTTTTGAGGAACCTCTGTACTATTTTACAGAGTGGCCGCACCAGCTTGCATTCCCACCAACAGTGGTAAGAGGGTTCCTTTTTCTGCACATCCTTGCCAGCACCTGTTGCTTCTTGTATTGGTTTTAGCCATTCTGACAGCTTTGAGCTGATAACTCATTATAGTTTTGATATGCATTTCCCTAATGAGAGTGATGATGAGCATCTTATCAGGTGTCTGTTGACCATCAGGATGTCTTCTTTGAAGCAGTGTCAGTCAGTTCATGTCTTCTGCCTATTTTAAAATTGGATTATTTGTTTTTTTGGGGTGCTGAGTTTTATACGTTCTTTATATATTTTGGATACTATTCCTTTACTGGATATGTCACCGCAGGGATCTTCTCCCATTTAGTAGGTTACCTTTTAGTTTTGTTCATCGTTTCCTTCGTTGTGCAGAAGCTTTTTATTTTGACGTAGCGCCTGGAATTGCGATGCCTCCAGCTTTGCTTTTCAAGATTGCTGTGGCTATTTGTGGTCTAACGTGGTTCCATACAAATGTTAGGATAGTTTTTTTTCAGCCTGTGAAAGATGCTGTTGGTGTTTTGAGAGGGAGTGCATTAAATGTATAGATTGTTTTGGGTAGTGTAGACATTTTAACAATATTTGTTCTTCCAATCTGTGAGCATAGAATGTCTTTCCATTTCTTTGTGTCGTCTTCAGTTTCTTTCATCAGTGTTTTATAGTTTTCAGAGTACAAGACTTTCACCTCTTTGGCTAGGTTTATCCCTGGGTATCTTATTTTGGGGGTGCAACTGTAAATGGGATTGTTTTTCATTTCTCTTTCTGATGCTTTATTATTGGTGGAATGCAGCAGACTTCTGTGGATTGATTTTGTATCCTGTGACTTTAATTAATTTCTTGATCTGTTCTAGCTGTTTCTCAATTGAATCTTTTTGGGTTTTCTGTGTATAGTATCATGTAATATGTAAAGAGTGGAAGTTTTATTTCTTCTTTACTGATTTGGATGCCTTCTATTTCTTTCTGTTGTCTGATTGCTGTGGCTAGGATTTCCAGTGCTTTGTTGAATAGAAGTGGTGAGAACGGACATCCTTATCTTGTTCCTGACCTTAGGGAAAAGGCTCTCAGTTTTTCCTCATTGAGGATGATGTTTGCTGTGGGGTTTTCATATATGGCCTTTATTATGTTGAGGTGTGTTCCCTCTATACCTACTTTGCTGAGAGGGTTTTGTTTTGTTTTGTTTTGTTTAATCATGAATGCATGTTGTACTTTGTGTAATGCTTTTTCTGCATCTACTGGAATGATTATATGGTTCTTATCCTTCCTCTTACGGATGTGATGTATCATGCTGTGGTTGGTTTGCAAATACTGCACCACACTTGCACCCAGGAATAAATCCCACTTGATGGTGTTGAATGATCTTTTTAATATATTGTTGTATTTGGTTTGCTAGTATCTTTCTTTTCTTCAGCTAAGACAGCAGAAGAGATTATTTATTGTACATATGACATTCAGCCACAAATGAAAAGAGAATTAGTTCCAAAAGTCCCAAGTCCAAAAGGCACTGTTTTGATACAAATAATGTGGGTCTCTCAAAGGTGGTCGTGGCGATCAGATGGCAATGGGTGGTCTTTCCATAGGTGTGTTTCTCATTTTGTTTATTGGGCCCTTTATTTCTGCTGTGTTATTCCTTATCTCTGTGTTAATCATCTCACTGATGATGTTCTCTACTCTTTCTGAAGTCCACTGAGAATCCCTGTGACCCATCAGTCATTGCTGTCAATTCTCCGTCAGGCATGTTACTTAGATCTTTCTCACTTAGATCTGTGGCTGTGGCCTCGTCCTCTTCTTTCATTTGGGATAAATTCTTCCGTCTTCTCATTTGTCGAAGTCTCTGTGCCTGTTTCTGTGTGTGAGGAAAGTCAGCTCTTTCTCCTGTTCTCGAGGGGGATGGCCTTCTGAAGAAGAGGCACTACAGTCCCCTGCCACGCAGTATCCTCTGTGCCCCAGGGCCTGCCGCTTCGGGGAGTGTGTCCAGGGTGTGCCCTCCCGTGTCCTGGCCACTTTATCCTTCACGCCATCGTCCGCAGAGGCTCTGCTTGCCAGTTGTGGGCAGTGTTTGGTCCCTGGCCTGACTGTGCTGAGTTTCAACCAGATGTGCTCTGGTCGGCTTGTGAGACATGACCTGTGGCTGTTGGAACCAGGGCCTCACATGACTCCCAGATGGGGAGCCGCGGTGCCGGCAGGAGTTGGTGCGGGTCTTGCGGGGGGCCGCCCGCCTACTGGGACTGAGGCAGGCACGCCCGGGACGGGCGGTTCTTCTGCAGCATAGTGTTGGTGGCGCTGGGTGTAAGCAGATGAGGTGGCGAGTGTTGGCACTGCCCCGGTTCCTGCCGGTGGCTCTGTACTTACCCTGAGCCAGGCGGCAGGGAAATGGCACTGGCCACCGGTTCCTTTGTCCCCAGAGGGGTCTCTCTGAGAATGCTGCCTTTCCGGGACACACTCTGAAACAAGCGAGTAACCTGCCTGCTGTGTGCCGGGGTGTGCTTCAGGTGGCTGTTTCCATGCTGTGTGTCCGCGGGTGACTGCTCTGCCTTCTCTCAGAGCGATGCCGTGTCCTCGGAGCTCTCCCAGAGCCAGGCGCGCTGAGCCCTGAAATCCCAGGCTTGAAGCCCCACTGGTTGTAAGAACTCAGAAAATTTGGGCCTTCTCGCTTTCCTAGCCAGTTGTTATGTAAAGCTGCCATTTTTTTCTCTAGTCCTTTTAAACTCTTTATTTCCATTTCATTATGTCCTTATTTTTTTCCCATTTGCTTCTGCTTCATGGGCTGATCCTCATTTCATCTGTACTTCTGTGATAGTTTTGATCTTTTTGAGTATTAACTACTCACATTTTTATCTTCTCTTTGTCTTTTTGCTGAGTGTTTTTTGTTTTTGTTTTTGTTTTTTAAGGTTTTATTTATTCATTTGAGAGAGCAGAAGCAGGGGGGAAGCAGAGGAGAGGGAGAAGCGGGCTTCCCACCAAGCAGGGAGCCTGATGTGGGGCTCGATCCCAGGGCCCTGAGGTCATGACCTGAGCCGAAGACAGACTCCCAACCATCTGAGCTACTCAGGTGCCCCTCTTTGTTGAGTTCTTATTCTGCTTTGTGAGTACCCTTAAAAGAGGTGATTGGATTTTTAAAAAATTCATGCCATAATGTCTGCTCAGAATTTTCATGTATTTGGGCTGTTGTTCTGATGTATGTTCATCAGGCAAGTTTGGGTGCTCTCTTCTGTTGCAGTTTAAAAATTGTCTTTGAATTGATGCCGTACTGTTTAAAACAAGATGATCATAAAAGGACTTGGCTTATCCTGCCCTATTCGTCGGAAAGTGCCTTGGCTGTGAGTGTGTGTGTGTGTGTGTGTGTGTGCGCGCGCGCGTGCGCGTCATGGAGCACCAGGGGCGGGGCAGCCTTCTGTATGTAACAGTTGCACCAGTCTGGGCTTCAGTTTGCACAGACATCCTGCCTCCTGCTGAAAGGGCCTCTCTGTACGGCCCAGCCCTCTCTGCTGCTCTGAGCCACACCGTGTCCAGGTCATCTGCTGCCGGCCCGGCTGCTCCTTTGCTACCAAAGGTGTAGATCTTTTTGCACTGAGAATGAGCCCCGCACCTTCAGAGCGCGCATGGTTGCAGGGGGCTGGTTGTCGGGGGCTCCTGACACGTGTTGCCCAAGACAATTTGCTCTTGTCTTTGTTCCCGACTTTTCCCCAGTAAGGCCTCTGCTTTAACTCACCGTCGGGCTCTGGATTTCATGGTTCTCACAATATGCAAAGGATAGAAGCTGTCACTGTAGGGTGAACCCATACACCCAGAAAGTGTATTTTCTGTGATTTTATTTATTTTTATTATTATTTTTTTTTTGCCATTGAGCTTTCTCACGATTTGCTTCCCCCTCTCATCTTGGATTCAGCTGACACGAGCTCATTTTAGC
Organism: Mustela putorius furo; assembly: GCF_011764305.1. Classification (NCBI taxonomy): domain Eukaryota; kingdom Metazoa; phylum Chordata; class Mammalia; order Carnivora; family Mustelidae; genus Mustela; species Mustela putorius. Next base: position 432,543 of record NW_025422117.1, on the reverse strand, counting down.
AGCCCTGGTGCAGACTGTTTTGCTTGATACTCAGGAGGAGGAGATTGGTATTCCGTGGGCATATTATACAGGGTCTGATGTGCTCTTTAAAAGGCCGTCTGAGTCCCTGTGCTGAGAGCAGACTGCTCGGGGAAGGCGGATGCAAGTGGGGAGCAGCTGTTCCGGAGCCGTGGCAGCTGCGCAGGTGTACTGAGGTCGGCCTGCGGCGTAGCGGGCGCCGGGCCGTGGTGACGGCGGCCGCGCCACTCCGGGTGCGTTTTGAAGGGAAGCTGATCTGGGGTTTGCTGACGGACTGTGGAGTGAAAGGGGGCAGTTGTGTGCAGCCGTGCACATCGGTCTTTGGAATGCTGCTTCCGCCCTGGGGAGCTGCGGGCAGGCTTGAAGTGGGGAGGACTGGTCCGCGGGAAGACTTGCCTGTGCGCCGCGCTGTCTTGCTAGTTGCCGGGGAGCGGCGCGTTAGTTGCCGGACTCTCCTGCTCGGGCCCTTCCGTGTGTTGACATTCCGGGTGGAACCGCTTTTCCTCGGTCAGGTCCAGGTCTGCCGTGGAGATCTCGAGTGCCCGGGGGCTGGGCTCTGCGTCTGTTCGTGGTCCCCGCGGCCTCTGCTTGGGCACAGTTGCGACTCAGCTTCGCAGCTGGTTCTGGGCCCCGCGGGGTGGCTGCGAAGGGGGGCTTCGCCATCTCACAGACCCTCGGTGCTTGGCCAAAAAGAATGGCTCCGCAATCTGCTCGGGCTTCTACTTGGATGGTGGTTTTCTCTACTTAGGTTTATTAATTATTAATAATCCATTTGCTTCCTCTCTTTCAGAAATTTAGGAAAATTTCTGGTCTGTTTTTAGTGCTGCCACAGTCCCATCATCATCTTGTCCTTTCGGAGGGGGAGTGGGACGGAAGCGAGGCGCGCTCCTGTGCTTCCTTGCTTGCACTGTGCCTTAGGAAGAACTGAGTGGGGAGTATGGAAGAAAAAGGATTTGGGAAGTTTTTTTAGGTTCAGAGGATAGAAAATGAATTGGCTAATATGTAATAGATTTTTTTTTCAGGGTCTTAATATTTCTAACTTATTCTACTTTGTGTGGTTGCTTAATTACAGTATAGGAGAAACATAATTGGATGTTACTTACTTTTTCTTTAAAGATGACTCCTTGGAGGGTAGAATCTGAGAAAATATAATTAAAAATGATCTAGCTCATTTATGTCTATGGGAAGTTTTAACATCACCCATACTAAGTTTCTAATTAAATTACCTGCCTGTAATGATGTGAATGTAGGAAACAACCTTATATTTTTTCTGGATTGGGAGAAATGTGTCCACCTTAAGTTTTAATAAAAGGATAGGCTATAGAAGCCTGCTTTGGAGGAGATACTCTGAACATTTAAGAATGAAAATATGTTTTAAATGTAGAGTTTGCATAAATAGCAAAATTGCATGTATTGAAACATTTTCCTCTTGTATCGAATTCCTTCAAAGTACGTTTCCTTACTAGCTTGTGATACTGAGTACTATGGTTAGTAGTTGTTAATTTAAACCTCACTACTATGACAGTTTTGTGTTCTAAATTGGAAAGGTATTTTATGATGTCACTGTGACTTGGAGGGCTGTAGTTTCATATTTTTAGTATTAATGCATTGAGGCAGGACTTAGAATAAAAGCTTGAAATGTGTGTCACTCCCCCTCCCCACCCCCACCCCCCGCCATGGACCAGAGGTAGTATTGGTTCATTTTTCTCTGTAGTTCAGGCAAATTTCAGCCATTCTCCCTTAATCTGCGGGGGATGCCTTTCAAGACCCCCAGTGGATGCCTAAAACTGCAGATCACATCCAGCCCGAAATAGACTATCATGGGTATATATGGGTAAGAAAAAAATAAAGTTTATATGGGTAAGAAAAAAATAAAGTTTAACTTATAAATCAGGCATAGTAAGAGATTAATAGTACTAGAATAATTATAATATACTGTAATAAAAGTTATGTGAAGGTGGTCTCTCTCAAAGTATCTTATTGTCCTGTCCTCATCCTTGTTCTTGTGCTCATGGGAAACGGCTGATGTCTGTGTGGTGAGATAGAGTGAGGGAAGCGCTAGGCATTGTGACGGGGTGTTAGGCCGCTGTTGACCTTCTGGCAGTTTGTCAGGAGGACCCGGTGCCTCCCTGAATCCCTTCCAGGATGAGCCGTGGCCAGTACGAATCCTCAGACATGTTATCCAGAGAGATGTTTTCCCTATAGTGAAATGCACTCACATAGAAACTAGAATTCGGACCTAACAGTCCCTTATTTGAGATGTCTGCTCCTCAAGACCACTCCCAGATTTGGGGACTTCGTAGCACACATGGGACTCAGCACACAGTGGGACTCAGGCTGAGATTTATTCTACTGAAAGGACACAGTAACATCAGGAAAGGGAAAAGACACATGGCACAAACTCCAGAGAAAAGCAGTAGAGGATTCCAAGAGCCTTTCTCTTTGAAATGATAGGACGAGCTGCAGTTCCTCCAGACGTGCAAGGTGCTGTCTGCTGGGGAAGCTCTCTGGAGCGCCGGTGCCCGGGACATTCATGAGGGGTCAGCCGGGCACCTTCTGCCGTGCCAGCACCCAGATTCCCAGAGGGAAAGACGATATTTCACATAAACATTATCTGTACAAACACTGAGGCCTGGTGAGCCATTCTCACCAGGTGATGGTGGGAGCGCTCCTGAAGGCCATCTTCTGAGACGCCAGCCAGGACTGACCTTGCCAGCGGGCCTTTCGAAGGAGAACAGTCTCGGGCTTGCTATGTTGACGCTTTTCTACATGACTCAGATCTCCTGATGCCTTGTGTTCTAGATACTCAGGTATTCTAAAATAAGGCAAAAGCTGTGATGTGGATTGTTAACCAGACGTCCCACACCAGGACAGTGTCCTCTGCTTTGACCAGTAGCTTAAGAAAGCAGGTTTGTAATAGTTCCTGTTGAAATCCCTAGGACTTCGACACTCTGATTGCTGGTGCTTCCCCTTGCTCCCTTTCTAAGCCTCTGATTCTTCTGAATTGTGGACCTGTAGCTGATGGTGCAGATTTCCTTTGCCACCGTCTTATTTTCCTATGTAAGGATCAGTTCAGTCACAGTGATGGAAAGGCTGCCTTGTGTCAAGTGTGGATGTGAAGCTGTGCCGGAGGGAAGGTGGGCGAGTAAACAGCAGTGAGTTTTATTGAATGGGAGGAAAAAGCTACCTAAATCCAGCTTTAATTATGCCTTTCATAAGTTGCCTAACAAAATCATCACCATCTCTTAGGCTCTTAGCAGTAATGGCGAGATCAGCCTGACAGGATAAGTAGAGGTTGTAAGTTCCGGTTCCTTTAACAGCGTTATCTTAAACCTCGTGACAGCTATTCAGGATTACGAAACTGCACAGGAACACAATGAAAATGACCAGCAGATTCGGGAAGGTCTAGAGAAGGCACAGAGGCTATTGAAACAGTCACAGAAACGAGATTATTATAAAATCTTGGGAGTAAAAAGGTGAGTTTCTTTTTTCCTCCTCTGATTGAGTTCCTTACTTTATGTAATTTCGGTCCTGGATCAAACCTAACCATCTTTCACATCGTAACCATCAGACGGCTATTTTGTTACAGGTAGATTTCTTTAAAGAGACTAGCACTGCAAGGCTGGGGGACTTAGTAGTTGGCGACAGAGGGAGGACGCTGTAGCATGAGTAGGCCCTGGCCTAGACTTTTGGGGAAGGGTGAAGAGGAGTGAGCTTTCTTTTGGGGGGACAGGAGGGGGAAAAGCAAACTTCTTCAGGCCTAAGAATAAAGTGGCACTTCGAGAATTAATACACGCACGGAGAGACAAAAGCTAGGTAAATGATACAAGATCCACCTTCTCTGTGCAAGGGAACCATCAGTCTTTCAATCGAAGGTCTGACCAGAACGAAGGAAACCAGAAGCAAAACAGGAGTGTGGTTCAGAGTCACAGTTAGTTCTTAATGCCAGGAATTGTTATCAGGTGGGTCGGAAATTCAGAAAGTTAAAAAATGGGTCTGATTTTTTTTTTTAAGAGAGAAAACTGCAAAGATCAAAAGTAATTTCTTCCCATTGAGATTCTGAAGCAGCTTTAATGATCCCCCAGAAGCGCAGGTTAGGCGCGCCGCCGTGGCCACACTGGCGCGGACGGGAAGAGCAGGCCGCGGGGCTGCCTGCGGGATCGTGACTGTCTGAGTTTCCGGGGCGGTGAGGTGGCACTTCTTGACTAATGAGCGTTAATCTTAATACTGCTCAGAAACGCCAAAAAGCAAGAAATCATTAAAGCATACCGAAAATTAGCTCTGCAGTGGCACCCAGATAACTTTCAGAATGAGGAAGAAAAGAAAAAAGCGGAGAAGAAGTTCATCGACATAGCGGCTGCTAAAGAAGTTCTCTCGGATCCAGGTACGGGTCTCTGCAGGCGGCCGAGGCCGCGGCCGTGACTTACTAGCTCCGCTGCTTCGCCGACTGGGGCGGAGGCAGACGCGGGGCTGGGCGGGCTCCCCCGCCTCGCAGCTCCGGGAGTCCAGCCCCAGGCCCGCCCCCGACACACTCCGGCCCTCCTGGGCCCCGCGCGGTCGGGCAGCGGCAGATTCGGAAGCGGGAGGCCCGGTTTGACGCCCCGCTTCCTGCACAAGTGACCAGAGCCCAGTCTCCGCTCTCGCGCGGGCGACAGGAAAGCACCACAGTGAGGGGAGGTTCTAGGTTCCCTCCACCTCCCCAGACCGATGATGACAGATTCTTCCTCTGGAACCTGGAGGCGCTTGAGTAGGGAGCCGGGGTGCCAGGCCCGAACGTACCCCCAGCCCGGGCGGGGGCTGCCTGTCGTCTGTGTTCCCCGGGAATCTTGCCCCAAGTCCGGGGTTGGTTAGCTTTGCTGGTTGCTGGAAATGCTGTTACCGTGCGCTGACAGGGCCTGGGAAATGAGAGAAGACGGAGAAATTAGGTAATACTGAACGATGTTTGGACATTTCCGGGGGAATTTAACGGAAGCGAATAACTCTTCCTTTTGTATGTCTTCGGTGTCAGCAGGAGCTAGACTTGAGCTAGACAGATTCGCCAGAAATAGAGGGAAATCACACCTTATACCCATTTGGCAGATCTTTTTTGAACATCTGCTCAAGCCCTGGAGTGGAAGCTCTGTGGGCCTCTGCGCACCCCACAAGAGAGCAGACACGCCCTTCCGGAGTCCGCGGGATGCGCCGTTCTGTGCTCAGCAGAGGCTTGTCCCCGCCATGCTCCGTCTGTCCCCTGAGCTCGCACCGAGCACGGGGGACGGACGGTCACAGAAGCTTCAAGAACTGCCCTTGCAGTCGCTACGAGTTCTTTTGTGTTGTCACTTTTTCCCAGCCGCTGTTCCTGCGGTCTCGGAGGATGCTAGGCTGCCCTCCTGCCCCGCCGCAGCGTTCCTCGGTCCCCTTCGTCAGCCTTAGTCTCGGTCTCATCGGGACCTTCCTCGGCACTGCCGGGGACTGCCGCGCAGGCGGCCTCCTGAGCGGTGCCCGGGAACCCCGCCCTGCTCGGATCCAAGACCGAGGCCCAGGAAGCCAGTCAGACGCTCGCAGGGTTGGCGAGGTTGGGACTGCGTTGCTGGGGCCGGGTGGGGACGTGGCTCTTTGACCCCAGGCGTGGGACTTTCGGAGCTCTCCTCCTCCGCAGTTCCTGTTTTCCAGAGCACGTTTTCCCTGGGTAGATGCTTGTGAGGCGAGAAGATGCAGGGGGCCCGAATCTCGGCGACGGGGCGCTGCCAGCCCTGAACGCCGCCCCTTCTCCGGGACGGGCCTCCTCTAGGCTTTCCCCCGAGGGCGCCGCGGGGAGCCGGCTGGGGATGGGAGAGCCCCGAGGTGTGTCCGGCCCCTTGTGCTGAGGGCAGAGTCGGGAGTCCCCAGCCCAGTGCCTGACCCACACATGCGTTCTGATGCGCGCCTTTCTTTCCTAGAAATGAGGAAGAAGTTCGACGACGGGGAAGACCCGCTGGACGCCGAGAGCCAGCAAGGAGGCGGCGGCAACCCTTTCCACAGGAGCTGGAACTCGTGGCAGGGCTTCAATCCCTTCAGCTCGGGCGGACCTTTTAGATTCAAATTCCACTTCAATTAAACCAGCTGTTTTTCTGCTCCTCTTCCTTAATTTTTTTAAAGATTAAACACAAAGAAACCTTGTTCCAGGATCCTAATGAAAAAAAAAAAAAAATTCAAATCTTTTAATTTGTCCATGACCAAAGAGTTGTTTTACTAGGAAAGATCGTTTTATCCATTTTAGGCCGGAGGCTGGTGGGTGCTCGGCGGCAGTGAGGCGGAGGCCGGCTCTGCGGCGGGCGGAGCAGCCCCTGCGGCGGGCGGAGCAGCCCCTGCGACCGGACCCGCGGAGGGTCTCGAAGGGTCTGCGGTGGGCGCGCCTGTGCCGGGGCCTCGGCAGGGCCGCGCGGGAGCCGCGGGGCAGAGGACAGCAGTGCCGACGTGGGTGCGGAGCCCCGAGCTCGTGTTTTAGGATTCGCGAAGAGAATGGCAGTGTTCCGAGTCGTACGTTCTTAGGGACACCTTCGCTTAGCTTCCGGTCGCGCGGTCGCTCGCAAATACCCGTGAAGTGGCAGAGCCTCCGCGGCCACACGCGCTTCCATCTCCGCTGGCCTGAGCGCGGCGGCGGCCGCAGGAGGGACGGCGCCTTCGAGGAACCCCGCTGCCAGGTGGGAGTGGCGCTGCGGGTGTAGACGCTGGATGGACGTGTGCGGTGCGTCTGCGAGAGAACACGAGGACCGCGGACGCAGAATGAGCCGTAAACTCATTTGGGCTCTTCGGTTTACCGTGGAACGAAAGAGAAGTCAGGCACGACGTAGGTCCAGATCGGAGAGCCGTGGTGTCACTTGCAGTAGGCTTGCGGTGCGGAGTGAAATGCTCCAACCGAAGTCGGGAGCTCCGCAGACCTGCCTGCAACAGGACTGCCTCAGAAAGGGAAAGTTGCTCCCATGCTCCCCGCTTTTAATAAAGGCGGCGGGGCGGCCTCTCCGGGTCCTGGCCGACCCTCCCGGACTGCAGTCCCGCCCCCCGCCCCTGTCTGAGGCCGGGGTTAGACAGGAGCCCCGCCCCTGACCCGCCCCCGCTGCCTCTGGTTCTTGTCCCTAGAAAAAAATACACGTTTACAAATGTAGTCGCTCTGGCTGCATGCCCACCATCCAGAAGGCCTCTCTTCCGGTCCCTTCTTACCTTTTAAGAGACGAACTTATTCAGTCTTTGGATACTGGATAATTTTTTTCCCTAAAAACTGAGTGTTAACTTTAATCAAGAACATTAAATATTTACAGAACTACTGATGCTGCATTTAAACTCTAAGAGAATTACTTTAGTCAAGAATTACTACTTTCATTCTGGAAAGGTTTTCTTGTTTCGGCCTCAGAGCATTCTGATGAGTATGGGTCTAATATATTGTTTTTCTGAAATCAAGCATTTAAATTTCTGTGGCGGGAGGGGTCCTGGCCACAGCAGCCAAGCACAGAGCCTTTCCTTCCACAGTCATCCTGAAACACATGTGGAGAAATTTCTCTAAACGGAGGGGAAAAAGTCACATAGTTGAACTGAGCAAAATGCCTGTGTGCTTTCCGCATCCTATTTAAAGTCTGTTTCGTACCAATAAACTTAATGCATTTTGAAAATTAGTGAATAGTTTGCAGCTTTCCTTTTGTTTTAAGGTCTCAAAATTCAAGCCAGTGCTGAAAGGATCTCTGAGGGAAATTCGTTTTGTTTCTTTCATCCTAGCGATCTCATGACTCCATCACATCAGCACTGTTGTTCGCCAGCCTGGTTCTTTGGCACATGATGTCACTGGGACCGTTTTGCAGTCTAGCAATGGCCTCTACCTACTTTTAAAGTACGAATTCTCACACAGAATCAGAACAGTAATATGAAATCACTTGCCTTTCCATTCAGAGAAGACGATGAGAAGTCACCCCAAGGAGCCGGAGGGAGTCAGGACGGTGTTGGGCTGGCCGGTGGGAGCTGCGTCCCGGTGCTGGTTCCGTCGCTCACCGTCAGGCGCTGCCCAGACAGCTGCTGGCGTGGCTTTGTCCACACCGGTAATAAACCTGTAATTCCCATTCCTGAAATCTTACCGCGGACTCAGATTAGTCGCCGTAACTGAAATGTGCGGTTACTTACTGGACTTCAGTGCAGAAAGGGGCTATGTGCCAAGTGCCGGCGCCACAGAGAGACTTGAGGACAGTGTCCACCGGGAAGTCCGGCCCTGCCGCGCCCCGGCCCTGAGAGAGGCTCCGGGTGCGGAGGGCCAGGCCTTATGTCCCGGCGGCCCGCTGGGAGAGCTCGTCCACCGGTGGACCGCCCGGGACTGACAGGCATTTGCCTTGCTGTTGGGTTCCTTCCACTTGCCAGTCTCCTGGCTCTTGTTTCTGGGGCCTGCAGCTACCTGGTAAAGGGCTCTTTCTGGAAAAGTAAAATCACAGGGGTACCTAGCCTTGGCTGTAGGAGATTCCTTTCTTAAATTCCTTCCTTGCTTTTTGGAAAGCTTCTGAAATGGAGTATCACTTGTCTGGACATTGTGGATATTTTCCACAGCAGCAAGTATTAAACACATCAGCCTAAAAACACGAGAAGGTTCTAAAAGGAGAATAAACTTATTGCCCATTTTTGAAACTCTGCTTTCTTGGTATGGATAAATGAAAACTTGAAAACGAAAACAACTGTAATAGTTTACTACTGTGAATTGGAGGGACGTAATGCTAACTTTAAACCATCTTTCTCTTTGGTCAGTATTAAAAATGTATCTTTAATCAGTATGAAAACAACTTTTTTGGACTCTGATAATGGAATGTAAAAACTACCCATATATATTTTTTTTAAAGGGGAAAATAACCAAGTAGGAAAAAAGTTAATAGAATTACAATTTGAAATTGGCAGCATTTCCTGTTCATGGTGGAAAATGGAAAATTTCACTTCAAAGGCATGAAAACAGAAGTTGTGGCATTTGCCATGAAAAAAAATGCGTAAGATGCTTAAGTTAAAAACGCTTCCTCAGTCAGGCTGGGTTGGAGCTGCCTCCCTTTAAGCACAGGGCGCCGGCGAGGGCCTCGCGAAAGCTCTGAGTGCCAACCGTGCTGTGAGCTCGCGAACTCCATGCAACTTAATTGAATGTAGTGACTTTCCCGTACTTCTAAAGGAAGGAGGAAGGCAAATGCTAATTTGTCGGCAAATAATATCCTTATTCGAAATCAGATCATTCCTTTTGTTAGTAGCAGAGTCTGTTCTGCAATTGCAAATGATATTAATAGGTGGATTTTTTTTTAAAAAATGGATGATCTCATTTGCTGAATGATTTAAGAGTACAGTTAGCCACTGCGTGGCTTTACGTAGAGTGACAGGTTTTGCACTGGTCTGCGGTGGCCTCTTGCCTGCAGTGGAAAGCAGAGTGTGGAGGAAGAAAACGTGGAGATGTTTGAGAAGTTAAACTACTACTCCTACTATAAGGCTGTTGCTGGTTCTGAATGAGACAAGACTAATCCATCTCAATTTAGTGTTTTCATAGAGAAAATTAATTGAAATGGGTCTCAGATATGTCTGCAAATATGGGTACTATTTTTATGCCTGTGTATTTTCACATTTAATAAAAATATTTATGGTCAAATCAGTATTTTCTTGCTTTCGATTCATGAGAAATCTACCTTCCAACTTTGCTTTGCATGTGGTCCGGAGCTGGGGTGACGGGAGGGCGGCTCTTGTGTGTGGAGCTGAAGGAAGGTCTGAGCACAAAAAGAAATGGTTAAAACCTCTTGACCCCAAGGTCCTAGGATAGTTAGGACTTTAAGTGGACAGTTCTTTGGTTTCAATACTATTAAAATCTAATATTTAAATTGGCTTTGTTTGAAGCCTTTGGGTTTTATAAAAACATAATTTGTACATTTCTGTAAAAGTCTTCAAAGAGGTTTGCTTGGGGGCTGAGGGGAGTACTATTTATCTCAATCAGAGTTCTTTATTTCCTTCTAAGTAATCTCTACACCCAACATGGGGCTTGAACTCCCAACCCTGAGATAGAGTGTCATATACTCTACTGACTGAGCCAGCCAGGCGCCCCGTCCCAGATTTCAAACTACACACCCAAGCAACTTTCTTCTCAAGTGTTCCGCACACCCTAAAATTAAAGGCCTAGAACACTTACTTAGAACCTTCTCAGAAAGTGCACTGTTTCGAAATTCCTATGAAAATCCCCCAGGCATGAGGGCTGCCAAAAGGGGGAGGAAGGGCAGATCCATTTTCTCTTCCCAGATCCTCAGGACTCTGGACAGCAAAGGATAGCTCTCCTAAGCGACATTTCACCATGGGAAGTTTTTCTGAGGGTTTTATTAACTCTCCCTGTCACCTGTGGCAGTGTTTTGTTTCCTGTGGTTTAATGCCTTTTATTATCTCAAGTTCCTAAGACCTCACGAAAGTGGAAATTGTACAGTTTTGGTGCAGACAAAATAGCACGTCTTCCTCCTCCGGGATGCGCTCTGCTGCGCTGACATGTGGCGGGCGGGTGGGGGCGAGGCGTCTACGTCAGGCCGACTGCATCTCCGGCGGCCCATCGCACGGCGGAGACCAGCCGTACGAGTCCCAGACCCCCCGGCGTCCGAGGGCGCTTGCCCGACAGACGGCTGTAGGACACGATGAACAGGACGTCAGGAAAACGTGCAGGCGGACAGACCTCAGGGACACTTCTGCATTAAGTGTCCATGGAGGCCAAAGCCCGCCACCGCGCTTTAGGACCGGAGCCCCAAAGCCCTTGATGGGGCCTACAAACTCCCCTGTGTGACCCTGGGCCTCCCCCCACCCCCAGCCCTCCTCCTCCTCCTGGCTGGCGTGCTTCTCCCTAAGTCTCATCCCCGATGTCCCTTTCTGACACTTGCCCTTCGTAACATTTTCATTTGGATATTTACTGAATGCCACTTACTCTGGTCTGGTGACTTCAAAAGGACACACAGTAGGTACTTAAATAGTCACTGGATTGGTCCAGGTTCCCGGGGCTTCTATTTCGGCCTTCCCTCAGATGAAGCCTTTTAATTTTTTATTTTTTATAAACGTATATTTTTATCCCCAGGGGTACAGGTCTGAATCGCCAGGTTTACACACTTCACAGCACTCACCATAGCACATACCCTCCCCAATGCCCATAACCCCACCCCCTGGATGAAGCCTTTTAGAGACAAACATCTGCTGGCAGCCGTGGTCGGAGGGAAGACAGCGGGAAAGGCTCTGCCAGGGGGAGCGCTGACAACTTCCGGAGGGGAAGGCGTCTGCTCCCCTAGACTAGATTGTCCAGTGCGCGGATTAACGCGCACCCCACAATTCCCCTTCCTCAGCAGGGGTGGTGCCCTGTGACTCCTCCGCCTTCTCCCCCAGTTTTAAATTAAACATGAGGTAGATCTCTGTCTTTCAAATGTTTTCGTTCTGAACCAGTCTTTTAAAATTTGAGTAATTTCTACTCCCTCAATTCTAATTAAAAACTTTACATTTTAAAGTGAAATCATAGCAGGTAGGAAACAAGCCTGATATAGTTGGGCATGTCCACGAGATCAAAGAAGCTTTTCAAATTCAAGTAATTAAGAACTGTAGGGAGCATTATTTCCCAAATCTGGAATCTTTAGACAATGTTATTAACAGTACCTTTTAAGTTATGAGGTTCCACTGTGGAATGTCCCAGCAGAGAGCAGCTCAGAAAGATCTGAGCTTTCTAACCCGCCGCAAGCCGGGAGCTGCTGTCCCATTTCCAGGAACCCTCCAGGCTCCAGGGCAGCGGCAGCCTGGCCATGCCACGACCACGCACTGCTGGGCCACACGGTTGCCTCTAAGCGGAGCCCGGGCCCTCAAGGCCTTGGGTCTTCCTGCCGCCCCTCCCTCGCTGTCACCGAAAGTAAGATTTTAACAAACCCACTGGCTCTTTGGAAGTGAAGGGACTGCCTCCGTTCTTCCAAGTCAAGTGAGAGAAGCAGGCAGACGGTTGGACAGTAGCTTACACTTCGTGATACTGAGCCCGACTCCTCGGCACCTTCCATCCCTGGGGCTGAGACCCGTCGGGCCCTTTGGTGCATAGTCCTACTTGTTCTAGCGGAAAGTTAAATGTCATTAATTTTCTTCCGCTGCCCCCTAAATGTCACTAACTTCTTTGAGATACAGCGGCAAAGAAGAAAATGGTCTTAGCCACACTTTAGTGACTGAAGGATACTGACCAGCGTCTACCTACAAAAGACCCTTCTGGGGCAGGGGCAGCAGGCCGGCCGCTTCCCAAGGGGCCAGAGTCAGCAGCTCGCTCCCACTCGTGTCAGACCACATTTCTCCCATTAAAGAAAAGCCTGATTTTATGGGCTGAGATGGCCCATGTGTTTTCCGGAGGTTCTCTCTCTCTCTCTCTCTCAGCTCCACTGTCCTCTGAACTGGGTACCGGGAGCCAAAGGATGGCTACTTTTCAAATCTAACGTTTTGAACATAAGCTTCTGAGTGGTACAAAGACTGGATGGTCTTCAGTCTCGTAGTTTGGGTTTACTTGATGCCTAAAGCTTACAGTTCTTTCCATGATAAGCTCAAAATTTCCTACTTCTTGAATCAACTGTTGACCATTTCCTCTAAGGCCAGGGAGAGCTAAGTGGATTATAACTTCTCACGGAAAGTGTTTTCTTTTTCTCTCAGGATTTGGGTTTCGTTAGCGCGTCCTAGGGGGCCTGCACCTGATCCAGAACGGCCACAAACGCCCCCGGGCTACGTCTCAGCGCTTCAGCTCAGTGCAGCTGGTGGCTTTCTCTGTGAGGGCTGCAGTGTGCATCCTGGGCCCCTGACAAGGGCGGACTTTTGTATCGCACAGCAGTCCATGTGCACTTAACACACAAATTTAAAAGTGAGCCATTTTATAAAAGAATCTCCCTATAAAGAAGCATCTTATTAATAAATGATTTTTAGAACTTTAAAAATTTATTCTTTTTAGGTGGGCTCCACACCCAACACAGGGCTGGAACTCAACCCTGAGACCAAGAGTCACAGGCTCTACCGACGGCCAGCCAGGCACCCCCTCGATCTGGATTTTTAGCCACAAGCTCTCTCACCTGGAAATGAGACACGGACACTGTGCCCTTTAAATCACAACAAAAAAACTCGAAGGGGGGCATCACGACCATTCACAGTATTCTGCAGTGTTAGCTCATGCTCCGTGAAATACGAAGTCTGGCCCACCGGGGATGGCAGTCACAGGCATGGGGACGGGTGCCTGGAGATGGCAGTCACGGGCATGGGGACGGGCGCCTTGTCTAGCCCATCCCTCCCCCCCACAAGAGTCTCATGGAAGGGAACATCAGCTGACAATAAAGGAAAGCAAAGCGCCATCTTACCATCAGGTGGGGCTTCTGCCCTAAATGCCAGAGCGCGCCTCGGTCAGCTGGGCTACACGAGAAGAGCCGCTGACCTCTCACCAAGCCCGGAGTTGTGTGAGTCCGACGGCACCGTGGAGCCGGCCAGCCTGGGCCGCGTCACCCTCCGGCCTTCCACAGCCTCCCTCAGGGTCCCTGGAGCTCTCCGCAGGGGAGGCCACACCTGGAACACTCCATGTTATCCCAGACAGATGGGAACCAGTGACAAAGGGAGGGTGACCAGGAGAGGGAAAGCTCTTGTGACTTCCAGTTGGGAATGAGGAAGCAGCTGGGAACAGTACTCTACGGGCCGTGCTGCGGCCGAACGGAGGAGGGCTAGACCCGTTCCGAAGAGCTCAAAGAACAGAGGAGAGACTCCGTCGGCAGCTCTGGCTCACGGTGGAGCTCGGAGGGCCCTGCCCGTCTCCCGAGGCAGACCGCTCCCTGTGGCCTGGCTGGGTTCCCAGGTGTCCCAGGCTCCAGTGGATGGGGCCGGGGAGGGGGTCTGCCTCGGTGGCTGGGACTAACCTCCGTGAGACGTTCCCCACACCACACTCGGTAGCAGATCCCAGGGAGAGCCCCTTACACAACCACGATCGCCCATGCTCAGCCCAGCCCTATCGAATCAGCTGCTTCAGGGGACGGGGTTCAAATGACCCGGGCTCTCTTCCATTCCCACGATCCAGATTCTAGAATAGGTGGATAGTTTTTGTACACTATTTCTATGCATCTATTATTAATACACAGCAGGAAAACAAACTTCATCTTCTTAACTTAGTTTCTGTGAAAGTGACTACTTGATACTTCTTTTTATATTCCTTTAAAAGCATACATACCTCTAAGCCCATGAATGTAATTTTCTCAAAGATTAGAAACTCTAAGAAAATAGGTACAGCATAGAATTGTATCATATTGCTTAAGATGAATAAATGATTATAGTATAGTACCATAATTCTTTCATTTTAAAGTAAATTATAAATGGGCTTAATTTTTTTTTTTTTAATTCAGAGTTAACCATGAGTCCTTTTCCTTTCTCAGAAGAAAAAAACACAAGAGGTTTCTCTAATTTTAAGTGCGTTTGCAATTAAAGAAATATGGATGCACGAAGAGGGAAAACACAGACAGAGTTGGTTTGCTACGTCCCTGTGAGGACCAGCTAGTTCACTGACGTTCTACTGGGTGATCTGGCAAAGTACCACTTTAATGGGTGAAAACCCAGTGTTTCAAGCAATAGAGAAAAAAAAAAATCTAGTTTTAAATACTCGATGGTCATTTTTTATATAACTTAAACTTATTCAATACATTAAGTACATGTATTTTTAAATAATTAATATTATTTAAATTGAAGAATAGGTCACTGATCTTTAATGAAATTTCCAAAAGTCTTAGCAGTAGTTCCACACTTCCCCAGCAGGTGGCAGATTTCTTCTCACTCTGTCTTTCTCCTGGAAGCCAGCGCTAGAGCTCATCGTGCGTCAAAACTGTAGAGGAGGAAAATGTACTGAGTTATTGAAATCTTGAATATCAGATGCACTTACTAGCTAACTCTCACCAAAGTAAGAGATACAGAAAAAGCACAGCTGCTGAGTAGGGATCCTTTCGTTTGTTTGGTACCTATTTGCTTATGGGAAATGAGATTCGTTCTTTGTACATGATGGCACTTACTATATTGTATCACAAACGCTTAACATTTTATCACCTAGAAGGGGGTTCTCATGAGTCTAGTAGGGCAAGGACCACATCTTTTTTGATCTCTGTTATCTCTGAAACCTAGCACACTGCCTGGCCATGGAAGCCCTGAAAAATCCTGATCGTTTACTCGGCGTGTACCAAGAGCCTCCTGTTAACACAATGGACCAACAGAGAGCAGCAGCCACATGTGGGGGTCCTCGGAGGTGGCAGAGACGGAGCGCTCCAACACTGACAGATGCTGACACGGCTGTGACAGGATCAGTCCTAGTGAAGACTTCTGGAGACCAAAAGGGTCTCCGCATCACTGAGGTGTCACACATGAACCGATTTTAAAACACTGATATTTAAAGTGACATTTTCAGGCAGAAATGAATGAAAGTACAATTTAAATGCATCCTATTCCACACTTCAAGATGTTAGACTCTGTTTCTCTCTTTACTAAATTCCACTTGAGAGATAATAAAGAAATACAAAAGGGAGCAACAATAATGAGAATGGGAGAGGTGGTTATGAGACATCATTGGAGCAGAGTTATGAATGAATTTCTAAAAATGGAAGACAGAACATAGAGCTGATACACGACCACATGGCAGGGAAGAGGAGGTGATTTTTCCAACAGAAGAGAACCTCCTGACAGCAAACACTGGTGGCGCGTGAGTGAGAATGTGAAGCAGTAACTGAAACACTGTCAGGAAAATCTGTGCTTCTCAGCCTCCCACTCTCATTCTGTCCCCTGCATTTCACAGGGAATTGGTCAGGCTGTTTATTACAAGACAAAAAGGAGAAAATGACTTTTGGAAGAAAAATTCAACAACCTACTGAGAGAGCGACAGAGAGACAGAGACTGATTTTCATATGAGTGTCAATGCTCTTGAATAAAATGCTGTCATTTTGGCTTTTGGCCAGGCTGGTGTGTAGCATGACCTTTATCTGTTCCATGCCCGTATGTCCAGAGAGGAATCTGTCAATTCTGCACATGCTAATGTACCCAGAGCTTCTGATCAACCCTCCCACTCAGGGAAAAAGCCTATTGGAAAAAAAAGACATTTTTAAACAGAGAAGACCCTTGCCAGCTCTCTGTATTGAGCAATCTAATCTTTTACTCTTAAAAATATAAAAATAGCCAAGGATCTCCACACATTTGAGGAAGACCCATAGCAAAAGAAAAAAGGCCCAAGATAAACAAACAACATACCCAAAAGAAAGAAGATAACAAAGAGAACCAAAGAGGTACTTAAGATAATTCTAATATTTTCCAGATTATTCTGAAAATGAAATTCAATGAAACCATAAAACAAGAAACTGAAATTCAAAAGGAACAAGGAGAGAAAAAGATCCTGTCAAAAATTAAGATGCCATTGCCCTCTTAAAAAAAAAAAATCAATAGAAGTAAAAAAAAAAAATTCCCTGAACAGAGGAGGAAAAGTAGGAAATATAAAAAGAAAATATAACTACAGAAATACAAAGGATCATAAAAGACTATTATGAACAATGATATGCCAAGAAACTGGGACAACCTAGAAGAAATGAATAAATTCCTAAAAACATTCAACTTATCATGAATATAGGGATTCATGAAGGAATAGAATGCCTAAACAAACCAATTACTAGCAAGGAGACTGAACCGGTAATCAAAACCTCCTGAGACACAAAAGTCCAGGACCAGATGGCTTCCCTGGTGAATTCTACCAAACATTAAAGGAATAATTAATACCAATCCTTCTTAAACTTTTCCAAACAATAGATAAGGAAGGAACATATCCGAACTCACTTTATAAGGCCAGCATTAACTTGACCCCCAAACCAGAAAAGGACACTACAAGAGAAGAAAATTATGGACCAATATTCTTGATAAACAAAGATGTAAAAATCCTCAACAAAATATTAGCAAACCAAATTCAACAATACGTTAAAAAGATCACACACCATGATCAAGTGGGATGTGTTCTAGAGAGCAAGGATGGCTCGATATCCACAAATCAATCAACATGATACACGACATCAACAAAATGAAAGGATAAAAATATGATCATCTCAATGGATGCAGAAGAAGCATTTGCAATACATATGAATAATAAGTCATGTTATACACCTGAAACTAATATAAAGTTGTATCTGTCAATTATATCTCAACTTTAAAAAAGGAAAAATAAAGAATAATAGGTCATGACCAAGCTGAGTTTAAACCTGGAACACGGGGATGAGTCAATATCAAGAAATACATTAATAAAATTTGTCATATTGATAAATCAAATATAAAAAACAGATAGTCACCTCCATTGCTCTTGAGGAGGCATTCGATCAAAGAAACCCATTCTCTTTTCTCTTTTCAAATTCTAGTTAGTTAATATGCAGTGCTAAGTGCAACTCATTATTGATAAAAACATTCATTAAAATAGGAATCAATGGCTATTTCCTCCACATAATAAATTTTCGTAGTCCAAAGTGATTATCCTACTTAACAGGGAAACACAGAAGGTTGGCCAGGCAAAGTGAGAAAGAGGCCTAGTGCACTACTATTGTTAACATCCTGTTAGAGATATCAGCCCAAGCAATTAGATGAGAAAAAGCAATGTGAGGTATAACATTAGAAAGGAAGAGTAAAAATTATTCTTGTTTGCAAATAATCTTTGGGGGGAAAAATCAAGAGAATCAACTTAAATATTACTATAAATGAAAACTCAGTATGATCACAGAAATAAAAATTCATACACAAAAAAACAATAGTTTTTCTGTATACAAGTAACCACCAGTAAGAAGATACATTGTAAGAGAAAATCCCATTCATAATACTAACATAAAAATGAAATGTCTAGGAATGAGCTTAAAAAGGTAACGTATAAAATTTAGATGACTAAAATGTTATGATTCTTGACAAACATAAAATGAACCTGAACATATAGAAAGATACAACATGCCCTTAGATGGGAAGAACAGATTTCATGAAGATGTCAGTACTTCCTAACCTAATTAACAAATTTAACATAATCTTCCTTCCAACCCCTACCATCCCCCCAAAAAACCTGAAAAATTTCAGCCTAGATAAGATGATTCTAAAGCTTATATGGAAAAATGAACAGGAGTACCAGGAAAACAACAAAAACAAAATAGTAATGAGGGGAGATAAGCCCTATTCAATATTAAAACTTGCTACAAATGTTCAATAATTAAAGGAGTGTGAAAGAGGCACATGTACAGTCAGAGATCAATGGAACAGGATAAAAAATGTGCCACATGAGACATAAATAATACTGGGATTTAGTTTATGATAAAGGCGGCAACACAAATCTCTGGAATAAAGATCATTAATTTCTTTCCAGGGTTGGACAACAATCCTCTAGGAAAAAATGAGCGTTAGGACAAGAATAAATGGAAAACAAGAGACATGACAAATGGCCCTTAAACATACGACAATATCCTCAACTCCATTCATGTTATGGATTGAACAGTTTCCCTCCAAAATTTATATGGTGGAATTCTAATTTGCAGAACTTCAGAAAGTGACCTTATTTGGAAATAGAGTCTTTACAGAGATAATGAAGTTAAAATGATGCCATTAGGTTACACCCTAATCCAACAGGAGTGGTGTCCTTGTTGGGTGAGGACATGTGCACACAGATACATGGAGAGTGAAGACAAGGTACAGGGAGCCAGAGAGAGAACGGCCGCCTACAAGTTGGGAAGAAATTCTGATAGATCCTCCCTCACTGCCCTCAAAAGGAACCCACCCTAATGACATCTGGATCTTGGACTTTAAGCTGCCAGCACCGTGAGACAAAAAATTTCTACTGTTTAAGCCACTTGGGCAGTGGTCCCTAGAAAAATAATACAGCTGCTATGAGAAATGCAAGAGTTATGAAATGTATACCGTAGCCTTAAAAATGACGGCCCCTTTGTGTCTGAGTAAAAGAGGTCTTCCAACTTTATACTATATACTTCCATATTGTTTTACTGTTTACAACATATCTTACATTTGTAATTCAAAATTAAGTAAAAAATGCAATAATCTTTCATAAAACTTTTTAAAACTTCTCTTATTATTATATATAAATACATAGGTAAACACAAACATGCTATTTTTCTTTAAGATGGAGTCAATCATATTACAAATATTACTTTATGTTTTTAACTTAAAATATGCTGTCAGCAAAATATATTTATCTCAATTCTCTTGAAAGGCTACACTATATTTCATTGTTTGTGTATAATAATGTTTATATAATCAATAGTCTCTTAAATTATTTATTTCTTTTTTAAAAGTAGGTCACGCCCAGCATGGAGCCCAGCACAGGGATTGAACTCATGACCTTGAGATCAAGACCTGAGCTGAGTAGTAGATCAAGAGATGGAAGCTTAACCAACCAGATGTAGCCACTCAGGTGCCCCAATGGAGAAATTATTTCTATCTCATTTCTATCTCAACAGTATAACAATCATATGTATACATATATCATTTCTTTTTAAAATTATTTATTTTTAAAAAGATTTATTTATTTGACAGAGAGTATGTGTGTCTGCGTGTGGGGGGAGGGGCAGAAGGAGAGGAGGAAAGAGAATCTCAAGGTGACCCCCTACTGAGCATTGAGCCCAATGGGGGGCTTGATCCCACAACCCTGAGATCAAGACCTGAGCTGAAATCAAAGAGTCGGCCTAAACGACTGAGCCACCCAGGCACCCCATCATTTCTCTTTTATAACATAAATTTGTTAAAGTGAATTGCTGGGTCAAAGGGCACACATATTTTTAATTTTTATACATATGGTAATATTTCCTTAATGTATACAGCTATTGTATGTGTAAGTACATTAGAGTGCTCACTTGTCAATATCCTTGCTAACACTGGATATTATTAACCCTTTAACTCTTTCCAATTTGAAAGAGAAACATTTCATCTCATGTTCTGCACATTAAAAAATTTTTAGGTAATTACGTAAAATTTCCTTTCTTCCTTTTCCTTTCTTCCTTTCTCCCCCTTCTGTCTTCTCTTTCTCTTCGAAATGGTTACATCACAACACTGACAGAGTCTTCTTCTGCACTGAAATGGTGACTTAATTAAATTATTTAATTTATTGGGACATCTGGGTGGCTCAGTGGGTTAAGCCTCTGCCTTTGGCTCAGATCATGATCTCAGGGTCCTGGGATCGAGTCCTGCATCGGGCTCTCTGCTCAGCAGGGAGCCTGCTTCCCCCTCTCTCTCTGCCTACCTCTCTGCCTGCTTATGATCTCTGTCTGTCAAATAAATAAATAAAATCTTTAAAAAATTATTTAATTTATTAATTAAAAATACACGAGTGTGTTTTAAATACTGAACTTCTCAGAAAATAATACACTGGTTTTGTTAAGGAATACAGAAAGTCAAGATGGACACAACTTCATGCTTATGTGAGAAAGTTTACATACAACATTTTTATGTTTATATTTAACATTTGAATGTCTTGAAAAAATAAAGCTTAATAAAATTAAGAATTTTATTTTGAAACACTGGAAAGAATTATTGTTGAGGATTAATATAACCTGTGAAAAGTCTGTAACACAGACTGGAGCTCAGTGCTATTTTTTAAAAAAGAGTAAAGAAAAACAGAGAACTAGGCACTGATGAGGAAAGAGAATTATGAGGCAATCAGGAAGTTTGTATCGGCTTTAAAGGAATATTCAACACTCATTTGTTGAAGGTTTATGCAGAGTGATGAAATGCCCAGGTAACCACGGTTTAATCTTGGAAATGGAAGCTCATGGGATCCTAGTCACGCTGCAGCCCTGACTAAGGCTGCTCGAACCAGGAACCCATGGGAAATCCCTATTCTGTAGGAGATTAATTTAGGAGATAGGAGGTAATATTTCTAGTTACTATGTAAGTCTTTTACTAAAACTCAGGGCTTGGATTTTCCCATTTGGGAAATTCGGTGTGATGTTAAAGACGGGCATTTTGCTACTTCGATTTTTTACTGCTGGTGTCGGGAGGCTGACGCCACCGCACTGGCCTCTGCGTGAAGTTCTCTGCATGGGGAAGAGAGTCTCTGTCCACGTTTTTAATTTGTGAGCTTAGTCCACATAAAAAGGAAATTCCTTAAAGAAATTCTGATCTCATCATTTAATAAATTCACCAAGAAATTAGTTTGTAATCTATTATAGTCTCAGTTAATGCGATGCATGGTTCTGACACCACCGCAGAAGGGTGACTTACTTGCATTTTTCTTCTTATTTTCCAGGTGATCTAACAGTCGCCGGATCTCAGTGTCATACTCCACCCATTCTGGGACAATCCTGGCAGCAGCTTGTAGCTTGGGTTCTTTTGTTTTGGGATTATTACACTGAAAATGTAAATAAAGTTTTATTAATGAAAAGCTATTGCCCTTGTATGTTCGTTATACTTCAACGAAGGAAAGAAGGAAGCAAAGTAGGAAGAGAGGGAGGAAGGACTGATCACTGTTCGGGAAACGTGAAGGAAATGCCTGAGGACGTTACTAAGTCACTAGAGCAAACAAAAATGCATTTTGTAAAAAGCTGAGTCCTAAGCACCAATTATTTAAAGTTCTTAAGTTAGCTGAATGGGGAAAGGATCAAGTGAAATGACAAATCATACTTTATGCGAGCAGTGTTTAATGCAAACACCTCAATCAGAAATTTTTTACTTTTTAAAGATTTTACTTATTTCTTTGTTAGAGAGAGAGAGAGAAAGCACAACCAGGGGGAGAAGCAGGCAGAGGGAGAAGCCGGATGAGGGACTTGAGCCGAGGACCCCGGATCATAACCCAAGCCAAAGACATATGCTTAACCGACTGAGCCACCCAGGCATCCCTCAATCAGAAATTTAAGCAAAAATTATTTTAAAAACATTCTGATCTTCTTTTTTTTTTTTTTTTTTTAAAAGATTTTATTTATTTGACAGAGAGACACAGTGAGAGAGGGAACACAAGCAGGGGAAGTGGGAGAGGGAGAAGCAGGTTCCCTGCCAAGCGGGGAGCCTAATGCGGGGCTCCATCCCAGAACCCCAGGATCATGACCTGAGCCGCAGACAGATGCTTAAGGACCGAGCCACCCAGGCGCCCTAAACATTCTGATGGTTAACAAGTAGTCTGTCAAACAATTCTGCAAACTGTTTTGACAAAAGATCTAATTCCATGACCATTCTGTAAAAGAACATAGACTCCATTAACAAATATTTTTTATCTTTTCTTTGGGCTAATGTCTGGTTTATATGCTTTCCGTTTTCCACAGACAAAAGTATTGGTTAGCCTTTAGAAATCCCATGAGTTTCTTTAGCAAAAATGACCATTCCGCTTCTTACGCCTCGCTTCTATTTAGCAACTGAGATGATCTTTAAAGTCAGTTAACTGGAAGAAGAAAATCAGTTAACTGGAACTCATTTGTCAAAATATTGACAGGTGTGAAAGGCAGAGTAGTTTATAAATCTCATGTCTAGAAATATTAACTAGTCTACCTGACACAGGGGAAAACCAGTGGGTGTGGCTCCGCAGTCAGGTTCCAACCGCAGCTCACTAGAGGCGAGACCCATACAGTGTGTGTGTGTGTCTATGTCCGTGTGTGTGTCTAGAGGGGGGTGTCTGGCGAGACCCATACAGAGTGCGTGTGTGTGTGTGGGGGGGGGTTGTCTGGCAAGACCCATACAGTGTGTGTGTCTGTGTGTCTGTGTGTGTGTGGGGGGGTGTCTAGTGCTCCACACAGAGGAGGAAGACAGTCTCCAAGGTTCCACTGACACAGGACCCAGTTAAACGACTCAGCGAGCAACTGGTCCTACCATGGAGTTCCTTGGGAAATTAAAAGGCTAAAAAGGCAAAAGTCTCGTAGGAGAAGGATCTGACTGCGGACGTAGGCGACAGTGCGGAGGACGAGGTCTGCTGATGCGCTGCGCGGGAGGTGTGAGGAGAGAGGTCACAGGGGCCCCCAGAGTGTGCGGCCGGAGCCCTGGGCGGAACGGAGACGCCGTGACGGAGCCACGCGGGGCGGCGGTGGGAGCACGGACCCCCGCAGCTCCACGAGCCGCCCGTCTGCTCCCTACAAGGCAGTCACGGAGGCCGCACGTGGCAGCCCGCTCGACGCGGCATTCCCGTGGAGCTGCCTCAACCTGCTTCCTCCTTAATTCCCGTGCGAAAGCGCCTGGTTATGAGCCATGAGCCTCGTGTCTGGATCCTTTCCTCACCAGATATTTTCAGTCCATTCCACTGCGGCTGTTCTCTGTAGTCCTATATTCCTGAAGTAAGTGGGAAAAGAGGATTTTCTTCGCGGAAATTAACCTTACAGACCATACGTTCGATAAAGTGAAGATAATGAAACTATTTTCTTTCATTTTGTGTCAGAAACTGTCAAAATTACTATTTTTCCTTGATTTTTGTGCTACAATATTTCCCCCCTATAATCTCGATCAGTGGTGCTATTCTGCCCCTCAGGGGAGCTCTGACAAGGTCTGGACACATTTTGGGTGTCAGGACTGGGGGGGCGGGGTGCTACTGCCATCTAGTGGGTAAGGCCAGGGACGTGCAAAACATCCCCCAGAGTGCAGGAAGGTCCCCACCGTTAGGGATCACTCGGTCCTAAATGTCAGTAATGCCCAGGTTGAGGTACCCTGATGGAAACGGCGCAGAGTATCATGACATTCAGAAATGCTCTCCTCACCTTCAATGCCATTAATCGTGCTTTCCTCTCTTCATTAGGCCACTTCCTCGGGGTTTTTCGGCACTCCCTTAACTTTTTCCCCAAGGAGCTCGCCCAAATTAGCACGGTCTCTCATTGTGAAGTGTTTCTGTGGGAGGGATGGCTAGCTGTCCACCAAAATTTACGCCACCTTTTCTCTATGTAGACCCATCCCTAGGCAGTAGCTGCGCATTGGGAAGGCCATTCCTCAGCCCCTCTTTCATTACATGTGGCCACACAACCAATGCCCACCCAAGGGGGCCACGGCTTTTAGGAGTCAGGAAGCATTCCTGCCACTTCTTCCCTCCCCTCCAGATCAACACTACACAAGAGAAATAATGATGGAAACTATATATGTCATCTTAAATTTTCCAGGAGCGACATAGAAAAGTACAAAAAGAACAGGTGCAATAAATTTTAATGCTGTATTTTACTTAACCAACTATGTCCAAATGATCAGTCAATATGTAATAAGTTAGTAATAAGATGTTTTTACCTTATTATTGTACCAAGTCTTGAAAATCTATCTTACACTTTACAGCCCATCTCAGTTCAGACTAGCAACATTTTAAGTGCTCAGGGTCCACATGTGGCAAGTGGCCGCCATCCTGGGCAGATCAGCTCCAGATGGATACAGAGAAGACAGGACCTCAGAGGATGAAGGAGCCCCAAGTGGACGGAGGGTGGTCCCTGAGTCATGGGGGACAGGGAAGCTACTCACGGACAGAATATTCACATAGATCTGTACTCAGGTGAGGGAGAAACAACTGAAATTTAGGGTTATAGTTAGTTTATGCTAACCTAAGTACTAGAGACCCCCAGGAGACCCTCCGTCACGAATGTACGAGTCCCAACCTTTTACGTCCCAGCACAACCTTAACAATCTCTTAGGCATTTCGTTCAGTAATGTCCTTGACCTCTCTTTAGAAAATTCCCTTCTTTCTTCTTTTTTTTTTTTTTTAAATATTTTATTTATTTATTTGAGACAGAGACAGTGAGAGAGAGCATGAGCAAGGAGAAGGTCAGAGAGAGAAGCAGACTCCCCATGGAGCTGGGAGCCTGATGCGGGACTGGATCCCAGGAATCCAGGATCATGACCTGAGCCGAAGGTAGTCGTCCAACCAACTGAGCCACCCAGGCGTCCCCCATTCTTTCTTCTTAACAGTGCCATCTTACTTATTTCTGCTACATTCTATCACCTTTGGTTGCAACCTGACATACTGGCCTGCTACGTTTTTTTCTATACATTTCTAATGTATAGAGATTCTAGAATTTCTAGAAAAATGTCATTCAATTTCTAGAAAAATGTCTATTTTATTGTCTTGTCTTTTGTTCAAAACTGTATGAATGCTAATATTTTGACAGCTTATTTTTTATCGAAGAACTTATAAATAATTATTTAAAACTTAAATTAGCACAAAAGACATTCTTTTTCTTCAGAAAGAATGAAGAAAAAGAATGTCAGTATCTCATAGCTATTAAAGATAATAAAGTATTGGAATGTGAGTTCGAGACAGCTGGACAATAAATTAGTTTCAAATACTTCACATCTAGGAGAGTTACACTGTGTAGCATAGGATCTGCTTAAAATCAAAATGAAAATAAATTTCTCAAAAGGAAGAAAAGCAGACACGTAAAGGATAATTTAGTAGACACAGAATTATTTCGGTCGTCTTCATTTGGGAAAAATACTGGCAGGAGAACCAAACTGGTTATACATTAAGATGAAAGTTAATCCATGAGCACTTCAGGCAGCTCCTGGCCTTCCTTTCAGACGCCCCTGAGAAGCGCCGAGAGAGCAGAGCAGCGAGCCCCAGATCGCCGTCCCTCACACGGCTGCTTGCATGGACGGCCCTTGGCCGGCATCTGGGAACGTGGGTTTCAGGAGTGTTGCCATCATTCCTGGTAAGACTAGTACAACAGTGCCTCAAGTGTGCCAACCCATGCTTTATACTGAACCTGCTTTCCTTTTGGATGTTGGGAATTTTCAGTGTATTTCCTTTTTAAGTGCCTGATATGCGACAGGCAGGGGGAGTGCTTGCGAGCGGCCCCGGTAAGAATCCTGCACACTGGGTTCCTGAAGAGCTGCCCTGGGGCACACCACCTCACCCGTGCTGTGGAATTCCTCAAGGCTTCAGGGTTGAGCTGGTCCCGCGTGACTGCCCAGGGAGAGGGCTCTTGGAAGCCTGCCCCTGGCTTGCTCTGAACTTTGCCCCCCACACCTCTTCCCTGTGTGGATATGGCATGAAACCCTGCCACGAGCAGGGTGATATTCTGAGTCCTGGGAGTCCTTTTAGTGATTCCTCAACCCTGGGGGTGGTCCTGGAGGCCCCCTGACACAGCTCTGTACTTGGCCAACCTCAGTGAACACCACAGTACATGAGAGACGAAGCAGCAGGGTGTCATGGGCGTGCCATCCTGGCTGTAAAAGAGAAACTATTCTCCTTGAACACATTCACGTGTGCTTGCACGCAGACGATCGCGCACACACTCACCAGATCAATGGTTTTGGCTCTCTGTTTGGAGTCGTCGTCGCACCACGTTTCACACCACAGCCAGTCTTGAGGAAGAGACTTAATGGCAACTTGGTAAATCATATTATTGGGGAGATCCTATAGAAACATGATTTCAACAAGGTAACAGAAATTAGGCAGAGGGAATGAGCTTGATGATGCCAACTAGATTAAAAACAAGCTCAAAAAAACATTCATAGATCTAAGATATCGATTTTTAAGCTACTAACATACTTACTATGGCCCAATCATCTTGTGTGACGATGAACCCGGGGGCTAGAACTGTGCCCAAAGCTGTCCTGGACATCACCCTTGACATCAGGGATGCAGTGGGGAGCCCAGACACCCACCACCCCACATGCCCCCAAATGGACAGCTGCACCGCCTCCGCCCGTCCTGAACCAGCACACTGGTCACCCGCGCTGGGCCCGCTCTTGCCATTGCTGTCAACGTGCTGGCACCATGCCCTCCGGATTCGGAGGGGACCCTTTCTTTTTCTGTTAGGAAATAATGCTCCAGGCTTTCTAAGCAAAGACTGTTGACACCTGGGTTAAAGAAAGTTTACAAGGCAAATGAGCCTCATAAGTGACAAAGGCCTCACAGTCCTGCCTACAAGCACGTGCGTGACTGAGCCCAGTCAGGTCCTCAGAGGAGATGGCCATCCCTGGGCCAAGATGATTTCAGCCTCATTAGTGCCTGTGGAGCAGAATGCTCAGCTACGTCAGGCCCAGATTCCCGGCCCACTGCAACTATTTGTTATTGCAAGTGGCTATGTTTTCTGGTAAGTTGTTAGGGAGCGATAGATAATGAATATGGGGGGTTGTAGGATTTGGACTTTCCAAATAAAGCTGCTACATCAATTCATGTACAAGCCTCTATATAGACATATACTTTTTACAAAGATCTATTTATTTAAATTTGGCAGAGAGGCAGGCAGAGAGAGAGGGGGAAGCAGGCTCCCCGCAGAGCACAGAGCCTGATGCGGGGCTCCATCCCAGGACCCTGGGATCATGACCTGAGCTGAAGGCAGAGGCTTTAACCCACTGAGCCACCCAGGCACCCCTAGACTTATACTTTTATTTCCCTTGAAGTAGATTGACTGGTCATAGGGTAGGAGTAAATTCAAATTCATAAGAAACTGCCAAACTGTTTTTCAAAATGTCTACAGTATTTTTTGTTTTTTTTATTATGTTAGTCACTGTAGAGTTTTTGATGTTGTGTTGCATGATGCACTGTTTGCATGTAACACCCAGTGCTCCGTGCAGTACGTACACTCCTTAATACCCATCACTGCGCCAACCCATCCCCCCATCCCCCACCCTCCAAAAACCCTGTTTGTTTCTCAGAGTCCATAGTCTCTCGTGGTTCATCCACCCCCTCCGCCATTTTCCCCTTCCTTCTCCTAATGTCCTCCATGCTATTCCTTATGCTCCACATGTAAGTGAAACCATATAATTGTCCTTCTCTGCTTGACTTATCTCACTCAGCATAATCTCCTCCGGTCCCGTCTATGCTGATGCAGAAGTTGGGTATTCATCCTTTCTGATGGCAGAGTAATACTCCATTGTATATATGAACCATATCTTCGTTATCCACTCATCTGCCCATTGAAAGGCATCCTGGCTCTTTCCACAATTTGGCTATCGTGGACATTGCTGCTATGAGCATTGAGGTGCATGTGGCCCTTCTTTTCACTACATCTGTATCTTTGAGGTAAATGACCAGCAGTGCAATTGCCAGGTCAGAGGGCAGCTCTATTTTTAATTTTTTGAGGGACCTCCATACTGTTTTCCAAAGTGGCTGCACCAGCTTGCATTCCCACCAACAGGGTTACAGCATTTTTACCTGCTCATCAGCAATGTATGTACCCTTGTCAACACTTAGTATGGTCTTTTTAGTATCAACCATTTTAATGGTATGTGGAATTATTCATTGTAGTTTTAATCCTCATTTCCCTAATGACTAATCATCTTCAGCATCTTTCCATGGACTTATTGCCACTTGATCATCATCTTTGCTGAAGTGTCTGTTAAAATCTGATATTTAAAAATTTTTATTTTTAAAATACTTAATTTTTTAAAGATTTTATTTATTTATTTGACAGACAGAGATCACAAGTAGGCAGAGAGGCGGGCAGAGAGAGGAGGAAGCAGGCTCCCCGCCGAGCAGAGAGCCCAATGTGGGGTTCAATCCCAGGATGCTGGGACCATGACCTGAGCTGAAGGCAGAGGCTTTAACCCACTGAGTCACCCAGATGCCCCTAAAGATTGGTTTTTTAATTTTTTTTATTATGTTCAATTATCCAACATATAACACATCATTAGTTTTGGATGCAGTGTTCAACGAATCATTAGTTGCACAGAACACCCAGTGCTCATAACGTCATGTGTCCTCCTAAACTCCCGTCATTCGTTACTCCATCCTCCCACCCCCTCCCTTCTGTAACCCTCAGTTTGCTTCCTGGAGTCCAGAGTCTTTCATGGTTTGTCTCCCTCTCTGATTTCTTCCCATTCAGTTTTCCCTCACTTCCCCAGTGGTCCTCCATGCTATTGCTTATGTTCCACATGAGTGAAACCATATGATAGTTGTCCTTCTCTGCTTGACTTATTTCATTAGCATAATCCCCTTCAGTTCCATCTACGTTGATGCAAATGGTGGGTATGCATCCTTTCAGATGGCTGAGTAATATATATGGACCACATCTTCTTTATCCACTCATCTGTTGAAGGGCATCTCACCTCCTTTCACAGTTTGATTACTGTGGACATTGCTGCTATGAACATTGGGGTGCAGGTCCCCCTTCTTTTCATTAAGCCTGTATCTTTGGGGTAAATACCTAGTAGTGCAATTGCTGGGTCGTAGGGTAGTTCTACTTTTAATTTTTTGAGGAAACTCCATACTGTTTTCCAGAGTGGCTGCATCACCTTGCATTTCCACCAACAGTGTAAGAGGTTTCCCCTTTCTCCATATCCTCTTCATGGAACACTTGTTTCCTGTCTTGTTAATTTTTGTCACTCTAACTGGTATAAGGTGGTATCTCATTGTGATTTTGATTTCAATTTCCCTGATAGCTAATGACGTGGAACTTTTTTTCACATGTCTGTTCGCATTTGTATGTCTTCTTTGGAAGACATTTGTATGTCTTTCACATCTTCTGCCCATTTCTTGACTGGATTATTTGTTTTTTGGGTGTTGAGTTTGAGAAGCTTTTAATAGATCTTGGATCCTAGCCCTTTATCTGATAGGTCATCTGCAAATACCTTCTCCCATTCCATGGGTTGGCTCTTAGTTTTGTTGACCTGTTTCCTATCCTGTGCAAAAGCTTTTTATCTTGACTGAAGTCCCAAAAGTTCATTTTTGCTTTTGTTTCCCTTGTCTTTAGAGACCTGTCTTGAAAGTCGCTGTGGCCAATGTCAAGGAGGTTGCTGCTGGTGTTCTCCTCTAGGATTTTGATGGATTCCTGTTTCACATTGAGGTCTTTCATCCATTTAGAGTTTATCTTTGTGTATGGTGTAAGAGAACGGTCCAGCTTCACTCTTCTACATGTGACTGTCCAATTTTCCCAACACCACTTATTGAAGAAACTTTTTTCCACTGGATATTTTTTCCTGATTTGTCTAAGATTAGTTGACCACAGAGTTGAGGGTCCATTTCTGGAGTCTCTATTTTGTTTCTGATTTTTAAAAAAGAGATTGTTTCCTTTCTTATTAATGGGTTTTGAGAGTTCTTTTATATATTTGTCAATTATTTTCTAATGTGGGTCACACTTTTAACAGGTCTAAAAACATGTGCATAAACAATGTTCTCCTATCTTCTAAAAGTTTTATAGTTTTATATTTTATCTTTAGATCTATGATGTGTTTTGAGTTGATTTTTGTACATGAAATGTGTTATGAATGGGAGTGGTTTTGTTTTGCTTTGTATATGGAGGTCTAATTTTTCCAGTGCCATTTTAGAAGGCTGTCATTTTCCCACTGCACTGCCTTTACACCTTTGTCAAAAGTCAATTATTCAAACGAATGGGTTATTTCTGGAATCTCTATTCCTACATATGGATTTAATTACCTGTTTTTATACCAAATCACACCATTTGGATTATAGTATCTTTATATTAAATCTTGAAATCAGGCAAAATAAGTCTTCCAATTCTGTTCTTCTTCAAAGCTGTTTTGGCTATTTTGGGTCTACTGCATTTCTATACAAACTTAATGTTTTAAATGCTATTAGAGAGAGTATCATCTTTTTAGCTTCCATTTCCAACTGTTGCTAGTAAATAGAAATACAGAATTGACTTTCATATACTGATCTTACATCTGCAATATTACTAAATATACTTATTGGTTCTATATAACTTTTTAGTAGATTAGAGAGGATATTCTACATAAATCATTCTATTGTCTGAAAAAAAAAGTTACTTATTCCTTGCCAATTCAATGCCTTTTATTTTTCCTGCCTTGTTGTACTATCTAGTACCTCCACTGCAATGCTGAATGGAAATGATGAGTAGATGTTTTTGCTTTGTACCTGATCTTAAGGGGAGAGTATTCAGTATTTCACCATTAAGTACAATGTTAACTATAGGTTTTTCATAAGTGTCTTTTTTAAGATTTTATTTATTCATTTTAGAGAGAGAGAGAGAGAGCGCACGTGCAAGTGAGCACAACAAGATGGGGGAAAAAGCAGAGGGAGAGGGAGAGATAATCTGAAGCAGACTCTGCACTGAGCGCAGAGCCCAATGTGGGGCTCAATCCCATGACTGTGAGATCATAGCCTGAGCCGAAAGCAAGAGTCAGACACTCAACTGACTGAGCCACCGAGGTGCCCCTCATAGGTGTCCTTTACCAGGTTGAGGAAGTTCCCTTCTTGTGCTAGGCTGCTGAGAGTTTTTATTAGGAATGGATACTGGAATATATAGGAATGGATAGTGGAATATATCAAATGCTCTTTTGTATCAAGCTGATCATGTGATTTTCCTTTTTTTTGGTCTATTAATTAGTGAATTACACTGACTGGTATTCTCAAATGGAATGAACCCAGGGATAAAGTCCATTTAATTATGACATAGGGTCTTTATTATATATGCTGGATTTGATTACCTGAGATTTTTATTAAGGATGTATACACCTGTTCATGTGGGATGTTGGTCTGTAATTTTCCTTTCTTGTAGTGTCTTTGTATGGTTTTAATGTTAAAGTCATTAATGTTGGCTTCATAGAATGAGTAGAATTGGTATTGTTTCTTTCTTTAATGTTTTGTAATGAAGGTATCTGGGCATGAAGATTTAAACTAAACTCAAATTCCTCCATTGACATAGGGCTATTCAGACTATTTTAAGTGCATTTTGGTAGTTTGTGTCTTTTATTTATTTAAAAAGAAAAAGCCCATCATAAAAAGAATCACAAGATCCAACTCATGGAAGACTACCAGACCCCACTCCCTGGCAGTAAAACCCACAAAGGCTGGATATTCTTAAAATTGTTCTCTGTGGGTAATCCCACAACCCCAAGACAATGGAAAAATGAACTGCCCAATGTAAGTAATAAGCCTAATGTTAAAGAGTAAGCCCTTCCCTGTACGGTTAGCTAACTTTAAAAAATTTATGAAACTCTTTGATAGAGGGTGGGTTCCCTTCCCCATCTGGAAGGAGAGACCACTACTCTGTGAAGTCTTTTAAGTAGCTGACTAGACTGGACTCTTCCTAACCGAGACCACAGATTCTTCGGAACTGAAATATATACATATTCTGCATACGAGTTTGTCTTTCCTGCTCACAGAGACTTAGTAGCATTATCCAAGGGCTTACAGAGCTATCCACTGAGGGAGGATTCCGTTTAATATTGCATTAGACCAACAGAGCCACTTTAGAGCAAGGAAAGGAAGCCTGGTAGAGGGCACATGACCAGGAGATCCTGTGGTCTGGCTGAATACTCTGCTGGCCTGACAGAGCAATAAATGATTTACTGAAGGCACAGGAGGTGCTACCTTGGGGACAAGACACTGCAAGAATGGGGTGTAGCATATGTTCTAAATCACCAACCATCATATGGTGCTGTGTCACCACATGGAAGAATGGGTCCAAGGGGCAAAGTAGAAGTGATCCTGCTTATCCTCACTCCCAGTGACCCTCTGGGGGATGCTGTGCTTGTTATCCCCCTAATTCTGGGAGGTTTTGGGTCCAATCATTAGGTTAAGTGGCTCTGGAAATTAGTCAGATATTGA
This sequence comes from Mustela putorius furo, assembly GCF_011764305.1. Classification (NCBI taxonomy): domain Eukaryota; kingdom Metazoa; phylum Chordata; class Mammalia; order Carnivora; family Mustelidae; genus Mustela; species Mustela putorius. Next base: position 400,097 of record NW_025422117.1, on the reverse strand, counting down.
GAAAAAAAAAGGTGCTTATCTGTTAGGAAAAACAAAATGTAAGGCAGTAGCCAGGTGGGACAGAGGATGAAGGGAGTCTGTCTTAACGATCAGAGATGGAGACATGTTTAACTGATGATGCGAGGGAGTAAGAAAAAGGTACAGTAAGTGAGCCAGGGCACGTGGTGGGAGGAAGAGGCCTAAGGATGGAAAAGGGAAGATAAAATATCAGTTTTGAAAATGTTGAGCTGAAAGTGAAAAAATTACATGTTAAGTGGAGACAGTTGAGATATCCAATACAGAATGTACCAAGGGGAAAAGAGGATGCAAATGTCAGACTTTGAAGTTTACCAGCAGGGAACTAGAGCGGTCTGGATCCATGCACTGAACATGAGTCCATGAGACCATTCTCTTACACCATATACAAGAAAAAGTCAAAATGGATAAAAGACCTCAATGTGAGGCAGGAATCTATCAAAATCCTAGAGGAGAACATAGGCAGTAACCTCTTCAACATTGGCCACAGCAACTTCTTTCGAGACACGTCTCCAAAGGCAAAGAAAACAAAAGTGAAAATGAACTTTTAGGACTTCATCAAGATAAAAGCTTTTGTACAGCAAAGGAAACAGTCAACAAAACTAAGAGCCAACCCATGGAATGGAAGAAGATATTTGCAAATGACATATCAGGTTAAGGGGTAGTATCCAAGATCTATAATGAACTCCTCAAACTCAACACCCAAAAAACAAATAATCCAGTCAAGAAATGGGCAGAAGATATGAAAAAACTCTTCTCCAAGGAAGACATACAAATGGCTAACAGACACATGAAAAAATGTTCCACATCATTAGCTATCAGGGAAATTCAAAACAAAACCACACTGAGATACCACCTTATGCCAGTTAGAATGGCAAAGATTAACAAGATAGGAAACAATTGTTGGAGAGGATGTGGAGAAAGGGGAACCCTCTTACACTGTTGGTGGGAATACAAGCTGGTGCGGCCTCTTTGGAAAACAGTGAGGAGATTCCTCAAACAATTAAAAATAAAGCTACCCTATGGCTCTGCAATTGCACTACTGGGTATTTACCCCAAAGATACAAATGTAATGAAAAGAAGGGCTATATGTACCCCAATGTTCATAGGAGCAATGTCCACAACCGCCAGACTCTGGAAAGAGCCAGGATGACCTTCAACAGATGAATGGATAATGAAGATATGGTCCATACATACAATGGACTATTTCTTAGCCATCAGAAAGGATGAATACCCAACTCCTGTATCAACATGGTTGGGACTGGAAGAGATTATGCTGAGTGAAATAAGTCAGGCAGAGAGAGTCAATTATCATATGGTTTCACTTACTTGTGGAGCATAAGGAATAACATGGAGGACACTGGGAGATGGAGAGAAGTGAGTTGGGGGAAATCGGAGGGAGAGATGAACCATGAGAGACTGTGGACTCTCAGAAATAAACTGAGCGGTCTGGAGGGGAGGGAGGTGGGGGGTTGGGTGAGGTTGGTGGTGGGTATTAAGTAGGGCACGTATTGCATGGAGCACTGGGTGTGGAGTATAAAAAAATGAATCTTGGAACACTGAAAAAATAAAATAAAATTTTAAAAAGAAAAGAAAAAAAAAGAGAAGAAAAAGAGTCTATGAACATTCTACCTACCTGATCAAGGTTTGAAAGACTGTTTGGATCTTGACTGAGAGCTTGGTACTGGCCCCGGAGCCTGTCTCCTGCTGCAATTCTTCTGAACTTCTTGAGATCCACCACATACAAGGCACTGCAAAGGTGAGGAGTCTTTGGTGGCCCGTGTTGTTCAGGGACTTTTACTTTCCCCCAGTGACGGTCCACAGAGATAGGACTGACTTTTAGATATCCCTGGGTCTACTGATGATGAAACCTTTCATAAATTTTCTCCCAATGTTCAACACGGTTTCCAACGGGTCTGAAGTTTGTTATAATACTATTAGGATCCACATCCTTGTAGAGTCACAAGTTTTTCCAAGACACCATGAAAGTCATGGCTCTCCAAAACAACAGATTTGAAACAGTACGCTCATTTTGTGACGTAACCAACTAGTTTATCTTTAGTGGTTAGGAGCCTCTCGCTTGAGTCCTATTAATTGGGTTTAATGCCTGGCTCAGCTATGCTAACGGTATAAGCCTGGGAGGGTCACATGAATGCTGCCCGCTGTGGTTCTCAGGTTTTCACAGCTGTTAAATGGGGATGATATCATCTCAAAATGTTGTCATAGAGATTTTATGGGTTAGTACATGTAGAATGACGGGCATGCCATTGACACTAACAGGCTGCCATTGTTGTCTGATTTCTAAGAAAACTGAGTATTGTGATCCAGTAACTTATTTAGTTACTAAAAAGTATAAATTTTCTTACCTGATATGGTATTTCCTTCTTAAGAGATGTGATGCCCAGTATCCTTTTTTCCAGAAACGATATCCATCCATTTCAGTGCGGCTGTCACAAAATGGAGTATACCCGTAAGGTGCTCCACCCAGATCGAAATCTCGGAGTTCTTTTAGGTCATGTCTCACAATCTAAATAATTAAAATAGTTTCTTTTAGGTCATGTCTCACAATCTAAATAATTAAAATAGTTTCTCTGATGAAGATTATAAAACAATATTATGTTATTATAATAACCCCTTTTTATGTGAATCTCAAATAATCACCTGATTGTAGAAATAAAGGGAATTGTGCTTTTCTCACAGCTCTTTCAAGCAGCAAGGAGTTTACTGAGTTATTTCTTCAATATTTCTTATTTCTTCTATTGTTCTATTGTTATTTCTTCTATTGTTCTTTCAGGTGAAAGAAACTGGGGCGCTTGGGTGACTCAGTTGGTTAAGCCTCTGCCTTCCGTTCAGATCATGATCCTGGGGTCCTGAGATTGAGCCTAAAGTCGGGCTCCATGCTCAGTGGGGAGTCTGCTTCTCCCTCTGTCCCTCTCCTTGCTTGTGTGCTCTCTCTCAAATAAAATAAAATTTAAAAAAAAATGACACCAAAAATGTCTATGCTTAGTCTATATGACCGTGGTCTTATCATTAATTGGGATAGTTTGTTACATCATTTTATTTTTTAAAAAATTTTATTAATTTGACAGAGAGCATGAGTAGGGGAGGGGCAGAGGGAGAGGGATGAGCAGATTTCCTGCCAAGTGCAGAGACTGACAAAGAGCTTGATCCCAGGATCCTGAGATCATGACCTGAGCTGAGTTCAGAGCCACCCAGGGGCCCCTTGTGATGCCACTTCAATCAAGATAGTTTAAACAAAATGTACTTTGGAAATAAATTAAATATTTCACAAGTATTCTTACTTACTTGATTACTCTTAGTTTATCAAGATACAGATTAGTAATTCAAAATCATCTTATGATAAATCTCCATTATTGTAATATTGGCAAATATTAGTCTGAATGATAAAGAAAAACCTCTTGATTATCCTTAATGGCTTTAATGAAATAACAGTAGTAAGTTCCTTTTTTCTTTAAGATTTTATTTATTTTAGAGAGAGCGCATGAGCGTGAGCAGAGTGAGAGGGGGAGGGAAAGAATCCCAAGCAGACTCTGTGCTGAGCCTGATGCAGAGCTTGATCCCGTGACCCTGAGACCATGAGCTGAGCTGAAACCAAGAGCTGAGCGCTCAACCAACTACATCACCCAGGCGCATTTTTTTAACAGATTCAAGCCTGCTGGAAAACACCACTATATAGATCAATTTGGAAAATACTATAAAAATAATAAAAGTTTACAATGTAAGTAAATTCTAATATAGGATTTGAACAATGTACTTTTTGTCCTAAATATAAATTGAACAACTTGTACTCTTAATTCATATAATGTTAATATTTACATTTTACTGTTCTACTTAAAAATTCTGTATATTTTTCAAATATTTTTTCCCATTAATGATTACAAAGGCATGGAAGGGAGGGAAGGGAGAAAGTCACAATTTTTGGATATATAAATTTTGAAACCTGAGTACTATGATGGTTTTTAGTAGTCAAATTTGGGACATTTTTTTTCCTTAGAAGGAAATGAAAGTTGTCTGTAATCACAAATTTTTTTTTAGCAAGAAGAGCAAGCTCATTTTAAATAATCAGCTCATATTCATAGGAACTCAGACAACTATTTTTATTGTGACTAGGATCACTACTTTTTTAACTACCAAAATTTTAAAAAAAACTACTACTTCAGGGAGAAAATTGCCATGTCCCAGATAGTAAATGGAACTTCTTGCAGACACATTTGAGTTTTCCCTGGAATTCTGACAGATTTTTTTTTTTTTTTTAAGACACTTCCTTTATGTGTCCCATTCATGTCATGTATTTTTATGTAGCATAGCAACAAAGATAATAATGAACAGTAGCAATATAAACTGAGTCCCAACACCCAGACAGACTTGCAAAAGAAGTTTTAGTACTAGCAAAAACTACGGTTAATCTTATCACCTGGTCAGCATCAACAAAAATGATTTTGTCCACTGCCAGAGGAAAGAGGACGTCGAGGAAAAGAATTTTGTAACCCCAAATAATCCTCTGTTTTTCAGTCTGCTGATGGAGCCAGCTGGGCCACCTGTACTGCACGAGTTCATACTGGAAGCCATACTCCTCGGCCATGTGAGGAATCACCTCCTATACACATACACACATACACACAAATCAAAGAATATGCTCAAGGAAGAGAAAATCATTTCTGTTTTAGAGAAAAAAATTAACATTCTAAAAAGCAGAGTTTACCATAAATTGTTACAAATTACTTGGTTAAATGTCTAGACTACTTCTACAACCTATACCTATTACTGAGTAATATGAAAACGCTGACCAATATAAAAATACAAGCATACATGAAACTATGTGATCTAATGACATTAAGGAATAGGTATGCCATATTGAACAGCAAGTTTATTAAGTAAGATAAATGTTCCCCTAGTTCTTACTACTAACTTTCGACTTGAGAAAGCCTGACTCTACAAGGAAAAGCGTCTGGACCTGGGAACACTGATGTGTCACACGGTGGATGGGTATGTCAACATGCTGGTTGCCCAGAGACAACAGGAAGAGGGAGGGCAAAAAAACACAAAATGAGCTGTAAATTGGTAAATTAGGTTTTCTACATGAGCCCCATGTTTGCGATTTATCACTATTTAATTCAAGAATTAAAAATCCAGGGTAGTCATTGTGGTTCTGGATGTTTGGTATTGGATTCAGAGTCTTACAGACTTAGAGCATCTTACCCTGTTCAGGGCAGTATTTCATTAACACCTTGTTGGCTAAATTTGGCTCATGAGCCCCGATCTGAGAGGGAGTGTGGTCAAGGTTGGGGGGGAGGGAAGATGGGTTAGCAAACAGAGAATTCGCTTTTTCCTCCTCAGTTCTTATTTGGAGCTTGTTGCTGGTTTTACACCTAGTTTAATTTTCTTCCTGTTTTTGTAAGAAGAGTGTAGATTTAAATTACATTTCTTACTGTGAGCACTGGTTTTATCTGTGAATTGAAATGCTGCAATTATGACTAGAACGGCTGCTGAGAATCATTGTTTTGGTTTCAAAATTTAAAAAAAAAAACATGTTAGAAGAAAGTAGAAGAGCTCTCTAATCAGCAAATATGCATTAACATTTTCACTGAGCACGCACTAGGTGCCAGGTACTTTTGTAGGACCTAGGGATACAGAAGTGAACAAAACAGACACAAATCATGGCCTTCATAAGGCTTTTGAGGGGTTAGGCAGAAAATGAATGAAACAGTTGAGTCACCTGTAGAACAAAGTAAAAAGGGGAGGGACACAGAGTGAAAATTAGAAGGGACTATAACTGCAGATTGTGTGGTCAGGAAAGGATTATTCCCTAAGTAGGTGTAAGTCAGCAAGGATTTGAAGGAAGAGAGAGAGAGAGGTTTTGAAAATTGTAAGGAAAGGATCTAGGGTACTAGTAATTTCTGCATCTGACTGGCTACACAGGTGTTTCAACTTCGTAAAAATTCATCAAAGCTGCACACTTACAATTTGTGCACATTGTACCTCACTGAAAAGTTTCAAAAAGATGAGCATTTTGAGGGAAAGGAAGGAAATTCCCCAAAGAAGGAAAATATCATTTCAGATATGCGATTACTTCTGGCCACGCGACAGAGGAAGAACATATACAGACACGGAACACATTTCCACGGGACAGGCTCATGCCTGCTGAGAGAATCTTTGGACAGAGCTATCTCAGTTTCTGCAGAATTAATCCCTGTGTGCAGTGTTTGCCTAATAGGATAACATCAAAAACTTGGTAACAAACTAGCATGACTTGTTTATATTTATGGGCTCTTTTTCAGTTGTTTATCTGCTCCTAAATGAGCACGTGAGGCATCACTCTTGGTGGTGGTGGCGGGAGAGGCTGTGACATAGGGTTAAGCACCTGGGCTCCGAGGACGGAATGCTTGGGGTCAGATCTCAGCTATGTTCCTAAGTAGCTGTTTGATCTCAGGCCTGGGCTTTAAAAGACAAATCTTGCTCAAAGAAAGGTTGGGCCCTTTGCCCAGGGTTCCTGGGAGGTAACCTCTGCCCCCGTACTGTCCTGCCTGGGGCCACACCAAAGAGTCGATGCCAGCAGTGGGACGTACAGCTGTGGCTCTGAGCCACAAGATATCAGCTGTAAGGTATGGCTGTGCTAAACCCAAACTGGCAGGATAATGGCTCTCAGTTCTTTGAGTTCTTCTAGTTAGCCTCTGAACCTGAGGGGGAGCTTGGATACCTCCTAGCTGTACAGGCTGGGAGGTTATATAATTTCTGAGTCTTGGTTTTCCGGGAATAGACCTTTATGGAGAGCAACTGCATACAAAAAGCTCTCAGCAACGTGCTGGCAACAGGCATACAAACATGGCTGGCCATGCTTATTTCTGCTTTTACCCTTGGTTTTGGATTAGAGGAGGAGAAAGCCTTTGAGCTGCTACTGAATGAGACCCGAACTTTCATGAAATCTGATGAATCTGTCACGAGAATAGGGAGACATGGGGTACACTCTGTGGCAGGGGCGTGAGGCTGAGTAGAGGGTAAGAGCGGTTGACCATCTGAACACGTCTCTGGACGCACGGCGCCATTTTGCGTACAGTACCCAAACCAGCCCCACAGCAACAGCGCGCTGCACCAAGACAGAAGAGCCTTTTTGTTCTCAGAACTATCCAGCTATTTCCTAGGGTGCAGTTTTCATATTCTCCGATACCACCGTCCCAGCCTATCTTCGTAAAATTAGGACAATCTAATTCTTTTTATTGACAATCTGTACATGTCTTTCACTGCCAAATTTTATTTAATTATATTCATTACCATGAAAAACCACTCATCTTTCTGATTTTGAATTTAGTTAAAAATAAACCATCCCCTTCTGTCCTTTTAAACACTTTTTTTTCCCTCATATACTTTTAAAAAAAATTTTTATTTCTTTTCAGTGTAATAGCATTCATTGCTTTTGCACCACACCCAGTGCTCCATGCAATCCGTGCCCTCTCTAATACCCACCACCTGGTTCCCCCAACCTCCCACCCCAGCCCCTTCAAAACCCTCAGATTGTTTTTCAGAGTCCATAGTCTCTCATGGTTCACCTCCCCTTCCAATTTCCCCCAACTCCCTTCTCCTCTCCACCTCCCCTTGTCCTCCATGCTATTTGTTATGCTCCACAAATAAGTGAAACCATATGATAATTGACTCTCCCGGCTTGACTTATTTCACTCAGCATAATCTCTTCCAGTCCCGTCCATGTTGCTACAAAAGTTGGGTATTCATCTTTTCTGATGGAGGCATAATACTCCATAGTGTATATGGACCACATCTTCCTTATCCATTCCTCTGCTGAAGGGTTCTTTCCCACAGTTTGGCAACCGTGGCCATTGCTGCTATAAACACTGGGGTACAGATGGCCCTTCTTTTCACTACATCTGTATCTTTGGGGTAAATACCCAGTAGTGCAATTGCACAGTCATAGGGAAGCTCTATTTTTAATTTCTTGAGGAATCTCCACACTGTTCTCCAAAGTGGCTGCACCAACTTGCATTCCCACCAACAGTGTAGGAGGGTTCCCCTTTCTCCACATCCCCTCCAACACATGTTGTTTCCTGTCTTTCTAATTTTGGCCATTCTAACTGGTGTAAGGTGGTATCTCTATGTGGTTTTAACTTGAATTTCCTTGATGGCTAGTGATGATGAACATTTTTTCATGTGTCTGATAGCCATTTGTATGTCTTCATTGGACAAGTGTCTGTTCATATCTTCTGCCCATTTTTAAAAATATGATTGTCTGTTTTGTGTGTGTTGAGTTTGAGGAGTTCTTTATAGATCCTGGATATCAACCTTTTGTCTGTACTGTCATTTGCAAATATTTTCTCCCATTCCGTGGGTTGCCTCTTTGCTTTTAAACACTTCTTTAAATAAAAACAGCATAGAATTTTTCTTAAGATAAAAGAATAGTGAATACCAAAGTTTTAAAATTGGTTAAAAGTAGTAATTTCAAAAGACTCATTCTGAAATTATGTGAACTTATGATATAAAGAATTTACTCTTCAAACATTGAACTATTCTATAATAAAAAGATTAATGTACTTACTTTAAATGTTGGTGAGAGATAATTTTTTAGAAACCAGAATTTCACAGGTGTTTTGGTGTTACGTAAAACAGAAAGCATCATAATTCTGTATAAAATAGGAATGTTAAACCCAGTAAGTTAATATCAATAGGAGTTCACTCTGTTTTTCCTAAGGCTTTTAATTATTACACACACACACACACAGACACAAACACAATTACTTAAAGATATTAAGCTTTCACTCTGAATTATGGAGAAACAGACTGAAGTACCTTCACAAATTATGGTTCCTCATCAAGTATGTAATGTATAGGGATACATACACACACACACACACTCCACATAGAATAAATCAGTTGCTTTTTGTTTTTTCCAGTTGACTCTGAAATAGCCTTGTTTAGTTGAACTACCTTCTCATCTCTTCTCTATTACTATGTCATTAATACCAGGTGTACAAAACTGCAGGAATTGCAGTTCACCGGACAAACCATTTGTCTTGCTACGCTAGATCTCTAACCAGGGAAGATACAGATGTATCTAAATGTCCATCTTAAAATGCCAAGACATATTCAAATAGTTTTGAGGGATTCTCTGATACCCTTCTATATAAAAGGTTAAAAAACCAGCCCTTTGTAGTTAGGAATTAAGCTTTCCTCCTCTTACCCTACCTGTCTTTTTTATAAAATAAGGCATTTCCTCACCAGAAAAGGGAAATTTACTACATATACTTTCTCTCACATCATATTGTTACAACATATGTTCATTTCCTAGCCATAGAGAACACCAATATTCCAAATCAATCAAACTCATGGAATTTAACTGTATTTTAAAAATATACTGCTTGGGGCACCTGGGTGGCTCAGTCAATTAAGCATCCAACTCTTGATTTCAGTGCAGGTCATGATTTTGGGGTCATGGGATCAAGCCCCACACTGGGCTCCATGCCCCGTGTGGAGCCTGTTTGAGATTCTCTCTTTCCTTTTCCCTCTGCCCCTCCCTTGCTCATGCTCTCTAAATGAATGAATAAAATCCTAAAAAACATATATATTTATATTTATATACACACACATATATATATAGGCGCCTGGGTGACTCAGTCGGTTAAGCCGCTGCCTTCAGCTCAGGTCATGATCCCAGTCCTGGGATCAAGTCCCGCAAGGGACTCCTTGCTCGGTGGGGACTTCTCCCTCTGCATGCTCTGCCTGTGCTCCCCCTACTTGTGTGTGAGTTCTTTCTCTCTCTGACAAATAAATAAAATCTTTAAAAAAATATATATATATATATCGTTTTCATAATTTTAGGTTTTATATATATATATATATACACATATATATATATATGTATATATATATGTATATGCTGTTCTCATAATTTTAGGTAATCTCAGGGTTGTGAGATCAAGTTCCGTGCTCAGTGGGGAGTCTGCTTGAGAGTCTCTCCCTTCCCCCCCACTCCTCCCCCTACTTGCTCATGCTTGCTCACTTTCTCTCTCTCAAATTAATTAATTAATAATCTTTAAAAAGAAAGAAAAAAGCAAGGTACAGAACAAATGTTGTTATTACTTAAGTAAAAAGTTAAAAATGAAAATATATTTGCTTATCTACCTATGTCTTTGGCGAGCTATGAAAATACTGGTTTCCTGTTGGAAGGAGACTGGGTAATAAGAAAACAGGTGGATTGTTTCACTGTTCGCTCTTTTGTTCTTCTGAACTCTTGAAATTCTTTTTGAACCATGTACTATTTACAAAGCATTAGATAAAAAATATACCTACCTTAAAAAGCGTTCATATAAATGGCCAGAAGCAACTGAAAATATGTTTAGAACATCTGCTTCCTTTTTGTCTTTTTCTTTATGCAACCTTCTTGTGAAACTTGAATAAGAGAGTATTGACAGCTTCTTAATATGGATTTGTAAACTTTACATACCTAAATACTAAATTTAATACGCAATAAAATTAGGAAAGCCTCTCAAAATAAGCCCATCTCATACACAAAATGACTGGCTCTTTCATTTGGGGTATTTATAATGTATAATTTTTTTCTTCCTGGGTAAAAATTTTATTTAATTAAATTTTTATTTTTATATGCACAGATATTTAGAATGACTAAAATTTGGAAAAGAATAAACTATAATCACTAGATATATATTTTGCCAAACAGGAATTTTTATGACAGTATTTTTCAAATCTTTTCTTACTGTAATCTCCCAAATAAGAAAAATACAGTTGATACTCCCAAGTTATGATTAAACTTAAGATAAGAAAGTGAAAGCATTATATTATACACAGTATTTATGTGTCTGGAGGAGTTACCATCCCCAACGTGGTCCTTCTCCTTTCCCAACACAGCAGTATTTGCTTCTGGTACTTTCTGTACAGCAAGTGGCTGTTCTACAGTTTGATGATCACCTGTATTCATTTTTGGCTCCACCTTCTGGTTTTAATGGAAGCCAATGGACAAATACCTTTAAAATGCCCACATTCTGCTTCATTATCCTGTCAAACATACTACTCTCCAAATGATCTCAAAATGAGAGGGTCTGAGCCCTTGTCAATCAGTAACAGTTCAATGCACATAAAGGAAGAGGAACACCATTCTTACCAAACAAGAAGTCTACTACAGAAAAAGAGGCATAAACGGCGCACAATCCCAAATGCTGGGAGCGCTTCGGATTGGCAAAATAAAATCTGCCTAGGTTGTTGGATCTATCTGGCCTCAAGTTTCTATTTCTTACCTTCAGTTAAGATTCTCACTGGTTCTCCATCATAACTCAAATGAAGCCCAGATCTCTGAGATGCACTTCAGAGTTCTCCACAATGTAGATCTATAGCAGACAGCTTTTGTGTTTCCTCACCTAACATCCTTTATGCTTCTAGTAACAATAACCTAGTATTTGGCAGGGGGCCGGGGGGCATTCCTTCTCCACTTTCATTCTGTGAGATCTAGGTGGGATGGGCCCCCTCACTGGCTCCAGAGGTAGGCATATGGACCAAGCATACAGAGTTACAGTGACCCCCATTTGGGACAAATGGCTAACAAGTGGACCAGTGAGTCAGCCCCGGGACTTTACGGAAAGAAGCAATCTCTTCCCACTGGAGATGGCAAACTACTTCTTCTAAAACTTCATCTGAAAATGAAGGAGGCCGGAGACTAGAACGGAGACATGGAGTCAAAGTTTCTGGACCACAACACCTGAATGCTCAAAGCCAGCTCTGCTCCTGGACTCAACACACGTGAGCCAATCAGTCCTGCTTTGATTAATACAGGCCTCAACCTAATTTATAGATTCCCTATTATATTCAGTGTCCAGGGTCTCCGCTAAGCTGGGATATTTTCTGTTGCTGTGAACATACTCAATCTTTTTGACTCCACACTTTCACTCCCATCTCCAGTTCTGAGATCTTCTCCCTCCTTTGGAGCCCCGCTTAACCACACACTTCTCCAAGGCATCTTGTCAGAGGTTTCTCCTCACTAGATACAGCCTTTTGCTCCCATGGTTTGCAGAGCACCTTACTCTCAGCTGCCCCACAGCTTCGGTTTCCTAGTCTGTTTTATTAACATTTTATGTATCAATCTCATCCCACGAGAGAGGACCAATGCTTTACTTAAATGTGTGCCTGCCACATACAAGATTCCTGATGGATCTATGCTTATAGGTTAAAAAAATTCACTGGTAATTACCTTTTAATGGAATCCCACATTCCTTTTTTCTTTTCATCTTTATCAGTAAGGATATCCTCCTTAATTTTGTCTGGCTTCTTTTGTACCTAGATAACACAGTAAAGGAAAGTCTTAGAACTGTGCAGCTTTAAATATTATGCTGCGTGGTTAAAAAATGAAACACCCAGGGCACGGTGACTCCTGTGACTCTAAGACAGGCGCAGGGACAGAGCCAGGGAAGTATGACATTATGGACACAATCTGGTTTCAGTCTTCAGGTCAGCTTCCTGTTGGTAGTTCTTCTGGTGGTTACCTCCACAGTGCCAAGTAATATGCTTATACTTGTATTTACTGATTTATCAACTTCAGAGATTATCTACTAAGCATATCTGGAACCACAGGCTTTAGATATTTTTCATTCTTTGTGATGAGAGACAAGCTGCTCACTTCTATCACTCTTTCTCTCTGTCCGGAAGTTTTGGCAGTAATAACATTATCATTAGTTCTACGCAGTGTCTTTGTGGCTTCAAATAATAGTTAAATATATATTTTTTGTACCAACAACTTCACGTTTCTCTTGTATACTCTGTAAGATAAGGATACTAATAATATTTCTACCTTTACCCTCCGCCTCCTGCCTTACATTAGCTCAACTTTTACTTTAGCATTGTAAATACAGATAATATCTACATTTGCTTTGGTAAAACCTAATTATAACTTTGGCATTTTGCTATGTTTATTCTACGACTTGAAAGTCAGTAGATAGTGCTTACTGTGACAATGTATATATTATTCACTCAAGAGTCTGCGAGGCCACCAGCACTGGATTACCTCTGTGTAGTGACAGTAACATGACCACTGTGCCCCTCAGGGAGGCTCCTGATATTTCAGATAGATATTGCTCTCTTGCACTCCTCCAATAGAAAAATATTTTTTCTTGGAATTTTATTGCATTTATTTTTTTCTTGTGGTGTGGTAAATTTCTTCTTTGCCATGTTAGCTAGTGTTTTCCAGTTTATTACTCATGTTCATCATGTGGAATTCCTGTCTTCTTGAAGATATTTTTCTTGGAGCTCAACAACTAACTGCCTATTTCTTTCAATGCTTGCTTTGCATTGGTTTTCAGATTAATATCACAATTTCTCAAAATACCTATCTTCCTCTTTCTTGGTCTTCACTGTCACTGTGAGGGCAAACACCTTCAATAAAGGGTATGAAAAATCATTTTTCTAAATCTTCACCCTTCAGAAGATAACTTTGTCTTTACATTTGATTAGGAATTTGGCTACAGAATCCTAGCTTCAAAGTAATTCTCAGAACAATAAAGGCTTTGTTTTACTGTCTTGGAAAAGCCATCTTGGAAACAAAAAGTCTGATGCTAGTGTTAGTGACATTCTATGGCTGTGACCTGCTTTTTTTCCTTGATAGTTATTAGGGTCTCATGGGTCCCATTTTTTTACTCATGCTAATCTGTGGACCCTTTTGACATGAATATTTTTTTCTTTCCTTATCTGTGAAATATCTTCTCTCCATTTTCTGTTCTTTCTCTGTTGAATTCCTATTCGTGGGTTGCTAGGGTTGATGGGCTGATCCTTAATGTTATCTTTTCTGCTCCCCTTGTTCTATGTTATTGTGAGAGATGGAAAGTGGGGAGATAGAAATGTGTTATTAAAATCAGCTGAAAGACGTAAGTGGTTGGGCTGCAGAAGGTCTGACTCAGGTAGGGCATGGTTACCACCCTCAAAGATTTGGTGGCTATAGTCAAAGAGTTCAATCTGTTGTGAACTACAGACCAACAACTCAAATTAGGACCAATACACAGAGTGAAAAAATTCAGTTCAAGAGAAGTTAAGCAGCTTTTCAATGGTCAAAATAGCTCAAAGATGGAATGTTCTTTCATGCTCCTAGCCTGGCAGAAATGGGATTTCTCTTATGTTTACAGGACTAGGATAAAACTTCCTGGAATACTGTTCCTACTGGGTGTGGGCTTGAGTTAGTATCTGAAGTAGCTGGTCTGGGTTTCATGGGGTTTTTCATCTGAAATGGCCAGAAGGAAATGTATTCCAGGAGAGACTGTGTTACTATTGAGAAAGAAAATCAAGGTCAATACAGGAGAAAGAGAATCAAAGATAAATGTAAGTAACATGTATAACTATCACAGAATAAAGAACAGAGGTGATTAGGAACAGGGTATGATGTGGGATGCAAGGTAAAATTTGGTGATATAGTAGTTTAGAACCTGGCCAATATGTAAGGTGTGATCTTAGAAACTACAACCAAGAGTATTTCCTAATTATCCTTGGAAATTAATTTATACTTTACCACATTGTAGACAGAGAATATACTCTGTACAATTTCATTCTTCTGAAAGTTACTGTAACTTTCAACCATATGTAAAGTTAATTTTTAATCAACATTTTCTGTCTATTTGAAAAACTGCTCTTTTGGTGTTAGTGTGTGTTGTGTTCTAAATGTGTCTAGGTCAGAATATTTAATCTGTTCACATCTTCTCTATCTCTTGATTTTTTGGTTAGCTTGTCATATCAGGTACTGAGAGATGGGTGTTAAAAATATCCCAGGGACACCTGGGTTGCTCACTTGGTTAAGCGTCTGACTCTTGATTTCAGCTCAGGTCATAATCTCAGAGACTGAGCCCTGGATCAGGCTCCATGCTCAGTGGGGATCTGGCTTGAGATTCTCTCCCTCTGGCTCTCCCCACAACTCTTGCACATGTGCTCCCTCTCAAATAAATAAAAAGTCTTTAAAAAAATATCCCAGCATGATAGAAAATTTCTCTTTGAAATTCTATTTCTGCCTCATATATGTAAAATGACTTTATCTTTAGTAATGTTATTTGTCTTGTGTAATATCTCTGGTATTATTTAGCTATGCAAATTTTCTTTAGCTTAGTACTGGCCTAGAATACTACTGCCAACCTTGAGTTTTATTTTCATCTTCACACTAAAGTTGTATTCTTATGTATTAGGTGTTCTTTCTGGAAACAACATATAGCTGTAATTAAAAAGACAAAAACCCATTAGGACAATCTTTGTCTTTTAATTAGAACATTTAGTCCATTTATATTTAATGTAATTGAGTGAAATTCTAACTTATTATTTTGTGCTTCCTTTATATCCCATATATTCTGCTTTCTTTTTTCTTATTCCATTTACATTAATTTATTTTATTCCATTTTTCCTCTTCATTATGGCATTAATACTTTGTTTCTATGCTTTTAGCAGTTATCTTAAAAGTTAAATTTATATTTGTCTTTAAGTCTAAGAGTAATCATTACCCTTGCTCTGGTCAGTATAAGATTTCATACATAATTGAAAACAATAGTGTTTATCTTACAGCTTAAATGTTATTGTTATATTTTTTAATGTCATTTATTTTAAAATCCTCCCAAGATCTTACAATTGTTTTATATATTCACTGTTCATAGAATTAGCCACACATTTACCATTTTCTTCTCTCTTCATTCTTTTAAAACTCAAATGTTTCCTCTGAGATAATCTTTTTTTTTCTGTCTGAAGTACTTCTCCTTTAGTGTAAGTGTGCTAGTGACAAATTCAGTTTTTTTCATTTGTCTGAAAATATTTTATGTTTCCTCTTGAAAGATATCTTTTCAGGGTAAATTATTCAAGGCTGGCATTCCTTTTTTCGTTCAGTGTTTTTAAATATCATTCCAGAACTTTCTGGCTTTCATTTTTTTTTTTTTTCCTGGCTTTCATTCTTACTGAGAAATCAACGATCAGACTATCTATAGCTCTTTGAAGGTAATGTTTCCTTTTCCTTCTGATTACTCTAAAGATTTCTCTTTCCTTTGGTTTTCTGCAGTTTTATCAGAATATAGGTGTGAATTTTCTTTTAATTATCTTGCTCATTAATCACTGGACTTCTTGAATATGTAAACTGGTATCTTTCATCAATTCATGAAAACTCTCGGTCATTATTCCTTCAAATATTAAACGTACCTCTTTTTTAATGTGAGTATAGTTGACACACAATGTCACATTTACCTCATCCTCTTCCATCTTTGCCTGGAACTCCATTTAAAATTATATTAATTATTCAATACTCACAAAGCACTTTACAAACTGAACTATCTTATCGTTGTAACAGACATGTAAGGTAGGTTCCATTATTAACAGCAATTTATAGATGAGGAAAATGAGACAGAAAGGAGCTAAGCAATCTGTCCAAGGTCATGCAGCTAGAAAGTGATGGAGCCAGGTTAAGTGCAAATACCAAATCTTTAATTTCTCACTCTACTTTCTATGCCTTTTATGGTCTCTGCTGCATTATCCTTTTTTAAATGTCCCTGTTGCATTAGGAATACTATCTTCCAATTCATTAATTCTCTCTTTAGACATGTAAAAGTCATCCAATGAATTTTTAATTTGGGTTACTGTATCACTCAGTTTCAAAAGTTCTACTTTAAAAAAATCAGATATGCACTTTTTATAGTTTTCTGTTCCCTGCAATTGTTTTCAAGCTTGTCTTTTATTTCTTTAAATATCGTACACACAGTTGTTTCAGAGTCAATAATTCTAATACAGAGAGTGTGTATGTGTCTGCTTTCTGTTGTTTCTGCTGGTTTTCTCTGTTTTTGGATAGAATCTTATTCCAGATATACAGATGTTTCTGCCAAACGCCTGCACAACCTCTTCAATCTGGAACTAGTCTAGTGCAAATTCAAGGTTCAGGGGTTTCCTGGATACTTGCACAAAACAAATTTGGGTTAAAAGACTGGGAATAATTTACTAGGGTTCATCTTTACCCTGAAACTATAGCCAGCTTATTGCCGAGAGGGTCTTCTAACAGACTACCCACTTTATATGGCTGTAGGGTTTTACTTTCTGTCCCAATCACCCTGCAAATTAAATCAAAAGTTCAGGTGTACCAGGATGGACAAATGTTCTCAGGACAAGAGAGGCTTCTGTGCTTGCTTACTTCACTAGGCTCTTATTTTCCTTTTAATTTTGGTTTTGTATTTCCTTGTTATCCTTATTATTTTGTTACTGCTTTTGTCATTTTTGTCATTGCTTTTAAGATGTTTCAAAAACATCACTTACCATCACTTTTTCATTTCAGGGCTAACTTTTCAACCTGTATTCCTGATCTCATCTCTAGGGCCTAATTTGTAACACTACCTGGCTATGGACACAGTAGATCTAACAGACACATCCTAACTTAGAAAAAGTTGTTCCATTTCTTCTATTTTCAAACTTTCTGCCTTCCCTTCATGAACTTAATCTTCTTCTTCCTTTCATGCCAGAGTTCCAATATAACTTTTTGGGTAGTAAAATTGTGAAATTAGTTGTAAAATAATATTAATCAATTAAGAGTAAAAAAAGATAATTCTTAATACTAAGAACAAAATAGCAAGAGCTTCTGCCTCACACACTTGTACTTCCAGTATTTTGCTCTTGAAGCTGTTTATCACAACAATGACATCTCCCTGGTCTGGCTCAGAGTCAGTTCCTTCATGCCTAAAAGCAGAAAAACATGTAGATGTCCACAATCAGCTCCAGAAAAGACATGTAATTATGATGGTATAAATAACAGAATAAATTCATTTTGTGAAAAATATAAACCTAACATCACTGTGTTTATATATTTGTTGTTTTCTGCAGTTAATATATAACACACTATAATTTTCAGAATTACCCAGTTTTAACCTAGTACAAATTAAAATTGTATAAAAGTAATTCATGAAATTGAATATTGCCTAACCACTAAGCAATCCCAAATTAATGCTTATCTTTGCTGCTATATACCAAGATTACAAAAGTCAAATCTATCATATGTCTTTGATATATTACAGTAATTAATATGAAATGCTTTTGAGACTTTAAAATAAGTTGTTATATATCATAATTGAAGGAATTATATACTGTCCAACAACTTTTCAATATTCAGCAGTCATTTTCAAACACCAAAATTTGAAGTGTATGTTAAACCTGTAAGACCGAAAATGTGTCTAAATGGTCACCTGCATCACTTGAATATTTATATTTTATATTATAATGTAGTTCATTGTCTAATTTTCAGAACTGCATAAACAAATCAAATATGACAGCTCTGACTGTCATGATACCCTTCTATGTAAAGGAAAATACATAAAATACTGTTCAAAACATTTACGATAAAGTTGAATATTGTCAAAGAGGGAATGCAATCAGAGGTCAAATTAGTAGGTACTTTGATGTTAGTCAGATTCATAACACACACTGAACACTTTCCTAAAATGAAGATCGGAGGGGTTATAGGACTATGCTGACTAACACATGCCTTTGACTCCCTCTTTCTCCCAATTCCCCAGCTGGAGCGGTTAAACCAAAGTAGAAGGCACAGCCACTCCCACCAATTACCACTAGGAAACGGAAAGGGTTCCAACTTACGTACTAGAAATGGCAAATTTCTTAAACTGTTCAAGAGCTTCCAGTCATAAATGTTACTCAAGGACAGCAGCAACTTTAGCCATTGAATCCATTGTCCAGTGAGAGCGGGGTAGGGCCCGGTCACACACATTGTAGTGAAACCACACAAGATCTAAAGCAAACTCCTTCCATCCAACCAGATGGTAGAGGTAGTAGCGAGGAAGACTCTTACTCTATTTCAGGCATCATTTCAAGCACTTTAGAGATGTTGGCTCATTTGACCCATACAATCGCCCTCTGAGGCAAGTAAAATTATTATCCTAGATCCCAACAGCCCAGGTAGTCTGGATCTTCCCAACTGCACTATTTGATCTTTCTAAGTAAAGCTCAGAAACTAAAACTCATTGCACACGTAAGTACAGTCACAACTTAGATGAAGAGAATAAGCTAATCAAGCAAGCAGAGGACAAGGACTTCACTTAGAATTACTGCCAGAAAAAAGGGGAGAATTCAAATAATTTTACATACTCAATGAGATGTGAGAGAAGATCGTATCTCAGTAAAAGCTATTTACCAAAATGAAAGGATTCACTACATCTCAGGAAGTATTATTATTATTTTTTAAAAAGGACGCATACCTGTTTTTCTGGAAATTCTAAATAGAAAAAATAATTCAAAGTTTTGGAGAGAAAAAATAAACCACCCTGCCTCTCAATTCTTAGCCAAAACATTAAAAACCTAATTTGCACATGAAAAATTTTGAAGTGGTTTATATCACTCACCCAACTATTTGATAAATATCTTCAGATTTCCCTTCACGTAATTTCAGTATCCAAGCACCTGGGTTCGCTTTTAATTGAAAATATCCCTTTCAGAATGAGAAAAATATGTTATAGGACTAAAACATCCAACTGTTCAAAAGTGATTCTACATGAACAACTCAAGAGAGTGTTAACTAACTGGACTGAATAAATTCTATACATGAATTCCAAAAAGGAGATTTGCCAATATCATGAAAGTATGATTCCCTCCATTTTTATTACCTTATTTAAGGATTCAATTTTGTTTTCTGGGAGCTGTTCAGCAACAGCAGGATGAAATCGATTTCCTTATTATCACGAGAACTTAAGAGGATTTCACCAAAACATGTAATTAAATACAGTAAATTAAGTATTTCTAATACTTACGAGATTGGCCATCACTATTGTATCAACCAGAACAGGTTTATTTTTTGTGCCAAGTGTAAACTGCAGGCCCCGAGGAGGCTGTTCTGTCATTGTATCGAAGCAATGTCCTTCCAGTAGCAGATACTCTAGTTCATATTCTGCTGTAACAGTTCTCTCAATCTATGGGAAAACAGGTCATTGCTTTTGGTATTAGTAACTCTCATAATTCAAATTTTGTAATAAATAAGTGGAACTCTTTTAATATTGGCCAATATATTGTGGGGGCAACATCAAGTCTTTTATATGAGTGACTTAATAGTTGAGTCAATTTCTTAAAGACCAAAACTCATAATAAGTTTTTTTTTTTTAATTTCCTGCGACATCAGCTCTACGCAAGCCTCGTGATCTGTGCACCAGAATCACAGGCAGGAAGAGCTCATGGAGTTGTAGTATTTGAAGATCTCTTCAAGGCAGAGTGAGATGGGAAATCCCTCAGAGAATCTGCTTCATTGGCCGTCACCCCAGAGCCCCTTCCAATCTGGCAAGAAAGCCAACTTATCATCATCCATCACCTCTCTTGTAATTAAAATAAAAAAAAAATGTTTGCACTCAAAATAGAACATGCTCATCAAAATAATTTGCAAATAAAAAATGTGGAAAAGAGGAAAAGCAGCAATCACTTGGACTAAACATTCCTGTACAATCAACACACTGATTTCTTTTTCTCTTTTCCATAAATATTTTTCTAAGAAAGTATAACCTGCTTTTTCATTAAATACAGCTTTCTGTGAACATGTCCCTGTCTCTACAAACACCCTTTTAAATGGCTGGGCATTCCAATTGTTTCAGATTTTCCTCTACTGCAAATGTTAGAATATTTTAGGGATAACACCTTTTCTCTACTTCATAGGAAAAACACAAGCAAACAGGAGAATAAATCAAATGGTAAGTAATTTTTACATAATTTGGTAATTTTGTTGAGCAGGTAAGACAGTAATGCTATCTATAGCTTATTCCATTATGGGCTCCTGACACTTTAAATGTGTTTAGGATATAAAGTATTTGAAAATATTCTATACTGTATAGCTGCTTTTCTTTGTAATCACCACAGAAACAATGTTAACACTTGTGTGTAGCATTCCTCTTTAAGTCCAGTTCTTAAGAACAAGAAAGAAGTACCTTCTTTGACAACAGTGCTTGTTTCAACTTTAGTTGGGTTCTGAATCAGCTGTTGAACTCTAGTAATGAGCTTCACCGACCTGTGTCCCCAGCGCTCACAGCATCACGCACGGATGGAAACATTCACATGGGATAGTTTCAGAATGTGAGAATATTTATTACAAGTGAGAAAAAAGCTGTAGAGCTCTTCTAGCTCATTCCTTCATTTTACAGATAAGGGAAATGTACCCCACAGTGGGTGTGAAGCTTAAATATTTTTCTTCATGAGATATTAGGGCAGAGTTCAAGTATGTTCAATCAGGTTGTGACTAAAAAAACCTTTATTTCATATTAATGTGAAACTTTCTCTCATCCCTAGAGTTGTAGAACAGACATCATTTCTGTGGACTGACTCAAACCACAACACCAAAAATAGCTAATTCAGTTTTCAAAGAGTTTTTTTCTAGTGAAAATATTTTAAGTTTATTGATAATTTCATAAAGGTAATTTGTTAAATCCATTCCTATTCTCAAGGTTTATTTTTAGCAAGGATGGGAATTTGTGATTTTTTTGTGATGTTTACATCTCCTTTACATATTACCTGTTCTAAATATTACCTGTTGATAGGAGACATGGATTTAATACCTTTCAAATAGAACTTTGGGTGCATATTAATATTTTTAATAGAAGTATTTATTGTATTGTTATGTGGTTAAATTGTACAGAAATTAGTTTCTTCCTTTAAAAGAAGTGTAAGTTTAATTATAAAGATCATCATTTCGGTTTACAATTATCTATGGCACTAAAATAGGAATTCTTTAACAATTACATTGGCAGTGGGCTTCTAGATTATGGCTGACCCTCGAACAGCACAGATTTGAACTACAGAGACCTAATATCTGTGGGGGTTTTTTTGAAACAGTACAGTACTATAAATGTATTTTCTCTTCTTTGTAAGAATTTTTATGGTTTCTCCAGCTCACTTAAAGAATTTAAAAAATTAGGAATTTACTAAGAGTACAATATGTAATATATAAAACAAAAAAGACTACTGATTGACTGCTTATGTTATTAGTAAGGCTTCTTGTCAACAGCAGGCTATCAGTAGTCAAGTTTTGGGGAAGACAAAAGTTATACATGAGTTTTCGACTACTGTGGGGGAGGGGTCAGTGGCCCTGGCCCCCATGTTGTTCAAGATTCGACCATACTGCATTTCAGAAGCAGCTAATAAAGTTTTCTGTGACTTCCTTTTTAGTACAGCCACATCCCCTTGTCCTTCAACAACCTTTTATTCCTCACTCCCTCCTCCCTGGTAAACATCCACGAGTACTTCAGGTGTTTTGAGATCTTTCAGATCTAGGCTGTGATGGAACACAACCGAGGGGTACCTGGACGCGGTCCTCACGACAAGCTCAGCGAAGAACCACCTCTGAACTCCAGGTGGAAGGGCTCATCTCCCTCTAGCCACTTCTGTCCCCCTTAATTATGGCATTGATGCCAGTTGTGCCATAAACCATGTGAACAAAGTCCTGGTAAGGGAGAGTTTTTCTCCATCACATTTTTTAGGTGTTGATGTGATGTCCAGGGATTGGACGCACCAAGGGAGGACTTGCCTGAGAGTGTGTCACAAACCTCTCATACTGAGCCTCAGTTTTTCAGCGTGCACCTTCCTTTGGACCTACAAAGCCTTATTTCTACCCCAACAAGTGTCTCCACTTGGTTCATTCCTGGTCTTCCAGGACCATGGCGGTAATATTCTAAGTATGTACAGAACATAGTGGAAGAGAAGAGCCTTGGAAGTAGTTAACTTTGCAGCTGTGAGAACTTGCAATTTCCTTCCATTTATTCATATGATCTATGCAGACAGAAAGAATTCTCTATGGTCTTCTAAAATAAACAGAAGTATTGTTCATTTACAGAGCTTCTAGGGGCGCCTGGTGAGCTCAGGTGGTAAAGCACCCAACTCCTGATCTTGGGGTTGCGGGCTTGGGCTCCACGCTGGGCGTAAAGACCACTTCAATAAATAGTGAGCTTCTAAAAAGACACCCAGTACCTGTTCCCTACAGCAAACAATGGTCAGTTCATCTCCATTAACTGCTTAATAGCTGCCGAAATTTTCACCACAGACTCAATCTAAATCTTTTCTAAGCTATGTTAACTCTCCCACCACAAACTTTTTACATTTGGGTGGAATCTGTACATCTCTTTGACTGGTATAGGCCACTGAACTCTCTGAATGAGGGATCCAGGAGGTCCTTTAAGGGAGTCGGCTGATTTAAGAGAAAATAGGACTTTTTACTTTTTGCCAAATTCCTTTCTGAATTTTCCCTCCTGGATTTTATTACTTTTCTGCCTTCCTATTCTTTTTCTTTTTTTTTTTTTTTAAAGACTATATTTATTTATTTGACAGAGAGAGAGATCACAAGTAGGCAGAGAGTCAGGCAGAGAGAGAGAGAGGGAAGCAGGTTCCCCGCTGAGCAGAAAGCCTGATGTGGGGCTCGATCCCAGGACCCTGAGACCATGATCTGAGCTGAAGGCAGAGGCTTTAACCCACTGAGCCACCCAGGCACCTCTGCCTTCCTATTCTTTCCCTGGATGTGCAGGGCTCATGTCTGGCGATGGCTACGGCTGAGTTTTAGGTCCTTCTCTGCAGCGGGTGGCTGTGTTCCACCCAAGGGACAAGAAACCACACAGTCTACTCCAGTGTCTCAGAAGAAACATGCCTTAAAGGAGAATCTTTAGACAAAGTGAGTGCATGAGAAACAAACCCGGGGAGTAATCTCAACCAAATCAGCAGCAGTAAATGTTTGTACCTCGGTAGGTCAAGGCAGAAAGAGGCACGAAGAGGACACTGAGGAGGAGGGCCTTGGTCTCTCTTCTGATCTCTCTAGGTGAGCTCTTCTAAAATGCTTCTGTTGTTTGGGGTTTCTGAATACAGTGTTTTGAAAGACTTGTATTTTAAAACAGCCTTCTCCCCCTTTTAGGGCAGTGGGCTGAATGCAGCAGGCAGGGTAGAGAAGGCCCCTCATTTCTTGGCAGAGGATCATCAGGCAGGAATGGAGATGGAGGGAGGAAATGATGGAAGGGGGTAGGGTGGAGGGAGGGGTAGGGATGGGAGGGAGATGGGGTAGGGGTGGAGCGGGTAGGGGTGAAGGGGAGTGGGGGTGGGGATGGAGTGCAGTGGGGTAGAGGGCGGGTAGGGAGAGCAGGGGGTTGGGAAGCGGTGCGCAGCCTCCAGCTTTGAGGGAGCCCCGTTCCCTGCCTTCTCCCTGGCTGGGCTGCTTCCCCTGGCCATGAGCTGCAGCGCAAAACAAAGCTTAAGATGCAACTGCTCTTTTCAGAGTTAAAAACCAAATTTCAGGGCAAAACAGGGTATTTCTGGTGTTGTCCTAAGCTGCTGTGGTTCCGGCTCCGTATTCTCTACATTGTCCATCTTAGAGGAGTGCCTGAGAACCCGGGGCCGCAGCCACAAAGCCAGCAAGAGCATCTAGGAACCTGGGAAATTCGACAGGCTGAATTTGGAAGTCCGAGAAACTCAAAAATCAAAGGGAAGACCAGATCAGGAGCTAGAGCCATAAGGAAGCCAATTCTGGGAGCAGCCGCAGCATGACCTCGCGCTGGCTGCGGTTACAGGGGCTAATAATCAACCCCATTCCTCTCTCCTGACAGAACTTGACGAGACCACTTACATCCTTGAGGTGAATGTTGTCAAGGTCACAGTTGCTGTGTACTGTTTCAACCAACCAGCCTTCGGGAGTAATCATGTTGAGGGTGAGAAGGGGAGCTTCAGGGATATCCACGAATGTCGCCACGGGTCCAGTAATGCCATCAGCCACCAACACCAGCTCTGGCTCCAGAACAAAACGATAGAAGCTGTCAAGAGAACATAAATAAAAATACGGACGGTGACCAAAATTCAGATTTCTTCTGTTTAAAATATTTATAAAAATTGAAAATGGCTTAAAAAACATGACCAAAAGTCTCAAGTTAAAAAAAAAAAAACCAAAACTAAAACATAGTATACTGGAAGAGTTAATGCCTGGAAATGGCAGACAGTTCCCTAAGATTACATATGCCCTTGGTGATTGTTTCTTAACGCACATGATTAGATTACCATATACTGACTCAGGTCGGTTCTGCTAGTTCCTGATCTGTATTTGCTCACTAATCCTTCAGATTTGAGCATGGTCCACTTTCCAGCCATTTTACTGGATCTTAGCAGCACTCATCATAGGAAGAGAAATGATAACCAGAAAGCAATTAAACTCAAGCAAATTAGAATTCTGGTAAAAGTTCAGTTAAATAATGCTAAAGACTGGCAGAAATAAAATAACTTCTTTGGGAGCATATCTTGTTCAAGTTACTAAAGTGTTAAGTAAAATATTAAAATGAAGATTAAAAAACAAAAAACAAAAAACCCCAGACAGGACTGAGTTGAAGCCAGCAGCTTATTAACAGAGCTCTAGTGTATTTTGCTCTTATCGCCCAGTTAGGAATTAGCTCTGTTATTAAGAATCATGACTTCCGCTATTTGGAGACAGCAGTCAAGGGGTCGGCTGCGCTGGAGTTAGCTCCGGGCTGGGCTGGGAGGGAACCCACTTCCAGGCCAGTATGGCTCCCCTTCAGGGCCACTGGAAAAAGGACTGCGGCTGATCACTGGTGGCTGGCAGCAGACTGCCGTCCGGTCCCTGCCACAGGGCCCCCTCCATGTCGCTGGGTCAGAGAAGCACGGGAGAGCAAGACATGGAGAATGCGCAACCCACAAGCCGCAGTCTTTGATAACCTAGTTAGTTGCCCAAGAAACTTTCCATTACAGTGGCCACGTGCATTCCGTGAGAAGCGAATCACTAGCAGCGGCCCAAGCTCTAGGAGCAGCCGCAGAGCGGATGAACCCCAGGACACCATGATCACTGGCAGCCGTGTCCGACGCTGCCGACTGCAGGCAGCGGAGTGGAGGAGACACGCGCCAGAGAACGCGTGGACGAAACGAGTACTTGGGATCGCCCAGTGCGGCGGAAATGCCATTGAGTCCGCTGCTGCGACAGCCAAATCTGTGACTTAGTGAAAACAATCTGGCAGCAGAGAGGAAGGTCAAGGCAAGCTGCAGGGGGAGGTACAGTGCAGGGGGGAGCAGTGTGTGTTTGCGTGCGTGCGTATGAGGAATCTGCGAAGAATCTGAGAAGAGAAAGAACGCAGAAGAGGAGGAAAAGTCAGGGCTCCCGGGGAGAGGAAACGAAGAGAGCAGTTTATTTCTCTTTTTAAGTTGAGTAAACTCAGGAAGGAACGGGCTGGCAGAGAGGTTAAAGATACGGAGCAAAGGGACTGTGTGATAAAGGCAGGCTCCAGAACACGTGGGAAGCAGGGGCTCCAGCAGAAAGAGAGGGCTGGCAAGAGGAGAGGGAGCACCCCCTTCCGCTGCCCCAGTGGGAACAAGCTGGGGGTTTTGGAGGGGATGGGGATGGGGGCATGGGGGAGCCTGCTGGTGGGTCCTAAGGAGGGCGCGGACTGCATGGAGCACTGGGTGTGGTGCATAAACAATGAATGCTGGAACACTGAAAAAATAAAATGGAACAAAAAAGAGATAAACATTTAGAAAGAGAAAAGAAAAAGTAAAGGGCTGGGGACCAGTGGTTATCTCGTTTGCTTGGCAGATGCTACCGAGCCAATAATGCTCCTCTGAGCTGCCAGTTCCAAACCCGTTTCACAGTGTTTGTGCCGCGCAGCCTCATTAGCCACTCGAAGCCTTAAGGGTCACACCACGTTAGAGAGGTCAAATTCTTTCCTTCCTACCAGACTGCGCTTGCTTATGTTCAATATTCTTCCTCTTTATTATATAACCCAAAGCTTTATGGAGATACTATAGAGAGCTCTACTTGTATGACTAAAACTTCTCTACTCACAGAGCTAACCGACCTCTCAGTTAGTGGCTAAAATAAGATGACAGCTTTTGTTTGGGTTTGAGACATGATATAATCTCAAATACAAGAGATAAATGAGAAGTCAGAGAACAACGTGCATAAGACATGACGACAGGAGTCTCAGGAAAGGAGCGAACGTTCCCTATACTTTCATCTAAATTCCTGACATTTCTCATTTTATTGCTTTCCAAATATTACAAATATTCGCATGTTTAAAATATCTGCTCAAGGCAATAATCTGTTATGTTTCCCAATGATAACAAATACAATTTAACAAGTAAACAAGGGATTAGGTGAATGCAACTTTCTTGTCTTGTGTTTGCATATATTCTTTCAGAGCTACATAATTACGCTATACAAAGAAAAGCACATTAGCAAGCCTTTTTTCTGTCCCATGACACCTGAAGGATACTGTATATTCCTCTCAGTAAGAGTGGCTCAAAATGATAGTGATTCTGATCCTGAAAGAGGAGGAAGGGTCTATTTCTGTCCCTACTTGAGAGACAATGTTATTTCAACCGTACAGTATTAATGTGGAATGTCGGCTTACAATAAGCATTTTCTAAATTAATGAAATAGTATTTTATACTATTTACATCCCAATACTTCCAAATAATGAGATGATATCCTAAAGATCATTTTGATAATTCAGCTCTGAAGTATTGAAAATATAGCTAAACAGGGACGCCTGGAGGGCTCAGTCGGTTAAACATCTTTGTTCGGCTCAGGTCATGTTCCCAGGATCCTGGGATTGAGCCCTGCATTGGGCTCCCTGCTCAACACAGGAGTCGACTCCTTCTGCCTGCTCCCTCCCTCTGCCCATGCCCAGCTCTCCCAAATACATCAAATCTTTACAAACAAAAAAAGGAAATTACAGCTAAATAAAAAATGGTTTGATTCAACTTTATTTTCCTCTTGTGTATTTCCAAATAGGTATTCCTAGATCACATTTCCAAAAATACCCACCGACAAACAGCAGTCCTTGTAAATTCTACAATGAGACTGGATCAATTTTACTGCTTAGGTTATTTTAATTTTATATCAGTTAAGGTTAATAAATTATCTTTGATCTTCCGGTCTATTTCAATTAAGCATCTTATAAAGAAAAAAACCAGACCCAGTAACTATGGTCCTTTATTTATTTATTTTGTCTTAGCATTTACAAAGCTTTTGAAATGAAATGACATTTGCTTAGACTCACCTCTTTAAAGGGGCTTCTGAAAGCTTACCCCTACAGTTCATGAACAATTTTATCTTCATGTTGATAATCTTGCCAAGTACCTGTTTGGAAAAAATTTCCCATATTTGATATTAAGTAATCTTTTTTCTAACATTTATTAGGCATTTACTATGTACTAGGCACTGCATTCGCACCTGAGATTCATTATCTCATGTGATCCTCACAACAGCCTTCACAGGTTGATACTTTTACAGCTGAGACACAGAGAGATGTGGTAATTTGCCCCAGATCACACAGCAAGTCATGGCAGAGGTCAGATTTGAATCCAAACAGCTAATTTCATGGCTCAAGGGTTACACTGCCTCCCTTTGCCTGATGTGACTTTCTTTCATGGTATCCACATTTCTAAATTTTGGACAAGTGAAGTAATTGCTAGAAGCATGATGTGCAAACAGAGTGACGGCCTCCCAGCAACAATGGCGAGTCCATTCGGAATTCCATCCACATGGTAGAGATGTAGGAAGTTCCTGGCTAGATACGGGTGAAAGACTCTCTTTTTATTTCCCCGGGGACATATGACACAGGAGGACTATTACTTTTGGTAGTCGCTATCTCTAGGAAGGCAAGTCAACACAGATTTGAAAGATATTAGACAACAAAGGATATAGGTAAAGAGAGGGGGAAAAACAGGTGCATGGAACAGAACGGATGCAGGCTTGAGGAGGACTTAGAATAGACAAAGGCTTGACGAGCACTGATTCGCATTCTATCACTCTTCATACCTGCTATGACGGAGGTTGCCAAGCCACTGTTTTTGCCAAGTGTTAAATGAGACACTATCCAGTTTTTTCAATAAATTCATTTATGTTTTATATCACAGATTTTTTTATAGTAAGAAATAATAAATTATGTGAGGTGCTGAGGTGCTCAGAAAGAATGTTATTATTTTCAATCACGTAACCTGGGATCCAATCCCATATTTTATTTCATTATTATTATTTTTTTTAAAGATTTTTTTATTTGAAAGAGAGAGCAAGCGAGAGTGAGCACAAGCAGGGTGAGGAGCAGAGGGAGGAGCAGGGTCCCTGCTGAGGAGGGAGCCCGATATGGGACCCGATCCTGGAACCCCGGGATCATGAACCAAGCTGAAGGCAGACGCTTAACTAACTGAGCCACCAAGGCATCCTCAATCCTGTATTTTATATTTCTGTATAATCTCATATTCTTATTCCTAAATTCTATCCTTACATAAAAACTTCAGAGGTAAGCAATGTTTTTTTCTGAGTAACGACTCCGTGGAAACAGGGTATGTGTACACTGTAATGTATTGATCTAGCTCCACTCCTTACAGGTATGATTACTGATTGCTGTTTTCTTAAGAATAATCTGAATAGTGTGTCTCCAGAAGTTCAAGTGTGAAGGTGTACAAATGGTAAAAGAAAGAACAGGGGTAAGTAAACCAACTATGGAACTGTTCGCCCTGGTTATACACTGAATAAGTAGACTGGCAAAGACTTTCCAAAATTATTTGTCCAAACAATTGTAAGAGCTATTGATAATCCCTTTGTCCATCATGACTTGGTAGGGCAAACTCATTTGAGAGAAACTGCAGGTTGAAATTCCGCCAGCATGTCTACCTGTATGACCCAGCTTGATCCCTCCCATCGTCCAGCAAACTTAATGCCTAATTATTTTTGCCTGTTTCCAAAAGTGAGCCCAACTGTCAGAGGACAAATGGTTTTCACTTCTGAGAATGTTTTTTTAAATGTATCTTTAAAAAAAGCATGGAGCAATTTCAAATAGGAGTACCCCACAATTTTGAACATCACTAGAAGAAATATATAGATTTCCAGCATAACGAGCTTTTGTGATTTACCCACCAAAAGCTGCATCACAATATGAACATCACAAGGTTTCAGTATAATGAAAAGGCACATAATGTCCTTTCAGAGTCGGCTAGCTCCCCTCAGCGTTCCTTCTCTCTGCTTTCTCAATGAATGAACATTCACTCAGCTTTATGCCCAGGGTCCCCCCACACAACCCCCCGTGTCTGGGTGCAGCCACATGATTGGTTATGTTCTAGCCCGTGACATGGAACCAGATGGATATACCCTTGTGCCCTCCTGCCTGCTCGCAGAAACACCGAGGTGACGTGGAGGAGCCTAGCAAGTGATCTCAGATCACAAGACAAGAGGACCTTCCTGAGGATGACTGAGCCACCAGACAAAAGTCACCTGTGTCCTCACGCTGTGGAGCTGCCTTTACTCCAGGTGGCTCACGTGTGGACTGTGAGATGAGAAATAAATTCCAGTCTTGAAGCTACCGTTCCTGTGGCCAGACTTCCTGAACACAGCCTTCACTCACTGTTCAGCTATCGTTACTTATTAGATCACTGGCTTCTCCAGAAGCCATTCTTTAGAACTGGAGACAGGAAGAGGGGAATGAGGCAGCCGCCATGTTGTGGTGCACTCACATGATCTCTTCTTTTTGTGTGTGAGGAGAAAAAGGGATCTCTCTCCCTTCCTCTTCTGTGAGGCTATAAATCCTATTGGATTAGGACCCATGCCATAAAACCTCATTTAACTTTATTTACCCTCTAAAAAGCCCTGTTTCCAAATATGGTCACAGTAGGGTTTAGGACTTCCAACATACCACTTTCAGGGGAAGCAGAAGACAATAATTAAGCCCACACCAACACCTAACTTTGGCACTGCCATAACACCCCTGGCATAGCTCTACCATTTCATTTTCTACATTGAAATATGACATGCTAATTAAAACCTGCACGGAATAAAGCATTAAGAGCACAAATACCTAAAAACAGACCTGAAATATTAATTATAAATTTCAAAATGAAAGTACATAATAAAATGACATATAAAATATACAATAAAAATATATTATCTTACAATCAATAACTGGGCCATCTTCTGTGCTTCTCTTGTTAATGGATCAACAATAGCAATGACATCAAAGAACATGTCATTCTCTTCAGGATTGATTGTTATAATGCTAGGAAAACAGAAAATAAGAGGAAAGATGATCAGTTAAATTTATTTAATTATCTAATAAGTCTTAATCTCAGCTATATACATTCCTTAAAAAAAAAAGATTTTATTTATTTATTTGACAGGCAGAGATCACAAGTAGGCAGAGAGGCAGGCAGAGAGAGAGAAGGAAGCAGGCTCCCGGTTGAGCAGAGAACCCGATGCTTGGCTTGATCCTAGGACCCTGAGATCATGACCTGAGCCAAAGGCAGAGGCTTAACCCACTGAGACACCCACCCAGGTGCCCCCCCCTTTTAAAGTAATCTCTACACCCAACATGGGGCTTGAACTTACAACCCTGAGACCAAGAGTCACATGCTTCACTGAGCCAGCCAGGCACACCTGAGCTATATGCATTCTTATTAATTGCTTTCTTTCTCACTGGATTAAAAAAAATCCTGATTACTTCACAGATGAAAATGCAAATTTTTAATTCCAAGTTTTTATTTTAATTCTAGTTAATTAACATACAATGCAACTACTAGTTTCAAGTACAGAACTGAGTGATTCCACACTTCGATACAACACCCAGTGCTCATCACAGCAAGTGCCCTCCTTAATGTCCATCACCTGTTTAACCCATCCTCCACCCACCTCCACTCTGGAAACTGTCAGTGTGTTCTCTATAATTTGGTCTGTTTCTTGGTTTGCCTCTTTTTTTTCCCTCCATGCTATTTTCATCTGTTTCTTAAATTCCACATAAGAGTGAAATCATATAGTATCTGTCTTTCTCTGAGTGCTTTATTTCACTTAGCATAACACCCTCTACCTCCAACCACATCACATCTTTGCAAATGGCAAGATTTCATTCTTTCTGGTGCCTGAAAAATATTCCTGTGTGTGTGTGTGTGTGTGTGTCAAATCAAATCAAAACTACAATAAGATACCACCTCACACCTGGCAGAATGGCTAAAATTTACAGCATGGGAAACAACAGATATTGGTAAGGATGCAAAGAAGCCCTCTTACACGGTGGGAAGGCAAGCTGGTGCAGCCACTCTGGAAAACGCAAATTTATTTATTTATTTAAAGATTTTATTTATTTATTTGAGAGAGAGAAAGAGAGATCACAAATAGGCATAGGCAGAGAGGCAGGCAGAGGGGGAAAGCAGGCTCTCTGCCCAGCAGAGAGCCCGATATGGGACTTGATCCCAGGACCTTGAGATCATGACCTGAGCTGAAGTCAGAGGCTTTAACCCACTGAGCCACCCAGGCACCCTGGAAAATGCAAATTTAAAAGCCTACTGCTTGTGTTCAATAAATTACAAAACTGGAAAGAATAAGAGAAAGTTAAAGTAAGATTCTATGAATGAGTGATTTTTAAAAACTCTTCAAAGAACAATAGTATTAGAGTGAAAACTAATTTTAAGCCCTTCCCCCCACTTAAGTTCTCATGGGTCATACAATATTAAAAAATAAAGCCCAGGTAAGTTTTGTGTTAGCTGCATGTATTTTCTCAGACTTGAGAATAAAATAACTGTTCAGTAGTTTTATTAAACCTAGTATCAAAAAAATCCCAACATATAATAGGAAAGTTCGGGGGAAAAAAAGCTCACATTTATCATACTTAGTTTTACCCCAGTCCCCCTCTCCTGACCTCCTCCCCTCAGTCTTCTTCCTCGTGTCTTTCACTGAACTAAATTCTAAGTTAGAGGATACACTAATCTTTAGTGATGTTGGGAAAATTAGTAAAAGCATAGAAAAGGCCAATGGAAAATAATAAATTCTATATTTACTATAATCAAAGTTAAAAGTATATATTTGAGGGACGCCTGGGTGGCTCAGTTGGTTAAGCAGCTGCCTTCGGCTCAGGTCATGATCCCAGCGTCCTGGGATCGAGTCCCACATTGGGCTCCTTGCTCAGCAGGGAGCCTGCTTCTCCCTCTGCCTCTGCCTGCCATTCTGTCTGCCTGTGCTCGCTCTCTCCCCCTCTCTCTCTCTCTGATAAATAAATAAAATCTTTAAAAAAAAAAAAAAAAAAAAAGTATATATTTGACTAAAAGTACAGAATATTCCAACTGAATTACTTTTTAACACTGTAATACAGGAAGCCAGTTTTTCAAGATGTATGAATTAAATATCTTACATATTACAAGGGAAAAAGATTTCTAAATCAAAATGGATACCCGTAAAATTACAGGGACATTAGTCTTCTTTGGTGCAGGAAGACTATAAATATCTAGACTTTTTGCAGTGAGGGGGTTAATTTCTCAGCAATAAAAACTAACGTAAAAGTCACTCCAAATATGGGTCCTCTGAGAAAGAAACAGAAGACATTTTATTTTCTATGTAGTTGACATGATTTGATTTAGTTAAAATAGGAGTGACAGCATCGGACAACAGATCCTGCTACGTGACTACCGCTAGACGTAAGGGTTACAAATCAGATGTTGTAAAATTAAAGGGCCTATTCTCAATGGTTAATGACTTCAGTTATCCTGGTGAAAATTTTACAAATTACTGTCATATTTGCAGCATTATTCAAAACCGGGCATATTCTATATGCTTTATGAGATGCTCTGGTGGCCAAAGTAGGCAGGCATCTGTTTACTCCAATGATTGCCAATGCTGTGAGGTCGCATGTATCAGAACCTCATCGCGCCCATCATCTACCTCTCTGTGCATTGGTGGAGACTCAGGACAATTTTCTGAGCAGACTCCTGAGCCTATCAGGAGGTACTGCATTGACTCAACTGAAAATGGAAGTAGGAGGTCTCTTTCCTCACACAATATCAACAAAAAGATGCTAACTCTACCCACACCACCCTTTTAAGGCAATGGATTTGTATTCAATTTGTCAAGAAACTATTGCTACACTTCATGCCATTACCCAGGAAGAATAACGTCAAATACGCAGATAGTCAATAACTATTAAAAGCTTAAGTCAGAGAAAGACATGAAGGGCAGCTTGAAGTACATGCAGTCTGTCAAGTCTTAGAGAGAAACTAAGGACATTTCGAACCAGCCACAGCAATGGGAAGCTGCCACTCAGCCAATATCCCATCCATTCCATGCAGAGTTGTTTTACTGAATTAAATGATCAGTTTTTATATAAAGACAGGTCGAACCACCTACTTTAAAGATGTTGTTGAAAACATTTTGTCTCCTGTAGTATTCCCTCTGTGAAGATTTCTCAGAGAAATTTCTGTGTCCTCTCTCTCTTCTAAAAAGTTATATTTCACCTATACAACTCATTTATTCTCTTTTGTGAACTCTGTGAACTGTGTACACTGAAAAACTCACCGTTAAGTTTGGGATGTGTCTTGGCAGGCACAAAGGCCAGCCACCCCTCTGACAGCGCCCTTTCCTTCCTGCCTGCCCTGGGAGCTCCAAGCTCTAGTATCAACAACCTTAGAGCGGCTGCTTCATTAACTCCCAAAACTGTATAAGGGCAAACCCTCCAGCAATTCCTTTATAAATCTGTTTTCATCTGCACATCCCCACGCATGTACACGGGTGCAAGCAAGCATGCACACTCACACACACTCTCTCACACACATACACACACACCAGCAGCATCTCTGCGGTGCTGAGCCCTGACCCAACAGCCCAGCGTTGCTAATGTGCTTCTCTCCACTTTTCCTACGATTCCAACACAAATCAAACAAAGTCATTCTTCATGAATACCTTCAACTGGGTTATGGCTAAGTTTTGCTGGTCTGTGTCCTACTTTTAAGGTGGGTATTCACCTGTCTCCTCCCAGATTAATGTGAGCTGATTTTGTGGTTTTTCAGGTCCAGTCTTCTCTGATTTTCAAGTTTCGTTATTTGTCTAACAAATACACACATATTTCACATAACAGCTGCAAGGCATTAATTATCTATTATATTCAAGGCAGTAGGTCTGAGTCTCATAAAACCCCTGTAGGGTGGGAATCAACACTATATTTTATCGATTAAGAAACTGAAGCAATGAGAGGTCCCGGAGCTATGGTAACGGATTCAAAAACTGGGTGTTTTGGATAAGAAAGCTCATGCTATACCATACAACCCATGCTGATCGAGATAAACATATCAACCTGGGTAAACACAGAAAAAAAGGCTGAAGGCCTAAATTACACTCAAAGCTCAGAAAATGGCAAATGACGGACTCTGCGAGTTTCAGGAGGCAGGCGTTAGATGAGGATGTATACTGTATAAACAGAGGCACGCCAATACATACAGGCCACATGCCCATTTATATTTATAGTAATGCCCCAGAGATAACAGAAGAAATTGGGGGAACTGTAAACCACTGTCACAAAGTCGCATCATACTCTTCCATCTTTGTAAAAGAAGGCAGTAGGCTTAAAAGCAGCAGATGCATTGACAGATGTGACAGGTAAAGAAAGTAAGTCGAGACCACCCAACAATAAAACTATAAAAGATCAACGTATCAGACATTTAACATGGGCATAAGTTCCAAACGTATCAAAATTCCCAAGTATAATATAGCATCATGAACAGTCTAGTGACTAATGTTTACAATGACGGTTTTGAGCAATCTGTGTTAAATTATTTCAGCACGTCGTATGCAGGAGTCAAAGAAATTTATAAGAATTCCGGGGCGCCTGGGTGGTTAAGTGGGTTAAGCCTCTGTCTTCAGCTCAGGTCATCATATTCTCAGGGTCCTGGGATCGAGCCCCGCATCGGGTTCACTGCTCAGCGGGGAGCCTGCTGCCCCCCATCCTCTTCCTGCCTCTCTGCCTACTTGTGATCTCTCTCTCTCTCTCTCTGTCAAATTAAAAAATAATAATAATAACAACAAATTATCCTTAAGAAGAATTCCAGCAGATGTGTTTAAAAATAAAAGTACTGAAACTCAGTTATCTGAGAACAGTAACACTTCCTTTCGAACTAGAAGTGCTACTTTCTTTAGAAAGTAATCTTCGCTGAGTTTACTCCTGCGTGTGTGTGAAGACCTCTCTAAAGACAGACGTCCTGCGGCTGAAGCCAGTGTCACCGCTGGAGGTACACACGGACAGCCTGAGACGGCATCTGCCATAAAACCAGCCGGCTTACAAGAAAGTGCCAGCCACTGCGAGTCTGGGCTAAACCATTTGTCTCAATTGAGTTTTATAGGAGCAATGATTAGAAAAAAGATCATATAATAAAGCATGCTTATAGTTTAATTATTTGATGTCTATCTTTTCCCCAATTCTGTGTGGTCCTTAATTAAAAACAACAGAAAAGGTTCTCTTCTGGGGACACAGAAAATTGTATGTATGTAGACAGAGCTTGGTGAATTTCATTTCGACTATCTTAGAGGAACCGTGTAATATAGTGAAATTACGCACTAGTTTATTACCCCGAAACAGTATTTCTCTGAGGGCTGCTTTCGGAAATCTAATCTTCACGAAATAATAAATTTTTAACCAAAAAGTTTTCCATGGATAAATAAGTTGCACCACTGCTAATTAACCAAAACCGAATTTTTCTTTCACCTTTAAGCAGATCCTATTTCCTAACTGTTAATATACTGATGCGTACTGGAAATCTTCTCCTACTCCCAAGAATGCAGTGTTCTCTAAAGTTACTTACTTGACCAGAGAATAGTTTTCCTCTCAGAATACATGTGTCAATATCTCAGGGTAGCGTTCCACTGAACACATCTTGGACACTATCTTATACATGTCTACATTTTATTATTTATTTATTCATTTAAGTAATCTCTACACCCAGTGTGGGACTTGAACTCCTAATCCTGCGATCAAGAGTCACTTGCTCTTCTGACTGAACCAGTCAGGTGCCCCCGTGTCTACATTTTATTAATCAGAATTCTTTAGTAACCGAGTCTTCTATACACTGAGAATATAAACATATTATTTATATATAATGATAATCCCAAGATACTACAAAAATCCCAAATGATCTTGAACAAGAAAGATAATTAAACAAATTATACTAGATAGAATTCACTTGAAGCTTCAGATCCTTACACATCATCCTTTATTTGCTAGAATATATAATTAACCAGAATTTATTTTCCTAATCTCATCAAACACATTTCTTCTCTAAGAATTTTTAATTCTACTTTAAATTTTGCTGTACGTTAAATACAAATGGAAACCATAACTGAGTATGGGACACAGTGACAGAAAAAAGGCAGACATTATTATGTTCTTACCTGTGATTCTCTCTCAGAAATGTGATATCATGGCGAGAGGCAAGTTTAGGCAAAGAAGAAAGAAGGGCATCAACTTTCATAACAAGGTCACTCATGCTATAAAAACACGACAATGTGTGAGTTTTTCAAAGAAGAAAGGTCCACATTTCATGTCATAAATGCTCTGAGCAACAGAGATTTAATTTAAAATAAATCCAATAGATAAGCTTTATGTAAGTAACTTTTCTTCCAAACTTGTTAGTAATTTGTCAGTTTAAAGTAAGATGACTGTTGCTTTAAAAACCACCCTGCTTTTCCTTATCATTGATAAAATCTTTAAACACTTCTAAGTGGTGTTCTCAGTAGTGTCTGTAGCATATGGTGAATCATTCAATTCAAGGAAATATTTGCTAAGTGCTGGTTATGTGTCCAAGCAATGGGGCCCACATAGGAAAGAAAAAGCAGGAAGAACCACAAAGGGGGGGAGCATTAAATATAATTAAGAAGTCCAGACTTCTATGTTCACAAATTAGTTTGAAAATTAATTAAAACTGTATAAGACAAATACATAGATTAAATATAACCAAATTTGAAAAACCATGATGGAGGAAATGTATTATATGTTCATTGATACACTGGGACAGAAAATGTTGGCTGAATTTTAAGACAAGTTTTTGGAAAGAAGAGGAAAAAGAAAAGAAAGAATAAGCACTTCCATTTTATAAAGAAATTTAGATTCTGAGTAGGTTGAGAACCTGTGTCTACTCTATCATTTTTTACTGGACTACCAGGTTCTGACATGTAGGACTCTGCTTAATGGCCACTTAATAAACATGTATAATAATAAACATATAATAACATAATAATATACATAAGTTTTCTACTTGAGAATAACTGGATATTATCTCTTTACTGTAGAAAAGCCCTTACTTCATGACTTTATTTATAATTTTCTATGTGAACATCATTTCCTAACTGATGAATTACTTCCTAAATGACAGAGTAAGTAAAGGACATCTATTCATCTGGATCAGAATTCTGTACTCAAGAGAAGAATCAGAACTTTGAGTTCTGGCAAGAACCACCTCAAAGCCTAGCTGTGTGCTACAAGACACTGGGGAACCCTGAAGTAAAGAACAGAAAAAGATGTAACAGAAAAACAACCCAAAAGGACACTGATCTGGCTAAAATATAAGATGCCACGGACTTTACAACAAAATAATTATTAGGAAAGGAGTAATTTATATAATGACAAAAGGAACAATTCACTAGACATGTAAGACTTCTGAATCAAGGTATACATGACTACAGCTCAAAATACTCAAAACAAAAATTGACAAAGTTATAAGAATTAAATGATTGATCCATGATTCTAGCAGTGTTTCCATGAACTTCTTTTAGTAACTGACAGATAAAACAAGGTACTCAGTATTTCGATGGCTGGAAAAAACCTAGCATGCTCAATATAATAGACATGTATAAAATCCTCCTCACAATTAGAGAATATCCCTTTAAAAAAATGAAGCATGGGACAATGAAAAGAATGAACCTTGTCTCACAAAATTCAGAGAAATAAATAATATATAACTGATATTCACAAACCATGGTCTCTAATCACAGTTCAAAACAAACTGGAAATCATTTCTATGCTGTGCCATTTAAAAATCTGAAGCACATCTTATTCATTTATTTATTCAATAAATATTTACTAGATGCCTAACAAGATCTAGGTATAATTCTATATAAAGAAGATAAAAACAATAAAATCGACCATGGATTTGCTTTGATGAAGCCAAGAATTATAAATATTTCAAAACATTAAAAAAAAATAAACAAATGTTAAAAAAAACACAGAAATTTGAACATACTAGCACTGAATCATAATGAAATATATTTTAAAATGTATGTGATACGACTAAATAAGTGTAAGAGATGCTTTAAGCTGGTAACTTAAGGATATGTAAGGGAGAAAAAGTGATATTAATAAGCTATGAATTCAACTTGAGAAGTTTATAAAACAGAATAGATTAAAAAGAAATAAAAAGAACTGAAACTGATAAAAAAAAATACAATTAGGAGCTTGGCATGTCCTAAGTCCATATATATGAAAAGTAAAAAAGTAAATCAGTAAAGTAAGTCTAATAAAATAGACAAATCTTTGACTAAATTAAGCAAACTAAATCAAGAGAAAAGCCAACGTAAATGAGAAGTTTAAAAGCTGGATGCTAGGGAACAAAGCTGTTAAAATTCACAAATGACACGAGAGTCTAATAGTAGACAAAATGTTACAAAAATTGGGAGTTGAGCAAGAAAGATCAATATAGAACGTAATATTGTTCCTGTAATTTAGCATTAAACAATTTGAAAATGCAGTTTAAAGTACACCATTTACAATATGAACTAAAAGCATAAAGTGTAAGGGAATAAATAAAAAAATATGTGTAAGACCTCATGGGACATAAGTGAAAGCTTCACTGAAGGACCCACAAGGAACACTAAGTGTGTCTAACCATCTACCTATGTATTCTCATATATATTTTTCTATATAAATCATATACCACAATTATATACCATAATCATCAGTTATATACCTATATTATTTTATATATTATATTATATACACGACTGTATATATAAAATGTATTATACATTTATATAGCTATACACAAGCAATATATGACTATATGTAATAGATGGGTAATTTAATATTATAAAATGATGGCAATTCTCCTTAAACTATCTATAAATTCAAAGAAATTCCCATAAAAATTCCAGGAATTTTTTTTTAAAGGAACTTGCTATCTTGGTCCTAATCGTATTTATACAGAAAAACAAGTAGCAAAAAACAGTTAACACAATTTTGAAGAAAAGGCAGAATCTCTCCTATCTAGTATCAAAATTCGTTATAGAGCTGTGTTAACTGGAGTGTGGGACTGGCACAAGACAGTACACTACTGGAACAGAATAAAGAGCCAAGAAGAACTGCAAATATCATTCAGTAAAAAAATGAAACTGTAAAAGTTCTAGTAGAAAATAAAGGAGAATATCTTTATGAATTTAGACTAGCGAAAATTCTTCTACATTGTGTACACACACACACACACACGTTCACATGCAGAGCACGGACAAGCTGTGAAGGAAAAAAACCTGATAATATTTTCATATTGAAATAAAAAACATCTATGTATCTGGTAAAAAATCACAATAAAAAATTAAACAGTCATGTCACCAACTGTGATAGAATACATGAGGCACATATAATTGATGGGTATTAGTATAGAGAATCACAGAAAATATTTAGACATCATTAAAAGAAGAAAATAACCCGACAGAGAGCTAAGCAACACATGTGTGGTTTTTTTTTTTTTAACGTGTGGGTTTTTTACAGAAAAGTAAACATGAGTGAAAATAAACGTATGAAAAGACACTCAACTTTACTTAAAGTCAAAGAAATGCAAATTAAAAAAAGACACAATTTCACATCCACAAGATAGAAAAAATTAACAAGTAGGGTAACACCAAGTATTGGTAAGAACTGGGGAACGAGCTCTCGCGTTTCTGGTGGAAGCGTTAACTGCTGCAACTACTAACAGTATGTGGAGAAGCAGAGAACGCCCAGACCCTCCGACCCAAATGCAACACTCCTGTGCTCTAGAGCAACACTCCTGTGCTCTAGAGAAACTCCCGCCGCGCAAGCAGACACTTACAGTGCGTTCCTTACAGTGTTGCTGACCCAGTAAAAAACTACAGCCAAGTTAACTGTATAAATGAACTATAGTATATGCATCAAATGAAACACTAAGAAAGAAGTGAAAAGCAGAAACTAGCTCTATGTGCGTGAATGGAGTAAAGCTCCAGCCAAAGGTGCAAAAAAGCCACAGTAAATAGCATTTCTCTGTAGAAGTCGGGCATTCAACACATCAACACTGATTATGGACATCCACGGAAGAAGCAAAAGCATAAACGCAAACCTGGGATCAGGCACACACCACTTGGGAAAATGGTTACCTCTCAGGAAGGATGGAGACGGGCTGGGGGGCTGAGCAGTGAAGAGGACAGTAAGACGCAGAGCCAACAAAACCAACTATTGTCAGCTACGGTTGGGTGGTGGGGAGTGTATGGATGCTTTTTGTTTTTTCAATATTCTCTACATACCTCTTATTACAGCTTATGTACATATCTGAAACACTTTCTAATCTTAAAGAGAATAAATAGATGCAAAATAGCACCCCCCCAAAATGAATTGCTCTTATGATTTTAAATACTTACTTCTTTGAGCTGATTTCCATATTTTCAACAATGCCTTTAATTTTCTCTACTAAATTAGTAAATGTTATTTTTTCCAAGAAGTAAAAATCTTCTGTATAGAAATTTTCATCTAAAGGTCCTGAGAACTTAAAACGAAAGGAGTTTTATCATTGTATATCTTCTAGAAGATACCAGTTTGGGACAAATATTTTCTCATCAGATAGATATTTAAGCAAAAACTGATTACAGATTAAACAGATGGTGGCTATCACTTCCACAATTTACTAAATCTACTGGGAAACAAAGAAGAGAAAAATGTTTCTTACTCTGGTATTACAAATAACATTTGCATAAACACCAAAATCAAACTGACAAAATAAAAAAGGAGTAAATTATTTCCATTCGGAAGTTTCACTCTGAAACATAATACTTCCAAAAACCAAAGGCTTTCCATCCTAAGGTAAATTTTGAAAGCAAGTGTCTATATTTTATAAATCTTTTATTTTCAATTTGCTTTTCTATTCACCTATAAATTGTGGTCTACACTGTGTTGATATAAATTAGTACATAAGCAAGGCATAGAAGAGCAAAAAACAGCAAATCACATAATTACTTAAATATACCAACCCATCCTCATTGAACTGATGCTGTACAGCAGTTTGGAGCCCAGCAAGGTCATGCAGCTCAGCTTTAAACTAGTAACTCTAGAGGGGCAAGGTGTCCAACTGCCATGTACCTAATTGTGTAGGATGGCTATTCCATCACGACGACCACCAATTCAACTACCATTAGCATTCCCTGAGGGAACTAGTTGGGCGGTCATCAGCGAATCATGAACGCAAGCCCCAGTGTAGAAGGTCAGCCTGACATAGTCTTAGGCACTAGACAACTACACTTAAGGACAAACAACTAGAAGGCATATTGTCCAGAGCATTTTTCCCCCTTGGTTAAAAGACCAGAATAAAATGGTTGTAGCAGACTTTCTCACTTCCCCTTCATCTGCTTCTGCAATTAATATTTTCTAAAAATTGATAAAGTTCTTGACTTTCTCCTCATTTGCTCATATCACAGATGAGATGAGTTGGGATGTCAGCATTCCAGCTAGACAAATACCATGTTTCACTTTAAACATAAAAAACGGGCTCTTAAAAATGCAAAAAAACTGGCACTATAAAACTAAAAGTACTCATATAAACATTTCATTGCCTTAGGATAACTAAGGCAAGATAACTCTGAAAGCACTTTCAATGTTGTATTTTATGGACTAGGAAAGGCCTAGAAAAGAGCTGGATTTTATCTATATCACCTCTAGTGATTACAGCACTTTTGTTAATAACTTAGAAAAAGGGAATCTCTCAAATTAGTTTAAGGGTTAATTAGATCGGCTATCTTCACTGATTAAAATCCACCAGAGAACTGACTCTACTTCACCGATATAAGTTCAGTATGAATTAGCTGGGAGAAACATGATTCTTTTGTGTCTTAATTCTTCTACTTAAAGATAAATGTAATATTTGTGGAATAAGGTAACTTAAATAGTATAAAATTCACATAATGTCCAAGTTGGGAAAAAGGAACACTGAACTTGAAAGTCCTGTAAAAACATAATACAACCCATTTGGTGCCTATCCAACCTATCCATCTTTTTCTTCTTCTTTTTGTTTTTTAAAAGATTTTATTTATTTGACACAGAGAGAGAGAGAGAGAGGGATCACAAGTAGGCAGAGAGTCAGGGAGAGAGAGGGGGGAAAGCAGGCTCCCTTCTGAGCAGAGAGCCTGATGTGGGGCTCGATCCCAGGACCCTGAGACCATGACCTGAGCCAAAGGCAAAGGCTTAACCCACTGAGACACCCAGGTGCCCCAACCTATCCATCTTCTTTACAACACTTTGGAAATGTGATTTTTCAGTTATAGAGAGTAACTGTTGTAATAGAAATGCATTACCACCTCTGACAGCTCATTAATATTTTAGAAAACTCAGAGTACTCAACCATATACTGAGCTAAAATTCTCTCTACACTCCTGGAGGTCTCAGCAACTGGCCTTGATTCTCTTCTGACTCTCATCAAGTGTAATGCAAATGGAGACTACAAATGTGTCCACTATTTCTTATGACAGCTTTCAAATATTTAAAGAGAAAACAGGAATTACTATTTATTGAAAATTTACTATCTGTGGCTGCTTTATGTGCTTTAGGTTTAATATTTAATCTCTGATGACTCTGTAAAATAGACTATCATCATTTCCTCTGTCCAAATGACATTTCCAAACCAAGTCTCATAGAGGTCACACAATTAATGGTGCAAATGGAATCTGAATCCAGATTTGTTTGGCTAAGAAAAAGGTCTTGCTTGTTTCTCTGCTCTCTGCTACCCCTTGTCTTTCACCAATTTGTAAACATGTAGGTTAATAACAGTAAATTCATTATAATTATAA
Source organism: Mustela putorius furo (assembly GCF_011764305.1). Classification (NCBI taxonomy): domain Eukaryota; kingdom Metazoa; phylum Chordata; class Mammalia; order Carnivora; family Mustelidae; genus Mustela; species Mustela putorius. The sequence goes on along the minus strand of NW_025422117.1, from coordinate 356,257 downwards.
TAACAGTGTAATTTAGCACTTTATTGACTACTAAAAACATAGAAATTTTTAAGTCTTGAGCATATAGTAAAAAAAAGCAAAGATGATTGCTGCCCACCCCTCCCCCTAGTTTTAATCATTACATTAAACAATTTGGCTTTGAGTATGTTCCAATTCTAACAAACATTTGGACAGGTTCAGAATTAAAACTGATTCTAAAGTGTCAGATTTCAATCACTGAACTATCTGGTTCAGAGTTGTAACTATCTGCTGCAAATGCTGTGATTATTCTGCTTTTTAAGCATTACTCGGAGACAGAGTAATCAGCTAAGTATTACATGACAGCTCATAAACCACAGTACTGCTTTTCAGATATACTTTTCAATTTGAAACAGACTTCCATAAATAAAAGTATAATTTCCTATGAAGCAACACACAAGTCAATGTAATTTGACTTAACATCTATCTCCAGCTCCAACCTCTCCCCTGCATTCGACTCATACGTTCAACTGCCAACCCAACAAGCACAGGCGGACGTCCAGAACGGACTGGTGACTCCTCCTCTGTGCAGAATGAACACCTTCCCCTTCCACTCCTCCTCAACAACCCCACGCTGTCTGCAGACTTCCTCGCCTTGATTACATGGCAAGCCCACTCTGCCGGTTACACAGTTCTCTCACCTCCCACATCAAGTCTGTCAGCAATTCCTGTTCACTCTTTCTCCAAAATACATCCCACAGCCACTCCTCACTACCTCCACCAGAGACATGCTGGTCCAAGCCACCAGCAGCTCTTGCCGGGACTACTGAAATGGCTCCCAGCTGGCTTCCTGACCCCCTACAGTTTATTCTCAACAGAACAGCCACTAGAGATCCAGATGAAACACGAGTTGGATCATGTCAGTCCTCTGTCCAGAACCCTGAGCTTCACGACTCATCACCCAGCCTAAAGCAGAAGTCCTTACACGGTCTATAAAACCTACAGCGTCTGGTATGGCAGCTACTTCGCTCAGCTTCTCTTCTGACTACTCTCTTTGTACCTGCGATTCCCAGAAAACACAGCAATCATCTCACCTGGGAACTTCCCTCTATCTAGAACATTCTTCTTCCAGATATTCCACATGGCTTGCTCCCTCACCTCCTCTGGTTCTCTCCAAATGACACCTTATCAATAAAAATCTTACTTGTTCTCTGTTGCTGCCCACCAAAACGTAAGCTTCACAAAAACATGTTTGTTCATTACTATACTCTCAGAACCTAGAAGAATGTTTATTTCACAGCTGGTGCAAAATTAGGATCTGAATATATTTTTTTAAGCTTTTATTTGGAGAAAGAGAGAGGGAGAATGAGAATCTCAAGCAGACCCCATGCTGAATGCAGAGCCTGACGTGGGGCTCAGTCTCATGACCCTGAGATCATGACCTGAGCTGAAATCAAGAGTTGGAGGCTTACCCGACTGAGTCAATGCCCAGGTACCCCTAGGATCTGTTTACTTTTGTAAATTTCAAGGACAATGAGGAGAAACCGTTATTCTAGGAAAAATAAACATAACTATCACTAACATTTGTTATCACTAATATTGATAACAACTTATGGATTGCATTAAACAATGACAAAGAAAACACAGGGGAGCTTTTTCATAATGTATTACCATAATGTATCAAATACATCAGGTATAATTTTTTCCTCCTTATCCCTTAAAATGCCAGAGAGCCAAAGATAGCCACATACTGTAAAACCGTTCTAAAAAGCTACACTTCGGGGCATGTGGGTGGCTCAGTAAAGTGGCTGCCTCTGGCCCAGGTCACAATCCCAGGGTACTGGGGTTGAGCCCCACATCGGGCTCCCTGCTCAGTTGGGAGCCTGCTTATCCCTCTGCCTGCCACTCTCCCTACTTAGGTGCTCTCTCTCTCTCTCACTGTCAAATACATAAATAAAATCTTTTAAAAAATTAAAAATAAATGAATAAAAAAATAAAAAACTACATTTCTTCATAGAGCAACCGGTAAAAAAAAAAAAAAAAAAAAAATCAATTTCTGTGATTCCACATACCTCACTATCAAATTCAGGAATACTTTGTATTACTGTAACAACACATGACAACTGTCATCACTGATTTGTAAAGCAGCACTGTACAAAGATGAACCTTTAGAAGCAAATGCAATTAGCTTGAACGCTGCTACACTGAAGCAGATATATTGATCTGTGAAGGTTTGCAAATGAGTCCCTCACTATTCTCCAATTCCTACTACTTAAAGATTCAAGTAAGAGCGAATAAGCACGGGACCTGGGTGGCTCCATCATTAAGCATCTGCCTTCGCTCAGGTCATGATCCTGGGATCCTAGGATAGAGCCCACATCAGGCTACCTGGTGTGCTGGAAGCCTGCTTCTCCCTTTCCCACTCCCCTGCTTGTGTTTCCTCTCTTGCTGTGTCTCTATCAAATAAATAAATAAAAATCTTTAAAAATTAAAAAAAAGAATAAACATAATTTCAAGGGAAAATGATATGGTAATACAACATTGGTGAAATGTAGGAAACAGGGGCGCCTGGGTGGCTCAGTCAGTTAAGTGTCTACCTTCAGCTCAGGTCATGATCCCAGGGTCCTGGGACTGAGCTCATCTTCTCGTAGGGCTTCCTGCTCAGCAGGGAGTCTGCTTCTCCCTCTCCCTCTGCCCCTCCCCCTGCTCATGCATGTATTCTCTCTCTCAAATAACGCAGAAAACAAAGAAAACGTTAAGAGTCTATTATATATAGCTTGGAAGACAATTTAGGTATATATAATTTGGTAGTTTAAGCAAAGATATGTCAAACACATTGCATTAGTTGAAATCTTAATAAATCTAAGCACCAGATTCAATTTTTTAAAACTTAAATCATTCCTGAGAAATAAAACCAGATCCTCATACTCAAAAAATAAGTAGATATCATCATGAATTCTGTAGTTCTATAAAGATTCTGTAATCAGAAAAATGTTTCTGATATAGTAAGAAAAAAAGTGATATAAAATTTTATACATACATATATATAAAATAGGATTACAACTCTGTATTTTTATAAACCAGACATGGCTATGTAGAGTAGAAAAAAGGCTTAGAAGGTGAAACAATAAACTATTAATAATAAATTTTATTAGGAGGGTAAGAGTAAGTAAGAGTGGTTTTCCTTATAGATTTTAATGATTACATTAATAACTTTATGTTTTACCTCCAAAATAACAATCCAACACTTTCTCAGAAGTTAGTCAATTGTAGAGAAAAGTGGTAAGAAAAAAGTGTCACAAGGTACTTTCCACACCCACTGCAACAGTGGTTCTCAGTCACGGTGCTGTAGTGGATATGAAGTTGTTCGTTCTAATACTTGTAACACAGCCAAATAAAAGCTCTTGCCATGAGACAGTGTAACCCACCACCTTCAGCGCAGTCATCAGTGGGGGCTGGGTGAGGGAACCAGTAGCACACCCTGTCATTCATGCGCAGACTTATGCGCTGTGTCTGGCTTAGGAGTCCCGACCTCTGCAAGTGCTGTAGCAGATATGTTGTGAGATAGACACATCTGAAACCCCTCTAGCACAGGTCCATGAGAAAAGTGAGCAACTGCTTTTTCTACTTACTTTCCCATTGCTGACAATACCTAGTTCTCCAGGACGCAACTGAAGTACATCTTGACAGAATAGCTGATGAGTTTGGAAAATATTCACTCCAACAGTGTTATATTTCTTCTCAAAAGCATTCTTATCCATCCCCTAAAGCATAAATTAAGAAGGATGAAATTAGCAAGAGAAAAATATATTAAATCACTTTCTTAAAGCCTGCTTTATATTAATGCAAAGTTTGAAATTATTCTAAATTATGATTTTTAAAAGTACTATTTTCTTTGACAACATTAGAAAAAGAATATTTCTTTGCCAAGTCAGTTACCATATTTGTAAATCTTGTTATGAGCAGATATATGCCATTCATTCTTAGAAAATTTCAGGTGAATTACTGATTAGTAATGGGCTAGGAGGCATCAAGAGAAACAAAATTTAACATTAAAGAAATGAAACAAATGTTTATTAAATTCTGAACTCAGTACCCCCATTTGGAAAACTTGGTAAAAACAATGGTTTAAAATAGAAATACCCTATCTCACCTCATTCTACCAATCTCAAAAAACTAATTTAGGAATAATGCATTTTATTTCTGAAATACACAAGTAATCCTTGGTTAGAGTCAAAAAATATATGGACATTCACAGAAAATAAACCATGAACAGGTTCTTCACATCTGCACACTAAGACACATTTCTCCATATCAGTACTTATGAAATTTTAATGTTCCATCACCCGGTGTCTTATTAAAATGTAGTTCCTATTTCAGAAGATCCAGGGTAGGGCCTTAAATTCTGAATTTCTAACAGGTTCATTGTTCCCACGATGGTAGGAATGTTTCACTGCACTCACTGAGCTCTTAACACGTGGCTAGTATGACTGGTGCACAGAACTTAAATTATTTACTGATTTATTTATTTTTAATTTCATTTTTTAAAATGTTTTATTGTGTTCAATTAGCCAGCATCCAGTACACCATTTGTTTTTGATATAGCGCTCAATGATTCATTAGTTGCATATAACACCCAGTGCCCATCACCACATGTGCCAGAATTTAAATTTTAACTTAATTTTCATTTAAGTCTTAAAGAGCCACATTCAGTTTAGTGGATACAGTAGTGGTCAGTGCAGTCTTAGATCCTGCTGTCTTCCAAAATCTCCATCTCAATCATCCCATCTCTGACCACAAGCTCCAGAACTTCCAGCTCATGCAACCTGGTGTCATCAGATCATTGTTCAACCCGTTCAGTCCTCAAGCCCTACCATTTATTTACTGCCCATCATACCTGCCGTAATTTTCCTCCTGAGTTGCACCCCGAAGTCCTTTACCACAACAAAAACCTTCCATGCTTAGCTCCCTTGAATGCCTCCCTGAATTCATATTCACCTGGCAAATCCCCAGCTCTGTTTGAACACAACTCTGCTTCCCCTGCAACTAGAACCAAACTGTTCATACAGCTAGAGAAAAACATGCAACTAATACTATTCTCACTTTCAATTTAGGGTCATTAACATCAAGTGGGCCCTAAGAAACCTTCCCATGCTAATGTATTAAATTCACTTGCTTACTCTCAGAATAATAGAGAAATATGTGGCATTTTCTCCTCTTTCCTCCAACCCCTAATAATACCTACTCTTACTCTTACACTTGGCAATGACCGGAATTTCTTCTGAAAATGAATATAATTAGAAGTACTTCATCCTGCTGCCACCAAGTAAATCTACCCTTCTACGACTGTGCCCATACATTCTGCCTTCCTTCTGGTTAAAAGAGACAAACAGTTCCTTTTCTATTTCTTTTTTTTTTTTTTTAAATTTCAGAGAGAGAGAGAGAGAGAGAGAGAGAGAGAGAACACAGGGAGGAAGGGCAGAGGGAATGGGTGAGAGAGTCGGGAAGCAGACCCCATGCTGAGGGTGGAGCCCTACATGGGGCTTGATCCCAGGACCCTGAGATCATGACCTGAGCTGAAACCAAGAACCAGATGTCCAACTGACTGAGCCACCCAGGCACTCTGAACATTTCTTAAGACCAACAGTTAACACTTGTCCACTGGATCCTGGTACCTCTCATCTACTCAAGAACTTTGCTCTTAACTCTGGTCCCCTGTCTATTATCCTTTCTCATTGTTTGGATGGACTGTGTCCATATAAAACAGTGACATCTCCCCAGTTTAGAAACCCTTGACCTCAAGTCCTGTTCTAGATACAAAATATTTCTCTGTTCATGATAAAATAAAGTTTTTTTTAAAAGGGCAACTTACATTCATTTCCTGATTTCCCATTCTCTTTTCAATCTGCTTTTATACCTATTACTCCACTGAAACAATTCTCATCAATGACCACCTTAATAAGTAAATGGTCAGTTATGAAGCCTATTTCAGGAACATCTGGCATGGTTGATCATTCCTCCTTGAATTATTTTCTCCAGCTGACTTTCAGGATACCATACTTGCCTGGTTATGTTCCTAACTCGTTGGCTGCTCCATCTGTCTCCTTGACTGGATCATCCTTTTCTTGCACACTTCTATATGTTGGAATGTTCCTGGGCTCTGTTTTCAGCCTCTCTTCTCTCTTCCAACTTACTCTTGAGGTATCTCATCCAGTTTCTTGGCTTTACATTGTGTATAATGTTGGTAACTCTCAAAAGTGTCTGACTCTAAAAATACCCCAACAACCCTGAATTGATTTCTATACTCATTAACTCAACTGTCAACCCAACATCTCCACTCAAATGTCCAACAGGAACTTCCAACATGTTCAGACTTAATTTTTGATCCCTTATGTGTCCAACTCTCATCTAGATTTCCCATCTCAAAAAAAGATGCCACCATCAATTCAAGCCACTCAAGCTAAAATGGAAGGGTACTACCTTTTATGTCACACACAACTGATCAGCTAATCCTGTTGACTAGAGTTGTAACAAATATATGTGCCAACCACCTCACTATCTCTACCATCACCACCTAGTCCAAGACACCATTATTTCTTGCCTCGATTATTGCAATAGCATTCTAACTGTTCATCCCATTTCCATTCTTGTCTGCCTACTACCAAATCTTCACATGGCATCCAAAGTCATCTTTTTAAAGATTACTCACTTCAAGATTCCTCATTGGTTTCCCATTATACTCAGGAAAGACTTCAGGCCTTTACCATGTCCTATGGGTGCTTGAAATATCTGGGTTCTGTTCCCGACCTCATCTCCTTGTACTCTCCACATCACTGTCCCTATTTTGCTCATAAGATCTTCTGCCCATACCTCAAACCTGGAAAGCTGACCTCTGTGGCAGTGCTTTAGACTTACTGTGTTCCTTAATCTGGTACATTCTTCCTGCAGATTTTCCATGGCTTGGTTTCTCATTTCAGACCTCTGCTTAAACGTAAACTCTTTAGAGATGCCTTCCCTGACCACTCCAGCTAAAAGAGCATCCCTCAAACTATGTACCCTCTTCTTTCTTTATATTGTTCCAGTACAATTCAGTCTGTCTGTCTCTCCTACTGCCATGTAAGCTTCACATAAGCAGGGACTGAATATACCTGCCTTGTTCAACAAGTGCATCTCCACTGTCTGGCAGACAATCAGAAAATAGTTTTGAAAGGATTAATGAATCTTCCGTTTTGAGGATCATTTTCCATCTTTATAATGTCCCTCATACTGGATCCCTTCAGGGAAATACCTGAGTATTATTTACATGATCCTTTAACTCCCATTTCTTCATTTAAGTCCGTGTCCTAACCACAATGCCATCAACTTCAAGGATCACAAAGTAGTAGTAGAAATATTTGGTTTGCTAAATGCCTTGATGCAAAGTCATATCATTTAATATTTATCTTTTCTCATTTGAAGGAATGTTTATTATGCCCAATTGATTATACTTATTTATTGATGTTTTTCAGTAACATGGTAACACTGGCTTATACTTCCTAACACAACAGATACTTATTATTCCAAACAAATAGGTACTGACCTCAGTAAGGAATGTTTTAATTTTTTTTCCAGAGTAAATAGCTGTAGCAGTTTCTTCCTTTGCCAGTTTCCTGAGAAAGTTTCTCAAAAAGCTGTTTTTCTGTGTAAGAAAAGCTGCCAAAACTCCTCTAGAAATAGCTGTGTTCTCTTCATTTATTTTTGAAGTAGGATTATAAATAACCCCCAACCGACTGTGAAGACTTGTTTTCTGCAAAACACATTTATAGGTGAAAAAGATCAGATTTCGCATGTCTTTGTATAGCTGAACTGTTTTCTTTCCCATTAAATCCTTCAGTGTACCACACAGCATCTTTCTGGGTGAACTATACTGAACGTGCACCTACTGACAAAGCCTACAAACAGCTATTGTAGTAACTTGAAGTGCTTCACCTCTTAGTATAAAGTGTTCTAGAATGCAAATTTTTTTACCCTCTTTTTTTGTGTGAAATGACACATATAAAACAATACACAAAACAGAAGTGCAAAACTTAATGAAATTAGCCCATAAAACTATAACCCAGGTGGAGAAACAGAGCCATATCAGCAACCCAGAGTCATCTCTCTTACACCCTGCCTGTCACTATACCCTCCCACTTTTCTAGAAACAACCACTACCCTGTTATGTATTGGTTGTATCAATCTTGCTGTTTTCTGGTTCATCCCCTAAGTATTATCGTTAAACATTTAAGCTGTTTTCAACTTCATATACATCTAACCCTACAGTATGTATTCTTTCCTGCTTTGTTTGCACTTAACATATTAGTTGTGAGATTTGCCAACATTGTTTTGTGTGGCTGTTTTGTACAGAATTGCACAGGATTCTGTAGGATTGTAGAGAATTCCACAGTATGAATATACTCTATTTTATCTATTCTACTGATGCTGGGCATGAATTTTTTTTCCTGGTATTCTACAAACAGAGCAAGAAGAATACAGCGTTAGCCATGAAGTCTTCTTGCCAGAACATGCTGAAGCTGAATCCAATTAAGCTTCAGACATAACTTCCAGTACAGAGGAGATATGAGGGCTAGAGAAAAGTTAAAAATACTACAAGGAAAAAAATCAGTGAAATTCAGAAAGTGGGATTTTTCTATAAAGCAACTAGCTTGGTCTCTTTAAAAAGTCACCGGACAAAATGTGGATGTGACTGTTCTACAACAAAAGAGACTAATGAAATTTAACAATGAAATGCACTGTGGGAAGCATGTTTGGATCCTGCTTTGAAAAAAGAAGACATCTTTGTTGGAAAGATTTAATGAAGACTTAGTACTAACAATGTGAAGTGCTATTGCAGTTATGTAGAAGAATATCCTAATTTTTGGAAAATGCATGTTGAAGTATTAAGGGATGATATGTGCTGATTTCTACAACTTACTTTATAATGATCTAGACCATTCTTGCCCCTCCTCTCCTACAGATAATTAGATAAATCAAATATAGCAAGATGTTAACAGGTATAGAATCTAGGTGTTGGATATATAAGTGTTCATTACATCAGTCCATTGAACTTTGTGTAGTTTTGAAAAGAAAACATGGTCTCCCCAAAACGGCCCCAGAGAGCCTTAAGGAGAGGCCCCAGTAAGATAAAGGCAGCAGTTAGACACAAGCTGGCTACAATGAATTGAAAATGACAGAGGCTCAAGATATAATACTGGAAAGAATAAAACTCCAAAATTATACCACAGATAATTTAGTTAATAAACAAGATCAGGAGTCAGCAAATTATAGCCTGTGGGTGAAATTCCATCTGGAGCCTGTTTTCATAGGGTCCTACAGGCAAGAAAATGTTAGGTGAAATGATAGAGGAGCCAGAGGTCTAACAGCGAGAATCAGAGAAAGAAACAGATAAACAGACCTGTCCTGGGATTACACTCATCCCTGAGGTTTTGTGAAACTGCATATATTCTACACTGGCCTCCCTTAGGAAAATGAGAACTGGGCATGGCACACATGTGAAGGTGTTTCCTGAATAAACACTGCTGAATAAAAAGCTCCTCGGAGGGCACCTGGGTGGCTAAGTTGTTAAGTGTCTCCCTTCGGCTCAGGTCATGATCCTGGGATCCTGGGATCGAGTCCAGCATTGGGCTCCCTGCTCAGTGGGGAGCCGCGTTCTCCCTCTACAGTTCCCCTCTGTTCATGATCTATCTCTCTCACTCTCTCAAATAAATAAATAAAATCTTAAAAAAAAAAAAAAAAAAAAAAAAAGCTACTCTGACAAAGCAACTCCGAGGAAGGCAGGTTTAAAAATAATATTAAATCCATTCTGGGCAGTCTAGAAGACTTCACGCCAAAGGTTGAATCTTCTCAGGAGTAACTAGAAAGGGAATTCTAGATAAATTGGATGAATGTGGGGCAAAATCATAAAATCCCTGAACTGAAAAGTAGCCTTTAAGTCAAGTACACATCCAACAGTGAAGTGTGAACATCTAACCACTTATGGGGACTTAAGCACAAACTTTGAGCGATAATTGGCTTTTGTTGACTCAGAGGCAGTCTCTAGGAAAAAAGATAAAAGATAAAACAAGGAAAAGAGTCTAAGTAGGAACATCAGAGATAAACAATAAGAGGGAAATAGTTCCCTCCCTCCCCAGAGTTAGTTCCCTCCCATCACTAAACAAATAAACAAATGAACAAACAAACAATGGGTAACACTGGGGATGAGGTGTTACTAGTGTCCGAATGTGCTACTGTGTATTAGCCAAAATGTTTGGTTTTCAATAAAAAAATTATGAGACATGCAGTCAAATAGGACAGTATGATTTATGTAAAGGAAAAATACCAAGCATTAAAAATGATCTTGGAGGAGCCTTAGATAATGGACTTAGCAGACATATAAATATGTTCAAAGAACTAAAGGGAATCATGATTAAAGAATTAAAGGAAAGTATGGTTATAACAAGTTATTACATTGAGAATAGTAACAAAGAGATAGAAATTATAAAAAAAAAAAAAAAAGGAACCAAATGGAAATTCTGGAGTTGAAAAGTACAATAATTGAAATAAAAAATTCACTAAGAGGGGTTCAATAGATTTTAGTTGGAAGAAGGAAGAATAACTGAGTTTAAAGATAAATCCATAGGACTATAATCTATAAGACAGAATGAACAAAAATGAATAGATCCTTAGAGATATGTGGGACACCATTAAACATACCAATATGTGCATAATGGGAGAGCCATATACACTGTAACTACTGGGAAAAGGCAGTCTGTCGGCCTTACAAAGAACATGCTACCAGAAATTCTTGAGAAGGAAGAAGTGACGTACTCCTTAGATCCCAAACACCCTTTTTGGAAAATGCTGGTCTGCAGGCCACTTAAAGAAGTCACAGTGTGTTCTGAGATTATCTAACATGACATGAAAATTCTCCTAGCTAATGTGATGTTTTGTTTAAAATGTATCAACTATTTTTGATGTGGTAGAGCACCTCCAAGATGGCCACCAATGATACCCACTTCTCTGCACTCCTGCTTTGTACTCACTCAGCTGAGTCACTCCTGAATTCCTAAACCCCAGACAATGGGGAAAAAATGTTTGTTGTTTTAAGCCATTAAGTTATGGGTAATTTGTTATCAGCAACAGATTTATACTTAGCTAATACAAAACAATTTCATTAAATATTTTGGTTTATATTTCTTAGGTGTTTTTAATTTAGACAGACTTCAATGCTCCTCCCTTAGAAATAAAGAAGGTTATAAAAGAGTTTTCTGATTTTTGTTTGTTTTTCTTAGAGAGAATGACAATGGGGGGTTGGTGAGGGAAGCAGGCGCCACAGCCAGCGCAGAGCCTCATGCAGGACTCAATCTCCTGACCCTGAGGTCATGACCTGAGCAGAAATCAAGAGTCAGATGCTTGACTGACTAAGCCACCCAGGTGCTCTTAATAGAAATGTACCCTGTTGAAGTATATTGGTTTGTAACTCTCTAATAACAAAAAATGAAGGTTGATTTAAGGCTTAAAATACTCTTCAGTGAGAAAAAATTTGTTTTTTCTTAAATAATCAGAGAAATAAAGTGTTGCCTGATAATGTGAAAAAAAAGCAGATTTGGGGTCATCGTTGTAATGGCAGGATCCAGAACTATTCACTCTGTTTTAATAGCCTATTTATAACTGCTAAGTCTTAGTTTTGGCTGCTACAACACAGTAACCATAAACAAAGCGGCAACAAATGAACGGAAACTTATTTCCCATAGTTCTGGAGACTGGGAAACCTGAGATCAGGGTGCTAGCCTGGTCAGGTTCTAGGGAGAAACCTCTTCCAGGTTGCAGACTATTGATTTGTCCTTGTATCTACACATGATGGGAAGAGAAGGAGCAAGGCTCTCTAAGGTCTCTTCTTACAAAGGCGCTAATCCCATTCACGAGGGCTCCACCTCGTGACCTACTTACCTCCTCCAGGTCCCACCTCCAAATGCCATCACAAGGACGATCAGATTTGAACACAGGAATTTTGTGAGGGAGTTCCTAAGTTCCTTTAGCAACAATTTGAGGTATTTAAAATGTTCATAGGGAGGGGACTAAAGATTGAATGTATCTTCTTCATTTGGCTTTCTCAAAATCAACAAAAAATTAAAATTTTTGTAGTAAGAATAAACATCTAAAAACTCACCATGAACTTTAATGCATTAAACAGTAGTTTTCGCCCAGATGGTTTGTCAAAATCAGCAATAATCCAGAGAGTAACTGAAGAAATTACATCATCCTCTGAAAGTTTCAAATAGTTTAGTCAAACTACCTCTTCTAAAAATCAAACTAAAATAAGGGAATGTTTCCAGTTAACAACATATATTAAAAATTATCAAAATATTAAATTCAATTTTTAAAAAATAAGCAAATATTGTTAAAGACTATATACACACACACACTGACATGTGTATAAAAATACTAGAAAAGTGTTCTATAAGCTTATAGAAACTAAGATGCCAAAAAGAATAGTCCCTAAGGGACCTATCTGTGGAATTCTTTTATTAGTAGATGAAAATTGTATTATGCTTATTATGTTTTCAGTGTTGTTCACAAAACTATCTTCCAGCTACAGATACATTTTTTTCAAACTGATACTTATACCCCACTATATGTAAAATAGATACAGTAAAGCTTATCAGTATATATTAAAAACAGCAATATTTTATTAGCTTATATAATTCATTTACTTAAAAAAAAAAACTGGCTATCATTAACTTGGCCTAATCTACATCATCTTGTGCCAGCAAAAGCAATACAATTTTTTTTTTTTTCAGAAAAATCTCAAAATTTAGAAGCCATGAAGAGAAACTTTTAATTCTGAAGTCAGTTTAATGGGTTTAATTTCACCTAGGCTCAGCATCTGTCACCTGACATAATACTAGTCTAGTTATCTTTAAAACCTATAGAAAAATTAGTCCCCTCCATCACATGCCCTACTTAAAACAAGAGCTAAAAATCTGCTATATCAAAAACTTAGTCCTGAAGAGATGTGAAGCTATAGTTACTACAGACTCAGTAATATCTATACAATATTACACGAAAACAGTTAACAAGGCTAACATTGAGTCCACATGGAAGCAACTTAGAGTAAGGTAGTGATATATTCTTTTCAAATAAGAAAGGGAAAGAATTCTAATGTCTTCTTAGCGCAGCACTTTTAACCATCATAGTAAATTGAGAATTATTTCAGAAGTGCTATGTAAATTTCTCACAACTCCATTATTTCTTTACACACTTAAATAATTGCAAGAAAGAGGAATGTAGGTGTTTCTCAGTTAATCTTCTTTTAAACTGTTAGAGATTTAACCAAAGGGCATTAATTACAGGCTAACTTACTTAATACACCTCAGGACCTGATAAATAGATTTCTTCTATTTTTTATTCCCTGTTTCTCTGTTTCCTTTTCATTAAACATAGTCAGGACTCTACTCTGCCATCATACTGAACTGCATTATACTTTATTATTTGTTGGATTTCTTGGAGACAGACCACTTTACGAACATAATATCAAAGATCTGTTAGAAAGTAATTCTGCAGCCATCTGGCCCAAACTTGATTCCACAGCATTCTAAAAAACTGGCTGGAGGGCCTCAGCTTAAAACTCTCATATGTAAAAATATACCACTTACTACACAGTTCATCCTATCTTGAGATCTCTCTCATTGTTAGATGACTGCTTTACACACAGATAAAAAGCAGCCTTCTCTTAAATCTTAATGTGTATCAGCTCTCATTTTTTCTCTCTAGAGCAAAGATGGTCAAACAAAACAAAAGGAAACAAAACCAACCAACCTCTACCTTTGCCTATCGGAATAGGTCACTGTGAACCCACTGCAGATGTCCCCATCCAGGCTAAGTCCATATCTGCAAGCACCGTCCTGGATCAGTCTCCCCTCCTTTGTTACAATCCTCAACATAAGCAAAAACCTTGTTGTTGTTTAAGCGAGTGCAGAACTACTCTCCACTGATCTGGGAATTACACTCTTATTCATGCAGTGTGAAGCATCAGTTTACACAGTCCTGAAAAGGGTTTTGCCACTTTCTTAAAAAGGTGAAAAATGGAATAGCTTGCTTTGAGAAAAGGCAAAAAACCAAGATGAACCCCTGTGTATGTAAGATTCAGCAGGGCCAAAGGCCCTTCTCAGCACAATGCTTAGATCCTAACAAAAGACAGACTCTTGACAACAAGACCCCTAGTCAAGTAGCAACATACAAATTCACTATGCAACCACCTTACCAAAACTACAAATTTTGCTACTTTAGGAATGAAGTCAGGAAAATAAAATATGCTTATTACCTTCTTGGGTTAAATAATACATGTTCTCTGCTATTACAGCACTCTTATCTTGTGAATCCAAGAAAAAGAATGTAGAGAAATCTTCAACATCAGCAGTTACTGAAAAATTTTCATATTAAATGTTAAATAACCAATTAATAAAACATTCACAACTCAGTAAGCATTTGTAGAAAGTATATGGAAGGATTATTTTACCTGATGTGGATATTAAATTAAGGTACTGCCATTTTGTGTGCAAAATCGAAGGATTTACACGGGGTACGGCATTATTCTTCTCCATAAGGAAATCAATTACATTTGTTCGATCATTTAATACGCCCTACAACAAAAAAATACTACTGAGGTAATCTAGGCAATTTATATGCATATATTTTAAAGTTCTGCACAGAATACACTTAACAACTATGTCATCTAAATAAGTAAGTAATGTAGGCAATAAGGATTCATACAATAAATTTCTTAACAAATTTGCCTGTAAAACTTTGAATTTTCTTTCCAATTAAGCAATTTTTGATGTAATTATGCATAGGTAAGCTTAATTAACTAATTACTACTTTTAAGTTAATTGCTAAGTGATCAGGATGGAGATTTTTGCCATGAAAAGATATTTTAGTACAGAAATCATTTTTAAGCATCATTTATCATGTATTTTCTCATAAGTGCTTACCTACCGTCAAAACCTCCCTCTGTAAATTTATAGTTGTATCCATCATTCTATGAAGAACATTTGTTTCCAGCTCTTCAGCATTCAGCTGCTCAAGCTTAAAGGGTTCTCCATTATAAAGGGCTTGAGGCAAAGGACCCAGGCCAGTCATCCTGTAAAAGCTTGCTCCTTCCTGTTTAGTTGAAAAATGCCAGAGAGTTAAACTGAATATGGCTGTCTGGAAAAGAAATGCATATGAACACGACATAGTTTTAGATGCCATAGAAAAAATGTGAACATTGCTAATCGAACCTGTCCTTTCCAAACATTTTTCAAAGGAATTCACCCACATAGAGCAAGAATCCGGAAGCTTTTTCTGTAAAGGGTCAGCTAGTACCCATTTCAGGCTTTGTGGGCCGTCCAGGTTCTGTCTTAATGACGCGGCTTTGATGTCCTTCTGAGCCCATCCATGAATCCCAATGTGGATGTGGACTGGAATGTGGACCCGGATGTGGACCCACAGCGAGGTCCTGAGAAAACGGTGTATGTAGCGCCAGGCAGTGGGCGGGCAGGATTTGCTGACCCTCATATAGGACATAACATTTTTTTTTTTTTCTAAACCATCATTTACCTGTACCAGAGAGTCATTCATCCCTGCATTCATTTGTTTAATAAACATCTACTGAATTCATGCCCTCGGCATTCGGCTAGATGCTGCAAATGCAGAGCTGAAAGTCTGCCCTTAAGAGGTTCACACAGACACAAAACAATCCAGGAAGAAAAGTCTAGCCAAGCCTGAGTAAGGGCTGGGGAGTGAGAGGGAGAAGCCTGTGGGAGGGAGTGGCACGGGAAGTCTTAAAGGATGAGTAAACATTTGCCAGGAAGACAAAGTGGAAAAAGAGATTCCATGTGAAGCGAGACAGCACAGCAAGGAATGGAGAGGGAGAGAGGAAAGAGCGTATTTAGGCAATGGCCAGTAGTCTTCTGTGTCTACCAAGGGCAGAGCTACATATGCGGGTGCGGTCAGACCCAGGGGCAGAGGCCAGATCCTGAAGGTGCTCGACACCTGGGTTTGCTCTTGTGAGTGATAAAGTGAGACTAAACAATTCATTTGCTATTCACAACTATGTATTATTATAATTATTATTGCCAACGCTCTCAAAATCACTGTGAAGCTAAACAGTACCATTACACCCATCTCACAGATGATGACATATGATAACCTGCCGAGCCATCCAGCTGCTGCATTTTATTAAAAAATTTTTTTTAATTTTTCACGTTTTTATTTAAATTCTGGATAGTTAACAGTTAACTGTAGTATTAGTTTCTGGTGTAGAATTTGGTGATTCATCACTTACATACAACACCCAGTGCTCACCACAAGTGTCCTTCCTTAATATCCATATCCATCCCCCATTTAACCCATCCCCCTGTCCACCTCCCCTCCAGCAACCCTCAGTTTGTTCTGTTGAGAATCTGTTTCCTGGTTTGCCTCTCTTTTCTATGCCCCCTCTATGTTCACCTATTTTGTTTCTTTAATTCCACATAGGAGTGAAATCATGGTATTTGTCTTTCTCTGACTGACTTATTTTATTTAGCATAGTACTCTCCAGCTCCATCCATGGTGTTGCAAATGCAAGATTTCATTCTTTCTTTTTTTTTTTTTTTTAAGATTTTATTTATTTATTTGACAGAGAGAGATCACAAGTAGACAGAGAGGCAGGCAGAGAGAGAGAGAGGGAAGCAGGCTCCCTGCTGAGCAGAGAGCCCGACGTGGGCCTCAATCCCAGGACCCTGAGATCATGACCTGAGCCGAAGGCAGCGGCTTAATCCACTGAGCCACCCAGGCGCCCCAAGATTTCATTCTTTTTTTCTGGCTGAGTAATATTCCACTACTACTACTCCACTAAATACATATATATATATATATATATATATATATATATATCTCCACTACCACTACTCCACTATATATATAGTGGGGTAGTGAAATATATATTCCACTACTCCACTATACATACATATCACATCTTCAGTAGATGAACATTTGGGCTCTTTCCATAATTTGGCTATTGTTGATAAAGCTGCCGTAAACATAGGGGTGCATATATCTTTTCCAATCAGTATTTTTGCATCCTTTGCATAAATACCCAGTAGTGCAATTGTTGGGCATAGGGTAGCTCTATTTAACTTTTTGAGGAACCTCCACGCTGTTTTCCAGAGTGGCCGCACCAGCTTACGTTCCCACCAACAGTGTAGGAAGGCTCCCCTTTCTCTGCATTCCCACCAAAACCAGGATTTTGCTTGTGTTGCTACTGCATTCTAGAAACAAAATTTGCCTTAGAGCTCTTTTACCAAGAATCTGAACTCTTAATCACTATATTATCTCTGCATTTATTGGGCACTTAGGGTATATGAGGCTTATGAATGCATATAAATAAAATGCAAATTCTATCCTTTAATGTAGATGGCTACATTACGAACAAGGGTGAACATAGCCTCCAGGGCTACCCAGGAGGGCATGGTCGATTCCATCTAGGAAGATGGTAAATAGTGGTAAGGAATATGATCAGATTTGCTCATTTTAAAAAAGACAACGGTGGCAATGGTGAGAAAGAAGGACATGGGATTGCATGCCCTGGGAATGGTGGTCAGGGACTCTTGCACTAGTGTGGGAAGGAAAAAGCAAGAGCCAAAACAATTCATGGTACTGTGCAAGGGGAGAATGAGGCAGTTTCTGAAACACTCAGCTGGCAGGACGGACAGACCATAACAATGTACTGTTTGGGACCGTATGAGAGAAGCAGCAGCTTAGGATGACCATTAGGCAAAGCATCGGTGGCCAAGATGAATGATGATGCTAGCTTCTAGGATAGGGCATAAAAAAAAAAAAAAAAAAAAAAAACCATTTGGGGCCCCAAGGAAGGTGATGATGGGCTTGGTTTTGGATTCTTTTAAGATGCTTAGAGGGAGGCTTCCAGCTAGCTGCATACATGGGTACAGACCCCAGAAAGAGGTCTCTGCTAGAAACACAGGCCCCCTAATTTACTGCGTTACTTCTAATGAGGCAACCTGTCTATTCCAAAAGCTTTAATTACCACAAATAAGCCAATGACACTGAATTTTATAATTTTAGCCCTGTTAGACTAAGTTCCTAAACAGGCTTAATACCTAATCTAACTGTAGCTTCAGTCTCCCTCAGAAATGTAGTCTGAACCCATCCGTCAGGAATTTTTCCATCAGATCCGTACCAGTAAGTCTGCCACACGGGCGTTCTCCATCCCCGAAGAAAGATGAACTAGTCTGCCTGGCTCACCTCTTGCTTTTCCCCTCAAGAAAAGCCACTCCCCAAAACATTCCCTTTCTTTGACTAGTAACATAGCTGCCCCGCCCTCCTTCTCTAAAACCTTCCACTTGGTTTAACTCCTCAGAACATCCCTCTGTTTGTTAGAAGGGATCCTGCCCTAGTCAGGAATCATGTTAAAAAGTCAGTTAGATCTTCAAAAGGTACTTGGTTGAATTTTTGTTACCGAACAGATCTGGTGTTTCAGAAACATAGGCACAGTGCCTGCAAACTCTTTGATTTCACGGTCTTTCTTGCCATTTGTGAAAGCTGTGGGGCAGTTTCTGTTGGTTCTTTTCTGAGCTACAGACAAGCCCATACACTTCCACCTTCCAACAATGGCTTCTGAATAACGGACAATGCCCTTTCCGAATACGGCAAGGCGCGGTCTCTTCACTGCTTAACATCCTCTCAGATTTTTTACTGTTCCCAAGGTCTTCGACTGTTCTGAGTTCAATTTAATATTGTTCACTGTGCAAGCCGGCCCCCTACTTCTCCAGCTCACCCTGTGAACGTCCTTCCACGACACAAACACAACACCTGACTCTGACCCACACAGAGGCAACAGCAGCTTCTCATAGCTCTTCACGACTCAGGACCTCCTGACATTTTTTCTCTGGGAGGCTGATCTCCTGTCACTTTCTTATTTTCTTGCATCCAGCTCCTCCTCCTACTTCAGGCCTCAGAGATGAATTCCTCACATCCATCCCCAGAGCACTTCTCCCTCATCCTACATGTTGTGTGTCTGGAGGCCCCTTCCAGTCAGCACTCGTGTCCGTCAACCTCAGGGATTTCATTGTGTTCTTTCTCCGATGCTTTCCTTCCCTTTGCTTCCTCTGTTCTTTCTGAGTCTTCTGGATGGAGTCTCCACTTGTTTATCATTTATTCTTACATTCATTTCTTTGAATTTGTCTCTCTGTTCTATTACATTTTTATTTTACTAAAATTTTTCAAGACACCTTCCTTGTGCTCTATTCTTTTACCTACTGTGTTGTGCTTTGAACATTTTAAGTTCTAAATAAATAATTACCTCTTGAAAGGGCAAAGTTTAGAGGAAGAGAGAAAATTAGGGGAACATGAGTTTGGAGAATGAAGGCCTAAACATGTTTATTTCGTCATGGAGGAGTGAGAATGACTTTCTAGGCCCGAAGAGGAAGATGGACAAGGGGCTTAGGGGACTGACAATGTCTAGAATAATGTTTGGGAGGGGCAAGGAGTGGGGAGATGAAGCATGACTGAAGGGCTCTCACGTAACACAGAGTCTGGCCTAAATTAGAGGTTGGACAGATTTGGGAAAGAAGAGCCAACAGGAGACTGAAGCTGTAGATCATCACAGGACAGCCACGGGGAA
Organism: Mustela putorius furo; assembly: GCF_011764305.1. NCBI lineage: Eukaryota > Metazoa > Chordata > Mammalia > Carnivora > Mustelidae > Mustela > Mustela putorius. The sequence goes on along the minus strand of NW_025422117.1, from coordinate 336,621 downwards.
GGAGAGCAGTGAAACAGCTGGAAAGGGAATTGTGTACTCACACACTTAAAAGAAAAAAAAAAAAAAAGCAACTTCTGAGGAGTGTTTGGTGTCCTTAATCTTTACAAAGATACTTAACACTCTTACCTTTAGGAGACAATGACTGCAGACACTTAAAAAAGTAACACTACTTAAATACTCATTTCACTGCTTAACTTTTTAAGAGTAAAAGTGGGGTTTCTGATTAAATATGGTAGATTTATCCACACATATGCTCATCTGTCTTCTCCTCACATATTTCACGAAAGTGAGAATATAATGATAGAAAATATGAGCCCACAAGGGTAAAAAAAAACAAGAGAAAAGATAAGCAGGTAAGCAAAGCAAAAAGGGGAGTCACATCTGTGCAGACAGAAGAGAACATGGCATTTTCAGCATCCCTGGAGACACCTGGTGCCTCAGAGGGAGGGTGAGAGTAGAGGGTGGACATGCCCTAGAGTCTGCACTCGGGGCAGTTGCCTCTCAAGGTCCCTTTCTCAATGCTGCAAAACCACAGGGTCCTTTTCTTTCTTTCTTTGGGGGCAGTGGTGGATTAATAGACTATAAAAAAAATTTTTTTATGTTCAATTAGCCAGTATATAGTACATTAGTTTTTGATGTAGTGTTCAGTGATTCATTAGTTGTGTATAACACCCACTGCTCATCGCCACACGTGCCCTCCTTAATGCCCATCATCCAGTGACCCCCCACAACCCCTCCCTTCTGTAACCCTCAGTTTCATTCTGACTCCAGAGTCTTTCGTGGTTTGTCCCCCTCTCTGATTTCTTCCCATTCAGATTTCCCTCCCTTCCCGTGGTCCTCTGTGCTATTGCTTATGTTCCACATGAGCGAAACCATATGACAATTGACTCTCTCTTCTTGACTTATCTCACTTAGCATAATCTCCTCCAGTCCTGTCCAAGTTGATGCAAATGGTGGGTATTCATCCTTTCTGATGGCTGAGTAATATTCCATTGTATATATGAACCATATTTTCTTTATTCATTCATCTGTTGAAGGGGATCTCACCTCCTTTCACAGTTTGGCTACTGTGGATATTGTTGCTGTGAACACTGGGGTGCAGGTGTCCCTTTATTATGCCTGTATCTCTGGGGTAAATACTTAGTAGTGCGATTGCTGGGTTGTAGGTTATAGCTCTATTTTTAACATCTTGAGGAACTTCCATACTGTTTTCCAGAGTGGCTGTACCAGTTTGCATTCCCACCAACAGTGTAAGAGCGTTCCCCTTTCTGGAGGTGCTGGGTGGCTCAGTTGGTGAAGCAGCTGCCTTCAGCTCAGGTCATCATTCCAGGGTCCTGGGATGGAGCCCCACATTGGGATCCCTCCTTGGTGGAGAGCTTGCTTCTCCTTCTCCCTCTGCCCGCTGTTCTGCCTACTTATGTTATCTCTCTGTCAAATAAATAAAATCTATTTATTTTTTTCAGTATTCCAGGATTCATTGTTTAGGACCACACCCAGTGCTCCATGCAATATGTGCCCTCCATAATACCCACTACCAGGCTCACCCAACCTCCCACCTGCCTCCCCTCCAAAACCTTGTTTGTTTCTCAGAGTCCACAGTCTCTCAGGATTCATTTCTCCCTCTGATTTCCCCAACTCACTTTTCCTTTCCTTCTCCTAATGTCCTCCATGTTATTCCTTATGCTCCACAAGTAAGTGAAACCATACGATAATTGACTCTCTCTGCTTGATTTATTTCACTCAGCATAATCTCCTCCAGTCCTGTTCATGTTGATACAAAAGTTGGATATTCATCCCTTCTGATGGCTGAGTAATATTCCATTGTATATATGGACCATATTTCCTTTATCCATTCATCTGTTGAAGGGCATCCTGGCTCTTTCCACAGTTTGGCTATTATGGACATTGCTGCTATGAACAATGGAGTACATATGGCCCTTCTTTTCACTACATGTGTATCTTTGGGGTAAATACCCAGTAGTGCCATTGCACGGTCATAGGGTAACTTATTTTTAATTGTTTGAGGAATTTCCATACTGTTTTCCAAAGAGGCTACGTCAGCTGGCATTCCCACCAACAGTGTAAGAGGGTTCCCCCTTCTCCACATCTTCTCCAACACTTGTTATTTCCTGTCTTATTAATCTTTGCCATTCTAACTTGGTTGTAAGGTGGTATCTCAGTGTGGTTTTGATTTGAATTCCCTGATGGTTAATGACGATGAACATTTTTTTCATGTGACTGCTAGCCATTTGTATGTCTTCTTTGGAGAAATGTCCATGTCTTCTGCCCATTTTTTGACATGATTATCTGTTTTGTGTGTGTTGAGTTTGAGGAGTTCTTTATAGATCTTGGATATCAGCCCTTTGCTTGTAGTTTCATTTGCAAATATCTTCTCCCATTCCGTGGATTGCCTCTTTGTTTTGCTGACTGCTTCCTTTGCTGTACAGAAGCTAAAATCTTAAAAAAAGAGAGAGAAAAAAAGAAAGTTCCCTTTTCTGCATAGCCTCAACAATCTTTTTAATTTTGCCATTCTATCTGGTCTAAGGTGGTATCTCAATGTGGTTTTGATTTGAATCTCCCTGATGGCTAGTGATATTGAAGATTTTTTTATGTGTCTGTTAGCCATTTGTATGTCTTCTTTGGAGAAGAGTCTGTTCATGTCTTCTGCCCATTTTTTGACCTGATTACCTGTTTTTTTGGTGTTTGAGAAGTTCTTTATAGATCCTGGATACTAGCCCTTTACCTATAATATAATTTGCAAACACCTTCTCACATTCTGAGGATTGCCTCTTAGTTCTGTTGACTGTTTCCTTGGCTATGCAAAGCTTTTGATCTTCATGAAGTCCCAAAAGTTCATTTCGCTTTTGTTTTCCTTGCCTTTGGAGACATGTCTTGAAAGAAGTTGCTGTGGCTGATGTCGAAGAGGTTACTACCTGTGTTCTCCTCTAGGATTTTGATGGATTCCTGTCTCACATCGAGGTCTTTCATCCATTTAGAGTTTATCTTTGTGTATGGTGTAAGAGAATGGTCAAGTTTCATTCTTCTGTATTCAGCTGTTCAATTTTCCCAGCACCATTTACTGAAGAGACTGTCTTTTGTCCACTGGATATTTTTTCTTGATTTGTCAAAGATTATTTGACCATAGAATTGAGGGTCCATTTCTGGAGTCTCTATTCTGTTCCAGTGATTTGTGTGTCTGTGTGTGCCAATGCCATGCTGTCTTGATGATCACAGCCTAGCCAATAGGATCTAATGTACATTAAAAGGTTTATCCATCACAACCACGTGAGATTTATTCCTGTGATACAAGGGTGGTTCAACATTCACAAATCAATGAATGTGATAGAGCATATTAATAAAAGAACCATATGATCCTCTCAATTGATGCAGAAAAAGCATGTGACAAAACACAGTATCTTTTCCTGATTAAAACTCTTCACCGTGTAGGGATATAGGGAACATATCTCAATACCATAAAAGCCATCTATGAAAAGCCCGCAGCAAATATCATTCTGAATGGGGAAAACCTTTTCCCTTAAGGTCAGGAATATGAAAGGATCCCCACACTCACCATTACTGTTCCACATAGTACTAGACTCAGCAATAAGAAAACGAAAGAGAAATAAAAGGCATTTAAAGGTCAGGAATATGAAAGGATCCCCACACTCACCATTACTGTTCCACATAGTACTAGACTCAGCAATAAGAAAACGAAAGAGAAATAAAAGGCATTTAAATCGGCAAAGAAGTCAGACTCTCTCACTTTGCAGATGACATGATAGTTTATGTGGAAAATCCAAAAGACTCTACCTGCAAATTACCAGAACTCATACAGCAATTCAGCAATCTGGCAGGATATAAAATCAATGCACAGAAATCAGTTGTATTTCTACACACTAACAATGTGACTGAAGAAAGAGAAATTAAGGAATTGATTGCATTTACAATAGCACCAAAACCCATAGATACTTAGGAGTAAACATAACCAAACAGGTAAAGAATCTATATTCTAGAAAATACGGAACATTTATGAAAGAAATTCAGGAAGACACAAAGAGATGGAAAAACATTCCCTGCTCCTGGATTAGAAGAATAAACATTGTGAAAATGTCTACACTGCCCAGAGCAATCTACACTTTCAGTGCCATCCCTGTCAAAATACGACTGGCATTTTTCACAGAACTGGAACAAGCAATCCTAAAATTTGATAGAACGAGAAAAGACCCCCAATCACCAGGGGAACATTGAAAAAGAAAACCAAAGCTAGGGGCATCACAATACCTGACTTCAAGCTTCATTACAAAGATGTCCTGCTTTTCTTTTCTTTTTCTTTTTTTTAACATAGAAAATTACTACATGTTTAATTTCATTCCCTTTACTACCAAATATCTAATGAACACTTCATGCATATTCATCATTTACTGAGTTCTTTATATTTCCATTTCAATACCATAACCCAATCACAATTTTTATAAGTATTTAGATAAATTCTTAAGCTATCTATATCCAATAAAATAGTTAATAGATGAGGTTCCTAGCTCTTTTAAAAATGGCAGGCAGTGGAAGAAAAGAAAAAAAAGAAAACTACTACTTGTGTTTATCACATATGCAATCAATGTCACATATGCAAGGCTCTCACTGGTAAATATTTTGATGGCAAGTTGATACTCCATAAAAAGCAAAATATTGAGATTCTTTTCCAAATTCAAAGACTATCAATGAAATATAAATATTTGAAAGGCAAGATGAATTTCAGGACTGTGTGCATCTTTATTTGTCTGTGATTATTTATAGTTGATGAAGCTTCTAGATTAATTCATGATGTATTGTCCTTCCCCTTCTTTTAATATTTTCCTAGAAGGCTGGCATAAATGTACTTGAGATTGTCCACACTAGACCAATACTATTAAGTGTCATCCATTTGAAATAATTTTCAATTCAGTAGACACCTTCACACATTTGCATTTTTGGGAATAATTTGGAATGAGAGATGCTGTGCTGATCATGTTGGACCATGAAATAGAGCTGTCTCTACAGGACTGTCTCTACAGGAAGGTCCTGGTCAGTGACCACTTAAATCAACATCAGATTTAGACTTCCATAGCAGTCCATAAGTAAAATTGCACAGGATACCCCAGAATAACTTGAGAACTACAATTTTATCAATGCAGAGGCATTCAAGCTATCCTTCCCTGTCCATGTTAATGGAAAAAAGGTTTTCACATTATCCTCTATCATTCTGGATTTTAATCACATTGTTTCTTGCTGCAAAAATTTCTTCAGATTTTTATCAGGGGCATCTTATTCAGGGAGTGAAAGTAGAACTTCCAGTTCTGTCAGAGTCAAAAGAGGCTCTAAATATTATCAATTTATATAATCTTTGTCCTCTTCTCTGATTATTGCTTATTTCTATCACTCTTGAAACATGTCAACTGCAGATTTTTGAAGCAACATGAGGATATTTGTCATTATCTTTCCAAAAGACTGCTCTGGCAGACAGATGTTTTTCTTATTCTCTGCTGAAACGGAATCACAAAGGCTAGCCTGGGTGATGAAAGGCAGAGAAAGGGGAGGAGACCAGGCAGGAGATTAAAGGAATGTGCCCATCCTTCATACCCAGGTGGTGACCACACCCTGGTCTCACACATACCCTGTGCTGTAACCTCTGATATGCGCACCCTTTCCATCCTCTCGTCGGCCACATGTACTCCTCTACGATCAAAATAAAGAATTCTTATTTGAAGACTCTGCTTTAATTGAGGAAGTCAGCTCAGCTCCCCGGGGGAGGCTCACCAACTCACAAGAACCAAGTATTCATTATCAGCTTTTTAGAGTTTCATACGTATGTGTGAAAGATAACCAGGTATCATAAGACATTTGACAAATGCTTCAAACACAAAAGATAGAAATCAAAATGAACGAGAAGAGGGAAGCTGTAGAAGGCAGAGATAATGCAGGGAGCAGAACAGCACATCACAAAATTCACACTCCTAGATAAAAAAAATATACATTGTGTCCATGAAAGAAGAACTAAATGCTATAAAACAGGAATAGGACACAAGAAAGATCTGCAGGAAATTTTTAAAAATTGGACAAAATGGACAAAGGAATAAAAAAAGAAGAGAAAGCAAATAGAGACTCAACTGAGAAGATTCAGAAAGGACAAAGAAAATGAAGGAAAGCATTAGAGAAATAAAGAAATTCCCAGAATGAAGACAAACCTTCAGAAGGAGCTCATCAAATACCCAATACCCCGAATGAAAGAGGACCAATTCGAAGATACGCCAGCATGAAACTGAAAATTAGAAAAATTAGAAAAAAATTCTAATAGCTTTCAAGCTGGGTAAATAAACATATAATTAAATAAAGCAGAAAGACAAAGGAATTAAAATCAGAATGATATCACTAGTCTCTGTAGCCTATGGTCTCAGTAAAGACCGCTCCAGAACCCGGGGGAGTCAGAGAAAGGTAGCATAAGCTTTTTAATCATAAAAGAGTTAGGGGCGCTCTCAGAAAGCCTGCCTTCAGAGGTCATGAAATCAAGGATCGGGCCTCTGTCAGCAAGCTACCAATAAGCCTGCCTTTCTGCCTACTTGTGATAAGCTGTTAAATAAATAAAATATTTTTAAAAGAGTTAAAATAATTTTTCTATCATGCATGTTTACTTGGGAGAGGAGTAAAATTAGAAATAAATCAGAAACAGAAAAGGCACAGTGCTCACAAAACCAGAGATAAAGCAGAGACCTGCAACATGAAGGGCAAAGGCGGACCCAGAAAGGAAGCTGTGTTCAGGTTCACGTCCATGAACAGCATGACCGGTTCACTTTAAGGAAAGGGTCCGCATGGCTATGGAAGGACATTGTAGGGGCTGGTGTGCGTGAGGAAGGTGCTGGTTTGTTAATTGATGTGTTTATTTGTAAGAAAATTTCTGGATAGGTTATCTGACCTATCTATTGACTATCTGGATACATCTGCAATAAGAAGAATACTATGGAAAATGGGTTAAAAAAAAAGTGTAATTCTTAAAGTTTAAAAAAGTTTAAAAAAACAAGTTGCTAAAAAGTGGAAAAACAATCATAGTATTTGATTTACTAAGCAAGGAACATTTAAAAAGTCACAAACACGAAATATTCACTTATCCAAAATGTGTTAAAAAAAAAACAGATCTGATAATCAGCTGGTTTGCACTGGACAGGCTTTACCACTTCTTGTGTAATGACATACATCTGTACCAGCTGGAAAGCAGCTGCAGTCCTGGGACGGCGATCACCCAGAAGCACCTGACCTCTTTCTCAGCCGATTCAGACACTACAGGGTGACCATCAGCACGAGGACCTATAGACCCCATTCCAGCTCTAGGATCTGCTTCTGGTTCACTCTCTGGCTGCTCTTGAAGCCACATCGGTTTTTAAATATATATATATATATTTTTTTTTTTAATTTTTAATTTTTTATAAACATATATTTTTATCCCCAGGGGTACAGGTCTGTGAATTGCCAGGTTTACACACTTCACAGCACTCACCAAAGCACATACCCTCCCCAATGTCCATAACCCCACCCCCCTTCTCCCAACCCCCCTCCCCCCAGCAACCCTCAGTTTGTTTTGTGAGATTAAGAGTCACTTATGGTTTGTCTTCCTCCCAATCCCATCTTGTATCATTGATTCTTCTCCTACCCACTTAAGCCCCCATGTTGCATCACCACTTCCTCATATCAGGGAGATCATATGATAGTTGTCTTTCTCCACTTGACTTATTTCGCTAAGCATGATACGCTCTAGTTCCATCCATGTTGTCGCAAATGGCAAGATTTCGTTTCTTTTGATGGCTGCATAGTATTCCATTGTGTATATATACCACATCTTCTTGATCCATTCATCTGTTGATGGACATCTACGTTCTTTCCATAGTTTGGCTATTGTGGATATTGCTGCTATAAACATTCGGGTGCACGTGCCCCTTCGTATCACTACGTTTGTATCTTTAGGGTAAATACCCAGTAGTGCAATTGCTGGGTCATAGGGCAGTTCTATTTTCAACATTCTGAGGAACCTCCATGCTGTTTTCCAGAGTGGCTGCACCAGCTTGCATTCCCACCAACAGTGTAGGAGGGTTGCCCTTTCTCCGCATCCTCGCCAGCATCTGCCATTTCCTGACTTGTTGATTTTAGCCATTCTGACTGGTATGAGGTGATATCTCATTGTGGTTTTGATTTGTATTTCCCTGATGCCAAGTGATATGGAGCACTTTTTCATGTGTCTGTTGGCCATCTGGATGTCTTCTTTGCAGAAATGTCTGTTCATGTCCTCTGCCCATTTCTTGATTGGATTATTTGTTCTTTGGGTGTTGAGTGTACTAAGTTCTTTATAGATTTTGGACACTAGTCCTTTATCTGATATGTCGTTTGCAAATATCTTCTCCCATTCTGTCAGTTGTCTTTTGATTTTGTTAACTGTTTCCTTTGCTGTGCAAAAGCTTTTGATCTTGATGAAATCCCAATAGCTCATTTTTGCCCTTGCTTCCCTTGCATTGGCGATGTTCCTAGGAAGATGTGCTGCCGCTGAGGTCGAAGAGGTTGCTGCCTGTGTTCTCCTCAAGGATTTTGATGGATTCCTTTTGCACATTGAGGTCCTTCATCCATTTTGAGTCTATTTTAGTGTGTGGTGTAAGGAAATGGTCCAATTTCATTCTTCTGCATGTGACTGTCCAATTTTCCCAACACCATTTATTAAAGAGGCTGTCTTTTTTCCATTGGACATTCTTTCCTGCTTTGTCGAAGATTAGTTGACCATAGAGTTGAGGGTCTATTTCTGGGCTCTCTATTCTGTTCCATTGATTTATGTGCCTGTTTTTGTGCCAGTACCATGCTGTCTGGATGATGACAGCTTTGTAATAGAGCTTGAAGTCCAGAATTGTGATGCCACCAACTTTGGCTTTCTTTTTCAATATCCCTTAGGCTGTTCGAGATCTTTTCTGGTTCCATATAAATTTTAGAATTATTTGTTCCATTTCTTTGAAAAAGATGGATGGTACTTTGATAGGAATTGCATTAAATGTGTAGATTGCTTTAGGTACCATAGACATTTTCACAATATTTATTCTTCCAATCCAGGAGCATGGAACATTTTTCCATTTCTTTGTGTCTTCCTCAATTTCTTTCATGAGTACTTTATAGTTTTCTGAGTATAGATTCTGTGCCTCTTTGGTTAGGTTTATTCCTAGGTATCTTCTGGTTTCGGGTGCAGTTGTAAATGGGATTGACTCCTTAATTTCTCTTTCTTCTGTCTTGTTGTTGGTGTAGAGAAATGCAAATGATTTCTGTGCATTGATTTTATATCCTGACACTTTACTGAATTCCTGTACAGGTTCTAGCAGTTTTGGAGTTGAGTCTTTTGGGTTTTTCCACATATAGTATCATATCATCTGCGAAGAGTGATAATTTGACTTCTTCTTTGCCGATTTGGATGCCTTTAATTTCCTTTTGTTGTCTGATTGCTGAGGCTAGGACTTCTAGTACTATGTTGAATAGCAGTGGTGATAATGGACATCCCTGCCATGTTCATGACCTTAGCAGAAAAGCTTTCAGTTTTTCTCCATTGAGAATGATATTTGCGGTGGGTTTTCATAGATGGCTTTGATGATATTGAGGTATGTGCCCTCTATCCCTACACTTTGAAGAGTTTTGATCAGGAAGGGATGCTGTACTTTGTCAAATGCTTTTTCAGCATCTATGGAGAGTATCATATGGTTCTTGTTCTTTCTTTTATTGATGTGTTGTATCACATGGACTGATTTGCGGATGTTGAACCAACGTTGCAGCCCTGGAATAAATCCCACTTGGTCGTGGTGAATAATCCTTTTAATGTACTGTTGAATCCTATTGGCTAGTATTTTGGTGAGAATTTTCGTATCTATGTTCATCAAGGATATTGGTCTATAGCTGTTTTTTGATGGGATCCTTGTCTGGTTTTGGGATCAAGGTGATGCTGGCCTCATAAAATGAGTTTGGAAGTTTTCCTTCCATTGCTATTTTTTGGAACAGTTTCAGGAGAATAGGAATTAGTTCTTCTTTAAATGTTTGGTAGAATTCCCCCGGGAAGCCGTCTGGCCCTGAGCTTTTGTTTGTTTGGAGATTTTTAATGACTGTTTCAATCTCCTTACTGGTTTGGGTCTATTCAGGCTTTCTATTTCTTCCTGGTTCAGTTGTGGTAGTTTATATGTTTCTAGGAATGCATCCATTTCTTCCCGATTGTCAAATTTGTTGGCGTAGAGTTGCTTATAGTATGTTCTTATAATAGTTTGTATTTCTTTGGTGTTAGTTGTGATCTTTCCTCTTTCATTCATGATTTTATTTATTTGGGTCCTTTCTCTTTTCTTTTTGATAAGTCTGGCCAGGGGTTTATCAATTTTATTAATTCTTTCAAAGAACCAGCTCCTAGTTTCATTGATTTGCTCGTTTTTTTGGTTTCTATTTCATTGATTTCTGCTCTGATCTTTATGATTTCTCTTCTCCTGCTGGGCTTAGGGTTTCTTTCTTGTTCTTTCTCCAGCTCCTTTAGGTGTAGGGTTAGGTTGTGTACCTGAGACCTTTCTTGTTTCTTGAGAAAGGCTTGTACCGCTATATATTTTCCTCTCAGGACTGCCTTTGTTGTGTCCCACAGATTTTGAACCATTGTATTTTCATTATCATATGTTTTCATGATTTTTTTCAATTCTTCTTTAATTTCCCGGTTGACCCATTCATTCTTTAGAAAAATGCTGTTTAGTCTCCATGTATTTGGGTTCTTTCCAAACTTCCTCTTGTGGTTGAGTTCTAGCTTCAGAACATTGTGGTCTGAAAATATGCAGGGAATGATCCCAATCTTTTGACACTGGATGAGTCCTGATTTAGGACCGAGGATGTGATCTATTCTGGAGAATGTTCCATGTGCACTAGAGAAGAATGTGTATTCTGTTGCTTTGGTATGAAATGTTCTGAATATATCTGTGATGTCCATCTGGTCCAGTGTGTCACTTAAGGCCTTTATTTCCTTGTTGATCTTTTGCTTGGATGATCTGTCCATTTCAGTGAGGGGAGTGTTAAAGTCCCCTACTATTATTGTATTATTTTAAATATATATTTTTAAAATTTTACTTATTTATTTGATAGTCAGAGATCACAAGTAGACACAGAGGCAGGCAGAGAGAGAAAGAGGAGGAGGCAGGCTCCCCACTGAGCAGAGAGCCCGATGTGGGGCTCAATCCCAGGACCCTGGGAGCATGACCTGAGCCGAAAGCAGAGGCTTTAACCCACTGAGCCACTCAGGTGCCCCTAAAATTCCTTTTTTTGAAGTAGTTATAGTCCAGTTGGAAATGACATTTATATCCACATATGATTATGTATAAGAAAGGCAATTAATGGGAAATGATAAAATTGAGTTGTAAGTTCTAATATTTAAGGATAACATGGTTATTTAGATGACATTTTTATGGCAATTGATAATAAGTAGTATGTTTTGGCTGTATAATATCTCAAATTCATTTGTATCACAGCAGATATTATTATTATTATTTTTAACTACAATAGACATGAATAAATGAATTCATCTCTTTCCACGTGCAAGATAAGATTATGAATATTTTAAACTTTTTAATCAATATATTGCAATTAAATAAACAGCTTGAATATTTCCTACCACCTGTTCTTAGGAATGTATTTCATTTTAATGCACTTCATAGCTTCAGGTACATAGATGTTGTAAAAGGGTGGCTCAGTGGGTTAAAGCCTCTGCCTTCAGCTCAGGTCATGATCCCAGGGTCCTGGGATCGAGCCCCGCATTGGGCTCTCTGCTCAGCAGGGGGCCTGCTTACTCCTCTCTCTCTGTCTGCCTCTCTGCCTACTTGTGATCTCTATCTATCAAATAAATAAATAAAATCCATGAAAAAAGGCATTAAATACTATAATAAACTTGAACCAGAAAAGGGTTCTTAAGAAACAAAGCAGGCATAACTTAGTAAAAAAATCAGTAAGAAATTTCAGATTCATTTAAAAAAAGGGTAAATCCACCAGAAAAAAATTTTTACTCTTGAATGAGAACTGACTCTTGGTATCACCATTATGCATCTCAGTCATGCTTAATAGATACGATTCTTGCACAAGTGTCAGTCCCTAAGAAAGGTAAGGTCTGAACAGAAACTGTGCTCTACCACTGAAAGAAGAAAGAAAAACAGAGCATGTAAGGTCCAAGTATGGGTTTGTGTCCAGGACTCCTATCATGACCACTCACCATCAGCTGATATTAAAATCCAAACACTGCAACCTTTTGCTTTCAACCTGTGTAAACAGGATCCTTAATATATAAAAACTCCCCGATTTCTATTCCATGAGTTTACATAATCACTACAGGATATTTGTGTTCTTTCTCCCCCAAAGAAGCCCTGAAGAGTACTTATTAAAAATAATTTTATTAAAAGAGATGCCTCCATGCAACTCTGGCCCAAAAGAAAGTTCATCTTGGTTGTTTTTTAGTTTTATTTTTAATTATATGAAAATATAGAAATGAAAAATATCAACGCAACTCATTCTCAGTTCAGAAATTATCATTGGGAAAACTATTCTTCAGTAACTAGAAACAATCCTTAACACCTACCACACTGGCTTTTTGATTGCACCGAGACCACCAGACCTCTGGCTTCCTGGCTCGGCTCCAGTTTCTAAGTAGCCTGCTAGTGCCCCAGAGGTCTTCTCCGGGACTACTCTTTGGGCCTCTTATGCCAATGTCACTTGCAGCTCGTAACATTTCAACCTCACAGCACTTTAACCAGCTACCTTCCTTCATTCATGTGCCCGGTATTTTGAACTTTTTTTTTTTTTTTTTAAGATTTTATTTATTTATTTGACACACAGGTCACAAGTGTAGAGGCAGGCAGAGAGATACAGGAGGAAGTAGGCTCCCCGTGGAGCTGAGAACCCGATATGGGGCTCGATCCCAGGACCCTGGGATCATGACCTGAGCCGAAGGCAGAGGCTTAACCCACTGAGCCACCCAGGTGCCCCTGGGATTTTAGACTTTTAAAAACAAAGAGATTGATGCTCCTGTAAATTTATGGTAGACAACTCCAGCAGAAACTCAACATCATAGCCATTTTTATACATGGCTTCACTGTACTGCCTTTCCTAGCTCCCAGAGCAGCGATTTCTAAAACCTCAATGCTCCCGTGAAGTTCTGTCCGACCACACAACCCTCACTCTTAGACACCTTGCCTCCACAGTTATTTCATTCAGTAGATGTTTACTGAGCACTGCACCCCCAAGACCCAGCAGGAGACAGGGGCCCTGCTCCCAGGGAGGATGTGATCCAGGGGAAGGCAGGGAATAACAGGCCACTGTAGTCATCATTGTATGCAGGAGTACGCAGCAGGGTTTTTGCATGTGGCGTTAGCACAAGCAGCTTAACCTCAGGCGGAGGGTTAGAAAAGACTTCCCAGAAGTTCTTTCCAAAGTGTTACATCCCCCTCAAAGTAATTAAAGCCAAGAGTACACAGGCTAGAAGAGAAGGGAGGCAGGGTGCAGGAACCCGTGGTGGGAACAAGCACATGAAGGCCCTCTGGGGAGGAGGAGGAGTCCATTCAGGAACCTGAGCTAGTCTGCCCGCCCGGGGAGAACGGAAGAGCAAGGGAAGAGTTGAGAAAGTGAGGCTTAGGAGTTGAACGGCCGAGTCAGGTGGGACATTACAACGTCAGGGATCCTAACCTTCACTGTTAGCATGGAGACCGGTCTGTGGCCGAAAAACTCTTATAAAATGCAAGAACCCATCTAAAAACCTTGATCTCTATGGGCATGAGAAATTCGACCCCAGTGATGCTCCAACTTCCCAAATTTGTTTCTTGTCCTAGCATTTCTCTAAAAAGCCAGCTTTCCATTTTTCCCAAGAAAGTACAAATTACATTCTTTAAAATTCTGCATTCAGGGTGCCCAGGTGGCTCAGTCAGTTAAGCGTCCGCCTTCAGCTCAGGTCATGATCCCAGCACCCTGGGATCAAGCTCCCCAGCAGGCTCCTTGCCCAGTGGGGAGTCTGCTTCTCCCTCTCCCTCTGACCCTTGTACTGTCTCGAATTTTAAAAATATAAGTAAATAACTCTACATTTAAGTCTCCTATCCTGTAAATCCTGACAATTATATTTTCTCGTGCTTTCTGAAAGGTCAATTAATGGCGATCTGAGCACTCATCAGATGACGTGCGTCATTCGGGGGTCGTAAACTTCCCTTCTTTCTGAGGGTCTAAAATCCAAATCATGAGTTAACTATATTGAGATCATTTACTCATGAGATTATAGTAGAAGTTTCTTGGATCCTGTTTTCAAAAATTCGCATTTCAACTTACCTTTCTGCCGTTATCGTATTTAGAGTGAATGCCCAAAATATCCCAAATATTACCATCTGGAAATAACTTTAGGAGGACACTCTTCACATGGTCCACAGTGAGTATATTGTCATTCTTCACTCTTTGGTACATCTGTAGAAATAAAAATCTTACACTTAATTTTCATCTTATGGTGATCAGTTTTCTTTCACTGAGTGTGCAAATTTATATAAAATAAAAACATACCTTATACTTTGTAAGTTCTAAGTTTACCACATATGTGCATGTATACACACGCCCTCCACCCACACAGATAAATAAATCATTTTAAACACACAATATATCTCCCAATAAAAATGGTTTTGTGAATATGTTGTGGCTTTCAAAAAATACTGTAACAAATTTATGTTATGTTCCATTTTGATCAAACTAGACACTGTGCTTCTTAGTAAAATAATGGCTCCCTTTTCTTTTTCCTTTTTTTTAAAAGAGATTTTATTTGTTCTCTTGAGAGAATTTTATTTAGCCCTCTTGAGAGAGAGAGTACAAGCAGGGGGGAGAGGGGAAAAGCAGGCTCCCTGCTGAGCAAAGTCTCCTACGTGGGGCTCGATCCCAGGGCTCTGGGATCACGACCTGAGCCGAAGGCAGATCTTAACCATCTGAGCCACCCAGGTGTGCAAGCTCCCTTTATTTAAAAAGGTATATATACAATGTATTTTTTTTTAAAGATTAAATTTTTTTTTTTTAAAGATTTTACTTATTTGAGAGAGAGCACAAGGAGAGGGAGAAGGAGAGGCAGACTCCCCACTGAGCAGGGAGCAGGATGCAGGGTCCAATCTCAGGACACCAGGACCACGACTTGAGCTGAAGGCAGATGCCCAAACATCTGAGCCCCCCGGGTGCCCCCATATAAAATATTTTCAATGGCTTATTTCAGAAAGGTTTTATTTTCATTCCCGACTGCTCTCCAGTAAAGACCTTGACTAGGTTTCTTCCGTCCGCTCCATTCTTCCCCCCATCTGAGATGCTGGAAGCACGGCGCAGGATGTAAGCTGTAGCTCCTCTATCTTCCTGTTTCATTTCTCCCTCATCACAGACCCTCTCCTAAGCCCCCCGCACTCTGCTAGGCATGGGGGGAGGGACGGCTCTGCATGGAGGGGGAAAGCACCTCTGGGTAGATGCCTCAGCTGAGACATAACCACGAACACTGAGCTAGAACGAAGCCATCTTGGGGAAAAACTTCCTGACCAGAAGAAACTCGTACTAATGCTACTTGATGCTACTTACCATCAAGTAGCATTCTGATACAACGGATGTCTCGCCTCTCAAAAGTTCATGTTAGGTCACTTTTCTTCTATGAGAGTGACATCGGTATCTGTTTTCACTAACCAAAAGAAATCCAAAGAGGATTTTCATTTTTATGAAAAATGGTAGGAAGTAGAAACAGGCTTCAGTGTTTGTTTTGCAGCAAGCAGTGAGAGCAGCCCTGTAGGCTCCTTCCCCACGAACGAGAGCTCGGGATCCAGCGCTTTACCTGTGTCTGGGAACATCTGTGCTTCTCTCAATCTATTCCATGTGTCATTAGCAACATGTGCCTTAAGAGTCAGAAAAGCCTAAAAGAGGTTAGTTTTTCATTCTGGAAAATGCTCAAAAATTTTTCCATATCGACTGATGATGACTGCTTCTTTCTTTCACAATCATTTGGGCTTTATTACAGAAGGTTCAAAGGAACGCTCTGCTCAGAAGCGGGGGAAACCTGCATCAGTTAAGAACGCTATTTTAAAGGGGCGCCTGGTTGGCTCAGTCATTAAACATCTGCCTCTGGCTCAGGTCATGATCACAATTGGGGTCCTGGGATTGAGCCCCAGGAGGGACTCCCTGCTCAGCAGGGGAGCCTGCTTCTCCTTCTCCCTCTGCTCGCACACGTGTGGGCACACACACACACATACTCTTTCTCATATGTGAATAAATAAAATCCTAAAAAAAAGAATGTTGAGTCCCGATTTACTTGAATCATTATTGCCAGAGACAGTCCTCATATGAGGGCGGACAAAGCCCCATGTTATTCCTCATGATAAGGAACCAGCATTCTTCCTTTTCCGCTCCTCACTGTAAACCGATGACCTATTCCTTGAGGAAAAGGCTCAGGTCTATAATTAGATCCCACAGTTTAGTTTTACAAGATTCTCAATTTATAGGCAAGTTTCCTCCTCATATCAAGCAGAGCATGCTATGATCTTAGTAACTAAAAAAACAAAAAGCAAAAAATGTTAGCTTTCTGTAAAACATAAATAGGGTTTAGGAACAATGAGATTTTGAATAAAGCAAAAATTATATATGAAAAGTTAGTGATATTAGTCATCGTAAAAATCAGTCATTTTAAAATAGTAGATATTCTTAAGCTAAGGCAGCTAGAATGTCTAGCATGAACTATTTATATAATGATTCAATCTTCTTATACATTTAAAAATTTTTAAGACTTACATGGCTGGGTAAGCAAAAACAGTAATTTGGAGTCTTCATATACATTTTATTTATTTTTCCCTTTTTTAGCTTCATTAAGGTGTAACTGACAGTAACATAGTAACCATTTATAATGTACAACACAATGGCTTGATAAACGCACACAGCGTGATGGGACTCCCACCATCAAATCAACTAATATATCCATCACCTCACACATATTTTTCTTTCTTTTTTGGTGAGAACCTTCAGATTCTACACTTAGCAAATTTCAGTTATATAGTACAGCATTATCCACCACAGTCACCATGCTGGACATGGCATGTCCAGAACTTAGTCCTACTATAACTGCAAGTTTGTACCTCTGGCCAACATTTCCCCATTTTGCCCAACTCCCGACCAACCACTTTTCTACTGTTTCTAGGAGTTCAGCTTTTTTGGGTTCCACATACACGTGATATTAGATAGTATTCATCTTTCTTTGTCTGATACATTTCATTTGGCCCAACATCTTCCAGGTTCATCCACGTTGTCACAAATGGCAGGATTTCCTTCTTTTCAAAGCCTGAATGATATTCTGAGGTATGTATACATATATACCACATATTTTCTTTGTTCATCCACCCACTGATGGATGCTTAAGTCATTTCCACACCTTGACTGTTGTGACTAATGCTGCAATATACATGAGCGTACAGGTCACTGTTCGAGATACTGATTTCATTTCCTTTGGAAACAGCTGAAGTAGGATTGCTGGTTCATACTGTCATCCTATTTTAAAATTCTTGAGGAAGCTCCAGACTGTTTTCCATAATGGCTGCAGCAGTTGTATTCTCAGAGGGCTCCCTCCTCTCTACATCATGCCAGCATTTGGCATCTTGTTTGTCTGGTGATAGAACCCCCTACAGGTGTGAGGGGACAGCTCACGGTGGGTTTTGACTTGCATTTCCCTGGTGATTAACCAAGTTGAGCACTTTTTCACATATCTGCTGGTCATCTGCATGTCTTCTTTGGAAATATCCACTCAGATCTATTGTCTGTTTTTAAAAATAATTTTTTAAAAAGATTTTTTATTTTATTTATTCGACAGAGAGATCACAAGTAGGCAGAGAGGCAGGCAGAGGGGGAGGCAGGCTTCCTGTTGAGCAGAGAGCCTGATGCAGGGCTCCATCCCAGGACCTTGAGATCATGACCTGAGCCGAAGGCAGAGGCTTAACCCACTGAGCCACCCAGGCGCCCCTACTGTCCATTTTTAAATTGGGTTATTATTTATTATTATTTTGCTATTGTGTTATATGAATTCCTGATTATTTTGGACATTAACTCCTTACTGAATAGGTAGTTTGCAAATATTTTCTCCTGCTCCACAGTTGCCATTTCGATGCAACGCTGCCATTTTGTTGCCCTTTCGATGATTTCCTTTGCTGTGCGGATGCATTTTATTTTTATATAAGCCCTGTTTATTTCCTTTTTTTGCCTTTGATTTTGTTGTTAAATCCAAAAGATCATCACCAAGATCAATGTCAAGGAGCTTACCGCTGTGTTTCCTTTCAGGAAACAGTTTCAGGTCCTATGCTCAACCTTTTATCTGTTTTGAGCTGACCTCTGTGCATAGTTTAAGACAGGGATCCAGGGCCATCATTTTGCATTTAGATATCCAGCTGTGCCAATTTACTACAATCTACTCCCTCCTACTCCTAACTTAATGTTGACAATATACCAAATTCTTAGTTCCAAAACAGATCCATCTAATCCTCTGTTCCTTCATACAATTACGGTGATATGTATTATAACTATATGTTAAAATGTTTTATTCAATCTTGTGCAATTTAAACACAATAAAATATATTCTTATAGCCTTTTGTATGTACCCATATATTTACATTTTATTTAAAGCTACCATTTCATTCCTTCCTGTGAATGTGAGTTACCATCTGGTGTCGCTTCCTCTCAGCCTGAAGGATTTCCTTTAGCATTTCTTTTGATGCAGCAAGAATTCTCTCCATCTCTACCTGTGAATATTTTTATTTTGATCTTTTTGCAAGGATCATAGTTCATGTTAGCTTTTGTTCAATTTCTGAAAACTGACTTATGTCATGTATTTCATTGTTTCATACTTACATACTGTGAGATGGTTAATCTGTTGACAATTAACCCAACATAGCCAAAGTTGAAGGCTTAAAGTATTTCTGCGTTCTCAAACACGCATGCAACAAATATTCATCAAGTACATAACGTGTATTTTTTTTAGTCTTAATTTTGCAAGGTAGGAAGAGAAAATTAAATTAGTAAGTTTTCATAGCCACTGCGGAGAGCTGAGATACACAGTCTGATGGCTTTACTCTAAAAATACTATACGACTCTACCATAATTCTTTATCACATGTCAAAAATGTTCATATACTTAAAATTTTGACCTTCTACTATATTCCTCTTTTTCCTGGTACTGTATTTTCAAATTATCTAATTTAGATAAAATAATTTGCTCATTATAAGTAATGAAACAATATTACAGAGATTTTATAATTCACGTATTTTACTAAAAGGCTGATTTTGCTCTAATTATTCTAAATTAGTGAGACTAAGTCACCTAAAGGATATAATACAACACATTCCCAATAGAAGGTTAGCTCAATCATGTTTTGGTTTTCTAGGGGGTACAAAAATTTTCAGGTTGACGTATACATAGTTTGAATCACCACCAACATTCATTCGCACACTTCAGACTGTGGTGGATTCTAGTATGCTATATGTATTCCTTCCTCACACATTTTCCCCATTCTTTCCTCAAATTGCTTAGTACGACTGGTAGGCTACGGCACATAAAGAATACTACCATGGCGTGTTGTATTGAAACTTACAGTTTCAAGTGTAATCTGATTTTCCAAGATATTACAGTATCATGCTGAACATCAGAGCAGATAATTCAAAAGGCCAGTGATTGCAAAGTATGAAGTCACATGCAAATTTATGTCTGATGCAAAGCGCCTCCAGAATAGTCAGTAGAGAGAACTGAGATAACTTAGGGTAAGGAGAATTTCAAAAGGTCATCAACTTTCTTAGTTTTGACTCCCGCATCAATCTGTTCACCATAAGGTAGGCAGACTTCAATAAAAGCTACATCAGTCTAAGTCCCTTATAAATTCTTACACCAATCAGTTAATAAGAGTAATAGCCTGAGATACAAAATTGACATGTAACCTCCAGCACTATTTTACAGAACAGAGAGTATCCCCATGTCACTGAGGCACTGGCAGTTCCTGTGCCCAGGACAGTGAGTTCACGAGGTATTCAGTGGTTTTCCCAGAAGCTGTGGGAGCAGGGCAGGGAGTACACAGGGCTTTGGCCATTGCACGGCCTCACTTTGAAGAAGAACCATCCCTTGTTATAATAGTGGGTGAAAGCGAAAGACCAATGAATTTTAAAATGAACAAAAGCTGGTTTCTAAGCTATGGTCTGGCTTTCTTAATAATAACAATACGGTTCTTTAATACATCTATTTCCACAATGGGCCATAACAGTTTCAAAACCTTAACTATGAAATAATCTTCCCATTTTATACTGCTCTTTATCAAGTTCTTGCCAATTTCTAACTTTTTTTTTAATACAATCTCTTTGTCAAATTCAGTACTCATCCAGCTATTTCTACCTAATTTGCTGTCATGAAGCGATCTCCTCCTCCTTTGAAATTCTCTAAGAAGGGTCTACATACTTTGCCATTTAGAATATTTAAGTTTGCAGTAATCTGTTTTATTCATGATTTTTTCAAGACCTCATTCAGGATTTCTTCCCTGAATAATCATTTTCTTGGAGTATGTTTTCCTTTAAACTTAACATATACAATTTAAATTCCATTAGCAGCTAGAGAAACTCAAGCAAATTCATCTATTTTGGCAGCGTGTCAGCTGACTAATTTATGAAGTGGGGACATTATGCATTTCAGTTGGGAGCTGCAAGAATCAAATTCATTGTCTATATTAAGCCCCATGATCGTTTTTTACAAACTTTGAAAAATAAATAATAAATGATAATAATTATAGTAATATTGCAGAAAAACCCCCTATACAGTCTAAAGAAATGATACCTAGTGCACTCACTTGTACTATGGAAATAAATGCTTGTGAGACATCATGTTCTTCTGCAATATAGTTGAAAGCTCGCCAAAGAGCAACGCCAACGTCATCTGCTCCATCAACTTCATCATCTGTGTTAACAATGAACACAAAACCAATTCTGGGAAAAGAAGGTGAATAAGGAATGTCACAATTACCCCTTGAATCACAACCAACCATGATTTTTCAACATTACTAGACTATAACATCTAGATAGAGTGTGTAAATAGGGGGGATGAGGGAGTTTTATATTGAAAAGTTTGATTCGTAATGTCTAGTCACCAACAAACACCTGTCTAATGGATTCCTCCAAACTGTCAAACTCTCTCTGATGGTGATATTATTAAATGACCATGTTTTTCCAGAAAAATAAAGGGAAAGTATACTCTTAACAGAACTTCAGGGAAATGGATCCACCTTCCAGCACCCAAAGTGGTCAGACTCTCGTGAAATGAATGTGGTTTACGAGATGACTTAGCAGTTCTGACTAACAAGTCTATCATAAAGGTCAATGATGTTTCACAACACAGCCATGTTGTGTAAGGCATTAAAGACCACCACTGCTTTTAATTCCACATGAGTACTCTGTGGTACAACATGAACATCACTGCCTTTCCTTCAGCTGACTGTGTAATGTTATAAATTGACAATTACCGAAGAGGAATTTTATGATAATAGAAAAGTTCAGCAATTTTTACAAAATCCAAGGTATATCCTTGAGCAGGATCAATAAACAGAACCTAAAAGAAAGCATACAGTTTATAATCACTATTTTGTTTTAACATTTTGGATTTTCATGAAATTCAAGTTTAGTCTAGTTTCTGTCACTAAAGGTATAAAATTCAAGGTGCCATCTTTTTCTAAAGAAATGTCCAGCAATTCTAAGGAATTTTATATAAGAAGGAATTTCATAGGTAATAAAGGATTTCCAAAAGCTGCACATCTGAATAATACATGGAATTTAATATGAGATCACTCACCCCTTTTTTGAAGCACAGCAAAGTAAATTTTTTTTTTAATAACAAGTGAAATACCTTATTCTAAATGTGCATTGGATTTTCTGTAATTTTAAAAAAAAGATAGTAACTGAATTTTGAAAAAAAAACAGCATTAATATAACTGTTCGCTCTACACTGCTATAGGAAATAACATATTCACTTTCTTTGTGGGAAAAAAAATAAAGCCCTAGCTAAGAAATTCCACACATTTCACAGTTGTATCACAGGTTATTTAATACTATCACAAATAATTCATATGCATAGATGATAAAGTGATATTCACACACTTTCCCTGAAATGTACTAAACTTTAATCTTTAATTAGTTCTTATTAGTTCTAGAAGGAAAAAAGTTCAATCAAATTCCTTTCAGAAAATGTGACCATAACTCATCGATTTCATATCAGAACTATAAAAACACATCTAAGGAGGAGGCAGATTTTGTGGCATTGCTGGCTTTGGATGTCTGGCCGGCCATGCCACCACACACTTGCCGTATCAGGCAAGTATTTTCCTCTGTGTTACACAAATGCCTCTTCACCAAGAACGGGGTAATCCAAAAAGAATGCAGGATGCATACCTTCATAAGAGATGTACACAAAATGTCACATAAAACTCACCAAATTATGAAAATTACGCCTTACAGAAGGTATAGTTCCAGGGAACACGGGCTTCAGAAGCTCCTGGCAACTTGCAGGCCATGTGACATACAAATCATCATTTTCTAGGTCATTAATCCACTAGAGAAGAATTCAAAAATCTGTGAAAGCTATATTAAACTAATATTTAAATCATTTCCAAAGCCAGTTTTCACTCTTTCAAAGTAAAAATACACAAAATTTCTCTATTTCTGAATAAATATAAGAAGCCAGTTGAATATTCTTTAAATTAAGGAATATATGATGTACAATGGGAAATTTTCTATTCCCATGGTCTTTTAGATTAAGCCTGACCCTCCTTCCAGAACAACTGACTTCTTCTATTCATGTTCGGCTTTCATATTAAAAACTGTATAGAAATTACTCTCCATAAACCATGTGGCAGAGACTAAGTGTTTATCTTAATTATCAGCAGTATAGGTCCTCCACCTCCCTTCTCAAATTTTAATGCTCAGACATAAGGAAAATGAAATATGACACCTTGAATGTTCGATTCTAATCAAGAGCTATTGGTTTCTACTAGACTAAGCTGCCTGCCTGAAATAATGGTATGAGCTGGGAAGACATAAACCACTGTTTAGACCATGGAGGTAGGGTCAACCAATTATCAAGAGTCATTTAGTTACAAGGCAGGAAGCTTGTGCTGAAGGCAGGAAGCTCCATTCCATCCCCAGGGACATTTCCAAATTGCAGCCTGGGAGAACTCATTCAAACAGAAAGTGACGGTCATATTGGGCTGCAAAGACAGGAGTCAAAATTAGGGGTGTCTAAATGGTAAGAGTTGAGGGGGCAGGGAAATCCAGGAGAAGGGGCAGTGTAGGGAAGAAATCGCAGTTTCTGTCTCTATATAAATTCCTCTCATTTGCTGACTAGGAACCTGCACGTACCCATGGCAACAGCCGGGTGCCAATACCATAAAAAAAAATAAATAAAGAAGAGCCAGGGAGAAACAGACACTGGGACTTTGAAGCTACAGCCACGACACAGTAATGAGACAGAAGTTGAAGTGTGAAGTGCTAAGGCTTTGGCAAACGCTGCTCTTTAATTTGAGAAACCGACAGGGCTAGCTGCCAGGTGTAAGACACAAAGAGGAAGAGCTCCCACGAAGCCCAGAAACGTTCCTCGACCGAGCCAGGTGAGGTTTGGTACTTGGGCTGCTGTGGCAATCCTGACCAGCGTTTGCTTCTGTAACTTTGCAGAGGCAATTTCAGGCTCCTCTCAAAAACTGCCATGCAAAAAAAAAAAAAAAAAGGACTGAATATTAAAATAAAAGAGAAAAAGCAGGCAATACAGAGGGACTTAGGACTTTAAAACAATTATGATTATTATATATATATTTTTAAAAAGAAGAAAAAGAGATGGAAAGATGGAAAATGTTAAGAGAACTAAAAATCCATTACAAGAAGAGCCAAAGGGAGATCTAGATTTTAAAACTCTATAATTAAGAACTGTAAGAACTTCTAAAGATGATTTAACTGCAGAGTGGACATGGAGGAAGACAGTGATCAGTCGACTGGATGACAGAGCAATACAAAGTATATTAACTCAAGTGCACAGAGAAAAGAAACATTGCAAAATCAGAATGAAGGGTAAGAGAGATGAACGAAAAAGGCCTGCGGTCTAGCGAGTGCTGCTGACCGTCCC
The DNA here is from genome assembly GCF_011764305.1 of Mustela putorius furo. Lineage (NCBI taxonomy): Eukaryota > Metazoa > Chordata > Mammalia > Carnivora > Mustelidae > Mustela > Mustela putorius. The sequence continues at coordinate 312,405 of NW_025422117.1, read as the reverse complement.
AGAGGAGAGCAGAGAGGAGATCCGTGGTGCCCAAGAAATCAGGCGGCCTCGGCAGTGGTCCAGACAGGAGGTTCTGGGGAGTATTTAACCATGTCAGAAGCAGGGGCTTCAGAGGGAAGACTGAAATTGCTTCGCACAGGCCCAGAGACTGAACTGCCCATTTTTTACTCTCAGGTAAATTTACAGAAGCAGCAACACTGACTGGAAGAGTGGCCTCCCAGAACTGCATGCAGAACTGGCTGGCAGTGACATGACACTCCAGTGATCTGCCACCATTTATTTTGTTGGACATACTCTGGCCTTTGCATCTACGTGCTACCAAGACACTAAAGAAAAGACTTGGTTATTAATAGATTAGAACGTGTAAGACATTCTCTTCACTGTCCAAGGAGCTACAAAGTTTAGCAGATGGACATAAGGTGGGTCATGGTGTTAGTGGACGACTTTCTGAGAGATGCGAATAACTTAAAAGATGTAAAATTGACATCTTTTGGTCTTCTCTAGGGAGTGACATCAGCTAAAATGGCTGAGTAAGGAATTTCAAAACTCCACCCTGACACAAAAGCAATAAGAAACTAGAAAATTGAGGGGAACTCAACATTTTAAGAACTATGAAAACTAACCAAAATCGAAAGCTTGCAGCAACTTTGAGAGCATTTATTCAAGAAAAATGGCACAGTCTCAGTCAGAACTGTGAGATATGTGGTGTGAAACTTATCCTGGTCCCATCTCGTGCTCCCAAGCTTATCAGTAGCGTTGAAAATGACAGCCCCAATTCCAGTATCAATACTGGAGAAAGCAGAACAGACCACATTCTGAAAGGATTTAATTTTTGTTTGAACTGCCCGTTGACTCCTCAGAAAACCCACTACAAAGGTTTGTCTATATCCTAACTCATACCAGTGTTAGAGCTGCTATCCTATTTTGTGGAAAACAATTACGGGCAAATGCTTTAGTTGCTCCCGCCTGCAGCAACAGAAAACCCTTGGGATGAAAGCAGAGCAACCAAAATCTAATGAGGAAAGGCTGGGGACTGAAATGTTTTGGGAAACAGGACTTTGAGAAGTTCTGAAGGATTCCTGGGATTCTAAAAGGTTGTACACGTGCCCAGGGAAGACTGAAAAGCCCCAGGTTCTCTCCTCTGGTTGACTCTGAAGCTCTGTGTAAGCAACAAGTGAAGGCTGAGGCAGATGCAAGCTACCTGGCTGAGGGTCCGACATGGACTGCTTCCCTTGTGTCCCCCCCCCCCCCACAGGTCATGTGCTACACAAACACACAGAGCCCCTATGCAAGACTGGGAGTTCTGGGGTCCAGGCATTTAAGTAAATCTCTGTCTCTACTGAGTAGATGACTAGGCAGACTAACAGACCTCTGTGGCCACACATAAGAAAGAACACAAGCTTTACAAAATTAGTTCAGAGAAGTCACTAAACAAGTAACAAAAACAACAACAAACAGCAACAACAACCCCAGGGAAGGTGAGAATCTGACTTTCTGAAGTGCCATACTGTAATATTCAAAATGCCCAGTTTTCAATAAAAAAATTAAGAGGCACTGAAAAAATCCTAAAACAAACATAAGAAAATAGTTCTATTTACAATAGCAACAGGCCACACTTATGTGTGGCCACAGAGGTCTAAAACACTTAGAAATAGGTTTAACAAGTATGAGACTTGTATACTGAAAGCTACAAAAGCTACATCACTGAAATAAAGAAGATCTGAATGAATGGAAAGACATCCCATATTCATGGATCAGAAGACTCAATTTATTAAAATGGTGATATTCCTTAAATTATCTATGTATTCAATGAAATGTCAATAAAAATTCCAACTATCTTTTTTCCAGAAATGGACAAGATGACGTTGTAATTCATAATGAAAGCAAGAGTCGTAGAACTGCTAAGATAATCTTGAAAAAGAACAAAGTTGGAGGACTCACAATTCCCAATTTCAAAACTTACTCCCCAAAGCTACAGTAATCACTGTGGTGGTTGCATAAGGGGATGATATAGATCAATGGAAACAAACTGAGTCCAGGGGTAAACCCAGCGTCTGTGATGGGGCCCACTGTCAGTGTAGCAAGTTACATCCTTAACCTGGATAAAGAAATCATTTCCTCTCCCTGTGCTGATTGCTGTTTATCAGTTTTGAATCTTACCGCTGTCATCTTGGTGACAAAAATGAAGCATTAGAATTGTTTTGAGAGAATGACAAATGGCTAGGGTGACTTGGGAAATTTCAGGAAAAGGAAATCAAAGAAAATGATCATAAGCACCTCAGGAATATGGCTATAGCATGGAAATCACAGGGCAGAAAACGGAAAGCTGCCACTAGGGGCAGGGTAATTTAGGTGGAATATGACCGAAGCCCCCTCCACTGTGGGTGGTCTGGCACAGAGGACTGAAAAGCAATTATAATCCAAAGGAGCCAAACATACTATCATATGGTTGTTTACTGACTTTAACAAAATACTAGTGAAACCTGAGGTACCACGGCAAGGCTAGAAACAGGAAATTAAACTACATAAAATTTAAATTGTGTCTTCTGATGTCTGGGACAGAGAAACCTAGAATGCTTAACCAGGGATGGGAGAATACCCAATGACTCTCTTAAGTTTTTACTCAACTGTTAAGCAAGCAACTTTTAAGAAAAAAACTGTCAAGGTTTGTTTTGGGGGAGGGTATAAATACAGTGGACACAAGTAATGTAACTCATGAGCCAGCTTTCTCTGTGAAGACAAAAAGTGGAGAGACAGATGCAGGGGGAGAAAAAAAAATTAAAAGCACAGTATTGCTTTCATTCTTGAATAACTCTGTTTAAGATAGCCAACAGATTTTCTGACTGCTTCCTGTGTGATGGGGCCTGATGGATGCTGAGGATATCTAACCAACTCCTGGTTTTTGTGCAGCTTACACTCCACTGGAGGAAGATTCTACATAAACAAATAAATGGATATCATATTGGATGGTAGGAAATGCTATGAAGCCACAATCAAGCTAAAGTGTGAGGTAAGTGCATTGCTGCTCTAACAGACCAACGTGAAAAGAGTGCTCAGAAGTCAGGGCTCTGCCTTTTGCGCAGTTAATTTTTTTTTTAAAGTACGCTCCACACCCAGTGTGAAACCCAACACGGGGCTTGAACTCATGACCCTGGGATCAAGACCTGGGCTGAGATCAAAAGCAGATTGCTCAACAGAGCCACCAGGTGCCCTATGTCAATTCATTTTTTTAAAGGAATCTAGAGAATAAAGTGTCACACATAATTATCTACGGAAAGCAGGCACTTTCCAAGTGGAAAAGCAAAAGCATTTAAGACACAAAACCTCTGTTAAGAGTATGCAAAAAAAAAAACGATATTTAAAACATTAAGCTATTATTTAGTCTTAAAAAAGAATAAAATTCTGATACATGCTACAACATGGATGAACCTTGACAACAGTATGCCTAATGAAATACCCCAGGCAGGAATGGACAAATAGTACGTAATTTTACTTTTATGAAGCACTTAGAAAAGGCAAATCCGCAGGGACAGAAAGTAGAAGTGAGGTTACCAGGAGCTTGGGGAGGAGGGACTGGGGAGTTACTGCTTTATGGGTATCGTTTCTGTTTGGAATGATGAAAAGACTCTGGGAAAATGGATCCTGGTAATAATTTTACACTGTGTATGTACTTAATGCCAGCAAGTCACATACTTAAAAAGGTTAAAAGGGCGTATCTTATGTTATATATATTTTACCTCATTAAAAAAAACTACTTCCCGACACTCTTATCGAGAATGGAAAAGAACACCTCCTCAGGCGTCCAAGAGATGGCACAGGGTCAGAGCCCTTACAGCAGAGCAGTGGGGGAGTGGACCGGGCGTGGGTGATGGGGACCACAGCAGGGCTGCTCCTCCCCCACAATGACTGGCCTCGGCTGCCAACCTGGGAGGACCAAGATGTTACTTTACAAATGCAGCTGCAAAGTTTCCTTAGAGATGTATTTCTCTCCAGAGTAGTCTTGAAACTTACTGCCCTTACCGTGGCCCATGCTCTCAGTGCTCTTCTACGAATGCTTAAAATTAAGCATAAATGCTTAAAATAAAAGTCCCAAAGTATTAAGATTACTAACACAGTCCTTTCTTTTTCTGCTAAAACCTTTTTAGAGGAGATGTTTGTTAATTGAGCTTAAAGATATCCAAGTTAAAGTAAACTCCGGCCAATGAGAGAATATGCTCTCAAGAGCAGGAAAACAGTAACAATGAATATTTATAATGAGGCACTTAGTGCTCTGGAAAATACAGGGGTAACTAATTCAGAACTTATGTAACTTGTCCTGAGTCTAAGGTCTTCATGACTCAGGGAATATACAGCATTTCATTGGTTATGTTATCCTTCCATGATTATGGAACATTTCCAAGATTATCTTTTAAATTTTTATATGAGAAATTAACAAGTGGTCAGAGATGTTTTTTCCTTTTTTTCTGATCATGTAAGTCATACATACCTATTGCTAAAAATTTGGAATTTTCATAAGAGCATGAAGAAAAAACCCAACTACCTATTAAACCATATCACCCATTAATAAGAACATTTTGACTTATTTCATCTGGATCTTCTGTCCATCTTTTCACACGAGAGTATCATGTATTGTAGTTCTGTAATTGCTTACTTAACATGCAAGAACAGCCACTGTTCCTGGTTGTTGAAGCAGGATTATAAGCGCAATTCTGATGTCTGAATAACATACCTGAGCACATGGATATACAATTTACAATATTTCTGTTATATATTTAATTCGTTTCTATTTTGTTTTAAGAATACACAGTGATGCTCGTGTCTTTGGGAATGAATACTTTTCTCCATTTCCTACTATTTCTTGATAGTGGTTTCCAGTGAAATTACTTAGATCAAAAGCTGTCAATACGGAAGGACGCCATAACCATGACTGCTTCCAAGTCTGCTCCAATTTCTACTCTTTCTGGGCATCCTTCTATTCTTCTGCATTTCCTCAGTTAAGCTGCAGGGTTTTCTTTTTTTTTTTAACTGGTTATTATTAGTAGTAAAGATATTAATTTTTATGTTAATATGAATAAATCACCATGTCTTCCAAATGGTTTTTGGAAATAAAGCTTTTGATCTGCTTACTGTCACTTCAAACCTATTCTAAGGTCTTATTGATTAAAATGTTGTTTTGGAGGAGTTTTACTTATATAATCTGCCATGTGATTATTTTCTCATTTCTGATAGTTATACTTTTTATACTAATGGTAAATCAAAATGGTGATATGGACATATTTATATTGATTATGCTATAATTTAGTACTCTCAGAGTTTCATTGTTAAAAATTATGTTTTATGTTGGTTTGAGATACATATTTACTTATTTGTTCAAAGAATATTTATGTTTATTGAGTACCTACTAAAACCAAGCACTGAATGGTGAGAAAAAAATGGATAAAATTCCTACTTTCAAGATGTTTATATAGTCTAGTAAGAAAAAAAGACATTCAGAATGGCTAAAATTAACAAGTCAGGAAATGACAGATGCTGGCGAGGATGTGGAGAAAGGGGAACCCTCCTACAGTCTTGGTGGGAATGCAAGCTGGTGCAACCACTCTGGAAAACAGCATGGAGGTTCCTCAAAAAGTTGAAAATAGAGCTACCCTATGACCCAGCAATCACACTACTGGCTATTTACCCTAAAGATACAAATGTAGTGATCCGAAGGGACACGTGTACCCGAATGTTTATAGCAGCAACGTCCACAATAGCCAAACTATGGGAAGAACCTAGATGTCCATCAACAGGTGAATGGATAAAGAGCCATTTGCGATAATGTGGATAGAACTAGAGGGTATTAGGCTTAGCGAAATAAGTCAATCAGAGAAAGACAATTATTATATGATCTCCCTGATATGAGGAAGTTGAGAGGCAACGTGGGGGGTTTGGGGAGTAGGAATGGAATAAATGAAACAAGATGGGATCGGGAGGGAGACAAACCATACGAGACTCTTAATCTCATAAAAGAAACTAAGGGGGGCCGGGGGGAGGAGGGTAGGGAAAGGGTGGTTGGGTTATGGACACTGGGGAAGGTATGTGCTTTACACACTGCACAGCACTCAGTAAACCTGGCGATTCACAGACCTGTACCCCAGGGGCTAATAATACATTATATGTTAATAAAAAAATAAAAAATTTTAAAAAAGAAGAAAAAAGGACATCAAAGAATCACAGGAGAAAATTATAAAATTATAATAATTCACTGTGCAAAGTATATGGAAGGACTGGTAGTTCTGTAACGTGACAGAAATGCATGTATACATATATACACACGTGTGTGTGTATGCGCACATGTGTGTATGTTGGGGGGTAAGGTTAGCTCAGCTGGCCAGCTTGCTCACACCTTGCACATTCCCTAGAAGGACCTGCTTCTGTGACAAAGGCTCTAGTTGGCTTCTGAGAACTCACACTTGAAATGTTCTGACAGAGTTTCTCCCAGGCTGAGTGTCTTGCTACACGCTGTGGAGGTTTGTACGGAGTTTCTGGCAACATTAGGATGAACCCGAGCTTTCCCCTGAGGGTCTAGAGCTTCAGTGACGGAGATGAGTCACATGGGCATTATATGCTCATAGGACAGACCCCTTTCCGAGCCCTGTACTCCCGGCTCCAGCTAGCCTGGCACGGATCGTCACTCATGAGATCAAGCACGTCGTCTACGACTGCATAAGGAGCCCCTTCTTGGAAATTCCTGCCTGGTTTCCTCTGGACTTTGCCTCCTGTTTTCTCCCTCTGCTGACAAGGCTTGTGTTCTGCTGCTCTAAGACTGCAACCATCAGTGCAACAACTTCTAGCTTCCTGAGTCGTTTTAGCCCATCCCTGGGCCTGAGGCTGACCCTGCGGCTCCTCGATACAGTGCATCTACGACTGTTTTCCAACCTGGGTAGCTGAGGTCAGCTTCTCTCAGAAGTACTGTCTGGAGCAGAAGCCTGAAGAAAGAGTGGGAGCTGACTGGCTAGAGAGGGGAAACACGGCTTCCCCAGTGTGAGAGAAGGGAAGGAAAGTGGCGAGAGGAGTACTTCACAGTCTGAGAAATGAGAGGAGGGAGAAGGCCAAGGACAGCCTCACTGGCCACACTGAGGATGGGAGCGCATCCCGGCCACACGCAGAGCTGAGGTGAGCAGACTCCCAGTTCCCGCAGGCAGCAGCACAGACCAGAACGCTCGGAGGCCCCCGTGAGCCGGCCAGGCAGGGTTCTCACCATAGGAAGTGGTATTCTTACATTCTTCAGATTCTAATTATTTGATGTTTTGCTGCTGTTCTTCATGGGGTTACTTGGTTGTTTGTGTTTGTTTTTAAAGCTGGAAAGGATCCTGAAGGAGAAAGTTCTTGAGAGGAAATGCAAAGAACAGGAAGAAGGGGAGAGAAGGTATGAGAACGAGAAGTGGATGAGTCTGTATTTTTACCTTTTTTCTCACTGAGTTCTCCTGAAGCCTCTTTCAAAAAGCTTACATTTATTTGAAAACCTGCCAATATTTGGTTTTAAGCTAAGTCTTAAATCTGAAGTTTTTAAAAACAAAGAATTACATGAGCACTTACCACTATAGAAGAATGCCTAATATCTAATGCATAGGTATGGTCCAAAACATGTGAGTTTAATTTTAAAAAATTGCTAACATCTTCTTTGATGATCCCAAGATTGCGGAGGCCATTCATCATTTTTCCTTCTAGTTTCAGCATATCCAAAAGACTTTTAAAGGAAAAAAAAAAAGTTTTACTTTGATTTGCCAAGTTAAAAAAAAAAACCTTTATTTAAAGTTTATAGCTTTCTTAAAGCCTCAGAAACGAATTCCACTGGTATTTTTAATAATAGCGGGAAAAAATATTAAACTCATTGACAATCAAGACGAGGAGTTCTAGTTAGTTATTTAGGGTAAACTCAGGTTGACTTTTTTTTCTGTAGTGATAAGATCTTAAAATCTAAGAGGTAAGGCAACAAGGTATATTTATTATATTCTTTTTTTTTTTTTTTAAGATTTTATTCATTTATTTGAGAGAGAGATCACAAGTAGGCAGAGAAGCAACAGACTCCCCACTCAGAGAGCCTGATGCAGGGCTCGATCCCAGGACCCTGAGACCATGACCGGAGTCGAAGGCAGAAGCTTAACCCCCTGAGCCACCCAGGTGCCCCTATTTATTACATTCTTAAGCAAAGAAGTGAAGATATGTTCACTCACCCAAGTGAGCCAAAAATGAAAGGAACAGTACAATAGGTTACTCTTTTTGTAAAGCTACTATTAAAACAAGGTGAGATCAAATAGGACCTAATATATAAAATTTTAGCACAGAAAAGAGCCATTAAAGCATGAAAGTTCACATCTGTTTAGAATACATATTAAAATTTCGAATCATATGTATATAATACTCTGAGAGCGCTTAGACATGACAGAAAATATTATAGCTAAAAAATAACATCAACAAATAATGCTACTGGCAAAAAGTCTGGGCTGTTTGAGTCTCTAAGTTTCTACTGAGGAAGCTCACATGTGTGCCAGGTAAGTGCCTTGTTCTTCCCAAATAGAGCGCCTCTCACCCTGTCTTCCCCCAGGAAGTCCTAGGAAGGCCCAGACAGGTGGTCTCCGGCCCAGGTCCCGCAGCTGGTGCACAGAGCGGGGATGTGAATGCTGTGGGAAGATAGCACTTCCCTGTAGCTGTGGCTTTATGGATTGTGGTAAAGTGTGCTGGTGTTTGGAAAAGTAAAAGTTTACCAGGCAAGGAAGGATGTTATTACTTTTTGAAACCAACTGTTAAAATTCATATTTATAATATTTAACCTAATTGCCTCCTTAAAAAAAATCCAATCATGCAGATCACTTTGCTTTTCAGAAATGAACAGAATCAGAATAAAGCAATATATGGATTTTAGAATACCATTCTCAGGGAGGTCTATAGAAATCTACATTTATTAAGTATTTTATTTAGGGGCACCTGGGTGGCTCTAGTCGGTTAAGCATCTGCCTTTGGCTCAGGTCATGGTCTGGGGTCCTGGGATCGAGCCCCGTGATTCTCCCTTTCCTCCCCACTCCTACTCTGACATTATCTCTGTCCCTATCTCTGTCTCTTTCCCTCTCAAATAAACTTTTTTTTTTTTAATTTAAAGAGGCACCCCTAGAGATCTATATTAAAAAAGTAGAGATCTAATACCTGAACTTGTACAAAAGCAGGTGTTTTTTTTTTTTAATAAGTGCTTCAAGCTGGCCTGGAGGGCTTAGCTCTGAAAGTCTGTATCCTAAGGCAGTTCTGACCACTGCCTTACAAAGCACACTTTTCAGCCTCCCCTCCAACCTATTAGAGGATAAGTGTGGTAAAAGGAGCACTAGCTTAAATACCACCCTTCTAATAAGATTTAGTCTGGGTTACGATGCTACTTCACACATGGCTTCTTGAAGTTCTTAACCCCTTCGGTCTAAATTCTCTTATGTGTAAAATAAGAATTCTGGATTGCATTGCCAATGTTCTCTCCATTTTACAGTGCTTACTGATCAGACACTTTTGGGGGGCAACAGAATTTTAATATTCCCCATAGCTTTTGTATCTACCATCTTTGTAATCTCAACCTAGTTTCCCAGGAAAACCATCAATGGAAAAACCAGACAGAGTTACAGGGTATACTGGAAAGAGCATGGGATTTTGAATCCTGCTACTATTTGCCAGCTGTGTCCCTGCTTTTGTGTGACACTTGAGTCTTCGTTTCCCCATCTAAAAAACAGAATGGTGAGAATCCCTTTATAAGGCATAAAGATTAAATTAATTCACTATGGGGCACACAGTTGCCCTCAATAAGCATGTTTCTTCCTTTGTCTTTTTAAATCTTGAATTTGGGCTACCAATTAAAAAAAATGGTTCTTTAAATGTGTTAGGTCTATTTATCAGTAAAACTCCTTGTATCTCTGGATTTTGAAAAAATTAATATAATTTCTTATGCCTCTCTTTTAAATAGTTACTATCTTTAGATTTGCTTAGAGCTCTTCACTGGCTTCTCCTGCTCTTGAGAGGAAAGGTGAAAATCCGAAGCCTGGTGGCACAGTCTGCCCCTTCCTTGCCCACCTGGGTGACCGCAGCTTCTTCCGGCTCCTCCTCCCTCCACAGCCTGGCCACAGGACAGGATTTTCATTTTCTCAAATGGGCCACTGCTTGCAGAACCCCCACTCCCCACTCTGCCTTATCTATCCTTTAAGTGTTAGCTTAAATGATCCCATCCTTGAAGAAATCTGACATTCCCCATGTTCTATCAAGAGCTACTTTAAATCTCCGAAGTTTTACACTCCTAGAGCCCTGCAAACCTTCCTGCACTATCATTATGTATTTACTATCTGTTACCCCACCAGACCGCTTATTTCTGTCGTCTTCACCACTACGCCCCAACACCTACCAGTTTCTATAGCAGAGTAGGCACTCAGATAGTCACTGAGCTGAATTGTAATACTGATTTTATAATCCTGAATTTTAATGTTTCATGCATTACAAATACATATTTTATCAAGAGCCCCAGAGGACTCTGAGACAGACAACTTCATTAAGATACAGAGAAAAACCACACAAGTAGGGATCTCAAGATACCTCTGTTATGTCTTTCTGTCTGGTAGTTATACTGTGGGGACATGCTCAGGCAGGACAGGTTGGCTATCGAAATGATTAACATCCACTTTGCACCAGTTTGTCTGCTCAGATCTGTGGTTGAGGGGATTATGCTTAGGGAAAGAGATGTGTCAGTGGCTCCAGGGTAGAGAATGTGAAACACCATTTACGGACCTCCTCAAGTTCACTCGGCCCTACCTGCCTTCCTCCCGGGTCACAGCCATGGCCTCCCGCTGCTAACCTTCTAGGGGATGAGAGCCAGGCTTGGTCCTGGCCTTGGACTCAAGCAGCGCTGACCAGACTCATGGAGGCTCCGGCTCCTCCAACTACATCCAGGGACCGAAGGCAAAGACTGTATCCGTCCCCTACAACCCAAAATGCAGTGAGAGACGGGCGCTAGGAAAGAAGCATAAAATAATTCCTCACTCCCGTTCGTTCCCTAAACAGGGAATTGTGCAGTACTAGTCCCATGGGACGTCTCTCTGGATCTAGGATATAACCTCGGTAACATGTCATTTTCCTTCCTTCTCCTCTTTCCGGAATCATCTTCTTTTAGGCTCCACACTGATTTTATTCTCTAGGTTCTGACTTCTTTCTGGGAATTTATTTTGTGCTAAAAGTGTCAGAAGATACAAACACCTTCACATCTTGTCCTCCTGCAAGGGCCTTCGAGGAGCTACGGCCAGTGATCACATCAGTGAGGAACAAAATGTGTCCCAAGTCACGCAGATCACCACTGACCAGCTGGATGAGGTAACGGGGCTTTGTTTCCCGAATAATTTACAGCCTTTCTAAGTAACTGGGCAAAACGTTCCTGCTACGAAAACCTTCCCGAAATCTACGCACCGACTTACTCCCTCTCTTGAACCCGTCCTCACCATTCCTGAGCGCAGACGGAATTCCTGTCCTGCTGAGGCTTGCAGGCCAACAGCTAACAACAGCTCTACCCCTGCTCTGGAGAGGGCTTCTCCTGTGTATCTTAGTTATCATTTTTCCCAAGCATCCAACTACATAAAAAGAAAAGCTTCATTGGTGCTACTGCATTTCTCAGTCTTTTCTACATTTTCCTAGGCTTCCCCAACTGGTAAGAAAATGAAATAAACATTTACTTAATTGAAGTCCAATGATGGTATATTCAATTGAATTAAAACTGAATATCTGAACTAAGTATCGTGTTTACTAAATTTATCTTATAAATACTAATTTTTTAAGTAGCTGTATGCTTCTCTTTAAAAGTAAAATAAACTCAGTTTGGTTTTTCTTGTTCGGCCCATGACTAATTTGTGGATCAGTGCCTGTGACAAATACGAGACTTTCTAATTTTGCCCTAGAGCAGTTTTTAAAAAGATTTTGAGAGAGAGACAGAGAGAGAGAGAGGACACATAAGCAGTGGCCAACTGAGCTGCCGAGGTGCCCCTACTCTACGGCATTTTGGAAAAATTATTTGGACCTGTGAAAACAGAATGCTGAAACCTGAACGCTACAATTTCAAATATCCTTTCTGACAAATACAAGCACTTTAAACTCTTCCTGTTAATTCCATTCTTCTGGGAAAATGCCTTGTGTTCCTTTCAGTTCCTTCCGGAGGGTAGAGTCCCTGCCTACTCAGCACAGCCCCATGGAACTGCCCTGCTAAAGGACAGACCTATAAGGAAAGACAGTTTGCAACAATGCGGCAGGTACGGATGCAAGGTTTAGAAACTTCAGTTTTCACATCTGAGCACATGTCTCCAGGGTTTCTCCCAGGCCTGCATTCTAAGACACTTGGGAGTTTTCTAGCAAAGTAACAGAACGGTTTTGAACAAAAATATGTATTTGCTTTACTTTTAAAGTGATTATCTGCATTTTGGGAAACACTTAACTCCACAATATTTTCCTACATATAAATCATAGTTTCTATCAGTAATTTAACACTTACCTAAAAGGATCATAAGCATTCAGATCCACACGAAGTCCATTTATGAACAGACAAGCATCACCTGGCTGAATTTCAAATCTCTCATGAAGACCCTTGAAAGAGAGCAGGGTAATAGTTAGCCAAGTCCTACAACAACAGCAACCTGTGCCTGAAGTTGGTGAATTTTCCACAGAGTCATAGAGTAAATACTTTGGGCTTTGCTGGCCATGTCGTCTCTGTTGCAGCCACTCAACTCTTTCCTGTAACACAAAAGCAGCCACAGACAACACGCAGACAAACAGGCATGCCCAGGTTCCAATAAACCTTGACTTTATGAAAACAGGAGTGAAGCTGGATTTGGCCTCTCCGTGGTTAGCAGCCTGCTCACCCCTAAGCTTAAGTGATGGAAATCTCGTGATAGCTTAGAGACACAAATACCTGAATATTTTGATAAATGTTTCTGCAATATGTATAAAGTTCTAGCTCTAGGACAATTACTTACCTAATACATCTGTATCGTGTGTGTGTGTGTGTGTGTGTGTGTGTAGGCGAACACATACTTAGAATAGGATAGTTGCCACACTCCTAGTCCTTACTATCACAGACTCAAAACTTTGGTGGGTTTGGAAATACAAGCTGGAGGTCACTCCAAATTCATGTAGGTTCCCATTAAAGCAGTGTGTCCATGTTCATCTTTTTTTCATTCAGTACATGATCCCCGAGCATATCAGAAACACTTAGATTTTCTATGAGCTAGAAACCACTCCAGGGGCTAGAGCAGTAACAGAAGTAAAGAATGTAATGCTCTTGCCAGTACAGCATAGTTACCAAGATAGTGCGGAGGGGGTCATATCCACTTTAAACCCCAGTCTTGCCATTTAGTCACGGTAAGAGTTGGACCAAATTACTTTGCTTCCATATGTCTCTGTTTCCTCATCTGGAAAATGGAGTACTTACTTCTATCTCACAGGTAATAAAGAATAAATGTGATCTATATCTGTGTCTAGTCACACAGGCAGCAGTCACAAGTGAAGCTTTCATTACTATTAGGGCAGGCAGATTCATTTAGACGGAAAAACAGAGGTTGATATCAATTATTCTAGAAAGGCAGGTGAAGCAAGTAACAAGAAGAGATTCAGAAAAGGTTTGGAAGAGTTTAATTTTCCTGTGTGTTATCACTCACCACAACAGGTTACATAAAGAAAAGGGAGAGAAGGATCTAAATTTGTAACAGGACAGAAAATAATTCCACTTGATTTATACAGAATACTAGCAAGAGATTAAACTCTAACAGAAGAAGATTCATAGATGAAACTCTGATAGATCTTTAACTATTTCTGTGATTTCTATCATTTATTCTAAGAAATCTGCATTCTAACTCCAAAATCTATAGATGCCTAATGAACTCATTGCTTATTTTCCAAAACTTGCACAGAATTCTCATACACAGGGTGTCAAGCTCTCTCCAGCACCTAATTCGTTTTAGGCATCTCAACGATAAGGAGAAAGCAGTCAAGCACATAGATCTATACTAAACTATTACCCTCTACAAGGCTGATGCCAGCCACAGGGCCTTGAACAAAGATAGTCGAAACAGGGTAACCAGTTGAACTCATGGATTTGACTGCTGAAATACTGTTAGTCTACTGGAGACTGCTGCTGACCAATTCTTTCTCCTTCCCCTTGGAGGAGTATGCCTTCAATCCTGGAAAATTACCCAAGTGTACAATTTAAGAGAGGTTTTTGCAAATCAAAAGGTTAAGACTTCAGTTTCCAGCGATATGATGAACCAGACATCCTGAAATCCTACTAAAAAAATGTTAGATTAAAATATTAATAATGCCCTCTAAATAGATGGTTTAGTTTTTTTGTTTTTGTTTTTTTTTTTAAAGTAAAGACTTCGTGTAAGGGCAGAGAAGTAGCAGGAATATGAGTCCAAGGATACAAGCAAACACTGAAGGCCCCGTCCCAAGGAAATCTCAAGCTTCCTAGGCAGCCTAAAGCTTGGGGCTTGCAGGGCTGATCTCAGAAGGACCAGAGCCAAGGCCTTGGGCCCACTCAGCAGGGAGAAGGGTCAGAGGTATCCTGGGCACACAAATGAAAGGTGTGAAAGGTGATCTAGAAAACACACTGCCCTGAAGAAACAGCATAGAAGCTTGCTGGTCTCACCTTGGTTCTTGGTGAGGGAAGAACAGGTTTTCTTTTTCTTTTTTATTATGTTAATCACCGTACAGCATGTCATTAGTTTTTGATGTCGTGTTCCATGATTCATTGTTTGTGTATAACACCCTGTGTTCCATGCAATCTGTGTGCTCAATACCCATCACCGGGCTAACCCATTCCCCACTTCCTCCCCTCCAAAACCCTCAGTTTATTTCTGAGTCCACAGTCTCTCATGGTTCATCTCCCCCTCCGATTTCCCCCCTTCATTTTCCCTTCCTTCTCCTAATGTCCTCCATGCTGTTCCTTATGTTCCACAAGTGAAACTCTACGATAACTGACGTTCTCTGCTTGACTTACTTCACTCAGCATAATCTCCTTCAGTCCCATCCATGTTGAATACCCAACTTTTTTAAAAAAAGATTTTACTTATTTGAAACAGAGGGAGAATGAGAAAGACAGAGACAGACTCTCCATTGAGCTGGAAGCCCTATGCAAGGCTTGACCCTAGGACCCTGAGATCATGACTGAGCCAAAGGCTGCTGCTTAACCGACTGAGCCACCCCGGAGCCCCAAGAACAGGTTTTCCTAAGAATTCATGACCTCTTTCATCTTCATAGGAGCTTGAGGCTCAATTTCACATTATTTTTAAGGTCCCAAAAATATACACAGACCTTTAATTTGAAGTGGAGTTAAGCTGGGAGTGCTCTTTGGCTTTGAGCGGAAACAAATACAAATTCCCAACGAGAAAGAGAGCCTCGTTCAAAAAAAGAGGGAGTACATTGCAACATAACCCCCTTTAAGAACGAACCAAGCTGGATCATTACGTGAAGCTAAAAAGAATTGTGATTGAGTGAATCTCAGAAGACTGGCTGAGCTTTCTAATGGTAAGTCTGTTTATAAACATGTCTGGAGGCCCCTAGGCTGAAAATGCATTCATTCTGAATTTTAAAATTGAAGTCAGATATATCTTGATGTAGATGTTTTGTTGTTGTGTTTTTTTCCAGGATGAGTGATGAGAGAAGATTACAATTTTTAAAAAAATGTCCTACAGAAGAACTCTGAGAAAGGACATTTGATTAGGGTTTTTTTTTACAATTCTAAAATTTTCATTCCTCCTAAGTAATTAGTTCACATAATTAGAAAAGGTATGAGTTTTTATTTGGATTGGGTATGATTCTTTACTTGGATTTTGTATTTAAATACTTGCATTTGGTTTATTACATAATTATGAGATTAAAACAATCTATTACACAACCATTGAAGAAAAAAAAAAAAAAAGTTACCAGATTACCCCTCATATCTCCATTTTATTCCCTGGACAAAAAAGTGTTACGGAAACAAACAGCTTATAGTAAACAATAACACATACACACTGGACTGACATTTCTAATTCTGACCAATATCTGATTACAATAACAATTCTGAACTTCAAAATGTAATTTGCTGTACTCTGGGCTGAAAGCAGTTGCCTCCTGAATAAAACCAAACCCATATTCACGTCTGTAACTTCAGCATGGTCATATTTTCTGACTAATCTCTGCATGACTTTTGCTCTCCTAGTTACTATTACACATGTATCATCATGTAACATCCTCGGTCATCTCTTCCTTTAAAAGGTCGCTAATGATTCTATTGTAAAAAATAATAAAATTAGTTTCTGATCTCCTCCTGCTGCCTCTCCTCTTGCCCAGCCCAACCTCACTCAACAGTTTTCAACTCTCATGGTTTGAAAATCTGATGCCAACCTGGTTTTCACAGTGTACCCTTTTAATAATGTGTTCAAGTCTTTCATTTCAGAAAAGTACCTAATTCCAACTTTAAACATTTGCTCTGTCCATTTCACAGACTCCACTACAAGAATGTTGGATTTCCTTTACCCGCCTTTTACTTGTCATTTTTCTTGAATCCTATTTGCTTTAATTTTTTTTTAAGATTTTATTTATTTGAGATTGAGAGAGAATGAGAGAGAGAGAGAGCACCAGCAGCAGAGGCAGAGGGAGAAGCAGGCTCCCCCCTGAGCAAGAAGTCCCCACACTGAACTTGATCCCAGGACCCTGAGATCATGACCTGAGCCAAAGGCAGACACTCAACTGGTTGAGCCACTCAGGCGTCCCCACACTGTACCCTTAAAAACATTTTTTAAATTAATTTTTAAA
Source organism: Mustela putorius furo (assembly GCF_011764305.1). Classification (NCBI taxonomy): domain Eukaryota; kingdom Metazoa; phylum Chordata; class Mammalia; order Carnivora; family Mustelidae; genus Mustela; species Mustela putorius. The sequence continues at coordinate 295,572 of NW_025422117.1, read as the reverse complement.
AATGTTCAGTGTTCCAGAATTGTTTACACACCACACCCAGTGCTCCATGCAATCCGTGCCCTCCATAATACCCACCACCAGGCTCACCCAACCTCCCACCCCCCGCCCCTCCAAAACCCTCAGACTGACAGTGTACCCTTTCAATAATGTGTGTTCAAGTCGTTCATTTCAAAAAAGTACCTAATTACAGCTTTAAACATTTGCTCTGTCCATTTTATAGACTCTACTACAAGAATGCTGGATTTCCTTTATCTGCTTTTTATTTGTCATTTTTCTTGAATCCTTTCTACTTGTTTTAACTTCTTCTTTTTTTTTTTTTTAAGATTTTATTTATTTGAGATTGAGAGAGTGAGAGAGAGCACGAGCAGCAGAAGGAGAGGGAGGCTCCCCACTAAGCAGGGAGCCCGATGCGGGGCTCAATCCCGGGACTCTGAGATGGACTTGAGCAAAAGGCAGATGCTTAACCAACTGAGCCACTCAGGCGTCCCTTCTTTGCATTTCTTACTTCTAGCCACTATGTCTCCTCCTATGCTTTTTATAAGGTCAGTTCTCCGTTGTGCCACTTAAAATTTTGCTCTGTATTTCTAAAATGGTTACTCTCAAGATCGTTGCCAGGTCCTTCCAGCTCTGGTTTCACTCTCTGGCGACCTGGCCATCCCCCCTTCTTTCCGGCCCATCTTCGCCCTTGAGTCTCTACACTTCTGCCTCATGTGTTGCATCTCCGCTTCATTAGCTTTTCGAGCACGTGTCTGAATGTCGTGCCGCAGTCCTTCTCTGCTCAGTGAAGTTTCTTCATCTCTGGTATAGTTTGGTTCCTCCTCTTCCCCTTTATGGGGACATCTTGAGATGCATGTAATATGTCTACACCTTTCTGAGCACATCTGAATCACCTAGATTTTCTTGCACCAGGCATTAGCAGGGGAGATCATTTTGGAGTAAAAGAGGCAAAATTAGCCTCCAGGTTTCCTGGCCTGCAGTTTCAGTACAGTGGTCTACAGTGTGAGCCGGGTCTCCCAGTATCATCTTCCTTAGATTCTCCAATATTAACCAGCTCAAAGGCTCTCACCACCAGACACTTTTCCTCTTCACATAGCCACCAAAGGATGCTGCCCTGATGTCCTGGAGGAGCTGCTCCCTCAAATTAGCCAGGTTTTCTTCCCTCTGCCACTTCCTTGCACTCGGCACGACCCCCCTCCCGCAGCAGACGTCCCTCTCCTATCTGTGTCAGTCCCACCTGCCCACAGAGCTCCTTCTCAGAGCAGAGCCCTCTCCCCGGAGAGGGAGCACTTGCTGCTTCTTCCCGGGACCCCGGCCGCGTCCCGTACTTCCCCTCCACAGGACTCTGGCTTTATGCTTCAGTTCTGCTGGGGCTGGGCATTTCCCACCACACACAAAATTTAGGTTTTTGCTTCTGCTAGTTTTGCTGAAAATGCTGTTTCATTCTTCTTGTTGCTGTGTATGATTTTTAGGAGAATAAATGGGACTATTTTGAATTGGGCTGCAGCCATATTCCTATTGGAGCCAATCGCTATCTTCTTAATAATAAAATGTCAGCTTAAGCCAGCTTTAACTCAAAATATAACTAAACAAAATTAACCAAAGCCAGCTTCCCTAGCTAAGTTGACAATAAAATGCCCAATTATACAAATAATAAAGATACTAAAATTTCAAAGATCCAAATAATTCCTAAAAAAAAAAATGAGGAGATACAGCAAATACTAGGATTGACAGATAATGTTAATCCTGGATTAACATAATGAAATATGAACTGAAAGATCTTTTTAAATGTGATATTAGAATAACTCTGTAATAATTCTAACCTTAGGGGCGCCTGGGTGGCTCAGCCCGTTAAGTGTCTGCCTTTGGCTCAGGTCATGATCCCAGCATCCTGGGATCGAGCCCTGCATTGGGCTCCCTGCTCGGTGGGGAGCCTGCTTCTCCCTCTCCTGTTACTCCCCCTGCTTGTGCTTCTTCTCTCTGTCAAATAAATAAATAAAATCTCAAAAAAAATTCTAACCTTAAACTTGTCATTTTGACTACATTTCTACTATTTCTGCCATCTTGACACTGTATATATTTACAAAATATGCTCACAGATTATTCTAATCTGAACCATGTAATTACATTTTCCAGAAGGAGTTTGAAGAAGATGACTTCTTCAAAGCTAGTACCAGCAACTAAACCCAGAACTTCTGCCTGTTCTTATTTCCATAGCTATTTTATTCCTTCAGTTCTTCTAATAGCCCTAAAATCAGGTTTTGTGGAGCAACAGAAATTATTCTGAATTTCTTTCAAACACAGAAACATTGTTGTATAGTTTCAAAAGCATAGGATAAATTCAATTAAACAGATGGAGAAGTAATGTATGAAATTTAATACATTTGATGGTATTACTGTAACCAGGTTCTTAATACAAAGAACTCCAGAATCTCGGTGGCTTACTAGAAGAAACATTTACTTCTTTCTCATATCATGTAGTCACACCTTCAAGTTATCTTCGGTTCCACTCCAGGGCCTTTTTCATTTCAGGCGCCAGACCTGGGGAGCAGCGCCTGTGTGGGACCTGCCTCATGACAGAGAGCAGAAGCAACAAGGCAACCGAACCACAAAGCTGCTGCTTGCACAGATGTGTGCATCCACTCATTTTATATTAGCCAAAGTGACATGGCATCAATCAACATCTGAGGGAAGAGAGTGACTGTGAACAACAACATAATCCATCTCAGTATTTCATGTTTCCCCTCTGCAAATGTATCAACCAATGATCTTAAATTTTTAAGCAGTCCTTCCCTATGACTTTCTATCTATTAGCAACAGCAAACCTTTGGTCATAAAGTACTATAGGGAAAATAACACTGTCTCTCCCCACTTTTCTAGCTAGCTACTGTCTACTTTCTTGAGTCATCTCTTGCCCTCCTAGAGGGAAATGAGACCACCTATGTCATTACAGCTCAACTATGGGGACTGAGAACGGGGATCCCTTGAGCTGGTATCACTTAACTATTACAGGAAATTCTTGTCCAGGAAGAAAAAACTATAAATGAATAAATAATTATTTGCTTCAGGAAATTCTTGCAAACAAAGTATGCCAGGCAAATCTGGAATGGATCTGCAAAACAGTCTATTTGCAAATCTGAACAGTTTACCTAAACTGGGCAAAAACCTTGCTTATAAGTTTGCTCATCAAAACCAACACTTTTGGGGGCCTGGGTGGCTCAGTGGGTTAAAGTCTCTGCCTTCAGCTCAGATCATGATCCCAGGGTACTGGGATCGAGCCCCACATCGGGCTCTCTGCTCAGCAGGGAGCCTGCTTCCCCCTTCCCCCCCGCCTGCCTGCTTCTCTGCCTACTTGTGATCTCTGTCTGTCAAATAAATAAATAAAATCTTAAAAACAAAATGAAACAAAACAACAAACAAAAAACCATCACTTTTGTGTTGACTGATCCTAAACCGATGCTAAAGCCCAGAATGAGAAGAGCTGCTGCTTGAAGACGGGTTCCTGGCATAGCGAAGGTCAAGCTGCCCAATGCTGTTCCAATGCCAGCCTCTGAACCAGACACACCAACTGTGGCAGCCCCAGCGCCAATAAACTTGGCTGCTGTGTCAATGTCCCAGGAGACAACACTGGTCTGGAACCCCCGTTGGGCCATCTGGAACAGGGAGCTGCTCTAGGATGGCTGTTTAGCTGGGATCTCTGGCCTGCTCAAGAGGGAGGCAGACACAGGGCTGATTAGGTTCCTGGTACAAGAGCAAATCAGAGCCGAAGAAATGAATACTGCCCCGGCGGTCTGCTTTTTCTCAGTCTGCACCCCACTGCCCCGCTGCCCCTAGGCCAACCACAGCACTTGCCCCGCTCAAAGTGCCTCTTCTTCTTTTTTCCATCAAAAAACGGTGTTTATTTTTTTTAACAGAGGTAGTTCAACACTCCATTTGCAGACAGTGTGGGTTATTAGTTCAGTTTATTATTAGTTATGAACTATTTATTTAACTAAATCAACTAATTTACAGTTAGTTACAAACTGTTACAGACTCCACCCAAACCCCAAAATTTCCCCTATCTTAAAAGACCCAACTCGCTTGAACAGAAGCTCTGGAACCTAGAGATAATCTACCATAACATCCTTCTTTTGAGAGTAAGATTCCACCAAGGTTTCCTCCCTTACTTCAGTAAGTGATTAAACTCAGCTTTGCTTGATCAACAGGTTTTCCTCTGGGTTTTTTCATAGAGGACCTGACAGTCTACATTAGATTTCTCCTATCCCACCATTTTATTATATGCATTTCTCTAATTTTTGTATGTTGTTCTTCTGGAAATAGGAGTCAGTCAAGAATTTTGAGAAGAAACTAAAGTAGATCAAATTTCTTAAGCTCCTCAAATATTTTTGTTTTCTAATCACCTGGCAAGATGGTTGGCCCTTGAACAAATTCAAAGTGCTTGTGAAATTGATCTGAAATGAACTGGGTATCAGAGCACAAATTCTGGTTCTTTTACTAACTCTGTGACTCAAGAGAAATCACTGGGTCTCATTTTATAAGTTGTAATATTAATAACTGCGACAATACACATACCACTTAAAAAAACACCTGTTGCTAAACACTGACTGTATTACAGATAACATTTAAACATTCAACAGTTTTTAATTCAACACCTGTTTCTGAGGGAATGTGCCATACCGGGCACCATACTCATTGAAGCCTCCAGATTCAGAGTTTTCTGATTTCCTCAATCCTATCCCCTCCCCTTCCACTCTGCTTCAGCAACCAGCTTTGGTCATTGCCCTATGATTAGGCCATCGCACTGGCCTACCTGTGAAATTTGCCAGTGCAGTGATCTGGGTCTTCAGTCCTTCCAATGACCTCGCTTTCATCCCCACTATATTCTTCTTTGACCTCATGAAGTCCTCCAGCCTCTGGCATTAAGCCACCTCGTGGAGCAAAGCTCTGATGACCAGAACACCGGCTCTGGGCTGCGACACGAGCACAAAAATAAACTGGATTGGGTGAAGCCACTGATACTCTGGCATCCTCCATTCTTCCTCCCTTTTCTTCACTACCCTCTCCTCCTTTCCTACTGAAAGCACGTTATTCAAACAAAACTCACTGGAAGTACGGAACTTGCATTAGAAAACAATCCACTCTGTTCCAAGAATGGTAAGAGCAATTAGGAAAATTACAGAAAAGAGTATTACTACAACTAGTTCTGGAAAATAAACAATAATTTGTTAGGTGATCAGCAAGGCAAGGAATACCCTACCCAGGGATGCTGTGTGATGGTTCCCAACATTAGGCTCCAGGCACGGACAGGCATTGACTTCACTGTAACTGCTGGAGCTGCTGGTCGCCATCGGAAGAGCTGACATCTACTGAGAGCTCTGTCTGCGTGGGACAGGCACTGTTGGTTGGTTAAGCTAACCCACCTCTCCTCAGCCTGCCCCAATTACTATAAAAGAACGCGATTTTTCTAGCCTCTCTTGCAGTGAGAGATAGCTGCATAACAAAATTCTGGCCAACCCGATGGAAGAGTTAGCTGAAGTGTTCCAGGAAGGCTTTAGAGAGGACTCATATGGCTAACACTGTCCTCCTGCCTCTTTCTGCTTTGAATACAAGTAAGAAATCTAGAGCTGCGGGAGCGACTCTGCGGCCACAGAAGGGGAAAATCATGTCTGTAACCAACTATTCTGAGGATTCTTTATGTGAGAAAAACAAACTCCTACTGCTCAGGGGCCTGTGCATGTGGTTCTAGTTATTAAAGCCTTCTTAAAGCCAAGGCAGTCCTATGTCATTAATCCAGGCCGTGTTCTAAGCACTTTATAAATACCAACACAGCTAGGGTCATTTGGGTTCTTAAGAATCTTTTCAAATTACTGACCAACTGTGCCCTTTACAACATACGATTCTAATAATGTTCCAGTGGTCCAAACCTGACTCGGGCCTCACAACCTTTTAAAGCAAAACCAGTTATGAGAAACAGAATAATTAACTCATAGCTTTATTCTTTATCCTGTAAAGAAAACCATACTATGTGGGCAGAAGGTCTGGAGAACAGGTGAATGAAGAAGTAAGTTGTATGTCAGAAAAGACACGCTAGAATCACAGACTGTAAGCTACATAAAGTAGACAATCTAAAAATGAAAAAACCTGAACTGTTTTAATAATCTAAAAAACACAAATTATCATTTTCTTTTTTGCACAAAAATTGAAGATCCAAACTCTAAAATAGTGGTATTAGTGTAGTAAATTGGAAAAAAATTTCAAACAAACCTTTTGATTTTCCTGTATTTCATCCCTCATAAGTTGATTTACAGCAATTCTGGTCAGAGATCTGGGAAAATAAATACGGATATAATTAATTTTTCCTTAAATGTTTAAGACTAATCTGTAATTCACTGTAGTAGTACTCTGGATAAGAACCTAAAAATTCAAAATGTTTCATGACTGTAAAGTATCCATTTCCATGCAGCCCATCTGACAACTGGCACAGTGGCTTTCCTCTGACAAGGGTGTTCGATTCAGGTGGATTACAGACTGTCAAGAGTTCATGTACGCTCAGGTGATGTATGGAGTTGCTGAATCAGTGTACTATACACCTGAAACTAACACAACACTGTATGTTAATTACACTGGAATTAAAATAAAACCTTAATTTTTAAAAAGGGCTCACCTGCACTAACTGTATGCTTTAAGTACTGTCAGAACTTGTTTACTAGTAGATACTTATTTTTCAAATATACTTGACTGAAAACACTGTTTTGTGCTACTGGGCCCAGACAGAGAAATTTCGTATGAAATTACCAATATCATCAAATGTGGCAATGCAATGGGCAATTTTCAGAATACCTGGACATAAGGATTTTGGTTAACCTGGGACCTCTACCAGGGCATGTAAGCTCTAAACAAATAATAAAACTGATTGCACATATTGACTCTTGATTATCCCCTATAACTTAAAGACAGAGAAGATTTTTCTTAACAGGAGTTATCAACTCCTAGCAAAATTAGTTACATTATTCATCAATTTTATGCAAATAAGTGACTGAAAAATTAAAAGGTTTAGAATGCAAAGTTCAGCTTTAAAGCAAAACGCAAGCAGAAAGGTGTATCTTAAGACAATTCACAATAAGTATGTATTATCTCCTAAAACATGGCAGCATTTGAGAGAAATTACAACAGATAATTTGATAATACAAATTTTTCATTCATTTATAAAATATTTTCTCATTTACTGATTGTCTAAAGAGTGGCTTTACAGATATGCTCATACCTGTAAGTTAGCCACTGAGCAGTTTTACTGTAGTTTGCAATTATTTTTAGAGATCAACCACAAAATGAGAGCAGAGTTTAGCAACAGAACCCTGAATTACAACGGACTTACTGTCAAAAGAGTGAATTAATGGTCTTCTTAAAACTAGAGTTATTTTACTTAATTTGTGTTTGATTTAGTAATTTCAGAAACAGCAGTGCAGCTAAACATTTATACACACGTGCATACTTCTGTTTTAGTATATACTGACTTCTCAAGTTCTTGACTGTTTAAGCTAGAATTAACACAAAGAATTACATCAATACATTAATTCTTAATCTGTAAATAAGTTGACAAACTCCTCTATTTCAGGGTCTCCTGGAAGGGTTCTTGTTATCTTGTGACCAACTACATATTATTTATTTGTCTTACAAAAGAAAGAAAATCTAGATTTAAAATTCAGTAGTTTGCACTGTGGACAAATGTACAACACAGCGTCTGAGACACACAGAGGCGCAGCAAACCCCCATGGGTGGAGAAGGGCTGTGGCCATGGCAGGAACATCCTCCCATTCCTTCCAGAAAAACACGGCTGCACTTGTCACATGCTCTGTGTCTTCCAGAAAAGCTAACTTATTTTCACTGGTTGTTTATAATTGTAGAGCCTGTCATTCCTAACCAGACTGCAAATGCACAAGACTTTGTTATTTTGTAAAAGTACTGATTACTTTTAGACATGCTTAAGTATTATCTATTGAACTGCAAGATATATTTAATGTAAAATCAGTATTTCTGGAAGGAGTTCCATTAGGTATCCTATTGGCAAAAAAGTCCTCCATAAAATTTTCCACAAATAAGACACTACTACCTGTTTAGAATCTGAAAGGGTAAGAACATGATCTAGCCATACTCTGGGCATAAATCTATTTAGAATAATACTTTTCACAACCCCCTACCTAGAAAAGAGAAAAAATATTCCCTCATTATTCATTCCTTAAATAAGTTTACCATAGCTGGATTATCATATCACTGTTTATGTTTAAATAACTTCAATAAATTATTCTTCCTTTCCATTTGTGTCTAATTCAAGAGTTCTATCCTGTAGTATACACACATGTATACACAAGCCAGTATTTTCCTGATTTAAAAAACCGTGCATAATGAAGAAATACCCTGATTTCATTAACACTATATCTGTGAGAATTAATTGACATCACTATGTTAAAATGAAATTTTATTTCATTCTATTTTCATAAAATTTATTTAATGGAAAGGGTTCTGGCTTTAATCAAAGTAATAAATTTTAACATACCTGGCTTTTATGGGGAAGTTCTGTGAAATGTCTTTCATTAATTTTATGGCATCATAAACTGGAGTGGACATTATTTGAGAAGCTGCCTGAAAACTAAGATCTGGGGAAAAAAAAATCATTAGGGAATCTAGCATAGTATCAGATTTTTATAGACATTCCATGTAATTTAAATAAGTCAACACTTCTTGCCATATTATTATATATATTTATATAATATATAAATATTATAAATATATATATAAATACTCTTATATTTAACATTCTTCAAAAGTTTTAAATGTAAGGCTATCACTTATGTCCAAATAAGGTAAGCTTTACACTTTTAAAAGGGTTAATTATCATTTAATACCTATTATCATTTAATACCTATTATTTTCTATCAATTACAGTATAGCTTCAGAAAGAGATATGGGAAAAGAAATGTTGATGCAAAACTATTTTTTCTAAGGTTTAATGAAAACATGCAACAAAAAGCTTTTGTAAGAATAAAGGGAAAAAGAGCTCTGAGGAGACAGGCCTGGAAAGAACTTTAAGATCCAATGTGTCCATCCAAAGGGGCACGTGCACACAAATGTTTACAGCAGCAATGTTCACAATAGCCAAACTATGGAAAGAACCTAGATGTCCATCAACAGATGAATGGAAAAAGAAGATGTGGGATATACATACAATTGAATACTATGTAGCCATCAGAAGAAATGAAATCTTGCCATTTGTAAGTATGTGGATGCAAGTAGAGGGTATTATGCTAAGCGAAACAAGTCAATCAGAGAAAGACAATTATCATATGATCTCCCCAATGAGGAATTTGAGAGGCAGGGTGAGGGTTCGTGGGGGGAAGGGAGGGAAAAATGAAACAAGATCGGACTGAGGAGGGAAACAAACCATAAGACTCTTCATCTCAGGAAACAAACTGAGGGCTGCTGGACTGGAGCAGGGTGGGAGGGAGGGGGTGGCGGGGTGATGGGCCCTGGGGAGGGTGTGTGCTCTGGTGAGTGCTGTGAAATGTGTAAGACTGATGATTCACAGACCTGCACCCCTGAATAATTATACATCACATGTTAATTTTAAAAAATCCAGTGTGTACAACTCAGTAAATAGCAAACATTTGCTTTCTCGTTCAAAATGTTTCACCTTTATACCACAATGAAAATAAAATCCTAGACTTGGTATTTTCCCCAATACTACAGTTCTCTGTTAAGAAAACTGTGGCTTATGTGTTCAGTCTCCAGTATGCCGGAAGCAGCATCTTACTTAGTCTCCTTTACCTTGTCAAGAGTCAGAAAAGATTTTAAAGCTGAATTCTGCTCATTATGGACCAGTGAAACATATTGTTTCTCTGTAACATTTTACCATGGTTAGAAAGCCAGCTTACCATATATTAGTGAAATAACCAATTTAGCATAACAAGGCTGGTTTTATTTCCATGTTCTCAGTGTGGTGAGTTGGGTTGGGAGTCCAAGCTTAGGAAGAAATGTTCTTAGCACAGCTTCCCATGGGATGGACAGCATAACAACCAAGGTTCAAATCCGAGCTCTGTATCACGTTCTAGCTGAGTAACTTTAAATGGTGTTTCCCCAGCCTACTTCAGCAGGTTTCCAGTTCAGGCACTGCAGTGAATAATTGCCAAACACAACAGCCATTGCTCAGTGCTTCTCTTACTAAGATCCTTCTAGAAGAGGATCACTTCCTGCAAAGAAGTACTGACTTTCTATTTAATAAGTGGTGCTGGGAAAAACAGGTCACTCACATGCAAAAGAAGGAAAATGGGCCCCTATCTTACACAATACACAATAATCAACTCAAAGGGGTTAGACTTAAGTTTAAGACCTAAACCCATAAAATCCTGAAAGAAAACATAGGGGTAAGCTCCTCATCATTAGTTTTAGCAATGGTTTTTTGGATTTGGGACCAAAATCAAAGGCAGCAAAGTGAAAATGAACAAATGGGACTGTATCATATTACAAAGCTTCTGCACAGCAAGGAAATCGTCAACAAAATGGAAAAGCAAGCTGCAGAATGGGAGGAAAATATCTGCAAATCATCTGATAAGGGGTTAATAACAAAAATATCCAAGGAACTCAGGTAAACCAGTGTAGCCACTATGGAAGACATGATAGTGATTCCATAGGGTGATTCCTCAAGAAATTAAAACGAAAATCACAGTGGGATCAGCAATCCCACTTCTGGGTATGTTTCCAGAGGAAATGAAATCAGTATCTCAAAGACGTATCTGTATTCCCATGGTCACTGCAGCATTATTCACATCAGCCAAGATGGAAACAACCTAAATGTCTACAAATGAGTGAATGGTTAGAGAAAATGTGGCATATACATACAACGGGATATTATTCAACATTAAAAAGAAGAAAAATCCTGCCATTTGTAACAACGTGGTGAACCTGGGGGTTATGCTAAGTGAAAACAGCCAGACAGAGAAAGACAAATACTGTACAGAATCACTTATGTAAAAATTGAAAAAAAAGAAAAAAAAAGTCAAACTCACACAAACAGGGAGTAGAAAAGTAGCTGCCTAGGACTGGATAGAGGAAAGAGGGAGAGGTTGAGAAAACGGCATAAATTTTCAGCTAAAGATGAAGAGGGTCTAAGATTCTAATGTATGCCCGGGTGACCAGCATTGGCACCACTGTACTGCATAACTGAAATTTGCTAAGAGAGTAGAAATTAAATGTTTTCACTGAAAAGAAGTACTTGATACACAAGTTAAGTACTCACTAAATATTGATGAATGAATAAATGACTAGCAAAATTACAAGCTCCTTTATGTTCTCTTTCTTACTCTATTGCTATTAAAGGCATTTATAAGCAACACAATTTCTGACTGATGTGTATATATTTAGGAATGTACATAGTCTTAGGCAAGAAAACTTAATAATTACTTACCTGACTGACTTAGTAATTACTTACCTGACCTATACTTACTTACTTACTTTATTTATTTTTTAAAGAATTTTATTTATTTATTTGACAGAGAGATCACAAGTAGGCAGAGAGGCAGGCAGAGAGAGAGGAAGGGAAGCAGGCCCCTGCTGAGCAGAGAGCCTGATGTGGGACTCGATCCCAGGACCCTGAGATCATGACCTGAGCCGAAGGCAGTGGCTTAACCCACTGAGCCACCCAGGCATCCCTATACTTACTTTATAAGTAACAACTTATAAAGAGGAAAGTGTATGGTCAAAGATCTTGCCTGACATTATTTGGTTGTACAACTTTATGCTCAAAAAAGCAAGATGCTGGGCAGAAGGAAGAATTAGGCCTTATAAGGAGACAGACCTGCTCATTTTAGATACCCCTGATTTGTCTCTGTCAGATTTGTGAACTTAGACTCATTATTTTATGTGTTCCATTTCTTAATTTCCTCATCTGGAAAAGTGGGATATCTAACTCATATGAGTTTTTAAAATGTAATTAGGATACTGTATATAAATAGCCTAACACTTTGCCAGACATGGTGTTGGTTAATTTTTTTTATCTTACTCATTTTTTTTTTCAGCATAATAGTATACATTATTTTTGCACCACACCCAGTGCTCCATGCAATCCGTGCCCTCTATACTACCCACCACCTGGTACCCCAACTTCCCACCCCCTGCCCCTTCAAAACCCTCAGATTGTTTTTTAGAGTCCATAGTCTCTCATGGTTCACCTCCCCTTCCAATTTCCCCCAAATCCCTTCTCCTCTCTAACACCCCTTGTCCTCCATGCTATTTGTTATGCTCCACAAATAAGTGAAACCATATGATAATTGACTCTCTCTGCTTGACTTATTTCACTCAGCATAATCTCTTCCAGTCCCGTCCACGTTGCTACAAAAGTTGGGTGTTGGTTAATTTTTTATCATTGGCAATCAACAGTGTGATGATCATGGACAGCTACCTTTGACTCAGGCTTGAGAACACAACCAGTCTTTAAAAATGTTTTATAACATGAATGTAATTCTCCTTGACATGACCAACTTTCTGTGCGCAAGTTATTTGAAAGCCCCTGAAAATTCACTTACGAAATCAGAATATAAATAACCAAATGAATATAACATCACCAGATTCTATTAACACTTTTTGCTTTGTTCTAAACTGTTCCATACTTAATGGCTCATAAGTAACTATTTAAGTCCTACACTTTATCTATTTAACTGTTCTACCACTTGGATATTTCAAAAGCAGCATGTTTAATAATAACTTTGTGATATTCCTGCCCCATGTTTGCCCAAAGCTGGTCCTCTTTAGTCTTCTCTTCTCAGCAAACACCACTGTCCATGCAGCGTAGCAAACCACAATCTAGCCAAGTTCTTGGTTCTCTCCTTCATGTATACATATCCAACGGCTCCCAGTGATCTTTGCACTCTCTCTAAATAACCCACCCCCAGATTTATTCCAGCCCCTCCTCAGATCTCAATTCAGTAACCACTTCATGGCAAAGACTGCCCTATCTCTCCCCGTCCCTCATGCTCACCAGCTTGGATCTTCCCACATATACCCGTCTTAATCCTATCTACCTTTGCTTTAGAGCAATTACAATTCACAATTGTTATACTGGTTTTTCAAATTTTTTATGTTTATCTGAGATCTTCTGAAGATAATGTAGGGTCTATTTTAGCTCAGTTTATCTTCAGAATCTTGTGTTTTCCAAAATGTCAGCTGGAACCCATTAGTAGTGAAATCAGATGAACAGGTAGTACAAAGTTATTTTTCTAAATAAACAGGGTAGAAAAAAAGTTTGTCAGACTGAATAAAATACAGTATACATACTGCATGTGAAGCTTTTATTTTCATATATATACTTTTAGTTCTGAGCATATCTATGCATTCTTACATCATACACTTGTATATGGGTTTTGACGTAAAATAGGTTTCCTACTGTAGCCCTTAGCCAAAAATTATAAAACCATGGATGTATGGACATAGCTGACATGTAGTAGATACAGAATAAACACTTGGTAAATCAATAAAATAGGAAAAGGGAGATTGCTTACTTTCTCTGTCTTGGAAATCTACTTGGGTCAGCTTCTATAATGTGCTCCTCCATTTCTCATCACTCCCCACGTCTTGTTCATGAGGTCTACTTTCCACACGAGAATGAACACCACAGCAGCAGCCCTCGTGTGCCGACTGGTCATTCTGCAGAACCATTTAGCCCCGTCCTCCCTTGTAAGGCTTTATGCTCAGATGTTCAGCTCTTTCCATCTTCTTTAGCTTACAGACTTTACGTTCACTCCACTACTGGGCCCCTCATCTGAATACGTCACAGTCACTTTAAGCAATCTTTTAAACATCAGTCTCATTATTCGTGAACTCCACCTTCAACCCTGAAACATACTGTCTGTTTGATATTCGCTCTATTCAGACTCAAAGCTGGAAATCTTCAAGCCATCAAGGACTCCTTTCATCTCCTCAGTCCTTGCTCACTCCAGCCTTCCTCCCCACGCTGCCTACCACTGTCACAGTGCAATCTCTCACCACCGTATTTCAAGGACGTCTTACCCAGAGTTCCCGTTTCTGGTCCATTCAAATCTATCTTACTCAGTGGTCAGCCAGATCCACTAAAACTAAGCTGACTGAGCATGTTCCCCGTTTACAAGCCTTCAAAAGCACCCCATCACCTACAGCGATCACCTACAACTGTATTTTCTAGATTATGGGTTCCCTGGAGAACATTTTGAAGGAGAAAGCAGAATGGTGTTTGCCTACAACAGTTGGAGAAATTGGAGAGAAGTGGGCAGTGACTGTGAATGGGGATGTTACTTTCTTTTCAGGGTGATGAAAATACTCTAGAATTGACTGTGGTGACAGTAAAAAAGCCTCAGAAAATACACTAAAATCCATCAAATGGTACATTTTAAAGGGGTGAACTGTATAGTATGTCAGTTATCTCAATAAGCTGTTAATAGAAAGTTGATGGGCGATGTGATAGGAGGTACGGATGACACAGCAAAATGATGTCCCCACGAATGACTAAAAATCACAAGTAATAAAAAAGAAAATTACAAATCGAAAAGGACTTACAGTTCAAACTAAATTCTGATCTCAAGATACCTGCTTACAAGAGGTCAGCACGAGGCTGTTCTAAGCTAATACTGAAATATGCAATGGTCTGTTAAGTTCAAAATTTTAAACAGAAGAAAACTAGTATGATTTGGTTCTGATTTCCTGACTGACTAGACAGGATTTTTAATCAACATTATAGATTTAATACTTAAAATGAACCTACCAAATAAATCAGTATACACTTTAAAAATGATTAGATAATATCAAAGAACTACACTTCATATAATTTTAACTCTTATATGATTTGCTTGATGGATAGCCTTTTAATTAAATACGAATTTCCATAAAAATTCACATCAGTAATTATTATCTACAAAATAATTTATATCATGTTATATAAAAGCTTATTTAACACAACAGAGTCAGTTACCAAAATGTTATGTTAAAGTTGACCAAAATACTATACCTTGTAGTTCCCAGACTTTCAAAGGTGTCATTTCTTTGCTACTCTCAATCAGGTATTTTTGGAATGTTGTCAGATTATCTCTAAGATCTGAATACCTTTCTCTGCATTAGAATATGAAGTAATGTTAATTATCATCACCTACTACAAATTATACAAGCACTATATTTTTGAAATTAACCCTTTCAAATAATTAGACAAAAACAAACTATTCACCAAGGTAATAAGTACATCGTGATGCAACTATGTCCACAGAGCTTAAAAATAATGAGAGCCGTGTATGCGCACTTTTTTCAATACATAAAACAAAACAAACCAAAACCTGAAGGGATAGACTCTCAATTGTTAACATGTTAACATTATCTAAAAGGGACTCAAGGGTGAGGGCAGAATTCTTAGCTTTTAGAGTCTACACTTTTTAACATTTTAGCAATTACTAGTATTGATTTTATAATTTAAAACAAAACCATTTTATAAGGAAAGCATCAATACTTCCTATACAATCTTGGAGTTTATTTCCAAAGAGTTCCATCTCTGCAATTTTAAAAAATCTTCAGTAAGTTCATTTTGCCTAGGTATCTTTTTTGAGAGTGCCAAAAAATAATGTAGTAGGAATGACATTGTACCACCCATAGGATCCCAAATGTGGCTTCTTTCCTCTCTTACGAAATCAAGACATGGTGCCCTTTAAGAGTTACATAGTATTCTCTTCAAAAAAAACTTTACCTCCAACACAACTTACAAAACATGTATTTTCAACAGTAAAAAGATTTTAAAAAGTGAAATAAAAAAATATACAGAACCATATACACAGAAATGCATTTATCTTATATTTAACAATAAACATATTGATAATATCATGCAATTTAATTACATGGGACCATGTTTTAAAAATGAATCAAGGGGCGCCTGGGTGGTTCAGTCATTAAGCATCTGCCTTCGGCTCAGATCATGATCCCAGGGTCCTGGGATCCAGCCCCACATAAGGCTCTCTCCCTCCCCCTGCTTGTATTCCCTCTCTCACTGTCCGTCAAATAACTAAATAAAATCTTAAAAAAAAAAAAAAAAGTCAAGATGACTACAACTGTTCTTACAGTGAAGTGAAAAAGCACAGAACATCTCTCCAAAAGGAAATTCTCTACGAATTAAATTAACCCCTTTCTCAAATATTTTAAATCACAGAATATTAAGTTATGAGTATTATTTTTCATATTTAGCCATAATCTTAACAATTTTCACTGCTGAATTTATATAACCCAGATAAAAATACTTTATTCATATAATATCTCAAAGCAAAGGGTTCTGCCTCAATCGAGAGCTAATTTTGAGCATTTCTTCTTTTAAGAAACTAATATCCCAGAGTTCCAAAAGCTTCTTGTGAGATGTGCGATTTATTCCAATAAAAGGTTATGTTTAAAAGAGAATTAAGAAAAAAAGAATAGAACTGTGGGCTCCAAGATGTTGAGACAGCTGACAATGGAATAAAATGTATTATTATCTACTAAATAAATACCTTAATAAATCTGTTTCATGCATTAAGTTCTTAAGGCCACTAGTATACTACTAGGCCAACGTAGTTGAGAAATATAACTCTGTCATCTGTATAAATTAGCACAGTCTCCAAAAATGTTCCCTTGCTCTGTAACAATATCTACTCAAGAGGAGAACTGACCTTGGTGTCCTTTATAAATAGAATATCAGGCAAAAATTAAAACTATTAATAAAAACTGTCCTTTACCTTTAATTAATTTTGCCTTTGTAATGAAATCACAAACTTTCCCTTCCCATAAATAAGGGAAAACACATCTAAAACGACAACAATCCCCTTTCATGGGTCTTCAGAGAGCACTCACCATCCTATTCTTGCTCTTCAATCAGTGATGCAGGAAAAAAAAGGAAGGGGGGACACAATTTTAATTTCTGAGTGGTTACTTACACATGTATATGAAATTAAGACCAGATGTTAAAAGGTTTTTAACATGGCAACCTGTACATAGAAATTTAAGAAAATAAATATTTTCTCTTTTTTTGAGGCACAAAAATTTTGTTTATTACATGCTAATGATCCAATACTAACCATGATTTTTCTAACCCAGTAGTTCTGTAAGAGATTCTATAATGTTTTTTGACAAAGATAACTTTGATCATTTCCAATTCCTATTTTGCTAATCATATTCATCATACAGCGAAAATCACGATTATTTTTCCATTGTGTTTTGCATTAATCATGTATGACTTCTGTAATAAATAAAACTGATTACAGGTGTATTTTAAGAAGAAGATGAAACATGCAACAGCACAGCACAGTGAATTCCTTTAGGACAAAGTTAAGAGCACAGCAATGCAACTTTGCTTCAATTCAGACTCACTTTAACTTCCGGAAGAGAAATCCTTGAACCTCATTTGTCTCAACCTCATCCTCCACAGTAGTATTGGTTGCTGCGGTTTTGGAAACCAAAATAAAACAAAACATTTTCAGACTGGGAAAGGAACAGGGCGTCAAAAATTCGAAGAATGCAAACTTAAATTCCTTTTGTTTTACCTTGTTTCCCTTTCACAGCCCTGCTCACTGGCACATGTGCACGTACACGCTTCTATTTCTGAGCGTGCTCTCTTTCTAAACAGGCTTGGATCATTAAATATTGAACCAACGCTTTACAAATTATTTTACAGTCCAGTTCTATTTTACAACCAGAATCATAAACCAAAGTGGTTGCAACGAATCCTTTAGCTCTTAAGCCAGGCAGGAGCTCCAAGCCCTACTATATCCAATGCCTTTAAAGATAATCAAGAAATCTTTAGAAAGACACCAAAATTCATGGCCTCAAAAAGTAAAGATACAACATGTTACAGTCACTTCCCTTCCCCTTCCCTTCTCCTCTACTCCGCAGACAATTATACAGGGTGGTAACCAGTGTAAGTACAGGGTATGTGGGAGCACAAGACCTCATTACGTTCCCCTGGGGCTGCTCTGGGAGTGTGCCCGAGCCCCTCCAATACACTCCTCCCCTCTCTCCTGAAGGCCCGCATCCCCAGGACTACGGCTAGAAGCCCTGGGTGCTGATTCAGTCTTCCTTCTCCTCCTTTTCATTTCTCCATCAGGCAAATGTTTATTGGCTGCCTGCTGTGATGTCTGTTTCCTGCCAGATAAACACGAGGAAGAGAGACAGAAAAGAAACAAACTCCACTTGGCAGAAAGGAGAGAGAGAGACAATTTAATACAGTGTGTAAAACTTCTATGAAGGAAAGCATAGAATATGTGGGATAGAGAAAAGAGAAAACCACCCTTGGCAGAGCAAAAAGACAGGCATTCATCTCAGAGGCACTGACTGGTAGTTTCAAGTTTTTAAAAGATGAACAGGCCTTTGATGAAAGAAAAGCGGGACCAAGGAGAAGGTTTCAGGCAGAGGGAACAGCATATGCTAAGGGATAAAAGTACGTGATAGAGGTCATGAAGGTTTAGCATGGAGCCAAACGTGGAGGCATCGAGGCAACAGAAACCCATTCTGTATTGTAGTTTGGTGTTGCAGAACAGAAGGTACAAATGAGAGGCTGAGGGACAGTGACAAAGTGGAAAGAGGCTGGAGTATGAAAAGCTTTCTTTGCAATGCTACGGTACTAGGATTTATGAGGGAGGTTATGGCGAGCCTCTGCAGGATTTTAACCAGTGGAGTCACAAAGTCAGATTTCATCATAAGGTTTTCAACCTGAAAGCACCGTGAAGAACACTAATCCTTCTGTTTTAGCGGGTAAGGAGGCCTCGGGGCACAGAAGGCCAAAGATCAGAGAGAAAGCCAGTTAGACGTCTGATGTATACAGAAGGAAAAACCAGAACTGAATGAAAGGAGTGTCTACTAGAATGGAGAACAGATCTACTACACACATACGTTTAGAGGCTGATGAGAGAATTAGTGTGTAATGTGTAATACAGAGCATTAATGTGATCACCTGACTTTATAAAATTTTTTTATCTGACCTTTCAAAGAAGATTCCACAGGCCCAATAGCTAGAAAATGCCTTATGTTACTGTTGTGACTATTAAGTAAGATACTAAATTACAAAACACTGTAAAGCTACATATAAGCTATATAGAAATACCTAAAATCTGAATATTCATATTTGCTCTATACTTTTCCAGCAACTCTAACTGAGAGGACTTAACAGTGATTCAGATCTGTATTTGAAGCACAGTCAGGAGGAGTGTCCAGAGCTAGGTCTGTGATGAGAGCACGGCCTCCAGGAGCACATCCTTAATAGATAAAGTTGAAGCAGAAGCCCCATCTGAGAGCATATAAAAGAATGAATTAAAGATTCTCTCTCTCTTTTTTTTTTAAAGGTTTTATTTATTTGACAGACAAAGATCACAAGTAGGCAGAGAGGCAGGCAGAGAGAGAGAGGGGGAAGCAGGCTCCCCGATGAGCAAAGAGCCCCACTCAGGGCTCGATCCCAGGACCCTGGGATCACGGCCCAAGCTGAAGGCAGAGGCTTTAACCCACTGAGCCACCCAGGCACCCCCGAATTAAAGACTCTTAACCAGGGGTGTCTGAGTGGCTCAGCTTGTTGGGTATTTGACTCCTGATTTCAGCTCCGCCCACATGCGGCTTCCTGCTCAGCCCAGAGTTTGCTTGTGATCACCTCCCGCTCCTCCCGGCTTGCACACATGCACGCGCTCACTCTTTCAAATAAATAAATCTTAAAAAAAAAAACTTAATCAAGAATCAGGTATAAATAAATTTTGGATGAGCCAGTTAATAAAAGATTTTCACAAGCATCTGAAAACTACTTTAGCTTCTTCAGGGACTCCAGAGTCCTTTATCTAGAGCATGTAGCTTAAGCACAATCATAGATACAGGTTTGTAGATCACAGATCTAACCGAATCTACTTCATCTAAACTAGCAACTCCCAGGCCTCTCCTACCCTACTCAAGAGCAGCAGCATCCTGGTAACTTCATTACAAACATGTGAGACAAAGCTTCCTAACACCGTGTGTGGCCCATGAACTTTCAGACTGACTGAGACACTGACCCCCTTAGATACCCCCACCACCAGCCCCCGACTGACACCCCATGCCCTCAGCCCCACCTCCAGGCCAGGCTGGCTGGCCATAACCGGCGGTCACCACAGCCATGACCAGCCTCATCTACTGCCTCAGCCTGCCTTGTCTAGGTTACCATTTTTGTTGTGTTATTCACAATGGTGGCAAAGCCACCAGATAAAGCAAAACAAGATTTTTCCCCCAATTTTTAAAGATGTTTTTGAGTCCCACAATATTAAATATATTTCTTTCAGAATAAAATCAAATTCTAAACTAAGGAGAAACAAGTGCACCCCATCTCCAGCCTCAAATGAACATGTGTAAGATTATAGTCAGTCACTGTTTTTTTAAAAAATATATAAGCATCCAAATTTTTATTCTGCTCAAGTTCAGAGAGTAAACTTACTTTTAACTTGGGTATCATCCAAAGCTTTGTATTCTGTACTTTTAATCGCTAGCTCCACACCGTAGCCAGATAAGTACATTTTCTGTGAGACTGGTTTCTGTTCCAACACATTTAAATTTTTAAAAAGAGAAAATATTTGGTCAAACATCTTCTTTTAAATCCAGTATGTTTGTGTATTAGGATATTAGGGTAAATTAATATATTTTTTTTAAAGATTTTATTTCTTTTTTTGAGAGAAAGAGAACAGGGGGGCAAGGGAGGGAGCAGATGGAGCAGCAGGCTCCCCACTGAGTAAAGAGCAGGACTCGACCCCAGGACCCCAGGATCATGACGTGAGTCAAAGGTAGATGCTTAACCAACTGAATCACCCACGCACCCCTACTAATATATTTTTTAAACATTGTGAAATATCATTTGGGGGATATTTATACTCTCTCTAGACAGCATATGAAGGACCCAGAATTTAGTTAATCACCACTTCTTTACTTTCTAAAAACCTTGTTATGGTTTTAATGTTTTAATTACCCTTTTAAAAGGAAAAATACCTGATCTTTTTCTGTTAACTATGGTAACTTCCCCATTTCTCCTATGAGTTAATTAATAGAAGCTCCAATACAATTAAGTTTCAATAAAACTGTACTCCTTTCAGTGAACTACACAGGGTTTGCTAAACCGCCAAATGCTATTCATTTGCTAGTTATAACTTAGCTAGTGATATATAGTTATAACTGTAGTGTTGCTAAAAGCAATACTGAAGAGTAGAGGCAAAAGACACCAAAAAACACAGTGTCTTGAACAATCTGATTAAATTTTTCTTCACGTTTCTCAGTGATTAAAATATACCAAATGCCACAGATCAGTATCTACTCTTGCAACAAGGGCAAAAATTGCCTAAAATGGGAGTTCTCTGAGGTATTGCTGATTGGAATTTTAATACCTAACTTTCCCCTTTCTGTAAAGGACAAATACAAAATGTACTTCTAGAGATTACCCTATCAAGGAAGAGAATGCACATTTATTTCAAAAGGTAAGCAACCTGGATGAATATACATTTCTAGAAGATGTCTAAGGTTCTTTCTAGCTTCCAGATGGAAATTCTTATCAATTTGGCACAGTCATCATCATTTGGCACATTCTTTCATGGCTTAGGAAACTGGTTTAACCTAGCGCCTTGCGAACTCCCTGGAACATGGTGTGCATCTGTGCTTACTCCAGTTTGCAAGAGGGCAGTTTTACGATCCTACACATGATAGCGGAAGAGGCAGAGATTGGAGGGAAGGAGAACCTTTGTCAATAGGGTTTTTTTTTTTTTTTTTTTTCTTCTCTTCTTTCCTCCGTAGCTCCCCTGCCTCCAACCTTAAAAATAAGCAGATGACCAGAGTGACTATTCCTGGGCTGTTCTATTTCCAAATAAGATGATACAAGAATTAGTTTCAGATATGCAGAGAAATATTTAACACTGCTGCCCACGTGAAAATGTAATTTGCTAATTTCTCAGGCACATGCTATAATGAAAGATAACACAAGGGAACTGAGCTGCTTATAATTATGGTCATCTGAAAAAGGTGAAAATATTTTAGAGTTTTCAATTTCATACAGCTCAATTTAAAAATCCATTTGACAATCCACCAAAACGACAATCAGCTGGTAGAGAAGCAAAGCTCCAAGTCTACATATTTTGTTATAGTTCATAAAAGAAATGCAATTTCAAATAACCAATTTCCATTATCAATTCTGAAATATTATTAGCTCCTCAGGAATAAAGATAAATGTTTATTAAATTCATATTTACGGACTCCATTTGAAAATGTATTAATATAAAATGTGAACTGTAGTCTAATAAGTTTGGATTTGCAAACCAAAAATGCTTGTAGACTAAATCAACTGGTGAGAAGACTCTTTCTTCATTTTTCTATTTCTTCTTTCCAAAAGAAGAAATACCTGTTCCGAAGGTAGCAAAAATAAGTTTATTTTATTAGAATTACATGTTGACCAGATTTAAAATATACCTATTTTGAATATACAATACATTGTTCATTAAGAAGGCTATAATTTGATGTGACAAAGTGCCCAGATAGTTGGCTAGTATGTGTTCATAGTTTATTTAATGGTCACATTCTCTAAAAAATAACTTGGGACACTGATTTCTTGACAGATGATCATATCTCCCCCTGTAGGGCACATTAGAATCACTGGGGGGACATTTTTAAAAAGATAAACAATAATTTGATCTCCCACTTCCATTCCTACTCTGGTATAATTGACATAAACACTTAGTTTAAGGCGTACAACATAATGATTTGATCAAGACTATATGAAACAATGACCACATTAAGTTTAGTTAACATCCAAACCTCAGTATTTTTTCTTGTGATAAGTACTTTAAAGATCTATTCTCTTAGCAACTTGCAAATATGCAGCACAGTAGTATTAGGTCACCCCAGAACTTGTAGCTGGAAGTCTGTACTTTCCAACCACCTTCACCCATCAACACCACCTCCCATTTTCTAGGAGTCTGGTTGTTTTTTAGGTTCCAAATGTAAGTGACATCATTACAGTATTTGTCTTTCTCTGTCCGATTTCTTTCAATTAACATAATGCCCTCAAGAGTCCATCCATACTGTCACAAATGGCAGGATTTCTTTCCCTTTAAAGGATGAGTACTATTCCACTGTATACACACACCACATTTTCTCGATCCATTTATCCACCACTGAGCATGGGGTCTGTTCCCATGTCTACATTATGGTAGGTAATGCTGCAATGAACATGGGACCCCCAGATAGATTTTCAAGTTAGTATGTTTCCTTTGGATATATACCCAGAAGCAGAAATACCAGATCATACAGTGGTTCTTTTTAAACATTTTTGAGGTACCCCCATATTGTTTTCTATAGTGGCTGTACCAATTCCCTCTCTCATCAAAGGTGCAAAAATATTCCCTTTCCTCCACATCCTCTCACACCTGTCTTTTTGATAACAGCAATTCTAACAAGTCTGAGGTGGTACCTCATTATTGTGGTTTCTATTTACATTTCCTGGTTTGTGATGTCAAATGCCTTTTCATGTACTTGCTGGCCACTTGTAAGTCTCCATTGGAAAAATGTCTATTCAATCTCTGTCCATTCTTTTCATCAGACTACATTTTTTACTACTGAGTTGCCTGAAGTCCTTATGTATTTCAGATATTAACCCCTTATCAGATATATGATTTACAAATATTTTCTCCCATTCCATACATTGCCTTCGATTTTGTTAACAGCTTCCTTTGCTGTGCAGACGCTTTTTAGTTTGAGGTAGTCCTACTTTATTTTTTCTTTTCTATTTTATTGTACTTCATTTTTGCTTTTGATGCCTTTGCTTTTGGCATCAAATCCAAAAAATCGCTGCTAAGACCGCTGATAAGGGGCTTTTTCCTTAGGTTTTCTTCTAGGAGTTTCATGATTTCATATTTTATATTTAAATCCTTAATCCAATTCAAGTTAATTTTTATGAGTGTTGTCAAATAGGGGGCTAGTTCCATTCTTTTGCATGTGGTTATCCAGTTTTTCCAGCACCATTTAACTGAGTATGTTTTGCTCCCTTGTTGAATATTAGTTGACCGTTTATGCATGGGTTTATTTCTTGGCTCTCTATTCCACTGATCTACATAGTTCTATGCCAATACCAAAAATATTTGTTTTAATACTACAGTTTTGTAATTCAGTTTTTTAAAAAATGTATTTACTTGACAGAGATCACAAGTAGGCAGAGAGGCAGGCAGAGAGAGAGAGAGAGGAGGAAGCAGGCTCCCCACTGAGCAGACAGCCTAATGCTGGGCTTGATCCCAGGACCCTGGGACCATGACCTGAGTCAAAGGCAGAGGCTTTAACTCACTGAGCCACCCAGGCACCCCTGTAATGTAGTTTAAAATCAGGAAGCATGATGCCTCTAGCTTTGTTCTTTGTCAAGACTGCTTTAGAATTTACAGCTCTTGCAACTGAAATATATTTGTGTAAAGGAGACATTATTGGAAAAGAATAGAATATAAAAACATACATGTCTATATGAAAACTTGGTATATGATGGTTTAGAATAAAGACTTAACTGTTCAATAAATTATGTGGTGACCAATAATTTTCATATGGAGAAACTAGAATTGTATCTCCAGCCTGCAGGATATTCAAATAAATTCCAGATAAATTAAAAACCAAAACCCAAAAAATAGCATTTTAATTATTACAAGAAAATACATGAGAATGTCTTTATGACATCGTGAAGGGAATCACTAAAGAAAGGTTGGGGGTGCCTGGGTGGCTCAGTGGATTAAGCCGCTGCCTTCGGCTCAGGTCATGATCTCAGGGTCCTGGGATCAAGTCCCGCGTCGGGCTCTCTGCTCAGCGGGGAGCCTGCTTCCCTCTCTCTCTCTCTGCCTGCCTCTCTGTCTACTGTGATCTCTCTCTGTCAAATGAATAAATAAAATCTTTAAAAAAAAAAAAAGAAAGGTTGGATAAATCTGACATCACAATATTACTTGCATTGAACCAAAGATGTCATAAATAATTCGTTTTAATACCAGAAGACCAGAAATATTGTAGAAGATGCTTGCAAAGTATAGAAGAAAAGATTAGTATTCAGAACATATATTTCAAAACCTGCAGGTAAGAAAAAGAGAAACCCAGGGGCACATGAGTGGCTCAGTGGGTTAAAGCCTCTGCCTTTGGCTCAGGTCATGATCCCAGGGTCCCGGGATAGAGCCCCGCATCGGGCTCTCTGCTCAGGAGGGAACCTGCTTCCCCCTCTCTCTCTGCCTTCCTCTCTGCCTACTTGTGATCTCTGTCAAATAATAAATAAAATCTTAAAAAAAAAAAAAGAAAAAGAGAAACCCAAATAATCAATTTAAAAACAGGTAAAGAATATGGATAGGCAATTAACAAGTATATTTGGGATGCTTTTATTATCTTAAACATTAATATGCAAATAACGAGTATTTCAACATAAAACACTCTTTCCATGTTGGGAATATAGTGGTAAAAAAAAGCAAAGTCCTTCTCTAACATTCATTCTAGTGTATTTGCGTGAATTGGGCTGCGTGGGGTCGAGGGAATGGTGTGGAGGTATGAAAGAAAGAAAACTTGAGATACAGCAATGGATACTATAGTGATTAGACCAGAATACTGTAACAGAGTGTGACAGAAATGAGAGGTTGGAAGAGTGAGAATACAATGTATTCGATCAGAAACTTGAATACTATGGTCCACTAAAGAAATAGTTAATAGCATTCCCATTACCATGCTTCACCCTTCGAACTAATATATACCATAACAATTAAATTAGATTTCCTCACCATAATACTTTTTCATCAAAAATAATTGTATTTATGGGGCGAATGGGTGGCTCAGTTGGTTAAGTGTCTGTCTGTCTTCGGCTCAACTCATGATCCCAGGGTCCTGGGATGGAGCCCTGCGTTGGGACCCCTGCTCAGCAGGGAGCCTGCTTCTCCCTCTCCTCCCCACTCATGCTCTCTCTCGCTATCTCTCTGTCTGTCAAATAAGTAAAATCTTTAAAGGATAATAATAATTGTATTTAAGGGGGTGCGCCTGGGTGGCTCAGTTGATTAAGCATCTGACTCTCGATTTCAGTTTGGGTCATGACCTCAGGGTCATGGGCTCGGGCTCTGTGCTGCGCATGGAATCTGCTTAAGAATCTCCCTCTCCCTCTCACTTTACCCCTTCTCCCCCATGCTCACACACTCTCCCTCTCTCTCAAAAAACAAACCAAAAAAACCCTCTATTTATGAATCCTAGCAAATATTATAAACATATTGTTTTGTTTTTTATCCAAGTTTTAAATCTGTTTCAGATTTAAGAAGGAATCTGAAGAGAGAGGAGTATCAACAAGATACAGAATCCCCATATATTTTTCCATAGAAAATTCACATTTGATAGGTATGTTAATTTTAAAAAATCTTTAACTGTTCAGGTGGAAATTATGTAAAACCTAGTAAGGAAATTATCAAACATAATTTTTATATACAAAATAATCTTGGATAATACTGTACCTGAATATAATGCCGAAGAACATACAGAATTTTCCCATTTTGAGCTTTTTCAGACAATACTTTGTGAAATTTACTAAATGCTCTGGTACCAATTTCAGCATAGAGTATAGTCACTGGTAAGTTCTCTTTGTTTGTAGGAAATTTATGATCACCTTTAAACAGATAAGGTCTGGGCCTAAAATGGAAACAAAACACAAACATTTTTTAATAATATTTTAAGTAATCTCTACACAAAATGTAGGCTCAGCCTAAAATGGAAACAAAACACATTTATTTATTTATTTATAAAGATTCTTTACACATATCAGTACAGTCTCTTTTCCCACCAATTCCTTTAGGTAATTACTATCATTTAAACTTTTAAGATTCCTGAGGCTCAGACAAGTTAAATATCCAGGGTGAAATCAAAGAAAGCCAGGATTTCAACTCCTGTCTACGGAATCCTAAACCCACATCTTTTAACGACTTACAAGGTAGAAAGAAAAACAAGATAGTGAAGTTAATAATAAAAAGGTGTTGAGAGGTGACTTTTATTTAATGAATTCAGATATCTATAACCTTTTAGTCATTTGCTATCTTTAAGTAACAAATACGAAAAAAGGGGAGAGGGACAGGGACATGAACAACAAAACTACCACATACCCATGAAAAGACTGTGGGGTTTGAAAGTAGGCAGAGTTGGATTCAAGTTCTAGTTCGATTACTAGCTATGTGACTCTGAGCCAGGGATTTGATCTCTCTTGGGCCTATTTCTTTATCTGTTCAAAAGGAGGTATTCTCACTACCTTTTAGGAGTGTCCTAAAGATTTACCAAAATGACTTAAAAATTGTCTAGCAGAGCATTAAAGCACATGCTTGAAGCTCAAGAATCATTCTTCTCTCATTCTTGCCAAAATCCCCTTATATTAAACTATATACTGTCAGGGAAAAAAGGAATCAAATGTTGGATGGTAAACCACCATTAGCGATCAAAGCAGGGAAGGTGCTTGGGTGGCTCAGTCAGTTAAGCGTCTGCCTTTAGCTCAAGTCACGGTCGCAGAGTCCTGGGATCGAGTTCCGCATCAGGCTTCTTGAGGGGGTAGGCCTGCTTCTTCCTCTACCCCTCAATTTGTTCTCATTCTTGCTCAAATATTTTTTTTAAAAATGATGAGAGTAGGGGGTATTTGTCCATGTAATTATGACTATATACACCTTATTTCCAAAAGGATACACAAAAACTTGATAGCACTGGTTGACTCTGGGGAGAAGTTCTAGAAGTCTGGAGTAAAAAAGAATCTTATAATTTGCTGTATGTACACATTGTATTAATTCTTAATGCTTAAACTTAATACATTGGGAACATGTCCTTTCGGTATAAATTAACATAAAATTCCTCAAAAAATTAAAGGGACAAGTTCTATACTCAGATGAACACAATTATTAGATCATTTTATTTATTCCCTCAGGTTTCATATACTAGATGTGTATAGGATTTTTACTTATTGACATAAGTAAAAAATTTATAGTATGTTTATATTATAATCTTATGATGTTTATTATATTGTTTTGCGTGTAAAGCAAATTACTTTGCAGGCATATTTTCTTTACATTTTTAAATTCTCCTATAGTAGTTAATTTAACCTGCACAGAGTAAGGGAAAAAAAATTCTCAAAATCAAAATATAAAATGAAAATGGAATCTTTTTATCAAGAGGCATGATATTAAATATGAAAAATTCAAAAGTAAAATTCTATTACTTATTTGAGCTAAATAGAAATTGATAAAATGGTTTGGTGATAACCACTGTTATTTTATAGAGAAACATTTCTAGAATATTCATGATAAATTTAGACTTTCTACAATAAACTATGGTAAATAACAACTGATTTTTCAGCTTCCTGATATGACTGGAAAGTTGTACATGTATAAATTTTATCTTCTACTAGAGAAATTCAAATTTCTATTCTAATTACAGAACAAGGATCACCAATGAAAATAAGTTAGCTTTTACATTTAAAAACTGGCTAAATTACTATTGTTCCTAGTTATTGACTTACTTTAAATCATAATCAATCAAGGGCTCAATACCTCTAACAGAATAATGAAAACTTCCACTAATTACTGGCTTCAAATGTGTCATATTTCTCGACATTGACATGGAGTACTGTGTTTATTTCAGGTTTATAAGATTACATGAGTTCAACATCTTTACAGTGATTTATAATTTGGCTGTCATAGTAAGCATGCACACTCACCCACCTTCTGTTAATAAACTTCTTTTTAAGTTCTACACATTCATCCACTTTCATTATTATTATTAAAGATTTTGAGAGAGAAAGAGAGTGTGAGCAGGGAGGGGATGGCGGCAGTGGGAGAGCAAGAAGATGCCACACTGAGCAGGGAGCCCCATGAGGGGCTCAATCCCAGAACCCTGGGGTCATGACCTGAGCCAAAGGCAGATGGTTGAGCCACCCAGGTGCCCCATCATCCACTTTCATAATTAACATTTACTGTAAGCTAAGATTTTAAAAATATTACTGTCAATGTTTGGATACTTGAAACATGAAACAAACAAAATTTTAGCCCCAAGTAAAAGCTGAGTTCATGATTAATCTCTCCTGCAACAGATGAGACAAAAATGTGCAAAACAAGAGAAACAGAATTAGTTGCCATTCTTCACAGGATCCTATTAATAAACACAAAAATAATGCTAAAATCATACTTCATTTAAAAACTAAAAAGAAATCAAACCAGATGAAATTATTAAAATCATTTCATTAATTTTTTTTTTTTTTTAAGATTTTATTTATTTACTTGAGAGAGAGACAGTGAGAGAGAGCATGAGCGAGGAGAAGGTCAGAGAGAGGAGCAGACTCCCCGTGGAGCTGGGAGTCCGATGCGGGACTCGATCCCGGGACTCCAGGATCATGACCTGAGCCGAAGGCAGTCGTCCAACCAACGGAGCCACCCAGGCGTCCCTCATTTCATTAATTTTAATGGCTACCGTGGAACTCAAATGGCACTAGGTCAAATGGATTATTAAAAATACTGATTTCTATCAAATCAGTAGTGTAGAAATGCATTTCATAATTTATACAGGATATCTTACATTTTAATACTGTCTGAAAGAAACTATTTTCAAATAATTTATTATTGTTAGTAACTGGAAAGGCCGCTGATGAAACAGTGCTAGTAGATAAATCTTTAGGTCAAAAATCAAAGGAAAAATTATAAGAAAGAAGTAGATTTTCCAGAGACAAAGGTCTCCTGATTGTAGGTCTCCCCACGCCCCCAATTCACACGTAAATATGCAGGCCGGCACAACTTCATCTGAATGACGCAAACTGGTGTATTTCCGTGCCCGGAGCAGCCTTGGGTGCCGCGATGTGAAGACGGAGGCTGCAGCTCCCAGGCACGAGTCTAACAATTTTGGAACTGGAGTGATATGTGCCACTTTCTGGTTTTATGCTTGTATTTGGGAAAAGCAGGCACAGAATGATTCCACGGGGTGGGGGAAGGGCTTGCTTTTTTGGCCCATTTATTGTCCCCAATGAATATCTGCAGAACAGCAAAGATCAGGAAGGTATAAATTCCCTTGTGCAGGTTTTAAGGGATAACAGACTGATGTTAGATGACATCCCATCTGTCTGACATGGGACACACTAGTCTCCCTGGGACTTATTCACAGTCGGCTGAATCTGGAACCCTGGGGGCATGGTTGCAGCTAAGCCTACAGATGGATGCCCCAGTGGAGTCCCGTTGACAGTGGCCTTCATTAAACGCTTCATGAGACAAAAGAATGGCTGATGAGAAGCGCAGTCACAAAAATCTGAGTTTGGTCAAGAATTTATTAGGCCCAGGGATGGACTGTTGGGAGAGGCATTCTGCCACAGCCACTGACTGTCTTTCTGGGTACGTCAAGACTATGACAGGCCATCTGTCAGGTTTGCAGGAGACTTTGCGGGGTCTGTTAAGGCCTCCCTCTGGGACAAAGAGCAGGTTGCTTACTGCTTGTTAGAGGTCCTAGGTTCCCAAGCTCCGCGTCCTTCAGCTGTGATGCACCCCAGCTGCTCATGCAGTGTTCCTGGGGGCCCCTTTTCACTCCAGGAGAATGTGGTGATACAGGAACCAGTGCAAGCAGGCGAATGTTCATGCTGCTGTGGCTGTGAAGGGGACAGTTCTATGCTTCTGACTCAAGAGCCTCCTGTCTTCTGCCAGCATCCGTGAAACAGTCGAAGTCACGCTTATTGGCTTGTAGGTAGGGCAAAACCAATTCCCCAGTCTGAGAGAAGCTATATATAGCATTTATACATTTTTCTTTCTTTTTGTGACCTTTAGACACATAATCCTTGGCTTACGACCTATGGATATTTGTCCGTAGCAGTTATTCTTTTTTTAAGCAAGTGACTTATGTATTTGCATATGTATTTACAGTAACATATTTTAATTTTTTTCCCCTCTACAGATGTTTCTCATTTCTAAATTTTCTTTCTCATTCCTAAAATTTCAGCTTTCATGTCTTCCAGGTTAGATTTTTAGTTTTTTTTTCTTTAAAGAAATGACCAATTAAAACAAAGGAAAGAGCAATTCTGTTACTTTTTACATTCATGTTATTTCTTCTTCTCCCTTTGGTTGAGCGGAACACTTGGTTTATTTTTTCCTCTTTTAAAAATCATAACACAGGGGCGCCTGGGTGGTTCAGTGGGTTAAGCCGCTGCCTTCGGCTCAGATCATGATCTCAGGGTCCTGGGATCGAGTCCCATATCGGGCTCTCTGCTCAGCAGGGAGCCTGCTTCCCTCTCTCTCTCTCTGGCTGCCTCTCCGTCTACTTGTGATTTCTCTCTGTCAAATTAATAAATAAAATCTTTAAAAAAAAAATCATAACACATTAAGGGCACCAAAGTTGCCTTTCTTTTCTATGATTCTCACCATCCCAATTTCCAAAAAAGTATTCCTTAATAATTTATTATCCTTGTTGAGGGCAGGGGGAGCAAGTTATACTTACTTAAGATAGTGATGATTGCTGACATGTTCTCCCAAATACATAATCATATATGTACTTAAATATATAATATCTGTCAAGTTTTAGGGCAGATTCAGAGCACAGATCTTTGAACAGGAGGTAGGGAACGGACAAATCATTCTACCTGTTTTGGCCATAATGTTGTTGTGTTCCAAGGTATTATGTTTGTAGTGTAAGCAGCTTGATTTAACTCAGACTAAAAGAATGGGCCTAACACTGTATGTTTACAGAAATAACTCACACTGGCAGATGGGCAGCAATTTATTTTCAGAGGCTACAGCCCTGAAGAGTGGTGCCTTTGCTCTGCCAGTTGGTGGTCTTCCAAGTGGCAGACTAGACGGGTAGGCCACTGGGAACAATCCAAGAGTCAGTATAAATGTAATAATTTTCACCAAGGAGGTCAGAGACTAGTCAGGGATAGGAGTACCACCTTGAATTCTGCCCACTGAATGCAGTGACCACACCTACTTTTCGTGTTGCATAGCTGTGGCTTGACGGAACAGTAAGGGCCGCCTAAAGATGCCATCCGCTTTAACTTAGCTGAACGTACCAGTAACGCAGCCCAGTCATTTAGGGAAACCACTGTGGACTGAGGGCCCCACTGAGCCAGAAACTTTACTTGAGGTAGTGGAATAGGGCACGTGGTTTGCCCAAAGGGTAGCTACCACCTTCCCACGTAAATCCAAGATCATGCTAAGTCAAAACAACTATGCTCTTGAATATGCCATTTTCAATTGATTGGAGAGACTTGTTGGGTCCCTCTATCTTGTCAGTCACTGAATCCTACTTAGCGGACGCCGAAATACAAACCATCAGATGTTAGAGTCACAAGGCTCTTCAGCTGGGTTAGGCCTTCAGTTTCGGTAAGAGCTTAAGAGCCCCTAAGAGCAGCTTTTCAAAAAGGAGTATACTTGATGACAGGCAGGCAGGTGGTGCTGATCTACTCGAAACTGCCTCTGGGTATTCCAGCAGCCACTCAGACGCTAACGGGATTCTAGCTCAACTTTCTCTCCTGAGATTGTATGTCGTTCACCTGGGAACAGACGGGACATGTGGTGGTCTCCCTTGAGACTCTGAGTGGTCACAGCATTCACAGTATAAACACACAGTATCAGTGCCAAACGGAATTCAGTCACGGAAGCCGAAATAAAAAAACTTCATCGAAATGGCCCAGACATATTAAAGCCTTGCTCATTGTGAACACCTTCCAAACCCTGTCAGTTGAGCTTGGGCGCTCTTTCCTGCAGGAACATCTCTCAAGGAGCTCTCACAGAGGCTACAGCAAGTTGTCAGAAAATTGCTCTCACCCCCCCAGGAACAGAGTAGTACAAAACGGCAGGAGGAGCCGAAGAGAGCAGTGGGACAAAATTTGAAGTGTTGAGCTTTTGTCTTCCTCTAACCATGTGGCCCCTGTCCTTCCTCTTCCAGAAAGCCATATATCTGTCAACATCTCACCCTTGTTTCTAAAACTATTAAGAACTGTAAAAGATGGGGTGCCTGAATGGGTCAGTTGGTTAAGCTTCAGCCTTTGGCTCAGGTCGTGGTCTTGGGGTCCTGGGATCAGGCCCTGCCTTGGGTTCCCTGCTCGGTGGGGAGCCCACTTCTCCCTCTCCCTCTGCCTGCTGCTCCCCCTGCTTATGTGCTCTCTCCCTCTCTGATGGATAAATAAGTAGAATCTTAAAAGAAAAAAAAAAAACTGTAAAAGATCTAAGGTTTGACTTTATCCTACTTACAAAACATTAAGTTATTAGGTTTTTATCATTTCTTGGTGGGAGGGATGAGATGGGAAAAATACGGACCTAAATGGATACTACACAAATAGTGGGTGTATGTTGTAGCTGAGGGACACTATACTTGGGGAACCACTGTTTTAGAGCAAGCAGTAAACAAGCCTGCTCTTCTTTCCAAAGGGAAAATCATCTCAGACCTCCAGGTTGCCTGCTACAAACACAACCCTGAGAAATGGCTCAGGTAAAGAACAGTCAGGGTCTTCCACGATGTATTCATCAGACCAAGAACGCGCAAAGCTCACAGGGCCCACTACAAGTGGCCTCTCCCGAAAGCTTGATGTTAACCTCTCTTTAATCTTAATTTTATATTTAATACTTAAATAGTCAATATTTAAGAAACTTATAAAGTCAGCCATCAAAAATAAGTAATTTTAAAAGTTACCAAAATCACATTTTAAAAATGCACTAGGAAAAGAAAAAAAAATGCACAAGGGCTAACAATTTCACAGTTGATCTACAAAAACTACAAAGGGGGGAAAAAAAGCTATAAAGGAATTGCCATTAGTGATGACATGGATGGACCCAGGGGTGTTAAGTGAAATAAGACAGAGAAAGACAAATATATGATTTTACTTATATGTGGAATCTAAACAAAATAAATTTAATAAGTGAATAAACAACAACAACAAAAAAACCCAGAAACTGATAAATACAGAGAACTAGTGGTTCCCAGAGAAGAATGGGGGTGGGGGTGGGGAATAGGCAAAATAGGTGAAGGGGATTAAGGAGATACAAACTTTTAGTTATAAAATTAGTCACAGAGATAAAAAGTACAGCATAAGGAATGAAGCCAATAATACTGTAATAATGTTGTATGATGACAGAGGACAACTACACTTTTGGTGAGCACTGCAGAAATTACAGGAACTGTTGAATTACTATGTTGTGCACTTGAAACATATACAATGTTGTGTATCAGCTATACTTAATAAAAATTAAACAAAAATTCAATGCAGACACCCCTAAACATAGTAGGGGGTACTTTTCACAGAAGCTTAATGGATATAAAATGCATAAAGGTATTAAAACACATGGATCAAACTCCTTTGAGAAATAAGTTGCTATATTTAAACAAAAAGGAAGTGATCATTTCTATGACATACTTTTCTTTAATATATATATGTACAAGAACAGAATTTACAGAAATAACATGGTTGCCTAATTCACTATATGAAGCTAAATGACTTTTAAAAAGTGGCATTTATTATTTAAATAGCTAATCTCATCTATTAAAATAGAAGCATGAATCTTAAAACATAAGCAATCTTAGTTTAACAGAAGATATCCCACAGCATTAACAAATGCAAAGACGGTACAATATTTTAATATGTATTACAATACACAGTATGTCCAATGAGAAAAACTTTGTACTACATTTTAATAAATAACAGATAAAATAAGTTATTTCTGATTTTAAAAATGTAAGACTACAAAACTTTAACATTTTTAAATGTTAAGTAAATGAAAAGGTATGAACAGAAGACATACAATGTCATCTGTTGAGAGATTCAGTAAAGATTTAAATTGTTTTTAAATTAACCAGCAGGTTTACCATAATTCTAACAAATTCCACCAAGGTTTTTTAGGAGGCAATTTGGCAGAAGAAAAAGAACTCTAATGTTAATTTGAGAGCATCAGTAACTGCAAAGCCAAAAAATATTTGGAGGAAATAAAGTAGCAATGAAATTTTGTACTGTGAAATATCAGAATATATTATAAAACAATAAATACTAAAACAGCATGGCACTGCTACGAGAAACAGTTAATGTACAGGACAGTTTTGAAATAGAGCATAACATAAATATAATGAATATATAATCGACAAATCACCTGAAGGGAAAAAAGGTCTGATAGGATCCTTTCCTTTGATAACAATAACTTACATGGATTAAAAGTTTAAGGTAAAATGAAAAGAAAAGCTTTAGGAAAGCTACTGGAAAATAATAGTTAAAATCTCTCGCTCAGGTTTGGAAAAAACTAAGTATATAAACACACACACATAAAAGAAAATTTGGGCAACATGAAATTAAAGAGGCCTCTGTATATTAAAATTAATATAAAATGCAAGAAAATATTTTAAAAGGTTTACAACAAAAAAAGAGAAGTACTGAGATGAATTACTAAGTATATGTTACTGTTTAATATATAAAGAACTCTTTCAAAATTAGAGAAACAACTAAAACTTTTTAAAGTATAAATAAATCAGACATATATACCGGTACTACTAATAATTTTCTTCTGACTGCCCATATCTATTTATATTAAATACTTGGAAGAAGTAAAAATGTTTTTAATCATACATTATAACAAGGCAACTTTATACTCTGTATTACTGTTTATATTATTAATTTTTATTTCCAAGTTTTATTTTTTATTTATTTATTTATTTATTTTTTTGATTTTATGTATTTATTTGACAGAGAGAGATCACAAGTAGGCAGAGAGGCAGGCAGAGAGAGAGAGAGAGGAGGAAGCAGGCTCCCTGCTGAGCAGAGAGCCCGATGCGGGACTCGATCCCAGGACCCTGAGATCATGACCTGAGCCGAAGGCAACGGCTTAACCACTGAGCCACCCAGGCGCCCTATTTCCAAGTTTTAAATTCAGTTTATATTTAAAGAGATAGAGTCCAAATAAATCCAGCTTTATGTGTTTATTTGAAAAAACAATCTATGATTATATAAAACATTTAATGTATTTTATGGTATTTTGATAAAATTTATATTCTAAAATCAAAAGCTAATGAGACAAAATACTGAAAACATTTGTGCATTTTAGAAAAGGACTTGAACTACCAACTCAGGAGATTCAGTTTTTCAATAAGCATTATCTTCATTATGAAAAATTTTTATAAGCAATTTCTGCTATTTCAACCCTCATCTCTTTTTATAAACCATTTCTTTCACTACAGGCTATCATGAACTTACCTTGAAGTAGCCTTCTTCAGCAGCTTTTTGAGCTCATTAATTTTACAGGTGTGTTTTTTATGGATAACCACAAATGCATCACAGCCGTCTGGTGGGGGCTCATCAGCTGCAATCTAAGATTTCAGAGGTTATATTTAGCTACAGTAGCTGATAATTACAATATGATCTTTAAAACTCATATATTCCTTTGATTGAAATAACTCATCAACTACTGTTAAGTTATTGCTCTAATTAAAGTAAAGAAGATCTACGTGCAGGCCGAGTCAAATACTTTTTAACAAAACCAACTTTATAGTAGAACATGCTTCAAAGTCACTGAAAAATGCCACCAAAAAATGCCAAATTAAAATTTTCATTACTTTCAATAATTATTTGTCCTTATAATTTCCTTATTCCAAATGACTATAAAATTATAAAATGTATTCAATTATAATCGATTGACAATGATAATACAATCAATGATAGGCTATGGAAGCAGGTATTCCAAGTCTACAGATTTTTTTTTTCCCCCAAAGATTTTATTTATTTGTCAGCAAGTGCACAATGATGGGGAGCAACAAAGGGAGAGAAGGCTCCCCGCTGAGTAAGGGGCCCAATAAGGGATTGGATCCCAGGACCCTGGGATCATGACCTGGCAGATGTTTAACCTGCCACCCAGGTGAGCCTTCTGTAGATCCTTTTGAACCAAAGATATTCACATTAAGATTCATGCACAGTACCAGCATGCTTCTTTGTCAACTATAGGTTTGGGTGCTTTTACATACCTGTTGAAACATCTGAATAGTTGGTGAGTATGCTCTTATTGAGAAAGCAAACTTTAAGAGGTTGATATGCAAATTGTCTAAGAATTGTCCAGCTTTCTTCAGGATTAAGTTGTAATAAGAATAAGCTGATTCTATACCAAAAAAAAAAAAATCAAAAGAAAAGGATGTTATTTTCATTTTCAACACATTGGCAAAGCTCTACTGTAAAGCTAACAATACCATCAAATCTTAAGTTTGGTTATGGGTGGTGTTGGAGAAAAACGGAAAATCAAGATCTTGTTCATTAACTTCATTTGGATGCACCAGTGAGGTATAATCAAGTGCTATCATTCTAGGTGAAAATAATTCTACCACTAAAATCTATTTGGGAGGGGCCAGGATATCAGACTATTTCACCCCAAGGCTGTGGGTTATAACACAAGGATAAGATTCAGGACCTACCTATGATTTAAGAGGAGACTAAGAACAGCACAAAACAGTTAAAAATGACTGAATTTTAAATGCCATGTATAAATAAATACAACTCAGATTTAACACACATAGCCAAAAGCAATTAGTGTATCCAGAATGCTTTAGGAGACAGAATAAATGTCTTCTTGTATACAATAACCTGAACTGCTGATTCCCTCCTCTAAATCCCTCTGCAAAGTTCCTGAACACACCAAAGAGAAGGATAAATCCTAGAGTGTAAGAACTCTTGGACAGCCCTGGGGAGCTGGAGATCATTTGGCTGGGAACAGTCCCGGAGAACAGAAGCCAAGAGCTGAAGAGGGCCCGGTGACACTCATGGGGAAAGCAGGGAAGGAACCATCTATTTTTTGTCCTTTCCTTTTCTCTACACCACCTGGGGTATAATTATTGTCTGCACTGTTGCCCCTGGCAGCCAGAGGTGGTCGGGTACCAGCACTGCAGCTCTGGAGCCAGCTGGTATCAGCCCCTGAAAGCTGGCCCACGGACATGCCCTGGTCATTTCCTCTCTCCTTTACTCCCTGGTACTAAGTTATCAAATGACAGAAGAAACGTAGTTAAAAGAGCACAGCTAGGGTAGACTCTGATCTTTTTTTTTTTTTTTTTTAAAGATTTTATGTATTTATTTGACAGAGAGAAATCACAAGTAGATGGAGAGGCAGGCAGAGAGAGAGAGAGGGAAGCCGGCTCCCTGCTGAGCAGAGAGCCCGATGCGGGACTTGATCCCAGGACCCTGAGATCATGACCTGAGCCGAAGGCAGCAGCTTAACCCACTGAGCCACCCAGGCGCCCCTAGACTCTGATCTTTATCCACAGATCACAGTTCCTGGCTGTGAAAAGGGAGGACAAAAGGGATGTGTAACCACAGACACTCTCTTGGGAGGTGGGGGAGGAGGGAGAGGAAAAGAGCGCTGCAGGGAAGGAGATATGTTGGGGGTGGTGAGGAACACTGGACTGTTTGTTGATTGCTACAGTGTCTACTACTTGTTCAAAAGCTGCTGGGCTCTTGACCCTTGGCTCCTCTCCTTACTACAGCCCATTCATTCAGGTGTTACCTGGCTCCCTATGGTGTCCTGTGGGAATCAGGGCTCAGGAAACCAGCGAACATATGTAAACATGGTGGATGTTGCTTTTTCTTTGAGTAAGAAAGTCCTCCATCTCTCATCTAGGGCTTTCAGGTCTTCTGTCCACATCCATGAAACTAATCTGTTAGCTTGGAAATGGTAAAATCTCAGAACCTTCACAGTACTCGACAGATCTGACCCAGAGATGGAATGCTGATGAATACACAGATTTTTAGAGGAGAAAAGACCCAGCCTCATGGGTCAATTCACAGAATTTAGAGGAAGTCCTTGTAAGCTGATAGTGAACATAGTTATAAAATTTTATGGTCAATCAGACAATAAATGGTCCTTGACTTTGTTGCCTATTATTGAAAAGAAAATAAGGATGAGGTTACAGATCAAAAACTGGGCAGTAGATTCAGAGGCATTTATCCAAATGAGGTCTTAGTTGTTAACTCTTCTCCATGCAAGGGGACTTTCCCATCAGTGCTTTTGTCATCTTCAAGTCCAATCCACTGTGACAAGTACAAAGACCTTTCTTGGATTAGGATAAGGTTGACCGTCTTCAGACAAGAGCTATAGACACGCACACGTGCACACAGTGAAAAAGGAAGGAAACCTGTTACCACTATGGACAGAAGGTCAGAAGGTCAGAAAGTCATTAGAACATTGGCTTGGCTGGCAGAGGAGAGGGTAGAGTACAGAATGCAGAATTACAACCACCTTATTATTGAACAATTCCTACAGTCTATCACACCAACCTTAGATCCTTTCAAACAGGACAGTGAAAAGCCTCAAAAATTACTGTAATGGGTCATGGCTGAGAAGAGAGCTGTGGCCCACTTGGGAGATTTCCCTTGGTCAGTTAGAAAGTCTTTCAATTCTGATCCAGGGCTCTCTATCTCATGCCTTATGTTTGAGCCTTAAAACTGTGGGAAGCTAAGTTTTAAGCTTGCAAGTAGGATAAAAAAAACTTCAGCCCCTTTAAAGTTCTGGATAAAAAAGCTCAAGAATGAGAGAACTAAAAAACAGGGGGTATGCAAACTGTTCTGAAAGAGCTAAGGAAAAAACAAGAAAGAATATCAGAAAATACAGACTAACGTAAAACTAAACTAAACTAACATAAAAGTAAAAAGAATCAGGAAAAACAAACAGAGAATATACAGGGAAAATGTGAAGAAAATGAAACAAAAAGAATACGAGAAGATGAAAAAGCAATTTAAGAGTAAATGACAGATTCAGAAGTCTGGCAAAGGAGAGCTACGGTATGTATAATTGTATCCCTAAGGCAGGAAATCAAAGGAACAGAGGAGAATGAACAGAAAACTCTCCGGAATTAAAAGGAACAATGGGTCTACATGTCTAAGAATGAAGATTAAGAATGGTTAGCACTGCAACATTTTCTAATAAAAATACGGGACTCTAAAGTTAAAAATCTTAAATATAAAATTCATGCATACACAGTCCTATATGTGAGGAACTCAAGGCCATTATTCCTAGGAGTTATTCATTAGGCATCAATGAGGGAGCAAGCTTTACCTAACCAAGAAATAGTTAGAGGAACTGCAGCATAGAGTTTGATGGTGAGCTCTGAACATACTTAACTGTAAAAACAATACTAAATGGAGGAGTTGAGATTTACAAAAGACTATGTAAATCCTGCACGCTCCAGCGATGCAGAAAAGCACACCAGGAACCAAACTGTGACAAAGGAGAAATTAACTGGAAAGTAGAGTAAGCTCGGTGATTCTTCATAAATGGGAGCTGGGGAAAAAAGAAAACCACTGAAGCCAACAGAGCACGCAGTAGAAGCTCATGTATACTTACGAATACAAAAGACTAAGAATAGGGATGATCCAAATCAGACAGTGACGAGGGGAGGAAAGGCCATCGGCCAACTCATTACTGCTTCTAAGGACGAAGAGAAAATACCCAGAGAGAGGCGGCTAACAACTCTGGGCCTTCACACGCCACTCCTCTGCTGTGAAATGCAAAAGGATTCTCAGCCAACTCCTGTTCAGCAAACCTCAGCTTAAGTGTCATTTGTTTTGGAAAGAGTTTTCCCCAACCTCCCCAGTCCAGATCCTGTTATAAACTCTGACAGGTCCATACTATCTCAAGTCTCAAAACTAATAAAAAATTATCTGTAAATTTTTTAATGCTGGCCCTCCCATTAAGCTATAAGTTGTAAAGGCAGGAATCTTCTCTAGGCTTTCAACTGTACCTTTTTGCTCCTGGCACACCCCATCGGTCTTCAATACCTTTATGGAATTGATGTTAGAGAAATGAATAGTTCTCTTCCTTCTAGGCCATAAGACATTCCTAATGTAGTACTCCCAAGGAGTTACATAGAATAGGTGGGTGCTCATTCACTCCTACTTCTTAAACTATAGGTGATTTCTCAGACAGTTATGGTTGCGTTTCCCTCAAGAATAAAAAAAAAAAAAAAATGTATGTAAGACTCACCTAAGTAAAAGAGGCACAGGTCAGAGAAGAGATACAATCTTAAAAACTGATCTTTAAAAAGTTGTAAAAGCTACAGGGCCAACAAAAAAATAGCCCAAATTAATGCATAGCATAACTAAGACTGTATCAGTCAAACAGGGATCAGTCATCCATGAAAACAGAGAGTCAACAGAAACAAGTGTGAGTTGTGCCTGATAACAGATACTAAGTTTTGTCACCAGTCACTGTTAAGGTCTCTAATGTAGAGATGGATGTAGGGTTCAGGGATTTAGATTCTATAATTTAGGCTTAACTTGCAAGATCACCTCAATCACAAGATGGAAGCACTGGACTCCTTTAGTTGATGTTTTAAAATAACTCAATTTAGGGGCACCTGGGTGGCTCAGTCAGTTAAACATCCTGATTATGAAATCAGGAGTTGGATGTTTATAATAATCCGAGGGTCACAAGACCGAGCCGCACATCAGGCTCTGCACTGGATGTGGAACCTTCTTGGGATTCTCACTATTTTCCAGAGTGGCTGCACCAGTGTGCATTCCCACCAACAGTGTAAGAGGATTCCCCTTTCTCCACATCCTCACCAACACCTGTTGTTTCTTTTCATTAATTTTAGCCATTCTGACTGGAGGTGACAGCTCATCATAGTTTTGATTTCTATTTTCCTGGTAAGGAGGGACTAGGAGCATCTTTCCATGCTTCACAGTCCATCTGGAAAGACTTAACAATACTCTTCACTTCCAGCCTCGACTTATGCCTCAACCTACCATAGTTTTGATAACTATACCAGTGAAACTGCTAGCTAAATCACCAGTACTTTTTCTGTTGTTAAAACCTTAGTATTCACATTATTTGCTCTGTCTATAGTATGTGATAACATCCACCAATTTACCACTCCATCTTCCCCGGCTTCCATGACATCACACTCGCCAGGTTTTCACCCACCTCTGTGAGTGCTCCTCCTGTCTCTACTGTGCATTCTTCTTCCGGTTAGTTCTTAAACATTGGTGTTCTTCAGGGTTCTGCCTTTGGGACCTGTTTTCTTCTCCTTCTATACCTCCTCCCTATAACTTCAATTACCCTCTTAGTGCTGATAACTCCCAAATCCTACCTCTTAGCCCAGATTTTGACCACCTAAATCCCACACACATGTATCAGCTTATGGGATATCTTCACTTGGGTATTTGACAAGCATTTCACATGTGACATATCCAAACTGCAATCGTCCTTCTATCCAAATCTGGTTTTCAGTTATATGTAACTGAGAAATGTCATAACATTTTCCAAAAATCTTCCCAATAAAATACATAAGCAACTTGTGTAAAAACCGTTAAAATCTTCAAGGATTTTGAGAATTAGTTTCAATGTGGAACACATTGGGAAGTAAAAACACACCAGGACTCTGGAATTAGGTAACCCTTGGCTGACATTTCTAACTCCCCACACAAGACTCACAGGTTAGCTAATATACCGCTTAAATCTTGAAGCACCAAGAAATACATAACTCTGGCAGAACCATGTGAAATGGATGAAAAAACCAGACAATTCAATATGTAAAAGGTCTTAATTTTCCTAACACATAAAATATTCTCATGAAATGGCATGAAACTAGCACCTGAATTCAAGAAGTTAAATCTTCAATATTTACAACTTTTTAAGGCAAGTAGATCATCAGAATTATTCTTCAGGAAAGACTATTTACAGGGTTTCATGGAAATTCAACAACCTAAAAAACTGTAAGTAACTGAGGATTTAAAATGTTTCTTCTAGGATAGTATCTTGAAGTAAATTCAGTAAATCTGACAGCTGCTGACATATTTAACTCCTCACATACAGAATCCTCTCCTACACCTAACAGCAACAGTGATGAAGCAGCATACGCTTTTGACCCTTGCCATGATAAGTAATTCTAATGGAATTCTATTTTCAGTGTTGGTAATTCTTCTTTAATAGGATTTCTTTTAGGTTCAACCCTGAAATACACACTTCCTTATCCATGCTTGAAGTAGAGCTTTGGTGTTCCTAAGCTTATATTCCAACTTATTAATGATCATCTGCCATCAGATTGTCCAGGCATGTCATTTCATTTAGGGAAAATACATGGACACATCTAAGTAACTAAAGAGTTCAAAATCTCTAAGACTAATTTTCGAGAAAAGCACTGAATGAGTAACACTAGAAAGTATGTGCCGAGACAAACATTTGGGAAAGCTACATTTAGGGTTTTAGATGAGGGCCACAAAACTTGGTGGATTTTTTTTTATAAACATATATTTTTATCCCCAGGGGTACAGGTGGATTTCTGAACTGTGAGAACTTTCCACATTAACCAAGCCTGTTTTTACCTCAAATACCAAAACTGAAATTATTATCAGGACAAATACAAAACCAACCGATAATAGTTCTCAATCGATTTGCCAGTCCACTTCGAAGTGGTCCAAATTGCCCCGCCGAGCCCACTGCGGTCTCTTCTGCTCTTCCCCCTCCCCTCTCCCTGGCTGCTGCCGCTGGCTGCTGTCCTCCAGACCGAGCTCCAACCTCACCACTACTGGAAAGGCCGTCCTGTTCTCTCTCAAGTACTGACTAGGTGCCCTTTCCCAGGCGCTTCCTTGTCATCAGGGCCCCTGAAGCTCTAACCACCTCAGAGCAGAGCTGGCTTGTCCACTGTCCCCTTCACAATATTGTGGGGCCGGGGAGCACAGATCACATTTATTCCCCTTTGTATTTCCGGCATCTAGAGCCGTGCCCAGTGCCTCTTGTGACTCAAATAATGATAATAAGGACGCTTTTCAGGAAAAGTTTTCTAAAAGAGCAAATTGCTTGGTTTTGAAAATATTTCAGTTTAAAATATCATGAAAGGCATGCCTGCTCTATTTTTTTAAATCCATCTCATGAAATCCTAAAATTGCTGAACTTTGAGGCCACTTGAGCCAAATGGAGTCCAATAAATGAACACTTAAAATAAGCAAAACTGTTGTTTCTCTTAACACTGATATTCAAGAACAAAATCGAATTAATCACCACAGTAAGTTGTCTCTAAACTATTTAATCTTCATAGTAAGAAGTTCTCCCCATGTCTACAAGCCTAAAGAAATCCGTCTTGAGGAACTCCATGTTAATATTCTATTCTCCATAGAGACAGAAAAATAAACCTTTTTTAACAATAATTAATAATTAACCTTTTACCCTCTGCTGCTGTAACCTCATTTCAGTGTCTTTAATCTACTGATCTTCTCTCAGAAACACACTAATAAACACTTGCTCATTCTAAAGGTATAAGCATATATACAGATAT
This sequence comes from Mustela putorius furo, assembly GCF_011764305.1. Lineage (NCBI taxonomy): Eukaryota > Metazoa > Chordata > Mammalia > Carnivora > Mustelidae > Mustela > Mustela putorius. The sequence continues at coordinate 251,301 of NW_025422117.1, read as the reverse complement.
GTAGTAATATATATTTGCATATATTTAAAAAGTAGGAAAGACTAACTGCATCTTCTAGATAGTGAAATGAAGACACATAGGTTACCTGACTTGTTAAAGGCAAATATTAAAAAATCTCTTTCAAAGTAATTTTGGGGGGGAAAAGAAACCAAAACAACAACACTACTAGATGTAAAATTAATACTATCTCAAATTAGTCTAGGTAAAAAGAAAGCCACAAGTCCACAATCTCTAGTTCCTTTTGATGTAATGCAATCTGCAAACACTGCTAATTATGTGAGAGTTTTTACAATAAAGTATTAAACCTTTATTTTTTGGAAATGGATGCTCAGAATAATTTCCATTAAAGCATATTTTCAAATTTAATATTCAGATCTACTAACCCAATTAAGCATTTACACTTCAATCTTAACATTAAAAACAATAAACACATAATGTATACACATAGATACAAATTTTTAAAGTTATAATATGCACATCACCTACCTGTTTGCTTATAAACTGCTAATTCTTGTACAGTTTCCAAAAACAGCCAAAATTTTTCATTACTTTCTTCTGCCATAAATTCACTATTAAAATAAAAGCAATCAGTTAATGGACGGAAATTAAAAATGAAATGAGAACCAAATGAAAACTTATGGCTAAAACAAAACCCTCCAAAACTTAAAGTGAATGATTTCCATTTACTATAATGCAGAAAGCGAACAAACTGACGATTCTGACGTGAGCTATCATTCTCAGCTTACAAGCATATACTAGTGACCGGAAAAGACTGCATGAGAAATTACTTCTGGCTTTTCCCCATTTTTAGCTATAATTAAAAAATGGATAATTTATTTTATTTCTCCAAGTGAAATACCACTTAGAAGTATAATTTTTAAGGTTTTGTTTTAGTTCCAGTATAGCTAACATACAGTGTTCTATTAGTTTCAGGTATACAGCAGAGTGATTCAACACTTCCATACAACACCCAGTGCTCATCACAGTTAAGTGTCTTCCTCCATCCCCATCACCTACTTCACCCATTCCCCCCCCATCTTCCCTCTGCTAACCACCAGTTTGTTCTCAACAGCTAAGAGTCTGTTGCTTGGTTTGTGTCTTATTCCCTTTGCTCATTTTTTTTGTTTCTTGAATTCCACATGAGTGAAATCATACGGTATTTGTTTTTCTCTGACTTATCTCACTTAGCATTATACTCTCTAGCTCCGTATCATCGCAAGTTATTGAGAAGTATAATTTAACAGTAACGAAGGGAATGTTACATAAAGGTAAAAACAAAACAAAATAAAAACCCCACACTGCCTATGTTTCACAAACAAAAACTGGTTGTATAAACACTTTTAAAAAATAATTATTATTGGGGTGCCTTGGTGGATGGCTCAGTTGTTCAGACATTGGACTCCTGATTTTGGCTAGGTCATGATTTCAGGGTCTTGGGATTGAGCCGCACAGCAGTCTCTGTGCTGGGTATGATGGAACCTGCTTGAGATTTTTCTCTCTCCCTGTCCCTCTGCCCCCCCTCCCCTCACTCTCACATATACTCTCTCAAAAAAACAATAGTATCTATTATTTTTATTTAGCTGCTTATTCATGTAGACAATATTTATTATTTAAAACAGAAAATACCTTAATGAAAAAATTAATAGGAAGCTGGTTTATCAGATTAGGTCTTTGGCCTTGAAGCCCAGACACTTTGATTTTTCCAGAGGGCATAGGTCAGAAAAAATGAAAAAAGCCATTTAAAAACCTTTGGAAATAATGGGGAAAAAACAAAAAATAAAACCTTTAGAAATAATGAATTAAGTAAGAGGCAATATAGTCCTGTACAAAACCAAGTGCAAGACACCCAAAGGCAAGTAGATTCAACTATTTAAACTAGAAAGGAAACAGCCAAACAGATAGTACAGATTTATCTGTATCTTTCTAGTCTGGTAAATTTAATTTAGTCCATCCTATCTTTCTAGTCTTGGTAAATTTAAATAATGCTTAATAAAAATGGTAGATAGGAGGACATGAAAGACACATGCAAGGTAATTCTTGTGAGTCTGGTTACTAAAGGGGTAAAGGAAGGGAGAAAAGCTGGTTTATCCACATAAACATGACAGGCACAGGAACTGAAAGCAATGCATAAACAACTCTTACTATTAATGGTGTCCCACTCAATGGCATTTAAAAAAAGAGGTGAAGCTAAAAGCAGAAGAAATGATGGGATAGACAGGATGTGACCTGTAAAGGTCAAGGATGGTACAAATCTTAAACAAAGTGGGGAGCAACACTTCATACTTAACTGACTGCAACTACAGACAGGCTCATATACTAGGCAACCACAGGCAAAACTTGAGTATTCCAGAATTTATGCATTTAAGTATGATCCTTCCAAGTATTCACCTTGAGAATATATTCCTGCACGCTCATTTCCTCAATATACCACTACTCTCAGCACTTTTGGAACTCTTCTAGAATTTACTTTCAGGGGCAATTTGCCAGTAAGTCATTAATTTTAAAAGAGAAAATATCCTTGACAGATCATCTAAATCAGTTCTTCACCTAAAGTTTAAAAAGGTAAAAAAGACCCAAAAAAGAGCATTTCCAATTTGTTCACTTGTTTTATATAGTATTTAGCTCCAAATAATAGTGTTCCCCAAAAAAGTTCTACCAGAGGAAAAAGTGATTTGCATAGAGGATAGGTTTATATGTATGAAAGAGCATGTCAATAGTTACAAGCAAAATTCCAAAAAATATTTTCGTCAAGAGAAACACCAGTGGAATAAATGCAGTTTCGATGTACAAGTTACATGTTAGAAAAATCTAGCCCCATCAGTCTATAATCATCCCTAGCAAGCAGTACTAAATTAGAAATTTCTTTAGGTAGGGGAAATAATCTCCTTCATCTTTGGTCCCTACACAGCGCCCATCATAGGGGCATGCTCAAAATAAACACTCAAATTTCTAGGCTGAACTGAAAGATTCTATGTATAGAAAGACAGACAGAGACCAAGAGAGGAAATACAGAAATTCCCAAGAATGCTTTAAAAAATGGAGCACCGCAAACAGAAAGCTTTCACTTCTCTGATGTCTCTATCTCCCAAGCTCCTTTAATCTACCCAATACTCTCAATTCTTCCTTTTCCACACTTACTCCCTTCAACAAAGGTTTCACAAATAAGTGAAACCATATGATTATTGACTCTCTCTGCTTGACTTATTTCACTCAGCACAATCTCTTCCAGTCCCGTCCATGTTGATACAAAGGTTGGGTATTCATCCTTTTTGATGGAGGCATAATATTCCATAGTGTATATGGACCACATCTTCCTTATCCATTCGTCAGTTGAAGGGCATCTTGGTTCTTTCCAAAGTTTGGTGACCGTGGCCATTGCTGCTATAAACACTGGGGTACAGATGGCCCTTCTTTTCACTACATCTGTATCTTTGGGGTAAATACAGTAGGGCAATTGCAGGGTCATAGGGAAGCTCTATTTTTAATTTCTTGAGGAATCTCCACACTGTTTTCCAAAGAGGCAGCACCAACTTGCATTCCCACCAACAGTGTGAGAGGGTTCCCCTTTCTCCACATCCTCTCCAACACATGTTGTTGCCGGTCTTGCTAATTTTGGTTTTAATTTGAATCTCCCTGATGAACATGATGAACATTTTTTCATGTGTCTGATAGCCATTTGTATGTCTTCATTGGAGAAGTGTCTGTTCATATCTTCTGACCATTTTTTAATATGATTGTCTGTTTTGTGTGTGTTGAGTTTGAGGAGTTCTTTATAGATCCTGGATATCAACCTTTTGTCTGTACTGTCATTTGCAAATATCTTCTCCCATTCCATGGGTTGCCTCTTTGTTTTGTTTACTGTTTCCTTTGCTGTGCAGAAGCTTTTGATCTTGATGAAGTCCCAAAAGTTCATCTTCGCTTTTGTTTCCTTTGCCTTTGGAGACATATCTTGAAAGAAATTGCTGTGGCTGATATCGAAGAAGTTACTGCCTATGTTTCCTCTAGGATTCTGATGGATTCCTGACTCACATTGAGGTCTTTTATCCATTTTGAGTTTATCTTTGTGTACGGTGTAAGAGAATGGTCGAGTTTCATTCTTCTACATATAGCTGCCCAGTTTTCCCAGCACCATTTATTGAAGACTGTCTTATTTCCACTGTATATTTTTTCCTGTTTTGTCAAAGATTATTTGACCATAGAGTTGAGGGCCATATCTGGGCTCTCTACTCTGTTCCACTGGTCTATGTGTCTGTTTTTATGCCAGTACCATGCTGTCTTGGTGATCAGAGCTTTGTAGTAACACTTGAAATCAGGTAACATGATGCCCCTAGTTTTATTTTTGTATTTCCTTAGTGATTCAGGGTCTCTTCTGATTCCATACAAATTTTTGGATTATTTGCTCCAGCTCTTTGAAAAATACCAGGGGAATTTTGATCGGAATGGCATTAAAAATATATATTGCTCTAGGCAGTATAGACATTTTAACAATGTTTATTCTTCCGATCCAAGAGCATGGAATGGTCTTCCATCTTTTTGTGTCTTCAATTCCTTTCACGAGTGTTCTGTAGTTCCTCGAGTACAGTTCCTTTATCTCTTTGGTCAGGTTTATTCCCGGGTATCTTATGGTTCTTGGTGCTATAGTAAATGGAATCGATTTTCTAATTTCCCTTTCTGTATTTTCATTCTTAGTGTATAAGAAAGCGACTGATTTCTGTACATTGACTTTGTATCCTGCCATGTTGCTGAATTGCTGTATGAATTCTAGTAGTTTAGGGGTGGAGTCTTTTGGGTTTTCCATATAAAGAATCATGTCATCTTCAAAGAAAGAGAGTTTGACTTCTTCATTGCCAATTTGGATACCTTTTATTTCTCTTTGTTGTCTGATTGCTGTTGCTAGAACTTCTAATACTATGTTGAACAAGAGTGGTGAAAGTGGGCATCCTTGTTGTGTTCCTGATCTCAACGGGAAGGCTACAAGCTTTTTCCCATTGAGGATGATATTTGCTGTGGGTCTTTCATAGATAGATTTGATGAAGTTCAGGAATGTTCCCTCTATCCCTATACTTTGAAGCATTTTGATGCTGGATTTTGTCAAATGCTTTTTCTGCATTGATTGAGAGGACCACGTGGTTCTTCTCTTTTCTCTTATTAATTTGTTCTATCACATTGATTGATTTGCAAATGTTGAACCATCCTTGTAGCCCAGGGATGAATCCCACCTGGTCATGGTGGATAATCTTCTTAATGTGCTGTTGGATCCTGTTTGCTAGGATCTTGTTGAGAACCTTAGAATCTTAAAAAAAAAAAAAAAAAAAAAAAAGCTCCTTTACAGAGAACAAATTGGTGGTTGCAAGAGGCAGGCACTGGATGGGTGAAATGGGTGGAGGTGGTCAAAAAGTATGTGAAAATTAATAAAGGGAATCCTTGGGTGCACTGAAGTGGGTTAAAGTCTCTGCCTTTGGCTCGGGTTATGATCCCAGGATTGAGCCCCCATTGGGCTCTCTGCTCAGTGGGGAGCCTGCTTTCTTTCCTGTCTGCCTCTCTGCCTACTTGTGATCTCTGTCAAATAAATAAATAAAATCTTTAAAAAAAAAAAAAAAGGGAAACCTCACTAACAGGGGTGAGGGGAAATACCAGAAGAAGCTAAAAGGGGGAGCTGTACCACTCAATGTCAATTACAGACCTCTAATAGAATAATCTTCAATAGGACAGAATCCTCAATTACAGGCCCAAGAGGGAAAGAGGTCCCTTGCATCGCCTACAAGAAATTGATTACCTCTGCAATCCAGCCAATGAGAAACCATCATCACCCTGAATTCCTGCTTTTCTCCAACAGACTTCCCTTCAAAACAACCCCTTTCAATTTCCTTTATATAAAATAACAATCCTCTCCTTCATTTGTTAGACTTGCCGTAGGTTTTGCCATTGTTTGTTTGTCCCTAATTGCAATTCTGTTATTCCTGAGGAAACCGAATTTTCTTGGTAAAATAACTGTTTTAAGATTAACATTATTTAGTGATCGGAGGTAGGATCCAGAGATGACCCCTAACAATCTGGGGCTGGTGAGCAAACAGGGCCCATATCCACAAAGCCAACTTGGTTCCCAGTTTTCTTGCCCATCTTGGAGTTTGAGGGTAAGCTTTCTCCTGGACTGCTAGCCATGCTCTGTTTGTGTTTGAGCTCTCCAAGCTTTTCTTTGGAATTTTAAGGCCTTGTTCTTTCTAAGAGTACTCATTTGGCTTTTGATCTCCTTTTGAAGAACCAAACTGTTCCTGTTGGAACCATACCTTGTGTTGGCCTTCGGTCCAATTCCTTTTTGGGATTAGAACACTCCTGTTGAAACTACACTAGCCTGTAGTCCAATTCCTTTTGGAACCAACCTGTTCCTATTGGAACCCTGTGCTACCTTTGATTAGTTCAGCTCCTTTTCAGAACCAGATTGTTCACTGGAACTGTGCAAGTCTTTGATCTGACTCCTTATTGACACTGGACTATTCCTACTAGAACTACGTTGGCTTGTAGTTTGACTCCATCTGCAACAGGCATTTACTGTTGAAACTGTGCTATTTAGGAATTTTTTTTTCTCCTTTAGAAAAAGACTTACAAAATGGGATACCAAACATCAAAATGCTTTGAGCTCCCCCACCCTGCTCCTGATTTTGGGACCCTGGTTGTTTTGTGTTTAAAACTATGGTCCCAAAGAGGAGCAAGATGCAGAGGAGTAAGAGATCTATATTTCGTCTGGCCCCAGGAATTCAGCTAGATAGTTATCAAACCATTCTGAATACCGACAAACTCAACAGGAGATCGAAGAAAAGAATAGCAGCAATTCTATGAACAGAAAAGTGACCACTTTCTGGAAGGTAGGATGGGCAGAGAAGTGAATCCGAGGCTATATATGGGAGGATAAACCGCGGGCAGAGGGAGCCTCCATCAGCCGGATCCCAGCAAGTGGAGCACAAAATCAGAACTTTTAGAAGTCTGCTCCACTGAGGGACATCAGTCCAGTGGCTAAGTGGAGGGGTTGGAACCCTCACTGGGACAGTGTGGTCTCAGGACCATTGGGGCCACAGAAAGACCAAGGGTGCCTGAGTGGAGCAGAGCTCTCAGGTACAAGAGCAGGGCAGCTGACTGCAAAGAGAGCCTCTCTGTCAGAGAGGGCTGAGAGTGGGCTGAGACAGAGTGGGCTCTCAGCTCGGGGCTGCTATAAACCATCATCTGCGGCACAGTCGGGCCACTGCTCTTCGAGCAGGGATCCAACAAGTAGCAGATCCAGAGAGACTCCCCCTTCCTCCTGCGGGAGGAGTGGCAGGGGAGAATACTGGAGGAATCTGCTGGGTTTGGAAACTCTACCCAGGGTCGTGAGCCAGAGAAAGAAATGCTTGGTCACATGCTGGATGAGCACAAAGTGCAGCCAGAGACCAGGGAGACAGGCACGATTGACTGTTTTTCTGAGGGCACACTGAGGAGTAGGGCCCCCAAGATCGGAGGCTACCATTTTCAATCTCATCCTCCAAAGCTGCACGGAAAGGCTTCAGGAACAAAAGGTCCCGAGAGCAAACCCGAGCAAATTACTTAGCTTGGCCCCCAGCAAGGGCAGTGCAGTTCTGCCTAGGGCAAAGACAGTTGAGAATCTCTGCAACAGGGCCTTCTCCAAGGAGATCAGCAAGAACCAAGACCAAGTTTACCAATCAATGAGAACTGCAAAACACCAATACTAAGGGAATACTGCACATAGAATTCATGGCTTTTTCCCCTGTGATTCTTTAGTCTTTCAAAGTAAATTTTTAAAATTTTCTTTAGTTTTTTTTTTCTATTTTTTAAAAAATTTTTCTTCTTTCCAATCTTAACATCCTGTCAATTCCTTTTTAAAACTTCTTAAATTTTCATTTTTACAGTCATATTCCATCCCTTCATTGCATTTACTCTTATTTCTGTGACTATATATGTTTTTCTTTCTTTAAAATTTTGGGACGAAGTTTCTCCTAACTGACCGAAATATAGCCAAAATCTAGTGTGTGGCTCTGTTCTATTCACCAGCCTGATCATATTCTTTTTTTTTTTTTTTTTAAGATTTTATTTATTTATTTATTTATTTGTCAGGGAGAGAGAGCGCACACACACACAAGCAGGCAGAGTGGCAGGCAGAGGCAGAGAGAAGCAGGCTCCCCCTGAGCAAGGAGCCTGACGGAGGACTTGATCCCTGGACCCCAGGATCATGAACCGAGCCGAAGGCAGCAGCTCAACCGACTAAGTCATGTAGACATCCTCTGATCATATATTTTTTTTTTCCTTTCTTTTCCCCCCAGTTTTGGGTCTCTTCTGATTTGTTTAGTGTATATTTTTCTGGGGTTGTTGCTACCCTTCTAGCATTTTGTTCTCTCATTCATCTATTCTCAGCCTCCCTGTGCCCCCTGCCTGAAAAAAGAACAAGAGGCAGTAACGAATGCCAGGGACCTAATCATTATGGGCATTAGTAAGATGCCAGAACTAGAGTTCAGAATGATGATTATAAAGATACTAGTTGGGCTTGAAAAATGCATAGAAGATACCAAAGAATCCCTTTCTGGTGAAATAAAAACTAAAATCTAACCAAGTAAAAAATCAAATAGGTTATTAATAAGGTGCGATAAAAAAATGGACGCTCTAACTGCTAGGATAAATGAGGCACAAAAGAGAATTAGTGATATAGAAGACCAAATGATGGAGAATAAAGAAGCTGAGAAAAAGAGAGATAAACAACTACTGGATCACAAGGGGAGAATTCGAGAGATAAGTGATACCATAAGGCAAAACAATATTAGAACAATTGGGATCCCAGAAGAAAAATAGGGGGACAGAAGGTATATCGGTAGCAGAGAACCCCTAATTTGGTGAAGGGAACAAGCATCAAAATCCAGGAAGCACAGAGAAATCCTCTCAAAATCAGTTAAAACAGGTCCACACTCCGTCATCTAATACTTTCTCTTTCTCAGTGACAAAGAGAAAATCCTGAAAGCAGCTCAGGACAAGAGATCTGTAACATACAATGGTAGAAATATTAGAATGGCAACAGTCCTATACACAGAGACCTACCAGGTCAGAGGGGACTGGCATATATTCAGAACACTAAGCAAGGAAAATATGTTGCTAAGAACACTATATCCAGATAGGCTGTTGTTGTAAATAGAAGGAAAGATAAAAAGCTTCCAGGACAAATAAAAACTAAAAGAATTTGGCAACACCAAACCAGCCCTCGAGGAAATATTAAAAGGGATCCTCTAAGCAAAGAGACAGCCTAAAAAGTAACAGATCAGAAAGGATTAGAGACAATATGCAGTAACAGTCACCTTACAGGCAATACAATACCACTAAATTCGTATCTTTCAATAGTTACCCTGAATGTAAATGGACTAAATGCCCCAATCAAAAGACACAGTGTATCAGAATGAATTAAAAAACAAGACCCATTGGTATGCTGTCTATAAGAAACTCATTTTAGACCCAAAGACACCTCCAGATTTAAAGTGAGGGGGTGGAAAATAATTTACCATGCTAATGGACATCAGAAGAAAACTAGGTTGGCAATCCTTGTATCAGATAAATTAGATTTTAAGCCAAAGACTATAATAAGTGACGAGGAAGACACTATATCATACTTAAAGTGTCTGTCCCACAAGAAGAGCTAACAATTTTAAATATCTATGTCTCTAACATAGGAGGAGCCAATTATATAAGCCAATTAATAACAAAAGCAAAGAAACACACGGACAGTAATACAACAATAGTAGGGGACTTTAACACCCCCCCTCACTGAAATGAACAGATCATCTAAGCAAAAGATCAACAAGGAAATAAAGGCCTTAAATGACACACTGGACCAGATGGACATCACAGATATATTCAGAACATTCCATCCCAAAGCAACAAAATACACAATCTCCTCTAGTGCACGTGGAACATTCTCCAGAATAGATCACATCCCGAACCACAAATCAGGTCTCAGCTGGTACCAAAAGATTGGGATCATTGGGAAAATTCCCTGCGTATTTTCAGACCACAGTGCTTTGAAACTAGAACTCAACCACAAAAGGAAAGTTGGAAAGAACTCAAATACATGGATGTTAAACAGCACCCTACTAAAGAATGAATGGGTCAACCAGGAAATTAAAGAAGAATTGAAAAAACTCATGGAAACAAATGAAAATTAAAACAAAACTGTTCAAAATCTATGGGATGCAGCAAAGGTGTTCCTGAGAGAAAAGTATATAGCGAGACAAGCCTTTCTCAAGAAACAACAAAGGTCTCAAATACATACCTAACCGTACTCCTAAAGGAGCTGGAGAAAGAACAGCAAATAAAGACTTCTCTCCACTCCAGTGGGAGAAGAGAGATAATAAAGATCAGAGAAGAAAGCAATGAAAGAGAAACCAAAAGAACAGTAGAACAGATCAACGGAACTAGGAAACTGGTTCTTTGAAAGAATTAATAAGATTGATAAACCCCTGGACAGACTTATCAAAAAGAGAAAGGACCCAAGTTAATAAAACCATGAAAGAAAGAGGAGAGGTAACAGTCAACACCAAAGAAATACAATTATAAGAATATATTAAGAGCAACTATATGCCAGCAAATTAGACAATTTGGAAGAAATGGATGCATTCCTAGAGACGTATAAAGTACCACAACTGAACCAGGAAGCAATAGAAGACCTGAACAGACCCATAACCAGTTAGGACATTGAAGCAGTCCTCAAAAATCTCCCAAAAAACAAGAGCCCAGGGCCAGACAGCTTCCCAGGGGGAATTCTGCCAAACATTTAAAAAAGAACTAATATCTATTCTCCTGAAACTGTTCCAAAAAATAGAAATGGAAGGAAAACTAAACTCACTTTATGAGGCCAGCATTACCTTGATCCCCAAACCAGACAAAGACCCCATCAAAAAGGAGAATTACAGACCAATAACCCTGAAGAACACAGATGCAAAAATTCTCACCAAAATACTAGCCAATAGGATCCAACAGTACATTAAAGGGATTATTCACCACAACCAAGTGGGATTTATTCTTGGGCTGCAAAGTTGGTTCAACATCTGCAAAGCAATCAATGTGATACAATACTTTAACAAGAGAAAGAGAAAGAACAAGAAACATATGATACTCTCAATAGATGCTGAAAAAGCATTTGACAAAGTACAGCATCCTTTCTTGATCAAAATTCTACACAGTGTAGGCATAGAGGGTACATACCTCAATAACATTAAAGCCATCTATGAAAAACCCAGAGCAAATACCATTCTCAATGCAGAAAAACAGAGTTTTTCTCCTAAGGTCAGGAACACGGCAGGGATGACCACTATCACCACTGCTATTCAATACAGTAACAGAAGTCCTAGCCTCAGCAATCAGACAGCAAAAAGAAATAAAAGGCATCCAAATTGGCAAAAAAGAAGTCAAACTCTCACTCTTTGTAGTTGATATGATACTTTATGTGGAAAACCCAAAAGGCTCCACCCCAAAACTGCTAGAACTCAAACAGGAATTCAGTAAAGTGTCAGGACATAAAATCAATGCACAGAAATCAGTTGCATTTCTCTACACCACCAACAAGACAGAGGAAATAGAAATTAAGGAGTCTATCCCATTTATAACTGCACCCAAAATCATAAGATACCTAGGAATATGTCTGACCAAAGAGGCAAAGAATCTGTACTCAGAAAACTATAGAATACTCATGAAAGAAATTGAGGTAGACACAAAGAAATGGAAAAACTTTCCATGTTCGTGGATTGGAAAAACAAGTAATGTCTATATTACCTAAGCAATCTACACATTTAATGCAATCCCTAACAAAATACCAGCAACTTTTTTCAAAGAAATGGAACAAATAATTCCAAAATCCATATGGAACCAGAAAAGACCCCAAATAGTCAGAGGACTGTTGAAAAAGAAAACCAGAGCTGGTGGCATCACAATTCTGGACTTGCAGCTCTATTACAAAGCTGTAATCAACAAGACAGTATGGTACTGGCACAAAAACAGAAACACAGATCAATGGAACAGAACAGAGAGCCCAGAGATGGACCCTCAACTCTACGGTCAACTGATCTTTGACAAAGCAGGAAAGGAGGTCCAATGGAAAAAAGTCTCTAACAAATGGTCTTGGGAAAACTGGACAGCTACATGCAGAAGAATGAAACTGGACCATTTCTTTTTACCATACACAAAAATAAATTCAAAATAGATGAAAGACCTCAATGTGAGACACGGATCCATCAAAATCATTGAGGAGACCACAGGAAGCAACTCTTCGACCTTTGCCACAGCAACTTCTTCCTAAAAACATCACCAAAGGCAAGGGAAGCAAGGGCAAAATGAACCATTGGAACTTCATCAAGATCAAAAGCTTTTGCACAGCAAAGGAAACAGTCAACAAAACTAAGAGTCAGCCCAAAGAATGGGAGAAGATATTTGCAAATGACATAGCAGATAAAGGGCTAGTATCCAAAATCTATAAAGAACTTCACAAACTCAACACCCAAAGAACAAATAATCCAATCAAGAAGTGGACAGAAGACATGAACAGACATTTCTACAAAGAAGACATCCAAATGGTCAATGGACACATGAAAAAGTACTCAAAATCACTTGGCATCAAGGAAATACAAATCAAAACCACAATGAGATACCACCTCACACCCATCAAAATGGCTAAAGGTAACCAGTCAGGAAATGACAGGATGCAGAGAAAGGGGAACCCTCCTACATTGCTGGTGGGAATGCAAGCTGGGGCAGCTACTCTGGAAAATACTATAGACTTTTCTCAAAAAGTTGAAAATAGAGTTACCCTACAACCCAGCAATTGCACTACTGGGTATTTACCTCAAAGATACAAAAGTAATGATCCAAACGGGCATGTGCACCCCAATGTTTATAGCAGCAATGTCTACAATAGCCAAACTATGGAAAGAACCTAGATGTCCATAAATAGATGAACGGATAAGGAAGATGTGGTGTACACACACACATACACACAATTATGCAGCCATTAAAAAATGAAATCTTGCCATTTGCAATAACGTGGATGGAACTATAGGGTATTACACTAAGTGAAATAATGAGAGAAAGACAATTATCATGTGATCTCACTGACATGAGGAATTTGAGAAATAAGAGGATCATAGGGGAAGGGAGGGAAAAATGAAACAAGACGAAACCAGAGAAGGAGATAAACCATAAGACACTCTTAATCTCAGGAAATAAACTGAGGGTTGCTGGAGGAGAGCGGGGTGGGAAGGATGGGGTGGTGGGGTGATGGACACTGGGGAGGGTGTGTGCTATGGTGAGTGCTGTGAATTGTGTAAGACTGATCAATCACAGACCTGTACCTCTGAAACAAATAATATGTTTAAAAAAAAACAAAAACAAAACTATGATTCCTCTTCATCCACATTTCTAAATAAATGCAGCGACTTAACCAAAAGTAATTTAGAACTGCAATGGCCATTATCTGATCTCCCCTAACACTTTTCTGAAGGTTGAACTGGGCCACCATGGCTCTGAAATTGTCAAAGCTGTGTGGATGCCTATTTGGATTGGTGTTTTGAAGCTTCCAAAGGTTATCAGAAATCTAAAATTGCCTCTCAGAAAAATACAATTTCTAGATTAGCTGAGGCAAACAATTACAAAGACACAATCGTTTCTGAGGTCTCGCTTTTCTCCCTGCCGTCTTGTCTCAAGATGCGGCCGCCACCTTGTGCTCAAACTCTGCCTCCCACACCATCATCCTCCTTCCTTTCCATACTGCCTGCCCCTCCTCTATACCCTCAGTTTCCCTCCTCTAATTCTCTAGCTGAAATTATTTTTCCCCCCAAAGTGACTGAGGACCTCGATAGGTTTGCTGAAGAATTGAGCATAGTTGTTCAAACTTAGCAACCTGGTTTCTCAGATTTGTATCAATTCGTCTACATGCTTGTTGGTGAAGTTCGGGCCCAACACTGGATAAAACTACTCCATGGAGAAGATCCTGAAAGGGGTTTAGAGAAACAGACACCTAACCTTTGGAGAGATGCAAAACACTTGCTGGAAATCTCCACTGAGCAAGTATAGTAGCTTTTCTCAAGCCTGTTGATTGAGCAAAATCACTGTTGATTTAGGATGGCACACAAAAGCCTGGAACCCATTCATGACTATTACAATCACCTCCAAATTGTCCTTAAATTCTGATGTTCCTTTAAATGCTGAATCCATGTAGGTAGCATTTAATTTTATGTTTATAGTGCATTCTCGTTTAGTTAAAAGGAACAGGGTTGAATGGGAAACTATGTTTATTCTAGATATAGTCATCCTAGATGTGTTACCCCGCCCCCAAAATAAAATTCTTAAAATTCTTCATTTTCATCTCTGGCAAATGAAAGCTCCTGAACAAAACAAAAAACATACTAATTTTTAGTATTTGCAAAGAGCCAGGATATTGGGGAAAAAGTTGTTTTTGGCTTAGGAGCTCCTGGTACCTTCAGCCCCCTAGCCAGTATCTCCAGGATCCTCCTAATTCCCAAGAACAGGGCTCTAAGGAGCTACAGAGGCTCCTCCCAGTCCTCCTCCTTAATCAACTCAGAGAAACCACCCTTCAGACTGGGAATGCATCTCTGTCCTCATTGATACCAGAGCTACACTCTTGGTGCTCAGCGCCCCCCCACCGGCTATGAAGCAGTCCCTGCCCTGGAGCAGTAAAGTGGGGGGTCTCCAATAAACCTCAATGGGTTCCTATCTCTGAACCTACTCCCTTTTGTCTAAGCACTCTGATACCCATACCTTTCTCCTTCGTTCCTCATTCTTCATTCATTGGGCTGAGAGTTCTTAGAAAAATACACCAGAATTCCTTTCTCCCAAAAGGGGAAATAATTCTAGAATCTGAACTCAGTAATCAAAATAGGCAACCAGGTAAATTAAATGAACCTTTGACATCTTTTATTTGCTCTGACTCTGACAACACTACTGCTGAGTCCGAGGACACTGATCATTTGCCCTATTGGGTCCATCCCTGATGGACAAGATCTTCAACTAGTATTGGCAGAATTCATAGTGTGCCTCCCATCAAGACTCAGATTCCTCAAAACCTCTCCTGAGAATTAATGAATATCCTATAAGTAAAGAAGCCTTTCAAGCACCATGACAGAAGATCACAAAGCTCAAGGCCTTATTATCCCTATAATATGCCTATTTTACCTATGAGGAAATCCAATGGCCAAGGATGGAGGTTTGTGAAGGACCTCTGAACAACAAATGACATTGTTATCCCTCAGGACCCTGCTGTTCCTAACCCATACATGGACATCCACTCCCACTGGCAGCAAATTTTTCACTGTAACTCATCTACACAATGCATTCTTTAGTATTCCGGTTGATAAAGATCAACCAGTATCTTTTTGCTTTCACTTAGGAAGAATGGAAAGACACCTGGACAGTAATGCCCCCCAGTTTCACAGAGTCCTTAGAAGCTGATTTGGATGTTAAGTTTTTTTTTTTTACAGGCTCTAATTGGTTAAAATACCTAGATGATCTGCTTCTCCGTTCTCCTTCTCAAACCTCTTCATAGGAAGACAGCATTCATCTGTTAAAACTTTTGGCTTTAAAGGGAAATAAACACTCCAAAGACAAATTTGTTTGCTCAAACTCAGGTTTGATACTTGGGGCACCTGCCCTCAAAACAAGGACTACATCTAGATCTAGGGAGATTTCATTGCATTCTGAACTTTCCAAAAACCTAAAATTGAGGCCAATTATAAGGTTTTTTTCAACTGGCTGACTACTGTTGAAACTGGATTCCAAATTTCTCTCTTATGGCTCAATTTCTAGAAGATTTACTAAAAAAGTCATGATCTTGGAGTCCTGGGATCAACCCCCCCCACTGGGCTCCCCGCCGAGCAGGGAGTCTGCCTCTCCCCTCTGCATGTGAGCATGCGCACATTCTCCCGCTCTATCCAATAAATAATCTTAAAAAAAAAAAAAAAAAAAAGAGGAGATACCTAACAATTGCCCAAGAGGGGAAAACAATATTGGAAATCTAATAATTGTTGGTTCAATAAAAAGAGAGAACTCTGGTTTGGACCAAATAACAATCTGGCCCTACCAGAAATCTTCCAAGTTCCTACTACTTACCACTATACATGCCTTAAACCACTGTGGTCTACTGACACAAGACAGTATTCATGAACCAATACTGGTGGGGACATATTAATGAGGTTGCAAGAAGGGTTACCTCACTTGCCCCACCTGTCAAAAACACAATTCAGGGAAACCTGTTTGCACAGATGGATTTCAGTGTTTTCCCATCGCATGGACAGAAGTTTCAGTAACGGTCCATATGTTTTCTCAGTGGACTGAAGCTTTCCCTTGCAGAGAGGCCGCTGTTTTTATCATGGCTAAAAATTCTGTTAGAAAAGTGATCTGTACCTGGGGAACAGTGATCTGAACCTGGGGGAACCCTCTCAAACTTCACAGTGATTGGGAGCCCACTTTAAGGAGCAGGTGCTTTGATGTCTGTGCTGTTTGCCCAGTTTTATCAATGTCATAGTGTAGATCATCCTCGATTCTCCATGAGTTGAGCATATTAACAACACTATTAAGACTCAATTGGCAAAATATGCTGAGATCCTCCAAATACCTTCGCCAAGAGCACTGCCACTGGTTCTTCTAAATCCACCCCTTTGAAACTCAAACTCTCCTCCTTTGAGATGGTCACGGAGGTCCAATGCACTTGGCTCCTACAGCTCCTTTGGCCCACAGTAGATAAAAGGGGATATACTTCAATAATGAAAAAGCCTAATTACTTCTATGAAAAACCACATTAGGCAGAGTGATCTTTTTCATTGCGAGATGATGACCTTAAGTAAGCATCACATCTTGCAAACTGGAGATTTCATCTCTAGAAAAAGGCACCTCCAGAAAGACTACTCAATCTTGCTGGAAAGGCTCTTATCGGGAACTGCTAATCCCTGTGGCACCAGACTCCAAGGAATAGGCTCTTGGATTCATGGGACACATCTAGAGAAATCATTAAACCCTGAATGGACCTCTACACCATCTGGGGACCTCCAAGCAAAGATTTCCTCAAATGAAAGCAAACCACATCTCACGATACAGTTTTCTCAGCTTGTCTGGACCAGGCCTGTATAACTTTTCTGCACTGTTTGCTTCTACTATCTTTCTTAGAAAGGAAATAATCTTGTGCGCATTTTCCAAACCCTTGTGAAAGGGAGAAACCTCTTGAGTATGGCCTTTCAGCAACAGGCTCGTCATGATCCCATTACAAATTAAATTTCACTTGCTTTCTCTGAAGGGTTAGAAAATTCAGAATTTACGAATGTTTTTCATCTGCACTATTATCTGATTCTGAATTCTTATTCAAATTCATGGTTTCTGAATTTGCAACCTCACAGGCTGTATGACTGGATAACATCTGTTTTCAAATGGTTCTTTCAAGATAACAGTACTATTTTTGAAGTTTTGCTTATTTTGCAAAAATTTCATTAGTTATTGCTTCATGTTTATACCTGCACTTAATCTCTCAAAGACACGTGGTTAATTCTTCCAGTGTGCTCTTACCGTATTATTTTGTCTTCATGGCTACTTTAAATAGGGACTTCCAGGAGGCATACAGGACTCCAGGTTTGCCTCCATAGGGAGAACTTTTCTCCCTTAAGTCGGATTATGTGCCAGTATATATCTTCAGCTGGATACTTTCTGACCTAGGGGCCCCATTTAGAACCATCATACAATTTGGAAATTACTTCTTCTGTTTTTATGTAATTATTTTTGTATTTAGTAGCCTATCAAACTTTTATAAAAATGATGTACCCAATAAGGAGATGATTTCTAATACTTGAATTCAAGTAAGTCTTGAATTCACACAGACTTTAGATGGTCAGGAAGGAAAACTCCTGAAGCACTTCCCTTCCTGTTACTCAAATGCGGCTTTTAAGCGGTGTCCAAACCTATGTACTTTCCATCAATGTTGGCCAAGATAAGTGGGAAAGATCCTTTCTGGCACTGAGAGACAGCACCACTAAATATGAAACCTGACTTTTGGTCAGTGATGCTTTCAAGGAAAGATGTTGATCAAAAGGGTGAAATGTAAAAATTATTAAACAGAAACTTCATTAAAGTGGATTAGGGATGGAGAAGGGGCTGCTGTACCACTCGTCAATTACAGTAAGAACTGTCAATTGCAGACTCCTAACAGAAAATTTTCAACAGGAATCATCAATTACAGGCCCCAATAGAGAAAGATGAATTTTGCATCTCCTACAAGAAATTGATTAGTCCTGCAACTCAACCAGAGAGAAACTCATCATATCCGCTCTGGCTTTTCTCCAAAGGCTCTTGTTCCAAACTATCCCTCCAAGCTTTCTCAGTCTCCAAAAAATAGCGTCCCTCTCCTTTGTTAGACTTGCCTGTGGTTTTGCCATAATTTGATAGTTCCTAATTGCAGTTCTGTGTTATTCCTGAAAAAGTCCATTTTTGCTGGTAAAATAACTTATTTTTAAGCTTAACCAGTACAAACTAAGTTATAAAATAAGTCATGGGTACATAAGGCATAGGATAGTGACTAGAGTTAATTGTACTGGTCTGCATATTTGAAAGTTATTAAGAGATGTTAAAAGTTCTCAACATGAGAAAAATAAACCAAACTTGTACCTATATTAGGTGATGGATGTTAACCAGACTTACGGCTATGATTTCACAATATATACAAATACTGAATATTACTACACCTGAAACTAATATGTACAGTTAATTATATCTCAATTAAACTGTTTTAGTATCTTAAATATGCAGTGTAGTGTCAGGCGATGGGCTCTTCTTAGGACCATAAGCTGTTTCTTTGGCGAACTGTCAAAAACTGGTGTTAAAAAGTTCATGCTAACTAAAGAAAGGAACTTTCAAATTTTAACTTCTAGAATACTAAGAGCAAAATTCAATAGCTCTAAGTTTTTTTTTTTTTTTGCAACGTGCTATGAACTAATTTCAGCGGAGGACACTCGGGGAAGAACTGAGTTGTGGGAAGCTGCCTTCTGCGCAGGAAGCCCAGGAGCCGATCGGTGGAGTCGCTGTGAAACTCGGTGCTCCCAGTACCGGCTCCTAAGAAGAACCGCTGCGTCCATGGAAGTTGCCTGCATTAAACGCCACACTCCAGCTCCCGCTCTTCCTATCCTTTTCGTAAACGCTAATGAAATCCAAACTAGTTAAACAAAGGCCCCGAAGTTTGGAAAACCGTGGGCGAGGCAAAGTAGGAACGGCGCGGGGGGGGGGGGGATTGGCAGGGAGTGCGGCGCACGGGGTCGCAGGGGCTGAGGGGATGCCCCGACGCCCAGCACGAGGGCGCCCGCAGCCGCGGTGCAAGGAGCTGGAGGGCCGGCCGCCGGCGAGACGGGGTCCGAGGCGCCGGCAGGGACCCGCGAGCCCGCAGCCCCGCCGACCCTCCCTCCGCGCTGGGCTCGGCAGAGAAGCGGCCGGCCCGCACCCACCTGGCCTCCAGCAGCAGCGGCGTCTCGGGCCACTTAGCGGCCAAGTGGGCCGTCACCGCCTTGGACGCCGAGGCCGTCCGGGCGCCGAGCAGCGAGAAGCACAGCGCCGTGGAGCCCAGGAGCAGCCGCACCACGTCCGCGGCCTTTGCCATGGCGCGGAGGGGGAAGCGCGAGCCCCTCGGACCCCCGCGACCACAGCCCGCAGCCGCCACCGTACCGCCGGCTCCTCCCGCCGCGCGGCCGCCCACTTCCGGTGGGGGGAGCTCGAGTCCGTTACTCAGAGCCGGGGCCGGGCGGGCAGCGAGCGCATGCGCGTCCCGCTCCCGCGCCGTCCCGGGAGCCCCCCGGGGCTGGATCCTGGAGCCACGTAGGTGCGGGCGGGGCCGGATCGAGTCTCGCCGCGGCCGACGCTCTGGCGGACCTGCGATCCGGCCTCTGGTTCTCGGGCGGAGGCTGCGGGACGCGGGGAGGGAAGTCTGGGCTCCCGGAGAGCGAACTGGGATTGCGGCCGTCTGAGGCTGGGTGCAGATGCCAACATTTGGAAGCAAAGGCAGGGGCTGTTGTGGATTTTATCCACGTTTACCCGGGCGGAAAATAAGGCCCATCAAGGTTCAGTTGTCGACTTTATGGGCTTCTAAATTTTATTGCATATTAGAGTCATCTGGTAGGGCTTTGAGAAAGCCTGATGCCCGGTAGTAGTTAACCCACCCCGCCCCCAGGTGATTCAAGTGGGCAGTCAGGTTTGGAAGCCAGTGACCTCACGTGGAGGCCGTGTTAGAACGATGGGTGTTTGGGTGGGGGGGAGCCTGGGTGGTTCAGTCAGTTAAGCGTCTGCCTCGGTGAGCTCAGGTCATGATCCTGGAGTCCTGGGATGGAGCGCCGCATCAGGATCCCTCCTGGGTGGGGAGCCTGCTTCTCCCTCTCCTGCTCCCCCTGCTTGTGCTCTCTCACCGTCTTTTTCTCCCGGTCAATTAGATAAATAAAATCTTTAAAAACAACACCACTGGCTGTTGGCCTCACAGGATCTGGTGCGTGCGGGTGTTGGGTATGGGGTATGGGCGGGGTGGGGAGAGAAGAATTTGCATTTCACCTCTATCAGGTTCCCAAGTGATAATGATACTGCTGGCTGGAAACCTCTCTTTTTTAACCTTTGTATTCAAAAGTGGTCCACAGAGTAGCGGTCGCTGCAACATCACCTGTGAGCTCATTAGAAATGCAGAATCTCAGGCCCCACCCCAGGCCTACTGAATCGAAATCCCCAGGTTAACAGGAACCCCAGGTGGTACTGTACGCATTAAAGTTTCAGCAGATCTGGTTTTGAGGGTGGCCGGTGAAAAGACGCATGGGAAAGTCATAGTTGCTCATGTCATTATCAGCCGAAATCACACAGCTTTCCCTGAGTCTTGATTTAAACCAAGGACTGTCTGACCCCAAAGCTCCTGCAT
This sequence comes from Mustela putorius furo, assembly GCF_011764305.1. Lineage (NCBI taxonomy): Eukaryota > Metazoa > Chordata > Mammalia > Carnivora > Mustelidae > Mustela > Mustela putorius. The sequence goes on along the minus strand of NW_025422117.1, from coordinate 230,348 downwards.
TTACTTTATGAGGCTCAAAGAGAAAAGCTTGCAGCAGAGTTAGGTGGTTTTCCAGTAAATATGATTCATCAAATCAAAACACTCAGTTTTATTTAACTGGGCAGAGGGGAGCCTCAAGATTCTGGCTCCTAGTCAAGAATGATTCTTTTTCTCTTCAGAAGACTGTTAATTTATTATAAATATTAAAATATATGGTAAAGAGAAGCAGTAGCTGGGAAAAATAGTTGAGGAGAATGCACTGATCCATTCCTTGTTTCCAGTAACTCCGCCACCTTATAAGGAAACTGGATCTCTTGAAGGTGCTGATCTTTTTTTTTTTTTTCCATTTCCATACATTTGCTTAGTATATGCCTTTCCTTAGAAGACCCTGCTCATTTTCCCAAATAAAACAATAACACCCCTCGCCAAGAAGACCTTGTTCTTGAACTTCTATTCAGGTGTCGCTTCCTAAGTCTACCCTTCTTTTCCCAGTTGTTCCTACTTGTTATGATCTATCCCTCCTTCAAATCCAGTAAGCTCTTTATTTTCTGTCATATATCACTTGTTAGTCTCACTTTAGAATTTGAATACAATACTTATTTATTTCCCCTATTCAGGTGGTGTTTCCCCTAGGACTCATGTCTTACGTATTTTTAGTATCCATGGCAATAACTAGCACAGTACATGTTAGTCGGCCTCAATAAATATTGAACAGTCCTTGTTTGTTTGTTTGTTTGTTTGTTTGGATAAGTGGGCAAAAAGCTAAGGCAATGAGTAAAGAGCTTCATTCCTATCCACAGAACATAACGTAAATATATATTATGAATCTTCCACAACTATTCGCTTTAATTAACTCCTCATGTCTACTTATTCTTGGACTGAAATTTTGACTAAAATTGTAGGATGAAGGAAATAAGATATTTACAGTGAATATCTTCAATGAAAGCATATCTGATGGTTGCCAATTTTAAAGAAATGACTTGTGGCGTGAAGAGTCACATAAAATACACTATTAAAGGACACTCCTGAAACACATATTTATACACATTCTAGTATATTTGAGTTCACAGTAGGGAGGAATGCTACATTTCTCTTTTAAAGGACAAAATTAACCCAGTGTCATTTATTTACATAATGATTGTACATTTTAGATTACATAGTATTTTCCTAGAAATTCAGGTGGGTTTGAAATATTCCTTAGACTGACCATTCCTAGGCTCATTTCTTCATCTGCAGAACAAAAGAATAGGACAAGGGGATATGACCTTGTTGGAGGAGATCATCAGGAGAGCTGCTATTGGTCCTCAGGGCCGGACTCAGACGATGAGACTCTTTACTCTCTCTTCTGTCCTTGGAATGTAAGCGCTGCCCACTGTTCCCACATCAGCAGCCACTGCAAGGAAGCAGCCTTCGGAGAGTAATATTACTGAAACAATCTTCTCCGTATAAAAGACTGAACTCTGTTAAAGCCTCAGTATAAACTCTTAAGCAGCTGGCAGGTGAGTGCACAGATCTACTTGCCTTGCGGTGTCCCCGACCAGCCTTGTAAGTAAGCTCCTTTACTTATTAAAACTGCCACCTACCAATGTGGAGTGGTCTGCTTCTTTCTTCCATATCTCCTTGTCCTCTGAGTATGGCAATGAGTTTCAAATTTCACCCAGGGAACTCTCAAGGTTGAGAGCCAACATCGAAGCCTCTTCTATATGTCATATCCACGTACAGATAGAAATATTAAAATGCAAAAGTTGAGTAACTCAGAGATAGAAATATTAAAATGCAAAAGTTGAGTAACTCAGAGAAGGTCACTCCAGTTAATAGAGCAGCAAAGCAGTCTAACATTCATTATCAATAACCCTTCGGCACAGATCAGCTATGAAGGGAATGTGGTTCAGGGACACAATTGAATATTTTTTAGAAAAATGTTATTCAAAGTTATTCACATCAGGGTAATATGAATGAAAATTGATGATGATAGCAGTTTTCATTGTATGTGGAAGAAGTGATTAATGAGTGCTTCATAATAAGAATATTGTGTTTAATAACATAAATCATCTTGAATTTTTTTAGGTAGGTACAGCATGGACTATATTTATTTAATGAAAATAGTGGTGCTATGTGAGGATTAAGTTGCTACCAAATTACTATGTAATATAATAAAACTTTAATTTTCTCTACCTAAAGATGTCTCACAGCTGAAATGGCTTTTAAAAAAATATTACCCTGTAGGTCTTCCAGATTTCCTTTACTATAACAAAGATGCTTTTCTCGTTGCTGGTTTTTGGTTTTTTTTTTTAAGATTAATTATTTTAGAGAGACAGTGTAAGTAGGGGGAGGGGGAGAGGGAGAGGGAGAGAAGCAGACTCCTCACTGAGCCCAGAGCCCGACTTGGGGGCTCAACTCAAGACTCTGAGATCATGACCTTGAAATCATAACCTGAGTTGACATTAAGAGTTGGATGCTTAACCCACTGAGCCACCCAGGTGCCCCACCTTTTTCTCATTTTTTATTTGAATATCTTAAGTACAAGAAAATGTCCTACTCTTCATTTCAGCTGGGAAGAATGTATAAACTTACTTAATTTGTTATAGTTACACTCCCTAGCAAGATTATGCTAAAATCATAAATGAGTTATTGTTAAGTGTGAGTAAATTTGATCTTTGTAATTTTGCATATTTTATTTAACATATATTACAGATGCTTTGCAAATGTCTAACTCCAGGTCTGTTTGAGGAAATTGTTTACTGTAGTTTGTTTACTACAGTGGCTTTCAAATAACAAATTAAGTATATGAAATATGTAATCCTTTAATCAATTAGGATGATATAAAAACATGACATCTACTATTTAACAACATCCTTTTATACTTACATACATGGTCAAAATTTTATAATTGTGCATTCAAGGTTTACTAAGTCACCATTGCTTCTACTATTTTGTTTTGTTTCTTTCAGAAAACACATAGGATTGAAACATGTTGGTGTCCGACAACATGTGTCCCGTTTTTACATCTTCTAGTAGAGGCTAGTATCTTTATCTGCACAAACTCATCAATTTATTCAAAATACATTGTTTGTCATCTGTGGGAAGCTGACTGTATCATATGTTAGGAAAGAATACTGAGTGAATAAAATGGTTACTGTCTTTAAAGGGTTTATGGTGTAGTGAAACATAACAACGTATACCAATAAATTATTATAGCGAAAAGTCAATAAAATTCTATGGAAGTCAGAAGATACTTTTTTTTTAAAGATGTTATTTACTTGAGAGAGAGAGAGCATGAACAGGGGGGAAGGGCAGAGGGAGAGAATCCTCAAGCCTACTCCTGGCTGAGTGCAGAGTCTGACTTGGGGCCCAAAGTATGGCTCGATCCCAGGACCCTGAGATCATGACCTGAGCTGAAATCAAGAGCTGGACACTTAAACGACTGAGCCCCTCAGACACCCCCAGAAGAATACATTTATTCAGAAATCTTGTTGAACAAATAAACAAATAAGAAGCTTTAGTAACTTTTCTCATTCAAATTATTTCATGGATTTAAATCGAGAACTTTGAGAAACTGCACAAATCCTTTCAATCCCTAGGGAAGCATCTGATTCTACATCATGAATATCAACAACAAAAATAAGCATTTGCAAACCAGCTGCTTCACATTTATTTCATGAGCCATGGTCTCAAACCCTAAGTGACTTCCTCATTTGGTTGGGGTGGGGGGTAGTACAGTACATAAAAAGTAAATTATAATGAGGAGTTTTATGCGAAAAGACTTGGAGGACTGGCACATGACAATGAACGTGACGAGAATTAAATTTCCCATTTTGCGATATCATGAAATATTCTTTTTCTTTCTTTCTTTTCTTTAAATTTAAAAATGTAGGGCTGCCTGGCTGGTTCAGTCAGAGGAACATGCGACTCTTGATCTTGAGGTCATGAGTTTGAGTCCCACGTTGGGTGTAGATATTACTTAACTATAAATAGATAAAACTTTAAAAACTAAAATAAAAATTTAAAATGTAAAACCACTCCTAATTCAAAAGCATTAAATGTATTTGGCCCATGAACCCTAATAGGCAAAATTTTGCTCTAGGGGAAGTTTTGCAGGAAAATTATACAAGAAAGAATTATTTATAGAATTATTGTTTATGATAACAAAAAATTGGATACAGCTGAAATGTCTATTGAAATACAATGACAAAATGTGGCTTATTCATTCAATGGAATACTAAACAGCAGTGACAATCAATGAGCCACAGATATGTGGACACACATGGATGAACCTCAAAAACACTGTCAGTACCAGAGAAAAAGCAAGTCAAAAGAATATGTACCCTAAGATCCTATTACACAGGGTCCAAGCACAGGTAGACTTAACAGTATAACCTTTAAGCATACACAAAAACTCTAATGAAAGCAAGGGAATGACTAACACAAAATTCAGTATATTGATTACTCTGAGTGAGAAAAAGAAGATGAGAACAAAGTTGGGTCTTCAAAGATATTAATAGTCTACTTCTTAAGAAAGATAATAAGTGCAGGTTTTACTTATGTGTGACACAGTTCATAATTTTTACAAAGTGGAATAAAAAGCCACAAAACGGATTATGTCAATGTCTTAAAAAATGATGTTTCTCCATTGCCCCACAAAATTAAATTGAAATTCCTTACACATATACTGTTTGACACACTTTTAGATTTTAAATATTTCATTGGATACTGGACATGGCTTCTTCATTTCCTGGAAGAACCTCCACTGGTGTGGTATGTCCTCTATGCTATTTAGAAATCTTCTTTCCAAGGGTGCCTGGGTGACTCAGTCGGCTAAGCACCTGCCTTTAGTTCAAGTCATGATCTCAGGGTTGTGAGTTTGAGCCTGACATTGTGCTCTTTGCTCAGTGGGGAGCCTGCTTCTCCCTCTGCCCCAACCCTCTTTCTACTCTCTCTCTCAAATAAATAAATAAAATCTTAAAAAAAGAAAAAAAAAAAAGAAATCCCCTTTCCTAGAATACATCAATTTTTAGAGAATCTTTCTATAAATATTTTATTTTCCCTATGTTTATAAAAAACTTTTTTGTTTAACACTCTGACCCCATTATACCCATATATCTTTGTCCTCAATCTCATTATCATGTTCCTTATTTTTTGGAATTACTTTTCATTTCCTGAGTTTTCCAAGCCCTTTAGTGTACTCTTTTATGTGGATATTGTACCTTTTAGCTAGAATTCACTTTCATTCTTTTTCATTTGGTCTGACAGCAAAGTCCCTATCTTTTCTATTATGCCAGGACATAGAATAATGTCTTTGTCACCATGGCTGTCTAGTCCTTGCATGGGGTTTAGCTTATAATAAGTGCTTAACAAATATTTATTAAATATTAAATGAGTGGAATAGAATTATAACTTCTCTAGAATATTTGGTTTTGCTTTTTTTTAAAATGTTTTCGATGGAAAGAATGTACAAAATGACTCTAAATCAATGAAGTTAATTTTTTAATGACATTTCAGAATTTACCTACTTTTTTTTTTGAGGCTTTCTTTTTTTATTAAGAGAGAGAGAGAGAGAATGCACATAGGGGTGGGTAGGGGCAGAGGAAGAGGGAGGGAGAGACTCTGAAACTGGCTCTGTGCCCAGCATGGAGCCCAATGTGGGGCTTAATCCCGCATCCCTGAGATCATGAGCTGAGCAGAAATCAGGAGTTAGATCCTTGGGTGCCTGGGTGGCTCAGATGGTTAGGGGGCTGCCTTCAGCCCTGGTCGTGATCCTGGGGTCCTGGGACTGAGTCCCACAACGGGCTCTCTGCTCAGCAGGGAGCTTTCTTCTCCTTCTGCCTCTGCCTCTCTCTTTCTCTCTCTCATGAATGAATAAATAAAATCTTATTAAAAAAAGAGTTAGATGGTTAACTCACTGAGCCACCCAGGTTCCCCCAGAATTTACCTATTTAAACAATATCCCAGATATAGATATCAATATCTATATATGTATATTTTATATATTTATCTATATATATAAAGATTTAGACAGAATATCATTCAGCCATAAAAAGGAATGAAATCTTGTCATTTTCAACAACATGGGTGCAGTTAGAGAGTATTATGCTAAGCAAAATAAGTCACAGAAAGGCAAATACCATATGATTTCACTCATATGTGGAATTTAATAAACAAAACAAAGAAGCAAAGGGGAAAAAAAAAGTGCGGGGGAGAGACACACACAAACCAGGAAAGACTCTCAACTCTAGAGAACAAACTGATGGTCACCAGAGGGAGATAGGTAGGGGGATGAGTGAAACAGAGACTGGGGATTAAGAGCACACTTATGATGATGAGCATGGAGTAATGCGTAGTATTGTCAAATCACTAATTGTATACGTGAAATTAACATAACACTGTATGTTAACTATACTGGAATTATAATGAAAAGCTTTAAAAAAAATAAAAAAGAGAGAGAGATTGAGTTAGGCTCTTTTGATCATCCCTGAAAAGAGTAGTCTACACTATTTTTTCTCATGAAACTGTAAAAAAGCAGCCTGAAGCTGTTTACGACAGCTTGAAGGTGCTCAATCTTTTGTGTCTCTGTTTTGCCATCTTTAATGTGTGCATTTTAGCCTCACGTTACAGATGGTTCCTATAGCCCTAGTCATCATTCCTAGATTACCAGCAGGTGGAGGAGGAAAAAGAAAGGACAAGAGGCAAAACTTGGGTGTGTATAGAGTGGGCTCCACTTAATAAACTTTCCCAGAAGCCTCTCCTCTGACCTCATTCATTAGTTCTTTGCCGCCTGGCCACCCCTGGCATGAGGAGTCTGTGAAACGTACTTTGATAGCTGACACATTTCCCCCTATCGCTCGCAACAAAATTAGGAGTCTGTTGCTGAGGAAGAATCAGGAAGTGATGTGGATTATGTAGACAACTGGTTGTGTTTGCTATACCCACATAATCTCTCTGTTTTCAGTGTTTCATTTTGAGGCAAAGAATTAGCCTGGACACTAGAAGAAGTGACATTCCAGAAACCAGAGAACAATTTGTAAGGCAACATCAGGACAATGACTATGGGCCCATAAGTAAGTATCTCGTAGTCTACTATAAGTACGAGAATGTGTGCTTAATTGATCGAAGAATCACTTGAAAGTCAAATTGCAGGACGTTAAGAAGCGCCTTTATTTTAAAAATACTGTAATTCAAAAGTAGCAAAATATCAAAATTTCGTGTTGATTGTTGTCTCGAGTCTGTTATATTTGCAGCTGCAAGTGCTAAAAATTGCTTTGTCTAAAATTAGTCGTATCAAGTTTCATGAGCCAAGAAAATTTACGTCATTTGTATAATTTTGGTTGGAAAATCATCCTGATCCAGCAACTGATATTAATATAATCAAATAACAATTTGTTTCCTTTCGAAGGCACAACTTGATTATCCTGGCCTAGCTAAAGGAAAGCCAGGGAAATGCACTCTTCCCGCTTATCCTGTCGTCTGAGTGCATTTTTCAGCTCTCTAATTAGGAAAGGGGGATTCTAGCCAGGAAAGAGGCATGAAGGCAGTTGAAGTAGCTCATCAAATAGGGAACTGATTTCTTGTGCATACTGGTGATCTGAGAGGGGCAGAGAGATGAAAGGGAGGAGACGTTTTACGTTTAGCAAACTTGGAAAATCTTTTTATTTAATTTCCTTTTTGTGTCCATTCCACTGGAGGGCCCAGCATCATTTTGTTTTCTCTTCCCTCTTCTCCTTTCCCTTTCACGCTTAATCTGATATCATTCATTTTTAATTGAATGAGAATGCACTTCCGAACCTAAGCTAGAGTACCCAGGGTTCTATTTGCAGGAGCAGGTCTGTCTGTTCAAAGGTCATTCACTTCCCCCGGCTGCAACTATGCCAGAAGAAAAAGAGACACGGGCATGACTCAAGGGGGCACAGGTTATTCGGCTTAACAAGGTCCCTGCTTTATCCATCCTTAGCTTCCCCGTAGCTCAGACTTCTCTCCTCAAATCAACCCCTTTAGCTCAGTGATCCTGCCGCCTCCCTCCCACTGAATAACGACTCTCTAGACTAGCCCTTTGGTCTCCTGTCCCAGAGAGTTTCTTATTTTGAATCATTTGGTATCCAGAACATCTGGGGATCTACCTTCTAAAGACAAGAGGGGTGCACGTGGAGGTACTTCTCAGAAGCATCACTGCGGGGCTAGGCAATAGGTAAAAACACACCAGAAGCGACATTATGTCCAGGTGGGCAACGTCAGTCATGGGCAGTAAAATTTCGCGGCAGTTGGCTGCCAGGGAGCTGGATGCTAGGACCAAAGCATTTTAGTGCATTTGTTCACATATTAACACATATGAGTATAATAATGAAGATTAACCTGCCAGTGCGGGCACTTCATGGATACCCAAAAAACAACACAGAGAAGATAAGAACTCTAAGAACAATAGCACTGACTCAGGTGAGCGGCTCCTTGTTTTTTTACTTCATTGTAATGCCTCACAAGAAGCATATGTAAAACTACATAAGTAAAATAATGTATAAAAACAATGCCTCATGTATGCCTCATACATGGTAGGCACAGAAAATGCAAATCTATTATTGAATATATTATTGTGTTATTATGTGTCACATTATATTATTATTATATTATAATGCCTTATATCATTTTATCATTACTAGGTGCTTTCAGAGATTGTCTTTGTTTCTTATTATTATAACTTTAATGTTCATGTAGCCAAATTTTCTGTTCATACATTTCCCAAACTGGTGGGAATATTTGTGTGGATTTTTATTAAATGCTCTTGGAAATTGTAAGTCATCTCTTCACCCAAAATTTGTGTTCCAAGTTTCTGTAATTTGAAATGTCAGAACGATTTCTGCCGTGGACTCAGAAGGTATCTCTCTGCCTACCCGTTTCTCTGCTGTTTTGTCTGGATTTAGAGTTAAGCATTTGGCTTTCATTTTTATCTCTAATTCAGCCAGGCTGGAAGCGTTGACTAGTAATACCAGCTGGCACGGAGTTGAGCCTGTATCAGCATATTGATGTTCCTGCATCAGCATATTGATGATAGCGACACCAAAATGTCTCTCTGTCTCATGAAACTGCCTCACACAGGCATTAAACAAGCATGGTGACAAAGGGGATTTGACGGGACTCATCCCCTAAAGTGGATGGATGGCTGCCCATTGGAAGAGAGAATGTTTACAGTGAGGTGATGCATTAACATCACGATATGAAACCAATCAGTAGATCCCAGCTACCCGTAATCCAGATAAGGATGAGTATGTGACTCTCTGCTTGTTGTCGAAGATTAACTATTGGGACCAGAATACTTTGATTCTGAATGTAATTTTTTTAAAAAAGAAACTCACCATGATGAAGACATTTAGAAAACATTAAAGCTGTTGCTCAGTTCTGATAGGATGATCACTGGCTTATCAATTATGTTTTTATTTAACTTTGTAATTGAAGAAAAACACACACAGAGAAAAGCATCTACGTAGTTAAACAAGTCAATGAATTTTGTACATCTACTGTATTCATGGAACCTCCACCCAGATAAAAAAATGGTACATACTGATGTTGCTTCTCCTGCCTCCTAGTAGTCATCACCTACAGCCTCCTCCCCAGAGCTAACCACTAGCCTGAATTCTTACACAATGAATTAGTTTTATCTAATGTTGAGCCATATTTCTATGCTACTTTTGAGAGTGGTTTAAAGTGAGGGAGTATATTATCAGACAAATGTGATAGAAAGATTATTCTAGGGGTGCCTGGGTGGTTCAGTGGGTTAAGCCTCCGCCTTTGGCTTAGGTCATGATCTCAGGGTCCTGGGATCGAGCCCCACGTCAGACTCTCTGCTCAGCGGGGAGCCTGCTCCTCCCTCTCTCTCTGCCTGTCTCTCAGCCTACTTGTGATCTCTCTCTGTGTCAAATAAATAAATAAAATCTTTTTTAAAAAGAGATTATTCTACACCAATATGAGTAGTAAACATGAGCCACAAAGGCCACATAAGAAATGATTGAAATAGTTCAGATAAGAGAGACCAAGTCAGTAGAATAGAGCTGGAAAGGAAGAAACACATTTTCACACACGGAGTATGAAGCGTCTGGACATGATATGATTTTCTAGCTTTGAGAACTGGATGAATGTGATTCTCTTCACTGAGAAGATAGAGATGGTCTTAGGGGAAAAGAAATGAGGAGGTTGGTATTGGACATATTGAGTTTGAGGTACCATATAGCAAGGATACGGGTAGCATTCAAGATATTAGGAAGTCAGAATGCAAAATATCTGTTGGTAGAATGTCTGAGGGAGGGACGCATTAGAGAAATAAAGGTGTGGGGCACCTGGCTGGCTCAGTTGGAAGAGTGTGTTACTCTTGATCTTGGGGTCATGAGTTCAAGCCCCACATTAGGTGTAGAGAGTATATATATATATATATATATATATATATACATACATACATACATACATACACACACATACACACATACATACATAACTTGAAAAAAAAAAAAAAAAAAAGAAAGGTGTGGTGATGAACCCCAGGACTCTGGCTTGGGCAAGTAGGTGAACATGATTGACATTCACTGAACTAGGAGAACTGAAGAGTTTTAGTGAGCTTGAGGCACTTGTAAGGAATCTAGACAGAGATACTTAGATAGTTGAAAACATGGGTCTGGGCTCAAAATAGGGAATTTTTTGAAGAGGATTAAAATAAAATAAGGTATTTCAAAGCACTCTGGAAATAATAGAGTGCTCTGTAGACCACTATTAGCTATTACTTTTTGTTGACTCAGTTTAAAAAGCCCCTGATAGTGATATCCAACTAGCCCATGATTAATTGCTGGAAGAAAAACATCATTTGTGGTTTTGTGGAGGTAAAAGAAGACATCAGCATTTTGTCACTGATAACAATGGCATCATGCCAGTCTTTGAAGCCGTTTCAGCCAGGACTCATCAGAAATTATTCACCTGAAGTTTAACGGTGTGGCAATTCAATGATGTAAGAAAGGAATGTTATTTTTTTAATTGGTTACTGTTAATTACGACACTAAAAATGGCTTTGATTGGGTAACTTGTTGAAACTGAGGATCCTTCTGTAGTCCAGGGAGGAAAGCCCTGTGATCAAGAAAAGTTCTTTGCTGGGGTACCTGGCCGGTCTATTGGTAGAACTTGTGACTCTGATCTTGGGGTTGTGAGTTTGAGCCCCACTTTGGTTGTAGAGATTACTTAAAAACAAAATCTTAAAAAAAAAAAAAAGAAAGAAAGAAAGAAAAGGAAAGAAGGAAAGTTTCTTTGCTATGACATTCTTATGACCTTCATTTTCAGATCCCACTGAGTCACTTAGGAACCAGGGAAACACCAGTAAGAAAGTTGCCTATTGCTTGAGTTGAAAGTATGTGAGACTCATTGAAAAGACCTGAAAAGTCTCGAGGACATAACAAGATGTTTTAGACAAGCACCATGTCTTTAAAATCCCTGAAGAGGTCATTCTTCCTCTTATAAGAGCGCATGGTCCCGTGATGCTTTAGTTAGTATGGAACCAAGACAAGATAGAAGAAGTAGCCATCAGAGGTTGAATGGGTAGAGAAGATGTGGTATATACATACAATGGAATATTATTCAGAAGCCCTGAGAAAGAACGAAATCTTGCCATTTCCTACAATAAAGATGGATCTTGAGGACATTATGTTAAATGAGATAAGACAGACAGAGAAAGGCAATAGAAACCTGGTTGCCAGTGGCTGGGGGTGGGAGAAATAGAGTTGGAAAAAGGTAAAACTTTCAACCATAAGATGAATAGGGTCTGAGGATTTAATGTGTACCATTGTGACTCTGGTTGATAACATTGAAATTTACTAAGAGATTAGGACCTAAACGTTCTCAAACACACCAAAAAGATAAATAGGTGAGGTTATGGATGTATTAATTAAGTAGTAGGTGAGGTGATGGGTGTATTAATTAATTAAAGTATTAATTAATTAGATGTATTATTAAGTATAATAATTAATGTATTAATCAATTAAAAGGATTAGTTAATCCTTTTACAGTGGACATATTTATCAAATTACCATTAGGTATACTTTAAATATCTTAACAATTCCTTTTTTTAATTAAAAAAAATTTTTTTAAAGATTTTTTTTTATTTATTCATTTGACAGACAGAGATCACAAGCAGGCAGAGAGGCAGGCAGAGAAAGAGAGAGGGAAGCAGGCTCCCCGCTGAACAAAGAGCCTGACGTGGGGCTCCATCCCAGGTTGCTGAGATCATGACCTGAGCTGAAGGCAGAGGCTTTAACCCAATGAGCCACCCAGGCGCCCAACAATTTTTATTTTTTAAAAGATTTTATTCATTTATTTGAAAGAGTAAGAGCAAGCAGACAAGCAGGGGGAGTGGCAGGCAGAGGGAGAGGGGGAAGCAGACTCCCTGCTGAGCAAAAAGCCCAATGCAAAGCTTAATCCCAGGACCCTGATATCATGACCTGAGCCGAAGGCAGAACCTAAACCAACTGAGTGACTCAGGCCCCCCAAAATAACTTACAATTTGTATGTTGATTACACCTCAATAAAACTGAAATAAAAGAAAACGGGGAAATAAAGACCAAAAAAAGGAGAACAAATTTGAAGAGGAGTAATAAACTGGACAAGAGAAATCATGGCTTCCTTCTACCAGTCAGAGTACATATTCACCAGTCACTAGGCTGAGTGTTATGGATACCAAGTATAAATACATCTTTCCTTTCAGGGTTCTTACAGGCCAGTGGAGAGACAAACCTGTAAATAATGATCATACAAAAAATATTAATTATGGTCATGGAGATATAAGCAACACACAATGGGAGAATTGGTGAAAAGGGCACCTAATACTCTCAGTAACGAGGACTTCACAGGGAAAGTGGTATGGGATAAGAGTAGAGGCATGAGTTGGAACTCAAATAGGCCAGAAGGCTTGAAGATACTTTCACTAGTGAAACCAATGATAGCCTGAAATGAAAGATGAGCGTGAGTAATTACAGCACACAGAACCAAAAAGATCCTTGGATCCATAGTGATATTCATGAAGGAAGGCAGGTAGAGGCATCAATATTGGGGTGGCGGTGGGAGAAAGGAAGCCATAAATAGAGAGAAAATGAAAACATCAGAAAATCATCATGCTTGACTCAAATAGACTCATGAATAGTTGCTAAAACCATTGGGTAAAATGATTTTGGAGAATGGGATACTTGAACAGTACCAAAGTATCACCCGAGGGTTGACTTAACTCACTACAAAAGTAAAATTGTATCTTTACAACAGAGTGTAAAAGGGTAAAACTTTTACAGAGGACTGAATGTATCATCCCACAGAGTGAGATAGCGTGCTATCAGGTGCCTTCTGATGAGATGCCGTCAGAGGTACCCAACATCATTTATCAAGTATTTTTGGCTAAACTGTGAAACCCCAATCTATTAAAACCTCTAAACTTAACTTCTACTTTAGAGGAAATCCTGGGAGAGGAGGAACAAGGTAAACAACATCAAGAGAAATAGTGGAACAAATTTAGAATACGGCGTCATTCTACAATAAAACTGTGGTCTGCTCTTTTTGTAGGTTAATGTCTTAGGGAAGAAAATGGTGGCACCATTCTAGATGAAGAGAGATTCAAGAAACAGAACAACACAGTGCCAAGGGGGAGCCTGGACTGGATCCCCATTTGGAAAAAACAACAATAGCAACAACAAATAGCTGCTAAGGACATTTGGGAGAAAAACAGGGAGGAAATTTGAATAGAAACTGGATATTCAGTTATACTGTAGAATTGTTAATTATCTTTTTTTTTTTTTTAGAATTTTTAAATTTTCTTAGTTGTAGTAAGGAAGCTGGTCACACAGGAGAATGGGCTTATTCTTAGGAGATGCTTGGAGTTTAAGATGTCTGTGACACACTGTCAAATGATTCAAAAAATGTGTATATTTGGCAACAATGTCTTTTTCACATTGGCCCAGGGCATTCTGTGTCAGATCTGTGGCTTGCTTCCTGATCTTCTCACCGAAGACTCTTAGTGACGGCGCGCTCAGCCTGGCCTGACAGCAGATCTTTTGGGGGCCTTAGACTGATGTGAATGTGGCCCGTATTCCTATATAGCAAGGTGGTGTTAAGTGCCCCCTCCCACCCCCAAGAGCTGCCTGTTCCTGTCTGAGTCCATTCCTGGCCTCCAGTCCTGTGTCCACGGTGTAACAAATGATGCTCTTCTTGTCACCACAGAGCCATGTGTCCCAACAGACATCCTCAGGCTTTCTGCACTTACTGTAGGAGATAGTTCTTTTCTTAACTTTCTGTAGATGGCTCTCTCATGCCATGTTGAAGTGGAGACTACACCAGACTCCAGCAAAAAGAAGCAGGAACATTTTTCTGCATTTGCTGCCATTCCAGACCCCCCCCCCCATAGTGTCTAGGGGCAGAATGTCCAGAGAGCTTGGGAAAGATGTATCGCTTAAGTTCTAGGATTAAATTCAGCTTTAACCAGATGAGGATTGACACTCCTACCCCCTCTTACAATCAAATCCTTCTGTGCTTTATGTGCAGTAAAACAAAAACAAAAAGATGCTAATAACTAAAAGCAAAACATTATCAGGCAATCAGGGATATTTGAGGCATGCTTTGGGAAATACAATAAATCACACTCTGATTATAGCAGTTCAAATTGGTAGACTAAAGAGTATGAATTAAATACTTTCTTCTCAAAAACACTGAGTTTCTGGAACAGCTCATCATTTTTTGGATGTCAAACAAAACATTTAAGTTACAGCCGTTCAATCCTTGAGTCCATGCAATCCCTCATATTGAGTGTAACTATGGTGAACATGTAAAAATTACTTTTCAATAATGCAAATGAACATCTTGTATCTTTTCCCATTAATCTGAATATGTAAAATTTTCGACTCAGTTGATTTACATGAGGTCATAATCATAAAACATAGAAGAAACAGTTTTAAAATCAATGCAAAATATAAAAGGCACACATGGATGAATATGTATAAAAAAACTGCAGCCACAAGCTATTAAACATATAATTAAAATGGATTTATTGCTTTTGGCTTTGATTTTTTTCCTCTCTGTTATTGAATCATTATGGGGATCCCTTGAGTTCAATTATAATTACACACATACACATTATAATGTTTCACATATATAAAGTACATATATAGTCTTTAAAGCTGAACTAATATAATAATATATATGCAAATTTAAATGTGTAAAATTCAGGTAATTAAAAATTATGATTCCCTAAGCAGCATTAACATACAGGTAGTTATGAATCACTGCATTGCACATTAAATTTATATCACGATACATCTCTCTGGAAAGGTGGATTTATTGGTGTATGCGTGAATTCCTCAAATTTTATAACTTACATTCTAAAAGGATGAGGCATAGATTTCTATGTTCAACAATTTTATTCTATATTTGAAGGCTTTCTTTGTGTCCTGGAGAGCTGATAGGTGCCTGCATGGGTTCTCCTCCTAAGCAAAGTAGACTTAGATGACTGCCCAAGGGTAAGTGGCTCAGGGACGTTTCACGAGGAGCCTCTTCCTGCGGCCACAGGTGAGGTGATGGGTGAGTGGGCGTCCTACTGAGTTTTTCCTAATGCGTAGACTTGTCAAAGGCCCGAGTGGGGATCAGAATTAAGAACTTGTGCAAGAGAGGACTAGGTTGCTCATTAGAATAATCATATTTTCCCACTGATTTTGAATGTGTGATTCAGAGAAGCTGAGCAGTTGGTAGAGGGAACAAAATCATTAAAAAGATGAAAATAAGACGCTGAAATGTGTCAATAGGGAATATAGCAACAAGGACTCATAAAATCTCTTTCCTTAAGGTGGTAGCAAGGTAGGCTGGTTGCTGTCGCTGATCCTAATTACCCTTCTAGGTCAGACTCATCACGGATTGAGTTGAGACCCCGCAACACATAGGTTGAAGTCCTCACCCCTGTACCAGGGATTGTGACCTTATTTGGAAATCGGGTCTTTGCAGACATACTCAAGTTAGGATGAGGTCATTAGGGTAGACCCTCAGCTAATATGACAGGTGTCCTTATAGGAGGAGAAGAAGATCTTGTGAAAACAGAGACTCGCAGGGAGGAGGCCATGTGATTGCAGGGGCAGAGATGGAGGGAGGCAGCTGCAGGCCAAGAAGTGCCAAGAATTGCCAGCAAATGACCCAAAGCTACAAAGAGTTAAGGAAGGACTCTCTCTTGCAGGTGCGGACACCTTGGGTTCTTCTTACTTCTAGCCCCCAGAGGCGTGAGATGATGCACTTCTTCTGTTTTAAGCCACACAGCGTGCGACTTCGACAATGCAGCCCTAGGAAATGACTCACTCAGGAATTCCTCCATCGGGAATGGCTGTCTGACTTCTGGATTCCAAGGTGGCTGAGCTTCACATGCTCCTTATTTCTATCTAATGCGAAGTGAGCTGATTTATGATCTTCGCAACGGAAACATCAGTATCAGCTGGAACCAGGAGTGGTGTAGTAGGCACAAAGCAAATGAAGGACAGGTGGGATTGGTTACGGTGATGAGGTGCTATTGTCCATGCAGTGCTGGACAATACACAAAGTGGCACTTTGTGGTGATGGAAAAGTTAATTAAGCCATACCTGTTGTCTCTAGATACCCAGGTAATACATCCACCAAGGGCAGGTCTCTGAGGGCTTTTGTAACTCTAAAGACTAGATCCAAAGGCCTGTAGGGTTGTAGGGTCAGCTGAATTCCTGCTTAGTCCATACTTCCATGTAAAGATTTAAGACATTGGGGCAACTGGGTGGCTCAGTCAGTCAAGCATCCAACTCTTAATTTCAGCTCAGGTCATGATCTTGGGGTCATGGGATTGAGCTTCCCATTGGTCTCCTTGCTGAGCATGGAACTTGCTTGGGGTTGGCTCCCTCTCCCTCTGCCTCTCCCTCCCTGCTGGCGCCTGCTCTTTCTCCCCCTCCCCTTCTCTCTCTCGGGGGGGGGGGGGGAAGATATAAGACATAGATGGCAGTGTTTGGAATCCAAATAATAAAAGGATCTGAGAAATAGGAGAAGTGACATGTTCAAGGTCATCCTGTTAGGAGCATTTTACTGCATATGAATAAATAATAAATAAGTAAAAGCACTCAACTTATTATGAGTCAGGCAAAAGAACAAGGAAAGAAAGTTAACTGTATGAAGTACAAAAAGATGCATTGAGGATTATATGTGGGAAAATTTAAAGCTGCCATTGGAACAAGATCTGTGCCAAGGGCCTGATATTCTCCACTCAGTGGGATCTGTTGGACTTATGAAAGACTTGTCCCTACAGAAGTTTTATTATTTTAAAGTAAGCATTTTGCTGAAATGTCCCACTGGAGAGTGGGACAAAAAAGATAATTTAGGATAATCTAATCTTTATGATCTTTGCAGAACAGGTCAAAAATGAAGAGTGTCTTATTGCATCTAATAATTTGGAAATATTCATGATGTCTTTGGGAGAAATAAAATTATAAGAGACATAGGATATAATGATCAAGTACTTCTTTGCTTTAATACTTTACGTAAGTTAACTCACAGAATTCAGTTCCATACTGTTTACCTGGCATATGCAGTCAGTTTCCTCAGGAGAATCTAACTTTTCCTTCTGAATAGAAACTGGTATTCAGTTATACTGAATAAATATATTGAATAAATATATATAGTGAATATATTTTCTATTCACTATATATAGATCATATATATTAATGTATGTATATTCACATATATCTCATCATATATGTCTATATATATTCAATATTATATTGATAATATAATTATATATATATATATATATATCTATCTATCTATCTTACATATCTCTGGTGTCAGTCTTTCCCTAAATGGAGGATACGAAACAACAGTAGATACCTTCAGTGTTGCCAATTACTGTCTTTGTCCCATTCCCTGAGTGATTGAATAGATTTGAATATTAAACCTAAGTTTGTTCTTGGTTAAGGAAAAGAGAAGATAAAGGATTCTCTGGTTTTTCTCCCCCCCTTTTTTTTTTTTCAACATTTTATTTTTAAGTAATCTCTCCACCCAACATGAGGCTTGAACTCACAACCCCGAGATCAAGAGTGGCATGTTTTACCGACTGAGCCAGCCAGACACCCTGGTTTTCTTTTGACAGAATACAAATCCTTCCAATTTCTATCCTCTCTCCTTTGCCCCCATATCAAGAGCCAGCAAACAAACCAGTAAGCAAAAAGGCTCAAACGAAAAGCTTCTGTGCTTCTTGTACATCTTCCAATGTTA
Source organism: Mustela putorius furo (assembly GCF_011764305.1). Classification (NCBI taxonomy): domain Eukaryota; kingdom Metazoa; phylum Chordata; class Mammalia; order Carnivora; family Mustelidae; genus Mustela; species Mustela putorius. Next base: position 212,108 of record NW_025422117.1, on the reverse strand, counting down.
CGCAGGGATTAGTCCCACACCCAAAACGAGTTTTTCCTTCTTCACTGAGGAAAGACAAATATTGGCCATGCTAACTGGTCAAAGATAGGCGAGAGAGGAAAAAAAGGAAAACAGACATTTATCAAAGGACACAACTCTTCTAACCTGTTCAATCCCACTGATTTATGGGGAGGACTATCTCCATGTTACAGAAGCAAAGATGTTTATTTAGTCTATCAAGACCACTCAGCCAGTGGCAGAGACCTGTTCTGATTCCAGGGCAAGTGCTTTTCCTCATACATCACTCAGACTCTCCTGTTAAGAGATTATCTGTTCACGGATAAGGTGGTTTTTGCTTCACACTTCCCACAAATACCCTGTTGTCTTCAGATCTTCCTGTAGCTAAGACCCCTTTTCTTAGAATAGTTATGCACACACTCACTATAAGTCATAAAAGTGACAGCAGTCTGCTAATTGCTGAGTCCCAAATTTCCTAGGTGTCTTTGATATTCATAATAAGTTCACTTTTGCCAAGAGATGCTTCTTATTTGAAACAATGATGATAACGAATAATGATAAAGGACCCATTAAAGCTGTCTCAAATTTGTTATTATATAAAGCACTCTCTTTAAGTTTGGAAAACCCATATTTCCAAATGGATGTGTAAATTCTTTAGTAAGCTGATCTTAGAAAAGGAAATAGACCATTATTTAATCAACAAACATAATGTACACTTTGCTATTTTAATTTCACCATTTCTACTTTCTCTTTTGCTTATTAATCAAAAACTATTCTGTTTCTTGGCTTGGAGGAGATGTTGCTAACAAAATGTACGGTAATTGTTTAGAAGTGATTTTCTCCGGAGATCCGGGAAGCTTAAGTAGTTGAGTTTCCTATTACTTTCTGCCCCTTGGGCTTTACATTAGTTCTGCACTGACTTTCTTGTCTTGTGTATTTGTAAGAGTAAACGATTAGGTAGGAGAGGCTCCAGGGGACTGTTCTTGGCAGTAGCAGGGTGTGCTTAACTACCTTCTCCTTGCATGCACCTGATGCTGTCGGTTATTAACAGAGTTTGTGGGAATCAATGGCCACAATATCTCTTTGCTTAATAGGTGCCCGCAAAGGAAAAAAAAAGATGTAATAACATTTATCTGCAGGTGCATCGGATGGTCTTAATCCAAGAAACAGAATTTTGTAGAGTTGTTGACAGCTGTTCTACTTGTTCTATGTTTTCACTGCACAGGTTGAGCCATGAATATTCAAAACATGGTCTGCCTGACTATGCCACTCCTGGGAAAAATCAACAAGAAAGGGTATGTGTGGTGGAGAGCCAGGATCAGGGAAGGCTCTTGCAAATGGAGTGTTAGGAGGAAGGCATAAACCCCCCAGAATGATGGCACAGACAATCAGCAGAGGATCTTAAAAAATGAAAATGCGATACCAGTGTTGAAGTCATAATGCCCAGGGATGCGGTTGGATACTTGGAGGACGCCAATGACCTCCAATCCATCGACATAGTCTGAACGCTGGAGACGAAATCAAGTTTTGTGACTGTTTAGAGAAAACGTAAAGTGTAAGTTTTTGCATGCTTGTCCTACTATGTTTCTAGAGAAGAAATGACTCACTTTTCTTTTCTTCCTCTTTTTTCTTTTTCTTCTCCATTTCTTCATTTCTCTCTTCTCCTTATCTTTCTCTTTCTCTTTTTTCTCAAGCTACTAGGCTTTCTTTGCTGCTGTGTGGGAAGAAAAATTGGAGAAAACAAAAGCCAGATGGCTCTCCATGATAAAAAGGGAAGGGAATGTTCAGTAGGAAAAAGATCTGGTTGAGGGATTGGAGGCTGGAGGGGTGGTGGCCAGCAAGGGGAGGGGGAAGAGAAGGGGAGGTCTGCAGAATTGTGGAGCCAAGTGGTACATGGGACTTCTGGAGGAGAGGAAATGGATAATAAAGATTCATTGCTATGGAATGCATAATGTAATCCTTATGTCTCTATTTCCAACGAAATCCTGGAAAGGTCAGGTGTGTGTGTGTACCATCTGTTGTATCAACACACGTGGCTCAGCATTAGGTAAGAGCAGAGCTAACCTACTAAGACCCAGAGAAGAAGCAGATTGAAAATAAAGTATTAAAAAACAGGAATCACCTCCTTTACTGTCCTGTAAATTATATCCTTCAGTTGAATGAAACTGCTCACTGTTTCCCAAACTTCTTGTCCCTCCTTACCCCTGCACTTGGGTCCTTGCACTAGCTCAGCCTTAATATCCTCTACCACTTCTGTTCCACCGGCCATCCAAAGCCTCCCAACCTTCCAAAGCCCAACTGCCATCTTTCCCTTAAAGGCCTCCTCTGACTCCCTGGCTGGAAACAATGTTCTCTTTGATTCTTATTCCTGCATTTTGTTTGCAGCTCTTTCAAATTCATTATCATCCACTGTCTTTGTGTGACCGTCACCCAGGCGGGTGTCTCTGGACTGAGAATGTGAGCTTCTGCTATGAAGGGAGCCTGTTTTATTGGTCCATGTGTTCTACCTAGCCCCCGGGTCAGTACACTTATAAGACAGATACTCAACAGCGATGGGGCAATGCTTGCCTGGCTCATCAAACAGAGTTGTTTTTTTTTGTTGTTGTTGTGTTTTTTGTTTTGTTTTTGTTTTTGTTTTTTGCCTGCATCATCTCTTATAATTCATGGAGTTTTTTTAAAAAGCAATTTTGTGGGTAAAATTCTTTCCCCTGGTACAACACTGAAAGGTAAATTGGTAATAACAAATTGCAACTACTTCTGAAACAAACAAGCAAGATGGCAAAGTAATCAAGAAATTCTTTAGAGGATACTATTTATATTCCAGTAACTATGTTATAATAGGCGCTCATCCATTTGGGAAATGTATTTACAAAATAAAATGGTGTGAAAGTGAAAAATTGCAAACTGTCGTTCTAAAGATTTTTATACAAATGGGAGGGAATCCATGCTGTTATCTATCTTTGTCTTAAATGAAAAGAATTGTAAAATGTGAATTATTTTAAAATCAGAAAATGTAAGTAACCCGAAGAGATAATTAGAGGTAATTTCCCTACTTCCCTGTAGAAAGAATGGATACTTATGACAGTACTCGTTTCTCAGTTTCCATATTGTCCTTGTGCTTTCTGGCAGTAAGGAAGAAGAGAAATTCTGATTTGAGGATCTACTTTGAAGAAATAATAGGAACCCAGGAAAAATGAAGGAGCAATAGCTATAAAAATCAACATAGATCAATTTAAAAAGAAAAATGACACTGAACAGTGAAAAAGGAAATCACAAAATGAGTCTCCTCACATAAAGTTAAAAAAAACAACAGATAAAACAATATATCATTGAGAGATACATGTATAATGTTAACACGTAAGGAAAAAAGGAAATCTTTTTTTTAATTTTAAATTTTTAATTTTTTATAAATATATAATAAATTTTTATCCCCAGGGGTACAGGTCTGTGAATCGCCAGGTTTACACACTTCACAGCACTCACCAAAGCACATACCCTCCCCAATGTCCATAACCCCACCCCCCTTTTTCCAACCCCCCTCCCCCCAGCTACCCTCAGTTTGTTTTGTGAGATTAAGAGTCACCTATGGTTTGTCTCCCTCCCAATCCCATCTTGTTTCATTTATTCTTCTCCTACCCCCTTAAGCCCCCATGTTGCATCACCACTTCCTCATATCAGGGAGATCATATGATAATTGTCTTTCTCCGCTTGACTTATTTTGCTAAGCATAATATGCTCTAGTTCCATCCACGTTGTCGCAAATGGCAAGATTTCATTTCTTTTGATGGCTGCATAGTATTCCATTGTGTATATATACCACATCTTCTTGATCCATTCATCTGTTGATGGACATGTAGGTTCTAGGAAAAAAGGAAATCTTAATGCAAAATTGAATAAGTGAATTTAAGGGGCATCTGGGGGGCTCAGTCAAGTGCTGGACTCTTGATTTTGGCTCATTCTTTCAGGGTTGTGAGATCGAGCTCTGTGTTGGACTAGTGCTGGGCAAGGAGTCTCTCTGCCCCCTCCCCCGAAAACAAGAGTCTCTTTCTCTCTGCCCCTCCCTCTCTAAACACAAAAAAAGAAGTGAACTTCATATTTTTTAAATAATTTTTTAAATTTTTTATAAACATATAATATATTATTAGCCCCAGGGGTACAGGTCTGTGAATCGCCAAGTTTACACACTTCACAGCACTCACCATGGCACATACCCTCCCCAATGTCCATAATTCATACCTCTTTAAAGAGACTAATGGAAAAGGACATTTAGGAGGGATAACAGAGGGTCTCCAAAGATACAGATAATATTTTATTTCTCAAGCTGGGTGGTAGATTTTAAAAACTGTACCTATATGTTACATATACTTTTATGTATATGATATAATTAACATTGACAAATGAATATCTACTGTAACCTTACAGTCCTGTTGCAGAACTGGTATATAAACAGCAGCTTGGTAGAGAGTTATGTCAAGGGTGATGCAAAACTACCAGGTAGACAGACTGTTCGAGGCTATCATTTTTCATCAAAGTGTTTAGGCAAGATATTTTTAATTAAAGCATACTGGAATATTTTATGGAATAAAACAAACCATTTGCATGAAGTTCTAAGATGAAATGCAAGTGTTGCCAAGAACATTGCTGTTTGCAGTGAAGGGTTTTAAGCTTGACCCCAAACCATTGTCTTCCAAAGTAATGTATGGAAAGAATCTGGGAAGTCTCAAGTAGTCAAGGAGAGGCGTTTGGCCCGAGCCACCAGGGAGAGTAGACTCATGCCTTATCTCAGAACACAGCAAAGGGGGACTTATAAATATAACCCTCTAGCATATGGTGTTAGACAAGCTTGTTTCCTTTTTACTATTTTAGAGAACACTGAGCAAATTCCTTTAAAGATCCTTGCTGAAATAGCTATTATGTTTGGTGCCCCCTAGAGGTTGTTGGGGATACAGTAATAAATTAGTCTCTAGCTAAGTAGTGACATTTGTACGAAGCCACTTTTAGAAGAGTGAGTGAAGGATTCTGGAGAGTTTATAAGGGTAGATAACACACCAAAGACACAATAGGCTATCAAAAAAGAAAAGGAGGATTTAGACACAACAAACAGGTATCCTTAAAAGGCTGGAAGAATTTACTAACTTCCTTTGCCCACGTAAAAACTGAGTTGTCTCTTGTCAAAAAGGGGAATGTCAGTTTTCCTAATATATGTCCATCAATAAAGAGTAAAAGTTTTACACTGAGATAAGCAGGATGAGGATATTAAGAAAGTCTAGAATCCTCCATTCAGCAATATTTATGGAGTGTCCATTATGTGTCAGGCACAAGGCTCTAGCCAATGGAGTTATAGAGATGAGGGAAAGCATCATCACTGGCCTTTGGGACATATGATGGAAAAACGTTGGAAATTAATCAAGTGACATACCAATAAATTTATAATTGAATATTGCTAACATGTTATGGAATGAAAAGCCCATGTTGCTGGAAAGGAAATGTTATATAACAGAATGGTTAGATATATTAGTAGAATATATCAGGAAGAATTTCTCTTAAAAAGTGACATTTGAACTAATATCTGATGGATGAATAGAAATGAAGTAGCTGAAATGCAGGAAGGTTGTAGTGCTCCAGCAAAGAAACAGTATATGCAAAGGTCCTGAGGCAAGATGTAATTTTTGGCATATTCTAGAAATTTAAAGAAGACTAGTAAGATTATAGTACAGGAAACTAGAGGGGCAAGGTGGGCATGCTTTGAGGTCCATGTTAAAGATTTAAGTCATTATCTTAAAGGCATGAAAAACCAATGAAACATTGTAAAGAGGGGAGGGGGTGCCTGCGGGCTCCTTCAGTTAAACATCCAACTTTTGGTTTTGGTTCAGGTCGTGATCTCTGGGTCATGGGGTAGAGCTCTGCATCAGGTTCTGTGCTCAGTGCAGAGTCTCTCTCCCTCTCCCTCTATCCCTCCCTGCCGTGGGCATGCTCTCTCTCTCAAATAAATAAATAAATCTTAAAAAAAAAAAGAGGGGAATAATATGATCAGATACACAAAAAGAATATTATGACTTCCGAGTGTGGAATAAGTTGAAAGATGCAGAAAGAGGGGGACCAGTAGGAATTGTGAGCCAAAGCCATGGATAATGGTACTTTAGTTTATCACACTAATAGAAAGAAAAATGTTCTAAGAAGTATTTAGAAGGTAAAAATCTGCAGGACTTGATGGAGTATCAGGGGGGTAGGGAAGAACCATTGTGTTGGAGGACTCTCAGATTTCTGGCTTAAGATAGTTTTGCCATTGACTTGGGGGCACACATAAAGGAAAGATCATGAATTTGGTTGTGTCCGTGTTGAGTTGGAGATCTTAGGAAAGTGACCAAATACAAGTATTGAGAAGACAAGTTGGCTACATGCAGGGACCCCTGAGTGGAAAAGTTGAGCTGGAGCTGGAGAGGGGTCCGAAAGTCACTGGTGTACAGATAGTAGATTAATGCGAGGGCACGGATGAGGCTTTTGATGGAGGAGGTTTAGAATGACAAGAGAGGAGGAAGTGGTCATAGAGCTCAAATAACTTCTGGCAATTGAGCATGACCCAGCCTTTATAGCCCCAGAGAAGGTTATGGAACAGGAAAATGAGGAAGACTCAAGTAAAGATCGTTTGTTCATTCAGTTATATAAGAATCACCTACTGAATGTAACTGAACCAGATTCTAAAATTAATCCAAAGAAGAGAAAGGCATAGACTCTGTCCTGAGTAGCCCATAAGCCCATAATCCAGAGGGGGAATCACCTCCTGGTCTCCAGCTCCTCAATTTGATGAAAACAATATGGGTTATGGAGAAATCCATGCCCTAGCCTCACAGAGAAGACCACCTCTTTTGGCTGAACATTTGGATTTCCAAAATACGGTTCTGATCTCTACCACAAGCAAGGCTATCACATTGAATCTTTGAGGAATCACCAGTCTACTTGGCAATTAACATCCACCTGAGAAGCCAGGACCTTTTATAGGCAAGAGGGGACAGCCCAGAACAGAGCCAAAGAGGGAAAAATGGCTCTATCTTTTGTTTAGACTGGTGGTCTTCAATCTTGGCTTGGAATCACTGGGGAAATTTAAAACATCCCGAGGCCCACATCCTGATTTAATTGGTCTGGGATGAAGTCTGATATTAGGATTTTCTGAGCTTCCAAGTTGATTTTATTGTTCATCCCAGGTAGAGAATCCCTAGCGTCAAGCCCTCAAAACTTAGACTCACCCTCCACATCCCTATCAGCTTTTTCTTTGTGTGCTTACCAGGAACAGACCGATGCTGTCGATCAAATCTGAGCCTAGCTCACCTACCTATCTTGAGTCCTGTTCATCAGGTAAAACTGTCTGATTCTATCTTAAGTCTTTATTATTAGCAAAGCCAATAGCTACAATCTAAGTTTCTCCCCTAATAATAATAATAATAATAATAACAATAATAGCAATTTATTACACTCCTGCCCTTGGCCTCAATCCAAAACTACATGCTTTATGTGCTCTGGAGGTTAGGAAATATATGCCCCTTTTACCACTTAGGAACAGTCAGGTACAGTGTACACAGGAGTTTGGGAGAGCCTTAGGGCCTCCACGAATGGGGAAAGAACAAGGAACCAAATTTGGACATTTCCCAAATGTGACTCATAAGCAGATTAGCTGCGATCCTACTTCAATGGTAGTCACCACTGTGATAGTCATCTCCAGGTCTCTATCGGGCAGGAAACACCAGCCCCGGAAAGCTCACATCTTAGATAAGTTTCAAGTGCCCTCTATGTTGGAGAAGGTAGAGGGCTCTTGACTTTTGATACAAACTTTAACACTCAGCTACTTTGACTTTGACATGCCCCAATGATGACTCCTTAAACACATGTGGCAATAGACAGCCTCACCTCTGTGATGGCTCACCAGCTAGAGACCACGAACAGAACACCTGTAGTAAAACAAAGATGATCGTATTGCTTGTTGTAGCTAAGGAGACCACACACCATGAGCAACAATGGCTTGTCTTGAGTTAGGTGTTTATTATAAGATTTAGGCATGTGTAAAGTAATTCTGGGGAGGATTCATAGGAGCTAAGGAAGGGACTGGGTTCTGTCAGCAAGCAGGGCAATTCGGTGACTGGGTGTCTTTCTACTTTTCATCTAGACGACAGGAGGAAGAGAGGGGAGCTGGAGTCCTCATTGAAAAAGGAACACTTGTCACTCATAGTTTCTGAGAGAAGAACTTGGTTATTTTGTGGTTGCAGAGTAGTTTGATTTCTGTTCAGATGTGTTTATGGAGTGGTCCTATTTTGTCTTGCTCATAATCATGGAGGGTATTCACCTTCTGTTGATACCATGTGAAGCTGTTTATACTCAGCAGGAAAACATCATGGACTAGCCATTACAGTCTAGGCCAACTACCAGCTGACAGGTTGTCAGGGCCCACTGGGGGTCAACAGACATGCTGGGGTCAGGGTAGGGATGACAAAATGGTCAAGGATGACTCAGGGATGAGGAATGGGATGGAAGTTAGGAAACATAAACAGAAAAACCTAATTTAAGCAGACATAATATGTCTGTCACCCTTGTTCAGCTCAGAAAGACCCATCAATCATTCTAAGAAATCAGCCATTTGTTCTCCAAAAGGAATTTGTTCTTAAATGGGGCACAAGAAAATCTCTTGTCCTAAATAGTATATTTCTTTCCTCTCTTTCTTATTCCTCTTTCCATAATTTAATTGATTAATCTAAAACCATCCACCCTACAAATAACCAGCCATTATTTTATTATGTACCAGGCACTGGGCCAGTATATTACTTTCCATTGCAATATAGCACCTAACCACAGACATAGTGGCTTACAAAGACAGAGTTTGTGGGTCATAGTTCTGTCGGTCATAGGTCCAGGCTCGTCATGGCTGGGATCTTCACCCAGAATCCCACCATACTAAAACCAACAAGTTAGATCATCATTTCCTGTCTGCGGGTGCTAAGGAGGAATCTGGTTCCAAGTTGTAGTCAGATTTTCGCAGAATTCATTTTCTTGAGACTGTGCGACTAAGGTCTTGCAGAGTATATGTTAAGGGCTGCTTTCAGCGTCTGGAGGCTGCTGGAATTTCCTTGCCAGGTTGTCCCCATGGACAGTTCATACACGAGTATTCTGGGTCAGCAGGAATAAATCTCTCTGACTTCTTCCTCCGGAACCAGCTGGAGAAGACGTTCTACCTTTAAAGAACTCAGGTCGAACCAGAGTCATTTCCTTTTTACCATATAACCAGACAGAATCACAGCTCTGCCCACACTCAACAGGATGGGATTATACAGGGCGTTGGAGTCACTAGGAGTCACCTTGGAATTCCGCCTACCTCAGCAGGATAAATACAAACATCAATAATCAATAGTGCCTGCCCACAAGGAATTCTCGGTCTCGATGAAGAGTCAGTCATACAAACATACTTTAAATACACAGTATGGTATCAGCGCTGCTTAACGGTAGTAAGGTGCAGGATAGAAAGAAAGAATTAAACCTCACCCGGAATTGATGGATATGGAGAGTCCAAATTGATTTATAGAAGAGGAGAGATCTCAACAGAGTGTGGGAGGGCAAACTGGATCATCACGTGGAGCGGTGCTGAAAAGTACTCCTGATGGAAGGTCCCCAGGACTAGAAAGTACTTGTGTGTGCGTGCACACGTGCACGAGTGCCCGCACATGTGTGGAGGGCGGCCAGGGGGAGCTATAGGTTTTTGCAATTGGAATGTACTGGAGTAGAGAGGAAGATGATAGTAGAGTCTAAACTGGTGCCACTCTATGGAAAAGTGATAAACCAGCTGCTGGGAAGAGCAGACCCAAGGAAGAGTGGTGGTCAAAGACCCAGTGTTCGTTTTAACTCTCCACAAAGCCACAAACCTCCCCAGCCCACTCCTCTATGAGCAGTGCACTTGATTTGTACGAGTAGACGTCATGTGACACACAGGACCGTTTTATCTTGCTCTGCCATTTTGCAACTTTTAGCAAATAGAACATCTCACAACAAAGACCTAGAAAGACAGATGTTTCAATTTCCCTTTTTCCTGGGAAATGAGATGTTTTTGCATTTGCTACATTAGGACAGCACCTTAGCGCTAGACACTGAAATGATGTATCATTGCCTTATAAAATCACAAGAACAACATTTAACTAACAATAGTTGGGAAGAATTAGCATTAAATGTTTAAGAGCAATTTACAGGAAAAAATGATCAGTAGACAGCTATACTCCTGGGAAGGAGGAAAAATGAAAGGGCAACTGTTTCGAAATGACTTTTTGTGCAAAAACATACATTGAATTTGAGGGCCTGAGCACAATTAAAAATCCCATTGGATAAAAAACCATGCATTTCACAGTATGATTTTAAAAATGAATACTTGCATTAATTAATTGAATAAAAATGAACATGCATTTCTGGGGTTGTGTGGAGGACCTTGACCTGGGTCTGGGTAGGCAGCTTTATAGCTACATTAAACTCCGTTTTTTACATTTAGAATATGTTTTCTTGATAAAATAGAAAGCTAGAATGATAATGAGCAGAACAGAAAGCTTTAAGAAAATGCTCAGGGGTAATTGTTTACTGCCTAATTCCTTGGGGGTGGGGAGGAAATAATTGCAAGGTTTGAAAGACAGTAAGATTCTAGGTAGCAAGCACTAGAAGGTAGTGAACATAATTTTGCCTGGTAGCTCCTATACTCCCATGGCAAGGTGACCAGTCTTTTTGATAAATGAATACATATATTCATATATGTAATAGAATTTTGCTTTTGTATGGTATAATTCATCAGACCATGGGAATATCCGTTGAAATGTTAGCCAAAGGTCACGCTAAAAAGACTATTATCAGTAGTAGGAACACAGCTGAGTGATTTACTAACGGGGTCGGTGCTCACTTCACCTTAGAGAAGACCTGAGCAAGAACTGTCAGGGCTTGGAGATTAGGCACATGTTAGCGAGGGACTTTCTGAAAATTACGGCAATCTAAAATGGGAGCAGATAGATTTCTTAACTTATTCAAAGGATATTATTCAGAGGCCTATTAAGTATAAAGGTCTGGGCTTTCAAAAGGTAGAGTCAGAATTCAAGTCTGCCTTCAGGGAGCTTTCGGATCGCCTGTCTTTCTGCGTTGTTGGAAAATGCCGTCCTACCGGAGCAAAGAACAGCTACTTACACTGTCTCTTAGAACCTGCTTTAGGGATTTGATTTCTTACAGAGCTAGAGATAGCGTTCTCTCTCTTTCTGTCTCTACCTATCTATGGAGAGACAGAGATTGAGAGCGAGATAGAGATATTGAAAGGAAGGATAAAATTCATTGCTAATGTGCAGAAGAGGGGCACTGCATCCTGAATTATAATAGGAAATTAGAAAAGAGAAAATAGTCTTTACAAAATATACTTGTATCTAGACCGACCTTCCTCCCTCCCTCTGTTCCTTCCTTTTTCTGATTTATTTATTTGAGAGAGAGAGAGAGAGAGTGAGCATGAGTGGGGTAAGGGCAGAGGGAGAGGGAGAGAGAGAATCTCAAACAGACTCCACACTGAATGCGGAGCCCAAGGGGGGGGGGTGGTGGGGGGCTCGATTTCACCACCCTGAGATCATGGCCTGAGCCAGAATCAAGAGTTGGACATTTACCTGCCTGAACCATTCAGGCACCCTTGGACTTTTCTTTCTAAAGCTTATCATTAAACTAAGGTTATCTGTCTAACTGCAGAAAAACGAAAGTGTATTTTTCAAGCCCGCTTCCTTAAAATGAAATGTTAATGTTTTGAAGCTCAAGTCCATTTGAAAAATGCCAACATTTTGATTTGCTGAGAGAACTAGTCATTATCTACGCTGATTTTTCACTCCCAGTCCTTCAGCCATTTTTTCTCCCATAGTAATGGCATTGCTGTCCATGTGGTTTCCAACTTGGGACACCTGGAGTCGCTCTTAAGTTTTTCCCATGCTGAGGCTTCACATGGAGTCACTCGATCTCATCCGTTCTACTTCTGGAATTTTCTTAAATTTTTAGTCTTTTTTTCTACTGCCATTTCTTTGTATGTGTGTGTGTTTGTGTTTCCTTTCTTGTACTGCAGGAATTGCTTATTTAGTCTTTCACAGATTGTTTTCAACAAATATTTATAGAGCACTTACTGCTCCGTGTTACCCATGTTATTAAAACCTCCACCATTTTATCTCCGGTCGTAGCTGAGCTCCAGATCCCATAAAGAGCTATTTATTTGCCATCTCTATTTGGCGTCTCATTAATATTTTACGCTTAACTTATCCAAAGCAGAACTTGGAATTCACCCTTCCTGAATCCTCAGGCTCCCAACCTGTTTTGCTTTTCTTTCCCCCTTTTCAAAAAGTAAACGGAACTGTCAGCCTTCCAGTAGCTCACGTGACAAACCTCAGAACCATCTTTGGTTCATTCCTTGTTTACTCCCCTTATCCGATCTTTCAGGAAGCCCTATCGATCTGGCCTCCACCATCTATCTTGAATCCAGCCACATCTCTCCCTCTCCAAATCAGGCGGCCTGGTTGAAGTCCAAGTATGTCACTTATTTGCTATGTTACCTGAAGTAATTTATGTCTGAAAGTCTTGGTTTCAAATGAGAAACCAGTTTTTTAAAGGAAAAAAGGGGCATCATCAAAAAAAAAAAAAAATCTAAAAATGTGGCTTTCTCTACCGAGAACCAAAGCCTCACCTGAATGAAGCAATATGTACTGATTTGGCCTTTTTATCTCCCCCAAACTGATTTATTTTGACAGGAGAAAGAAACAGGAGTTCTTAGATTGTCAATGAAAATGGTATCAATGCCTGGGGTGGGGGGTGTCTTTACTGGCCTTTTTTGGTGGGGACAATGCTAGAATTGTCTTGCATTAATGTGACTTTCAAGTATCCTTCTATGTTCAGAAATAAGCCTTGATGTATAGTAGGATTTCAAGACAAAAGGTGCATTTTTTGAGATATTTTATATAATAGAGAAGTACTTTGACCCAACACTTAAAAAAACCTTGCTCATTTACGAGACTATCATATTTCCCTGTTTTCTTCAATCCCAAAATCCATCTTGTTAATTTGTCTTGGTGTATGATCTTTGCTTCATACTTAGAGTTATTCCCCTCTTTTTCTTATGTCTATATGTTCATAAGCCAGGTCTATTCTTTTTTTTTTTTCTTAAAGATTTTATTTATTTATTTGTCAGAGCGAGACAGTGAGAGAGTACAAGCAGAGGGAGCTGCAGAGGGAGAGCGAGAGGGAGAAGCAGACTTTCCACTAAGCAGGAGCCGGATTCTGGGCTCGGGGATCCCTGTGGGGCTTGGGACTCCCTCCCAGGACTCTGAGATCATGACTGAGCTGAAGACAGATGCTTAACTGACTGAGCCACACAGGTGCCCCCAAGTCAAGTCTGTTCTTCATTATCCTGCCACCATTTTAAAAAATATTTTATTTATTGATTTGATAGACAGAGATCACAAGTAGGCAGAGAGTCAGGCAGAGAGAAAGAGGGGGAAGCAGGCTCCCCGCTGAGCAGAGAGCCCGATGAGGGGCTCGATCCCAGGTCCCTGAGATCATGACCTGAGCCAAAGGCAGAGGCCCAACCCACTGAGTCACCCAGGCGCTCCCCGCCACCATTTTTGATTCTAGCGTCTGCTCATACCTTTGCTTTTTGGTTTCTTCTTGGAAGGGATGACTTCCAGTCTCACTTTTTTTTTAAATACCCAAAAGAGGTAGTTAAGAGACACAAGCATCTGATGTTTTTATGTTGTCTTCTATAGTCGGTTCTGAGCATTTACACAGTGTTTTATTATTTTGTTAAAAATTATCTGATTCAGATTACAGTTGAGGAATTTTATATTCATGTTGCAAAATTGTGTACAGGTAGGTTCTATTTTCTATGACATTTAAATTGGGATTTTTGAAAGGGACTAGTTCAAAATATTTGTTCAACATAATCGAATGCTGGGTCTGATGGAGTTGAAAATTACTGATTTAGAAAAAAAAAAAAAAAAGAAAAAAGAAAATTACTGATTTAGGTGCAAGAGTGTTCCAGAGGAAAGTCCAGAGAAGAGCTGAAGGGGTTGGCAGACAGAAAGGGCATCAGGGCAGCTGAGAAAGTGCAGACTGTAGAGACCAGGCTATGATGGTTGGGGTTAATAACAGCTCACAGACGACCCAGCCGGAGTCAAGCCCTACACGTGAGTGTAGCCACACACTGCGGCAAACTCCCCACAGACCCCATCTCCTTCAGCCAATGGGAAGATGTTACATAAACTCCCTTAGTTCAGATCACCCCCGAGGGACGGTAAGAAAAAAGAGAAGAGGAGACACGTGAGCTTGAATATTTACCCCAAAGAGATGTTAACTGAGAAGTGATGAGTTAACTCAAGTTGGATATTTTTCAAAACCTCCTGTGGCTCCCCATTTCTTTCCCAGTAAATCAAACAGTGGCCACCAAGCCTGACAGGACCCTCCTCCCTCCACCCCCCACCACTTCTCCGTAGCATTTCACCCTGCTGGCATTTACAGCCTTGAGGGCAAAAATCATTGTCTTTAATGTTCACTGAAATAACTCAAGTACCTAAAAGCACTTAGTACGTAGTAGTGGCTCAATAAATATTTTTGGATTAAACGTATGGATCTTGTGTCCTTATTCATTATTTATTTTTCCACAGTTCGGATGTAAGTTACCTGAGGGCAGGGTCCTTTCTGGTCTTGTTGAATGTATGGTAAATGCTTAACAAGTTGTTTCTTGTTTGTTTGTTTGTTTGTTTTTAAAGATTTTACTTACTTATTTGAGAGAGAGTGTGAGAGAGAGAACACAAGAGGGGCAGAAGAAGAGGCACAGGCAGACTCCCTATGGAGCGAGGAGCCCCATGCAGGGCTGGATCCCAGGACCCTGAGCTCATGCCCCGAGCTGAAGGCAGATGCTAAACTGACTGAGCCACTCAGGCATGCCAGTGTTTAACAAGTTCTTATTGGAGGACATGTATGAACACTTACTATGAAAAAGTTATTGCCTCCTCTTACCCTATACGAGTTAATGAATATGTTATACATACAGGTGGCATAGCGTCTAGCCATCACTCATAATCAGCTATCTATGGTAGATAGAGTGTTATCCAATAAAGCAAAGAATGAACTGTTCATATAAATAGTACTTTATGGGAACTGGTATACAGGGTTGTGGTTATCCCAAAGTTATAATCATGTAGTGAATTGGAATACACTCCGTATATAATACTATTTTTCCTGCTCTTTGCCCTGTCTATGCAACCTCTTCTACTCAACTTCCTCAGGGGGGATAAAAAAAAGCCCCTGCTTTGTTGGTTATTTGCAAAACTGCTTATCCTGCGGGCTTTTTTTTTTTTTTTTTGGTTTGTTTACAAAAATGAAAAAAAAAAGTCATTTCAGTGTATAGGAGAACTCTGTGTTCTTGAAGGAGAGATTCATGCTGCCAATGACTTACATAATCTATTTTGTTTTCCATGTGCATCGAAGGGCGTTAGCATCCATATATTCTTGTGTGCAAATGCAGGGGATCCGAAACTATTCTCTGTGATTGTTTGGATTGTTAATCTCTCCAGGGTTTCCTCAACATTCTCCAAGGCAGTTTCTGGCACCAAGGGGAAAATGGAGAAGTTGAGATGCAATTTTATCTCCCAATTGAACTTGATTAAATGGGGACTGTTCTAATCAAAAGTTTGAATCCTAGGGGAGTGCAGTGTTGTTAACGGGTTTGAGAATATTCGAGAAGAACAGGGAAGAAGAGTATTAAAGTCACGGAGGAGAAGGAAGCAGGCAAGAAAATAATTGTAGTAAAGCTTATTAAGGCATAAAATTAGGTGAACAAATTGCTTCACAGATAGTGTTAAGCTCATTGCTAGACTGGCAAAGGAAGTGGAAGAAAGCTCTTTGAAAACATTATTTTTATTATTTTAATAATTTGTGTAGGATTCATCGTAGCTGCAATCTGTTAGCCCAAAACAATTGCCAGCTGGTGTCATCGTGGAGTAACTTCAGCAGGCTGAATGCAAACATGTTTTTCTTTTTACCTGGAGAGCATTCAATTTTATAAGGTTTCTATTCATTTTCACCTGAATGTGAGGTCTGCCCTTGTAGATAAGGAAACCTGTTTATTGCATGATTTAAGAGCTTCGATTAAGTTCACGTCAACTTCTACAACTATAATAGGGAGACCTCACCTGGGACAGACTGTTTATACAACTAATGTCAACTCTCGTTAAAAATTAATACTTGGGGGGTGGTTGCCTGGGTGGCTCAGTCGGTTAAGTGTCCAATTCTTGAATTCAGCTGAGGTCATGATCTCAGTGTCCGGGGACGGAGCCTTTCATCAGGAGAAGGGAATCTGTTTGGGATTCTCTTTCCCTCTATCCCTCCCTACTGTGCAAGCTCTCTCTCTCTCTAATCAAAATAATAAAACTTAAAAAAAAAAAAGAGAGGAGTACTTGGGTACAAGCTTGAATTGTCTGTGCAATTGCTTGATTCTATGCATTGCTTTCCTTGTGGTTACCTCAAGGAAATGGCACTCCATTAGTTATTTTACTGAAAGCAAAAGCAGGTTTTTAGGATAATGTACTTTGAAAAGGGTTAAAGTGCACTTATTTATGGAAATATACATTTTGTTAGTAACATAACTATGATATTTGTTTGTCATCATAGTTTCTTCTGAAAGTCTCCTAAATAACGTCTTTTTTTTTTTTTTAAAGATTTTATTTATTTATCTGTCAGAGACAGTGAGCACAGGCAGAGGCAGAGGGAGAAGCAGGCTCCCCTCTGAGTAAGGAGCCCAATGTGGGACTCAATCCCCAGACGCTGGGATCATGACCTGAGTAGAAGGCAGCCACTTAACCAACTGAGCCACCCAGGTTATGTTAAGTGTGTTATTGTCTTTCCCCTGTTTATCTGACAGAGTAGGTGCCCAGATACTCCCAGATGTAGAGATCACTCAGCTTTGCCTATAAAGCCAGAGGGAGAGGGAAAATAATTTAATTGTTCTATTGCAATTCCATTGTCTCTTCCTGCATCTTGACTCAAAGGGTCTCAAGAGGAGAGAAAGGAAATTATGGGCTCTTTTGTTGTTGTTTGTTGGGTTCCTTCAATGGTGATTTGAATGTATTTCAGGGCTGTTAGTGTTGCTAATCCTGGCTCTGCTTTCTCCTGGTTGCCCTTGGTTCCCTCTCCTCATCTCTGACATGGGATGTTGTACTTCTCTTATTCCTCAGAACGTTGTTCTGAGGAGCAAATGAGATAACATCTAGAAAGTGCTTTCTACTCTATAAATTGCCGAAGCACTCAGCTTATACATTTGGGTAGCTAACAAGGTTATATTTATCCATGTGATATCAAGTGACTTTATAGGAAATGAGAAACTTCTCAAAGTAATATAAAAAAGTATAATGAATTTTTACTTTGGTAAAGGAGAGGTGTATCTTTTAAAATAAGTAATACCATTCACCAGATGCATTCAGGAAGTAATAAACATTGAGTTTTATCTATTTTATTTATTTTTGATTTTTATTTTTGTCCTATCACAATTTCTTACTTTGGAGAGTAGTGTGATGCCATTAATAGGATTGTAAACTTCAAGTGAGAGAAAAATAAATAGATTAAGTAAGCTTTAAAGAAGCTGATTCATCTTGCTCAACACCTTTTTTACTAATATAAGCTCATACAGTATCAGGAAGGACACTGTTTGTGGTTGTTTATAGAGTTGAAAAGAGGAAAGGAAGCAGAGGCGGGAAGCTTTGTTGAGAAAAATCCCACCTGTCTAGAACAATAAAAATAACTTCCCATGGGAAAGAGTTAGCATCCCTGAAAGAGATCTAGATCTTAACTAATGGGTCGAAGGGGACAGTCTGACAAATGGAAGAGATCAGTACAGTGTCTCAAGGAAAGACAAGTACTGCACAGATCCATAAAGAGGCCAGGTGGGAAGGCTGACTGCTCTGAAGGCATGGGATACCAGGGTAGCTGGGAGGGGCACGATGACCTGGACAAGGGGATCAAATTGCATTGTTTCCCTCTTCAACACACTGTCTCTTTCTACTTGGGTCAAGCAAGTAGAGGGATCATGAAGGGGCAGTTACCGCTGTTTGGTGGTACATCCATTCATTACCTGAAAAACAGAAACTGTTATTAAACAAAGATTTGGTTCTTGTGCACATGCAAAGTTTAGATGTTTGAAAAATAAAGTTAAAAAATATGCACATGAACAAGAGCTTATTTAGCTTATGAAATAGAGGTAAAAGTAGGTCTTATCGTCTGCATGAGATGAGGGGTAAGCGGTGAATCTTGCCCATTTAAGAATTCAAGGTGTTTTAGTAACATGAATTTTAAGAGGTGCTCCCCTAAGCTCTCTTGCATTGGAATTCCATACTGCATGGTTGTGGGCTGGTGGGGCTGGTGGGGCTGGCGCTGGAAGAAATGAAGTGTCTGTTCAACAAAGGCCCTGGTGGCAGGTGCCTGATGGATCATTGATCGATGGATGCCGGTTGAGTAAAATTGTAGAGTCGAACACTCCAAGTTTGTAGTTAAGGAGGGACCGGAATAAAACTTGAGCAACAGTTAGAACGTCTTGGGTGGAAATTAAAAGCAGTCTGGAGCCAATTCCTCCTGCCAGCTCGAGTGCAGTCCTGTCTAGGTGAGTCTGCCCAGCGGTGTGCGAGCGCTCCCCCTGCACAGAGGCCGGCCAGATTTGCGTCCATCTCAGAAAGAGAAAGCTGCGGATTTAAAGGTCGCGGATCCGTGCCGGCCACGCTCTCCTCGGGGCCTCTCTCCTTGCTCCGCCTTCGCCTCTCTCCCAAATACCTCCTCGCCCTGGGCTGAAGGGATTCCCACCCCCAGCTGCCGGCTCCGAGCCCCGCGGAGCAGCGGACTCCTCCCCTGGAAACTCCTCCGGGGCTGGGGAAGGCTTTGGCGCATGCTCCGTACCTAGGGCAGGTTTTTGCTGCGGGTAGCAGGGCTCCTGTCACACCGGCTGGCGGGTTGTGGCGGTGCCAGCCACTGTGTGCGAGTGTGCCTGCGTGCCCGCGCCTGGGCGGACCGACCCGGAGCAGCAGTGCGACTCTTCCCTGGGAGGCGGCTCCGCACAGGCGCCTCGCCCGCAGCCGCCGCGGGGGCTCCTCTGCAAACTTGCGGGCGGGCGCCGTCTGCCCTCGCGGCTCCCGCGCCCGGCGACCGGAGGGCAAAGGCGCCGGCTGCGCGTTCCGGGCGCGGTGCCCGCGGCCGCCCGGGGCGGCGGGGCCGGGCCGCGCCTTCGCCCTTGGCCCGCGCCCTGGCGAGCCTCATGCAGCCCCCGCGCTCGCGGCCGCAGCCGCCCGGCTGCCCCGGGCAGGTGCAGCAGGACCCGAGGCGCGCTCCCCAGCGCCTGAGCGCCTGAGCGCAGGCGGCGGGATGCCCCGCGTGGCCTGAGAGCGCGCGCCGCGCCCGGGCGGGAGCGGGGAGCCGGCCAAGCCGGGCGCCCCCGGGAGCGCAGGGCGCCCCACGCCGCAGCCGGAGCCCCGCGCGCCGGCTCCCGCCTCGCCGCTCGGCTCGCAGGCCCCGGCGCTGCCAGCCCGGGAGTGCCGGAGCGCCGCGGGGCCGCCAGCCAGCCGCACGCCTCGGCGTCAGGGGCATGGAGGAGCGGCGGGCTCGGAGCCGCGCCCCGGAGTCCCCGAAACTTCCGAGCCGGCGCCAGTCCGCGCCGCTGCCGCCGCCGCCGCTTCGCCTGCCGGCCTGAGAGCGGGACCATGGATGAAAGGTTCAACAAGTGGCTGCTGACGCCCGTGCTCACTCTCCTCTTCGTGGTCATCATGTACCAGTACGTGTCCCCCTCCTGCACCAGCTCCTGCGCCAACTTCGGGGAGCAGCCCCGCGCGGGGGAGGCCGGCCAGCCGGCCGCCCCGAGTCCCGCCCGCCGGGCACAGGCGCCGCCCGAGGAGTGGGAGCGGCGGCCCCAGTTGCCCCCGCCACCCCGGGGGCCGCCCGAGGGGCCTCGGGGGGCCGTGGCGCCAGAGGACGAGAGGGAGGAGCTCGGGGAGCCCGAGGAGGAAGAGGAGGAGGAGGAAGAGGAGCCGGACCCTGAGGCCCCCGAGAACGGCTCCCTGCCCCGGTTCGTGCCGCGCTTTAACTTCACCCTGAAGGACCTGACCCGCTTCGTGGATTTCAATATCAAAGGGCGCGACGTGATCGTGTTCCTGCACATCCAGAAGACCGGGGGCACCACGTTCGGCCGGCACCTGGTGAAGAACATCCGGCTGGAGCAGCCGTGTAGCTGCAAAGCGGGCCAGAAGAAGTGCACCTGCCACCGGCCGGGCAAGAAGGAGACGTGGCTTTTCTCCCGCTTCTCCACGGGCTGGAGCTGCGGGCTGCACGCCGACTGGACGGAGCTCACCAACTGCGTGCCGGCCATCATGGAGAAGAAGGACTGTCCCCGCAACCACAGCCACACCAGGTACTGTCTCCGGCCCCCTCTGGCTTCGCGTCACCTCCCCGCTCCTCTCCCCTGGGTCCCGACCCCGGGGCGGCTCTGCGCAACCTGAGCGTGCGGGTGGTTTCCCTAGCGTCTTTCCGCGGTTGGGGCAGGGGCTTTCGGAGTGGGGTCGGAAACCTCTGGATGGTGCCCCTTGGTCTTGAACTCATTCCGTCCCTCCTCCCTCCCCTCCCTTCCCGCCGCTTCCCGATATCCCCTTTCACCTTCAAAGACGTCCCGACTAGTAGTAGTGTGTGTTCTTCCTCGTGCCCGGGGCTGCGTGGCCTCCCTCCCACCGTGCAATGGAGAGGAGGCCTGGGTTAGACTCGCGAGGTCGGATCTTGTACCTAAATTGTGTGAGTGGAAACCCAGACCGGGTAAAAGGCAGGAGGAACTGGGCATAGAGAGGCAGGACGGGCGTTTTCAGGCACACTGAAGCCAGAGACGAGTCTAATCCCTCTTTAAGCGGCTCTAGCTAGGGTGGCTTCTCGCCCGCTCAGGAAACAATCCTCTTGATGTGTCTTTGAAGACACACTTTCAAATTCCTGCTGTACCTCGATAACCCTAATTCTAGAGATGGTCTTTGTTGCTGGGCAATGCCAGGATTTAGACTCATGCTGTTCTCAGCAAGATTTCCACTCTCGCCCAGACCAATCAATCAGCACATTCCAGAGGTACTTGTTAAATGCCTACTGTGTGCCTAGCAACGTGCTACGTGGACACAGAGATAAAATAAGTAAAATCCCTTTCAGGATAGGTGCCCCCCCCCACTTTTAAATAGTAATACTGCTGAAAATTAAGAAAGTTTGAAATCTTAATAGCCAATGAAACTGCTTACATTATTAATATACTTTTCTCCCCCTCCACTTCTAAATAGTAATACTGCTGAGAATTAGGAAAGTTTGAAATCTTAATAGACAATGAAACTGCTTACATTATTAACGTCCTTTGAGAGAGGCACGGGCTTAAGAATTTGGTTGAATGTTCTTTCTGCCCACTGCAATTTGAAGATTAATCTGACATGCTTGCTCAAGGGACTAAAATATTAAAAGCTTGGAACACCAGTTTATTGAAGTTTTTATCTCAGAGGTTTCAAACAATTTGGTGTAAGGAAATAGGAATTTAAAAACTCAAGCTCAATATGTTGGTATCAGATAGCTTTTGCATTTGACATTACGGAAAAACTTCATTTACTGGAAACTACCCAGATCCTGAAATTCACCACCACTGAAGCATCTAATTCTACTTCATTTCTCCAAGAATGAGCAAAATTTCATTATGGGATTTTTTACTCTGGCAGTTTTTCAAATACTTTCTCTCCTCCCTGCTTCTTCCCCTGTTTAATGGAAATTGGTTTGAATAGGAAACTGGTTGGACATGGAATGAAGGCATTAGGCTCCTTCCTTAGCATATTTTAAGGACCTTTTACTTTTAAAAATTTCCAATCCTGCCCCTCTGTTTTAGCTTAAAACAGTTTTTCAATTAATTATTACTTTCAGACTTCCTAACAGATGGGACTGTTATTTCATTGAGAGACAATCTTTGCTGCATTTTACCCCAAATTGTACCCTTTGTATTTCAACCTGTAGGCATTAATTACTGACTGACCCCAAGGAGTTTGCTACTCTGATTCCCAGCTTCCATTTCAGTAAAACTAGAGAGTTTGGTTATCACAGAGAAACATTGAACGACTCCACTGTAGGGATGGGCATTTTATTCTACCAATATATATATATAAAAATCTCAATAGGTAGATGAAGAGTTTTGGAGAAACTAGAGATTATGGAACGGGAAAATAATTAGATTTTTGCTTAGTGATGAAATGCTACTTCTGCTATAGACCCTACATGGATTAAGCAGTAAGGTCTCACTTCTATAGGAAATACTCAGTATCTCTCTACTCTGTGATGTAGGATAATTCCACCTTGGCTCTCTGAACATATGGTCTCTATAGCACAGTCAAATGATTTTCTCTGTTTGCTGATGGACCATAAACATTTATTTCTCTCTGAATCACCAGTTATCAGATAATCACCCTTCACTGTTTTTTTTTTTTTTATTTTAATTTTTTAATTTTCATGGTAGGTTTTTTTTTGGGGGGGTCCGGTTACCACATTATAATTCCTTTTCTTCTTCACCTTATCTCCCCCTTCTTGGTATCCTAAATTACTTCTTTGGCTCTAGATGTTGTAGGAAGGAATTGTGGGTTATGCGACGTACCCAACATCGAAAGTTATAGGGAAAAAGTTGAAGGAATGTCCAGTAGCATCTTTCTCACAGAGAAGATTGAATTAGTGGTCTGTCATTGGAATGCCTGAGTACAGCATTCTACAGTCAACCAGATTAGCCTGGATAATGGAGGGTACGCTTCCACAATGCAAAATGGCAGATAATCTATTGCTACATAATGGGAACAAGGTTCTTCAAATAGGGCTGACTCTAAGCAAAATGGAGAAGTAGATCATGTTGATTTTAGTTCCCTAGTCTCTTTGCTTTGGGCCCCCTTGAGGATCCCCCTCTCCATTTCTCACAGGGATTAATGCCTTTTTAAGTCATGTAATGAGCAGGAGCGAGGATTCTGGATTCAGATGGCTATGGCTCTTGTGTGTAACCGAGAGTGGCCCTTACTAGCCGTGTAACCAGGAGTATCTTACTCCTTCGGAACCTCAGATTCTTTATCTTTAAAGCCTCCGTAGTACTTCTCTTACAGAGGTGTTGTGAGAACTGAATGAACAAAGGTGAGCAAAATGCTTAGCACAGTTGTCTGCGTATAGCGTAACGTGCTGGTACGCAGTACTTAGATGCAGACATATAATAATAGTTAACATTAGTTGTTAATAATACTTTTCCCGAGTCAAGGCCTTCTTTCATGAAAGGATCTGAGGTCAGTTCCTTAGAACAGCTCACTGTAAGTGGGTCACCTGATTGTGTAGAGATGCTATTTTCTGATTACTTGTATTGAGACAGAAACCAAACTTCAGAAATAAATGGGAAATTATGGAGATTTGAGCATCAGTCAATGCAGGGGACATGACGGGAAACAGGGACACAATATAATTGGGTATATATTCTGTTGGTGATGAACAAGCAAACAAAACCCAACCTGTCTGGAACAGTGTGAGCAAGTGGGAATATCAAGGACCAAAGGCAGAAGCAGGAAGCCGACTCTGAAAGGAGATGCACGGTTGCAAGGAAGGAGCCATCACAAGGACGGTATGGACCAGGCAGGGACGAGGCTCTGGGGCTGGCAGTTTGGAAGCAGCACAGAGGCCATTGGTGACCACAGAGATTCGATCGGAAGGTGGCACATAGGAATGACCTCTTCGATCCTGTTACCGCTGATTTCTTCTCGTTATTTTCCTTTTGCTCCGCACCCCCCCTCCCACAACCATCTTTTTGGTAGGTTATTCTTTCTTGTTATTCTTGTGCTGCCTTCTTTATTCCTGTGTTTCCTTCTTCAATCTGCACGATCAGGTCTTTAAAAGACTATGCCTTACGATTGTTGAGTATGGAAAGGATCACAGCCTTTCACGGCTAAAAAAGACTGACAGGGTGATCACGCCCTGTAATACATGTGGCAAATGGGCAATTTAATTCTAAGGAGGTGAAGTGATGTATCTAAGGTTTCTTTAGGGAACTTGAATCTTCATTCTAATAAGTTTTGGTTGATGTTTTGCCTGTTGTTTTCTTCTATTTGCTGTGGAAAATAAGGTGGAGAGAGTTTTTAAGCACTTAGTATGTGCCAGGTGCTGTGATAGTTCTGGCAATGTAGTTTTGAATAGTGTCAGTCCTATGGAGCTTAGGCTATTAGGAAAAAAAGACTTTGATCTTCTTTGGTAGGTGAGTAGGACCCTCCTTCTTCAATAACGGTAGAAAGAGATTCTTTTTCTTTCTTTCTTTCTTTTTTTTTAAAGATTTATTTATTTGAGAGAGTGTGAAAGAGAGAGTGAGAGCGTGTGTGTGGGGAGGGGCAGAAGGAGAGAATTTCTAGTACACTCCAAGCTGAATGCGGAGCCCCAGGCAGGGCTCAATCCCATGACCCATGAGAGATCATGACCTGAGCCAAAAACCAAGAGTTGGCCACTTAACTAACTAAGCCACCCAGGTGCCGCATTGCTGGAAGGAGGTTCCATTTATACCTCTTGTAGGGTGGGGTAGTGATTTTTCCCTTTTATGACCTGCTTTCTGTTTGTTCTTTTAGACTAGTTGGAATCTTATGAATATTGTAGTAGGTAGGGCCTTCTGTGTTACAAATGATACAAAATTAACTCAAGTCAGCCAAGGGGGAATTATTGACTTCATAACCAGACCATAGGAAACATAGCAGTAGAGTTGGTTCTAAGAATGGCTGGAATTGGAGGCCTGGGGTCTTCCTCCCTATACTCCTTTGGATATTGAACTCGTCAGATTGGCTAATTCCATGAAAGGGGTAAAGAGCTAATATCTAATCTAGTAATATCTTTATATAATAAATAAAATAAAATAAATTATATAATAAATATAATTTTAAAAATTTATATTTTATACTTTATATTTAATATATTTTATTTATATGTGATATATAATATGTGTTATATATTATGTATTTAAAAATAATTTTAAAAATTATATAATAAATATAATTTTAAAAATTAAAAAAATTTATAAATATAATAAAATCTTTATAATATCATATCTAATAGCTCCACAGGCCAAGGGAATAGCAAGCTTCCTCCATGTTCCAATTTAAAATCCTGGGGAATGACTGATTAGTCCAGCTGGGAACTTGTGACTGTTCTTTCTGTCCGTCCATATGGGCAGGGCGATGAGGTTTTCAGACCCACCTGATATCACCGTACCATAGTGGGACTGGGGTGTGTGTGTATGTATGTGTGTGATGATAAGAAGGGGACCTCACACAGATACAGCTCCCACAAAGACCATGGGGTTCTGGATAGTCTTTCCACTTGTGTCAATTACAGGTGTAAGTGAACAAAAAAGAAACAAACTTTTAGATCTCCCTTTTGTGTTCTTGTATGTAGGAACATTTTTAAGTCAAGCTGTAGCCCCAGTTTACTTGAAACAGCTGGAAACCATGTCATATGAGGAATAATTTGAAGGAACTGGAAGTACTTAATATGGAGATGGAAAAATTAAGGAGATGCAAAAATTGTCTTCCAGTAGTCAGAGGAGGAAGGTGTGGAAAATGGAGGAAGCTTGCTCTGCATTTCTCCAAAGGATAGAGCTAGCATAGGTGGGATCCCAGTGGTAGGATAAGGTTTCAGAACCTTCTTAGAACTTGTAGCTGTCTAGGACGCCTGAGTGGCTCAGCCAGCTAAGGGTCTCCCTTTGGCTTAGGTCATGATCCCAGGGTCCTGGGATTGAGCCCTACGTTGACTCCTTGTTCAGTGGAGAGTCTGCTTGTCCTGCTGACCCTTCCCCTACTTGTGTTCTCTCTTTCTCTCAAATAAATATATAAAATATTTTTATAAAGTTTTTTTTTTTTTAAGATTTTACTTATATATTTGAGAGAAAGCAAAAGTGAGAGAGATCATAGAGGGAGAGTGAGAGGGAGAAGCAGACTCCTGGTTGAGCGGAGAGCCCGAAGCGGGGCTCAATCCCAGGACCATGGGGTCAGGATCTGAGCTGAAGGCAGAGGCTTAACCCACTGAGCCACCCAGACACTCCGAACAAATAACATCCTTAGAAACATTTGTAGCTGTCTAAAATGAGAATGAACTCTTTTGTGAGGTGGCCTGCTCCTTAGAAGTGAAAACTTCAAATATGGCTGATCAACTGCTGGTATTGTGAAAGTGGTTCCTCCCCAGGAAGGGCTGAGCTTGCATGGCCTTCTGTTTTAAGGTTCTGTGTTCTAATCTAAGCTGAATTCAGAGTATATTTTTTTGCCTCTTCCCTGCCCCATGCAGAGAAAAAAGCAAGAGGAAAAAAAAACCCCAAAAGGATTGCAAATGGACTACTCATTTCTCAGACATTTGTAGATCTTTCTACCAAGCAAGCTTTTGGTAGAACATGGTCTGATGGTTAAGATGCTTGTATTAATTTAGGACCAAAAGCAACGGATAGGTCCGTGTATAAAAGGGCAAGAAGAGAAAATATAACATAACTTACCACCAAAAGCCATCAACACTTTGAAACATCATCTGGGTACTGCTTTTTTCTGTGGACAGCAGGCTTAAACACATAAGGAGGCTGCAGAGTTCTGTTTCAGACTGTCTAGAATATTATGGCCCATATTGCTTTCTAAAGCATCATCTTTTTGATGTCTCTTCTAATTAGAAATGTTGAACTGCGGAGAAGGTTAATTTTCACCATCAGGTTTGTGTGCTGTGTGAAACTAAGGAGATAAGAGATTGTTCTCTCTAAATGCCATATTCACTTACATGTTCATTACAGAGTCTCGGGAAGTGTCGCTTCTGGTCCAAACCGCCAATATTTGCTATAAATCAGAAGGAGGTTGAATTAAATCCATTCCTTTTTTTTTGAGTTGTAAAGATAAAACTGGAACCAGTAAATTGAGATTGATCATTTATTTTTCTGCCTTTTTCTTGCTGGTTACCTTGGGATGTTGACAAGGTTTGATTTTTTAGAGAAATACAAATGCTCATGTAATAACCAGAAACTAGGTAAAATTTAGCCTCTAACAATGTGGACTGGCTTAATCTTAGACTCTTACATTATTATTCCCCAAAGCTAATTATTATCATCTCATTTTACTAAGGACAATCAGAAGCTTATGGTATTTGAAAGTTACTTACGTTTGATAATGAATTAAACAGGTTTAATTGAGACTGCCAAATTTTAATGTGATTTTAAGACTCATGAAATACATTATTGGGCCAAGAAATAGGTTTAGTATGAAAACAATTAAATGGGGAACTCAAATTAATATTTTCTGGTAATCTATTATCTTGTTTTTTAGTTTGTTAAATTATGGGTATCATATATAAATTCTCTGATTTTCATTGGCTAATATAACTTTATTTTAATTACAGTTAATCAGTTAACTATGTGTTGGGAAGTATAGTGGACAGTAAACTTGGAACGGTATTATTTGTTTATATCTCTTCTAGCACATACACTTGCTCAGTAAAACCCATGTAAAGTTCCCAAGCACAGAGACTGACCTATTAAAAAATGCTTGACACATGTCAGCTAACAATCTGTCATCTATTCTAGATTACCTTCTAAAAATATCAGCATAACTTAGCCAGATTGTGGTTCTTTATGGAATGATCCAATGTTTTATGTCATGACTCTCTTATTTCAGGTGAAAATTCAAATTATTAGTAATTGCCTTTCATAATTAGCAAGAGGTCAACTGCCCTGATTCTCTAGAGGAGTAGTAAAAGTCAGGACAGAGACCACGGGTTATTAGACCGTTCTAGAAGGTTTCTCCTATGAGACAGCGTGCTACAAGTCAGGCATTCCTTTGGGAACAAGGTTAATCTCATTCATTCTCATTTTCGGGGGAAAAAAAAATCAGCCTAAGCAGAGAGCGTGGCTCTTTGATATAGATTGGGAGGCTGAGAAAAATCTAAACAACATGGCTTGGATTACTACTAGCTGACGTCAGATGGCTGAGGTGGTTGTGACTGGAAATTGTGTTATTGAAGAGCATTGGAGAGACCCTGAATTAGGAAAAAAGCTCTCAAGGGAAATTGGAAGAAATCAATGACAAATTTATCAGCCACTGAAAATCACTGGAAATTGTGCTGATGCCCAGTTTGTGAGTGTCGTTTGGCTGACGTTCAGCAGCATGGGCTGTGATGTCAAATGAGCTGGATTTTTTGTTTAAGCTTAGAATATATGTCTTTTTTTAAAAAAATTAAATTCAAGTT
Organism: Mustela putorius furo; assembly: GCF_011764305.1. Taxonomy (NCBI): domain Eukaryota; kingdom Metazoa; phylum Chordata; class Mammalia; order Carnivora; family Mustelidae; genus Mustela; species Mustela putorius. Next base: position 183,794 of record NW_025422117.1, on the reverse strand, counting down.
AGTTAACATATAGCGTAGTATGACTTTCAGCAGTAGAATTCCGTGATTTGTCACTTACAGACGACACGCAGTGCTCATCCCAAGTGCCTTCCTTACGGCCCATCCCCCATCTGGCCCATCCCCCACCCATCTCCCTGGCTCAAGCTCTTACTCCCATGTAACCCTGAAGAAGTCAGTTACCTGTTCTGTACTTTGATTTCTTTCTCTGGAAAATAGGAATAGTGGTACTATGCCTGGTGAGGGCTAAGAATGCACAGAGGCTGACCCGTGTGAGTGTTAACCATTATTCTGTTCTCACGGGGCTTGTGTTACACATCTATGCTGTTATGTGTAAAAATAAAACGACAAGAGGCAACCTGAACCATGCTTTTTGAAGCTGGAACTTCTTATCCCAAGTGATGCAAAAGAGAAGCCATAAATGGTAAAAGTGAACGTTAATTCGTAAGTCACCGTGGACACTCAGTGGGCACTTAATGAATGCTGTTGACTGGAAACTTGCTTTCTTTCTCCGGCATATCATGTTATTTTTTTTATGGGAAATTAATGAAACAGCAGCAGAAATGTTTAAAACACACACAATTAAATTCATAAATGGAGCAATCCTGCAGTGAAATTGAATTAGTTGCCTGTGGGCACATAAATATTTGCAGTGCGTTGCAATTATTAATATCTTACCGTGCTTTTCTTGGTAAGTACTGTGCCATTTGTTGTCACAACCTTGCATTTAACACCGTGTGTTCATGGTTACTCCTGTATTCCAGTTTCTTAATAGACATAAGAGGGTAGAAATGCTAATCTCCTTGCAGTCCTCCAGATTTTTGTTAGCTTTTTTTTTTTTTTTTAAGATTTTATTTATTTATTTGACAGAACTCAGAGGCAGAGGCAGGCAGAGAGAGAGGGGGAAGCAGGCTTCCCGCCGAGCAGAGAGCCCAATGCAGGGCTCGATCCAAGGACCCCAGGATCATGACCCGAGCTGAAGGCAGAGGCTTCAACCCACTGAGCCACCCAGGCACCCCTTCTATTAGCTTTTGTAGCGTATTTCTTATGAAGGAATCAAGGTTATGGAGAGATGACAACAAACCTGGATGATAGCTTCCATATTTTGTGGACTCTTAATTATGAACTTGTAGAATTTTATAGGTTTGCTTACAAAGTGAAAACATAGACCTAGAGAGAAGGGTGCATGTGATTTTAAGCATACCTAGGTGGTGACTTGACCTGGGTGTGCAAGCCTGAAGGAAAGATCTCTCGAGGACTGTGAAAAACAAGGGGTCATGCCCTGGGAAGACAGACCAGCCGCTGATCACGCAGAGTGTAAATTAGCAGGATGCTGCCGAGGAGGGAGAGAAGCAGGACAAAAGTAGTCAAGGTGAAGAATGAAATCCTAAAAACCTGAAATCCGAATGAATATTGAAAGTGGAGGTCAGCACTTTATCTCGCAAGCACTGGTTTGTCTCATTAGTGCATTCATGGGGAGTCATCGGCTATCTGGGCGGCTGTCGGCCTTGGAGGGCCGGTGTGCTTGAATGCTGCTGGGGTTCTTTTATTTGCTTACACGTTCTTCTTCTGTGTCCCCGGGAGCAGTATTAGTCAGCGGCCTGGCAGCAAACAGAGGCGCACTCTGGGATGGTGCAGGGCTATTACAGATCTGTGGACTGGTTAAGGGCCCACACTGGACCTGAGGCTCCTTAACGGAGGGAAACTGTTACCTTCTCTGAGCCTGTTGTCAGCATCCCTTGTCGGCTGGGGCCTGACCTAAGTGACAGCCTCCAAGGTAGGAAGGGCTGCCTCATAGAAACTGCGGGCAGAGAACAGCCGAGCACCCTCCTCTTCCCACCCCCCAACCCCCCAAATATAGAATTGAGGCAGAGAGGTCGGATGGGGAGGAAATCTCTTGACCAATCTCTTGATCACTTTCTCCACGTGTCTGTCTCCTTCCATTGTCTTCCCCTGGCTGGAACTGTGTAGCTAAACAGCTGGAGAGCTCCATGATCCAACGCATGTGCTCTCCCGAGGCCGAGCAAGGCAGAGAATGGATTTGGGTTTGGAGTGGGTGAGTGGGATAAAAATGGAGAATAACTTGCACTGTGCCTTTAAATAGCTTGAAATTTCTTCTAATCCATCTCAGGAATGTCCCACTCAGTTCAACAAACGAGACCAAGTAGAAATATCTTTCAGTACCTGAACCACATGCTTTCTGTATGGACCATTGGTCTCCACCTAAAGAATGGTAAAGGCAGCAAAGGACATTCAGAGGAGCAGTCACCACAGGCAAGGGACTTGCCACCGAATAGTAGGGATGATGCTGAGTTTGGGTTTTGTCCCCAGTGTACCCCCAGAATCGGCTGGTAATGACGACATGTCTGGGCAGTTATATCTGTATGATGACATATAGTGGACAACCCACATTTTATATTATATCTGCATGTGATATTTTATTTTATTTTAAAAGATTTTATTTGTTTATTTGACAGAGCGAGAGAGCACAAGTAGGCAGAACAGCAGAGGGAGAAGGAGAAGCAGGCTCCCCACTGAGCAGAGAGCCCAATACGGGACTCAATCCCAGGACCCTGGGATCATGACCTGAGCCAAAGATGGTTGCTTCACCGACTGAGCCACCGGCCCCCCCATGCATGCAATATTTTATAGCTTTGAAGTCCTACAGCAGTATTAGTTAAGGCAGGGCAGAATAGTTTACAAAACTGGCTGCAGTTTGCAAAAGCATGCTGGTGAGATGAGCTGCTTCCTGTTGCTTAGGTTTTCTTCTAAGAATATAAAGATCGTTAAAAGGAATATGAAGGTGGCTTTCAGTCTCTGAAGGTAAAAGGTGAGGAAAGGAGAAAAATTGTACTTGAATTTTAAATTTTAATTTGAAACTATTTTAATGCTTTTGGTTTTATATTTAAGACTTTTGAAACACTATTTCCATATTTGTCTTGGGGGAGATATGATATGCTCGGTATTATGCATAGGTGCAACTCTCCGCAAAACAGACACGTGGAAACTCCTAGCATTAGATACTGAAACACAGTGGAAGTTGATATGTGAGAAAATTCAAGTAAGTACCATCAAGTCACTGCTCTCATTCCAAGAGTCAAAATGTCATGAGTCAAACACTATTCAGTGTGTGCATTTGTAGGTGACAAAAATGACATTCAGCGCAGTATCTGTTCCGAGGACATTTTTTGAGCTTGGTTCATATGTGTTCATTTCTTTTTTTAAAGCTTTTTATTTTTTAAAAAGATTTTGTTTTTTTATTTTGAGAGAGAGAGAAAAAGTGTGAGTGCCTGGGTGGGGTGAAGGGCAGAGGAAGAGGGAGATGCAGATTCTCTGTTGAGCTTGGCGCCCGTGATCGGGCTTGATGTGGGGCTTGATCTCGTGACACTGAGGTCATGACCCTGAGATCATGACCTGAGCAGAAGTCAGTCGCTGAACTGACTGAGCCACTTAGGCATCCCTCCCCAAGTTCATTTCTTCCATCCCTAAGAGGGGTTGGAAAAAGTTACCCACCTCTATCCTCTTTTTCCACAGCTCCCCCTACCACGCAACACTCTTTTTTTTTTTTTTTTTCCCTCTGGGACACAAGGATCGTCTTCAGGCCCTCGAGCTGGATGAAAGTTACTTGCATGATAAAATTGCCTTAGGAATTGTATCCTGTTGGCTGTGGAAGGTATGAGCTCTAAGGAGCCTACACTCCAACTGAATTTAAGTCCAGTTGACTCGAAGATTTCAGGAGAGGTGTTAGAGAAGTTTGTCTTTCCCGCATAGCTTTATCGAGTTTGTCATTCTGCCTTCCAAACACTCGATGAAAGAGGTGAATTAATGGGTAGTTCTATTTCTAATGTTTCTATTAAGAAGCAGTTCTATCAATACTTATCTTGATAAATAAATATCAAAAGTATTGTGCATAAAAACGCCAGGCAGCATGAAGGAACTCGGGTACATTGGAGCTGTCAAATTTATTATCTGATGTGTATTTAATCTGAAAATATTTGTCAGCTCTCATGGCCCATGCTTTGTCTTTTAAATTCAGACTTAAGCCTACAGCACCACCGCAGATAAATTTCTTTGCTTTGAAAGTTTTATTCTCCAAGTTCCCTATGTGTGCTATAAAGAATAATTAATGTAATGAAAAAATCAATATTGTGTATAAATTATTTAGGCTTTACTATCACTGTAATTTTCTCTTGAACAACTATCGATCGGCGACAATTCATTTGTTAATTTCTTCCTAATAAGATATTCATTGTATTAGGTGTATAGTGGTGCTGTCCCTGCACCTTCAAAAATAAGCCATGAATTACTAATAATATATGCAGCAAGTTAACCTACTAGTGAGTGCCGTGAGGTTGCAAACAGGCGAGGGGGGGTCATTTGAAATGTGCAAAGCCTACGTAGTTAGATAACTGCTAATGACTGGATGAGTAGACTCTTGCAGGATATTAATTTGTACTTTAAAATTTTGTGTGAATGTATTTTTCCAGGTACAAGAAGGCCTTCGCATTGGCAGATTCTGCCCCAGTAGCATTTTCTAGATCTAATAAAATAAACAGGCAAAGAACCTATGTTCTGAAACCCAATTAGGGGTTCAAATCCTGACTATTGCTTACTATTATATGACGTGGCATGAACTGTGTAGGCTCTCTAGACCTCATTTTTTTTTTTTTTTTAATTCACAAAACAGGAATTAAAAACTTTCCTGTTTAGGGCTAGTGTTGGTTTGAGACCTTGGGAGCTTGCTTTCTGGGTGAAATCTGAAAACACCCATGTACGTGGAGGGCAAAGAAAGACTGAAGGAAGAGATAGCTGCTCCAGACTGGTAAGGGGGAGGTTGGGTAAGCAAGGGAATTTACCTATGAAGCTTGTCTTGGGAGCTCCGTGCACCTGCCTGCCAGATTCTCATATAGAGACCTTAACTGAATTCAGTCCAAGCAGTCTCAACACACTTCCTATCTCAAGGCTGTGTCCTCCAGACAGCTCTTAGCATGGGGATGTAGGCAGAAAGTGCATTCCAGGGCAGAGGGGCAGTGGGGAGATCCTCTGATAGCCTGGGCCCAGCTGGTGCCTGGTCAACCAGGGGTCATGTCCATTAGAAGACTTCCTCCAACAGTCAGCAATGCCAACCATATGAATTAATGTACACACACATTTCTAGGTGTGCAGAGAGCCTGATGCGGGGCTCGATCCCAGGACCCTGGGATCACGACCTGAGACCTGAGCCTAAGAGGCTTTAACCCACTGAGCCACCCAGGTGCCCCATGTGTTTCTTTTTTAAGCTAATTTTTAAATCCACAGTTCTTTTGTTTTGGGTGGGGGATGAGGAATAATTTTCCTAACTATCTGTAACAGTGCTTTGAATGCATTGGTTATTAAATGCTGCTTTGACAGGTGTCCACTGAAATTCTTCAGAGGAGTAGGAAAAATGTGAGACCTTGTGGCAACCCAAAGAGATTAGAGTCCAAGAAATCAAACTGCCAAAATTCATGGCAGAGAGAACTTTTGTGTCAGCTTATTTGGACCGGGGAGGCATCTGGATTTGTGATTAAGTGACCACTTTGAATCTAGGCTTCTTCCTGGACTTATTTATTAATCTGTTGTGTGGCTTACCTGTCAACATGTAATTTTTCTGAAGATAGTGACTATTTTGTCTCCTTCTGCGTCTTCAGTGCCTCCAATAGTGTCTTGTCATAATGGCTATCAAGTAAATGTTGGCTGAAGAAATGAAAGAATGAAAGAAAACAAGCACAAATAAATTTATTAATTTATTGGACAATTTGGATAAGAATATGTGTCTTGTCTTCCTTTTTGGAATTGTTGGAGGTTAAGGAAATGCCAGTGAAAGCACTTTGTAAACTATAAAGTACTATACAGATTTAAATTTACATTGGCGGTGAGAAGCCTTTTGATACAGAATGGAAGAGGAAGGAAAGTTGGATTTTAGAAATGCAATGAATATATAATTCAGCTTCTACAGAGAGTTTCAAGAATCAGGAATGACAAGGAGGCATTTGGAAAATATGCAAAATACACATTCGGCTCAACAACTTCTTCGAGTAATGAGCATTTTCCTTTAAAACAGGACATAATATATCATAAAAAGCTTTCAAAATGCTTAAGTTTTCCCCCTTAAACCATCAGGAAACCCTTTTTTTTTTTTTTTTTAAATTCCCAAGGATTTGGCACAGATCAAGATTTTTTTTTTTAGCCAGTGCTTCAACCCATTTGAGGAAGCTCTCCTAAAATTGGTATTTTTAATTTTGTATTCATGACTTTATCATTATTTTCCTATGACAGCTATAAATTATGACTTTTGGTTAATATGTCCTGAAAGCAAGCTGAGAATGTAACTCATTTTCATTTAAGCTGATTTAGCATGTGATAATCCACTGAGCTGTTCTCTACATGCTTTTGGAGCTAATTACAGAGAGAGCAAAAAATTACCTTAGAAGAGAAAAATAAAATCTAAAATCAAGAATGTGCGTTATAATAAAGATCTATCAGCGTAAGAACTTGGCCTAGTAATGAGCTGGGTTTCATACGTGAGGCATGCCTGATCACTTCTGGGAGCATGTACACAGCCTAGGTGGAGATCTTAGCGCACACAAAGCGCCTGAGCTGGGCTGGAGTCTTGGAAGAAGTTCGGTAAACGGATGGAAAACAATGGTCACAGATGCAGCGACCGGCAGTGGTTAGAGAGTCACAAGATCATTTATCGAGCTCCTTGTTAACAGCCACAGCCTGAGGCTTGGAGAAGTATCCCCATTTTACAGATGAAAAAATCTGAGTATATTTATTAGGATCCTATCAGCTGCTTTTACTAAAACTCGCAATTCAAATTGGCTGAATCGTAAGACATTTAAAATCATGTAACAAGTCCAGAGAGAATTGGTTGATTCTGTCTTGAGAGCATTTTGGAAATCCAGTAAAGCAAAGAAGCAAAGAAGCAAAGTTTTGGAGCCCAGCTGTGGGGTTAAATCCTCACTCTACCTCGTATTGCTGTGTGACCTTGCACAGATTACAAATATTCTTAAGGCCTCGGTTTCTCAATCTGTACAACAATGATAAAAACGTTCCTCCCTGGGATTAGTATGGAGGATCGTATGAGTTAATGTCCAACATAGAGTAAGGATTCATTGAAGGTAGCTACTATTCTTTTACGGAGGACCCAGGTATTTTTTCACACTTTTTACCCTGTCTCCTTAAACTTGTTGACTTGGCCCCGAGGCTGCCTCCCTGCTATTTGTTGCAAGGAGGCTGCTGTAGTTCAAGCAGAATTTCCTGGCCAGAAGGACAATATTTAGAGCAGAAAGGGTCACGTTCCCATCCCTAAGCCCATCAGTGGCAACAGGAATGGGACCTCCAGGATTTGTCCCTAAATATGGGGCTAGAATAGCCATACCATGAATCACAGGTGGATAGAACAAAATCAAGGCTCTCCCAGCGGGGAAAAGGGGGGATGGATGTTGGAGAGCCTACCGTCCTGACTTAGAGAGACATATGGGTTTAAATGATAAAACGAAACTTCAAATCCAGGCTTTATTTCTAAGTTCTGGGCTGCCAATTATTCTTTTTATTTTTGAGGGGGGACTGCCAATTATTCTTAAAAATAAAGTTGCATTTCTACAATTAGTCAAAGATTATTCATTGATTTTTTTCATTCATTTCTTTGTTGGTTTAGTGAACTTCAACATATATTTATTGAGTATCTACTACATATCAATTATATGCAGTGCACTTTGGGGGAAATCAGAGGGTGGAGAAATAGTAATTATTGTTGCCACATTTTAATTGCTTACTTTGCTTTAGGCTAAGTGCTTTATTATGTAAGTACTTGCATTAAGTAGGTACCATTATCATCTTCATTGTACAGATGAGAAAATGAGGTTCAGGGATGTTCAGTGACTTATCTATGGTTGCAGAATTAATCATTGGTGGAGCAGCAAGGTATTTTAATCCAGGTGTATCTGATTTCAGAACCATGTCTTTTTTTTTGAGCCAAGAGTAGGAAGGACTTCATTGTTATTTTTTTTTATTCAGGCATACCTAACATACAGTGTTATGTTAGTTTCAGGTGTGCAGTGAAATGATTCAGCAGTTCTCTGTATTACTCTGTGCTCATCCTCCTGGCAGGACCACACCTTTCAATCTCTAGATTGTGCTGATGTCGCGTAGATATGACTGCTGTCCAGGCAGGTAGGAAGAATGCCAGCAGGAGCAAGGCACACCCAAGGTAGAGCTAGATGGGTTGTTATAATAACGGTGTTTTCTAGTTTCTGTATTTTATGCTTTGACATCTGGGGCCTTACTGACCCTGGAGAGATGGCCCTTCCCAGAATTAGCTAATTCCTAGAGATAGAGGACAAGTCTGTGACCTTGAGCATGATTTTCTCATGCAAACCAATGAATTCAGAGTCCATTTCCCCCAACGGATTCCTTTACCAAGCTCTTCTACTCCAGGCCACTGCCCACCCTGTGCTTACCACCTGAGGGCCAGGTGGTGCCGGACGATTTAGGACAGCCACTGTACCCTAGAGCCCGCAGCAGTTACTCCAACTAGCCAGTCCTAAACTGGCTGACCCTGCCTCCCTAGTTCTTGCCCTCAGAAGCCACAATCAAGGCTCTTGTCCAAGCTTTCCTCCTCGCTTCCTTGGCTCCGTGACAGCGGCGCTTTCCTGTGTGGTCAGCTGTGGCAGCCAGGGGTCTGTGAGGACACAAGACCCCTTCCTTCATGACTTCTGTGTCTGCTTTTCTTACCATACATGATTAAAACAAATCCCCAAGTATCCTCAGCTATCAAGAAGGGAACAAAAACTTGGGCCAAGGAATCTGGTTAATCAAAAGCCTAAAAACGGTGAAAGTTGGTTCAGAAGCAGAGTAAACACCAGTGATCAGAATACAAATGTAAGGTCAAGTTGGGACTGGGTCCTGGATTAGACTAACCAGTGCCCTCACATCCATAGTCAAGACTGTGCGTTGGTTGATGGCTCTGAGCTACAGGAGGACATGGATGTCGGAGGGCAGGGGGAGGAAAGGGAAGGGCTGTGAGCTCCGGCACCAAGTAATTCCTTATAAGTTGAATTTGGGGAAACATTGACTGGTTGGCAAGAGTGATGTGATAATATTTAATTTATAAAAGTTTTCATTTTAATTCCAGTTAGTTAACAGGAAGTATGATATTAGTTTCAGGTGCACAGTGTAGTGATTCAACAATTCCATGCATCACCTAGTCCTCATCACGACAAGTGCACTGCGTAACCCCCATCCCTATTTCCCCCACCCCCCACCCACCTCCCCTCTGGTAGCCATCAGTTTGTTCTCTAGAGCTAAGAGTCCGTTTCTTGGTTTGTCTCTCTCTTTTTTTCCCTTTGTTTATTTTGTTTCTTAAGTTGTACATATGAGTGAAATCATATGGTATTTGTCTTTCTCTGACTGACATTTCACTTAGTATTATACCCTCTAGCTCCATCCATGTCATTGCAAATGGCAAGATTTCACTTTTTATGGCTGAATAATATTCCATCATGAGTGTGTGTGTGTGTGTGTGTGTGTGTATGTGTGTGGGCACCACATCTTCTTTATTCATTCATCTATCATTGGATACTTGGGCTGCTTCCATATCGTGGCTATTGTAAATAATGCTGCTGTGAACGTAGGAGTGCATGTTTCCCTTTGAATCAGTGTTTTTGTTGTTTAATTTATTTTGAAGTGGTTTTATTTCTGTAGCTAGTTGGCTAGATTGATTGATTGATTGATGGATTCATGATTGTATGTAGCCCAGTACTGGGCCCTGTGTAGGACAGAGACTGGAGAGAAGACCTGGTCCTGGCTCTCAAGGAGTAAAATCATAGCTTTATAAGGCATAGACAAAATGACTTGGAAATATTTACATCACAACATTTAAGTCAATTTATGGTATCGTATTCAGAATTTTATGTAAAATGTGTAGAGACCAATGTGGGGCTTGAATTCATGACCCAGAGATCAAGACTGAGCTGAGATTCAGAGTCGGATGCTCAACTAACTGAACCACCCAGGCATCCCAATATATAAAGGTTCTAAAAAAGATGTGTTGTAAGAAAGAATATGAATGTTTTCAGTGATAAAAAGGCACATAATAAAGGGTTTCAATTGGCTGAAGAGAAGGTGATTTTAGGATAGATGTAGGGTAGTTTATAGGGGGCTCCAAATATATACTGGGCTGAAGAGATTATTTTTTAATTCAATATCACATTTAGAATTACCTTGGTTTTTCTTTTTTTTTTTTTGATTTTATTTTATTTATTTGGCAGAGAGAGAGATCACAAGTAGGCAGAGAGGCAGGCAGAGAGAGGGGGAAGCAGGCTCCTGGCTGAGCAGAGAGCCCAATGATGCAGGTGTTGATCCCAGGACCCTGAGATCATTACCTGAGCTGAAGGCAGAGGCTTAACCTACTGAGCCACCCAGGTGCCCCCTTAAGTTTTTTTTTTTTTTTTTAAGATTTTATTTATTTATTTGACAGAGAGAGATCACAAGTAGGCAGAGAGGCAGGCAGAGAGAGAGAAGGGGGGAAGCAGGCTCTCCACCGAGCAGAGAGCCGGATGCGGGGCTCAATCCCAGGACCCTGAGATCATGACCTGAGCCGAAGACAGCGGCTTAACCCACAGAGCCACCCAGGCTCCTGCCCTTAAGTTTTTTTTAAAGTGTATTTTTTTAAGTGATCTGAATAACCAGTATGGAGCTTGAACTCATGACCTTGAGATCAAGAATTGCATACTCTACCAATTGAGCCAGCCAGGTGTCCCTAGAATTACCTTAAGTTCTTAAACAGTGATGGTTTTACAAATATCTCCACAAATTCTGATACTTGTGCCCAGCATTGACTTCAGTGACTTGATTCTAATGAACAGAATACTATCAAAGGGATGAGAGGCCACTTCAGATGTTAGGTCATAAAAAGACGATGGCTTCTGTATTGGTGTTCTCGCTGTCTCTCCCCATGCCCCCTCCACTCCCTTCTCTCACATACCCCCTCTCAGCTCTTGCTCTGGGTAAAGTTGTGTTCCGAGAACCCTATGGAGAGGCTTACATGGCGAGGAACTTGAAGCCTCCTGCCCACAGCTGTGTGACTGAGCTTGGCAGGGGATCCACCAAGCCCCTGTCTAGTATTCAGAGACTACAGCCTTGCAAGAGACCCCGAGCCATGTTTGAATGCTAACAGGAATGATAAAGCAAAGACGGGTGATTGTAGCAGCGATGTTTTTAAGACAATGACAGACGATCCAATCACAGAACACAAGATCTCATCTATCTTCTTCTCTTTTTAACAGAAATGAAGGCAGAGTATTTGAGTACAGATACAGGAGGGTTGGTGAACTGATAGTTGAAAGATGAGGTCGTTCTAATCTGACTGCCTCTCTTTTCTCTATGAAGTGCAAAGCAAGGTCATTAGCTGAGAGTGGGGCAGAGGGGAAGGAATGTTGGAAACTCGAGGAGAGCAGAGAAAGTGTAAATAATGAGCTCAGAAGTTGAGAAAACAAATTTCCTAGGAAGGAAGCTGTCTGGCACTATTCAGTTCTTTTTTGAGACCCGCGATTATAAATGAGAAACCAGTCCATCAGCAACGTTCTGTGATTTTCTTCAGCAACATTAGGCTGCGCTGGTGGAAGCATGGGATAAGTGCAGGGGTATTTAACCAGGGTTGGCTAGAAGTGGAGGAGAAGGAGAGTTATGTTTAGGAGGCATACATACTGCCAGATCTTGTAATCCAGGCTGGTTAGGAGATACTCGAAGTATTAGAGCGGTGGCAGGGTCAACGGAGTGTGTTAAGGTTGATAGCGTGGCTCTGTCTAGGGAACTGTGGGAAGGGAGGTGGATTGTGGTGGAAGTGTGCTGGGCTGTAGAAGACGATGGCCAGAGGGCAGGGTGTGTGAGGTTGATGTGCTCGAATGGGTGCTGTCCCTTGCACAGTCTTCGTGAATAAGGGCTGAGATGGGGTGAGAAGTGATCCCTGGAGTTAAGAAGGTCAAGGAATGGTGAGGACAAGATGTTGGATGGGTTATTTGTGGGAATGCTGATGTCAAGAATGATGCTAAATGTGGAGTTGAAGAAGAAAGTAAGGAGCCTGGCGCTGGAGGTTGGGAAGTCAGTGGTGATAGCACCGTGGGTTGGGGGGTGACAAAGAATGACATCTACTCCAGAAGGCTGTGGGCATGTCATTCCTCAAGTCAGGCTTCCAAGCTCTGAGGAACCCAGAAGAAAAGGGACAAATGAGAGAAGGGAGCAGAACTTAGAAATTAAATGAAAAAGAAGTAACAATAGGAAGTTAAAGAAGGCAATAAAAGAACACGAATATCGCCCTGTAGAAAATGGCAAAAGCTTTCTCTCCTTCAATATCCCATTGGGGGCATAGGGACTCCTGTGTAAGAAGGTCAGTGTGCAGCATTCAATGAAAGGTTAGGGAATATGACTTCCACTATCTTTATATTTCTCATTCAGTCACAGTTATCAAGGCATGGTTTTTTTCAACATTCTCTCTTTATGAAAGCAGTAATGGGAATAATATTTGTAAAGTTTTCTTGTCTAAAAGCATTTAAAAATTTTAAGCCTTAGTATCAAAGGGACTGAAATTCTATTATCTGCAGACTTCCCTTGTGAGGGACAGCTCTGTTCCTGTATTGCCAGATACAAGAGATTTTTCCAGTGGACAGATAACCTCACAGGAAATAAGATCTTGAACATTGGCTGTGAGCTGGGCCCAGAACGTGGAAACAAACTGTGACTCAGCAGATCCTGTGTCAGTATGTGAGTAGGTAGGTTTCTGAGAAATAGAGGTTTCCAAAGGAGATAGCTCTCATTCATAAAGGAGGGTTAGACTATTTTAAACCACTGGGAGAAGGATGTGTTAGGGGATATATGATGATTTCCAGAAGTTTATACATTGCTTATACGTGGAAGGGCACTCATTCGCAGATAGATTGGGCTGTGTTATGTCTAAAACTTGATTCTTCCCATGTGGGGAGAGCTACTTCCATTTATTCAGGATCTCATATCCTCTTCTGTTCTGGAGAGAGGCTGAAGGCAGTATAATAAATTATACTGGTGTTCATGACTTTGAGGTATCAGGAAGGTCAAGAGGGACCAGAGACCAAGGGAGGGTTTTGGAATGAAGATCCAACAGTGGCCCAAGAAATGTAGACTAGAAAGGTACACATGGTGGTGGGCGCAACAACCAATATTCAAGTCCTTATACTTCAGGTTGAATAATAAAGCAAGTCAGGGGGCATGGCTAAGGCCCCGTTGATTAAGAAAAAATTCTCCTTTCTGATGGAGGCATAATACTCCATAGTGTATATGGACCACATAACAAATAACATGGAGGACAAGGGGAGTTAGAGAGGAGAAGGGAGTTGGGGGAAATTGGAAGGGGAGGTGAACCATGAGAGACTATGGACTCTGAAAAACAATCTGAGGGGTTTGAAGGGGCGGGGGGGTGGGAGGTTGGGGGCACCAGGTGGTGGGTATTAGAGAGGACACAGAGTGCATGGAGCACTAGGTGTGGTGCAAAAACAAGGAATACTGTTATGCTGAAAATAAAAAATGTATATGTAGACACCTTTACACCATTATATTGCAAATTAAATGTTATACATTTTACTAAAAAAAAAATTCTCTTTTTGGGTGGGAGAGAACAATCTGTTCGACTAAGATCCAATGTGAGTAGGTTGGAAGTGTTAGGTGAGTCCCCTTATTTTCCAGCACCAGGTGACTCAGACATTGTCCCTCTTCCCAAGGACCTTACAGACAGACTTAACACTGGACAGTTTTTGATATGTTGGGACAGGTCAAGTAGGGGCATGGTAAGGAGGTGTGGAGGTCATGGAGTAACTAGAAAGGGCAACCAGAACTTAGGATAATGAGTGGCTAATTTTGCTAAGGGTATGGTGAAGACCTCAAAAAAGTTATGATCCAGGAACCATGCACGAGTTACTTAACCTTGTTAGCGAGCTCCTCCAAAATCATTTTTTTTTTTTACCATTTCTCACCCCTGTGGTCCCGGATGTGTCTCCATGACATGATGTTTGCTGCACTTTGCCCAGTTATTAAGTTGTATCATAAGTGATTTTATTACTAAAAATGTCAGAAGTACCAAAGTTTATGAAAAATGATCAGATTTTTCTTTTAAAGAGAATTCAAGGTGACCTGTGGGATCTCTCTCACATTTGTGATGCTTTCTTAAGTGATACAAAGGGATAGATTTACAGTGTGTCCTGAAGGGAAAAGGTTGATTACCACATTTTTAGCATATATAATTAGGAACAGATGAACAATACTATTCAATTATCATATAGCTTAATTACTTGTGAATGTGCATATTAAGGTACATAACCTTCCTGGGCTAACGGCCTACCTCCAAAGACAATTTGAGGTGGATTACAGAATTAGAAGAGGACAATTAAAAATACAAATAAAACAAAAACCAATTAAAAGGAAAAGAAAGATATGTGTGCCAGGCATCTAAGTTTAATTCATTTGTGCAGTTAAACATGAACTTAAGCTTTTAATATCTTGGCTGCTAAGACCAAAAAAAAAATACTTAGAGAGCCTTTGTCATTGGGTTAAGTTTGTCTCAGGAAAAAAAAAGACAACTTGGTTTTTCTGACCTCTGGAAGGAATTTATTGCTTAAAGGGACATGGGTTGACATCATGAACAATGTTTTCCTGGTAGTTTTGCCAGAAGTACAAAAACATTCTTCAAAGGGCCTTTACTTACATCAACTCTATCAAACAGAGATTTTGGTGTATCACTAATAAGGGATGGAAGAATATAATGAAAAAAATCTCATTTATTATAGTGACAATGATATAAAATACTTAGGAATGAGCTTTATTAGAGGATCACTGTGACCCACATAAATGAATGTACAACACTTCCCCGGAGAGACACTCGAAGCATGAATGAACAGAGAAATGTTTCCTGGATGGAAGAATGAATATTATAAAGACGGTAAACTTTTAGTAAGTTAATTTATAAGTTTGAAAGTTAAAAAACTCCACAAGACTCTTTTTTTAGCAAAATCATTCTAGAACACCCTGAAAGAAAAAAAAATCACAGGATACCGGAAATAGTATTAAAGAAGAAAAGTGATGCAGTGGAGTGAGTCCCAGATGTGTATCCGTATATCCCATGTTAGAAGCAATAATTCATACTGTATAGATTGATGCCTAGCTAGGAAAAGGAGAAATAGGACTTAAATAGGATGAGATGCTCCAGAAACTGATAACAATTGTTTTTGTGAATTGAATGTGGGATGCAGTGGTGACCATAGAATATTAGGGGAAAAAATACTCACTTAGTAGCCAGATGCCCCAAAACCTTTAGAAACACAGCAAATTCTTGTAAGCCTATGTCTCATATTATACAATAAACTATGTTCCAGATGAACTCAATAGTTAAACATAAAAATTAATATAAGCTTGAGGAGACTATAAAACTGGGGATCCTTATGTACCTTGGCCATAGGAATCCTTTCCAAAATAGGAAGAGATAAAAGAAAGCACAAGAAAAAGCCTGAGAGAGTTATCTGTATTAAAAATGTGAAATGTGTATCATAAAACCAACACAAAGTAAAACGGGAAAGAAGAGCAGGGTTTTGTGGGTATGGATTGGTGGGAATACCAGCGACACACACCCTCCATTGTTAGATTAGATGACATTCCTGACTTATTTAGTCAAGGATGCAGGGTTTTATTGGGATGAGAAGGTCACACAGAGCTGGAGCAGGTGCAGGGGGTCCTCCTCTCTTCTGTCGGTGGAACTTCTAGTGAGTGGGCGTGTTGACCCTGTGCCATGGTGCTGTCCCCATGGGGTGGGGTCCTTCCCCAGCTGAGGAGCTCAAGTCTGGCTGTCCCCTCGGCTCTTTAACACTCACGGTCTAAATCACCATCCAGGGTCAATTCACACAAAAATAGATGCACTTAAATGAAAGGAGATGTTTGCACAACAGATCAGGCTCTCCTGGTTCTTGAGCCAGACTCGACCTCTTCAAGGTCACTGCTTTGTCTCCAGGGAGGAAGCCGACTCAGAGGCCAGTTGTCCCTGAGCAGCATCTTTGTTCCTTGCTTTCCAGGACCTCAGAAAGCGCAGTCTTCAGTAAACAGACTGAGAAAAAGCATCTGAAGTATGACAGGAAGGGATTAATGACTTTCTTAAAGGCATTCAAAAACTGGTAGAAAAACTATTACATTCTTAATAGATGATAGGACAAAACCATGTACAGAGAATTTTCTCATTAAGAACCCCAGTTAGTAGGTAAATAACTCGGAAAATACTAACCTCATCAGTAAGCAATGCAACTAAAATATAAATTAAAAACCCCCATCACTTATACCTACTAAATTAGTGAACATTAAAAAATATAGGCATAATATCCAGTGTTCGTGAAATTGTAGTGAAACATGGCAAGTTTGCAATCTTCCATTGCTGATTTTTGGAACATAATCTGACTATATATCAGGGAGCAAAAACTAGCCGTGGATATTTGTATTAGAAATCTCCACTTTGGGAATTTATCTTAAGGAAGTAATTCAAGAGAATAAAAAAAACTCCGACTAACATAGTTCTTCCACCATTTCCACCATTATATATAATGGCAAAGAAATGGAAAGCCAGGGAGTACCTAGGAAATTAAGTGGCAGGGGAATGATAGGTTAAGCTGTAGTACAATGAATCAATGGAATATTTTGGCCCCATTAAAATGATAATTATGAAGATCAGTGTATTAGGAAAATTTGAGGCATTGTTACATTAAAGAAGGCGCAAAATATCTGTTCACAAAATAGTATCTGTTCAGGGATCAGCTTTGTATCCCTCCTATAAAATTTTACAAGGGAGTATAATAAAACAAAAAAAAGTATTTTGTGAAAAGGTGGGTAATTTTAGTTTTATTCCTAGTTTCTTTATTATTAAAAGTGGCATTGAGTAGTGATTAAATAGATTTCTGGGTACAGTTACAAGTTCTACTTACTACCTGTATGGAAAGTTACTTACCATTTCTGTGCCTCAGTTTGCTTCTCTGTAAAATGGGGATAATAGTAGCGCCTAATTATAGAATTGGGAAGATTATGTGTTAATATTTATAAAGTGCTTAGAAAAGTACCCGATACATATAAAACACTATGTCAGTATTAGCATATGTCAGTTATTAGCAGTATTAGCAGTTAGTATAATGTTGATGCTAATAAGATATAAAAGGGTATAAAACAACCCAAATGAACAAAATTTCATTCTCACAAGACATCATCATCCAAGGCTTAGTAAGTAGACATTGGCTTCTTGTAAGTCATGTAGAGAGCACAGCTGTTGCCACTGGACCGTGACTTCCTTTAGTATAAGGATTCCAATTGTACCCATGTCTACAACATGGGTACATGGTTCATGGTAGGCAATCAATAATTTTTTTTTGGATTGATTGTCAAGATCTGTGGCTTTTTGGTGGTCTTGCTGAATAGGTAGCCAGGGTTTAGGTAACCACAGCAATGGTTCCTCCTTAACTTGTGACTCCCTGAGGCCTTACCTCCCTTCCTCCCTTCATCTCTGTGTCTTTGTTCAGTGTTCTAGTATATTAGGACTCAGTTCAGGCGTTGAGGTTGGATCAGGAGCTCTTTCGTGGCACAGACACGGAACCCTGCATCTGTTACAGCATTTCTCATACGACGTTTTTGCGTTTGTTGGAGCTCACCCTACTTCCAAGCGACAGAAGCCAATCTAATTAGCTCACGCCAGAAAGCAATGTTTATTTAGGATGTCAGTAGGCCACAGCAATATCTCTGGAAGGCAGACAGTAGAATAATAGATGTCTGGAAGAGCCTTGAAAATCTGATCAGCTTCGGGAACTGGGCAGCTGGAACGCATGACGTCATTGACATGACTACATAGTCCCTTTATTCACTGACTTCCTTTACACTGCTGCTACCTAGCTCACTTCTTATAGGCCTAATTATACATTTTTTTGGCTGTGAAATCTGACCGGCCTACGTTACCTGATGTAACTGGGGTGGGGGCTGAGGGAAGAGGATCATGGTGTTGAGGTCCACAGAGCTCTCCTGATCAGTCGAGATGTAGCCTGTTGTTCTTGAGAAGGGAACAATAGCATGGCAGACTCCCCCAAATATGCTAGTGGATAGCAGTGTCCCTTTCCCCACTTGATTCCCAAACCATAAATTTTTCAAAGGCAGTTGAGTATCTCATTCATCTAAGTATTCTAGGCAACTGGCCTGATGTCAGGCATGCGGAAAGTGCTCAATATACATTTATTGAACTGAGCTTTCTAAATTGCAGTAAATTTTCCAACGAATGCTTGCAAATCACTATTTTACAACGTTGATTAAAGAGGAGGGCTGGAGAAGTGGAGGTGGCAGAACCCTCACCTTGCTATGATTTTGTGGGCCCCTGAGTTGTATTCTCACCATTCGATTTGTGCAGAGAGACTCAGGGGACTTGAAGGTAGGTAAGACTGTATGTAAGGATTGATGGGAGTTAATATGAAGTTGCGGGAAAAGCATGAGTTTTGGAGCATACTAATTGATTTTGACCCTGAGGTTTATCATTTATTACATATATGAACTTGAGAAAGTCCTTAACTTCTCTTAGCCTCACTTTACTCATCTGTAAAATGAGATAGAGAATTTAACCATGTTTAAAAAATTGAGTATTAAATGGGAGTGTGAAATGCTATTTCTAGGACGCAGTGGGTATTAGTAATGTAATTCCCTTCCCTTTCTCTCTCCTTGCTTCTTACCTCTTTAAGTGCTTTGAGAGTTATTCTGAATGGAGTCCTAAGAGTCCTGATTTCTGTAGCATGACAGAGACTGTTTGGGCCTGAATATTTCATAAGACAAGAACTTCCAGGAAAATGCTAAATGGATTAACATTGTAAGTTGCCCCCTGTGGTTTAAACATATCAAAATAATAGCAGAAGAATTACAAAAATCATAATAAGCATCACAAAGGGAAAATAACCTTTGAAAATAATAAATGAAGATTTAAAATAAAAAACCAGATCTCACTGTGAAAGTATTTTAACACCGAAGAGGAAGAACATATTTGCAGGACCAGGTTTTTGCACTGGTAGTTGTGGGAAACAAATATCAAGAATCACGAAGAGATAAGATTGAGTGATGATATTCACTTGAGAAAATAGAAAATAAGACATAATATTTATAAAAATAGGCAGTGATGACAAATGACTGCAGCACATGGAAATGCTACAGAAATACTAGAAAACAAGATAGGCTACAAAGTATAGGTTTAGAGTACTCGAGTAAAGATTTACATTCATTGTAAACTGTAACGCTAAGTGATTGAGTTAAAAACATGTAATAGATGGCATGAATTTAGAAAATAGATTGAGATAAATCTGTGAAGAATATTATGGATTGGATTGTGTCCCCCGCCAAAATTCATATGTTGGAGTCCTAACCCTGGTACCTCAGAATGTGATTTATTTGGAGATGGGGACTTTAAAGAGGCAATTAAGGTTAAGTCATTGGAGTGGCCTCTAATCCAATGTGACTTACAAGACGAGGAGATTGTGGCACAGACACACACACACACAGGCTAGGCTTATGCAAAGACAAAGGGAGAAGCTGGCTTTGACAGCCAGAGAGAAAGACTTCAGTATGAACCCAACCCTGCCAATCCCTTGATCTTGAACATTTAGGCTTCAGAACTATGAAGAAATATGTTTTTGTTGTTTAATTCACCTAATCTATGGTACTTTGTTATGGCACCCCTGGCGAACTAATACAGACACAAAAATGTTGGAGAATCTACATGAAAACCACAGGAAGGAAGTAGAGACTTCTTTTTTGTTCTAAGAAGATTTTATTTATTTATTTGAGAGTGAGCGAGTGAGCATAAGCATGAGTGGAGTGGGAAGGGGGAAGAGAGCCAGAGGGGGAAGCAGATTTGGGGAGGGAGCCCTACTCAGGGCTCCATCCCAGGACCTATGAGATCATGACCTGAGTGGACGGCAGATGCTTAACCAACTGAGCTACCCAGGCACCCTAGGAAGTAGAGACTTCTAACCTAGAAAAGGAGGAATTGTAAAAGTAGAACTAGGAAAAATTGAAATTCTTTCAATCAGTATTTAACAGTGTTAGAGATGCTTGCCACAGGACTATGAGTGGAAAAAATATGAAGGACTAGATGAATAAGCGATGTCATTAAATGCATACATGATTATGTATATAGACCATAAGAAATCAACAAAAAACTATTATTGTAATGAGTTCTGCATGTTGTGACACAAAACATATCCCTAATCTCTAGTGCTGCATGTACCTATAAAATTAATCTCTTTATAAATAGTAAAATAGCATTAAATAACTGCCAATTAATTTAATGCAGGATATGAAAGCTATTTAAAGGAATTTAAAATAATGAAAGAAAAACTGAAAAAAAAAGAGTAATGTTTTAAATAAAACTGGGAAAAAGAGAGTAGTATTTTATTCCAGAGTGATTTTACTAAGTGTGCAAATGATTTTACTATCTCTTTATTGAATGGAATGAAATATAATAGATATTGGTATACTTTGTAAATTATAAAGACTTGGATGCTGCAAATTGTCTTATTACTAGAGTTTAGTATAGCAAAATTGAGTCTCAGAAATTTTAGGGGAACGTGATTTTAAAATGGTCTAAAATCCTTAAGGATTGAGATCAACAAAGAATGCCTGATTGCTCAGTGATCAATCATCTTGACCCTTGATTTAATGAGATTTGCACTGGATCTCTTCCATTCTCTACTAGAGAGTATGATTCATCTCGAAGACCGTGGAGCCAGAGGGCTCATTCATATATTATCTGAGTGTCTTTAGGCAGTTACATAATAATGCTGCTCACTTTTCACTCTGTAAAATGGGGCAAAGGTTGTCATGAGGACTAATGAGTCCTGAAATATTACATAAAGATTAAAATTACTTTCACAGACTGTTTTCAGCATTAAATAGAATATCAAAAACAAACAAACAAACTCTTCCACCACAGGGGACTATTAAAGACTGAATTGTGGGGGCACCTGGGTGGCTCAGCCATTTGAGTGTCTGCCTTTGGCTCAGGTCGCTATCCCAGGATCCTGAGATCCAGCCCCACGTCTGGCTCCCTGCTCTGTGGGGGGTTTGCTTCTCTCTCTCCCTCACCCCTGTTTATGCTTGCACTTTCTCTCTCAAATAAATAAATACAATCTTTAAGAAAAAATAAAGCCTGAATTGTGTCCTCTTTCCTGGAAAATAAGTTGGAGTATTAATTCCTAGGACGTCAGAATGTGACTTTAGTTGAAAAGAGTGTTGGTATAGGTATAATATTCGTTTAAGATAAGGTCATACTAGATTCCGGTGGGCCCCCTAATCCAATATAGCTGGTGTCCTTGTGGGAGGATGGCCATGTGAATGAAGACAGAGACACACGTATGACAACAAAGGCAAAGATCGGAGTCATGGAGCTACAAGCAAAGGAATGCCCAAGAACCCAAACACCATGAGCTACAAGGTGGTCAAGGAATGATTTTCCCTACAGATTTCAGAGGGAACAAGGTTCTGCTGACACTTGGTTTCAGATTCCTGGCCTCTAGAACTGTGAGAGAATAAATTTCTGTTGTTTTTAAGCCACCCCAATTTATGGTACTTTATTACAAGAGCCCTAGGAAATGAATTCAAGGACTATGCAGTTTTTGCAGTAATTTAAGGCATATTTTTGAATATTTTAAGGATATGAAAAATGCTCACAATATATTAATCATTGAAGGAATCAGTTCATAAAATATTCTGTATACTCTCCTATTTTCTAAAAATATATAAATGTATGTATGTATATTCCTCCGATTTTCTTCTATGCATCATATTGTTATAAATAGTTTCCTCTTGTTAGGGGCATTTTGGACAACTTTTATTTCCTTCATTATATTTTTCTGAATTTTTCAGATTTTATCTGGACACAAAAATCTGTGAATATTATCTTTTTTGAAGAAAAATGTATTTTACTTGGTACTGTCTTCCTGTGACTTAGACAACTGTGCTTCTTCATGAAAAGTATCAATAATAAGCATTTTTTTTCCCAGTTTAAATTTCTATGTATGGAGCTCAGCAGAAGCATTATCAGCTCTGGCACACAAAGGGCCTAACATGGACAAATCGGTTAGTTGTATAAAATGTGGAAGGCTGACATAGCTAATGGACATATATTACAAAAGCCGTAAAGCTTCATCTGGAAACTGGATAGGGTTTGGGATAAATACAGGAAGTTGCAAAGCTAATGGAGATCCATTGACCTATAATGAAAGTATCTGGTCTGGACTGAGTGGGAAAAGTGATTAATAAACCTTGGCCACCAAGAATTTCATTTCCCAAATCTCAGACCTCCTAAAAATAGATATTGTTAAAACTGGTCACACAGGATTTATATTCGTTTGCACACCTCTCCAAAGAATATTTTGAATTATTTTTAAGTATATTCCCAACTATGCTAGGGTTTAAAAAATGCCTTCATTTCCCTATGGGATTTTAAAAGTATGCAATTTCAGAGTTGCTGATTTACTAATACTTTGAATTTATGTGTATTTAATTTAGCTGAATTAAGATATACCTAAGCAGGTAGTTTTTATGGGCTTCTCAGTACAGTTTATTAGAGGTTTATTAAGGAGTCAAGCAAATGTAGAGAAAAGCTAGGATTATTGGAAGTGAGGTTACTGAGAGGTGTAGAATGGAAATGTCTGCAGAAAATGCCTACTCTTATTGCTATATTTGATTATAATGTGTATGCACATGACACCTTGTGGTCATTCTTCCCTCTGGGCAGCTAGAACCTCTCTGATGCTACTGAAGAGTGGAGAAAGCAAATGGGGCAGCAAATGGCCACAAGTGCTAATAGCCCAGGCTAGTTCATAACAGCCACCTAAAGAGTGAGCTCAAATCCCTGCCAGCCTCAGGTCTCTTCCAGTAGCAGTAGTTATGAGTAAGACATGACAGACTCATGAACACTTAGCTTATTTTTATTGGCTCTGGTCACTCTATTTGGAGGAAGAGCTGGCCTTGAGCTCCCAAACTTTTCCAGCTACTGGATTCTCTGAGTCATCTCTCATTTATTACCTAATCCCTTCCCCAAATGAACTCACTTTTGTTCAGTACTTAAGCTCTCCTACAGTCCACCCGAAACTTAATGATACACCCATAAGACTACGTTACTTCATATCGATTACTTACTATTGCTTTATATACTGTGATTTTTATCTTTTGTGATGTCATTAGCATGAGAAGAGAGTCTCAATACCATGGAAATGAGGAGCCATGTTTGTACAATCGACTGTCACCCAACATTTTGTCCCCTTTGGTCATACTAACTTACACAGTTTCTTTTTCAATAGCTGAAAAATGTAAAGCATTTCCTATCATCTGGCTATTGTAGGAGATTTACATGCTGGTAATTTCTTTAATCATCAGAATAACCCTTTCAAATATAGCTACTATTTTATTACTATTATTATCCCTATTTTGTAGATAAAATAGAGGCACAGAGAGAAATTTGCCTGAGGTCACAAAGATAGGAAATGGTGGAGCCAGGATTTGATTTCCAGAGTGCATACATTTACTTATATGCATTTGCATTTGATCTCAAAAGCTCAGACACTTAGCTATATGCATTTGCTTTTTCCAGTTATGTCTTTTCAGTTATATCTTCAGTTATCACAAGAAAACATTCAAAGACATGTTCTTCTTAATCTATAATTGTGATGATTTCTATTAATGTAATCTCATGATTATACTTTTGCAAACCTTCTAACCAGATACATATATGTATGTGTGTGTGTGTGCGTGTGTGTGTATATATATATATATATTTTTTTTTTTCCCAGCTTAGCTTAATGTATTTTCCCGCTCACACTGTTGTATGGGAAATTACACCAATGCAATGGTAACCTTTTAAAAGGAGACCAATGAAAAGTAAGTCTCATGGACAAAATTAAGATGCTCTAATCATATGGTTTACTAAGACAGTTTAAGACATATAATAAAAATCAAGAGGAGTAATGTGGGATAAGTTAAGGCACGTAGGGTAGTATGCAGATGAGTGAAAGGAAACCCACTCCCTAAATTCTGGGGTATACAATGTTCATCTATCATGTCTCCTTCCTGAATCAACCCTCCAAATTGGTGGTGTGGTTAAGAGGATGGGAGTGGGGTTTGAGGAAGAAGTCTCAACATACAGATGGAAGGTGTCTCAGGGGACATACTTGCTCTGTCAGGGAAATTCAAGGGAAAGCACAACTGCCAGTAACTTTGGCTTGCTAATTCGTCTGCTGAACATATTTGGGTTTTATTTGTGTTCTTCTGGAGAGAGCACTTCCTCAGTGAGAGTTGAGCCACATTAAAAAGCTGATTTAAGGATAACATGGTTGTTGCTCCAAAAGGATGTGTTTTTACATTAAGACTTTAGTCTTTCTCAGCTTTCTTCTTTTTTAAAAAAATATTGATTTATTTTTTGGTGGAAGGGAGAGAGAGAGAGAGAGAGAGAGAGAGCACGCGCACAAGCAAGAGTTGCAGAGGAAGAGGGAGAGAGAATCCTAAGCAGACTCTGTGCTAAGCACCGAGCCTGACACGGCTTGATCTCATGATGCTGAGATCATGAACTAAGCCAAAACCCCATTAGATGCTCAAGCGACTGCACCACTGAGGTGCCCCTTTTCTCAACCTTCTAATTGAAAGTAATACCCTTACTCATTCCATCATATCTTCCATTTATTCCATCTTTAACATGTCTTACGGGTTACTAACTTACTGTTTATATTAAATACATCATGTGCCTATGTCTTACAAGCTACTAGGAATCCTATGCACTAATGCATTCTATGAATTTTGCCTTTTCTCTTAAGCTATTAGTTTACTTTTTACCCATGTGTAACATTTTTTTTAGTTCTATGCATTCTATTTGTTTTGGTTGCCTGTTTTAGAATAATTGAATATTCTTACAGAATAGAAGAAGCATTTATTACTCAAGGGAAATAGATTTCCTCACCTCCCATCAACTGGTGAGTAAAAAATATTCAGATTCAACAGGGCATTGGACAAATGGTCTTGTGATTGGGGGACTTCTGGGTGGAAGTATCAGAAAAGGTTTTGGAAAAGGAGAATTGGAGCCAATGCTCAGGCTCTTCACATCAGTTAGTTTGTTTTGAACTGCTTCATGTCAACTATGAGAATATTTTGTCACCCTTACAGAGATATAAATAACTTTCAAAAGAAATTTCTCATCTAGTTTCCATCACTGAGGAAAGCCATTCCTGGAAATTTGGCATTGAGTATGACTAGAGTACATGTAAATTCTCTTTCCTTGAAGGGGTCTGGAATTATCAACTAGGGTTTATTGCCAAAGGAATTTTGGCATGATCTTATTTTTGAAAAGGGTAGGGCTGTGGGTTATGATTGTCTCAATACTCAGCTATCTCTTGATTTTCCTGAGAGAAGGCTGCAGATGAAAGATTTTTATGATGCCGAAATCTAGAAATCTAGTTTGCCGAGAATTCAAAATACTGTAGATAAAGTTCCTCTGTTGTGCCTCCCTCTTGGAAACGTTATAGGAAAGGACCAGCTGGTTGTTTCAGAAAATTAAAAGGGCAGAGTTCATTGAAATGTTAGTTGTTGTGTGCATGGGCCGATTAGGTGGTTTGGCTGATAGCATAAGGTTAAGCCTGTTGAAGATCATAGATTTAAGTTCTCACATTTGTCATATAGGGACTGAATCATCCCAGATATTAAAAAGAAAAGAAAGTAAAACATTCAGGAACTGTCCTTAATAGTTTTTAGAAGTGGGTCTTATTGCTCTCTTGATGGCAGTTTCTAGCCCGTTGTTCCACTGAATTGCTAGGAATAGCGATTTTAGGTATGAAGTTATTAACCATCTCAAGAGGGTCATCCTTTAGGACAAGGAGACCATTGGGGACTTCAATGGAAGAACTGATCCCAGACATTAAAGGTTGCTAGAGACAACATTATTTAGCCATCTTTTTTGGTGGGCGGGCCCACCAGTCTGCTTCCTGATTTTGACACTCCTCATTCCTTGTTTAATTGAATAGATGTGAAATCAGTAACTAAAATGAGAGGGGTGCCTGGGTGGCTCAGTGGGTTAAGCCTCTGCCTTCGGCTCAGGTCATGATCTCAGGGTCTTGGGATCAAGCCCCGCATCGGGCTCTCTGCTCAGCGGAGAGCCTGCTTCCCTCTCTCTCTGCCTACTTGTGATCTCTCTCTCTGTCAAATAAAATATAAAAAAAATTAAAAAATAAAATGAGATAAAAGTGAGAAACAGGTATTGCTTTATTCACTTTCAGTAATGGAAAGTATAATCAACTTTGACCTAAAAAGCCTTTAAGCAGCTAAAATCAGTGAGAATGGATAACTCTTTGGTATGGTGTTTGGAATTACCTTGGAATTCTACTCCTGAGCTAGAGGCCCATGGGTTACCTGGCAAACATGTATTTTGCTAATCCAGTGAGTCATCTGCACTAACACATGGTGGATATAAGCAGTTTCCTCATCTAAGCACACTTCATTACCGACTGCATATTAAAGATCCTTGTTTTTGATGACAGAATACAAATAAGTAGTGATAGGGAGTATAGAGTGGTGATAAGCAACACAGCTTATAAGAGGTTTTATGTACAGTCTGTTATCAATGATACTCCACTGTAGAGTATCATTTAGTCTGTTCAGTGTAGTGCTATGCCAGATTCATAGAGGATATTTCACTGTATCACATTCTGCCATAGGTAGGGAAGTGGAAGGAAACATAGGCTAACTTGAGAAATTAGGATTTGAAATTAAGTATGGAGCTGTTAATATTAAGTAAAGGTCGGGGCGCCTGGGTGGCTCAGTGGGTTAAGCCGCTGCCTTCGGCTCAGGTCATGATCTCAGGGTCCTGGGATCGAGTCCCGCATCGGGCTCTCTGCTCAGCAGGGAGCCTGCTTCCCTTTCTCTCTCTGCCTGTCTCTCCGACTAATTGTGATTTCTCTCTGTCAAATAAATAAATAAATAAAATCTTAAAAAAAAATTAAGTAAAGGTCTAGTGGCTACCTGGGTCACTGTTAGAAATATTTCTGAATGTTTATTTTAAATTTCTGTTGCATCTACTCCAACAGTGTTGGGGGTGGCATGCCGTGAAAAATTACACAAAAATATGTTACATCAAGGATAAAGGGCAAGATATAATAATGAAGGAAGAAACTGGTTTTAATAGAAAAATGTGGGTTAAGCATAATTATTATAATTGGGGAAAATATTTGTTTCCATGTTTCTTGGAGTCATGACCCAAATGGAAATGTAATGAGTTAAATAACTCTTCTTGTTTAAAAGTAGGGAATACACTAGTGTGTTGGGAGAAAGCTTTCATCTGGCCCCAAATTCTAAGAAGAATTTATTGCATTGATCTTAAGGAGCATTAAGCTTTATAAACCAATCTGATTTCCAGTTCCATCTTATTTGCTTAACTTTGTTAACCCATTGCTCCATCTCTCCTACTTACCTTAAAATTATTCCATCATGCTATATTTTTATAACTTTGTAAGCCACCCAAATCTGACATGGGATAAAGGTACAGTGTAAACAAAGTAAAATAAGCAAGGTGATAGTACAACCTTCAATTGCAATTTCTGTAACATCTGTGACCTCATTTAATATGGTCATTTACAACTGACTCGATAAAATTACACAAGTAACAGCATGTGGTCAAGGTTCTTTTGGGACATTTAAGCCAGTGACCGTATCTATTTAATTTTAGTTCTGCGAGGAGATGTGCTTCCTTCCTTTCTGATGTCTCCAGATTTCACTTCCACTCTACCCGCTTGTCGACTTCAAGCAGACCGTTAATCTCATAGCCTCTCTTTTTTCTTTGCAACTACTAATCAGTCCCCTCTTGACCTCTATTCCTTTCCAGCTGTCTCAGGACCATGTTATTGGTCACTGAAGCTCTTCCTTCAGCAGGACCTTTAGCCATGTGACACGTGTCCTTCTGCTGCACTTCCCCCTGTGAAATCTGGAATGGGGTTCATGTTCTAGTTTGCTTCCTCTCTCTTGACTCTGCTGACTCCTACTGCGGCACCTGTGTGGCTCAGTCAGTTGAGTGTCTGCCTCTTGATTTCTGCTCAGGTTGTGGTCTCCAGGTCATGGGATCGAGCCCCATGTCAGGCTCTGCTCAGCATGGCGTCTGCTTGTTCCCCTCTCTCCCCCAACTTGCCCTTGTGTGTGCTCTCTCTCTCTCAACTAACTAACTAAATAAATGTCTTAAAACAAAATAAACAAAAACAAACTACACAACTGTTCAGATAGTTGTCCTAACATTATCATGGAATTCTGGCTCGTCTGAGCATCCTGGCTATCCTTATACTTGTTCTCTCATTAGTCATGGACTCGAAGTTTCACATCTGCAGGTTTCCCCTTGAGCTTCTGCCCTCTAAGTCCTGCTTTGTTTTCTTCTGCTTTGAGAAGATTGGGTCCATCACGGTTATTTCTTCCCATTTCCACTTAAAAATTTAATTGCGTTTCACCCACCTTTACCCTGTTTCTTCCAGTTAAAGACGATGAAGTGTCTGTCTCTCCACTTACTAGCAGACCACCCACCCAAGCCCTTGCTTTGGTCTCCCCGCTCCTCTGGGCACTTGCTCTGCCAACAATGACCCTTCTTGATCTGGCCACCTCTGCCGCCCCAATGTTTCCTTTCTTTGAAAGGATCTCAGGTGTCTCTCTTCCTGAAAACATGAATAATAACAACAGCTCTTGGCTGAGCAGAAGTTTCGCTCTATTCAAGACATTCCAACTTCTTCATGTGTCTGTGCTTGCTGTCAGGCTTCTTACTATGTTCCCACTCATCAGTGGGCCACAGGTGGACTTCAGCCTCAGCCACTCCAATAAACTTGCCCTTGCTAAGGTCGCTGGCGATATCTGGATGGGTTGATTCCTGGTTGAAGCTGTCTTTTAGTTACCAGGTTTTCCCAATTCTTCTTCTGTCTCTCTGACTATTCCCTTTCTGGTTTTTCTGGAGTTCTCATTTTTCCTTCAGATGCCCTTCAAACATTGGTGTTATTTAGATGCACGTCCTTAGTCCCTCTCTTATCTTGACACTGTCTTTGGAAAGATCTTACATTTCTTTGTGGTTTCATCAACCCCTTGTGTGCTTGTTGATTAATGGGGAAGCTGAGTCAGACCACTTTGACACGCAGTGTTCTGGTGATTTGGGCTGTTCTAGAGTGAGAGTCTGGGGAAACAAGAAGAGGGGACAGCTAGCATCTTCCTGGAGGTTTTGAAGTAAGATCCCCACACCTGCTGCAACAGAATCATGTAAATAAATTTACTCAGCCTCATCCCTGAGTTTCTGAGTCAGTATGTTGAGGGTAGGGCCTGGGAGCCTGTATTGTCAAAAAATTCCCAAGTTGCTTCTGATGCACATTTATTGAGTGCTTACTGTATATCAGGTACTGTGCTCTGTTAGGAAAACCAACATTTTGTTATGGAAATTAAAAGTCTTATCTGTATTCTCTAGTTAAAGGTAAGCTTTGTGGCTGTAGGAAGACCCAGAGGCAGGATCAGAGCTTTCTTCTAAAAGCAGATTTGAGTGTTCTTATAACTAATAAAGCTGATTAATTATTAGGTTCTGTCTCATGAAGAGCTAGCAGTGTGGTAGCCCAGAATATTTTGGGGGTTTTCTGGTTTTCTGTCTCAGAGATGCCCTCTCATGGACAGTCTCTGACTTTGGGGCATGTTGTGTTATGATGAGTGTATGGTAGGTTAGCCTTAAAGTGTATCCTGGGATAATCAGATGGAAGAAGTTAATCCTATAATCCAGATGTCAGCCGAGGTGTTCCTCCCTATCTGGTTTTTCCAGAAGAGTACTCAATGGTATTGCCTCACATGGGTGCAAAGCCCAGTTCCTTCAAGTTCCCCCAACCCCCATTTCCTTTTGTTGGTTTCCTGGAGATTTGGGGGTTCAGAGATTGGCGGAAATTATCTTATACCTGACAGCCTTTCTATGTCTCCAAATTCTCTCTTTTCCCTGCTTCTTCTTCCTTGTCTGTCCTCTCTCATCTCCATTCCCTCTCTCTGCTAGGAGCTACACATATTCCCCTCTTGATTTGACGTAGAGAGCACAATAATGGTCATCTTAACATTTAAATGCACTTGGGATCTTTTCCTTCATTTGAAAAGGTTGAGCAAAGTATTAATTTTTTTGTCTTCTTTCTCAGAGGAATTCTGGAAATAATTTTTTTTTTTTTTGTCGCACTTTTAAGATGTCTTCTTCAAAACTGTTTCTTAAACATGACAGTTTCGGTGGTGTTATAGGCAATATTGTGAGTGGTTTATTCTGGCCGTGATTGTTCCGTTTCTGAAAGAAAACCATTTCTTGCTTCTTACGGAGGATTTTATGGCAGGCAAGTTTGCATATAGATAATCTAATAACTAAATTATAGAGGGTGGAAATAGCAACACGGTTTTGGTTGACATAATTTGGAGTTTGATTTGTCGAAACATGGTCTATTATGATTCTTGTAGGGATATTACAATCAACTCATTTAAAGTCCTTGGGATCAGTGTGTTTGTTAATTTGTATGGAGCCAAGAATGGCTGGGAACTGAGAATCAAAGTTATTTTGGAGCAATTCATCTGGTCTTTAAAAAATTCACCTGAATTGTTATCTTGAGTAGTTGAAATGGTCATATGTAAATAGTACATATTACGGCTTGAATTGTGTCTCCCCCAAATTCATATGTTGCAGTTCCAACACTCAGAATGTGACTTTATTTGGAGATAGTGTTTTCCAAGAATGACATATTCCCTGTGAGCCTGAAGACAGCCATCTCCAAGCCCATGGGGGAGGACTAGGACAAATCCTCACAGGTTTCAGCAGGAACACAGCCCTACCAACACCTTGACCTCAGATTTCTAGCCTAGAGAATGTGAGATGGTACATTTCTGTTGCTTAAGCCCCCCAGTTTGTGGTACACTGTTATGGCAGCCCTAAAACACTAATACAGTACGTTTCAAATTGCATTTTTTTAATGTGGAATGTTAAACTGACTAATCTAGCTTCTTGGTTTGAAGGGACAATAATAGTAAGGAGTTTGAAAAATATTTCCACCAAAAATGAAGGCTATCCAGTTTTGGGGAGGATGATGGTAACTTTTTGGTAAATATAGCAACTTATCCTAGGGTTGTCCAGATGTTATTTGTTAGGAAGCTTTTTTTAACAAAGAATTTAATTTTTAAAATTTTTATTTATTTTTAAAAGAATCTCTTTATTTGTGAGAAAGAGAGAACTTGAAAGGTGGGGATGGGCAGAGGACAGAGGGACAAGCAGATTCCCCACTGGGCAGGGGACCTGCCCCCAGTACAGGGCTCTATCCCGGAACCCCCGGATCATCACCTGAGCTGAGAGCTATCAAGGCACCCCTTGAAAAAGAATTTTAAAGGAGGTAATAGTACTAAGTTGCTTTGATTAAAAAAGCATGTGTGTGCCTGGGAGCTCTTCCCTTCTTGACGTCACCCATCCCTGTAGATGGCCTGGAACCCTGGGCCTTGTAAGAGACAGTGGGACTACTCTTGGCAAGTAATTTGAATTGACCCAGAAGGAACCATTCCTGAGGGGTTAATTAGTCTCTTTGCATGGATTAGGATTTGCTACCGTTGAAGCAAGTTATATTGTCCTCTAGGCAAAGTATCATTTCTGGGAAAGTCATTGATGATATATGCTGTCATGGGGAGAGGTTACCAGAGCCCAGGTGGGGAAGGTTTTAGGGTCTATGAAACATGGGGTGAATCCCATGGGGAGGGATAAGTCACCTAACCAATCATGGTGAACTTGTCTTTCCCTAATTCCTTTTTCTTGAAGTAATGCCAAGAGCGACTATATCCCCAAATCTGCATTCATTATTGGTCCTGTTGGTTAAGCCTTGGGCTTTTCAGTGAGCTCTGTAGTATTGCATTAAAAACTGCTTTATAAAAGGATTTACATTTAATGAATTTCTCTGCAGTTTTCTCTGAGCTCTTTATCCTGGCCTATCTAGTCTGGAACTTCCTCCTTCAATGATCACTGCTCTCAGATTTCCAACTTCCTCCTCTCTGAGGCCTCACTCTCTGTAGTTATTGGAAATGTTCAAGCCTTCCTGGTCTCCCAGTCCCCGAAACGCAGGGCTGTGACCCTGCAGCCTTGCTCAGCTGCATGCAGTTTTATTTGTTATCATTTTTATTTGTTTTTTGTTTTTTATTATGTCATGTTAGTCCCCATACAGTACACCACCAGTTTTCGATGTAGTGTTCCATGATTCCTTGCTTGCTTATAACACGCAGTGCTCCATGTAATGCGTGCCTTCCTTAGTACCCACCACTGGGCTCACCCACATCCCCACCCCACTCCCTTCTAAAACTCTCCATTCGTTTTTTAAAGCCACGCCCTCTCTTTCGTCTTCCTCCCTGCAAGCGAGGGATTTAAGGGCCAGCGGATGTCAGGACTTAGATGAGCATCAGTTATGGGAAGTGTGCTCTTTGGATCTTCCTAGGGTCTCGTCAGCTCACTCCCCTCAGCTTGCTTGCTTGCTTGCTTGTTTTCTTTCTTTCTTTAAAGATTTTATTTATTTATTTGACACACAGAGAGAGATCATAAGTAGGCACAGAGGCAGACAAAGAAGAGGGGGGGGGGAAGCAGGCTCCCTGCTGAGCAGAGAGCCCCATGTGGGGCTCGATCCCAAGACCCTGGGATCAAGACCTGAGCTAAAGGCAGAGGCTTAACCCACTGAGCCACCCAGGTGCCCCTCCCCTCAGCTTTCCATTAAAACCATCTTGATATTCTTTGTCAGGAACTGTACGTCTTGGGCTAATGTGGAGGGGATCTGCCACGTTTGCACCAAACTCAAAACAAGTTCTTAACTGCATCTAAGAAAGCATATATTTTACTTTACTATTTAAAGACCCTCTTCTATTCATTTAAACTGTTTCAGTGCCTTCTCCTTTAGACTGTTTCTCTTGGTTTATGAGCCCACTTAATGCATAGGATATTTTCCCTTTCAGATTATAAAAACCTTCCTGGTTGGGGCACCTGGGTGGCTCAGTGGGTTAAAGCCTCTGCTTTTGCTCAGGTCATGATCCCAGGTCCTGGGATCGAGCCCTGTTCGGTGGGGAGCCTGCTTCTACCTCCCTCTCTGCCTTCCTCTCTGCCTACTTGTGATCTCTGTCTGTCAAATAAATAAATAAAATCTTTAAATAAAAAAAATAAAAACCTTCCTGGTTTAACTGAAGAAATCTTTTTGCCATTTGCTATTGTTATTCTTTTCTTTTTAAAAAGATTTTATTTATTTATTTGACAGACAGAGATCACAAGTAGGCAGTGAGGAAGCCAGAGAGAGAGGGGGAAGCAGGATCCCTGCTGAGCAGAGAGCCCAGGACCCAGGGGCTCGATCCCAGGACCCTGGGATCATGACCTGAGCCGAAGGTAGAGGCTTTAACCCACTGAGGCACCCAGGCGCCCCTATTCTTTTATTTTCTATCATATTAATTTATTATTGTAATTTTATTTATTTTATCTCAGAAAGGATACTTAACATGAGGTCACCTCTCTTAAAATTTTAAGTGTCTAATATATGATTGTTGACCATAGTGCTGGTGTTTTACTGCACATCTCTAGAGCTTGCTCATCTTGTTTGACCAAAACTATGCCTGTTGACTAGAACCTTCCATTTCCCCCTCCCCCAGTCCCCAGAAACACTGTTCCACTCTTGGGAGTCTTTGAATCTATTTTAAATACCTCACGTACGTGACATCATGCAACATTTGTCTTTCTGTGATTGCCTTATTTCACTCAGCATGATGTCTTATGGTTTCGTCCATATTGTCACACATCGCAGAATATTCTTTCTCTTTCTAAAAAAAATTCTGAAAAGTATTCCATGGTGGGTATATGTATGTATATTTATGGACGACACACACGTCAGTTTCTTTATCCATTCATTTGTCTATATGGATGGATGTTTGTGTTGTTTGCACACCTTGGCTGTCTTGCTCTTGTGAGTTATGCTGCGAGGAATGTAGGAGCGCCGATCTCTCTTTGAGATCCTGATTTCAGTTCTTTTGGACAAACACCCAGAAGTGGGATTGGCGGATCATATGCTCGTTCTATTTTTAATTTTTTTGAGGAAACTTCGTACTGTTGTTTTCCACAGAGGCTGCACCATTTTGCATTCCCACCAACAGTGTGCGAGTATTCCAATTTCTCTACATCCTTGCCAACACTTTTTTTGTTTTATTGTAATAAACACCGTAATGACACTTGTGAAGTGACATCTCGTGGTGGTTCTGGTTGGCGTGTCCTTGATGATGAGTGACACTGAGCATTTTTCTGTGTTATGTCTCAGCTTATAGTTTTATATATTCTTCATGTTTGAATTTCTCTTTCTAATTCTTTTAATATTCTACATAATAATTATTCTTTTTCACTTGTCTTACTTTTTACAATCCCACCCCTCTTTTTTTGCTTTGGTGCCCTGGTTTTACCTTCATTTATATTTTATTAATTTTCTATCTTTGAAATTTTTTCTTTGGCTCTTGTCTTCTGATTATTATTTTTTACCCATTTATGTTTTAGAAGTATAATTCTTTTTCTCTTTATTTCTGAGGTTTTGGTTTTATCCTTTTTATAGGTTTTAAATTTACAAATTCTTTGCATTGTAGTCTCCCAAACATTTTCATGCTATTTATCTACTTCTTATTTTCCTATTACAGTCTTTTCTTTAACTTCTTTTATTATTATTTTTTAAGATCATGGACCCTAAGCATTTTGCTGGGGTTGACAATTGCAAAAATATTTTTCTCAGTAATCACAGAGATTGGATGTTTTTCTTTTGACTGTCCCTAACAATTATTCCTTTAAGTTTGTAGACTGCCTCTTCATTTCCCTTCAATGTTGGCTCTCCAAGAAAAATAATATCACCATTGATACCTGCAGAGTTGAATATGATACATTTCTTATCCAAGATTGATAATGGTCCTCTTTATGGAAGAGGCACATTTTATATTAGAATTGGTAAGGTTTTCTCTTCTTGTGTCCTGTATTGGTCAGCTGTTTAGGAGAACCTGAATATTCTCAGAGCTCTTCTCTCTGACACCAGCCCTGGGACCATCAAGTTGTTCAGCAGAGTTCTACATTACTCAAAGAGGAGGTCAGCTGGGGAAGGCCACCGCTAAGCTCTGGCTTTGCTGACGAAACTTCCAGTGAGACCACCAGAGACCCGCTTCTGAAATCTGCTCTGTCTTCATATGCTTTCTATGTTGGGTTGGACCTAGCACCTCTCTTGTTAGTTAGTCGGAGGATCCTGCCTGAAACTGTCCTCTTCCTTTATCTCACACTTTGGGGAATACATTGACTGTGATTATCACCAACAGGCTCCCTTTTTTTTCTTTTCTTTTCTTTCTTTCTTGCTTTCATTTTTATTTTTTTAAACATCAACTAGAAGTATGGATGAATAGAAGAATGGATGACTGAAAATATACTTTAAAAATAAAAAGGTAGGGGGACTTAAAAATTGTGTTCTACTGAGGAAGAGTTGAGGGAGTTGTTTAGACTAATTATAACAGGAACTGAAAGGAAATTTGCTTGCTATTGGCAGATATCCCTAGGGCTGTCATGGAAGAGAGGGTTGCTAATTAGGGCAGAACTAGATGCAATGGGTGGAATTTATAGGGAAACCGCTTCGGCTGTGTTTATGGAAGAAAACCAATTCAAATATGAAAGCTGTTTAGCTCCACAATAT
This sequence comes from Mustela putorius furo, assembly GCF_011764305.1. Taxonomy (NCBI): domain Eukaryota; kingdom Metazoa; phylum Chordata; class Mammalia; order Carnivora; family Mustelidae; genus Mustela; species Mustela putorius. Next base: position 147,984 of record NW_025422117.1, on the reverse strand, counting down.
GCTGCTTCAAAGTGAACCGTGATAGGCCAATTTTATTAATCAATTAATTAATTAATTAAATGATTCCATCCATTTACAAGAGAGGAGAAAGAGAGAGAGAGAGAGGGAGAGAGGCAGTTGGGGAGGGGGTAGAGGAAGAGGGAGAATCTCAAGCAGGCTTCTTGCTGAGCATGGAACTTGACTTATGGCTTGATCTCATGACCCTGAGATCATGACCTTAGCCAAAATCAAGACATTTAACTCACTGAGCCACCTGGGTGCCCCATAATAGGGTAACTTTAGAGGGGGAGTAGAGGTTCTGTCTGTGATTCTTCGGCCTTATGTTCATTTTTACTTCTGACCTTATATTGAATTTCTTTGCTCTGATGATCTTATTTCAAAGTAGGATATTTGAATATGAAATGGGTTTCCTCATATAATTTTATTATTTTTTTTGATAATGAGAAGGAGATCCTTTCTCTTCACTATCATCATTGGTTATATGTCACCATGCGGTGGTGGTTGTCCTTGGATCCGATAAGATTCATTAAATGTCATAGGGTCACACTAAGCAAAAGGTGTGAGCATTGGATTGGAATAATTTTAGAGCTAATCCTTACATTTCCAGAGGTTTATTTTATTTCAATTTACTGTAATAAGGATAAGTAACATATAATAAAATGAATGATTTTATATGTTTATTGTGTATTTTGATAACTGTATACGCCAGTGTAGTCAGTTCTTGAAGTTCCTTCATGCCCCCCTTTAAAGATTTTATTTATTTATTTGGAGGGGGGAAGGGCAGAGGGGGAGGGGGAGAGAAAAATCCCAAACAGACTCTGCTGAGCATGGGGCCCTATGCAGGGCTGGATCTTGGACCCTGAGATCATGACCTGAGCAGAAATCAAGTGGGCACTTAAAGGAATGGGACCCGGGGACCCTTTCATACACCGTTTTAATTGATTTTGTCCCCATTCTCACACTGATGGATCAACCACTTTCTGACTTCGGAAGATGAGTTTTGCCTCTTCTTGGGCTATATGTAAATCAAATCATGCAACATGCACTCATTTGTATCTGACTATCTTCACTCACCATAGTGTCTTGGATGTTCATCATTCGTAATATTACAGGTAACAGTAGTTCGTTCTTTTTGTCATATTTCACTGTATGAATGCCTAGTTCATCCATTGGCCCTTTTGGAGATTTTGGTTCTTAAAACCTAGAAGAACAATGCTAAACATTTCCAAGGATTTTGAATTCTGTATGTAGGCTTCCTCCTGACTTCATTACGTAACACTGTCACGTTTTTGCCTTGTTTTACCTAATTTTACTGAAAGAAACAAGCAGATAATTGCTGTGTAATGTACAATGCTAATGCAGTGTCTCGCTCATAGAAAATCTTCAGTTAATGTGAACACTCATGTTAGCAATGAACAGTTTACCTAGTTTTACCCCCAATTATTTTTTGTTTTAAACTTAAGTGGTATAGTGAATGTTCAGTAAAATGAATTTTAGAAACATTTAATAAAAGCAGTTGTGGATTGCAGGAGAATCAAAATGTCTCTCCATCAAATCTATGTGTACACAGTTATATTCCCTTTGAAATGATGTGGAGACTTGTATTTGTTACCACTTTGTAATAGCTAAACATGGAGCCAGCCTACTGTGTAGTAAGAGAATTTTTTAAAAGCTTGCATTTATTTATTTATTTATTATTGTGAGAGTGAGTGAGAGTCGGGGGAGGGGCAGCGGGAGAGGGAGAGGAAGAAAGAGAATCTCAAGCAGACTCCCATGCTGAGCGTGGAGCCTGACATGGGGCTCAATCCCTGGACCCTGAGATCATGACCTGAGGCAAAGGCAGATGCTTAACTGACTGAGCCACCCAGGTGCTGCAACTTCTGAAGAATATGTAATTACAGGGAAAGTACTCATGATATTATGTTAGCTAAAAAAATGATTCAGAACTCTAAATATAGAGTAATCTTAAATTTATACATACAAAATATCTTTAAGTCGAATAGAAAAAAGATGAAGGAAACTTATTAAAATGATAGGGTTATTTCTAGGTATGTGGGATGATGGGTGATTTTATTTAATTTATACTATTTTCTATTTTCTAAATTTAGTATAATCAGAATACATTATTTTATAATCAGAAAAAAAAAATCTGTGACCTAGGTGATCTGCATCGACAATGAACTCTTTATATAATGCATTTCTATTTGACTGAGGAAACTTTCACTTGGGGATTTTAACTGTAAATAGTTAAGAATGTGTTCTCTGTGCTAAAGGAAAAATTCTGATAAAGAAGCATTTCTTTTTCCTGGAAGTACTGGAGTGCCTTGGATATTAATATAATTTCTCTGAGTAATCATGTTAATAACTATGGTATGTAAAATAATTCCTACAGTATCTGACTGCTTATCCTCCTGGAACTGAACTGAAAGCATTAAATGAGCTCTCTTGGTAATGAAGGTCACAAATCAAAAGAAAGAATACATGAAAAAAGGATTAGAACAAAAAGAGCTAAAGCCATAACTCTACATCCCTGTTATAATGAATCCTATAATTTGACAAATGTCAGTGGGTAAAAAATGGCACTTAATGAATTAAGGATGAGCTGCTGTTCCCTATTGTCAGTTGGGAATAAAAACTTTTTTCCTGAAAAACTGAAAGATTCAGCAAAAAGGCACATGTAAATTAAAATAATTTGTTAGATGTAAGCAAGTTTTTTTTTTTTATAAATAATGTTCATAGGAAAGAGTAATTTTTCTTCTTGAGTTTTGCATAGGGCTTGCAGCATAAATACGAATTTACAAAGTTGATGTATTTATTTTTACTTCTTGACTTAAAAAAATAGTAATTTCCTGCCATGCGTTAGTAGGACTCTGCTCAGTGCTATGAAAAATACAAAAATAAGCAAGTAGTGCCACTGTTCATAAGCCACATAAAGTTTAGTCCATTTCTTGGGTGTGGCATTGGGACCTTAAATGAAGTATCTATTTTGAGCCTGGAGAAATGAGTATTTTCAAATCTTACCATTATAATACTAGAAGAAAATGAAAGTGACAGCATAGATCAGTATAGTTCTCAATTGCCATTAAAATTAATGTTTAGGTCATTAAAAAGATGCATTTTATAAAAACGTGAAAATAATAGTATTTTTTTCCTCATTTATTTTTAGTAGTATTGTTATTTCCCACATTTGGATAGGTCATTCTCCTGGAAATAACTTTTTCAAAAGAAGTAATAATTTATTACTTTGCATCCAATTCCAGGACTAGTGTAAAAGCGAGACTGATTGGAAAGAATTTAGGATCAAGTCGGTACTTCTGAAGGCAGCGATTTCAATCCTCAGCCAAAGTGTAAACCCATGATATTACAGCAATAAAATATTCACAAGGACACAGATGATCCCTCACACAACGAGAAGGCCGGACCTTGCACTTTCATTTACCTGTGGCAAAAAAGGTGTATGAATTGTGCTTCAAGGCAACTCTGATACACATGACCGTATCTTATCACTGTATTGTTCTACAAGTTTATAAATATGGTAAATATATGTCAGTGACAATGGAATATCATCAAAGTATAATTAATACAATTAAACATTTTATCCTTCCTTTGTGCTTATAGCCTGTTTTTCTTCACAAATCCTCCCACTTATTAAAATGAATTCATTTTCAGAGAATGCATTAGAAAATCAAGAAACAGTAATATGAGATTTCAGTAATGTCTTTAAAAAAGATATTTCAAAGTTAAAATGCTGATGCCTTCTGAGAGCTTAATTATATTTAAAAATAAATGAAATTCTGATGACTTACGTCTTTCACCTCCCCAACCCTTTCTCTAATATAAATGCTATTTCATAGAAAACTCCTTAAGTAGAACTTGACATCTTTTAAAATCATTCACTATCATAACATAATGTAGTCTGCAAATGTTTTCCACTTCATCTGAAATGTCTCTGTGGATGAACACAGATCCTATTGCTAGAGCGACTGAACGCCTTGCATAATGAAGCTAATATCCCTATAAAATAAAATAATGAGCTTTCAAAATTTACAGAGCTCTGGAAAAACTTTTTCTTTGCAGATCAAAACAAAACTTGGAGTACAAATAGTGATACGTGAATGTTCCTTAACCACTTTTTATTTAGGCGAATGACCCAATATATGTATGTTAACAAGCAGGGGGGTTTCAAGAATAACCTTAAATACTTGTGTTTTACTGCAAGTGATGAGAATTGAATCTCTAAATTATTTAAGTTGAAGAGATATCTAAAAATAGTCTGCTTTAAGTACTTGAGATCATTTTTCACTTTTAAAAATGAATGCAGTTTACTGAAAAAAAAAAAAATCCTAAAGACTATTCTTTATAATTGAAAATAAATTATTTTCCCTTTCTAGACACTCGCTAAGAAAACCATTTAATTCAGTTTACTCTTGACTGTTTGGGAGACGGTTACCCAGTTTGTAGATTATTCAGACCCTCTGTGTCTCTTCTTTTCTGGCTGCTTTTTACCTTCTGTTCATATGTGTGCTTACCAGCATCCTGATAGGGCTGAGTGATAGAGGCGAAGCACATTAAGAAACAGAAGTTAGATGAGTCAGTGTTTTCCTTATTAATGTTAGGAAAATGTTTTGCCCGAAAGCTGTTAGTTAAAATCAGGTTTTCAATGTATCATTGATTTTTATTTATGGGATATGTGTCTTTTCACGAATTTAGGGAATCCTAAACTTAATGGAAAACAGAGGCAGCATGATAGAGTGAAAAGCTTTGAAATCAGACACAGTGGAGTTCAAATCCCAGCTCTGCCATTACTACCCATATGACTTGGGCAAGATAGATTAATTTATTAGCTTCTCTTTCTTCATCAGTTCATGGAGAATAAAATATCTGTCATACATAGTTTTATGAGAATTAGTGATGATTTATGTTAAAATCTGTGATATGGCTTATTCACACCTTGTACTTGAGTCTCTCTCTCAGTTTATTAGAACATCTTCAATACCAGAGACCCATTACTTGGTTATTTTTAAGATTTCTAAGTATACAATGAAGAGTAGTTATCAGAAACATCAGGGGCCAACGGTTTATTATATTGATGTAATGATGCATTATTCACATAATTCTGTGAAGCCGCCTATTCTGCACAGAAAAGCACTCATCACTTTTATTTAGAGAATAAAGCTTTCCAGCAGAATTAGGAGACCAGCACAGGAGAGAAAGGTGAAGGTGAGAACACTGGAGACGTGTTTTTCTTCAGGTTGTGTTCACTTTCAAATAGGTATAAAAAGATCTCAATTTATCTCCTTTATGGACTAGATGGGATTCTAAAATTGCTTATAAATAAAATGCTTTTTAAAAAGTAGAAATACAAATAGATTAGAAAACCTTGATGTTCAAAAAAATCAGACAGAAACTTCAGATGGATGCTCCCTAATATATTTTTAGGTTTCTTAAAAATACATTATAAATCCTGTCATGGGGATTGTGTCTCCTGCTTCTCATTCCTGCCTGGCTCTGCTTCCCAGAGCTCTCATGCTAGCCTGGGACGAAAGCAATTTTATAAAGTAATTGATACCCAGGTGTAGTCACCATATGCAGAAATCTCTTGGAAAAATTGTTTTTCGAGTAAGTATGGTTTATTTAAAGTTGTTTTTAAAAATTCAGAGAACATCGGGCTTAGTGTCTTTAATAAGGAAACCATTGCATTTGGTAGTATTGAATTATTAAATGGAGTTGAATCATGAATCAGGTGGCACGTAGCATTGGTCGGGAGAATCAAGCTGCCAAAGAAGGTTGTTCTACCATTTGTCGTTAACAACACCAAGGAAGTTCATTATCTTCCAGATGCGGAATTGAGATGCCAAGAGATGCGGCAAAGCCAACAAAGTGACCAAGTATGGTTGAGGGACATTTTATTTTGCTTTGCTTGTTTTTAAAGATTTATTTATTTGAGAGAGAGAGGGAGAACAGGCTTGCCCGCACTCACATGAGTGGTGGGGAGCGGCAGAGGGAAAGGGAGACAGAATCCCAAGCAGACTTCTGCTGAGCTCAGAGCCCGAGGCAGGGCTCAACCTCAGGACCCTGAGATTATGATCTGAGCCGAAACCCAGAGTCAGTTGCTTAACTGACTGCACCACCCAGGTGCCCCAAGTTGAGGGAATTTTTGAAAGCCAAACTTTCATTTTCTCAGATTTCTGTGCTTACTCCCACATATTTTAATTGAAAAAGGGGCAAATGTGTTTTGTCATTCTTGATAGTGATCAGTGAAGCTCATAATGAAGGATTAACTTAATTACAAATCATCGTGGGGAATGTCATTCATAAGAAATCTACTTCACTTGCTAAGTTCAGGCTGTGTTTTCCCATTTTTTTCTCTGTGTTTTGGACTACTCAGAATTACTCATTGACAGCTCATCTGCCCTTTACCAGTTTATTAATTCTCTCTGACAGATGTTGCTAGGTTTCAGCTGTCTTGATACGTCATGATGGGATTGAAGACACACACGTCATCATCCCAAGTGTATACTGGACACAATTTTTTAAGGAGAGAATCACAGCACAGTCAGTGGATTAAAGGCAGGAGAGTACATGTGGAACATGGCTGTAGAAACACCTGTGGGTAGGGTCTGGGGAGAGAGAGCAAAAAGAAGTGAGACTGTGTTGGTATTTATAGCTACTCTCGATCTCTGCCCTGCCTCCTAGAGCTCTTTCTTTAATGAACATTTCATTTAATTAAGAAAATGCATTTAAAGATTGGTAGTCTTTGTGTAAACTTCAAGGAAGGGAAAATAGCAATCCCAAGAAAATGGATTTTGGGAAAGTCAACTTCATTAAGCTTAAATAAATCATAAGAAAAGGATCTCTAAGTGGAAGGTTCCACACGCCCCGTGTTTCTTCTTAGAACAGCCCTTGTAAGGGTGGCAAGAGGATGAACAAAAGAGGGTGGAACCTTTGGAACTACACAGAGCTGTGGATTTGAGATGGCCAACGGAGTAGGGATTAGAGCAGAGTATTGAACTAGAAATAGGGCATTTCAGTAATGGCAGATGAGGGTAAAACCAGGAAATTAGTAGTGACTAGAATGTGAAATGCACCAAAAATGACAAGAAAATATTCTTTGGGGCTGCATGAGACGAAAGGAAGACTGAAAAAGCACATCCTCTCTGTTAGATGCAAAGAAAAAGAGAATTGATACTGAAAAAAAAAAAAAAGCAGAATCCTGTTGTTCTTTAAGAAAATTTAGCCTTCATGATAAAATGTAGTCTATTAATTTGGAAAGTGAAATAGGAAACAATGTGGTTGAAGGGCAGGGAAACAAACTAGACTTGGCAGGGAATTGATCAAAATCACTTAAATAAACAGATCCCAACGACTTTCAAATTAGAATGCCAATTATTGATGATTCCAGCTCCAAGGTGCTAAAAATAACACCTTTTTTTTTGTTGTTACAGTAGAAAACTGTTCTTAGAGATTTCTAGATGGCTGTGAACTGCTAGTGCCTGCTTTGTTATGCTTTATGTCAAAGGACAAAAAAATGAAAGTTTGTTTTTTTTTATGAAAGTAGTTTATGATTTTTTTTTTAAGATATTTTTTATTTATTTGACAGAGAGAGAGAGAGGTCACACGTAGTCAGAGAGGCAGGCAGAGAGAGGAGGAAGCAGGCTCCCTCCTGAGTGGAGAGCCCGATGCGGGGCTCGATCCCAGCACCTGAGATCATGATCTGAGCCGAGGGCAGAGGTCTTAACCCACTGAGCCACCCAGGTGCCCCTATGATTTTTTTTTTTTTAAGTGCCTTCTTTTTATAGCTTTTTTCTTTTACAACCACAGTAATGTGACTCCCATTTTCCTGTATCAGGAGGGAAGGGGAAAAAAGCTCACTTCATATTAAAATAAGTTGCATTTGTGATAAGAATTATAGATCTGTCTAGGTGAGAAAATCCCATCTCAGTGTCCCATAGCTGGCAGGGCATCAGGGAGGAGTGAAGCAAAAGCAGCACCCCATTCGCCACCCTAGTCTTATTTTGGACAAGCAGATCTCTTATTTGGGTCAGTTAAAGAATACATAATGTATAATATTAAGAAAAAATTATCTAGGGATGCCTGGGCGGCTTGGTTGGTTAAGCGTCTGCCTTCAACTCCAGTCATGATCCCAGAATCCTGGGATGGAATCCCACATCTGTCTCCCTGTTCATCACGGAGCCTGCTTCTCCTTCTCCCTCTACGACTCCCCGTGCTTGTGCTCTCTCTCAAATAAATAAATAAACAAATTTAAAATCAACATATAATGTATTATTTGCTTCACAGTTACAGACGTGAGCACCAGCAGGGGGAGGGGTAAAGGGAGCAGGAAAGAATCCTCAAACAGATTCCCAGCCGAACGCAGAGCCTGACATGGGGCTCGATCCCAGGACCCTGAGATCATGACCTGGGCCAAAATCAAGAGTCAGACACTTGATTAACCGACTGAGCCACTAAGCCCCTCTGTACTACTTGATATTTTACAGTTACAGGGATTTGAAGAATCTGGCAAACTTCCATAAAGATTCACAAAGATTATTCACCAGGAGTGAATAATGCCTATACATGCAATTTAATGTGTATTTTCTCTTAAGATGTCTGAGAATGACCGAATCAATCCTGTGGAGATTAAGACATGTTATCTGAAGATAACGACTTATTTGAAGACATCTGATTATCTGAGGACTAGTTTCACTAGCAGTCAAACTCTTAGTGGTAGAATTTCAGTGGCATGTTTTGAGTTTTTATTTTTTATTTTATTTTTTTTTAAATATTTTGTTTATTTACTTGACAGACAAAGATCACAAGTAGGCAGAGAGGCAGGCAGAGAGAGAGGGGGAAGCAGGCTCCCCGCTGAGCAGAGAACCCAATGCGGGGCTTCATCCCAAGACCCCGGGACCATGACCTAAGCCGAAGGCAGAGGCCTTAACCCACTGAGCCACACAGGTTTTAAAAAATTAGCTGGCAAAACAAATAAATTTCTGGTGAAGGTCTACACTTTATCTAGAGCTCTTGAGGAAGGTCCACACCAATTTAAAAAATAATTCCTATGTCAAAAGCAGTACACTGGAGAGTAATAGCATTGGAAATGAGATTGAGTTCCTGTTTGGTAGGTTCTCCCTATGACTTTGGGCAAGATACTTCACCTTCTCGTCCTCATGTGGCCCTAGGCTAGATGCCCAAGAAAGACACTTTTGGGCACTCTGATTCTCCTTTGAATTCTCTTTTTCTTTCTTTCTTTCTTTTTTTTCTTTAATTTTTTTCTTTTTCTTTTTCTTTATTTTTAAGTAGGCTCCATGCCCAGTGTGAGGCTTGAACTCCTCACAACCCTGAGATCAAGATTTGCATACTGTACTAAGTAGCCAGCCAGGTGCTGCTTGAATTCTCATTTTCAAAATTTATGACAACCTATGTAAAAAATCTAAATGTATCAAACATGGTGTGTGCATGGGTGTGTGTGTGTCTTAAGGGAAACATGAGTGGAGAAATTTGGATAACGGATCTATCATCATTTCCTTTTGGCGTGATGGTTAATGGGCTGAACATATTTCTAAGTAGATGTGTTTGTGACACTAAAGATGACTAGCAATTGGAGAAAATCCAGTAAATATTATTTAAAAAAAAATCACTGTATTAGTTTCCCGGGGCTCCTGATAGGTACCATGATAGGTTGGCCTAAAAACACCAGGTAGATAGTCTCAGAGCTCTGCGGGGTCAGAAGTCTGAATTCATGGTGTCTCCAGAGCCTTGCTTCTTCTGAAACCTGTGGGGAAGAATGGAATCCTTCTTTGTCATTTCCCCAGCGGCTGGGCTGAAGCTCTTGTGCTCTTTGGGAGATGGGTTGTGCTTCCTCTGAAAATGATTAGAAGATGGAACAATTGGTTCAGTTTTGGGACATATTGTTTATCTGATTAACCTGATGTTCTTTATGCAAATAGACCAAAAACAAGCCACGTGTTTGAGAATTTTGTAATGTTAATGTAAAAGTGATTTCTGCCATTGAAAATACCAGTATGAAAAAATTCCATTAAAAATTTTTTTTTTTAAAGACTTTATTTATTTGTCAGAGAGAGGGAGAGAGAGCGAGCACAGGCAGACAGAATGGCAGGCAGGGGCAGAGGGAGAAGCAGGCTCCCTGTCGAGCAAGGAGCCCGATGTGGGACTTGATCCCAGGACCCTGGGATCATGACCTGAGCCGAAGGCAGCTGCCTAACCAACTGAGCCACCCAGGCGTCCCTCCATTTTAAATTTTTAAAATAAGTTACATAGGCTTAACTGTTTAAAAGCAATGATACACTGAACTTTGCGAATGTAAAATTTAAAAATGTTAACCTTTGGGTGTCTGGGTGGCTTAGTCCATTAAGCCTTTGGCATGAACTCTGAGAATTCTCGCTCTCCCTCTATACCTCTCCCCGCTCTCTCTGTCTTTTTAAGGATTTTATTTGAGAAAGAAAGAGAGAGAGAGAGAGAGCAAGGAGGAACAGAAGGAGAGGGACAAGCAGACTCCATGCTACGTGCAGAGCCAATGGGGTGGCTGGATCTCACAAACTCCAAGATCATGACCTGAGCCGAAATCAAGAGCTTGTCATTTAACCGACTGAGCCACTCAGGTGCCCCCAGCCTCAAATAAATAAATAAATCTTTAAAAAAATGTTAAACTTTATTAATGGAAATATCCTTGAGGAATTTCCAGCCCCAATATATATACCAAATACACGTGATAGATATCTGTTTTTAAGTTGCTTTTTTATCAGTATTAGTACTATACAATATTGCCACGGTAATGGCTGCAGTAAAATAAGGCTGAATGCTTAGTGGCGAGGGACACAGGTCCTGGGTTTGCATTTCTCTCCATCATCTATGAGTGGACTGGCTTTGGCCAGGTGGTTAGCCATTCTGAACTCATATTTTCTCAATTGTAATGTGGAGGGGCTAATACCATCTCAAAGTTTGTTTGGGGAATATAATGATCTAAAACACTCAGCACATTATCTGGCACTGAATAATTTTTCAGAGGATGGAGATGATTAATAATAACCCTAATATTAAACAATGCCAGGTAATTTGACATTTAGTATAAGCATCAGTTTTAGGAGGGCAGAATTATCCATTTTATTTGGATTCATTGAATTTTTTCAAAAGTGCAGTAAAAGGTAGGGTCATAGGAAATAAGACAGTTTGTCTTTAATTGGCTGATGTGCATGTATGGGAAATAAACCTTTTATTTTAATTTCAAAAGATAATTATAATTCTAACAGTTCAATTTCAGTGAAAGTAAGACTTTCAAAACCTCCAAATTGTCCCTCAAACACTGTCAGAACTTGGTGAAGCGTTCCTAAAATATTTTAATTTTCACTTATTAGTGACTGTGATTTTACTCTTCAGCTTAGTGTAACATCAGCAAAATGTCAAGGATTCCTCTAATATTCTTACTGTTACTATTAAATGATTCTATAAGTCAAAGAGATGGCTGTGTACAAATCAGTGAGGGTTTTAATAGATGAACAGGTAAAGATAATGAATAGGTGCCTCAAAAGGAAAAGCCAAGCTAGAAAACAACCATGACAAGAAAAATGTTCCCTGTAATAGGGGAAGTAAAATTAATGCAGCAAAGCATTTTATTTCTTGCTTGTTATCATAGGAAAACTGTTTGCAAGACAGCATGGAGTCTAGTGACACTGAGACTCACTGAGATTATTGGTGACAGTAAAATTTAGAGGAAATTTTAGAATGTTGGTCAAGAGCCTTATAAATATTTATACCTGTAGACCCCCAATTCTACCTTTGGAAATTAAACCTAAGGAAATAATACAAAGATTTAAAAAAAAAGTCCCATGTAGGAAATGTCCATCACAATTATGTCCATCACAAAATTATGATGACTGGAAGCAATATTAATGTCCACCACCATGGAAATGGTTATATTAGCATTTCAGTTATATGTTGTATAGTCAGCCCATGTGTCTTACATGTGTATACATGACGGTGTACAAGTAGAACTATTAATTGAGAAAAACAGAATATAAATTGTGTATATACCATCATTAGGGTTTTATAAAAATATGCATGGAAAAAAAAGACTTGAAAGAAAAGCCCAAAGGAGGTAGCAAGTCTTACCTAACAGAGGTGATATCATGAATCTTTTCCCCTTTATACAATCTCCAAATTTTCTTTGCTAAAGTTGAACTTTATATAAAATATTTCATGAAATAAAAAAATATTCTCTCCCATTGAGCTTTACTATTGGGCAAATATATTCTTGTCTTGTGGACAAGTTTATCTTGGCCTGTAGGGCAAAAATTGAATACTTAAGTAGATATTAATTAGCCCAAGATTCAGTGTAGGGGGAGGGTGAAGATGTCAGAGGTTAATACAGATTTTGATTGGGATAATTTATACAATGAAAATTCATGTCCATGCCATACTGGCCAGTTTTTCTTTTAAAAAAGGTTAAGGACTTTTTTTTTTTAAGGCTAAGAATGGTACTAATTTTTAATAATGAAAAACTGATAATAGAAAAATGATTTCTGTATATACCAAGTACTTCTATCTTCCATGGTCAACAACATAATTACAGTTAGTTTATCTTGGTCTGTAATGTATCATACTATTTTTCTGTCAAAATAAATGAAACTTTGGATTTCGTTTAATCTTCCAAAAATGTTTCCTTGAATAAATAGAGAGGAATTGTAAACCCATTGTTTGCTGGACCTCCTTTTAGCCAAACCCCAAAGTTACTTTTTTTTTTTTTAATTTTTATTTATTTAGTTGACATAGAGAGATCACAAGCAGGCAGAGAGGCAGGCAGAGAGAGAGAAAGAAGCAGTCTCCCCACTGAGCAGAGAGCCCGATGCAGGGCTCGATCCCAGGACTCTGAGATCATGACCTGAGCCGAAGGCAGAGGCTTAACCCACTGAGCCACCCAGGTGCCCCAAACCCCAAAGTTACTTTTTTAGCGGCTGTTACAGGCTGAAAATTTTTGCACCCCCAGGGCAGAATTCACAAGTTGGAGCCCAGATCCCAGTGTGACCATGTTTGCAGCTGGGGGCTCCAAGGAAGTACTTAGGTCTAACTGAAGTCCTAGGGGTGGACCCCTCATTCATAATGTTCGTGTCCTTTTAAAGGAAGACACGGAGAGCTCACACTCTCCCTTCCTATGTTCACACACTGATTTCTTCTGTTTGGTGAGAGCTCTCCAAACACCAACCCTGCTGGCATCTTGATCTTGGACTTTCTGCCTCCAGACTCTGAGAAAGTAAATTTCTGTTGTTGAAGTCTCCTTGTCTGTGGTATTTTGTTATAGCCGCCTGAGCAGACTAAGACAGTGGCCTCCAAAAGCATCAGGATTTAGAGAGGGGGAGAGAACACAAGCAGGGGGAGAGGCAGAGGGAGAGGGAGAAAGAATCTCAAGCAGTCCTGTCTGAGCGTGGAGCCCAATGTGGGGCTCGATCTCATAACCCTGAGATCGCGATCTGAGCTGAAACCAAAAGCTGGACACTCAACCAACCGAACCACCTAGGTGCTCTGTGATTTTCCTTTTATTTCTCTTTTCTCGCAATATAGACTCTTCTGACCATCTGTGAAATATCTGATATTTATTGGGTTTCATTATAGAGGCAGGACTATTCTAAGTACTCCATAGGTATTAACTCACTATAGAATCATGGAAGCCCTTTGGGTAGGACCAGCTTCCCCATTTTACAGTTGGGTAAATCGAGGCACAGAGAGTTTAAGTGACTTGCCTTAGTCACATAGTAAACGGCAGACCAGGGATTGGAAGCCAGCAGCCTGGTTTCAGAGCATGGGCACCTTACAACTGTACCCTTTTGTTTCTTAGAGTGACCCTCAGTGAAAACAGTGGCTGAAAACCCAGAGGTGGCTGGGTGAGGATGGGCACGGCATTTGTGAAATTTAAGAAAGGAAAGGTGCATGGCTCTCTGATTAAGTGGCATGATAGAAGGGCATGTTTCAGAACATCTCGAAGATGAATAGGACTGAATATGACTTATTGCAGCTGAATTTCAGAAAAGTAGAGCCAAATTCCTGGTGATAGTCTCAGGCAAATTCCTGCTGATGTAGGGCAGCGTTGGCCATGTTAAGACAGTGGAGTCGGCTTTGAGAATACATTTAGTGTGCTCCATTACCTGGGAGAGGTTGGGTTTGTTTCTGAACTTAAGGTCCTGAGCATCATTTCCTCATCTGTAATTCTGCTCTGCCTCATATATAACTCATTCAGTGATTAAGTGAAACAAGGGATAAAAGCTCTCAGTATGGTGCACAGTATAATGCAGGCAGAGTATAGGAGCGCTGTTCCCTTATGGGAACAGTGGTGGTTGACCCAGAACCACATGTCCGTGAACAGAAGCAGTAACCTTCAGGCAGGTTGTTTTTTCCTGAGAAAATTACTTCAGGTCATTCCAGCATATGGCAAGGGACTCCTGTTTATTATCTGGGTAACCTTGGGCAACTACTAACCCTCTCTGAACTTCAGTTTATTGATCTGTTAAACAAGGATAGTGACATTTACTTTGATGAAGATTAAAATGTGATAATAATGGTTTTAATTGCTAGCCTACTTTCTCATTTCTTTAGTAGTCGATGCCATTTAGTAAGTTTGATTGCTGGAAAAATCTTTGGCCATGATTTTTCCAGTTTTTACTTTTTTAAAAAAAGATTTTATTTTTTTATTTTAGAGAGAGAGAAGGTGAACAGGGGGAGAGGCATATGGAGAGGGAGAGAGAGAATCTCAAGCAGGCTCCGCAGCCATCATGGAGCCCAAAATGCGGCTCGATGCCGTGACCCCAAGATCATGACCTGAACCAAAATCAAGAGTGGGACACTGCAGAATGAGCCACATCAGTGTCCCTCCAGTGTTCACCTTTATGGCCATCTTACTTGAGACTCCATTTCTTCTTCCTGCCCTTTGATGGGATAATGAAATTATAGATATTTTAAGTCTCAAAGTTTAGAAATTAGGGGTAGTTTACCAGAGAAATTATATGTTGAAAATAACAAAGGGGAAAAAAGAGTTTTATGAAACAAAATGTAGGCTGGCAGGGAGAGATATTTCTGTTGGTTTAAAATGAGGCAAAACCGAGGAGGGATAGGCATCCGCATTGACATTTCAGAAAGCAATGAAGTATTTGCCCAGAGACCTGTGAGATAATTTGTCATTTTGGACTTTTAAAGTAGGATTTAAGAAAGCAATAGTGAGCAGTTGGCCGACTTGCAAAACTGATAGGTATTCTCAAGAAAATGTGTTGTCTTTGTTCAGTGGAAGCAAATGGCTCCCGACAAGAACTTGAAAGGGTTGTATGTTGTGATAACGTATTTATATCAGGAGGAAAAAAGTTAAAATGTTAATTATCTCTTTGTGTGTGTGTACGTATCTCATGTAATGAATTATCAGTGTTGAAAAGGATTAAAAAAATATCACTGTGCATAAACTCTTACTTCTGAACAAGATTGTATACAAACCTGACTGACAGATGGATCAGTTAAATAAAACAGAAGACCGACTATGAGCCTGGCAGTTGTTCAGTGTTACATGAGGTAGAATGGGGAATATAACCCAGTCGCTTTATTTAAGGAACAATGAAGACAAGAACAGGAATGAGGAGGGGCAGGACCATATAAACTTACTGTGCGTGGTATGGTAAATACTGTGAATTACTGGTATATGCCAAGTGCTTTGGGAGCACTGAGGAGGAACTGAATATTCTTAGGAAGGGTAGAGAAAGCTTCACGAAGAATGTGACACTCAGTGAAAATCTGAAGGTTAAGGGCTCTGTCAAGAAACAATGTGTATAAAGGCATGAAAGCCATGGGTCCCGTGCACCGCCATGATGGCCTGGCTGTCTGAGGAGTCAGAGGAGGCGGGGCTGCAGGATAAGTTTGGGAAGGGATTTCAAAATGGCAGCGTGATTTTCGTTTGGGAGACGAAATGGATCTAAGGGCAAAAAAGGGATGGGTTTGAGGAGAAAAAGCGAACAGCATTGTGAGTATTTTGATGTGGGGTGTCCTGGAAATATATTGGGAAGAGCAGAGCAAGAAGAAGAATGAGAAGCTTGAACTCCTGGAAGGAAGGGCCAAAGAAGAGACCTGTGAGTAGGACAGAGAAAGAAGGAAGGCTTGCAGAGGACGGGTCATAGAGGTAGGGAGAGAACGGGAAAGTTGAGTATTGACGAATCCCAGAGGGAACGTAGGAGCAGGAGGAGGCAGTATTAGCTAGGGAGAAATCAAGTATGATGAGAACTGAGAGATTAATAATTGGGGGTCACCGGGGCCCAGGCTGAGAATGATTTCAGAGAGGGGACAGGAAGCCAGGCTGCTCTAAGATGACCAGCAGGCGGGAGGTGAGGGAGTAAAGGCAGATCATATCACTTTGTTAATCCCTTTAGCAGAGAAGGGAAGCGGAATTAGGGACTGAGAGTCCCGGGGAATGGTGAGAGACCCTAACATGCTGGTGTTTGGTCTGAGAGCTGAAGCCAGGGGGAAGGGAGCAGGGAGAGGGCAAGATTTGTAAGATTTTTAAGGGATATTCCTAGAGAAGAGTATAGGCTGGGTTGAAGAACATGGGTGGGGAGATTTTTTTTTTTTAATTTAAATTCAACTTAGTTAACTTGTATTATTAATTTTGGGGTAGAATTTAGAGATTCATCAGTTGCATATAACACCCAGTGCTCATTACATCCCATGCCCTCCTTAATGCCCAGCACCTGAAGACACAAGACTCTTCTCTCTCAGACAGGAAGGAAAGACACAGGATCAATGAAGGCGAAAAAGAGAATGGGCTGCCCAAATTCCCTCGTTTTTAAGCTCTCTTTCCCAAATGCTGACATTTGCTTTCATTTATTTTATTTATGTTTCTTGGAATACTTTGGCTTTTATTTGTATTTTATTTTACTTTCTAAATTTATTTTATTTTTTAATTTATTTTTATTTGTAGTTTAAAGGAAATGTGGGCACTGTACTAATAAATCATTGCCGGTCTGCAGAAACTGGTCATTGTCCATAATTCTAGCATGTGCTGCTCAGGAAATGCTTTTCTGATGGAGAGAACTCTTTTCTCGTATAATCAATCTGTGGTCTGAACTGGGGAATTACTTGAGGGACAGACTGGTGTTTATGTCTTAATGGTTATACTGCAATCTGTAATAGTAATAATTTCAGGAGTCATTAAATGCATATACTATACAAAAGAAAAAGAAAATAATATATTTTTAAGGAAGCCAAAGCTGCAGATATTAAGATATTATATTAGGTTGGGTTGCCTGGGTGGCTCAGTGGGTTAAGCCTCTGCCTTCAGCTCAGGTCATGATCTCAGGGTCCTGGGATCGAGCCCTGCATTGGGCTCTTTGCTCAGCAGAGAGCCTGCTTCCCCCTCTCTCTCTGCCTGTCTTTCTGTCTACTTGTGATCTCTGTCAAATAAATAAATAAAATCTTAAAAAAAAAAAAGATCTTATATTAGGTTGGACCATGTGACCATTTGTAGTCTACAAAAATAGCAGTTTCATACAGTTCAACATGATGATAATGTCAAACTTATGAGACTATCTGACCAGATATAGTCTTCCAGTGGACACTAATGGGAGCCAGTGTCCATGGTGGGGAAGAGCCAGGACTTTGACACCAGAAAGGACTAGGAACTATTCTCACCTCCCTCTCTTCTTAGCTGCTTGAACTTGGACATAGTATTTCATATCTCTGAGGCCCAGTCCTCATTTTTAAAGTACAGTAATTGTAATACTTAATTCATAGTATTTTTATGAGCAGTAAATGAGATAATTTACATAGCTCTTAGCAACATGCCTGGTGTGTAATAAACACTAAATAAATAGCAAATGAAATGAACAATATGAGCAATAATAACTTAAAATCTATATAGTTATGTGAAGTTTTAGTGGAAGCCTCTTGTTTGTAGGAGAGGGTGTTGCATGTAATGAAAATGCTGAATTGGTAGAAATTAACATACACTAAATTTGGTGATGTTTACAGCTTTTTAAAGTTCTTCTTGAATAGGTTAAATTAACGTGGTTGCCCTGGGCACCTTGAAATGGTTAAGGTGTGCTGACCAGTGGGCAGAAGCTACTTGGATTATAATATTAGTTATGTTCTCGAAGCTCTTATTATTGGGTGAATGGATGAAACAGAACTCTGTAGGTTATTTATTTATTTATTTATAAAGATTTATTTATTTATTTATTTATTTATTTATTTGATAGACAGAGAGCACAAGTAGGCAGAGAGGCAGGCAGAGAGGGGGGAAGCAGGTCCCCTGCTGAGCAGAGAGCCCAATGTGGGGCTCGATCCCAGGACCCTGAGATCATGACCTGAGCTGAAAGCAGAGGCTTAAACCGCTGAGCCACCCAGGCGCCCCTCTGTAGGTTATTTAAAGGTCAGTTATATTCACTATGTTATTGTGAAGGTTGTTTTCTCTATGTAAAGAGGTCCAAGTTGTCCCATTCGTTTATTTCTGACCGTGGATGCTTCCTGTTATACAGGAGTAAAAAGAAAGGTGGTGATTTATTTCAAGAAGCCCTAAATTCTGCTACCAGGTTCCCTTCCCCTGTGACCAGGAGTTCATTTAATTTCCATTTACTCTGGTTTATCTATTGGAAATGAGAATAATAACAGCTTTTCTTACAGCTTGAGGCTGTTCTGAGGACAAATAAGGGTAGATGCGGTATTTAAGCATTTATTTAGCCAACACACTTTTATTTATTTTCTGATAAACACTCTATCTGGTTTCTGCTCTCAGAGGGGATATAATCTAGTGGTGTAGACAGATACACAGGCAGTTGTGCTTTAGGGTGGTAAATACAACGCAAGAGGCATGCAGGCATGCAAGAGAGCCCAGAGGACTGGGCTATGACTGTGGGGCTTTTAGAAAGGGAGGTGGTACTTGGGGCTGGCACAAGTTCAGAATATGAAGAAGAGGGAATTTCTTTTTCCTACAGTCTGAAGCTATGACACTGAATCTGAATTTGAATGTCTTCACTTCCTTTAATTCTTTAACTCCTTGAATTTAATTTTGTGAATATATATTTACTAAATAGCATTTCTAGTCACTGGAATAAGGGTCATCTTTCATCTTAAAAAGGTTCTTGAGTGCCTATTGTGTGCTGACCATTGAGCTATGTGCTGCTTGAATAGGGAAATATTGAGAAACCTTTGTTCTCAAGAAGTTGTGGTCTAGTTGAAGATTATTGTTATTGTTATTTTTTTTTTTCCAGAGAGAAACTGGGGAAAGGAGGGGCAGAGGAAGAGGAAGAGGGAGAGGGAGAGAGAGAGAATCTTAAGCAGGCTCCACGTCTCGTATGGAGCGCAACGTGGGACTTGATCTCATGATACTCCAATGACCTGAGCTGAAATCAAGAGTTGGACCCTTACCTGACTGAGCCAGACAGTTGTCTCTCTCTCTCTCTTTTTTTTTTTTTAAGATTTTAAAATTTATTTTAGAGAGAAAGAGGGGAAAGGGCAGAGGTAGAGGGAGAGAGAGACTCCTGAAGATGATTCCTCACTGAGTATGGAGCCCAAGGTGGGGCTTGATCTCATGACCTTAAGATCACGACCTGAGCTGAAATCAAGAGCTGGTTGCTTACCTGACTGAGCCACCTAGGGACCTCCTAATTGGGGATTCTAATGCATTATTAAGATAGGATGAGATAAGTACACCGATAGGATTATGGGTAATATCTTAGTTAGGCCCAGGTCATGAAATGTCCATAACATGTGGAAGGTTTCATAGAGGTGATAGTGGGATTTTATCTGGATCTTGGCAAGTGAATGGGAAATGGAATTGAAGTGAAACCTCAACAAAGGCAGGGAAATGTGAAATTGCATAGATTTTTCTGAGTAGTTGGGATGGTTAGAGGGTGGTGATTGTGAAGAGATGGAGTGGGGACGTAAGTTGGAAAAGTATATGGGGCTAAAATTAGGGGTTTTGCTTTACATATCTTTGCTAAGATTCTTACTCTAGAGTACTTTTTTTTTCTTGAGAGTGAAGGATCTAGAGGCACATTTTACTACTTTTTTTTTTTTTTTAAATTCAAGTATACTTTAGGTAGAAGAATAATACCAAACCCAAAGGATGGGTTCTTAGCAGAGTCCTTAAAGATTGCAGTGATTGCCATGTTACTTAAGGCTGGGGAGGAGGGATGGGTTAGGACTCTACTGTCAAAATCCTCCAAACAGGTGATAAAAGACCTTCAGTTCAAGACTGATGGAAATTAAAAAAAAAAAAAAAAAGAATAATTTATAACTTGGGGCACCTGGCTGGCTTCATCTGCAGAGCTCATGACTCTTGATCTCAGGGTCAGGAGTTTGAGGCCTGCATTCCATGGAGAGGTTACTTAAAAATAAAATTCTTTAATAGGATGCCTGGGTGACTCAGTTGGCCAAGTGTCTGCCTTCAGCTCAGGTCATGATCCCAGGGTCTTGGTCAGTCTGTCTGCTTAGTGGAGAGCCTGCTTATCCCTCTTCATCTGCCTGCTGCTTCCCTGCTTATGCTCCCTCCCTCTCTGTCTCTCTCTGTCAAATAAATAAATAAATAAAATTTTAAAAAATAAAGTAAAATAAAATCTTTAAAAATTTTTTAAAGGGAAAAAAAATGATGGAGATATATTGAAATCTCGTCTTCCCACACAAAACTCAGAAAAATATGTAAAAGAGAAGATTATAAAACCAAAAAATAGATATCTCTTATAGAAGGAAAAAGTAGATGGGATTAAACATAAGAGCACAAGGGAAAATTTTCCCACATGAAAGAAGTCAGTGGGGAATTACAAAGGCTCCATCATTAAAGAGATCAAAATCATTTAACACACAGGGAAATTTGCTCCCAAAGAAATAGAGACAATAGAATAGTCTGAAAAAGACTTTAAAATGAGACTATTTAATATAAATTAGGGTGATAAATGTCTTCACATTTCTAACACCGAAGTAAGTGTCCCAAGAAATCTTGGAAATAATAAAATTATTATTAAAATGAAAACATATCCAATAGGCTAAATAACACCCTAGGAACAGCTGAATAGCAAACCGGTGATTTGGAAGCTCAGCCTAAAGAATTTTCCTGGAATGCAGCAAGATAAAAATGTGGAAGAAATGATAACACATTTTAGAGATGTGGAGGATGGAGTTACAAATTCCAGCATCCATTAAATGATATGACAGAAGGTAAAAAGACAAAGAAGGAGAAAAAATGGAGTATTGGGAACATAAGAGAAGGAATTGAATTGTTGAATCAAATGGTTGAGCATGTGGGAGCCTCAGGGCACTTGTCAAATGTTTGGATCTAGAGTGTGAAGATGGTTGAAGAGGATCCTAAGAAGGTAAATAGGTAGGGATGGTGCTACTGAATATAAGAAAAAAGAAAGTTGTGGGCAAAGAATTCCAGTTTAGTTTTGGATCTATTGGTTTGGAGCCGCAGGAAAAATAGCTATATGGACCTTTATATCCAGTACTAGAATTTTACATCTGGAAGCTCAAAGGGAGAGGTAGAGAAGAGATCACAGAGGTAGTACTTGAAGAATTCAAGTGCATAATATAATGAAAAATGAGGTAAAATATGGCATGAAGAATTCTGTTTGACTTATGATCATTGTACTGTGTGACTTAGCTTTATCAAATCAAAGTTGATTGCAATACAGAGTTCTGGCCTATTAAAAATTTATCACAGTTAAGATAAAAGGCATTGCATTTTGTTATCTAGCAGTTCTTTTTCAAATCTCATGTTGGGATTATGTTGTTTAGTTTATGTTTGATATGCTAATTAACCATTATGTCTGATTATTATTAATGTTTTCCATGTAAAATGTAATAAGACTTTTTTGTCCTACCCCACCCCCTTCCCAAAAGAAATGCTTAATGAAATCATTATATCGACTAAATTACTCTCACAAGAGGTCCCCCAAGTGATCTGATGTTAATATATATTTAAAACTTAGTTTGGGATCTGATCTCAAACTTCTAATAAGACTAGAGTCATCACAGTCACCAATTCTTAAGAAAGGAGGAGAGTTATTGATTTTATAGAGTTGCTCTTCTGCATGTGGACTAGCTTGCTGCTTTCATAGGGCAGTGGGCATATAACCATGATTATTTTTTTCTGTGCCATTTCCATGCATTTTAGTATGTAAGTCTTTCTTACGTGTGTGTCTGTGTGTGTGTATTTTTTTTTTTCCGAATCATCCCAGTGTGCAGTATTATCCTTGGTACCTGCCCAGGTGGGGCGTTGAACTATAGTGCTGTGTTCAGAAAATGCCATTGAAATAATGGCATAGGATTAATTTATAATAATATTTAATGTATCCATCTTAATAAAAAAAACCTCTTCCCCCGCCCCCAACCCCCGGCCTAGGAATATATCATTATTAAACTACGACTGTATGACATGATGTACTTAGATCATTCTGTTGTGGTAAATTCTTCTCAGCAGAAGTTCTGAATCTGCCAGGGTTGACAGTTCTTTATTCAAAAGAGTAGTTGCTAGCAGGGTTCTTTTTAGGAGAAGAGTTTAGATATATTACCCATGAATTCTTAAATATGTATAAAACTGGGAACAAATTTTATGGTCGTGTTGGCATTCTAGGGTGCATGATTTGTGTTCTGGGGAATGGAATTCTCAGCCCCCAGGGGTGTTCCAAGTTCCTGGAGCTTCCTTGGAGCTGTGCAGATAACATTGCAGGGAGGAGTTGTTCCCTAGTCTTGGGGAGGAGTCACTGCAAACGGGAGTGGGCTTTCTGCTCGGCCTTGTTTTGTGAGTCCAAAGAACACCTCTGAGAATTAGCCTACTCATCTGCTTCTTTTCCACATACACACCAACTGTGTTTTATCTCTATATAAAAACCATTTTCTTCAAACAGGGTCTTGCACACTTTCTGAGTATACTCATGCACGAATAGGCTTAAGGATTTGCGGTAACACGCTGCTTTCACCATTTTCTACTTCTACATTGATTTTTTTCTAAAATTGCCTAAGAAAGTGTCTGCTTTGCACATTTCTTCCCTCACTTTACAAATAAAGGCCCCCTCTTCACTGATCTGAAGTGTTAATATGGTACATTTGCCCCAGGGTTAAGAATACCCCATGTACCAGAAAAAGCTATGCTGAGAAATAGGAGTGTTGGAGGAGAGCTCCTTTAATGATTAATCAAGGAAACTCAAACCTGGTGAGTTTCTTGCCTTTCTGTAGCTTACATCAATCTCCAGTAAGGATGAAGCTGAGACTTGCAACAGAGGTTAGTGGTGTTAGTTCTTTTAAAACTAACATCCGTGTTTTCCAGGACTCACGAAGTGTTAAAGGTACATTGGATAAGACTGCAAATACATATTGCATGTGATTCCTTTCAGATGCAGTGCAATTTTCAATATGATAGTTAAAACCTATTTTACCAAAGCAGGTCATGAAATACTGATTCCTGTTAAAGTTGATCTCCATCTTATTTTGTCTTATAAATTATTTAATATTTCACATCTTCTGTTAACAAAAAATTAGCTTCTAAAGTTTAAAATTTTGGGCTGACAAGTAAAAAATATGGAAAGGGAGTGCATATGTATTTTAGGAGGAGTGTGACCACAGTATTTTGAATAACAGGCCTCCTTGAAACATCACCTGGGACCATCCAAAGACCTCTGTTGTCCCCTTATTCCTACAAGCTTACCTCTTGAGGTGCAGTACATATGCTGCTCTTAAAGCTCCATGGTTTACCCAGTGTTCCCCGTGGGATGGCTTGACCATCGGGACTTCTAAAAACTGACTACTAGTTTCCAGAAGGCAGTATCAGAGGGCAAGTTTCCAGGAGAAGCTTTCCTTCTGTAGTGCCAAATGCCTTAAAAATCATGGGACTAGTGATACCAGCATCTCAGTGGCTAACAACGACCAAAATGTATTTCTTGTTCATGGTGCCATGTGCACACAGTGGGTCAGCCGTGACTGTGTTCCTGTTGTCTTCACTTGAGAGTTCAGATAGGTGGATCGGCCTCCACCTGGGGAAGAGGAAACTGGGCAAACTCTGGGCTAGATCACACAGCTTTGGCCTGGACGTGGCATATCTCTTCAGCTTACTTTTCATTGACAAGACCAAGTACCTTGGCCAAACCTAGCATCAGGGGTGTATGTGAGGAATAGGATCCTCTCTTAGGGAGGGGAGGTGAATATTGTCAAAGCCAGATTTACGCTGGACAAAGTTAAAGGGGCAAGGAAGACTTTATTCAGGGACACTACAATAGAAGAGAGACCTGAACAGAGTCTGCACTCAACTCCCCTGAAACAAAGGGCAGAGGATGTTTTAAGAGCTGGACTGGGAGGTAGGGGGAGTCATTGGCCATCTGAGTTTGCTATTTGGCCTTCCCAAAAGGAAGAGTAAATTTCCTCATATCTTCATGGCAGGAGGAAGTTTTAAAATTTGAAACAAGACACCCACCTAAGTTAGGTTCCTACTCTCTACCCTCCCACAGAGGCTGGAAATAGGAGCCCTCTCTTCTTTGATGATGACATTTCAAAGAGGTGGCTCCTAGATCCTTAAGAAACCATTCCTGGGCTGCAAAACTGACAAGACAATTTTAAAAAGGTTTACCTCTCAAAGGGGCAGAGATAGACTTTACAGCTCTAAGTTTTCTAAAGCAAATGCTTCTCAGATATGTCAGGTAAGGGGCCTAGAGTCAGGAAGGAATCTGTGTAGAGTTCAGGCAAGCTGAGGGGAACTTTAAAGACATCTTGGTCAATATTTAAGAACAATAATGCATTCTGCCACAGGGTAGAGGTACGTGTGTGTAATTTGCTTGATGCCAGCCATAGAAACCAATGCTGGCTGCCGTAAATGGAAAAATGCCTTTTTGAAGACTATTGGACTATAGGGGTGGAGGGAGGGCACAAAACGAATGGGAGCTGAAGAACCAGATTTGAAAAACACATACCACAGGTCCTGACAGATAGTCCCTCACCTTTTGGCAAGGGTGGTATGGTCAGAACTCTGTCACTGCTTGACAAAAATGTGGCTACCACCAGACACCTCTGCAGCTTCTGTCAATAAAGCCTGGTCACTCCTTCAACTTTGCTCCACTCGGAGTCTGGGCTGGAAGATCTGATTGGTAGAGCCAAGACCATACATCTTGGATCATGAGGAAGATATTTTCTCTCTTATACACCTAAGCCCCGGCCCTTGGCTAGTTGGGGAGCAGATGAGATCCAACTTTGGCTTTGGTAAGAGGGAGTGAGGGTGATGCATTCCAGCAAGACTGAACATAACTAGAATTACCAACTTCAGCCACCCATCCAAAGAGAAGATTGGCTAGACAAAGCAAAACCAGACAATATAAAGAAGAAACATGCAACCATTGTCCACTGCTGAAGGATGGAGTGGTTGTGGAGAAAGTTGTAGCAATTGTTTACCCATCTCCTCTGTGTGACCCTTTAATGACCATCAATGCTCTGACGACCCAATTCCCCTTATAACTACTTAGCTCACTTTGTAGGACTCTGAGTGGTTCGTAGTTAGAAAGAAAATCCCTGTCCTCTAAGCTCCATGCGGTAAGACTGGGGGAATGGACAGGTGAGGCTCTCTAAACCCTTCATGTCTATCAGTTAGGAATATGAAAATCTCTCTTAACATAGTATAGATTTATACTATAAATCTATAGGAGAGGCAAGGGGGCAGTGGCAAAAACTAGGGGTTAAGACTCTGCCTCTTATCTCTCTAAGCTCCAGGCTCCTATCAGAGAAATGGAGTTTTCATGCATCTTTTGCAGGGTGTTTTGGAGATTGTATCCGATAATGTCTGTAGAGTGCACAGAACTGGCACATTAATATGGTAGCTATTATTAGGAAAAAGGACATCTTTAACTCTTCTGCTTTCTCCTCTGCCAGACTGATTTTGCCACAGCCTCTCACAGTTCCAGTATTTGTTCAGAAGGAAGGACAGAAATCTATTTTTGCATCAGCTTCTGGGGGCTGCAGAGTGCCATGTGCTCTCGCACTATCTTTCCTTATAGCCTGAGGATCTCCCATGCGACTTGCCTGGCCTAAATCACATGGGGCCAGAAGAGGCCTGATGTTGGGCAGAACAGATTGGAGCATTTCTGCCGGGCTGCTGGGTCATTTACTGAGCCTCAGTGCTTGGCAAACATGAAGCAGCTTGAGGAAGGGTTTAATAGACAATCTTTACTATGTCCTCACTCTAATGCTGCATTAATTCTGCTGAATTGTGCAAGTACCCAAGTGTTTCAGGAATAGTTAATTAATTGAAATGTTATATGTGTCATGAATGTGAGTATGTGAGGATTTTTATGGAAATTATTAAAATGTTTGTGAAAATTCTCTTTGGGCATGTATATGTGTGTGTATACACACATACACACACACACATATATGCCTAAGGATGTGTGGTATCTCTGATATATAAATATAATATGCATGCATGTGTGTGTGTGTGTGTGAAATGCTTGATGATGATTAAGATTTTATTGGTGTGGGCTTATATTATAAAGCTATATGTTAATACTGAGAATTTTCCCAAGTGTCGTTAAAACTTAGCACCATTTTTTTTTTCAGTTTTAAAGAGTAACCATCTTACAAAATCAAACAAATCAGAAGGTTTTATTGGCAGTAATATTGTTTCTTAAACTCTAGTTGCCTTGGTTACTCTTGGAATATTAAAATAATCTGGGCCTTTCGACAGTTGAGGACTAGTCTCCTATTTATTTTGGGCCCATGAGAGTGCTAATTAACCACTCCGTGGGGCATGGAGGAGGAAACGTATGTGCTGTCTAGGGGGAAAGATGGCTGTGGCAGCCGGGAGTTTGGATAATTCCAAGCCCCCAAAGAAAATAGCATCATTGATATGGAGGATCATTAGCTTTAAGCTCCCTTTAAGGCCTTTTCTGGATGTTTCCGGTGCACAAAGGCACATTCTTGATCAGTTATTTGAAGTTACTATTTTGGAATAGAGAGCCGGGAGTATCTACTGATTCTAATCCACCTCTGTTACTTTTTTCTTTAGTTATTGTTCTCTAAGCCACCCTTTTCTCAGAGGTAAGCCGTGCTGAAAGTGGCAAGGGTCTCAGAGCACTTCTGAGGAGGGAGCAGCTCTCCCATGTTTGTGTCTGACTTACTGTTGTACTGGGCCCTGTGATAGGCTGCAACCCTATCCTAGACTCAGAATGTCATTGTTGAGATGAAATGGATGAGTTTGCTGAGCTCAGCTCATACTTTCCGGATCTGGTAACTAGTGATCTGGGAAGTGGGGATTCAGTTCTGAGTTCCTGTTTCCAGAGTAGTGTTTTCCTCTCTGGCTTAGATGGAGGACAATCCCAATCCCACCTTTTCCATGTAAATCAAAGTCCCGTATTTAAATAACACTGCTGTAGGCAAAGTTGTTCGCTATAGTGTTGGAATTTTAGAAGTTGTCTTGGAAGAGTTATGGAATCACAGAGTGGAAAGGAACCTTGAGGAAGTCCGTAATCTATCATGTCACCTCCAGACTCTAATGGGAGTGTTTTTAATACCACACATGCTCTCTCCGGATCTTTTCCCAATGATGAACTCTCAAAATGTGTGTGGACACAGTGTGAGGAGAACAGGGCTCAGAAGCAAGGGTGTCCATCTGAATAAGCCCATTTTGCTCATTTAGCTTATTTCTGTTAGCCTGCCTGGTGAAAATGCTTGCCTATAGTAGTGCTTGCCTAAGCACGGAAGCTTGGCTAGGAGGAAGAATGAGATCTTGCTTATGATAAAAGTGAAATGACCCGATTTGTATTTTACAGTTTCTGCTTGTAGTGTTTCAGAATCATCTCATGATCCATACTGATAACTCCAATGTTTAGTTGATTGGCAGTTAATTGGTGTCGAGAGTAAGCAACCTGAGAAAGAGAAAGGGAATGATGCTTCTTCCTGTGTGCTGTGTTCTGTCCATCACTCATTGTCAATATCTTCGTCACCATCTTACAGATGGGAACACTGGGAGTCAGGAAGGTTCCGTGCCCTTCTTAAGGGAACACGGGTAATCAATGGGGATACTAGGATTTGAATCTGGACTGCTGCCTCCAACAGAAAAGAAAACTCTAAATGGAGAAGAGCAACTCGATCTGGGTGCAGTTCAACCTACTTCCATTGACTTCCTCTTGCCTAAAAATAGGCCATTTCATGTGATCCTGTCAGTGAGCTTCTCCTGCTGGAGCAAAGGCACAGCCAAGGAATTTCCTTATGTCTGCAGCTCTCCTGAAGTTTAAAAATGGTGGGAGAATGTTTGTATGTGTGTGTGTGTGTGTGTGTCTGTGTGTTTAAGGCTAGCAACTGGAGGAAAGCTGATGAGTAAGGAGAAACTGAAGACACAGATTGATAAAGGCCTCGCTGGGACTATCAGGGGGAAATCAGTGCCGTGGAAGAGGGAAATGGGGACGAGAAGCCAGTGAACCCACGTCACTGTGTGACTGATAAACACAGAAGGTGGTAGAGAAGCTTCTGTATTTCGGAAGCCTGAAGGAATGCACCACGAGGAAGGGGGCAGTTGACAGAGAGCTCATGAGCCCTTGGCACAGCACAGAAACTAGGCGGAGGGAGATGGGTTGAATCTGAAAATAGGAATGGTAGATTAAGCAAGGGGCTTATTTAGTATGCGTGCATAGGCACCTGCGCGTGGTCCAATGAGATTATATTAAAATCATTAAAAACAGAAAAAGATTGGGAAAGATTTAATGTCAGGCCAGGCTGTGGCAAGGGAGATGTTCAGTATATCTCCATATAGATTAGATGAGTATCTTTTAATGAAGAAACGTAGACCTTAGATTTTTGGTTAAGACTACTAAATCACCTAGTTTTAGGATCAGCTTATGACAGGAAATGAGCAGATATCTAATTAAAAAGCCAATATTATATCTATTAGGATGAAATGTTAGAGAAGGTGGTTGAGGGCAAAATGCCGACGACAGGAAATGCTGAATGTCCAGCTTTCTTAGCAGCCTCCTCCTTCGCCTTTCTCCACTGACCCCTTCCCACCTCTGGCCTCTCGCGTCCCTCCCCTCCGGGCAGCTACACGGCTCGGGGTTGGCCAAGAGTTTTCAAAATGCCTTTCCTTCCTTTCTTTGGCCCCAGGGAAGCCTGGCCCAAGCGGTGGGCATTGTTCCTATGGGATCCAACGCCCGCCGACAGCTGCCTCTCACGCTGGGTTCCACATCAGAGAAGCTTGCTCAGGCCCCTCTGATTGCTGGGATCTCCCTTCTTTAACCACACTCCTCTCTCAGGGGCCTCCAGGCCGTCTCCCAGTGTATCAGGAGGTCTTGGCAGATTATATGAGTTTTGTTTTCTGCTCTACGTGTGATCATGTGGTTTGTCTCTAGCTTATCCAGCAGAGGTTTCCAAACCTCATGGATTCAGGCAGCCCTTAGTTTTCAATAATTTTTTTCCCAGGGGCCCTAGGCATAAACCAAACAAATAAACTTAATGGTTCTGCTTATTATGTGGTTAAGTTCAGACAGTTTAATGAATATTTATGTCCTCACTATTGTAACTGTTATAAAAACGTTCACACACCTCGGTTGAAAGCAGAGACTACTTTAATTCTTCCAAATGGAACGCATGTACCTGTTGAGCACTGTACCACTTCATGGACCCTGCTGCTGGACTGGACAGCATCACTCTCTTTTCTGTTCCACATTGGTCTTCGTGTAATACTTGTGTTTTCTCACATCAACTGTCCCCCAACCCAGCTCTCTAAAGAGACAGCATCATCAAAGGTGCATACTGCATCCTCACGTTGCAACCAGACTGTAGCTCATGCAGTGTCTGTCAGATGGTGCTAGTTTCCGTCAAAAATTAAAAATATCTTGTGGTGCCCTGGAGTGCATAGTTTGAGAACCACCACATGGCCATTTGTTTCACTAACTGTTCCATTCAGCAGGAGTTCACGTATTAGTTCCTTTTACCTAATTGCCCTCAACATTATGCTCTACTTTGATTTTATAACAAACATTTGTTACTGCTTTTTATAAGGAATATAGTAACATTTTTATCCGTGTTTATAAATTGGTATTATTTACAATCACTATTATACGTGTTTTTAAACTTCCTTGAAATAGTCACTGTGAAGTTATGTCCACAAATGGCTCAGATACATCATCTTGCTTCTCATTGTTAAGAGAAGGTCTCATCTAGCTAGTGATGAAAAGGAGAAAGCAGAAGAACACAACATTCTTTGTCCTCATCTCTAGAGATATTGCTCCCCTCGTCTTTTAATATTAGGTGAAAAATAGAAAGTATTGGCTTAATAGATGTAGAAAAATATTAATACTTACATTTTATTAGGTTCTTACGTTTTGCCAAAGCACCAAGTGTTTTATATACATTATCTCACTTTAATCTTTGAACAATGTTCTACATTAGGCCATTCATTCTAGAAGCATTCATTGAACAGATGCTATCTGCTAAGGATTGTTTTAGGGGCTGCAGATAGAGATGTGGGAAAAAAAAAAACCCAGGTGGAGTTCTAGCCTCAAAAACCTTGCAGTCTACGGGTGCCTGGTGGCTCAGCTGGTTGTGTCCAAGTCTTGATTTCAGCTCAGGTTGTGATCTCAGGGTCGTGAGATTGAACCCCTCGTTGGGCTCTATACTCAGCATGGAGTCTGCTTGTGATTCTCTCTCTCCCTCTTCGTCTGCTCCTCCCCCTCCTCTCTAAAAGTAAATAAAATCTTTGAAAAAGAAAACTTTCAATCTAGTATAGGAGACAGGTAGTAAACAAAGAATGGATATAATAGAGAGATAGCAGATACAAGGAAGTGCTATGATTAAGAAAAACAGATCAGATAAAGTGGAAAGAGAATGATGAAGATGTCATTTTAGACGGGATGGTCAGGATGTAACTGTGAAATGGGTGATATTATCTCCATTTTGTGGTGGAAGAAACCGAGTCTCACAGAGGTTAAGTGACTTGTCCACTGTAACACCATTATAAAGACCTTAGCTGGGATTCAGATCACTCTAATGAAGGAATTAATGCAATGCAACCAAGAGTCTTGAATTAATTCAAGGATAAAGTTATTAACATATTTGTCAAAGTGTGTGAGTTGAATATCATTGTGTCTGAATAGCTGAAATGTTCTAACATTAATTCCCATCCATAAAGAACTTGAGAACTACAGAAAGATCAGTCTCATTTATAGACTTATCAAGGAGATAAGACCTATTATCACAAGGGTAGAGTTATTGAATACAAAAGCAAACATTGTCCAGTGCGATAGAACAAAATGGTTTCTTTGAAGGCAAGACTTTGTTTCTTAGAAGAGGTAAATTTTCAGGTTGGGAAAAATGGTATTTGGAGGACAATAATATTTATTTAGTTCAAGAAAGAGAGATTATTTTGCTTTTAATTGTGGTTAGTAAATGAGAGAAAAATCAGTTGGGAATTGCATTTCAAATTAAACAACTTCATTTCACTTTCTGTGAAAGAAAAGTAAAATATTCCTCTCACCTGAATTTTATGAACAGAAAAGGGATCATAGAAGAAAGACAACATATAATGGATGGTAATGTACTTTAATTATTATTATTATGACCAGTTAAATGGAAAAGAGAACGAGAGAGTGATAGACAGAGGTAGAAGGCTGAGGAATCTCCAAGGGGGAATGTGTTAGCTATAAGTAAATCATGCTTGCCACACTGTATTTTGGACATCAGGGTAAATTATTACCTGTTGGCATTACATTTGGAAGGTTTTCAGCAGGTAAGAATAGTCTTCAGTTCCCCGGTGCTCTGGGAAACATGTTGCAAATGAAAGCCTATCAATACCAGCTCATTCAGTCTCTTATTTATAATAATATTATAAATAATATAATATAATAATATATTATATTATATATAATATAATTAATATAATGATAATTAATTAAGATATTATTATGAAAAAAAATCCTGTGTAGGGATGCATGAAAATGATTTCCCAACCCAGTACCATCCCCAGAGGCAATCACTTCCATACTTTTCTGTTTATACATTAAAATATGGGATGGGTAGATAGACAGATACACACACATACACATAACAGGTTACACATCTATCCGCTGATTAATCATTAGACAGTCTTTGTTGGACAGCATTAATGAAAGAGCAGTTGGTTTCATACTCCTTCTAGAGGGTATTTCTCTTGTTCTCTCATTTTCTCACATTTTTAAAGCAGTTTATTCTTATTTTATGACTGCAGTATCCTCCTGATCCCCTGATTTATTTAAAAACCCAATAAGGTTTTTAAGTTATTTTCACTTTCTCTGGCATCAGTTTCTAGTCTTCATGCCTCTCAGACTTCTTGAATTTGTTTTTTATGTTCAGAAGTTTTGGTGACATTTATTTCTCTGTTTACATTTTTTTTTGAAGATTTTATTTATTTATTTGACAGACAGAGATCACAAGTAGGCAGAGAGGCAGGCGGCGGGGGGTGGGGGGGGTGGGGAGTGGAAGCAGGCTCGCTGCCAAGCAGAGAGCCTGATGCTGGGCTCAGTCCCAGGACCCTGGGATCATGACCTGAGCCAAAGGCAGAGGCTTTAACCCACTGAGCCACCCAGGCGCCCCTCTGTTTATATTTTAAAATGATGGGCTCCCCACTTGTAGGAAATGACAAAAGTATGGGCATGTAAGACCAAGGCTATTGTTTACAGCAGTATTTGTAGTAGTAAAGGACCGGACAAAACCTACATCCCTATCAGTTGGGGGACTGGTTGAGTCAATCGTGGAGCATCTTCAGAAGGGAGTTCTGTCATGCTGTAAAAAAGATATTAGAAGATTATCTATCTATCTATCTGCCTACCTACCTACCTACCTATCTGTTTGAGGAATGATCTATGGGATATAATGTTAAGTAGAAAAAAAGGCAAGGTGGAGAAAAATGTGTACAGTATGATAGCACTTAGTAAGAAAGGGGAGATATAAATATATACACACGTACTTATATTTTAGAACATGGAAGTGTGAACACAAAATTTAAAAAAAAATGTTAGATTTTGAGGAGGGACAGAATTGAGTTATGCTATCTTGTCAGTCTGCTTTGGAACCATGTACATACCTTACATAATTATAATACAAAGTAGAATTTTAAAGGATAATCCTCTTGAATCAATAGTAAAATGAAATAGATGAATCTGATCGTATATTCATTTGGCAGTGTAACCACACAGGGATAAGCCATCCCAAGTGATTTAAAAGACAGTGATCTGTACATCTCTTGGAAGGATGTGCCCCCAAGGGTGAAAATAATTGCAAGAAATCGTAAGCTGTTTTTAGCAATTATATCATTGAAATCAGACTGTGTGATATACAATAAAGAGAACTAGTAATTATGTTGGTGCTATTGAGGACTGAGATTTTTGGCAGGGAGGATGGATGTTAAGGGATATAAGATCAATGAGATTAAGCTGAAGCTCTGTGGTCTTGGGTCTGAATTGGAAGTGTCATTATGAAAACAAGAGGTATTTCATATATATGTACGTGCATATATTTATGTGAACATATACATGCTCACATGAATATATGTTTGTGTGTAATACTACATTTCTCTGCCAAAACACCCTGCAGAAACCATGACCAAGTCAGTAGCAGTGTACATTTCTAGTAGCTAGGTCGTTTCTAGATACCATCTTTATCTAAAATGAAAGGACTTAAAAAATGGCTGATTCCTGGTCAGAGGTAAGAAGTATACAAAATGAACCTACAGTATTTTGATATTCTAGAGAGCAAGGAAACTGTCAAAGATGGGTAGGGTCACGTCAAAAGGAGTCAGGAGCCAACTTGTATGGGCTCCTGCTGGATAAAGCTAGAATAGTTTACACATCAAAAAGATTAATTGCAATGAATTTCAATGTATCAAATATGTTTAAATCCATGGATTCCTAATAAACAATTTCCCCCCTCTGCAAACTACCCTAAAATTCATGGATCACTTTTATAAGATACAAAACTCAATTAAAAAAAATTGGTGAATAAAAGAAAAGTTAGTATTTATCTTACCTTTCTTACATAAACAGTACCCAAGGATAACCAAATATTTGATGAGATGAAGCTATCTTTATAAGAGTGTTCCAGATAATAAATGAAGAAGGAATGGCTGAGTGAGATGGCTTAGGTTTACGCAACCCTAATGAATTACTTGATTTAGGCAGTGATTACTGATATCACCTTTGTAAAAAGAGAGATAGCCAGACATTATGTCCCTCCTGATGGAAATATACATGCTATTTTTGAAGTGGTATTGCCCTCGGCTCCCCAAATTGAATCAGTATCAGACCAAGCTTTCAATAAATCTATCAACATACAAGAAATGTAGATGGTAGAGGAGTATGTTAAGTGACGCTTCGGAGAGCAGTCAGTAAAATCTAAACTTTGAGACACTACTAAACAAACAATGTGATTTCTCCAACCAGTTAAATTCCAGGGAAGAAAAAAGAGACAGAAAGGAAATCTATAGTCTGTAAGAAATCAAGAAACTTACCGACCAGTCATAATGTATGTTCCCTGTTTTGGCACTCATTCAAAAAAAAATATGCTAATTTTAAAAAGATAATTTATAGGACAAATCAAGTATATGAACAGTGAATGATGATATCAAGGAATTATTGATTTGGGGGGCTGTGACTTAGTTATTTATTATGGTTATGGTATGAAAGGGGGAATCTTTGTCTTTTAGAGAAACATACCTTAATTAATGATGGAGTAGTATAATGTATGGGAATTTCTGAACAATTTTGTGGATTGGAGAAGTAAGTTTAGGTATATAAAGATCAAGACTGGCCATGAATTAATATTTCGGAAGCTGGGTGTTGAGTACATAGGGATGTCCATCTTTATGTATGTTTGGAACTTTCCATAATTAAAATTATAAAAGAATAAAGAATGAACCAGTTTTGGTTGAAAATAGGTAGCCAGCATGTACTTCTTTGGTGATTTGATGGAACTTTTTAGCTGTAAGACATCGTTCCATAGGGAGGGCTGACTGAATTCCATGTGGTTAGGTGGGGGTGTTCTAACTGACCGACTTCACTCGAGGGTGTGCAGGGTATGCACTGCCTGTTCAATTCTTTGTAGAGGCCATCTTCGGTTTCATTTCAGAGTAAATGTCCTGGCTATCTGTCTCTATAGGGGTGGGGCATGTTCCAAAAATATGTCTTTGAGTAAGTTAACTGGGTTGCCATTATGAAGCCCCCTGGGGACACATTTAATCTGAGATCACTTAGTCTGGAGTAAATCTATCTCATTCCAAGCAACATTTCCATCAGACACCTGGGCGATGGCTTTGTTCCTGCCCTTTTGCAGACCAGGAATACTTGGGAGTAGAGAAGAGGGAAGGTTGGAATTCTCTTCCGGGAAGAAATGCTATTGCCTCATGAAGTATATGTCTGATGAAGTTAAAACTAGAGCCCAATCTTTCATGTAGATTTCTAATAGTTATGGACTATTAAAAGCTGACCTATTTTAGCCTTAGGCCAAAAACTATGAAATGGAGAAACTGGCCCATAGTAAGGAAATGAATGAGTCTTTCAGTGGATAAAGTTAATGGATTAATAAAATAAAACAGTGCAGAGACTGTCAGATTTTTACATAGTTAAGTCAAAAGACAGGCTTGAGCAGTAAAATTTCCAGACTGGGCAATGACAGACTCGATTAAATAATAAAATATTAGTGGACAGAAAAGCGAGAGTAGAGTGTGAGGGAGCCTGGGGCAAAGTATCTTTAAAATAAGAGATACAGACCATATCTGTAGTAGTCTGAGTCCCACTTAAGTGGGGTTCTTGAAGCACACTGTGAGGACTGCACTGTGGAAGGCCACTATTAGCTCTGTGTCCTGCAAAAACACCGGCAAACTCATGCATCAGTGACCAAACTCTTTATCTTCCCTTCTCCCTGCTGCAAACCAGCATCATCTTTATTTAGCATCTGTTTTTTTTTTTTCTTCCTATTGAAGTTCCTGGTAATGCTATCTTTGCACTCCTTGTGCTCATAGTCTCGAAGTCATTATTTATCTAGGCATTCATTCAACACACATTTATCAGTGCCTACCTCCGCCAGGGTCCGTCCTGGGTGCTGGGGATATGGCTGTGAACGAGATGATCGTGGTGGTCCTGGCGTTCATGGGGTTAAGAGTCTCCAGAGATCACTCCCGCCCCCTTCCTCTCCCTAGGGCTAATGCACCGGGTCAGTCCAGTTTCTCTCACCATGATCACCTCTTCCTTGGCATCTCTAAAATCGTCCTCACCACAGTCTGTCTTAGATTATAGTTCTGTGTCTTTCACATCCATGAGGTTAGGAACAGAATTCATTTCTTACGTATTTTTCTTTCCCACCTTCTAAACCCTTGTATATACGTTTTATGTTTCTGGTTTCAAGATGCAATTATGTGATTACTGAAATACACACACACACACACACACACATATCAGCTGACCTATAAAACCCCTTTTGTGTGCAGTGGTGAGGGACTTTGAAGCAGACGACCAGATGCCTTGCACAGCACCACGCCTCTCTCAGCGGCAGCTTGATGCCTTCCTCCATATTTGTCAGCTTCCTACCAGGAGGAGAGTGAAAATTACATCTGTCTCCCTTCTCTGATATTGAACATTATTCTTAGAACACTTCCACCTTGATTACAACTTTTTGGGGGGTGATTTTGAAAATAAAAAAGTAGCTTCTATTCGTAAAGCCTCAAGCATTCCTCCTGGAGAAATAGAAATAACAAGCGGTTAATAAATATTTATAAAAATTTCCCTACTATTTTTAATGATATCAATAGAATCTCGAAACTGGGAGATTAATTGGTGTATAGCAAGCATCTGACATGTAAACAATAAGAGTGATTGAGTACTTATAGGTACCCGGCACAGAGCCAAGTCTTTTATATGGAATCATTTATTTAGTCCTCCCCATGGTATGAGGTAGTAGTATCTTTCCTATCTCTATTCTACTGCAGATTAAGACCCTGGGGCTTGAAGGCATTGAATAATTTGTTCATAGCTATCAAGTGGTGAGTCTGAGATTTGAACTACCGTATGAAGTACGATACTATCGTTCGAAGTATCGTATGATACTTCCAATCGTATGGAAGTACGTATCGTATGATACTTCCAATCGTATGGAAGTATCAAGTAGAAGACCTCCTTGCTTGCTTTTCCCTCCCGCTCTTCCTCCCTCTGTCTCTCTCTCTCCCTTTCTCTCCCTCTTTCTCTCTCTTTTCCCTCTTTCCTCCCTTCCTTCCTCTCTCGGTCCCTTTCTCTTTTTCTTTCTCTTCCTTCCTTCCTTCCTACATTCCTTCCCCTTCCTTTTTCTCTTTCTCCCTTTCTCTCTCTCTCTCTCTCTTTCTCTCTTTCATTCATAGCTTTTAAGCAGGTATATGGAACCAGAATGTATGACCACATTTGGTGTGGTGCTATGGACACCTCATTTGCCATGACACGCTTAATTTTTAAAAAATAATATTCTGCTTCAGGGCACTTGGGTGGCTCAGTCAGCTGAGCGTCCATTTCTTGATTTCGGCTCAGGTCATGATCTCAGGGTCATGGGATCAAGCCCCGCATTGTTCAGCACTTAGCTGGGAGCGTGCTTGAGATTCTCTCTCTCTCTCTCCCTCTGCCCCTCCCCCTCCCCTTCTCTCAAATAAATAAATAACTCTTTTAAAAAATAATATTCTGCTTCATATACTAATCTTAATGTCCTAGTATCATGTTTTTTAAAATTCTTCATGAACAGTGGTCACTGATGGAACTTCAGTTGTTAAATTTTACTTTGTGTATAGTAGAGAAATATGTTGTCTTATTACATAAATTACTTTGTGCAATTGAATTTAGAGGTTTTATTTTGTGTAATCCATGTACTATATTAAAAAAAAATTCCCCAACTCTAAGTTCGTGGTATATTATAGAACTTTTTTTTTTTTTAAACTTGCAACTATGAGAAACTTTGGAGGCACATTTTCTCAGAAGAGGAGCAGTTGGTCTTTGAATGTATGCCCATTTATATTTCTTACTGCAAGTCATTTACATTTACATGTTTCACTCATTGAGTCATGCTCCTAAAATGTCAAATCAATTATTATAGTTAGCAACGACTGGGAAAACTTCCCTCCAAATATTTTCCTCAGGAAAGAAGAGATTTCTTCTCCCTTGTTTGAGCTCAGGAGCCAGAAGCTTCCAGGTTATCTCGCTGTCCTCTGGGATCTTCAGAGACCTTCTCCAACAGAGTTACATACGGTCTGTTTTTTCAGAACCTCTTGTCGGAAATCCCTCCTGTGAAGCTACATGGGAGGCATGATATGCTCTGGAAGGCTGATCTACACGGAGGTGGTCACCAAGACTTTTCTGTAACAGAATCCAAATCTCCAAACTCCACCCTTGAAAAACCTTTTCTGGTTTTTAAAGCACTCTGCACCGTCCTCTTTTGTTTTGTCTGCTCCGTAAGCGTAGGACTTAGGAAAAGAATTTTTATTAGAAGAGAAACTATAGTTGGGAAGAAGTCTGGGGACTCATGCCATGACATGGCTGGTTGGTAAAGGGATCAAAACATCAGCTTTGAGTTTGTGACTACTGATCCCCACCTCTTGAGACTAGACTATGCTGCTCGTATAGTCCATTTTCAAAATAGCACGCTTCATAAATTGGTTGGTTTAATTAATTTGAGTTTCTGATGCTTTGCTGTATTGTGGACCCTTGACTTTTCCTAAAATGATGTTGAACCCCACAATTCATTATGACTTCTGGGGCGCAGCAGTCGCAGAAGCTGCTGAAAGTATGCTGGGACATAAAGGCAATGTCTTAATGATTTAAGACAAGAATCCTTTATTCCTGAAATAATTCTGTTCACTAATGTGATCAGGGAGCTCAATTTCAGTTTGACAGGGGTTTCAAAATAGAACTTCATGAGGGGAAACTGCAATTAGATATTCATGGGTAATATTCTTGAGTTTGTGAAGTAGAATGTTAATGAAGGGGAGTATTGATTTTATTTTAGCTTAATTATACTAGATTTGCTGTTATATCTGCTGCAGATTGTAAAGAACTTGGTATCATTACTTTGCCTTCTTTTCTTGTTCAGGACCTGTTGTGCTTAAAGACCTAGAACACTGTAAAATGTGTAGCAGACATAACATTAGATGTAATAATACCCATTGTGAGTAAGCAGATAAAATCCTTAACAGAATTCCCCCTACTAGTACTTAGTTGCAAAATAACATCATTGTCTTTACCTTCTTATCCCGGAAGGTTCTCGTCTGAACTATGGACCTCTGTGAGATTAGGAATCAAATACAGAGAACAGCAGAAAACTAGCCGGCCCATCATGCCAACCTAAATTATTAGCTTCCTTTTCAAAGCTTTCTGCAATTTCTTTCTTTATCCAGTATTTGGAGATTAAGAATTTCCATTTTGTTGGGGGTTTCTGTTGTCAGTAGACTCTTCC
The DNA here is from genome assembly GCF_011764305.1 of Mustela putorius furo. Classification (NCBI taxonomy): domain Eukaryota; kingdom Metazoa; phylum Chordata; class Mammalia; order Carnivora; family Mustelidae; genus Mustela; species Mustela putorius. The sequence continues at coordinate 108,552 of NW_025422117.1, read as the reverse complement.
TGGGTGAATTCAAGGAGTGATGGAAATTGTTTGAGAGCTGATGCCAGATAGCAACAGAGACTCACATGAGACATGGCCCTGTTGTTTTTCTGTTACCAAATGTTGTGGATAATAACAATCATTTTGATAACCTCCATTTTCTTGGAAAATGATTGAATTGAAAATATAAGCTTGGAAATTACAGAGTGCTACGTGAAAGCCTTTGTGGGGAAAACTTGTATAGAAGTTGATTTTTCTTCACCTTTGCTATTGTATCTGTCCAGCTTCATGTTCTGTGAGGGGGAGGCAAAAAAAATCATGTGGGTTTCCACAGGGTCATGTCCCAGTGCCAGTGACCCAAGAAACATAGATGTTTCAGGGCAGAAAAGTCTTTGGATGATCTTCAGTTTACTCTCTGTGTCTTAGGGGAAATTGCTGTGGCTACCAGGGGGTGTTTATCAATTTTCCTCCCTGGTCCTAAGAGTTATAAACTAACCCCATCCTCTTTCTGTTATGGCCCCATGAGAGAGCTTACTGAGCACAGGTCTTCCCTGCCCCATTTAGCATGAGGCCCAGATAGACCTTGATTTTGGTTCCATAGTCCTTCCTTGGCCACCTCATAAAAATATCCTCTTCTGAAGTGAATTCTGATACCTGGTACCACATGGATGAATCTTGACGATATTGTGCTCAGTGAAATGAGTGGGGCATCGAAGAATAGTGACTGTGTGATTCCATTTCTGTGCGTTTCTTGTAATAGTCAAGTTCATAGGGACAGAGAATAGAGTGGTGGTCTCCAGGGGCTGGGAAGAGGTGGGGCATGGGGAGTTCCTGCTTCGTAGGGAGAGTTTCAGTTTTGCAAGGTGAAGAGAGTTCTAGAGATGGGTGGTGGTGAGGGTGGCAAGACATTGCAAATGCACTGAATGCCACTGAACTGTGAAACTTAAAAATTGTCAAGATGGTAAAATGTGTTATGTGTATTTTACAAGAAATAATTTAAAAGATCTTCTATCATGCAATTTATTATTATTTAGATTTTCTTGCCTCAACTAGATAATCTCAACTTTTCTAATTATTACCTACAAAATGTTCACCCAGGTACTCAGATGTGGGATTTGTATTTTCCCTTTCCCTCATCTCTCACAACCAGTCCATTCCTAAGTTCGGGTGATTTTACTCTCAAAGCGTGCCTCCGTTCTGTGTGTGCTGTTTTTGGTCTCTGCCACAGTGAGTTTAGTTTAGACTACCATGCTTTCTCCTCAGGGCTCCTGCGACAGCCTCCTCACTTCCTTTTTTTTTTTTTTTTCTGTTTCTTCTATATGAAATGTTCTTCCTCCATTATCTCACAATGTTGGCCTTCTCTTCTTTCAGATATTCCTGGGAATGTCCCATCATGCAGAGCACTTTTCATCATCTTCCTCCCCTTCCATGCTGGCCTCAGGGATTCTCTCTCCAATCCCTACTTCTTTTCCTCATTGCACTTACCATCATGGCCTTTTCTTATCTACTTGGTTGATTATTGACTCTCTTTTTGAGGAGAATACAATGTCCATGAGGTTAGGGATCTCATCTCCTCCGTTAAACCCATGGAGCCCCGGCTCAGGGTACAGAACATGATAGATACCTAGTGAATTTATTGAGTGAATGAACAAAAAATATATAGTTGTACAACATTTATCCCTTTCACAGTTGAAAAAAACAAAAAAAAAGTTTTATATATATTACGTAGTTCACTATGATATTGTAGAAACATGGATTTGAAGAAATTTGTATCAATAGTTTGTTCTGAAGGTGTTTAACGTATATAATTAAGGACCGCACTTGCCCCGATGTGCACATGGTGATGTACAGAACTGTTGAATCACTCTGTTATACACCTGAAACTAACATAGCACTGTGTGGGAACTCACTGGAATTTAAGTAAAGAAATAAAAAAATGTGCTGTTAATGGCTAATAATACAAATGAGGAATTGTACTTTCAGACAAGCGAGCTAGGGTCAGCCAGTCACCAATTTGGATGTTGCAGAATGCTGTCTGTCATATGAACACACTGAGGTTCTTAGTGTGAAATTGCGATAATGATAACTGTTGCGGGTGCCTGGGTGACTCACCTGGTTGAGCATCCAACTCTTGGTTTCAGCTCAGGTCATGCTCTCGGGGTTGTGGGATCGAGCCCCGCCTGAGGCTCCGTGCTCAGTGTGGAGTCTCAGTGTGCTTGTCTCTCTCTGTCTGCTCCTCCCCTGCTGGCACTTGTGAACTCTCTCTCATTCTCTCTTTCTCAAATAAATAAATAAAATCTTTAAAAAACAATAACCCCGGGGTGCCTGGGTGGCTCAGTGGATTAAGCCGCTGCCTTCGGCTCAGGTCGTGATCTCAGGGTCCTGGGATCGAGTCCCACATCGGGCTCTCTGCTCAGCAGGGAGCCTGCTTCCTCCTCTCTCTCTCTCTGCCTGCCTCTATGCCTACTTGTGATCTCTCTCTCTGTCAAATAAATAAATAAATAAATCTAAAAAACAAAACAAAACAAAAAAAAAAACAATAACCCCTGTCCCGTCCATTGAGAATAGTTAGAAAGGTTGTGTGATTTTTAAGAAAATTTCTTATGCATAGAGTGCTCTAACATTTACAAAGTGTTTTCTTATTTATGCCTCCAAGCAACTGGGTGAAGTAGAAGCAGATCTCGATTTCTGATAGTCCAGAGCTAGTGAGTGGCAAGGATGCAACTCAGACTGACGCCACTCACTGGCTGCCTATTTGTTATTCTGTCTTCGGTGTGGCAGCTGACCGCTCGTTGTACCACAGCCGAGGGACAGGGACCATTCTGAACATTCTTCAGTGTCATGGAAAACACAGCCTCTTCCTGTTAATGACTTTTAACCATGCTGAGTTTCACCTATATAAGTTCGCTGCATTTTCTTGCATATTAATTGATGAAGCACAAAAACACGTGAATCTACGCCCCACATAATTTTTTCAGTAGCCCCTGTTCACTCCCTAAGTGTTTTGTTTTGCTTGAATTTAAAGGTGGTGAAAATAAAGGCGCTTGAAATTATTTGGCTTTCTGAATTTGACTCTGTATCTCTTTCTGTTTGCTTTTGCTGATCATGCTTTTGGTCATGCGAGGGCACTGACCATGTGATGTTTGCATTTGGAAGCACTTGTCACACATACAGAGTCCCATCTGCTCTTCCCAAATCGGGCAGAGATGCTAAAAAAAGTGGAGTTGGTCTAAATGGAGTCAGATACAGTATGTATGTGTGTGTACTTATATGTGTGTCTTTGTCTATGCGTATATACATATATATATATTTTAAAGATTTTATTTATTTATTTGACAGACAGAGATCACAAGTAGGCAGAGAGGCAGGCAGAGAGAGAGAGAGAGAGAGAACAGGGAAGCAGGCTCCGGGTTGAGCAGAAGAGTCTGATGTGGGGCTTGATCCCAGAACCCTGAGATCACAACCTGAGCCAAAGGCAGAGGCTTTAATCCACTGGGCCACCCAGGTGCCCCATACATATATATTTTATGTGCATACATTGTATATGTATATAATGTAAACACACACAGTCATACTTATATGTTTGCATGCACACATGGACATATATATGTGTATGCATGATTTTTTTTCCTTTTGACCATGAGCAAACAGGCTGGCTATTTTTCTGAAGACATCACCTTTCATATGTGCCCTGTAAACAGACGAGGCCGTCCAAGGTGTGCTCCCTTTGTGCAAAAGAAAGAAGGAAAGGAAGTTGTACTCAGAGCACTAAGCATACTTGCCCCATCCTCCGTGTTTCATGGCATGGGGAGAGTGGGGCTCTGGGGATTTCATTAGAATGTGCCCTTCCTGGTCTCCTCAACCACGGGAATCCTGAAGGAGACAGCGTACGTGATTGTGGGCGATGACCGAAGGGCTCTTTAGCCTGTCTCTAGTGACCTTTCTCCTGCTGAGCCTTACAGCCCACGTACACAAGTCTAAACTCCGACTTGACATTGTTATGCACCTGCTGACCGTTATGGGGAAGGGCCTTGAAAGTTTGATGTGTTTCAAGCTAATGTCTGGATGCTTTTCCGGGAAGGAGACCTTTGTGTGTGGGTATAAAACACCGCAGGACTTAAAGCCTTATCTGAAGAAATGTGAAAATCTAAGTAAATTGTGTACGTCGGGGTCACTACTTTTTATTATTTTTGACTCTGTGGGCGAATGTGTAAAACCCTTCTCTGAGGGAAGCTATGCTTTTTCCCTCCTCCCCGAACGTTCCGTCAAGTATCTATTTCTAATCAGACTCTATGATATATAAGCCTCTTTTCCTTGTGTTAGTTCTGTGTGTGGACACTCGTGACCCTCAGCATCTGTTCTTCCCCCTTACTCCCAGCGGACCAGGGAAGCAGCTTTTACTTTATCGTCCTTCAGGGGCAGAGAGGATGCCAGGAGGGTGGGTGGGTGGGCTTAATCGAAGAGGCCACTTTGACGAACCGTTTCGGGGATGTAATTTGCTGTGAAAACCGTTTTCTTGGTTTGTGGCTCAGGGCTCTCTGAGCTATGATGGATCTGATTTACCTCCATCCCCACAATCTGTCGACCACCGTTGCTTCTGGGGAGACATCTCAACACGCTCTCTAGCTCCGAGGCTGTGGCAGCTGCTGCTTATCGGCATTTTGCAGGGAAAAGCACACTCCCTGAGCCTGTGCTTCCGCGGGGCCTTTGAAAGGTTTTTCTGCTGTCTTTTGTACTTACCTGAATTTGTTCACCTCGAGGCAACCTTTGTGATATCGCATTTCTAGCCCCATCCAGCCGAGGAGATATACTGCTAAGAACACCATTTCCAAGCTGATCAAATCATGTATAACCTAAATCGCTGTCATTTACTGAGCACCTGCTAAGTGCTAGCCCTCTTACTGAGGCCACCCCAGTTGTTCTTCACCAGAAATGTTGGACATGATCCCCCTTTTACAGATGAGGAAATTGAGATTCAGTGTTCATGTGCTCAAGATTCCCCACTTAGTGAGCGGAAGAGTCAGTATAGGATAAGGTCTCTCTGGTTCCAAAGCCCACGTGTTCTGTGCAGTGACCGTCATGCCCCGTGGCTCCACCTTGGGCCGAATCACAGGCTCTGGCTCTTGACTTCGGCTCTGTGACTCTCCTTAGTAAAAGTACGACTCAGTGGTTCTTAGGACCAGTATTCAGGACTCTAGTTATGGTAAGTCTCCGCCACCTCGATGCGTTGTGGATCTGACACCTTTGACGGCGGATCAATGCCATGTTGGTGTTCCTTTCTGTCTCCCGCCTGACGAAGGACGTGTTGACTTGCCCGATTGTGGCTGGCGACTTCTTTATCTGTCAGGCTTCTGTGTTCCCCAGGTAGCAGAATTTACTGACACTTTCTCTCTGCTGATGATGGACACCTGTAAACTGAGTTTCCATTATTCTAAACAAAGGTTGGTATCTCTGCTGATCTGCTTTGGGCAACAACCCGCGTTTAGGCATTCAAGTTGTAACCATTTCATTTGTAAAGTGCCACTAGTGATATGTGGAATTAGTTAGGTATGTGGTATTAAGCAGGTATATTCCTGTCTTCTGGTGGGCCCCCTTTTCTGTGTCAGCACAGGTTCGTGGGAATGGCATCTGCTCACATCTCTGGTCACTGAAATCCTGTCGCAAGTGATACCATTTATTCTATTTCATCTAACAAACTTTAGAGAACCTGACAGACTGTTATATGTAGGGCTATGGTTTAAGGAAGTGTGATGCTCATAGTAACTTTTAGATAAAGTTGAATATCCATCTTCATTATAATCTACATGTAACATTGTTTTCATTTCAAAATCAAAGTGAAGTTTCTAGAAAATTAAGTAAATCCTTGGCAAAATTTTTATGTCTTCTCTGAGTCATTTTTCTTATCAATAAAACAGAGATAACACACATTCTTCTTTTTTTTTTTAAGATTTTATTTATTTATTTGATAGAGAGAGAGGTCACAAGTAGGCAGAGAGGCAGGCAGAGAGAGAGGGGGAATCAGGCTCCCTGCTGAGCAGAGAGCCCGATGCAGGGCTTGATCCCAGGACCCTGGGATCATGACCCAAGCCAAAGGCAGAGCCTTAACCCACTGAGCCACCCAGGTGCCCCAACACACATGCTTCTTTTAGACATGGTCAATACAAGGAAATATATATAAAGTGCCTTGCATGGTGTCTGGTGTATTATTGCTTAAAATGACATTTCTCTTCCTCTAAAGACCATGAATCATGCGGAGTAATCCCATTTTCTTTGTATGTTTACTTTATCATATACTTATTAATACATAATTGTTATTGCTATCAGATGACTGTATTTAAGATACTTATTGTCCTTTAATAGTCATTAAAGAATATGGATAGAAAAGTCTAGGTTACTTTGTATGCTAATTTAAAAGATTTCTCCCAATATACCTAGTCTATATTTTATTTAACTTTTGATACAAATATTAACATCTATATTGTCACATCATAAAAAAAATTATGTAGCTATAGCCAGCAAGGATAAACTTCTTAATACAGGTATGTATGCTGTCTTATTTGAGGGACTCATTTGATGAAGCAAGAATGGAAAAAATGTATTTCAGTTCATTTTTCTTCACCTATAATTTTCTTTAAAAAAATTCCATGCCTTGATTAAACCCATAGGAATGATAGGACTGTAAAGGAAATGAAAATTGATTATTTTTATTATCATTACTTTTATTTTAATGCTCCTTTATGGTTATAGTTTTATTGAGTTTTCTTTCAGAGGAGCTTAAGGACTATAGGCTTAAAACTGAAAACATTCAAGACAGAGGTAGTGAGTGGGGGGCTGAATACAAGATGGCAAAATAGACCACACAGGTCATAATAGAGTCTGTAATAGCAAGTTCAGTCAAATCTCATTTAATACTGAATATAAGTTCCTGGATTGTTCATCCTTTAGTTTTCAGTCAGACATATACCACTATGTAAGGTGTAAATCACCTCTTCTTGGCTCATCTCCCTTCTAGGAGGGATATAGGGCTGTCTCTCGAGAATTGTTTAGTGTGGAATTGGTCCAGGAAGACCTTGTCTTTGAGGTCTGCACTCCCTTACTTTCATCCCAGAGACCTTCATTGTCTTCCAGGGATCCAGGAATCAGTCACCTTCTACTGCAGTGCTAACCCTCAAATCTCAGAGCCCTACACTAGCAAAAATGTGTTTCTTGCTCCTGTTACTTGTGGCTGTGGTGGATTGCCTGTGGGTCTGTATATCACACCATCTGGATGTCCAGGCTGCTGAACTACTGTGGGTCTGTTCCATTTGTGTTATCATTCTGGAACATGGACCGAAAGGAGCAGCTCCTATCTGGGACAACTCCCGGAAGTGCAAGTGAACCCAAAATGTTGCATTGAGTACCCAATTGGATTTAAAGCCATGACCTGACGTGACATACCTCCTGTCTGCTCCCAGGCTATTGGTCAAAGCGAATCACATGGCCAATCTCACAGGGAAGGGGTGGGTCAAGGGCAAGAGGGAAAAGTGGATACTTGTGAGCGGTGATGCAGTCCACTCCACATTGACATAGATGTTCTGGACCCTAGATGTTAAGAGATAAATTAGGTGATAAAAATTTATAACATATTGTGAATTTCTTCAGGTGGCATTTATTGAACCATGTAGTAGACTGTAAGTGTTAAAAAGATAAATGGTCCCAACTTGATGCCCAAATGAAACTTACATAGCATTTTATAGGATCAGATGTGTGTGCAGGTAACTGTAGCATATCCATCCATTCATTTGTTGATTTCTGCAATAAATACTTATTAAGTACTTATCATGTGCCAGGTACTGTTCTAGGTGCTGGCTCCTTTGCCTTCTTTGCTTTACTCCCTGCCTGGCCATTTTCCTTCAATCCCGGGGCTTCAGTTCCCATCTGTAGATGGACGACTGAATCTGTTCTCAGACACAGACTCTGTTTTGAGCTGCATATTAAGTACCTTCTAGATGCTAACTATGTTTTTATTGGTAATACCCGTCTGGTACCTCATGTCAAAAACTGAACTCTTTCTGGGTCCCAAGCTTCCTGTCCTTCTCCGCTCATTCATGCACTCACTTACTTACTCATTAATTTATTCATTCAGCACATATTTACTGAGTACTTACCATATGCTAGGTGCTGCTTGAGCTGTTGGAGATTCAGCCGTGAACAAAACAAGCTTCTCGCTTTCCGAAAAGCATACATTTAGAAGTGGGGAGATAGCAGTTAGCAGGTGGTAAATAACAAAGACTAAGTGCAGATAATGAGAAGTACTGTAAAAAAAAAAATTTTAAAAGCTGACTGGGTGGTCAAGGAAGGTCTCTTGAGCAGGTGGCATTTCCGGAGGGACCTGATGGACAAGAAGGAACCAGCAATGTGAATTTGAAGAACGTCTACTTCAGGTACAGGGGATGGTTGGTGAAAAGAGGGGGAGGAGAGGAAAAGCTGGAAGTCAGCAGGCAGGTGCCTCAGGGCAGTCTGGTGAGTGACCCTGAGCTAGGTGGGGTTGGAGAGGTTCTGGGACCCAGACACAATGGGCTTTGGGAGCTGCAGCTGATGTGGTCTAAAGGCGATAAGAAATCATCAGTGTAGCCTTGCCATCAAGCCAGAAGTCTAAGCCTCATTCTTGATTCTATCCTTCATTCCTGTATCCAGTCAATGTCTATGACTTTCTCTTTCCCATAAACTTCTCAGGTCTCTCCACCACACTATCTCCTATTGTCCCCTCCCCGGTCCATGCCATCACCGTTCACGGTGGCTTCTGGCTGGTCTTCCTGCCTCTAAACTTGACCACTTCTAGCCTGGTCTTCATCTCACTGCCAGAGTAATCTTTCCAAAATGCCACTTCATTCAAGTCAGTCTCGGGATAAAGACATTTGGTGTTTCCAATCTCCCTATGCTCTGATGCGTGCACGTGCACACACACATGCACATGCGCATACAAGCTAATCTTTCATCTGTGTTGCACTGCCTACTTATCATCCTCTGAAGGCCTAGTCTCTCTTGCCTCCATGACTGGGCACACTTAGTCCCTGTGCATTTTCTTCCTTCTGTTCCCATTCCTACAGCTGAATGACTTCAAGTCACCTTTTAGGTCCTAGTGTAAGTTTTCTTGACAGCTCTGCCTGGTTCATTCCCTCTCTTCTGTGCCCTCACTGCCTCCCGTGTGCTGTTCCTTCCCATCTTCACATCATTCCATAGTTCAGTCATCTGTCTTCCCATCAGGGAGGGTGAGCTCTGTCTTACTCCCTTTTGTTCCTGCAGGGCTTAACATGTGCTAGAACAAGTAGGTGCTAAAAATTTTTTTTTGTTGATTGAACAAATGAATATATATATAATTCAAGCAGCCAAAGATGTGACTGTTTTGTAGAGAACCTTCTATTTGTAAATAAAATTTACAAGTTAGATTCTATGAAACAGAATTTACAATTAGAAGGTTCTCTACGAAAGCTAGCCGAATTAAATAAAGCTGGGGAATATGAGTCATATCTTGTAACAGAAAATGGAGTAGGCGAATGGAAAGAAAAGTGGAGTGTCCCTTCAAGAGAGAGCAAAGGTAGCTCAGTGCAGCAGAGAGACTAGTGAGCCTGAGGTCAGAATACCAGAGTTGAATCTTTAATATGATTCACTGTGTGTGGAACGTTGGTCAAGTAACTTACCCAGCACATGGTCAGGAGCCAGAGAACTAGGTTCAAATCTGGCTCTGGCATTTTCTAATGGTGACCTTGGGGGCAAATTACTTATCCTCTGGAGAATGGGAAAGCCATTGGTATCTACCTTGTACAACAGCTGTGAGGATTTTTTAAAAAGGTTTTGTTTATTTATTTGAGAAAGAGAGGGAGCCTGAGAGGGTAGAAGGTCAGAGGGAGTAGCAGACCCCCTGCTGAGCAGGGAGCCTCTAGACTTGATCACTTCATGCAGGACTCGATCCTGGGACTCCAGGATCATGACCTGATCTTGACCTGAGCTGAAGGCTGTTGCTCAACCAACTGAACCATCCAGGTGCCTGAATTTTTTTTTTTTTTTTAAATCCAGTTTACTAGAGGTATAATTGACAGATAGTAAGATTAAATTTAAAGTGCATCATGGTAACTTGATATGTATATATATATATGTATACATTGTATAAAGGGTCTCCTCATCTAGTTAATGAATGCATTCATCACCTCAGGTGTCTGTTTATCTGCTTGCAGGGTGGAAACATTGAAATTCTACTCTCAGCAAATTTTCAATGATACAATATAGTGTAATCAGTCAGCTGTTGTCACCATGTTTTGTAGTAGATCAGACTTTACTCACCTTAGAGTTGAAAATAAGTTACTCTTTTACCAGCCTTTCCCTGTTTCCCTATCCCAGCCCTTGGCAGCTTCTTTTCTATTCTCTGTTCTATGAATTTGAATTTTTCCCCAGATTCCACAAAGAAATGATACCATGCAGGGGTGCCTGAGTGGCTCAGTTGGTTAGGTGGCCAGTTTTTGATTTCAGCTCAGGATGTGATCTCAGGGTTATGAGATCAGGCCCTGCATTGGCCTCCAGGCTCCGTGCTCCGTGGGGAGTCTGTGTGAGATTTGCTCTCTCTCCCCCTCTCTGTCTGCCTCTACCTATACTCTCTTATTTTTCTCATTTAAAAAAGATCAGTCTTTAAAAAATGATATTGTGCAGGATTGTCTTCGTCTGGCTTACTTCAGTCAGCATTGTTGTCAGGATTAAATGAGATAAGAAGGTGCTTTCAGAAGTGCCTGAAAAATATTACTATTTTTATCATCAGTACTAAAATAGAGATAAGAATATTTTCATTAAGAGTTATAATGTTCACCAAGTATGATGATTTTTTAAAAAAAATTTATTTTTTATTAACATATAATATATTATTAGCCCCAGGGGTACAGGTCTGTGAATCATCAGGTTTACACACTTCATAGCACTCACCATAGCACATACCCTCCTCAAAAGTATGATGATTTTTAAAAGGCAATATCGATAGTAAGTTAGTACAAAAATATACTCATTTAGAATGAGTGTAAGGTTAGGAAGAAGAGAAAAATAGGACAATATGTGGCAGGTTGAATGAAAGAGTTTTTGAGTTTTCTCAGAAGTATTGCGGTGCTCAGGAGTCTTGGAGAGGTCCCTGAGCATCCTTCTGTGTCCCCCAGAGTGGCTTTACTCCTCTCTCTGGCAGATCACAGAAATGCAAAGTCCATTTCCTTTTCCACATCAGCTCTATCTCTAGCCCTTCTTCTGGCTTCCATTTAGCGATGCAGGAGAGAAATCAAGGTTGCCATGGTCCAGAGATCTCTCTTTTTAGGTTTTGGGTGAGATCAGAGGAACCCAAAGAATTTTCTGACCTTTACCCTGTCCCTGGCCAAAATGCTCATGTGTCTATAAGTAGAATCATCCATTCAGAGCACAAATAAATCAGAAGGAACCTGGCCTGACGGTTCAGTTTCATTCAGCCAGGATTTTCACTCTCCAATAAGGGGCTTTATTCTGTATGTCTTGTTGATCCCATTAAGGGAGTGTAAATAAAACCTGGGGAGTAAGTGGTTGAGTAAAGAAAGAGGGTAAGAAAAATGAAGGGAGCTGTGGTGTAAGTTTTGTCAGAGAGCTGTGACTCTGGTGATGGGGAATCAAAGAATAAATGAAAAGTGCTGAACTCTTGGAAAGGTAATTGATTGGAGGAGGTTGGAGGCTGTGTTGTGGATATGTCATAAACATTTAGGATGATATTGATTATGTGTATGCTCTTCCAAACCAAAGGTAGTTCAGATGGTAAAAAGAAGTTAGAGAGGAGAGAGAGAGAGAGAGAGAGAGAGGAAAAGTATGCACATAAGAGAGAGGTGGGGGCGGATGAAAACAGTAATGACCTAGTATCTGGCTTCGAGCTGGCAGGTGCTTGTGTGGTAGTTGAGTGTGACTTGTATCAGTGTACAGGGCATTTAGCAAGAGGGGTAGTGAAGTTTCTTCTGGGATTTCATTAAGCCCCTTTCTAGCCATCTTATTATTTTGGAAATTGAATAAACTCTTTCAGGACACCAGAGCTAATTAATACACTTGGTAATCTGCGACTTCATTAAGTGGAACTCCTTGAGGGTACCAGGAAGCTTCAAAATGTGCATTCTAGGAATAATTGTGTTGCTTTTCAGTAATAATAACAATAAATGGGAGCTGTTGGACATTTCCAATGTGTGAGGCCCCGTGCTCGGAGTTTTATCTAATTCTCCATGAATCTGCACAGCCATCCTGGGGGGAGGATTGTCCCCAGCCCATTCTCAAAGCCTCCGGTCCCCTTATTGGCTGCCATTTCACATATTGCAACTGTGTCCCTGGCGTCCTCATCTCATTATTTATATAATACTGTAGAACGAAGACCCACAAATCTGCTCACAGGAAATGTATTGTGTCACCTAAACCTGATGGCCATGTAACCAACCCAAAAGTCGATGTGAAGGATGTGTAATGCAGTTGACAATATTTAGACCTGGTCTCTGAATTTTAAAAAATATTTCCTTTGATGCATGTTGTCAATTTTCACCCCAAGGAAATATGGAGGGCTCTCTTTTCTAGACTTCGCTTTTTATTCAGAAAATTCATCTTACTGCATTCCTCTTACTTCTCTTTATTCCCTTTAGCCTCTCGTGCTGTGGTTATCTATCATTCCTATTAGGTAAATTGATCCCATTTCCAAACTTTAATTAGCATTTTGTTATTGATTAAACTTAGAGGTCATGTGCTACTCACGGAATTAATGAGAATATTATGTGTAATGGTTATTTTAAAAGGCAATTTTATTGATTTCAGATATAAAGCCATTACATCCTTCAAGAGAGCAATATGTTGGGGGGTAGGAATGATGCCTTCACAGCTACTAGTTCAAGATTTGTCTGCTAGTTTCAAGGATTTTCTTTTTGAAATGTCAAAACTAAAAAGGGAAACAAAAATAACATTAACAGACCCACGTAGGAAATTATATTATTTGAGGATGTCAAATTGGAAGATGGAACATGTTTTTTTTGCAGACTTTCCTGCTTCCTGAAAATAGCAATGAATAACAGAGACAATCTTTAATGCCATCTTTGAGCTTTTGCTTGATAAAAAGAATTGCTGTGTAGCTCTGAAAGAAACAACAACAACAACAACAAAACCCCAACTCTTTGCAGAAATAGTTTATCCTTTCCAGAGCATCTTCTTGTCTCCGTGCATAAGTGCACTCCCAGTGGCATGCTTAATCCATCTTCACAGCCCTACATATCTTCAAGTATGTGCATAAATTCTGTCAGGAAGGAACTACGACGTCGTTGTGAGTAACTGCAGGCAGCGCCGTGCGTGGGGCTCTACTGCCTGATGTAAAACATGGGCCTGGATGATCACTCTCTATGTTATTTGTGAGGGTTATAAGGTTGGCCACCTCGCCCTGGTGGCCACCATCACGGAGGCTCTGTTGCAGAGCCGGTGCCCAGGAAAAGCACTGCTTTCCGGAAAGGCTCACCCCCCCCCCGCCCCGCCATCACTCCAGGTGTTCAAGGTCAGCTTCAAATCATTTCACCCATCTCTGCCTCAGTTTCCTCCTTCGCCAAAGGGGTGTATTATGGCGTCTTCACCATAAATTCATTATGTGATGAAATGACATAAGGACCCCAGAACACCTCAAGCCGTGCGTGGCACGCAGTAAAATAGGCTCTCGGTAAATGTGAGTTTAAGGCAATTTTTGTCTCGGTTCTTCGGAATAGGCCTGAGTTCATCCATCTCAGGAGCCCCATGATTTCTTTCTATTTCAGATCTGCTTTCACTTGTGTGCTTTTTCCTGAAGTTCAAGGCATAATTTTGTACTCTTCTGATATGTTCCTGAGAGCACAGATGTGAGTGAAAGTGAGCGATTTAGTGTGGAGTGTCACGCTGGGTCAGCCTGTTAACTGCTTCCTCTCTGCAGTGTCTGTAAGAGGCTGAGTCGGCCTTCACTGGCGGCCCCACAGGATTGCTGGAGCCAGCCTCCCGGAAGTGCTTGCCTCCCGGCCTCCGGAAGTGCTTGCCTCCCGGCCTCCGGAAGTGCTTGCCTCCCGGCCTCCGGAAGTGCTTGCCTCCCGGCCTCCGGAAGTGCTTGCCTCCCGGCCTCCGGAAGTGCTTGACTCCCGGCTTCCGGAAGTGCGTGCCTCCCAGCCTCCCGGAAGTGCTTGCCTCCCAGCCTCCCGGAAGCACCTGCCTCCTAGGCCTCCCGCCCCCGGAAGCACCTGCCTGCCAGCCTCCTATTCAGATCTTTCCTCTTAGTGGGTCTCCGCCATTCTTGTCCTTGTCCCTTTGGTTTCTCATCTACCCTGTCCCTCTCTGTCTCCCCTCTTTGGATTGTGACCCACGTCTGCTGCCTGTTGCGTTTCTGATTGACATCTCCTTAAATGCCTCCCCTCAAGAAATCCCCTCAGCCCTCTGCTCTATGGAAGGTAAATCAGACAGGAAGGGGGAAGGTGCTGTGTTGACTAAAATCCTCGCAAGAGCCCTATTACTGTAGGCATTTATTATCCTCTTGTGCAGCTGATGCTCTAAACAGCACAGAGAGAATAAATAACTTCCGGAGGCCATAGGATTGATTCATGATTTTGTGGGTCTTGAGGACCATGGTTGAAGATGGTTGGCGACTTTGGTAACCGTGCAGGGACTTAGGAAGACCGTGGTGTGCTGCTCACCCTACAGCCTCAGAGGCAGGCGTCAGAGTTCTCAGAGGGATCTTTGCAAGAGGATCATGAGTGAAACACAGCCCCACAGGTGAGGCAGAGCCAGCTGGTTTCCACCCTGCAACCCTTGTTTCAGGAGCTGGGTATTTAGCTACCCCTTTTGCCATGGGATACAGACAGCTCTTCCCAGCCTTCCTTGCCACTAGGTGTGGCCATGTAACAATTCTGGTTGCTAGGTCCTACATCGCGTGTTAGTGAGGATTTTGAGAATCCTGCATCCTCTGTAGGATGCCATTTCCTGTTCTGACATCCCTTCTCCTGGCCTGTGACTCAGCCAGGATGGCCTTGAGGGTGGAAGCCATGTGCTAGCAAATTGTTTCCCTGATGACACCACGAAGCTGTCACACCAGACCGGAACTGCTTCTCAGACTATGTTATGTAAGAAAGAAAGAAACTTCTGCCTTTTTTGGTCACCAAGTGTGTACAAGAAACACAGTTAAGTGTTAGGTGTTAGGTCTATAGTTAGGCAAAACAGCATTTAGAAGAAAGCTATAAAAATATAACATGGGAGAGGATAAGCACGGGGTGGTGGCGCAGTGTAAACAGGCACAAAGGGGTGAACAAACAGTAGAGAATCTGCTCAAGGACCCAGTCGTCCTGAGGAAAGCCCAGGGGAGCTCTTGGCATTCCAGAATCCAAGGTTAAAAGGGCATAAGTGAGACAGATTTCTGTATCAGCCCCCACTGAGTCCAAGATCTAGGAATCAACTCTGGGCTGCTGGTTTGCACATTCACTGTCTGACCCCCTTCAATCATGAGGCCATTGAGAAGGACAGCAGTGGACCCAGCATTGGGAAGGGCTGACCACATGTGCAAACAACCTACCTTTTGGGTGAAGGACCATGTGGCTTATGTTTGCTCATTGCTACCAACTACCACTGCAGTGGACCCTGGGAAAAATCAAACCCCAGGTTTCCTGCCATAGCTGCTGGGCCTCTGGTATGGGCCATGGTGGAGTTCTCTCCAGCCTTATCATTCATATCATCATATCATATCATATCATCCCAAATGCTATGTGGCTAAATTTAGTTATGCTCCACATTCCTGTTTTCTTTTTTGGTCAATGCGACAAACCCAAGGTCCTCTGGTCACGCATCACACCCAAACTGTTATTTTCATGAACCAACCCTGCACTCTTCTCTCTTCCTGTTCTTTTTACATCTCCGAATATTTTCTCATCTTCTTGACTTGAATTGAAACCTGGTTGGTCCCTAAGGCTGTGGCTTCTCCCATAGTCCTCTCAATGGTCAACTGTCAATTTTCTCACAACCTTTGTTTCTCAGGGTTAGGAGGTGCCTTTCTTGGTCTGAAATGCAACTTTCTGACCAGTGTGTCTGCACCATCCTGAGGTGCATCCTGAGGTGTAACGTTGGTTCCTCTTTCTCCATGTGACCTCCAGATGGATCTATATGATTCATGGAGGACTGGTTCGTTGGCAGTGATCTACATATGCTGAATAAGTAGATGATTGGAATTTTCTTTGTTTTTTAGGGTGAAAGTACAGCTAAGTGGTAACCATGTATAAATTAATTTGCTTTATTGAGTTAAAATGGGACTTTAGCAACATGAAATTGTATTCTCTGTATATACAACCGAACAATTATAGTGAAGGCAAGGTTTTGTGTATAGGGTATAGATTGCTTTACTTAAAAAAGGAATTGCCATAGAGGATCTATTGATGGTTACATGTCTCAATTATATTAATTATAAAATTAATTATAAAGTCACTGGGTAGGAATGTGTGGGCTATTATATGGCCAGGTACCTAGTAGGCATTAGTTCATTTTAATAACTGAGTATTAGTTATAAAGAGATGAAAACCACTAAACATCTTTTGATTCTTTTTTTTTTTTTCTTGGTTCTGATTTCTGTATTACTTCTGTGTATACTATTTCATTTTTAATTTTAGAAGTTAGACTGTAACTTGTTCTAAGACAAGGCTCAGGCTTTTGCAAATTATAATGTGCTTTATTTTAAAATTTGACCTGAAAGTGAAAGGTAGGCCTAGCAGGATACAACCCATTGGTAATCTTACTCATATTTGTAAGAAAAGCCTAGGAAAGCCTTTTAGCCAGCGTCAGAGCCAAAAGACATGCAGATTCTGCTAGCAGCCCCAATGAATATAAGATTAAAATTAAACTTTCTCAGAATAACAGACTTCTGTGCCCTCTCCAGGTGAGGAAAAAAATATTTCTGACACTGATAATGAATTACATCCATGTGTTTCAAGTCTCCAGATAATAACTACAGAGCATGTTTAGTTCCATGCAGTCCATATGACTGTAGCTTTCATTCATTCCTAGCCTGATCCCACCTTTCCCTTTTTTGTGTGCGTTCTAGTGTTACCCGTGGTCCTATCAGGACAAAGCCCAGGCCAGAAAACTTACGGCTGTGAGTTCATGGCAGGTGGCCATGGTATTCTGCCTGGTTATCTCTGAGATTGAGACACAGTTGATAAATGCCAGCCTGCCAAGCATTTATTACCACATCCCAGCTGTGCGTGGGGCTGGGTGTGCGTCCCTCGGATGGCTGTATGCAGATGCACCTGTTTCACTCTGAGCTCTGGCATGTCTCAGAATTTCTGATGATGGTAGCTAAATAGATGGGGCTATTTGGGGCCCGATGGAAGGGGCAAAATTCCTTGCCTAAAAGGAAGCTTGGCCTGAAAAATGGCATCATCAGAAATTCAGATGAGAGCCTATCTGCTTTCCAATTAGTTTCCATTTCAAATTTGTAAATCCCTCACATGGTGGAACCCATCCTAGATTAGGCTGGTTGGAATAATGATATCTTATACCCCAGGTTTCTGTGACTAATACTGGTCTTTACTAGTGAAATCCACAGGAAATTTAACAAAATAGAAAAATTTAGAAATTGATAGAGAAAGTGAAAATCTATCATTTTTATGGAGAGTTGTGTTTTGGTGCCATTGCACGAATGATGCTACATTAATTTTTAATTCCTACTGCATAGTTTCTCTACCAGTGCTCAAGGTACACAGTTCTATGAACCATATAATATGTTGGTGTTAACACTATTCTTAGAGTGTAAGCTTCAGATGTGACTGGAAAGATACCAAATAATGGGCTGATGGTTCTCTATATCACTCGCTTTTATAGCCCTCAGCAAGCGCCATATGGAAACTACATGAATGCATTTTCATGAAATTGATGAGGGTGTATATTTAATACTTACTAGGTAATAAGAGTAGCATAGTTTCATTATAAAACAGATTTCTACCTATATATCTGAACTTTTTCAATGTAAATGCAAAAAAATAATACTGTATGTGTATGTCTTTACACATACACACACACATTGCAGTGTCTATAGCAGATTTCGTCCCCTGAATCAGTTTTTAATGTCTTTTAAAAAATGAATTGTTCTGACACCAATGAGACTTACATGAGTCACACCAGAGAACTGCATTTTAATGCCTTGATACATCATAGAACAATTAGAGGGAGTGAAGGGCAAATGTATTTTTCTTATTCGGGTATTTCTCACATCCATTTGAAATTCCTGATCAGAGGCTTTAATGCTTTCTGGCTACTATCCCCTCTGTAGTCTACTTCCTCTTCATGTAACTGCAGTGATTTCATCAAATGCTTTTTTTCTTTACTTCCTACCCTAATCCTCTATGGCCACTGACACTGCTGTCCCCTTGCAAAGTGAAAATGGAGGTCATATCCTTCAGCTCCTCGCACCTTGCTGAGCACCCTGTGACAAGCTGTGTGTCAGGATCCGTGATACAAACCTAGGATACTGAGCCAGATAGCCACTCCACTCCCAGGATGCCCCAAGAAGGCGGGCAACTCTCTTTCCATCATGTCTACAGTCCCAAGAACTCTCAAGGACTTTTCATGTCTCACCGGTTTAGGAACCGATCTCAAAACCATCTTTCAAAAGCAGAAAATAATTTACATGAGGAATTAAGGAAGTGCTAAATGTAAGCCAAAATATTTCTATTTCAGAATGTTCTGTTGGTAAACTTTCTACTGTTAGATGAGAGGGGTTTTTTTCTTAAAATCTTCCTCTGAAACCCATTTCTTTGCTAGCAACTGTTTGGTTGGAGTTGGTTCTGCATTTTTGGCATGTCCTGAGGTGTCATCTTGGGTCTCCAGAGTATGCAGCAGTCCCCCTGCTTACATACCCATAGCCTGAGCCGAAGTAAAGGAGAAAAAATGTTGTCTTTCTATATATATATTTTTTCATGACATCAACTTCCTCACCTGTTTATGTCATCATCACCATCATTGTTATTCTGTTTTTTAAATTATGGTTATTGTTTGGCTGGTAAGACAGACTTCTGTCCTTTGGGCTTACACAGACCTTACCACCATCAGTCCTCAGCCAGTCCTATATCCCCCACTCACTCCACCCCAAACCACAGTCCACAGACCCCTAGAGAGGGGTCAGCAGTGTCCATCGCAAGTGATTGCAGCATGGCCACAATTCTCAGCCTGCTCTCTCCTGTTTACATAAACAGATGTGTAACAGGCTTATGGAGTCCCAGTTCAGTACTTTGTAGGACTGAATTCGACACTCCAGTTTTTAGGAAACAGTGTTACATATCGTCTAAATGTCTTTTATATTGTAAGAATGCTGAAACTCTCTAAATATGTTGTTTTCTATTATTTTATTAGATACTTTCTTACTCCAAAAATCTTTATTTTCTTCTCCTCTCAGGAAAAAAAAAAAAAACATAATAAAAAGGATGCTATTTTCTAGGAGAAGTGTGGCACCGTAGGTGGCTATCTTTATATTGTGTTTGTAGGAAACTTAAAATTTTACATTCAGGTTGTATGGAAGTCACCTAAATGTCTACACAGCGTGGTGATACACTGCTGTTTTTCTTCCACTTACTCTCTCTTTGTCAAGAAAACACAAAGCCTTTTATAAATATTAACTCTCAACAACCCCAGAGGACTAGATAAGTGGCAGCTAGAGAGAAAGTTACAGGATTGGACAGATGATATTCTGGACATCATAGAGTACACCAGAAACCAGAAAAATCTGTTAATTTCACAATTTCTCAGACTGGGGTATTTTCTGATTAGGATGAGTCTACCAATGTGGATATATTCCTCTAACTGGAAAACTTACATCAATAAGAACTTCTATTCACCTGGGCACTTGCTGCCAGGCACACTAATAGGAAAATATCTCTAGGGTAAAAATTAAAAGAAAGCTTTTTGTAGAATTTTAAAAATATTATAAAAAGAGGAATTGAATTGAAATATTGGCATCAGTTTTAATGGCCAGGTATTATAGCAGTGCATATAAGAAAACATGAGTTCTTTTTTGTTTTATACGCTAGGCACATAGTAGGTACTCAGTACATATGTCATTGCTTTGAAAGTTTCTATGAAAGCTTATTTGCCTGTGGTTTAAAAGTTGAAGTCACATTTCATTTATTTTCTTCAAAAGATGTGTATTAACAGGTTATGATGAATCTTAGTGCACATCTTTTTCAATAACAATGTCTTCCTATAGAATCTGAAGAAATTAGAAAATTCTCTGAATCTGTTTGTAGATCTAATCCACATGTATTCAGGTTAGATAAATGTAGTCAATTTTATGTGTTCAAAGAAAAAATAAATTCAGGGTTGAATTTGGATCCTAAATGCTAATTACTTTCTAGAGTTTGGATTATTTTATTCAAGGAGATAAAGTAAATAAAATAAATTTTATTCCCTTGAATGAAATAATTGTGCCCATTTTGGGGGCAAACAGGACAAGAAGTTTGGAAGCAGGAAAACCGAGGTGAAGTGTACTGCAAGATAGATGTGATACAGGTTTGCTATTTCAGTGGTGAAGAATTCTATTCCCGAACATGGTAAACTCACATGTTCAAATAATAGTATTTCATTTTTCATTGCTCTATATAGTAAGTGACTAGATTAACTATTGAAAATATATCTTCTTTCTCCAGAATCCAAAGAGAGAAGAAAATTTCACCAGCTAAATTTATTAACTTGCACTGCTAAAGCAGATGGTATGATAGGAAAATATTGATTTTTCTATACTGACAGAGAAGCTGATAACTTATTTTTGGTTTGACTTAATGTATAAACTGTGAGTTAGGTCAAGGGATTTTTATACTATTTTGTACTGGCTTATCTTGGACTTTACAAATCCAAATATTGACTTTTCGAGGGAAAAAATTTAATTTAACCCATTGGGGTTTTCATAAGACAGCCACAGATTTCCCTCAAAATTCGGCCTTCTAGGACAAGCACTTGTCTATTTCCCATCAGGTAGCCATAAAAAGGGCACCATTCGGTAGGGGAGGATAGCCTGGCTGTGTCCACACGTATTACCCTTTTTCTGCTCCCTCTGTTCCTTTGCGCTCTGAATTTGCTGGGGATATATTTTTAACTATTTGTTCTGTCCACCCCTAAAAATCCTGCATTGTACTTCTGTGGGTGGTTTTTTTTTTTTTTTTCTGTCTGTGACATGGCAGTTGAGGTGAAGACCAAGGTAAGTGAATGAATGTTCCTTACCCTGTGGTTTAGAACTGACTCCCTCCTCAGGGCAGGACATTTTGATGTCTGAAGAGTGATTCTCAGTGTGCGTCTGTCTTAATTCACAAACAGTGCCCCTCTATGAAAGAAGGCAAACTTAGGAAAATCCCAGGAGTCACTTTTGTATGTGAATCTATATCTATGTGTTTAAGTTACATACATTCTGTCATTTTCAGAAATAAGCAAAATATACTAATATTTGCAGGTGGATCCCAGATGCTAAGTTTGGATATTTTGATAATGGAGTAATGTGTCCTTATTCAGTAATGACACCTACTTCCTTTAAGGGGGGTTCTTTTTTCTTCTATTTTTTATTATGAAATATTTTATTCCTATATAAAAGAACAGAGAATAATGTAAAAATATCCTTACATCCCCGGTTTAAGGAAAAAAACCCTAACAAATAGAATTGAAGATCCCTGTGGGTCCTCCCAGACCTTTAGTCTTTCTCTTGGATGCAAACCTAAGCTAAGTGTAGTGTGATCTTTTTCTGCGTGTATTTATACTTTTACTGTGGGCACCTACATATCTAAACAAAAAAGTGAGATGATAGTTTTGCATATTTAAAAAATATATAAAAGGCACAATGACACCTGCTAGGCTCTCACAGTCTGCTTTTTAGCTTAACATTGTTTTTGGAGATTGAGCACATTAATGTTTATAGATATGGTTTATTCTCATTGTGGTATACTTTTGCATTGTATGAATTTATCCAATCCAGTTTTATTTGTCCTTCCTCTTGTTGATGGGCATTTTGGTTTTCCCAATATAGGCTGTTGATGGAGTCTACACTTCCACGTGCACACATCTGAGATTTTTCTCTAGGGTATCTATCTAGGAGTGAAATTCCTGGGTTGTAGGGCATTCATATCTTTAACTTTACTAGATATTGCCAAATTGCTCTCCAGTTTATGCTTACATCAGTGGTGTGTAAGAATTTTTTTTAATTTTTTTTAATTTATTGGTTTTTATTATTTGTAAATAATAAGTAAGAGTTATTTATTCTTTATCTCCCATGTCTCCTCTTAACATTTTCCCCTAAGTTATTGTACATACAGATTACAGTTATAGTGATTGTTTTGATGTCCTTGCAGTGGAGTGTAAGAATTTTAGTTGCTCTATATCCTCATCAGCAATGGTGTGGTCAGATCTTATTATTTATTTATTTATTTACTTTTTAAAGATTTCATTTATTTTTTTGACAGACAGAGATCCCAAGTAGGCAGAGAGGCAGGCAGAGAGAGAGAGAGTGAGAAGCAGGCTCCTCACTGAACAGAGAGCCTGATGCAGGGCTTAATCCCAGGACCCTGAGATCATGACCTGAGCTGAAGGCAGAGGCTTTAGCCCACTGAGCCACCCAGGCACCCCATAATCAGATTTAAAATTTTAATTTTAGTTGTCAGTCTGATGCGTACAAAAGCAGGATCATATATTCATATCAAATATTTTATATATATATAAATATATATATAATATTATATATATTTGAATATGTATATATACACACACACATATATGTGTGTGTGTGTGTGTGTGTGTGTGTGTGTGTATTTGAATTCAGAGGGAGTACACAAGCGAGTAGTAGAGGTGGAAGTGCAGAGGGAGAGAGAATCCCAAGCAGGCTCCACACCCAGCATGGAGGCTGATGCAGGGCTTGATCTCACAAAGTTGAGATGGTGACCTAGACCAAAATCAAAGAGTCAAATGCTTAACAACTGAGCCACCTAGGTGTCTCAGTATCTTTTCCCTGATGGCTAATAAGGTTAATTATCTTTTCATATCATTATCAATCATTTAAGTTTTTTCTTCAATGAGTTATTTTTTATAGCCTTTGCTTTTTTTGGTGGTTGTCTTAGTTCAGGTTGCTGTAACAAATATGCCATAGGCTAAATGACTTATAAACTATGGAAACTTATTTCTCAGCATTCTGGAGCCTGGGAGCCTGAGATCAGAGTGCCACATGCTTGGGTTCTGCCGAGGGCTGTCTTCCAGGTTGCAGACTGTCAACTTCTGTTATCCTTACTTGGTGGAGAAAGAGGAAGGGAGCTCTCTGAGGTCCCTTCTTTTCTTTTATTATTATTATTATTATTATTATTATTTCCCCAAGAGGGAGTGGGGAAGCGGTAGAGAGAGAGGGTGAGAGATAAAATCTTACTAAGGCTCCATGCTCACTGAGGAGCTCGACCTGTGGCTCTATCTAATGACCCTGAGATTATGACCTGAGCCAAAATCAAAAGTCAGATGCTTAACTGACTGAGCCACCCAGGTGCTCCTATTCTAAGGTCCCTTTTAAAGGACCTTTATAATTCCATTTATAAGGACTCCACCTTGGTGACCTAATCACCTTGTAAAGTCTCTGCCTCCTAATACTGTCACACTGGGTATTAGGATTTCTTTTTTCTTTTTTTAAAAAAGATTTATATATTTATTTATTTGACAGAGATCACAAGTAGGCAGAGAGGCAGGCAGAGAAAGAGGGGGAAGCGGGCTACCTGCCCAGCTGAGAGCCCAGTGTGGGGCTTGATCCTAGGACCCTGAGATCATGACCCGAGCCGAAGGCAGAGGCTTAACCCACTGAGCCACCCAGGTGTCCTGGCATCAGAATTTCAATGTATGATTTTGGTGGGAAAGCACAGCCTTTTGTCCATAACAGTGGTGATATTTCTTGTTGTTTTGTAAGAATTCTTTATATATTCTGGGCTCTAACCCTTTGTTACACGTATAGCAAAGATCTTTTTCCTAATCTCTGACTTCTCTATTTGTTTTTTAAAAAATGATGTCTTTGAACTGTAATTTTTTACATTTCATTGATCTACTTAAACAATTCTTTTCCTCTTAGTTTCTCTTATTTAAGATATCATTCCCTAACTCCAAGTCATTAAGAAACTCTCTTAGAATTTTACCATCTGCCTTTTCATTTTTGTGGTTTGTATTTTCGAGGCTACATTCTACTTCTTTTTCTATTTTTTAAATTTTTAAAAATTTGTTTCATTTTTTTAAAGAACATTTTTTTTTAAATTGTTATGTTAGTCACCATACATTCTGCTTTTATAATCTCATAAATATGTGTCACTTGTGTATAAGTTTGCACAGTCAGACCAGGATCCAGAATTCCATCTGTAAACCATTTCTATGTGAAATCCACTCATACTCAGCATTTTTGTGAGCTAGTCAATTTTCAGAATTTCATGGGGGTTAGTGGGATCTACGTGAGTGAGAGGAATTACATGGAGGTATAGTTGCTTACGTATCCCCTCACGCCCCCCAGGAAGTATAATCTCCCCTCAACTCTTGGCCTTTTCTTTCTTAGGGAATAACCCTGCCATGGTGTTCTGTTGCCTCCAGACACCTGGAGTTCTGGTAATTAGAATTTCTCACCTCATTACACTTATTTTTTTAAAGCCTTTATTAGTTTTAACTGGGTAAGCCTCTAAGGGTGGGCTACCTATCCCCCCAAATGATTATTTTAATGGGGTTTATGAAATACTGTGAATGTAAAGAGTTTTAAACCATACATCATTGAGGGCCCAGAACTGGTCAAATTTAATTGAGGCTGGAGCCATGAGTATGAGGAGATAACTGGTGACCTGGATATCTCTTCAGCATCATTAGGAGATCTTCAGATCACAGAACTATCTATCTCTGAAATTTTAACAAGGAAATCAAGCAAGGAGCGGTGTTATTTGAAAGTAAATGAAGATGAACATTGTAACTTTTAGAGCAAAATTAGGGATTTGAGGCTGAGACCATTGAAATACAACCAAATTCTGAGAAAAAGAGACATGCTACTAGCATGTGGGCTGAGCAGCAGCAGAGAGGGCGCCGACCTAATGTGTAGTTTGTTTAGTGAATTGTTTCTGGTCCCCACCGCTTCCCTCACTTGACTCCCCCTCCAGACCCATTGTCATGGAGTGGGAACAGGTGTTCAGAGATTAACAAGGCTTCCGGGTGGGGGTGGGGCGAGGCTGGTGGTAAAGGCAGCTTGCCTCTCATGCCCTTCAGATCTCAGTCCAAATGCCTGCATCCCAGCAACAGATTCAAAATATTGCAGACCTGCTTTGTCCAATTTGCGATGTGGCATATAAACAGTAGTCGCCCCAGAAGCAGGAGGCTGTTTTTGTGATGTGTCACGTGCCTGTCTGTGGCTTTCAGTTCACCCGGTGATTAGTAATTCCTGGTTGCTAATGCGTGATGAGACACAACTCAGATAGCTTGGAGAGAAAATCATTGGTCATTCCATTAAGTTGAATTCTAGATGAGAACTGCCAATGGCAGTGGGGGTACCAACCAATCATATAGAGAAATGTTGCCCTTCCCCAGTGTTGTCAGTCAAAAGCACTTCTGGTGATACGAAGTTCATGTAGTCTCTTACAGTGATGTGAGAAAGAAATATGAAAGAAGGGTTAATAGAATGCTATAAGGTGAGAGTTTAAAATTTGTTTTTATCTAACATGTTCTGTTACTTTACATTTTTTGTTTTAGGGATGCCTGGGTGGCTCAGTCACTTTAGCGTCTGCCTTTGGTTCATTTAGGTCATGATCCCAGCATTCTGGGATTGAGTCCAGCATCTGGCTCCCTGCTCAGCGGGGAGCCTGCTTCTCCCCTCTCCTTCTGCTGCTCCTCCTGCTTGTGCTCTCTCTCTCTCTGACAAATAAATTTTTAAAAATCTTATAGAAAATTTAAAAAAAATTTAATTAAAGTAATACATGCTCATTGTAGAATATTTAGGAAAGCAAAGAAATAATGGGTACCATAATGATTAGGACATGGGCTATGATATCTCAGTCTCTGGGTTTGTGTTTTTGGGTGTATTATGTAGACCTCTTTCTGATGAGTTTGCCTTCTTTTTAAATGGGGTTAATAATCTGCAACACAAGGTTGTTGTGAGGGTTAACAGAGGTGATTGCTGGCCTTAATGTTGGCACCTATTGTGGTTATTGGCCTATTTATGGGAGGTCGTATAGAGTGTGGTTAAGAGCATCTTCTAGAATGGACTGCCTAGGCTCAAACCCCATTCCTTCCACTTCCTAGCAGTATATCCTTGGACAAATTCCTTAATTTATCAGTTTTTCTGTTTTCTCATCCATAAAATGGGGATAATAAGATTTTTTAACCATAGGTTTGTTCTAAGAACTATATAAATTCATATACATAAAGAACATAAAACCTACTTTGTACATAACAGGCAAATGTTGATTGTTATCATTATTGTGCAATTTCTGAGCAGTCAGTGCTGACTTCTAGCATGTTTCATTTGTGTTGCATATATATTTTTTATTCTGCCTGTAACACCTATAAGCAGTCCTTTTAATGACTATATAATATTCCCTGGAGTGGGCATTGTGTGACTCCCTGAGCCTCAATATTGGCCTCTCTCTCTCTTTTTTTTAAGATTTTATTTATTTATTTGGCAGACAGATATCCCAAGTAGGCAGAGAGGCAGGCAGGGGGGGTGGTGGAAGCAGGCTCCTGCTGAGCAGGGAGCCCGATGTGGGGCTCAATCCAGGACCCTGGGATCATGACCTGAGCTGAAGGCAGAGGCTTTAACCCACTGAGCCCCCCAGGCGCCTCTCAATATTGGCCTCTTAAAGCTTCTTTCCTCCCCCTGCCACAGAAATATTATCGTGCATACCATTTGTTGAAAATTCTGATTCTTTCCTCAAAGTGGAGATTCATCTTAATTTTTACAGCACGTCACACATTCAAAGAAGTATAGAAGGCACTACGAGACACCACAACCAGATTCACGCAAACTAACATGTTACCATATTTACTTTTGGGTTATTCTTTGCGGAGACATGCCGGTGCCATGGGGTGGGCGGGGTGAGAGATGGTGGTGGGGGGAGGGGGGTGTAATCGGGCAAACAGCTCCTCTCAGAAGCACTGAGGGCTGTCTCTGTCCCAGCCCCTCCCTCCTACTCCAGAGGTGACTTCCTGCTGTACATTATCGTGGCCCAAGCGTGGGTCATCTGCAGCTTCCTGTTTTCTCCGAGTACACTAAGACAGGTTGGCATTTTAGAAGGACTTTGACGAAAAAATAAAGAGAAAACCAAAGGGGAAGGAAGGGAACACACAGGAAAGCACAGCAGTCTAATTTTCTGTCAGCACTGGCCTTGGTCTCCTTACTCTTGCACTCCTGCCCCCCAGCCCCGACTCCCCTGGTCCCCTGAGTCTACAGAGTTCTCTGTGTCTCCACTCTGGCTTCTCTCTCAGCCCAGACCCCACCTGCAACTCCAGGATGCATTTCTGGGAGCCTGTTTGTCACATTATCTGAGTGCCTATCCTCTCCTGCCTTGGGGCCACTGTGGGAAGTCAGGGAGCAAGAGCAAAGCCAGCAGTGTTCCTGGGGCCGGTATAGGCAAGGCTGATTTTGAACATCATATCTAGTCTAAGAGCAGGGACTCTGAATTAACGAAGAAAGGGATAGAAGACGATGAGCCTTTAATGAATGATTCCTTGTACCAGGTGTTTTGCATAGATAATCTAGTTTACATCTTCCTCCAACTGCAAGGTAGGGTTTATTTTTCTCACATTAATTAATGGATGGGAAAACCGAATCTTGGGTAATTAAAGCGTCATGCTTAAGATCATCATTGCCTGTTTATGATACAACAGTCTGCTTTATATTTTTAAAGATTTTATTTATTTGAGAGAGAGGGAGTGAGAGAGAACAAACAGGGGGAAAGGCAGAGGGAGAAGCAGGCTGAGCTGAGGAGGGAGCCCAGTGTGGGGCTTGGTCCCAGGACCCTGCAATTATGACCTGAGCCAAAGGCAGATGTTTAACCAACTGAGCCACACAGGAGCCCCATGCAGTCTGTATTGTCAATAACTCTGTTACAAACACTGCAGTGTAGCAGTATGCATGTGTGTTTGTGTGTGTGATTTTATGTGTGTGTGTGTGTGTGTGTGTGTATGTATATATCTTGGTCTATCATATTTCTGCTGTATTTCCAGCACACAGAATAATGTCCAACACACAGTGGATGTTTAATAAATCGTAGCAGAATGAATGAATAAATTTAAATAAGTCAAGGTCCCAGTGTAAAAGATATGAAGGAGATAGTGTTAATATCTTGAAAGTCAAAATAATTCAAGATGAATTTATTGATAAGATGATTCAGTATAAAGATACAAGACAGAAGACCCGCATTTAATCCAGTTTTGGGACTGGAAACAGCCATAGTCTTTGCATTTCTGTATCCACAGACAGAGAGACTGGGGGAGAGGGTGGGGTTGGGGTGGGTGGAGGTTCCCAGACTCAGGGGAGAGAGTTGTGTAGAGCAGACCACCTCGAGAGGACTAATGACTGTTGGGTGAAGGACACAACAGCTAGAGAGAACCTTGAGAAGACGAAGCCAGGACAATAAACACCTGAGTCCCATTCTCTTCCTCTACCATCTCTTGTCTCCTGTCAGGGGTCCCCATCTGCCAAACCCAAGGGGAAGCCAGGGAGCAGGGGGCCTCTCACTGTAGTCTATACAATTGAGCCTCAGGGCAGTCAGCAGGGTGGGCAGGGTTGGAAAAAAGACCTGGAGGGGCCAAGGAGTATCTGCTGGAGAATGTCTATGACGTCTTCCTGTCTCTACAAATCTGGCTCTTTCTAGGACTTCACACTTCCTGTGGGAACATGCCAGTTACCCAATGTCAAATACCCAAGTCATGTGGACCCATGTGGCGGGGAAGGCAAGCATGAGGGATATGTTTGAAATTTTCATCAGTAACTGGTTAGAGATGGAGACTGCAAGGAAGGAATGTGGCCTGGCCCTGCTTCATTAAGGCATCTGTTAAAAGACTAGGCTATGAGGAGTATTTTTGTCTTGTGCTCTCTGGTATTATTTACTGCGGTCCGTCACTAGACAGATGGGCTTTCCTGGTGCTGAACCAAGCCCGGATGTGCACCATTCTTTTTCATGATGGGTTTGCCTGCCTTTGGCAGGGACAGTCTTTATCACCACTTTTGTTTTTCCCTCCACTCCCTAGGTCACACGACTTCTTGGTGGACATGTTCAGTGAAGAACCAAGAGCTGTTGCTCAGAGCTGCGTCTGGCACCCCATTTTCCTTCTCCCACAAAGGCACCAATGGCTCCCTCAATCGTCCCCTTCTAGAGCTGCATCTTTTCACATGGGACAACTATGATACCTGGAAAGTTCCTGTACATTTTCCTTTTGGATAATTTGCCCAAATTAAGCCCTTTACTATAAGTATAGGCTTCTACAACTTCACTCACTCAAAGAGCTTGCCTGAATCCCAGATTGTCTTCTTATCATTCACACCTCCACGAAGTTCCTACCTTAGACAACTGCCCTGTTATTCTTGGCATTTTTCTTTCCTTCTCTTTTATCCATTTTCCTTTCCAATAGAGTTTATCAGCCTTGTGAAGGTATTTTAAATGTGGAGCATCATGTAAATAATATGAATAAATTGCTGTAAGTGATAGAGGATGCATTTCATGAGAATGATGTTGTGTGGTGATTTTGTCCCATGACTCTTTTGAACCTCATACTTTTAGCATGACCTGTTGATAAAAGAATTTGAATGGTGGAGGTAGATGGACTTGAGCCCATGTGACCGTAGGTCCTGAAACTGTAGTAGTATCATTCATGCATTTATTGATTCATTCCAGGAACATTTATTGAGTGAATCCTGATACGAGTATCACGTACTTTTTAGGCTCTGGCAAATTGGAGGTAGACAAAGCTGACTGCAGATGCCTTTAGGACGTGGTGAAAATAGTCTCTCTCCTGGCGGCTGGTGCTTAGGATGAGATAAGATGGGGTAGGGAAAGTGACCAAAGGAGAATTTGGTACATGATTGTTCATTAAACCATATTTGTCACCCTTTCCCTACAGATAATAAACATGATACCAGATACATTTTTAAGAGTTTTGTGAAAGATCATCTGGAGGAAAAATATTTTTGAAGGCCTTTTTAAATAGACAAATTTAAAGCATCATTAAAGCTTTACATTTTCTGATTTGTTTTCTTGACTTTTGAGTTGTAAGGAAAGACACCTTTTTTTTTTTTTTTTAAGGGTGTAAGGTAGAGCAGTTATCTCACAGTCATCTGAAGTCAGCTTCCTTTTTTTCTGCCACTTGAAGAGCTTTAATTAGAAATCGTGATTTTCCTTTTCTCAAAACTATCAGCTTATTAGAGCTGGTTAGGTTGTTTGTGATGATCTGTTTCGTATGAACACTTTCCCTTAAAAAACTTTGTAGAAACATTTTTTAAAAGATTTTCTTCCTTCCTTCCCTTTTTCTTTCCTTCCTTCATTAATTCATTTAGAGAATGAGCAGGGTCAGGGGCAGAGAAAGAGGGAGAGACAGAATCTCAGGCTGACTCCCTGCTGAGCATGGAGCCTGACACAGGGCTCGATCTCATGACCCTGAAATCATGACCCAAGCCGAAGTCAGGTGTCAGATGCTTCACTGACTGAGTTGCCCAGGTGCTTCATCTTAAAACAAAACAAAACTTTAAAGAAACTTTAACTTCTTCCTGATAATGGTATTATATTCCCTAATAAATCTGTGACATTTTATCTGGCCCAGGGCTTCTATAAAGTCACATATTAGATACCTAAGCCATATGATGTAAAATTTTAAGTCTGTTCCATTGGCTTTATGAATTTAATTATGGAATTGTTGAAATTAATGTGGTCTGCCAATGTCATGATTTTTTTTTCATTTTGTTTTGCTTCAGGACTGAAACATCCTGTTTTGGGATAAATGTCTGGATACTGAAACCATGACAGTCTACAAAAAAATACTAATCTCATTCAGAAAGTAAATATCAAGACATATTCCTAAAGCCATAATACTACTGAGCACAAATGAACATTTGCTTTGCCAGCTCCTTTAAAAGATTTTGCTTGCCTATTAGTGATGCTTGTAAGCTGGCAAAAAAAAAAAAAAAAAAAAAAAAAAGAGGAGGCCTTCTATCCTTAGGTGGCTAATAGAAACTTGGTACCCAACATATTTAGCAACAACACATTTCTGACTCAATTAATAATTTAAATATCAGCAAGTTCACACTTGGAGCCATACTATTGAGAACTTGTAGTTTATGAAAGACATCTGAGCATGCTGACTCTTGTCTGCTTGCTTCCCGAGATCCATTTCCCATCCTCCCCTGCTTTCTTTCCTTTTGTATTAGTTGCTATAACAAAATGAAGTAGATCAGGTGACGTAAACAACAGATTTGGTTTCTCAGTTCAGGAGGTGGAAAAGTTCAGGATCTGGGTCCAGGAGGGGTGAGTGTCTGATGAAGGCTCTTTTCCTGACTTGCAACTTGGCAGCCTTCTTACGTATACTTACATGGCCTTTTCTTGGTGTGTGTGTGTGTGTGTGTGTGTGTGTGTGTATGTATCTGTCTATCTGTCTAATATTCTTCCTGCCCTCCCCTCACAATAAAACAAAACAACAATACAAAAACATCTTTGTTTTATATTTATTTAGTTATTGAAGTGGGTTCCGTGTCTAGCATGGCGGCTAACATGAGGCTTAGACTCATGACTCTTGAGATCAGAGGTTGAGCGCTTAACCAACTGAGCCATCCATGTGCCCTTTAAGACATTTTCTTAATGGAGAAAAGGGGTGCTTCTTTGTTGCTGGGGAATTGGTTTGTGATACCCTTATCCTTCGATTGGTTAGAAAGGAGTTAGGGTCAGGGGAAGTCTTTTTGGGAAATAGTTATCAAATTACCTCTGTCTGTGGGGACAGGGGCAAATAAGACTGTGAGGTGATCAAGACTCCCTCAGATTGTCACTTACTTATTTGCTTCATTGCTTATGGCTCATTCCCACCTGTAGAATTCAAGCTAATGATTGTGATTGTCTTAAATACTACTGTGTTCCAGGCGCCAAGAACAATACCTAGGGTAGCATCTAATATACATTTGTTGAGTGATTTTTGTTATCCAAATTCTATTGAACTAGACGAATAAATAGGGAGTTAACACTTAGAATGGGGAGTGGAGAGGCAGAATCCGGAGGAATGAACTCAAGTGAGTGCCCTAAATAAAGTCCATTCAGCAGGCAGCGAACAGGAAAGGAAAAACAGACAGCAAGGAGCAGGATGGGTAAACTGGCGGCCTCCAGAGTCACTAGCAAGGTGAAAAGTGGTTCCTAAAATCTCATGGATCAAAGGGAAAGAGGTCATTGGCACTTGGCTTCTTGGAACTGTAGACAGTTGGAATGTCTACTAGCATGTTGGAAGACATAAGCTACCTGGCAGATTATGGGGACTGGGGTGCTAAGATACGAAAATGATTAAGATGTAGTCCCTGAAATTAGTTCATTTGTCTCTTTAGCATGGATGACTGAAAGAAATGATTATATTCTCCCCTTCAAAATGGGAAAAAATCAATCAACTTTAGTTATAGTATTAAATTTTCTTTTTGGATGATAAATTAAGCGCTATTTTAAACTTTATAATTGATTCTAAATGACTGAGCAATAAACTGTAGTCTGTTGACTTTAAGTTTGTTCATGTTCTGAAATACAGATGGCGAAATTGACAATATGATTGGATAAAATCAAGTTTACTTTTCCGTGGGTAACTATAAAATACCAATCTCAATTCTTTATTATTTTTTTTTAACTTTGTAAGACAATCTAGAGATGCTGGAGTAAATATGATTTTTCCTCCTAGCCACTTTATGATGTAATAGGAAATACATTGATTTCCTTTCTAACAAGGCACAA
Organism: Mustela putorius furo; assembly: GCF_011764305.1. NCBI lineage: Eukaryota > Metazoa > Chordata > Mammalia > Carnivora > Mustelidae > Mustela > Mustela putorius. The sequence continues at coordinate 75,604 of NW_025422117.1, read as the reverse complement.
ATCACATAAACCAAAAAAAGTTAAGGCCTTGAAATGGACTTTAATAATCTCCAGGCCTGAGAAGATACTATGGATGTCTGTGTGGAAAGGTGCTGAGAAACATTTCTTATGGTTCCACATCAGCTTCATTTTCCCTAGGCTGAAGATTAATCACACAGGAAATTCAAGAATGTAGTAAAGCTTAGAGAAAACCAGAGGCAAAATCCCAAGGTCAATATCCAAGCAAGGGGCTAACAAGATCAGTGAAAGCTAACATGAGTCCCTAACTTTCTTTAATGAAAATTGCCCACTGAACTCATACCAGGTAAATGGCCTTAGTTGCTCTTCCTGATTCCTGGAGGATTTTGCTTCTTGAGCACTGCCCTGTAAACGGGAACATATTATTTGGGTCTAACAACTAGTGATTGTTCCAATAGCTGAATCAATAAAGGAATAATCAAAAATGAACTTATTTACAGAGAATTATTGTGTGTGTGTGTGTGTGTGTGTGTGTGTGTGTTAGTGAATATTGGACAAATAGGGAGTTAACATTTGGGACTGCTAAGTCATTAATTTCTTAGATTTCCATTCCCTTTTTTTTCATAAATTAATTTTTCATTTATCTGGAAGCAGGCTTTAGTTCACACATTTTAAAGATAGGATTCTTTTTCTTTTTCTTTCTTTATTTATTTAATGAAGGGGATGACCCTTCTTGTAGCTTGTGTATATATGTACTTCAGTGGCATTTTTGGATATGAGCTTGGTAAAAGATGTCAAGCCAGAAGCTTCATTGCATTGTTATATCTGGAAACTGCAAAACTGAAGATGTGTGTTTTGGTTTAGAAACGGAGTGTAGCCGTATACTGTGTCCTGGGATTTGTTGGTGACTTGTAGGTTGCATTTGTAGGCTAAGTGGCCACTTAGCCCACAAATTTTAGAATATTTTACTTCATCAAAGCAGAAAAAGTAATATTTTATTTTCTGGTTTGAATTTTCAGTATTAGTATGTCAGTTGTATAATCCAGTCAGGACAAGAATGGGATCAGTCATGAGCAAAGTTGGATGACGGACGTAGTGATGGAGGGGATAATGAGTCAGTCTTATTTTGCAATAGGAAATGTGACAGTGGCTATTTAGCAAATGGCCCGTTGCTGAGGTGACAACACGTAGGCATTCTTGTTGCACTGACAGCACAGCCCCCAACACAAGAGCAGGAACAACCTGTTCCAATGCCCTTTGCAATATGGTTGCCCCCAGAGTGGCTCAAACCCGCCACTGACACCATTCAGCTAATTTCCACATTGGTGTTGGCAGGGTTGAGGTACACAGAGTATCTTTCTGATGCCCCAGTCTGGGCCTGAACCCAAGAACCATTTCTAGTATTGATATTCATGGATGGGACCATAGCAATTGCATTGGGAACAGAATACCTATACTTTGTGGTGACACAAAATAACCCCTTAGATGTTCTTTCTGGAATAGATGCAGGGGAAAAAAAAACTTTTCCTGTTTTTCATTTTTTAGGTTATTCCTTGATTTGTGTCTAACTTGGGGGGGTGGTAAGAGAAGGAAGAAAATTGCTCAGATGTTGCAATAACATATACACTACAATTTTTGGCAATAACTACAAAACTGACCCTGATAGTTGCTACCATTAAAGGTCAAAAAACTATCCTTGGATATCTAGTTGAGAACTCCAATTTCTCTCTCTAAACCAGGGCAATTGCTTTTGGACGGAAGCTCGTTCTGTACTAAGCTCAGACAGAATATTCCAATTACTTCCATTCCTCCCTTTCTTCCTCTCTGTATCCGGCCTCATCCACCATCTCCTCTTCTCCCTTCGCAGAGTACAAATTAACTGAATCTATGTGAACATGACTCAGCCCTGTAGCAGCAACTTGTCCATCGTAGTGACACACATAACTCCTTTTGCATGTTACCTATGGGTTTTTAAGATGTTCTAATTTCTGTGTCAGAATATTAGCCTCCACGGCGCTTTCAGTTATTCTGTGGTTCTTAAGGCTAATGATTGCAAATGGGACTCCAGAGCCCTATCACTGTGAGCACTGCTGGTTCGGACAGGGAAGATAAAATCTTCAAGCTTGCACCAAATTCTAACATGAGAATGAATTTGAGATTAGGAGTTTGGCACCTCTGAGAAATTAACAAAACAGCCTTGTAGTTTTATATATGCTCATAGTCCTGTGGTCCGACAGAACATAAATTATCTTTGTTTTAGGATAAGCGACTATAGGGTTAGAGAAAGTCCGTGCTCGGCCCAAGGTTACAGGCCAGCTAATTGTTTCTTGATTCAACCAGAGCTCTTTTTTACGAGTTTCTTTTGGTAAGAATCTTACCATCTCTTAAAATGAATGTCCTCTCCATCATCCATTACTTAGATTTCTTGTAGGCTGTTCTTAAATAATTTGGGAAGACTTTTATGTTTGTTTAAGTGCAGCATGTTTGCATTGTTACAGAGAGCGCGTTTAATTTTTCCAAAGGGTAATTGAATTATTCTGAAGCTGAATGCATGGTTTATGCCCGGCAATATATTAGCTTGTAAGCTGGCAATTGAGGGAGTCACTAAGAATAAAACATTTCCTCCAAGCATCATAGTATTTTGGTAGCTTAAAATGTAAATTTTGATCACAGAATCACAGACATCTTTTGTAGACAATAGACTTAATTGGTTGTACCTGACAGATATACCCATATGCCAGGCTATTTGAGAAATAAATGTGTATCAAATTGAGGTTGGCCCAATTAAATGATCCAGGGGACATAGGTGTGTAGAAACGCTGATGCTGTTATTACAGATCGCCTACACTAGGAGGTGCAAACAATTGAGTTATTCTGGGAATATTCCTTTTGGAAACCTCTTCATGAATTGTCAAATAATTTCCAAAGTCCGTAAATTAGGAAACAGCAGACTTCAATATTCTGAGTCATGTTTCTTCCCGAAGTGTAACATTTTTACGAAATAAACATCATACTTCAAAATAATTTCTTCACTGCAACAATAGGGTTATTTTAGATAATTACATTGAATGTGTCCATCTTTTTTTTTTTTTTTTTAATGGAAGGGCAATATTGGATAAGGCAAAGCAGTATATCTTAAGGTTCTTTTATATCCATCCGTACCTGCATCAGGATGTACCTGGTATAACATTTTATTTTAATAACATACTTTCCTGCTTTTATTATTTTTCATTATATATATTTTTTCTACTTTGCTGTTTTTAGTAAGTGAGCGGTTTACAACATGCTACTTTTCTTTCCTATGGGCTCTTTCTCTGGTGCTGCTGTTTACCCAGATTTTTTGGTTTTCATGTATGTATTTTCTCTTCACGATCAATTAAAATTGATGATACTAAGTAACTTAAGGTTTAAGAAAGAAGAGAAAAATGTACTTCAACCAGGGGAGAAAATAAAAGAGAAGCCAAGAAGAGCACTTTGTAAAAAACAAAACAAAAACAAAAACAACTTTGTAAAAAAAAAAATGATTGTAAAACGGAATCATTTATTATGGCAAGTCCTGGGCAGTATGCTAGAAAATTTGGTTTATGGTTTTGCCTTGACCTAGCCAATTTTTGGTAAATAAGTGCTTTTTGTTGCATCTCTGGGCCTCTGTGCTTCCCTCAGTGGTAGGGGACATAATTAAGTGGAGAGATGGCCAGAAGTGTCCCTTTCGTGTAGAATGATGCTTTGGAAAGGACATAGCACTCTTAAAGATGGTTTGATAGACTAAATTAAAGATTTTAGAGCATTTAAAAATAATTATCAAATGCTTTCACTCATATGTGGAACCTAAGGAATAGCATGGAGGACATTAGGAGAAAGAAGGGAAAACTGAAGGGGGAGAAATCAGGGAGGGAGATGAACCATGAGAGACTGTGGACCCCGGGAAACAATCTGAGGGTTTCAGAGGGGAGGGGCCTGGAAGGAGAGGGTAACAAGGTGATGGGTATTGAGGAGGCCATGTGTTGTAACGAGCCCTCGGTGTTATACCTAAATAACGAAGCACGAACGCTGTGTCAAAAACTAATGATGTATACTGTGTGATGACTAATGTAACATTTAAAAAAAAAAAAAAGAAAAGGAAAAATAACTAATGGCAACATTTCTATCTATTTCAAAGAGAAATACCTTCAACAGTTCCAGGATTTAGATGGGGAAGTTAAAGCCTGACGAGGTCTTTTGTTGTTGCTGCTGTTGTTTACATTGCTGTCAAAACATGTGAACTCTCTTTTAAATACATACCATTTAAATGGGACCACACAGTCTGTAGTTTCCAGCTGTCACGTATAGTGTGATATTTTTCTGTATAACGAAATATAGCGGCACGGTTGTGTGCTTGGAGGTAGTATTTTAGGTTAGGGACCTCGCTGTGGATGTACATAAATGGTACTTACATACGGTAAAATGAAAAGTTAAACCAGGATATGAGAGGAAGTTTTTGTCAGTTACATTATAGGCAAAGCGTTTCAGCGGTGGATGTTATTGATAAGGACCAGCTCATCTGACATCATCCATATCAGTCTGCTCATCCCGAGACCGTCCAGAGCTTCATGATGTTCGTGGGGACTTTATTGAGTTAGTGTTCTGCATAAATATTTTTATGATATTGAACATCGTGGCCAGTTAAATCCATGGCTGTGTTGGGAGTAATCACTTCATCTTGATGGGCCAAAACTGTTTGCAGCCAACTTCTTTGAAAGGGTAAGCCCTAACACGTTGATTTTGCCAGATTCTGTCTTTTGCATGGCCCACATCAAAGCAAAATATGGTCTGGCTTTTTCAGTATGGTCGTTCTTAACATAGGAGGTACTTTCCTTCTCATCAACCTGCTCTATTCACTACAATCTTAGGGATAAATATTTACCCATCTTTTGCTCTAAAAATAGGAACTTAACAGCCTTCGTGGAGATCCAGCAGAACAACAGTAATCAATTTGATCTGGCCTCTAAAACAGGTGTCATTTTGATAAATGGTCCTAATTAACTGAGATCTCAGGTAGGAAGACAATGGAGTTAATGTCTCGGCTCCTATAGGGCCCGGACTGTGCAAGTACAGATGTTACAATGAGTTAAAGGCGGCGCTTTACTCACTTAGTCAAGTTTCCCAAGTTTTGCATCTCCCGTCATTTCATCAAAATAGCTCCGTGTTGTGACACCGCTGGCTTCAACTTTCATCTGCTCACAGTGTTGCAGGAGGCAAGGCAGCTGTGGAAGTCTCAGCTCCTTGAGGTCGTTTTTTACTGATCCCTATCCTGCAGTGAGAGACAAGTGCATAAAAATGATTAATTAGACAAGAAGCCTCATTGTTTCCAATCCATGATTCATATTCCTTCTGCATAACATGGGTTTAAACTGCTGGAAATGAAGCTCTTTTATGTCTTCTTACATTAATTTCAGTGGAGATTGTCTAGGTAAAGAGTGTGCGGGATGCCTGCCCTGCGTACTGCTCTGTGTCTAGAGAGACTGTCAGTGCAAAATCATACAGGGACATGACCTTCTCTCTGGATTCGTGATGCTTTGTGATCTCTTAGTATCTGATTATGCCATGGATGGCTCCCCAGTTGGGTTCTCCAACAGAAGACTTGTGATTTTCTTCTTCATTTTTTTTCCTACTTACTCATTTTTAAGTGTTTTTTTTCCCCCCCTCTTGTTGTGGGGGAGGTATTTTAGGTGAATATTTCAATAGTCTCAATAAAACTTCATTCAGTTGTTCCAACTTTCTAACACAGAGATCAACAAACTTTCTATAAAGGATTAAATAGTATTTCCAGCTTTGTGGGCCATATGGTTTACATTGCAACTACCTCATTGCAGTTGGGACATGGAAGCAGCCACAGACAATATAGACAAGAATAAGTTTGGTTTTGTTTCTACATGACTGTATAGAGGTTGATATTTGAATTTAATATAATTTCCCCATGCCATGAATATTCTTCTTCTTTTGTTTGTTTGTTTTTTTTTTTTTGCAACCAATTAGAAATGTAAAAAATATTCATAGCTCCAGGGCCATAGAAGAATAAGTGGTGGGCTGGTTTTGGCCAGTGGGCCACAGTTTGCTAATTCCCATCTAATGTCTTTCATGAAATTCTCTACTACATAATTAGTGCTGTGTTTAGCGCTAGAGTAGACACACAGAAAATATTAAGTGTTGTCTCTGCCTTCAGGAGCTTTTCATTCAGATGGAGTAAAAGTCAACTGCATAAAGACATCAATATTAGAAACCAGAATGTAATTAAATGCTAAAACCTCAGCCATACTAGTTCTCTAGCTAGCTCAGAGAGAAGGAAGAGGGACCAGGGAGAGGGAGGGATGAACTTATTTCTCATAGCTCTGGAGGCCAAGATCAAAGTGCTGATGGATTCAGCTTCTGGTAAGGGTCCTTTCCTTGGCTTATAGGCAGTCATCTTCTTAGTGTCCTCATCTGGCAGAGAGAGAGAGATCGATCTAGTGTCCCTTCTAATGAGATCATTAATTCCATCATGAGGGCCCCACCCTGTGACTCTATCTATATCTAATTACCTCCCAAAGACCTCAACTCCAAAGACCATCACACTGGGGACTAAGGCTTCAACATATGAATTTGGAGGGGGCACAGTTCAGTGCATAACAGCTGGGTACTAGAAACAAATAATATAATAGAACATAATCACAGCCTTCTAGGGGATCGTCTTCTCAAGGGGAGACCCCATTTAGGCTCTTAATGCCATGGAATGATAAATACTAAAATAAAGGGACATAACTTACAAGGAGAACACATAGGAGAGGTGCTTACTTCTGCCTGGGGGCTTGGGCACAGAAAACATTCATAGAGGGGGCAACATTGGGGCTGATTTCACACAATGAATACAGATGAACTTGGTGGGAGAGAGCAGTCTCAGCAGCAGGGGCAGAGTTGGGAAAACATGAGGTATATTCAGGAAACACAAGTCACTCAACATGGCTAGAGCATGAGAAGTACATGTTGGATTGGCAGGAAGTGAGTCTAAGAAGATATCAGAGCCTAGGATTTTGAAAGGTCTTTCAGGTCAATGTTGAGGAGTTTGAAATTTACCCTGTGAGTAATAGTGAGCTGTTGAAGTGAGTGGAGTAGGGATGTGATCAGGTTGGTCATCTATTTGGGCACAGTGTAGAAGACGGATTAGAGTGGGCATCAGGCTAAGGCAGGGAGACCAGTTAAGAATCCATTGTCTTAATCCATATGAAGTGATACAAAAAACAGACCTATGGAAATGAGAATCAAGAGGGTAGCAGGTGAGGAGAGAAGAATCGTATAAAACTCTCAGAATACTTGCTTAGAAACCAGATAGATGATATACTCATCAGTACCCCATCAAATGTGGATCAGTGAATTGATTTGGTGGGAAAGAAAAATTCAGTTTTTGGAGACATTGAATGTGGGGTTCCAGTGTCATTTTCCAGCCCTCTGGGTGAAATATGAGTCTGGTGGGGGCTAGGAGGGAGAGGAGGGCTTGCCTTGGAGCTTAGTCCAACACGGACAGCAAGAGATGAAGGTCCTTGTGGAGATTGACAGATTGACAGATTTCAGGTTGAAGATGAAGCTGAGGGGGTCCCCACCTTATGACCTACCTCTTGTCTATAAAGGAAGTAATAAGGCTACCTACTTTAGGTGAGGTTGGAAAAGAGGTGTAAAGAAAAAGGTAGAAGTAGCCACTGGATAGGGTACTGTCTAGTGAAGCTCCTATAACTTCTATATTTTGTGTGTGTGTGTGTGTGTGTTTTGTGTGTGTGTGTGTGTGTGTGTGTTTTGAGGGGGCTGGAATTGGACAAAAGGGCGGTGGGACCCGGGCTGTGTTTCTCAACCTTTAGTGTGCTTGTCCATCATTTTGAGTTTTTGTTAATATGGAGATTTTGATTCATTAAGTCTGGGGTGGGGCTTCACACCCTGAATTTCTTATAAGTTGCTAAGTCCAGGTGCTGCTGATGTTATATGTCATATCACCAAACTCTGAGTAGCAAGACACTAGGGCATTTTCTAGAAGCTGTTGCATATACTCACTGTTTTTACTTAAATTGCGTGTGTATGTGGGGGAAATACTTCGATGAAGAGTGCTAATAAGAAAGGGGGTTTAAGGGCTTCTGAAGCTAGCCTTAGCCCCTTAGCCCATTAGAAAGGGCAAATAAAAGTTGTTTTCTCCCCTAAATTGGGAAATCAAAACATTGATGATTCCAGAGTGCATGATTGTGTGCTATTTCAAGCAGTGTGTGTTTTCTTGGGTATAAGTTGGGTGATGGATAGTGGATAGTTGGACCAAAGGAGTGTGGTAAAGCACTCGAAGAAATATGCCACGTTGATCTAATGTTGACTTGCAAAAAGGTAGAGCTCATAGTCTGGGAAAGGAGGATTAAGGTTTAAGAGTGAGAAAACAGAATGTCAGGAGGCTGTGTTCTGAGAGAGTGAGTTCACGGTCTAGGATGACGGAGGTCAGGTGGAGCGAGAGATGGCAGTGGCTGTTGGAGCGGGTTGCCGCGAATGTTTAGGCGGATGTAGACTGGAGGATAGGAGAAAGACAGAGGCCAGAGCCGGCCTCCATTGTGAGAGTGATCGTAGGATCATAATCTCCAGGTAAGGAAGATGCTGGGGATGTGATAGGCAGATGCCATGAGCCTCTGACAAATCTGATAAAGAGTGGAAAATAATGGTTTAGGAATGCAGAGAAAATGCTATGCAGGATGCTTGTGTATGGGGCATGTGAGAGTGGGCAGTTTTCTTGAGAGAGGGCTACAAGGGGAAAATGAATCCTTAGAAAATCAGAATCTGGGATAGGGAGGAATCTGAGCACTTTTGGATTATTATTATTTTAAAAGATGTATTTGTTTATTTGAACGAGAGTTTGTGTGAGCAGGGGGAGGGGAAGGGCGGAGGGAGAGGGAGAGAGAGAGAATCTCAAGCAGACTCCCTGCTGAGCACAGAGCCCACTGTGGGGCTTGATCTCAGGACCCAGAGATCATGACTGAGCCAAAATGGAGAGTTGGCTGCTTAACTGACTGAGCCACCAAGGAACCCCCGAATCTGAGCATTCTGAGAAGAGTTTGAGGATACATGGGTAGAGATGGGGAGAGAAGAGGGACCGGCAGGGCTGTTTCCAGAGAGCCTAGAGGACGGGATTGGAGGGGATTGGCTGTAGAAGGGCCTGGGAGGAAGGTAAGAGCAAGGGGAGAAAGGGTTGGTACCTAAGGCAATCTCCTTTGTGCAGTGCTGAAAGGTGAGAGCAAGAAGAGCAGAGATGCTGTTGACTGGTCTTGGGTTCTGGGTGAGGCTTGGGTAAAAGAGGTTTTTACAAGGCTATGCTGCAAACCTGTTCCTGGGGAGGATTTGTTGGGGATTTGGGCCCAGTATCTTTCATACCGTGGGTGGTCTTGTCAGCCAAAAAAGAGGTCTGCTTATTTTATGCATACCAAATAAAACACTAAGGGATTCATTCCATAATTTTGATAAGCATGTTATGCATTCTTTTTTGAATGACAGTGCAGAACAACTGCTTGACTGATATAGCTGTTTTCCCTTATTAAAACATTGGACTTTTTTTTTTTTAAAGATAATGTATTTTCTTCTAATTGTGTGGAAATACTTGTTTCCTACAAATGAGAAAATAGAAAATTAAGTGAATGCAGTTCTAACTTCCTTCCCTCAGTGGGACCATTATCAGGCTACCAAGAGTAGAATTTCCATCCAGAAAAAGGCCCTTTTCCTTTTGAAGCTACATAACATAGCACATGCAAAAAGACTTGTCATGTCTATCAGAATGGATAGGATATTACAATATTGCAATATTGGTTTTTTGTTCTTTTTATTCCTTTAGTTTTGTGTGGTAACTATTACTGTCCTATTGAAAGCAATAGCCAGTGGGAAATGTAATTTTGAACCCGACAAATACAGAGCATTCATTTTATTATAGAGGGTTTGAAATACCTAGGAAAGAAACTATAGTTGGAAGAACTCCAGCAAAATAAATCTGAAATGGAAAGAGATACAGTGATGATGACTGGAAAAGATACCTAATAAATCAAAATGAAACCAGTTATGAGGAAGAGGGAAAACACAGTAGGAAATTGGGAAAATAATAAGAGATAATGAAACACAGTAGAAAAATATGAAATGATAGCAATTTGTGTTTGCCTGGAAGCTTTAATCCAGAAATTAAATTTGATAGGAGTGAAGGATTAGGAGAGGCTGGGAAGCCAGCTGATAATGACTTGGTTCTAGGAGGTTAGGAATGGGGTCTGAGCAAGTCTGTAAGTAGGAAGTAAAAATTGTGAAGGAATTTAAATTTAATCCAGGGAGCTTTGGGGGAAATTCTGTGTAAAGAACTGACATGGTCAAATGACAGCAGGGAAGATAATCAGCATTCAGGATGCAGGAACAGAAAGAAAGGCATCTTAGGGGAAGTGTGCAGTGAATGCTGTTTCCCATCGCATGTTGGAATGGGCATGCCTGGGCACACTAGCACACATCCAGCTTCTGGAAAGAGATGCTGGCTTCCGAGCAAGACCTTTTCTTTTGGGTCCTCATTTTATCATCTAGTAAAAGAACATACCCCAACCTTGGCAAAGTCCAAGGTAAGTCTTCAATGCTACACGTACAAGCTTTTTTGGAAGATAATCGGATGATATATCTTAAAAACCTTAAGATGACCCACTTCCTATGACTAAATATTAGGACTCCAAGGCACTTATATAGGTAATAATAATTAGAGATGCCTTCAAAGATTTATGGCTATGGCTGTTCACTCTAGCATTTTTAATAATATTTCAAATTTGGAAACCACCTAGACATAGAACAGTAGCACACTGCTTGGAAGTCTCAGCGGATTTATCGATGTCATATGATGCATTTATTAAGAGCATGTCGTGGAAGAATATCTAATGTTGGAAAATCTTTATGATACATTGCTAAGTGAAAAGAAACTGTTTCACAGGTAGTTTGTACAATATGGGGAAAATGTATATGTCTGAATGTAGGGGTAGATACTGGATATTCTCTCATTAATGATGGTTACTTACAGAAAAATGTGTATTAGAGGAATTTCTGGAAAACTGGCTTATAAGAGGTCCTAAGATTGAGCTGTAAGGTAAGGATTTGTACTGGATAGTCTAGATTGTCAACTGGTATTTGAAGGTAGGCTTCTTTCTAGTCCCATCTAGCAGAATTTTCTTCTACTTATAACCTGAGTGCCTCACATGTGGGATAGGCAGCTTTGGGGCCAAACACAGAGTCAGGAAAGAGAAGGCCACGTACTGGTTCTGGCAGAAGTAAGATGGGATCATCCTTCAGAGCAAATAAATTGTTTTTATCCAAAAGGCCGGCAAAGGGGCGCTTGGGTGGCTCAGTGGGTTAAGCCTCTGCCTTCGGCTCAGGTCATGATCGCAGGGTCGTGGGCTCTCTGCTCAGCAGGGAGTCTGTTCCCCCCTCACTCTCTGCCTGCCTTTCTGCCTACCTATGATCTCTCTCTCTCTGTCAAATAAATAAAATATTAAACACACACACACACACGACCAATTAAAAAGTTTTCAGTGAAATGTAAAAAATAAATTTAAAAAACTATGGAGAGGCATGTTTTTTCCTTCCTTTTTCTTGCTTACTCTTTTCAGACTGATCCTTCCCTTTACCTATATCAAAACCCCCTAATCCTTTGCGTGTTACATCAAATGGATATAACACCTTCACCCTCAAATCCCTATGGTCATCTGCTGATCTCCGGGTCATCTTTCTTCATTCTTTGAAGATTTCAGTTCCTCCTGCATAGTGTTAGACCCCTCCCTGAACCCGTTCATTCATTAGTCTCCACTCAGGGCTTATAACACCCTCCCACTCTTCCAGCTTGGTTCCTCTGCCTTCTCAAACAATCATCTGTTCAACTTTCCCCACCTCCCAAAGCATTCCCACCGGCCGTTCATCACTTCCAACACCCTCTCTTCGTTTTTCTCCTTAGCCAGTTGGGATTCCACGGTTGTTGAGTATAGTAGCTCCATTAAAATATTCCTCAACTCTTTTACCTTTCTACCTCTTTTATTTATTTCTAGAAAACTGTGACACTGAATCTGTCATTTATTATCTCCTTGCCAACACCAAGTAGCTGAATATTCCTGGAGAAACACACACACACACATATGAGGGCTGCCTGGCTTATTTTAAACGCATGGTCACCAACCTCAAAACTGCGGTCCTACCATATTTCTCCAGTAGAGTAGACTCACTGTCCCATCCCCCGTAATGACTATTTCCTATCATCTGCTCTCCTCAAATCTCTCAAACCTCTTCTTCCCACTTCTCTAGCTGCTGGTGACCTTGCTTTGTATGTCACTGAGAAGATGGAAACCATCAGGAAGATGTTTATTTGTCTTCTATTTACCAAATCTGTAAACCCACTTGCATTATTATTTTCCCCTCTCAGTACAACAGGGGAAATATCCTTCATCCTCCTATCCAAGCCCATACCTGGATTCCATTCCTACTTTTCTGCCTTCTGCAGGACTTCCTTCTCTCACTTACCCCTTCTCCCTGGATCACTCATCTCTTCCTCACTACCAGATCAGTGTGTAAAAACAAACTTAGCATCTCTGGCCCTTATTTTAACACTTGCTCCTTTCCTGTTTTAGTAATACCCCTCCTTGAAAAATCATCTCACATGGTAATGTTTTACTTCTAATGCTGCTTTTAACCCCAACATTCAGTTGTAACTGTTCTTGTTAATGTCACAAATGACCTTCACATGGTCTGATTCAGTGGTCACATCTTTGCTATTTTTGTTCTCAGACTTCACTTAGCACTAGAGTCAGTTGGTCACTCTTTAAAAAAAAAAATTATTTATGGGGGGTGCAGAGAGAGAGAAAGAATCTCAAGCAGACTCCCCACTGAACCTGGAGCGCAAGGCAGGGCTTGATACCATGACCCTGAGCTGAGATCAAGAGTCAGATGCTTAACCGAGTGAGCCACCCAGGCACCCCGACCACTGTTTCTTGAAACGTGATCCTCATTTTGACTTCTTCAACCCTAGACTCTCCTGGTTTATTCTTATCTCACATAATAGTTATTCATTTCTCTGCTTCAGAATCTTGGCATTCCTGTTGGCTAAATCTGAACCTTCCCCTGCCACTCCCAACAGCACACTTTCTCTCTAAATAGGTCTTACTCTCTACCCATGAATCTCATATGGTCTCCACGTGCCATATTGATACCTCCACCTGATTGTCTTACAGGTTTATCAGGCTTATTTTCAAAAATGGAATCCTGGATTCCATGCTCCACATCTCTTCCTGTTTTATCCTTCCCTTTCTCAGTAAAGACTACCACCATCTTCCCAGTCGTTTGAGAAAGAACACTGGGAATCAGCCTTAATTCATCCCTCTCACCTCTCACATCCAATTTTCCACCAAAACCTAGAGATCTCAAAACTTTCTACTACTGTCCATTTCTATCATCAGTATCCTAAGCCACACCGCATGACCCCTTCCTTGGGACAATTTCTTTAGTTTCCTCAGTTTCCCTGCTCCAGTCTTGTCATCTTTCATCCATTCATCAACAAAAAGTGCCTTCTTTTTTTAAAGTTAAATTTAATTTTGCCACTTATACGTGCTATGGGTTCCTTACCACAATCCGTAAGGCTGTTTTCTGGAATTTGTTTTTTATTTTTATTGTTTAAAATTTAATTCCAGTGTAATTAATACACTATGTTACATTAGCTTCAGGTATACAATATAGTGGTTCAACAATTCTATTTATTATTCATCATGATAATAGTGTTCATCATGATAAGGATACTTTTAATCCCATTGCCTGTTTCACCCATCTCCTACTTACCTCCCCTCTGGCAACCGCCAGTTCTCTATGGTGAAGAGTTGCCTAGAGGTCTCTTTCTCCTGTCGTTGCATTTGAGCCTCTCTCCCCTGTGCTACTGAGATGTCCTCCTTTACGTCTCAGATCAAATGTAGTTGATTCCAAGGGGTTTCCTCAACCTTCTCATAAAAGGAGACCTTCTCTCCATCATTATTCTCTAGCATGGAATCATTTTAATTTTCTTCACAACATTTATGATCTCGAATGATGTATATTTATATGTTTATTGTGTTTCCTCAGCTAGGTTGGAGACCCCTGCGTTCAAAGTTCAAGTCTCTGATCACTGTTACACCCCAGTACCTAGCACAGTGCTTATGCATGGTAGAGAGCAAGTTTTCAGTAGATATTTGTGAAATGAACAAACATGAATATTTGCCAAGTGTCAATTTTATTTGGTGCTGATGTGAAGAGAACGTATAAAAATATCCTATGTTGTAAGATGTTTATCATGGTGCATGGGTGACCCAGGGCAACTGGGAAGCACGATATGGGGAAATGGGAAATCCAACAGCAAGCTTCCGAACTTGAAAAATGGCGAAACGATTATATCTTTGTGGGAATGAGGAAATAGGGCAATGAAAAGGTCTGAGGAAAGACTGCTAGGAGCTTAGGATTCTCTACCTTTTGTGGGAGATCTTCTACTTAAAAAAAATCTCTTCAGGCAACCTGCCTCAAAAGTAGAATTTATGAAAGTACTCAGAGTAGATTACAGAGCAGTAAAAGATATTAAAGTTGAGAAAATATGCAGATACTGGGTCCTTAGTATTTATATTCATACTAGTGAGTACATGAATGCAGACCATGGAAATGGTTAATAGGAAGTTTATTTTCATGACTGATGCTTATTGATTATTGAAGAATTCCCTTGGTGATTGTCTTATGCTTTAGAGTGTTGATCTGAAAGACATCTCTTCATCTGGCTACACAGATGAAATCAATCATTGAACAGCAGTTGGCTTATATTGCACTAATTTATATGAGAAATGCTATCTATAAAGACAATTGTAATGGGCGGCTTAATAAGGCAGACACTGTTAACTGTGTTCATAGCAAATACTGTACTTTTTGCAATGCGCTCATTTGTTTTATTAAAGCCAATTATACATTTGTTTTTGCTAATTTTTACTAATTTTTACTGTATAAAAGAAATTAGGGTTACTTAATAGTCAATTACTGTGAATATGCAGATAAAAATAATGAATGTCATCACACAAAGAGTTTACATAGAAGAGGCAAGGCAAACACAAGTATGATATGTAGAAATTTGCCAAAAATTAATAACTTCTATTTTCAGCCTCTTCAGAACATTCAGGGATGAGACCCTTTAATGCAACATAATTCCTACCTGGGTTCATGTTGATGACTTCCATGATTTCTACTTAATTGGAATGCTGGTAAAACCTATAGTGTCCTCTCATTAGAGCTGGCTTTTTCCTTAAGAGCACCCCTAACACAATAGACAAGCATACCCTTGGTGCTTACGTCTCTATATTTAGTCACTTTGGAGTACTTGATGCTTTTATGAGTCATCAGGAAGGAACTCTGAACCTGCTTTCAAGTGATAATAGAGAATGATACATTTCAAACAAATTTTGTGTTAGAGAATGATAAATATACTGAAAATAAAATTTTGATTATGTATTAATAAGAGTGTTTTCTTTAAACAGCAACTATTCATTTACGTATTATTTATAATACTTCAGGTTCAGTGTTAGGTATAAAAGATATATATGGTCCTGGCAGTACAAAGTTGATGGTCTCAAGGTCAAATGAAGCATTAAGTAGGTTGCTTCAGGGGCACGGGATATATCTTGTGACAGATGAATTAAGAGTACCACGCGACCATTTATCTGTGGGGTCCTAACCTAATATGGGGATTGGGCAAGGCTTCCTAGAGGTAAGAACAGTTAAACTAAGCCTTTCATTTAAGAAGAAATTAGGCAAAAGGGGCAGAGGAAAGAGCATGTATGTACGTAAGGGCCTCTGAAAAATGGAAAGAAGCCCAGATTGGCTCAAGTTTAGAGTGTTAAGAAAAGTGGTAGAGATGTGTCCAGGAGACCAGATTTGGATTGCCTTGTGAGTCATAATAAAGAGTTTGTACTTGATCCTAAATGCTGGGACACCACTAAAGATTTTAAGGAGATTCAGAACATGATCCAGTTTTATTGTATCCTTTTAACCACTCTCCGTACTGTGGAGAATGGGTGGGAAGGAAATAAGACCGGGCTACAGCAAGATGGGTGAATGAGGGTGTTAAAAATGGCATTCCAGGCAACAAAGTATGGGGCATGGCAGGGCGTAGAGACAAATAGATTCAGGAAATATTTAGGAGTTAGAATGCCCACAAGATTGGTAGATAGGTGCTTTGGAATCTCAGGAGAGTGGACTGACCTGATATATGTTCGAAAGTTAACAACGCTTAGACGTTTTGTAATTGATGTCATGGGACTCAGTGAAAGGCCTATAACTGTGGCCTGCAAACTGATGTACCTGTACTTCTGGGGATACACAAGTCATCTTTTTTTTTTTTTTTTTAAAGATTTTATTTATTTATTTGACAGAGAGAGATCACGAGTAGGCAGAGAGGCAGGCAGAGAGAGAGAGGAGGAAGCAGGCTCCTGCTGAGCAGAGAGCCCGATGAGCCACCCAGGCGCCCCACAAGTCATCTTAAAGAAATACAATTGCCGGGCGCCTGGGTGGCTCAGTGGGTTAAGCCGCTGCCTTCGGCTCGGGTCATGGTCTCAGGGTCCTGGGATCGAGTCCCACATCGGGCTCTCTGCTCAGCGGTGAGCCTGCTGCCTCTCCATCTACTTTGATTTCTCTCTGTCAAATAAATAAATAAAATCTTAAAAAAAAAAAAAAGAAAGAAATACAATTGCCACGTTCTCAATTTTCAAATGTTGTCTTTCTAAGATCAGTATTCCTGAGGAACCTTCTGTGGTCAAGTAGATTTCTTCTTCCCTACATCTCCTTCCATAGAGTTCTTTTCCCATGGACAACAGAAGGGCAGACCTGCAATTTAGTCTACTTGACACGATGCCTCTGTGGGCCCCACACAAAAGCAATAACATGCAGAGAAAATGTATGACCCAAGTGGGTAATAATATCCTTTTGTTACACAAGTACATTCTCTCTCCTTCCTTCCTCCCTTCCTTCCTTTATACCTTCCTTCCTTCTTCGATGAAATGAAAAGAATGCCCAATAGAACTGTCAGTTGATAGATCATTAAAAATATTATGTGATTCTAGATCAGTATTTGATTTTTAGCATATAACTCAGAAGGAGTTAAATAATTGAGTGACATTCCTGTAATAAAATTCCTTCCATTTCTATCTACCTATATATAGGAAATGTTTGAGGCACAAAAAATGAAAAACAGGAGCAAACCTGATGCACAACATTGTTCCATTCTGGCAATACATTATATTACCTCTGGGCCCATAAATTAATTGAAAAAATAAAAACCATCCTAATCAATTAATAGTTCCATCTAAATTCTGTTTTATATAATTAATAAATATCTGTCAAATATAAAATATGTTACATTGTGTTTATCAATTGGATATAATGGCAATTTAATGAGAATGCAATCCAGAAGAAAAATGTTATCACTTAGAAACTTACGGTCACCAGTGATTAAAAAAAATCAAATTTATCAACATTTTTTTTTTTCAGAGATGTAGGATAAGGTGATCAATAAAATACTTCCAAGCATAAAATATATTACACTGGGTTGAAATTTTGTTGAAGTAGAACAGAATTATGAGTTCCAAGAGGAAAAGGAATGATGTGATATTTTCCAATGTTAAAGAAGAGCTTATTCATGTATTTTTTTTTTTAATTAGATGAAGGTGGGAATGAAATCCCTATAGTGATTTCACATGTTTTAATCATTGGACATGTTTAAAAGAATGAAGTAATGATTATATTTTTAAATGTTGTTACAGAATTTATAAAATGGAGGGAATTATATCCTTTGTCAGTGATATCCTATATGAAGTTATATGGTAATTTTTGGATGTCAACTTGAAAGTGTTAGAGGGGTGTTTCAAAATCATTTTAGTGAGCCTCTGAGAAGACAGTTTTGGGGACCACTGGTCTAGGGAGAGACGTAGACTGCAGCAAGAAAAGGGCATAGAATCGGTCCCCAGAAGCATCATTATTCAAGGTTCCTTCTTCTCATTTCACCAGTGTACAAGGAAGGGAAGCAAGAGAAGTCTTGCTGGATGTAAGTTTATAGGTTGTCTCTTGGGACTGGAGATAAGACCATCATCAATGAGAACTGAAGAAGGATGGGGAAGGAGAGCCAAAAGAGTATAGTGTTTGGACTAGCTGTTGTGGAGAGTGGGAACTTCAGCTGTTGGTTGAGAAGCTGATCTCAAGGTTGGCTGACCATGACCCTAGAGTGATATCAATCTGTTTGGTATGTGATGTTCTTCATGCACTTTTTGTCAGAAAATTCTTTTTATATTTTTTAAAGATTTTATTTATTTATTTGAGAGAGAGAGAGTAGATGAAAGACAGAGTATGAGCAGAGCAGGGGAGAGGGGCAAAGGGAGAGGGAGAAGCAGAAGCAGTGGCTGAGCAGGGAGTTCTACACGGGGTTCCACCCCAGGACCCCAGGATCGTGACTTCAGCCAAAGGGAGACACTTAACTGACCGAGCCCCCAGGCACCTGTTGGCAGAAAATTCTCAAAGTCAATAGATAACTTGGCATTATGAAAAATACTGCAAGTTACATAATATTAAGGGACTGTGGGAGATAATCAGAGGCAGAAACACTAAGTCATTTATACAAGGTTACCTTTGGCAGATAGTATCTCAGCTTCTCAATTTTTTCACTGTAGGTTTTATAAACTTACCTTGTACTTCTCTGTCGTATCTCTTATGGTGAGTTTACTTATAAAGGGCATCAGAAGTGAGAGGAGACATTAGGAAAAGGGTGTATGTGTGCCCTTCTGCCTGACCTCAAAACTTGGTCTCAACCTAAATAGCTGGACCCCCAAATGCACTTCCTGACCAACGTCCTCTCTGTCCCTAGAATTTTATATTCTCGTTCTTACGTGGAACATGCCTGCCTCCTGATTCTTTCTGTCCGAGTGCTCTGGGTCCATT
This sequence comes from Mustela putorius furo, assembly GCF_011764305.1. Classification (NCBI taxonomy): domain Eukaryota; kingdom Metazoa; phylum Chordata; class Mammalia; order Carnivora; family Mustelidae; genus Mustela; species Mustela putorius. The sequence goes on along the minus strand of NW_025422117.1, from coordinate 56,638 downwards.
AAAGTCTGGTCCCTCCCTGTCTGTTCCCAACTCCATTTGTACTGACCATCTGTATCAGCAGAAGGGAAAGAATAGAAACCAGGAATGTGAGTTGCTCTTGTAGTTCTTATTTTTCACCTAGGTACACTCACAAAACTTAAAAGGAAACAGTTGAAGTTCGTTTTAATGTATTTTATCTAACCCAGTACATCTAAGATATTATCACTTTAATGTGTGATCAATACAAAAATTCTTTTTTTAAAAAATTTTTTATTTCTTTTCAGCTTAACAGTATTCATTGTTTTTGTACCACACCCAGTGCTCCATGCAATCCGTGCCCTCTCTAATACCCACCACCTGGTTCCCCCCAACCTCCCACCCCCCACCCCTTCAAAACCCTCATCTTGTTTTTCAGAGTCCATAGTCTCTCAGGGCTCACCTCCCCTTCCAATTTCCCCCAACTCCCTTCTCCTCTCTAACTCCCCATGTCCTCCATGCTATTTGTTATGCTCCACAAATAAGTGAAACCATGTGATAATTGACTCTCTCTGCTTGACTTATTTCACTCAGCATAATCTCTTCCAGTCCCGTCCATGTTGCTACAAAAATTGAGTATTCATCCTTTCTGATGGAAGCATAATACTCCATAGTGCATATGGACCACATCTTCCTTATCCATTCGTCCGTTGAAGGGCATCTTGGTTCTTTCCACAGTTTGGTGACCGTGGCCATTGCTGCTATAAACATTGGGGTACAGATGGCCCTTCTTTTCACGACATCTGTGTCTTTGGGGTAAATACCCAGGAGTGCAATTGAAGGGTCATAGGGAAGTTCTATTTTTAATTTCTTGAGGAATCTCCACACTGTTCTCCAAAGTGGCTGCACCAACTTGAATTCCCACCAACAATGTAAGAGGGTTCCCCTTTCTCCACATCCTCTCCAACACATGTTGTTTCCTGTCTTGCTAATTTTGGCCATTCTAACTCATGTAAGGTGGTATCTCAATGTGGTTTTAATTTGAATCTCCCTGATGGCTAGTGATGAACATTTTTTCATGTGTCTGATAGCCATTTGTATGTCTTCATCAATACAAAAATTCTTAGTGAGTTATTCGATAGCTTTTTTATGTAAGTATTCAAAGTTAAGTGTATATATTACATTTATAGCACATCTCCGTTCAGACTGGTCACATTTCAAGTGCTAATAGCCATACGTAGCGGGTGGCTACCATGTCGGATGGTGAAAATTTATATGACCAATACTAGATAATAGTGCTAAAAATTCCATTTTATATTTGCTGATTATTTCAGGTTTTGTTTATTGTTTTGTTTTTAGCAGACCTACAGAACCTTAAGGGCAAGGATTATATCTGAAATTTCTTTGTAGTTTTAAGATGAATGTGCTCAATGCTATGGCTGGGTATGATATGAATATACAACAGCAGACTCAGTGTTCAGTCATGATTGGAAGACAAAATGATCTACTACATTTGCTGAATTATTTTAACTAATGAAACTTTTTGTTAAACCACCTTGATGATACCAGTCTGTTGACTAGTCCTTTGGGAATAGGACAGCTCTTTTTTTGAACAACAAAGCTGTCAGAGTTTTAAATAATTGACAAGTCTGCTAATAGCTGCTGCTGGTGTGATTAGAGCATCATTTAAATTTGTGAGCATCCTGGGGGTGGGACTGTGGTGTCTTTTCAGCTCTACCCAGTCACAACAGCTTTTATTTTAAGTACGAACATCTTTACACACAAATTAATAGTTCTTTGGAAGGCATTAGATGCTCTTTAAAGGAAATTATGAGTTTAAATTTTCCCTGGGGTGCTTGTGGAGTTGGTTAATATTATCATACTTATATTTGACTTCTCTGAGAACCTAGGTTGAAAATAAATTGGCTTAGCTGTTCCAACTGGTCCCTTAGAAACTTACCCTCCTCCTTTTTTTAGGAGTGGGGGGAGGGCAGGGTTGCGGAGATTCTGAAAATGTCATTATCTCTTTCTGATAAGCCTTTATGTTGGGAGTGGTGGCCTTCAGGATAAACAAAGTGGAAAAAAGGCCCTTGAGAATCTTAATTTGTTCAAATTAAAATGAATGTAGGAAGATAATAAAGCTGTTTTAAAAAGCTGGTCTGAACGTTAGCACCGTGTTTTAACCATTCCTTTGGGGGAAATGATATCACCTTTAGTGCAGGGTCAATGAAAACGGAGTAATTATTCAGAGTTGCAGGATTTTTTTTTTCTTGTTTCCACCACTGTGAATGCAATGATGTGAATTCAATACTGCAAATTCTGGAAACTGCAGCTCTATGGCATTAGAAAACCTCCAGGGTGTCCTGCCTAGGGAGGAGGGTTGACAGAGTGATTACTTTGTTCTAATGACTTTATGCTAAAATAAATTTATCATATCAAAATCAGTTTTGTAATGGAAATCCTTGTATCAGTTGCAGAATGGAGGTCTTTTGCATGAAAGGGGATTTTTTTCCCCCTGTAATTATGACCACTATGTTAAAGCAATCAAGAAGGTGTGCTAATTTACTTCTAACTGATGCAATTGATTTCCTAAAAGCTTTACGGGAATAGGTGATGTCATTGTGATGAATCAGAAATGCTTAATCTTATCACCATACAAAGCAAATTGAGTTGTTATGCATTCCATCTATTTTGGTATTAATGAAAGGGGGAAAAAGCCAACTGTATTCTTCCTCTAGTTCCAGGTAATTTACAGATGGGAAGAGGATTATGTAATCTAGTTTTAAACCCTCACCAGAAGATACTGAGTTGAAATTTGAAGCCTCTGGTGCGAAGGGTTGAGGTGCATTCTGCTAGGGACAGAAGTCTATGGGTGGGTCGTGAGGGAAGTCTGCCAAATATGATCTATTTCGTACACAGATAATGAACTGCTGTCAGTGCTCCCTCAAGGGGGATCTGGATATATTGCATTTTCTTTTTAAGGTTGGTGTAACTGTGTTTGAAAATAAAATTGTTGTTGCTGCTAATTCCTATTAACTTTAAATGTTACTCACTGTCTATGCTAGGAAGTCGCAGCATGTACTGAATATTAATTTCAATCTCTTCCAGCAAGAGCGAAATTTTACTTCACAAGCCACTTAGATGAATGCGATCAGCTACAGTGGCACTAATTTTGTGTGCTGTTGCTGAATCATCTCAGTTGATGGAAATCAGGCTTCCAGGGCTGATTTGGAATCAACATAGGATGTCACAAACAATGAGGTTATTCTTGGACTCCCTAGTGTTGGACCCTTGGTCATCATGTCTAGCATGGACTTGCCACTTACACAGGGTTCAGAGAATTGAGTCAGAGAGAGTACAAGAGGTATGGCATAAAGACCACAACCTCAGGGTCTGCACTAGATTAACTCAGTTATTTTTCCATTTTGAGTCTTTCAGCAATTCAGGGTAGCCGAATTGTTCAGAATTTCCTGATCTGGAAGTTGTATCGGTTCAGAAGTCCCTCAGTCAACTCTTGGTTTCCACTTTCTCATAGGGTCCAACTAATTTGGAGGGTCTGTGCTGATGCCGAGGCATAGAGGTCCACACGGGTCCTCTCTCTGGTCCCTTATGTGTTGGTCCCTACAGCTTGCTGCAGACCTTCCTTGTTCTGAGGATATGGTCTTCAGGACCCCCACAGAACTGCTTCCTTACCCATCTGGTACTCCTGGAGTGGTTGATGGTGCCTGTGCCCACGCCAACTGCAGCAGCATCTTGGTAACTTGGGGAAACAGCATATTCTTCTTCCAGATGAATCTCTTGCCCATGCTCCATCCTTGACCTTTTCGTAGCAAGGGTCAGGGATTTATCTCTTTGGTTTTTCTCTGAGCTAGAAACCCCCAAATGCCTACTGTCTCCTAGATGGCAGTGACCTGGGAGTGAGAGAGGGTTCTGGTTGAATAGGAAATACAGAGGGAGAAATGCATTCATATGTTCAATCAGTTGACAAATTAAAAGCAGTATTCTCTAGAACAAACAAATGGAATCAAGTTTTGGAAATACCAGAAAAGAGTAGGGTTGGTCAGTTTGAGTAAAAGTCTATCGAAATACTAATTTTATCTGCATTTATACTAAATATGTATGTAAAATGTGTTGTATATAACTAATATGTAAATAAAATACAGGATAGTAACGTATATATACACCATCAATACAATAGTACATACATATGCTAATGACTATTTTGTTTGGCTTGTGTTCACCGGTAAGTTACTTACTGTTCCTGCAGTTGCCAGTTGCCTTATCAAAAACACCAGTTATCTAGTCCAGTAATTCATTTTAACAACAAGGGAACAGAGACCTGTAACCAGCATGAGGTCGCACAACAATGTAGCCAACTGGAATGTGAAACCAGGTCCTCTGTCTTGCTTAAAATTCTTTGCTCTTTTCTTCCCTCCTTGCCTCAGAATGATACTATTTTGCAATTGAGAAAAATTAGATTAGCTATCCGGATGAACTTTTTGAGGCTAATAGGTTGAAACATTGAAATACATTATCAAGGACATTTGCAGTGGTTATTTTAAAAAAAGGTTGGGCCACTACCTTTTTGCTCTGGCCTGGGGGACATCCTGTGGAATCAGGGAAGATATGGCTTATTGAAGTCGATTTTTAGATTACACGATTTTAAGGCAGATGCTTTAAAAAAGGTTTGCAAATATAGACTTGATAGAAATATTTACTGCAGAGCCTGCCCCTGTGGCTTCTCTGAATTTACTGTGTTATTTCCTGTGTGTGTGTGTGTGTGTGTGTGTGCGCGCGCATGCACGTGTGTGTTTAGGAAATATCAGTTTGCCCTTTCCAGCAAATGTAAGGATTTTTCAAGATGTTTAAAAACAGAAGAATGAAATTGTCTTCAGATCCCTAGAGAAGATTGGACTGCCTAGAACTTTCCTTCTTCCTTGCAATGGAATGGATTTCTATTGGGAGAGGATTTATAACTTTATGGGCCAGATAGTGTAAAAGATGTGACAGGTTTCAAAAATAATTTTTCAGTGGGACTATTTCTTGGGAACGGTAATTGATTTTCCTTAGTGTCTGCTAAAAACAAACCTGAAAGACTGTTGCATTAAAAAAAAGGAAAGAAAAGGTTAAAGCAAAGTAGTCACATTCTTGTGAGGATGTGTAGAGATTTAGACAGATTCTGGAGAGATTATTTCGTATTTCATTTCTCCCTGATGAAGAGAGCTACATTTTGGAAAGCCAATCAGACATTTCCTTTTCCTATGGTAATATTTACAATCCTGGCTTTCAAAAAAAAAAATCTTTCAGAACAACTTTTTCTTTCCCATACTCTACCCCCGTGTGTATTCCAGTCCTTGGGTCTTTTCCTTTTGGTGGCAGTGTGTCTTAAGCAGGATTTTTGCTGGGGGAAGTACCTGTGTGAATGTAGCCTCTCCTTTCCTCCTTCCCTCCCATCTTTCCTCCCTCCTTGCCCTTCTACTTTGCAGTGAATGACTTTGAGCTGCCAAAATCAAATAGCATGAAAACACAGCAGAGCCCATTTCCCCCCTCAGCTTTATTTAGATACAATTGACATATAACAGTGTGTAAGTTTCAGGTGTACAGCTGATTTGATGCACATGTATACTGCATCATGATTATTGCCAAAAGGTTAGTTAACACATCCATCACCTCACATAATTACCGTGTGTGTGTGTGTGTGTGTGTGTGTGTGGTGAGAACATTTAAGATCAGCTCTTTCAGCAACTTCTGAGTATATACTATGGTATTGTGTTTTTTCTTAGATTTTTAAAAATTTATTTGTCAGAGAGAGACACAACGAGAGAGGGATCACAGACAGGGGGAGTGGGAGAGAGAGAAGCAGGCTTTCCGCAGCCCTATGTGGGGCTTGAACCCAGGACCCTGGGATCATGACCTGAGCCAAAGACAGATGCTTCACGACTAAGCCACCAAGGTGCCCCTATACTACAATATTGTTAACTCTAGTTGCCATGTTGTACGTGAGATCCCCAGGACTTATTCATCTTCTAATTTGGAAGTCTGTACTCTTTGAATAACATCTCCTCATTCTTCACCCTCCAGCCCCTCACAACCACCATTCTCTTCTCCGTTTCTATGAATTTGGTTTTTTGGATTCTATGTATAGGTGAGACCATACAGTTTTTAACCTTTCTCTGTCTGACTTATTGCACTTAGCATAAAGCCCTCAAGTTCATCCATATTATTGCAAATGGCAAGATTTCCTTTCTTCTTTATGGTACAATAATATTCCTTTGTGTGTGTGTGTGTGAAATTTATCCATTCATCTGTAACAAAGGCTATTTTTAATATGGTTGAATGTGAGAATCTAAAATACATAGTTTTATTGAAATTGAGAATCTCAAATATATCTTGCAGACTGCAGTTTCATATATTAGTATATTCAGCTAATCTGAAAGCACTTTTAATTTTATGTAATCTCTTAAGATTATAATAATAGGGTAAGTTGTGTTCCAATATACCTTCCAGCTGGGTTCACACTGCTTGTCAATTCTGTAATATTAATCCCTTAGAGACAGAGACTAAAATTTGGATTTAATTTAGAATTAATGTAATGTGGGACTATATTAATATTAATATAACAAGATAATGTGAGAATAATTCCCTATAGTCTGTTTTTCTTTTAAAATATACAGGTGGATACAAACTCTCATTATTCAAAAAATTTTCATAAGGATTTATAGACACTTTTACCCAAAAGTCACTGGGTAGATCAGCGTCTCACCATAATCAATAGGCATGTGTGTATAACAAAAGGGTTTGTTGCTCTTGAAATCAGGCAAGAGGGTATGGAGTAAGTGGGATGCAGGCTTCTGCCTGTGCTCAGGTTGTTTGAAAGTGTTTACACAGTCGCTGATGATCTTCCTCATGCTTTGCCCTGAGCATTTGGCCCTTCCTGTGTCTCAGTTCCTTTCTCCCAAGATCTGGGAGAACGTTCAGGCTCTACCTAGTTTACATAGGATCTTCAGGATCTTTAACATGCTATGGGATTGTTTACTTATATTATGGATATGTTCCTTGCACAGGTAAAAGGAAAATACTATTTCCATTTGATATCGTAAGGAAGCATCCCAGGTGTACTGTGTGCAGACATATCCCTCCAAATGCTTCATTAAGTGCTAAAGAATTAGATAACTGGTGTTTCAGATGATTTATTTTATATTAGTCAGAAATCTTGGGTGGATTTGGATTGCTATATGGGTGTTTAGAAGTGTTTTATATTGATTATATTAAGATATTTGGGGAAACTGGGTAGGTGGATAGATTAGGAACCTATTAATTTTACCCATTAAAATAAGAGAGTGATAGGGTCCCACCACCTGAAAATTGCTATGTAACATACTTTCGGAAAAAAGACTGAATTCAGATGAGCAATGCCCAGCTTTCTTCCCTGAACTCATGCACATATAATTCCTGCAGGAAGTGATAATAATAAAGTGATCTCGAAAAGTTCTGTAAGACTAATTCTCGTACTTTCCATCTAGTGTAAACAATGTGGCTACCTGTTCTATCAACTGATACTCCAAGGACTTTTGGGGCATTTTTGAAAAGTTTTCTAGATTCCTGGCTCGAGTCCTCTGAAGGGTTTTTGTCCTCTGGTCTTCTCTTTCTTTGTCTCAAACCCTGTTCTCTCTCTCTCTCTCCCTCCTGTTCTTCATTTTCAGTGAGCTGCTCATCTACATTTGTGTCCCAGTGCCACTTCCGATGTCACAGAGCAGGGAGGGTCCCAGAAATCCATTTTGAGAATCAGTGGGCTTTGCCTAGGAAAATGCCCTGAAAGCCACTCAATGCTACAAATTGGGACCTGAGAAAAAATGCTGACAGAAAATAAGGTGTAAAATAGTAGTTGAATGATCCTGGGTATATCATGACCAGAGATTTGTGGTTAGAAGGGAAGGCGGGGGCAGGGGGAGAAGTGGGAGGAGGGAGGAAGGAGAGGGAAGGGAGAAAGTAGGCTGAAAGCTTACAGAGAAGTGAAAACAGAGTTGCCAGAAAAGGAAAATATAATTCCTATTTTATACTGTGAGGACTTTATAATGACAGGTCCGTTTGATAATCAAATTTAGGTTGTTGATATTTTTTGCAATATAAATGTCTTCATCTTTCCAGCACAATCTGCTGCATTCACAACAGCCTCCTATGGGTGAATTTTTCCACCTCAAAAATCTAGAGACAATTAGAGCAGCATAATTCACAAGGACTCAAAGTTGAAAGCAGTCCAGATGTGTATCAACAGATGAATGGATAAGCAAAATAGAGTATAGCCATACAGTAGAATATTATCCAGCCATATAAAGGGATGAAATTCTTGTATCTGCTATCTGATGCATCTTGAGGACATTATACTAAATGAAAAAAGCCAGACACAAAGGGAAAAATATTGTATGGTTCAACTTACATGAGGTACCTAAATAGTCAAATCTGTAGAGACAGAGTGTAGAGGTTACCAGGAGGTAGAAGGAGGGAGAAACGTGGAGTTATTGTTTCAGGAGTACAGATGTTTAAGGAGTTCAGTTTGGGATAATGGGAATGTTTGGAGGTGGATGTTGGGGCTGCTTGTACAGCAATGTCAACCTGTTCTTAAGGCCAATGAACAATACACTCAAGAATGGTTAAAATGGTAAATTTTTTGTTGCGAGTATTTTACCACAGTAAGTTTCTTTTATTAAAAAAGTATGGAGATAGGAGTGCTGCGGTGGCTCAGTCAGTTAAGTGTCTGCCTTCCACTCAGGTCATGATCCCACATCGGGCTCCTTGCTCAGTGGGGAGTCTGCTTCTCCCTCCCCCCGCTGCTCCCCACCCCTCGCTTGTGCTCTCTCACTCGCATGCTCTCTCTCTCTCTCAAATAAATAAATACAATCTGTAAAAAATGTGGATATTGTGGGTGTGTGCCATGTCTGCATAGTTTGTGCAAGATGAAAGATGATCTAGAAACTGAATCACTTCAGCAGAGGTTGGGTTATAGAACCAGAGAGAGAGGAAAAAAAAAACCCCATAAAACCCCTGAAGTGAGTTGAATTGGTGGCTCCCTAAAAGATGTGTCTATGTCCTAACCCCTGGAACCTGTGAATATGACCTTATTTGAAGAAAAAGGTCTTTGTAGATGTAGATCTTTGTAGATCTCAAGATGAGATCACTCTAGATTACCCAACTGGGCCTCCAATCCAATGAAAGATATCTTAATATGAGACAGAGGAAGAGAGGAAACAGAACAACAGGAAAATACCATGTAAGATCTAGACGGAGACTGGAGTGATGCCAAGCAGTGCTGGGAGCCACTGGAAGCTGGAAGAGGCAAGCAAGAACCCTTCTCTAGAGCCTTCAGAGGTACGTGGTCTTGCCAACACCTTGCTTCTGAAACTTCCAGCCTCCAGAACTGTGAGAGAATAAATTTCTGTTTTTTAAGCCACTAAGTTTATGGTAATTTGTTGTGGATCTCTAGGAAACTAACACAACCTCCATCTCCTCCATGCTCTAGTCCCTGGCAGTTCTAAGAATTCTCACTGCAGAGAAGATTGACTTGTGGCCAGTTCCTCGGCATCCTGAAGGCATCTCTACTGACTTCTAGATTATAAAAAAATAGAACCACCTTTTAGGTCTGATTCATGTTCACAAAAATCCAAAGAGGTTAAGCATCATTATGTGTATGTTTTTAGATGGGGAAACTGAGGCTCCCCCCACCTAGTGTTTGTTGTAGAATGTGTAATTTGTGGACTATGTGCATGAGGATCACCTGTGGTGTTTGCTGGAATGCAGTTTCCAGGGCCCTGTTTAAGGCCTAGTGAATCAGAAGCTCTAGGTATATTCTCCAGGGTCACATACATTTTGTGTGATCATCTTTGTGTAATATTCGTGCATGTTGGATTTTGAGAACCACTGCTCTAAGTAGTGATTTGATTGATGTGTAATGGCAGGTAAAAGGTGCAGTGAAGGTTTGAATTCAGCTTTTTTTGTCTAGACAACATCTGTCCTTTCCAACAGCAACCCGCCAACTTTTTTTTTTTCTTTTTAAAAAATTTTTTAAAAAGATTTTTTTTATTAGAGTGAGCATGAGTGGGGGTGCAGAAAGAGGGGGAAAAGGAGAGGGAGAGAAGCAGACTTCCCATTGCGTGGGGAGCCCCATGAGGGGCTTGAGCCCAGGACCCTGAGATGAATGGAAGGCAAATGGTTAACCAACTGAGCCACCCAGGTGCCCCTCATTTTTCTTTTCACTCCAAATTCCTTTAAGGACTCAATGGCACCAGTGAATAAGTTATTTTCTTTCTAAATACTCAATAGCTAATATTTATCTACCCTTTTGGTTCCACATCGAAATGATGATAGTACAGCTAATTGCGTCGTCCATTTGCCTGCAGTCATGAACTGTTCCATGATGGGGCCATGTTCCATTTATCCTTGCATCTCTGGTCTCTAGGGTGGGGCCTTGCATAAAGGCATTGCATGCTGGAAAAGCCTACCCATTCTTTCCTGTTTTCATTACAAAAGAAGTATGTGCTTATTATTAAAATTGCAAACATTGCCCAAGTGTAGAAGATGCACAGCGAGTGTTGCCCTAAATTCCAGCATTTGGAATGTATCCTTTCATTCTGTGGGTGTACACAGATTATTATAAATATACTTTTCCCACAAAAGGGCATATTGCTCTATAATAAGCTTTTTCTTTTTAACAAATACATCAAGGACAGCTCCTCTTAATGAGTGCCTCGTGATCCACCTTATTATTTCCCCCAAAAATGGCCATTTAAAAGGACAGTTTGTTGTTAATCTTCATACTTCTGGTCAGAAGAGCTCAATTGGGATCAGCTGAAGAAAGTGATGTCATTTTAGGGCTGTAAGGTATAAAGATGTCAAAAAGCTCGAAGGGATGGACAGACTCCAGAGAGAAGCTTAGAAACTGTCTAGCTTGGAGGAACCAAAGAAAGGAGACTTTTGCCTCAAAGGAAAGGAATTTGCTTTAGAAGAAGGAACTTCAAGTTGTTCCAGAAAAGAGAAGGCTGTATGTTCTGAAAACCCAAAAAAAAAAAAAAAAAAAAAAAAAAAAAAAAGCTGACGAGGTTGATTCCTGACCTTGTAGCTTTCTCCATAGCAGTGAATAGAAAGCCAACATTCAGCGAGAATTATAAGTGGATTTCAGCTGCTTAAAAACCAATTGCGAAAGTGAATCAAAGTAAAAATGGACCAAGTTAGTTTGGAAAAGACATTCTATTTTTCTTACTTTTGGAAATATTCTTAACTTTTGGACTCTTTTTAAAATTTATTCAACAAGCAATTAATAACTGCCACTTTGCAGGAACAAGGCAAGGCATGAAGACTCAGAGAATGCGGTCTCCACCCACAGTGAGTTAAATTAGGCCTGTGGGACCTCCCCTACCACAGTCTTACTGTGAGAGTGAACAGTTTTCATTTTACCCTATTTTATCCCAGAATGTCTTCCCGAAGACAAAGGTAGAAATTAGGTATAAGAGCTGAGTAATAGACTGTCTGGTTAATAGCATGGAGTTGGAGTTGAGGAGAGGCAATCCCATGGAAGTGAGAATGTTATAAAATCATTTATAAAAATGATGGCATCAAGCATGGTATATGGGCCCTAGGTTTATCTTTGTAAGTAACACAATATCTATGTAATTGTCAGTTATACTAAAAGCCATGTGAAACCTTAAGTACATGTCATGTGAATTTATTGTAAAACTAATTTCCTACCTCAGGTTTTAGATTCTCAGCTTACTTGGTGTGACTTGAGGAGTTGGAAGAAAAGTATTTAAACAGCAGGGTGGGCTTTTGGGTGGTAATTTTTCAAGGGACTCAGCAGGCGGGTTTGATGCTGACTTTCATGGGACTTACTAACTTCCATACAAAATTTGTTCAGAAGAGTTGAAACTAGCCTTTGTCTTTCTTCCCTTGAAAAGAAAGCCGTAGACAACGTCATCCATATCAACAACCCTAATGATTTCTGAGTCTTTCTTTGTATCTGAATCACTTAAATCCTTTTCTGCTATTGATTCAAATCCATGAATTTATGAATCTCTCCATTTTCTCTACCCCCACTTCAATTATAGGCACAGGGTTTTGACCCCAGCCCATCATTTCATGTATGTCACTGAAGAATTGCTATTTCCTTCAATAATAAACTCACCATCGACCAGCTCATGTCCCATGAGCTTTCGATGTCTTGCTTTTGGTAATCGTGATGATAATTCACATTTCCTAAATTGTATTAGTACCAGTATTAACATTTTCATTTTTCTGTCTTCCACTGTATTGTATAAAAACAGGAAAGAAAAGGCAATCAAATATTCAACTATTTACACAAATGCTAGTGTGCATGCAGACAACGTCATGCCCTCAGGTCATACTCTAGCTGGGGTGTCATCAGCTGAGATGAGCACACAGAATTGGTCCTGGAGAAGGAAGAGGATTTCATTATATAATAAATTCAAGTAAAGATTGTGTGGACCTCCAAGACTCTTGTCATGTGTATATTAAAACGTTCCGTCATCTCAAAAGTGTGGGAGAGATGGGAGCTAAAAATTCCATGTTATTTCAGCAGTGTCTGGATTATTAATTTACTTTCTCAGTTCAACAGTGACCTCTGAGCCTGTTTTTCTTTTTCTGGAAAGATGGTCCTGACGCTTATCTCACAGCGTTCCTGTGGTTACCATGAGGATTGACCAGCCGCATGGTGGGAGCCAGCAATGTAACTTTGGTCCCTTTTCACCCAGTATATGGTGCATACCTGGAGGACAGGGGCCACATCTCATCCTGTAGGTCTTTATGGGGCTTTGAACAGGTTGTTAGATAGGGATGAGACATTTTTTTAAAAAAATCTGTTATTTTTCCTCTGGGATGTGGAAGGTGATGTAACAGTTAGGTTTTAGATGGAGAGTTGTGAAGTAGATATGGCAAGTTTAGACATTCTCAGAGAAGGCGTGTATGCTCATCTGTAGAACTTATTTTTGCCTGGGTATATTAAGAGTTACCACCAACTCTTGGTTGTCCATGGTGAGGGTTCCAGCATATGTTATCACCCAGATTGGTATGCCTTTGAGAGCAAAAGAGCATGCTCTATATATTTGCGCACGGATTGCGGTTGAAATCTGAATTTCTCCCAGGCAAACAGAGATAGATGGTCACCTTCCTCAGGATTAATGTTCTGCCTTTGGAATTTAATTTAATTTAAGGTGGAGCATTTCTCAAAAAGGCTTCCTGTTTCTGTTGAATTAATGTCATAACCACATTCTAAGGATGAGTGGACTTCTTCCTTTCTCACAAGTGTTAGGGATCCTTCTGGAGATAGGTGTTTAGCACCACTGGACTGTCCTTAATTGAGTAATGGTACTAGGACCTTGAGATTAATGAGTTTAACAGGAGATGCTAGGATTCCCCTCCCTTGACTCTGATACCTCTGCCCCCAGAAGAACCTTCCCCATTTACCTACTGTGTATCTGCTTGAGGTTTTAATTAGTCTTGCAATAGCACTTGGAATATAAAGCTGTATGATTCAAAGTCAATGATGATTCACATATTACTTGCAGTTTTCTAATGACCCACACTGACGTTCCTTTCTAGGATTGGTCTATGGTTTACCATATTTATCTGAGACAGACTAGCCTGGTACTTAGAATCAAGACTCTCGCTGCCAGATGGCCTGGATTTGAAACCTTGCTTTACCCACGTCAATTTTGTGACCCTCAACAAGTTATTTAATTTTTTCCCCTTCAATTTTATTAGTAATGTGAGGATAGTAATAATACCTACCTTCTAGTAATGTTGCAAAGATTAAATGAATTAATACTTATAAAATGCTTATCACAGTGTGTGATGCTTAGCAAGAACTATATAAATGTAAGTAAAAAAAAATATATAAATAAGACTTCTACGTACAATTGGATGCTGGTGATATTAAGCTTGAAATGCTCACCAGCATAAATATGGAACTAAAGGAAAGAACAAAAGAAAAAGTGAGGGCTGCAGATAATGCTAGGACATTAGCAAGAAGAGTAGGAAATACATTTCTTAGGAGGTTTAAAGATGGAAATCTCTGTGTTACCAGAGCTAGTATTTTACTGGGTTTCATGAACCCAAGAGAGACAAACATGATTTTTTGCCTTGCTTTCTTCTTTGAGCACTGTTGAGTTTTTCAGTGGTGCCGCTATAATCATTTTAGTTATTGTTAATACTATCATCATATCATTAATATTTTGATCATTGTGTAAAATATTAAATTCCATTTGATTTTGGCAGTTCACTATATTATTTAAAGTAGTGGTCCAGCCTCAGGTCTTAGAAGTTCTGAAATGACAGTTTCTTACTGAAGTCTGGATGAGACCTCAGTCAATTCGTATATGTCTACTGATGAGTTTTCTGAATGAAACAGGAAAATGGAAACTTTCATAGAGCTCATGGCCTTGTAGCTTGCAAGGCCTGCTTCTATATCCTGGCTGGAGTGCTCTGAGAATCACTGCTTCAGAGGGATGTGAGCAAGGTTATCTTATTATCAAGGTCCGAGTTCTCATGTCAGAAGTAAAAACAAAACAAAACACGAACAACAACAAAGAACCCAAGAAGTTTAAACATTAGTAAAATACAAAGACACAGAAGAAAGGGGTTTGGAATTTGATAGACTTGTATCCAAATTCTGACTCTGGGATCATTTGTATGACCCTCAAGAAATTGTTAAACTCTCAGAGCCTAACTATGAAATGGGATTAACACTCCCTCATATAGTCAGAGTAAGGATTAAATGAGATCGTATACGTCAAAGCAGCTTTTCTTGGTGGCACTTGGTATAGACAGTTGCCTTCTCCCTACCGTTTACTAGACTGTTCTTGGTCTTAGAGATCATGCCTTTATATTAGTATATCCTCAGCACCCAATGTGATGTCTGACGTATAGTAGAGATTGAATGGATATTTATTCAATATTGAATGAATAATGGTCTAATTAAATCCATTCATTCATCATCCAGTAATTAGGGAACCAGTCTACGTCAGTTACTATGCTAAGTAAATTTGAAAAGCAGAGATGAACATGGAATAGCTCCCTCCCCATAGGGATTTATGGACAGGAAGGAGAGAATATACCTTATAATGTGTTCATTTGAAAGTGTCTGAAAGGCATTAGAGGACAAATAAGGAAGTGCCTCACTCTAATTGGAGAAGTCTGGGAAAGCTTTCCAGAAAAAGTGATTTTAAGCAAAATCCCCTCAGCAGATGCAGTGAGGGGAAGGACAGTCTTCATAGGGGCAATTACCTGTGCAAGTTTTCATGGGGATGGGAGTGCCTGCGTGATCTGTGAACTGCAAGTGTTTCCACATATCTGGAGAGCAGTGTGTGTGTGTGTGTGTGTGTGTGTGTGGCTGGTGAAGGAGGGGCTTGGTGGAATCTGGGGTGAAAAGCTAGGTAAGGGTGTGAATCATGACTGGTCTTTTAAGATTTGTTCAGACCCTTGAACTTTATCTTAAAGGTGATGGAGAACCTTCAGAGGATTTCAACCAAGGATGGACAGAGCTAATTCAGAGAGGGTCCTCTGGCTGCCCCATGGAGGGGCAAGGAGGTGACTATTGTGACATTCCAAGTGAAACAGAGGAGAACATGAGAGCACACAGTGGCTCTCGGAAGACGATGGGGTGGATTCAAAAGGACTTTGGGACTGATTAGATGTTAAAATCTAGGGAAATCCAATCCTGGTTTGGGTTGCATCAGTAGAGATTCTTCTGTATTTTAAGAGCCATAGAAAATAATTTGTATTTTCATTACATTTTCTGGCTTAACTACAAAGATAGTGTTATTAACGTCTGAAAGCCACCACTCTCATCTGTCATCCTTTTAATTTTTCTTTGGTTTTTTCTAGCTCATGTCCTTACAAACATTTAGCTTTGAGCATTTAGTTTTGGATATTTTTTTCACTTTGTAAATTTTTTAATTGAAATAATATTTGACATCTTATGCTTCAGTTTAAGGTGTACAACATGTTAAGTTGATACGTTTATATACTGTAATATGATTGCCATTATGGCACATTTCTATTGGTCTTCTCCCTTTTTTACCTGCAGTTGTTTTAACTGGGGAGAAGAAATAACCACTGATTAGCATCTCTGTCAGAGGAGCCATAAAGAGCAGGAGTAAAATTTTGTTTCTTGTTTATTAGATCCAGTTAAATTTATATTACAATATGAAGCTTATTTTTTAAATTCAACTTTATTTTTTTCAGTGTTCCAAGATTCATTGTTTATGCACCACACCCTGTGCTCCATGCAATACATGCCTCCTTAATACCCACCACGAGACTCACCCATACCCGCACCCCCCTTCCAAAACCCTCAGTTTGTTTCTCAGAGTCTACTGTCTCTTATGTTTCATCTTCCCCTCCCGATTTCCTCCAATTCACTTTTCCTTTCCTTCTCCTAATGTCCTCCATGTTATTCCTTATGTTCCACAAGTAAGTGAAACCATATGACAATGACTCTCTCTGCTTGAATTATTTCATTCAGCATAATCTCCAGTCCTGTCCATGTTGATACGAAAGTTGGGTATTCATCTTTTCTGATGGATGCATAATATTTTATTGTATATATGGGCTGTATCTTCCTTATCCATTCATCTGTTGAAGGGCATCTGGCTCTTTCCACAGTTTGACAGTTGTGGACATTGCCGCTATGAACACTGGGGTACAGATGGCCCTTCTTTTCACTACATCTGTATCTTTGTGGTAAATACCCAGTAGTGCAATTGCAGAGTCATAGAGTATCTCTATATTTAATTTCTTAAGGAATCTTCTCATTGTTTTCCAAAGTGGCTGCACCAACTTTTATTCCAATACCAGCAGTGTAAGAGGGTTCCCCTTTCTCTGCATCCTCTCCAACACTTATTATTTACTGTCTTGTTGATTTTTGGCCATTCTAACTGGAGTAAGATGGTATCTCAGTGTGGTTTTGATTTGAATATCCTAGATGGCTAATGACTATGAACATTTTTTCATGTGTCTATTAGCTGTTTGTATGTCTTCTTTGGAGAAGCGTCTGTTCATGTCTTCTGCCCATTTTTTGACATGATTATCTATTTCTTGAGTGTTGAGTTTGAGGAGTTCTTTATAGATCTTGGATATCAGCCCTTTCTGTAGTGTCATTTGAAGTTTAAACCAATGACTGTATCAAACCATGATTTGGATGCATAGCAGTATTTTCCATCAAATTGTTTTCTTGGTTATGCCTTGTTTGGTGGTGAGTTTCCATCTGAGTCTGGTCAAAATGAGTTAAGAATCTGAGCCTTTCATGTATTGTATCTTTGTTACTACTATCAAAAACAAAGCAAAGCATTCAGTACTATATGAATATTCTTTGGTGTCCTTGTTTAAGTCATTTGGTTGCTACTTTGCTAGATTCCAAGCTCAAATGGCCTTTTAAATATTTTTTCACCGAGCAAATTTTCTTTATTGTGTAGCCTGTTTGCCTTTTATTTTAATCCCCTTTACAATGACTGACTTCCTGGGCTTTGGAGTAAAAGCCAAATGGGATTTATTTATAAGAGCAGAAATTCATGTATTTGTGGATTTTTTTGAAGGTTATTCATTTTAACAAATCCATTACTTTCAAAATGTCTTGAGTTGCACCCTAAAAATTTTGTATTTTGTTTCACAGAAATTCATTAGCAAAAACCAATAGGCTTAATAAATAGAACTAGAATTGATTCTTTCTTTAGTAGTTGGAAAGCTAGTGTACGCATAGTGGTCCCGTTTCTCAGGTATAGATTAGTGCATATGGTAGGCTTCCAGTTGTTGAGCTGTAATCAGTTATAGTAAAGCACCATTTGAAAAAGGGTATTTGGGACGACTGCCTTCGGCTCAGGTCATGATCCTGGAGTCCTGGGATCGAGTCCCGCATCAGACTCCCAGCTCCATGGGGAGTCTGCTTCTCTCTCTGACCTTCTCCTTGTTCATGCTCTCTCTCACTGTCTCTCTCTCAAGTAAATAAATAAAATCTTTAAAAAAAAAAAAGAAAAAAGAAGAAGGGTATATGGAGCTGTGAATGAAAGAAATTGGTTGTATGCTGCTATTTTTAAAATGTTAGCAAATATCCTTGATGATTTTTTTCTTTTTTCTTTTTTCTTTTAGTATTAAATGTCTTTGAATACAAGAAAACACAGGGAGGGTGCGGAGGCAGCATGGTGAAATGGAAAAGGCACAGGGAACATGTTTTACTCAGCTTGGGCATCTGGCTGGGTTTGCATGAGTCACTTGACTTGCTTAGGTCTTTACCTTTCTTTATCTACAAAGTCAGGAGATTGAAACATTTGAACTTTCACATCTTTAAAATGTTATTCTTCAAAGCTTGGAAAGTTGTGTGAAGGTAGAAATATGTGGAGGCTGTGGATCTATAGGGAAATTGGTCCCTGATTTTTTTTTTTTTTGACATTGAAATATCAAAATAAAGGAATTTTGTGGTTCCAGGCTAATCCTCTTCAGCTAGGTCTGATGAATGTGTTAGGGATTTGTAGCAGGTGCAACGCAGGTCACCTGAGCCAAGTTTCTCATAGCAGAAACTGATAGGAGAATCAGCTGTATTTATAAAGGTACAATGAGAGCCAGAATTATTTTAACCATGGGAAGACTTATCCTTGCGGTGTTTACCTGGGATGAATAAAGGTTGTCAGAATGGTGAGTGGTAACTGTCATTGAGGAATTACCCAAAAAAAAAAAAAAAAAAGCCTTTTAAGAGAGGGAGGGAGAGCGTGGAGGAGGGTCAGAGGGAAAGAGAGAACCCTGAGATCATGATCTGAGCTGAAATCATGAGTCAGACACTTAACCCACTGAGCTACCCGGGTGCCCCAGAATGTTTGAGAAGTAAGATGACAACAACATCACAATGAGTTATCTTTGTTCCCAGGACACTGAGAGGTACCATGTAACTACATATTTGGCTCTGCTGAAATGAAGATAAAGATAAAAGAGATAGTTATTAGCAGGTGAAAAATATAAAGAAAACTAAGATGAAAGAAAGTGAACATTTTCTATTAAAAAAAAAAAAAACCCAAATAAACTCTTAAGGCAGAGGGACCTTCTGTCCTAGTCTGGATTTTTGGCTGAATAGTTACGGGTGATTAAGTGCCTGGATAAGTCTGAAACCCCTGAAATGCGTAGGTGGATATTTCTGGCTTCTGTAACTTATGTGTCTGAAGATACCACATGCTTTTTTGGGAAAAAATCAAGGAAATTATGTTCAAACCTTGATTGTAATTGTTCCTTTACACAGTCAATAATTTGATTCCTAAGCAGATTTAATGAAATGAAACACCAGGCAGCAAAGAATGCAAGAGTAAGATTCTCTGTGAATAGTCTTTGTGAATAGCATGGTCAGTTATGTATCCCTCTACCTTTTCTGGGTTTATCATGGAAGAAATTTATCCTTATCCAACCCACTGGACTCCTATATCATGTGCCTACCAGAGAGCTGGGAGTGTTCCTTTCTCTTTAACCTTCAAGAGAGGATACCATTTTATTTTTTTCTTATTATGTGCAATGTACTTTAATTATTTATTTTTATTTAAGTATATTTACCATACCAGGTTATATTAGTTTTAGGTATACAATATAAGGATTCAACAATTCTTTTTCAAAAAATTATTTTTATCTTTATTATTTTTTTTAAAGAGAGACAGTTAAGGGGGGGCGGTGAGGAGCATAGGAAGAGGGAGAGAGTCTTAAGCAGACTCCTTGCTGAGTGTAGAACCTGGCACAGCACTAGATCTCACGGCCCTGAGATCATGACCTGAGCCAAAATCAAGAGTCAGTTGCTTAACCTACTGATCCACTCAGGCATCACAATTATTCAACAATTGTATATATTTCTTGGTGCTCATCAAGAGATAAGTGTACTTTTAATCCCCTTAATCTGTTTCACCCATCCTCCTTCCCACTTCCCTTCTGGCAACTAGTCGTTTGTTCTCTGTATTTAAGAGTCTGTATTTTTTTTTTGTGTGTGTGTGTGTGTGTGTGTCTTTTTTTCCTTTGTTCATTTGTTTTGTTTCTTAAGTTATACATATGAGTGAAATGATAAGGTATTTATACTTATCTGACTTATTTCAGTTAGCATAATACCCTCTAGGTCATTCATGTTGTTGCAAATGGCAAGAGGTCATTCTTTTTTATGGCTGAATAATATTCCATTACACATATACACAACATCTTCTTTTTCCTTCATCTATTAATGGATGCTTGAGTTGCTTTCATATCTTGGCTATTGTAAATAATGCTACAGTAAACATAGGGGTGCATATATCTTTTAAAATTAGTGTTTTTCATTTTCTTTGGGATTATTGGACCATATGGTAATTCCATTTTTAATTTTGAATAACCTCCATACAGTTTTCCACAGTGGCTGTACCAGTTTGCATTCCCACCAACAGCACACAAGAGTTCCTTTTTTTCTGCATCCTTGCCAACACTTGTCATTTCTTATGTTTTTGAGTTTAGTTATTATGACAGGTGGATAGTGACATCTCATAGTTTTTTTAACTTATATTTCGCTGATGATTAGTGATGTTGAGCATCTTTTCATGTGTCTGTTGGCCATCTGTGTATCTTCCTTAGAAAAATTCAGGTCCTTTGCCCATTTTTAAATTGGATTATTGGTTTTTTTAGTATTGAGTTTATAAGTGCTTTATATGTTTTGGATATAAAGCCCTTATCAGATATACCATTTGTAAATATCTTTCCCCATCCAGTAGGTTGCCTTTTTGTTTTGTTGATGGTTTCCTTTGTCACGCAGAAGCTTTCTATTTTGGTGTAGTCTGAATAGTTTAATTCTACTTATATTTTTCTTTCCAGAGGAGACGTAGCTAGAAAAATGTTTCTACAACTAATATCAAAGAAATTACCATCTATGTCTTCTTCTAGGAATTTTATGGTTTCAAGTCCCACACTTAGGTCTTTAATCCATTTTGAGTTTATTTTTGTGTAAATGTAAGAAAGTGGTCCAGTTTCATTCTTTTGCATGTAGCTCCTCCCACATAATAAAATACCTGGAATAAACTTAACCAAGGAGATGAAAGACCTGTACTCTGAAAATAAAATGTTAGTGAAAGAAATTAGAGATGACACAAAAGGAAAGACATTCCATGCTCAGGGATTGGAAGAAACAATGTTGTTAAAATGTCCATGGTATCCAAAGCAATCTACAGATTTAATGTAATCCATATCAAAATATTAGCAACATTTTCCACAGAACTAGAATAAATAATCCTAAAACTCGTATGGAGTCGCAAAAGACCCCAAATAGCTAAAGCATTCTTGAAAAAGAAGAACAAAGCTGGAAGTATCACAATCCCAGGTTTCAAAGTATACTACAAAGTAAGATACTAGCACAAGAATAGACGTAGAGATCAATAAAGCAGAATAGAGTCCAGAAATAAACCCATGCTTATACGGTTAATTAACCTACCACAAAGGAATCAAAAATATACAATGGAGAAAGGACAGTCTCTTCAACAAATGGCCTTGGGAAAACTGGACAGCCACATACAAAAAGAAAGGATACCTTTTAAAATGAACTGAGAATTGAAATCTATACCTAATTAAAAATGAGTCACATTATGTTATCAAATATTATTTATTTAAGCATTTGGGTATAAAAAGTTTTTTATTTTTATTTACTTTTAAGGATTTTTTTATTCATTTAAGAGAGAGAGTGTGAGCAAGAGCACAAGCACAGGGTGGGGGGAAGGGGGAGGAGGGTCAAAGAGAGAGGGAGAAGCAGACTCCCTGCTGAGCAGGATGCCCAGTGCGAGGCTCGACCCAGGACCCCAGGATCATGACCTGAACTGAAGGCAGATGCTTGATTGACTGAGCCACCCAGACACCCTAAAAATCATTTTATTTTTTTGTGGTCTCCCTGCATTTGTTTATGTTATTAAATGGGAGCACCTAACAGTGATTCCTAACCCACTTTGTACCTTGTACCTCTTGACTGGTCTGTAGAAGCCTATGGATGACTCGCAGAATAGTGTTTGTAGGTGTATAAAATAAGATAAAAAATGTAGAATTACCAAAAAAAGCATTTGCATTAAAACACTATTTTCAAAGTTGTACAAAATAGGTGACTACAGTTAAGAATACTGTATTGTATGCTTTAGGGTTGCTAAGACAGTCGATGATTAAAGTTCTCATCACAGGAGAAAAGGTTTGTAACTGTGTGTGAATTACTGGGATGATAGGTTCACAATATGTACAAACACTGAATCATCCTGTTGTACACCTGAAACTTACACAGTGTTATCCGTCAGTTATACTTCAATAAATATACAGGTTTTAAAAATCATTTTTTAAAATTAATTGGAAGTTTATAAACAAAAAATTGTACCAAATAAAACTGTGATATGGGGTCAATGTCTTAAGTACCATGATTTTTTATTTTGAAGCAATGAATATAATTGGCTTTGCGAGACAGCTGTTACAACCTAATGTGATATGAAAACATATGTGAATTCTATTGGCAACACAGTCACAGGATTGACTAATACTGTGATGATGTGTTGTCTACACTCATAATTGAAGGAAATGTTAAATTTTCACTGGAGATAGAGAAAATAAAGATGAAGGGATTTTTTTGCCCCCCTCCCGCCCCCCGCCATCTCAATGAATGGATTCCTTGGGTTTTCTCCTAGGACTCGTTGAGGGTTCCAGGATCCCAGGTTTAGAGCCATAGCCAGAAGGTTTTCCTGGTTCATACTCTACAATTGACCTAACATTCACAGAGGAAGGGAAAGTAGGCATAAATGCCCACATTAACATAATAAGTGGAAAATAAAATAATCCTGTAATATTTATTGTAATTAGAATACTAGGTATGGATTGAAAATATGGATGTGTTTGGGTGTACCTCTGTAACCTTAGCTTTCTTTTTAAGACATAAAATCATCTGTGTAGTTTGTGTGGAAAGTTATTAAAAAGCTGTGGACAAACTTTCAGAAAATGAGGGATTTCTTATGTATTTAATAAATCACAAAAGGTTTGGTATAGATTATAGGTGGCAGGTGCTAAGATTCAGACATTTGTTACATGGAGTGGACTCTTGGCTTATAAAAACCAAATCTGGACAAGAATAGAGCAGCCACTGGGGCGCAGGCCTAGGTCTGGATATTTCTTCTCATTTATAATGTTATCTTGATTAATACTTTCCCAGGTGATTAATACTTTCCCAATCATCTTTGACAAAGAGCTTCGAGTTGGCGAGGGGTTGGGGAATTCCCTGTGGAGGCAGCCCCAAGTGTGGGTTCAGGGTGGGGTGAGAACCATTTCATGACCCACCTCCTGGGGCTAGGAGCCAGCCAGGGTGAGAGAGATGCCTCCATTTTCCTCCCCACTCCTAGATGTAGAAGAATGTTCAGGAGTTAGTGACTTCATCTGTGTGGTCAGATGGGGTGTAGTTGGGTGGACACAAACTTATGCCTATGATAATTTTTTTTTTGTTTTAATCTCAAATAATGCAGTATCTCCTAGTAAAGAATATGAGGAGTCCATCTTCCACATTCATACAGGTGTGACTACAGCTTCCCAAGCTGGCTGTGTCAACCAGAAGAGGTGTGGAAGTTAGAAGTGAGATCTCCAGAATAATCACCATGGAAGGAGCAGTGCCTTTTGTTCAAGCAGAGCCATCTTTAACTAGCTTTCACCAAAAGGAGTTTCTAAGACTGCACAACAACTTGTCAGCTTCTCCTCAGCTACATAAAATCTTTGAATTTCTAGGGAAGTGTTTTGACTGGTCCTGGCTTGTCCACACTTAAGGGGCAATTCACACAGCCCATGGACCACAGGAAATTAGATTATTTATATTTCTGGTACCACCAAACAATGAACAACCTGGTCTGTTTTTAGAGACTCCCTGACCCTCACAGAGAGCTGTAAACAGAAAGTAAATTCATTGACTCGGAGTTCAAACCTACGGAACTCTTAGAACAAGCCCCTTTCTCAGCTTTACTTTATGGTACAGGGAGGTGAGCTCTGGGGAGATAAGAGACTTCACAGTTCTCCAAAGCCACCCAGGGTCACTGTGGGTTATTTCGAAAAGGCAAAGGTATAAGGCTTAGTTTGTACAGCTTTTTTAGAAATTATTTGCAAGTGTTAAAAGTTGACATTTCAAAATGCTGAAATTTGAAAATAACTTTTAAAAAGTTCTAATTAAGCAGTAATAAGTGGGAATTGACATTTTCTACCATTCACTGAGAAGTTACCCAGCTAATAACCCCTTCTTTTCAATTTTTCAACCCAAAGTCATTATATAAATATAGAATGACATGGCAATGCTGTGTAGGAAATTGGGGTCTTAGCATCTAGCCTACTTTCCCTCCCTCTCAGTTGACCTGAAAAGCACTATTGATATTACCCTACACAGAAAAACAAAAGTTTGCTCTTCCTTGGAAATTATGAATAGAAATTGATTTTATTTAAGCAATCCTAATTTAATTAATATACTACAACACTATTGACTCTAATTCATATAGAATCCCTTGAAACACTCTAGTATGCAAAGTGAAAATTCATACTTAAGAATTTTAAGAAGTATAGTTACATAAGCTGATCCAAAAGTAGCAAATATTTATGAAGGAGTGATTTAGGGTTATGGTGATACAGACAAGCTTTGTTAGAGGAAGAGATCAAGAGACAGGACCAAAATGATTTTCCTCAAGTTTTTCTGGGGACAGAGCCAGTTTGTGCTTGATGTCATAGTCCTTTCATTTTCAAAACGTGTCCTCATTTGGTTAATGAAATAGATGGTCATCGTATTTCATTGTCCAATGAATTCCATGGTTTCTCAAGATATAGAAAACGAATGAAGTAGAATCAGATCATTGGCTTCAAATCTCCACTAACAGAAGAACGTTAGGTTCTCCATTTCTCTATGGCTTTTTCTTTATATCTAAAATGGAGATAACTATCCCTAACTCAGAGAATAGCTCAGATGTTTGCATAATAAGCATGGATGCAAGAGCACCACAGTAATGGTTGGCCGGTGGTGGACACAAGGTGTTGTAGTTTGGTTGGTCTGAATCTATAGCCTCTTATTGGGACTCAGGGTTATTTATATGTGGAGTCATCATATAAGATGTTCTGGGGAAAATAGAGGTTGTTAGTTATTCTTCCTTGGACACAGTTCCATAGTTGTTTAGTTGACAGGACTTTCAAGTGGGAGACCCAGGTTTGAGGTCTGCCACTCTCTGTTTTGACCTTGGGCTTATCACTTGGATTTCTAAGATCTCTCTTACTTTCTGTAGTTAGGACGATTGGCTAAAGTGGATACACAGTAGTGAACAGATTTGACTTCAGATTTTGATTAGATATTCATTCATTCAACAAGTATTTATTGAATATCTGTTCAGTAAGTGACTGTATGCCTGTATGTATGCATTTCAGTGACTGATAAATTGAAAGAAGACAAAAGAAATATGGTGCTTTCTCCAAAGGAATTGTCAGTCTGGCTGTCCTGTGATATTTTCTAAGTATTCCTGATAGACATCTCTTTTCTTACAACAGGAAAGAATATTTTCAATGTCTTCACATAATCCTATATAACAATTTCTAAATCTTTACATCTAACTAAACCTCCTCTGGTTTCAACTTGAGCATTTTCTTTTCTGTTTTTTTTTTTTTTTTTTTTTTTTCCACAGCGGGAAAGGAGAAAATCTGTTCTTCTGACTACATGAATATCTTTTATGTTATTAAAAATCTGTCAGGCTTTTTCAGAGCACTCTAAAAGTGTGATGCCATGTGGTAACCTTAAGTACCATAATGAACTCAACTATTAGGTTGCATTTTTTTTCATTTTCTTCATGGTAATACAAACTTTTGTAAAATTTAGGGTGTGATACCAATTTTGTGAATACTATATTGTAACATTAGCAAGATGGTTCCATTT
The DNA here is from genome assembly GCF_011764305.1 of Mustela putorius furo. Lineage (NCBI taxonomy): Eukaryota > Metazoa > Chordata > Mammalia > Carnivora > Mustelidae > Mustela > Mustela putorius. The sequence goes on along the minus strand of NW_025422117.1, from coordinate 30,741 downwards.
AGGGTGGGAAATTCTGTTAGATGGATCAAGAATTACGTGTGTTGAGAGGGTACCAGGGACACATTGTCCCTGCTGGGAGATTGGTTACTTTTATGATGAAAATGTGGGGATCTTACTGGTAGGAAGGAATGGATATGAAACATATTCTGGGTATTTAGGTTATGAAAGAGCCCAAAAAAGGAACTGGCTTATCAAGGGACAGGTTGGGAGTGGAGAAAGAATCAGGCTTTAAGACAGATAACTAGGTATAGTTGACCTCCCACCACTGACCCAAGCACACAGTCTGGTTGCCCTTGGCTGCATTTTGATGAATCTTACTAGGAGGAAGGGATTGTGTGCAGAGCCAGAGACCAACAAGGCTTATCAGGGGGTTCTCCAAGTGGCTGAAGGAGTTGATTAGAGCAGAGGGTTAGGCTCAACAGAAGATAAAATCTAACATAGCTACATTTTGAACTGCCAACAATTACTTACACTTATCAGACTGCAAAGGACATCAGATCATCTTGCTTATCCTCCTGCTTCCTGGCAAAATTGCGCATTAATGATTCTGGATGGAGGTGTGACTCACATATCAAGTGACTTGAGAATGAAAGCTGAGCCAGAGCTAAAGACAACTTTTCTTTGGGCTTGGTATGCCCTATATTATTTTGTCAATTCCGTCTTGGTAATACTTCAAGAAAATGGATGCAATTTTTCTACTACAGGTTATTTAAATGATGGCAGAGATATACCTTTCTGAAAAGCCAGGAACAACTGTTTCTTGGAAAGCAGCACAGTGATCCTCCCACCCTGCCTCTGGGTTTACAAGATGTCCACGCTTCTTAGCTGTATGCATGACGCAGCCACATTTTATGTGAGGAATAGGTTCATAAAGACTTTGCATTTTTCAAAACTCACATAATTCAACACTAATTTTCCTATTATAATAAATTGTAATGCAGGGGATACATTCCCAGACCTCATAAATCTACCACAATTGTAATTTTACTTTTAAATATACTTTTTATGTATATGAAATAACATAAAAATAACACGAATAAATAAACTATAAAACCTTGACCCTTTTCATAGTTTTTTTAATCACAGGTAATTTCACTGTGTGGCTTTTGATTTGGGGGGTGGTGCCTGTCACAGCATCACCATTCAGTACATTTTGGGTTATTGCTATTGGGTATAAACACAATTATAAATTATAATAATACTGAACATTAACAAGAAGTATGGTTGGTCGTCACAAAAGCATTCAGGATGTTTCTGTGCTATAAAGCTAAGTGTGGTTCATGGGATACTTTTATTTGTGATATTTCTGCTCATCAGCCAAAGTGCTGCTGCCTTGTAGGAATGAGAGATGCTGTCTGTGGTAACCTACTCAGCTGTCAGCTTTGAAGGGATGTGATTTGTGGATGGTTTTAAAAGTGTGTGTGTGTGTGTGTGTATGTATGTATGTGTGTAGGGTTGTATTATATAATGTATAAGATGTAGTAAATCAAGTAGTGTCTATTATGTTTACTGAGGTGATTTTAGAAAAGATTTTTTGTATTCTTGAACCAAATATCTGATGTATGCTGTTATATAAAATTATATTGGTATACACTGAATTGTGTCCCTCTTCCCAGTAGTCACGTGTTGAAGCCCTAACCCCCTTGCAACTGCATTGGAGATAAGAAATAAGGCATTTAAAAAGGTGATGAAGATTAAATGTGGTCATGAGGGGAATGCCATGATCTAACAGATTTGCTGGTGTTCTTAGTTCTTACAAAAGAGGAAGTAATACCAGAGGTCTGTGTGTGCATGACGAAGAGGTCGTTTGAGAATAGGGTGAGAAGGCTGCTGTCTACAAGTTATGAGAAGCCTGAAAATGAAACCCACTTTCCAGCATCTTGATCTTGGACTTCCCAACCTCCAAAATTGTGAGAAACAGTTTTCTGTTGTCTAAGTACCCCTGGTCTGTGGTATTTTGTCATGGCAACTGGAGAAGACAATACACAAATCATCTTTCCATATTGAATATGTTTAAATTATTTCAGGTTTGGTTTTTCTAACTCATAGTGCATGTATACACTAATGTTTGTATTTCATTTAAAACCTACCATTTTTGTTTAATTTAAAAAGTTGCATTAAACATTTTATCTTTATTTCTGGAGAAGGTCATGGTAACAGATGGTTGGGTACTGTTGACTTGTAGAAACCTACACAGTAGCTGTCTCAGAAAAGTCTCCCAGTCTCATGGAAACTGCCATTACTGATCCTAGAGATTCTTAAGAACTAGACTTTTGCCTATGAGTCTGTCCACAGCTTCCCCAGGGATGTCAAAATCCCATGTCGTCTCTTATCATGAAGATGGATCTACCCTGGTGCCATGCTAGGAAGGGCATCCTGGAGAGGCTGGTTTCAGTGCTCTCCTCTGTAAGGCCGAGTATCTGTAGAAGGGAGCAGAGATGATACCAGGTTGGTCATAGATAATCTGTCTCTCTTGCCTATTAACATATCACCAGTATCAAGAATATTCTCTTGTGCCTAGAAGATGCTCAATATATGTTGGTTAAATGACTGAGGCCCAGGTGTTGAAAGTATATAACACAGACATGACAGAGGGTTATTGACTTTAAAGCAAAGGATTTCTCTGGACATCTTACTCAGTTATCTTCACCTACTACCTGTAGCATTTAGTTAAACCAACTTATGAAATAGTACTCTGAAAGTTAATGTATAACTTTGCTGCTTGGAATTTAAAACATATTTCTGACTATAAACGGTGGGGAGGTCCCTAGACTTGTCCATAAAAACCCATTTCACTCATAACATTGCTGAAATATAGCACTCATAATGTAGTAGCTCACCACCTTATAGAATATTCTGCAAGAAATATATACTTCAAATTCCAGTTCTGATGCCAGATCTACATTTTCTGCTTTTGCATCTCTGGCAACAACGATACAAATTCCTCCTCCCCGATTCCTGTTTAGACTTTAAGCAACAGGAATAGGAACATCTTGATGTAGTTTCAGTCTTAGTCATAACAAGGCAACTTAAGTTCTGAGTAGCCCCAGTAGCAATAGATCAAAACTCTGGATGGGGGAGGGAGGGAGTTCCAGTATCTATAATGAAAAAGTCAATCCTATGTAAAGGACATTGCAAGTGCTTTATATTAGGATTTTCTGTATTATGCTTATTTAATTAAGATCAGAGTTTTCATTGCATAAGGATATAAGCTATAGAGTTAAAATTAAATTAGGAGAATAAGCTATATTAAATTTGCATAGAGATTTTCCTTAGAGGTCTTACCAGGTGAGTGAACCATACCCTCGGGATATTAACTCTGGCAGTTTTTAAAGGAATCACTTAGTAAATTACTGGTACAATGAACTAAAAGATACTCTGAAGAATATTAAAATTGCTGTGAGTTTCTGGGGGCAGGGATCATGTCTTAATCATTGCATTATCCTTCAAGAGTTAGCACTTTATTTAACAAACAGGCATCCAATGAATGTCAGATGAAATGATGCATGTTGTCAAAGAGAAAAATTTAGAAAAGGAGGCATAAACTAAAATAATCTAATCTTCATCCGAGGTCCTACACAGTAGTCCATTAAAAAACAAATGACTAAGAATTTTAGATTTACAAATAGGAAAACCAAAGTAAAATAAGAGAGAGTTAGAATTTGGAAGTCATTAATACTGTTCACCAAATAATTTGACTTCTTGGCCCCTTGCAATAAAGTGTGCCTGTGAGTCACTCTGTGAGGAGACAGGAGACATCTAGATGATGCTTCTAATGTGAGCATATAATTGCCAGTTTAAGACACTCAAAACTCACCTTTCCTTCTATTCTGTGGAATGGTCATGTTCCAGATAGTGACCGTTCCATCAGCCTGGGCCTCCTGTGACCAACTGGTAAGGAAAGTGAGAAATACATAGTGTGACCACGTAAGTTTTTCATTCAAACCAGATCACTTTTGAGACTCAGAAGAACCTCTACTAATAATCTTGGCTGAGACGAGAGACATAAACCCCAACTGAGAGAATAGGGACATAGGGCCATTTTAGACTAACTCTTCGTTATTTTATTCTACTGAGCGAGGAGTTGTTTGTTACTGCAGCATAAACTCCAGACCGATACATGAACTCCATGCCAGGGCTAAAACTCATATTCTCTCTTTTGATTCATTGGCTGTAAATGAGCATGTATTTATCATTTGGATCATGAGGGACAAAAACTCAACTTATTGAGGGAAATGAAGGGATTTAACAGTGCTTGGAATCCAAGAAAGGTTAAAAAATAAAACTATAGGAGGGTACAGATGGAGCTGAGCCTCAGGCAAAGCCTGAGCTGTGGGATGCGGCCAGATGCCGCCAGCCCCTTTGCTCCCACCTTCTGTCTCTACTCTTCTCTGTGTGGAGGCCTCATTGTTTCTCACTAAAGCCAAATTTCTTCTGCAGGGGGTCAAATTATGGCCACCAGCAGCTCTTAAATTCTAAGTCTGATTGCTGCTGTCATTAAGAAAGACAGGCTTACAGATCTTCTTTGAATTCGCCTTCAAAAATCCCAGGCAAGGATTTCTGTTTGACTCAGTTTTGGAAAGGTGTCAACCTCTTGGCCAACCAGCTGAGGCCTGGAGGTTGAGTCATTAGGACCAAGGCAGCGTCCCTGGAAAGTATACGGGGCAAGGGGGAGGACCATCTTCAAGAAGAATGGGACACTAAGAAGACAAAAACACCAGATATTTATTTTTTATGTCTTCACAGATGTGGACTGACATCCTTAATCAGGCACCTGCTTACAGCTTTTTTGGAGTTACTACTGGAATTTGTAAAAATTTGTAACATTTGTCCCCTCCCCCACCCCCATATTTTCTTCTGTGATTCCTTTTGGTTAAAAGCCTCACATTTGAAAATAGCTGGGTGGAAAAATGATGCGTTATGGGGCCAAGAGACTGAGTAAAGCTAACTGACCCACCTGGGCATTGAACCAGAAATTCTGCTCTCTGTAGAATTATATTCTAATCAACTGAGCTGAGCTGTGGGAACATAAATGACATAATGACATTCAAAGTGACTTTATAAAGCTGACCATAAACTTCCATTATCTGCAATTAGCTAACTTAGTCCTATAAAACACACGCACACACACATACACACACTGAAGATACTACATCATATTAGGTCTGTCTTCAAAGGTTAGATTTGGGGTTTATGATTTGGTAATAGGCTCCAACACTGGGTTTATTCCCTATTGTGCTTTCTCCTGCCTCACCTGAGCCCGGTGTCTCACATAATTTCAATGTAAATTTGGGGGATCTAGTTCCAACAAGGTTACCAGCCAAACTTGCCTACAGCTCTGAAGGTACCTATGATTAAGCGCTGTGTCGTGATGAAAATAATTGCTTTAATTAGCCATTAAGCAGGCTTCAGGGTCAACATGACAATGGGTTTCTTTCTCTGTTTGATTTAGTAGAAGCAGTTAATGATTTTGTTTTTATTATCTTTACCCCCTGCTTCAGAATTATTTACTTAGCACATGGAAGGCAACAGATATTTGTTATTATAAAATCAATTTCATGCCTGACTAGACCATCTCTTCCACCTTTGTCATTACTCTTTGAGCTTTGGGTATTATCTTGGGCTCATTTATGTTTATACAACTATATGGCAATGGACCCTACCAATAATTATTTGGGGAATTTGTGTCATACAGCAACAGGCAGTGCATTTTCATTCTCATTTTTAGAGAATTTCCATGTATTTATTTTTCTCCACTTCTATTGAAATTTCTAATCAATAGAATACTGTTTCTACAGTAAAAGTATTAGATCATACTTTCCCTAGTTAGCTAGATGATGTTAAGAATGGATTTTGTATCTGGAGTAAAAATTCAATATGCAAAAGGACTGAAACACATATCCATAAGCTATCATTTTGGTGAGAAACATTCTGCTTTGAAATCTTTGTTTACTGAAGTTGTGTTCCTTTGTTTTCCCCAGCTTTTATGTAAGGCTCAAGGTGACGATCATGGCTTTTCTGAAATGTCAGTAGCTGTGAAGTTAAATAATCTAAATGCCACTAACTTACTTTCTTTCTTTCTTCTTCTTCTTCTTCTTTTTTTTTTTTTTTTTTTTTTTTTTTTTTTTAGCGGTGTTGGTTCTGAATTAATTCTGAAACATACATAAAATTAGGGCTGCAAAATCTCCTCAAGCCTGTTCAGCACAAGCTGGATATAGGCTTGCAGTTGGGAGTTGACCCTGTTAGGGTAAACCCACCGTTCCCATCATGCTTGCTGTTCTTATTGTGCCTCATGCCTCATGCCTGCCCTCAGTCGCAGGCAGGACCCAGAACACGACCCTGACTTGTATCCTGCCTCCAACAGGACAGTTATCTGGAACCATAATTCTACTTTCTGATCCCACTGTCTAATCTTTCCCACTGATTAGCTTTGACCTTCAACACCCTGCAAACATTTATTGAGCATATACCCAATAATGGGAGCTGGGGGCATCTCCTGGCTGTGTGATGCTCAGCAAATTGCGACCATTCTGAACCTTACTTTCTACATTTAGAAAACGGGGCTACTAAAAATATTGACCTTACCTACTGCATAGTTGTTGTAAGGGTTCAATACAGTAAAGCCGTTGTTATATGGAGAGAAGTTAGTTATTTCATTTCATTGGAGGTACACATCTAGATTTCTGTTGGAGAATAATTCCTTTAATCTCAGTTAGTTGATTTCTTCCAGAAAGCTCTAAACTGGTCTTTGAGTATAGCATTTGGCATAAGTTATGTAGAAAGTTTCTATGCTGTGAAGCATATCAGAATCATATGAGGTGCTCTATAGAGGTAGATTTCTGGGTCCCATGCCCAGAGAGTGCGGTTTTAGGTTTGCCTGGAGGACTTGGAAGCATGTATTTTTAACAAGCACAAGGGATCATTTTCCAGCAGCTGCTATATAACAAGGTACCACAAAGTGGGTGGTTTGAACAACAGAACTTTATTGTCTCAAGGTCTGAGGCTAGAAGTTCAAGATCAAGATGTTGGCAGGGCTGGTTCCTAATGAGGGCTGTGAGGGAGAATCTGTTCAGGCCTCTCTTCTAGTTTCTGGTGCTTTGTTGGCAGGCTCTGATGTTATTTGGCTATGGATCTATCACCCTAATCTCTGTCTTCATATTCACATTGTGTCCTTCTTATGTACACATGTCTCCAAATTTCCTCTTTTGGTAAGGACATGGTCATACTGGATTAGGGCCCATTCTATTGACATCATCTTAACTTGTTCATCTGCAAAGACCCTATTTCCAAATAAAGTTACCTTCTGCGGTACTGGCAGGCTTCAATATATGAAATTTGGTCATCAATATGTGAATTGGGGGCACAGATTTCTGCCTATAACATGCCCCAAGTGATTCTGATCCAGATGTGGGTTGTATTCCATTTCGAGAAACACTGGAGGGGAGACTGGGGACTGAGTGAGAGAAGGGGAGCCTAGGGGCTGCCCAGTGTAGTGCTTCCTTTATATTTGAGAGAAGCAGTTGAAATGGGATGGTACATGGTGTGGCTGGAGAATGTCGTCTCTGTAACTAATGGTAAGTGTACAGACACCTTAGGGATTGCTTCTGAGTAACTTTGGAGGAGACATTAACGTTCCTATTAAAAGTGGAAAAATGTTGGGCTGTATCCCCAAGCCTGAAATGGGGCTGTGATCCTGTGAAACCTAGCTCAGAGCCTACACTCGGAATTTCAGCTTACTTGGATAGTTCTTCGGAATTATTTGATAATTCCTCCCACAGACCCATGTTTACTCTAGAACCTGTGGCCACAGTACCTAAGCGTAGACCTTTCCAAAATATTATCTCTCTCCCAAGATGGACTGGTCTTGTGAAAATCTGAGTACATGGTGACCCATCTAGGGCTTTCTCATGACATCAGTTATCTCCATTCCCGAGCTAAACCTGTGGGAGAGAGTTCTGGAAGATAACTGACATAAACAGGAATGACTTACTCACAGCTGCTATGTGTTTGGAGAGCACCGCTATATAATTTGGAATTGGTAATGAGATTACATTTTAGTGGATATACTACATTTTAATTGGTAATGAGATGACATTTTAGTTCTAATATTGCTGGGCATATTTTCAGGCATATTTCCAATAAAATTATATGTATGGGTACTGTGGTCTAGTATTTGAAAGTATTCAGGATTTTTTTCTTAATGTACCTCCTCATTCTCCATGGCTCTGCCTGGGCCAGGTAACTAGAGACTTCTAGTTCCCGTCTTCAGGAGGGGACTCTTACAGATGAGGGCGGGTGTCATATAAGCATTGGAAAATCATGGCAGACATAATTGAGAGACTTGCCCTAAAGATATGAAAGAAAACAGATATAGAAAAGTACATTATGATATAAAACAATTTTTTTTTTCACTGAAGAAGAGATACAGGTCCTAGAAAGTGTGAAGAGCATAGGGAGAAAATCAAGGTAGATGGAGGCAACTCTCCATGAGGAGGGTTCCCATCCTCTTAGCAGCTTCCTGAGGTCAAATCATAATTCAAGACCCAAAGATAATCATTTTTAAAAAAGATTTTATTTATTTATTTGACAGTGAGAGAGATCACAAGTAGGCAGAGAGGCAGGCAGAGAGAGAGGGGGAAGCAGGCTCCCTGCTGAGCAGAGACCCTGATGTGGGGCTCTCGATCCCAGCATCCTGAGATCATGACCTGAGCTGAAGGCAGAGGCTTAACCCACGGAGCCACCCAGGCGCCCCTATTCTTCATGTTTTAATGTCTAAAAAATAGAGCATGTAGTAGCTATATCCTAATTGTGCTGTGAGTCACACCTATGTATTGCAGTGATTGTAATGAAGCTACACAATGAAGGGAAAGACCCAGGAAAAACTTGTAAGGGAGGAATTACCTCTGAGTCCTTACCCACCTCCCTACTCTCCTTGGACACACACTGCCAAGAGAGTGGGTTTATTCACCTAGCCACTTCTCTGGCCTTGATCCCCACTGACCCTCACAACCAAAAAGGATGAAATGCCCACTTACAGGTCCAATCCTGCTTCAGACTAGGATAGATTCCACACTCTTGCCAAAGCTCCTGTTTTTGACATAATCAAATAACATTTTCTCCTTCGGGAGTGCTTTCCTGACATTTCTCTGCCCATCTAAACATTCTATCTTCATATTTCCAGGCTCCTCACAAGTTTGACCTGCACAGTGAAACCTTTCTTTTTTTTTTTTTTTTTTAACTTTTATTTATTTTTTAAATTTCTTTTCAGTGTTCCAGAATTCATTGTTTATGTACCACATCCAGGGCTCCATGCAATACGTGCCCTCCTTAATACCCACCACCAGGCTCACCAGCCCCCCACCTCCTCCCCTCCAAAACCCTCAGTTAGTTCCTCAGAGTCCACAGTCTTTCATGGAGAAGGGAGTTGGGGGAAATTGGAGGGGGAGACGAACCAGTGAAACCTTTCTTAATGAACTTTCCCCTGAAGTATTAGTTAGGTTTTATCCTCTGTTTTGTTTTACTTCGTCTGCTGTATTGTAAATTAGCTGCAATAAGGAATCATGTGTTGTCCTTCTGGGTATTTCGTATCATTTCTATTATAATGTGGAATCTCTAGTTGACAAAATCCATCTTTTAAAAATGGAAGTCTTAGGAAAGGTGACATTTTCCAAAAGTCCCTGGAAAATAGTGATGGTTAAGTATATTGTACTTATTAAATGGAATATATGCATTCATTAAAATCATAACTGTGATGATTATACATCAACATGAATATGTCACAAATTCTATTGAATTTTAAGTGAAGAAAATAGAAGATAAAATTATATTTATATTGCAATTACAGCTATGGGAAAACACGAGTAAAGGCTCGGAGAGAATGTAAATATAGAGACAGTTACATTTAGGTGATAGATTAATGGGTGAATTATTTTCTTTTAATACTAGAGTACTATTTTTATAATAATTGAGAAACAGAGCAATAGTTCAGACTGTGGTCAGCTAGGACAAAAGTACTCAGTTTCTGGGAATGGAAAATGAAATGAATTATAATAGTTACTTCAAGAGCTTTCAGGGCATAAACTAATTTAGATAGTTTGGTGCTTTTAATTTTTATCTTAAACGATAATGAATATTCACTTAATACTGGAAATATTTTAAAGATATGGCTACCATGTCTTAGGAGATCCACCTTGGAATTCTGCCATTTATATAATAAGCATCAATTTCAATCCCCCCCCCCCCACCAAGTAGAACTGCCAAGATGATATGTGGAACTCAAGACCTACACTGACCTTATTTTGTTCAAAATCCACATCTTTTGGGGGCTCTTGTATTTTGTTTGCATGAAAGAAACAGTTCTGGTATTTGAATCATCATGTCCTTTTCCCACATAACAATGTCATGTGGGGTTTTCATCAGGGAAGAAAAGGCAGCACACCGGATAAGATTTTGCTATGATTATCTCATCATCTCTTTTCATTTGCTGTGCCACTGGCAAAACTCTTTTTAAATGAAGGTTCAGCAAAATGATTGGCACTTGGTAAGTGGTTGATATTGAATAGGAAAAGCCAAGAGCTAATTTGAAGTCTTTATATAATGTTCTTTGTTTAAAAAAATGAAGAGAAAAAATCCAAAATTAGAATACCAAGAACTCGAGCAGTCTTGCACCATACTGTTTTAATTGGCTGTTGCTCATGAGAAGAATCAATAATTTCTTTTGAAGTTTCACATCAACTGCTTAATTTCATCAAGTCTTATAATTAATCAGCTGTGAATAAAATGAATCAGCTGTAATTTTAACCTTAGGTTTTAAAAAAAAAAAAAACTAGCTATAGTGATATAAGTAATAGGCTATCTAACCTTATTCAAAACCTTATAAATGATTTTAGCTATATTTTGGAGGAACTACAACTTATCAATTTACTCCTGAATTTCAGCAATCGTGTTTTCAATACCTTTTCAGAACACGTTTATTGAAATGTTAATGTAATTTTGTGTTCTTCAGGTATTTTACCTGTTTTATTTTAACCACTGAATAATAATATAGGAGTACCCAGTGTAATTCTAACACTGCGCCAGGTACCATGGAGGCAGAGGAGTGAGTCAAAAGCAGCCTGACGGATGAATCTTATTCTCAAAGACCTTTTGATATAAATGGAGGAACAGAAAAACTGGTTATACATGAAAAAGTAAAGAATAACAGACTTTCAGTGTCATCTTAACTGATTATAGAGAAAATAATTTCAGAAAATTAAGCTTGAGTAGTCTGATCTCCTTGGAGGACATGGAACTTGGGTAAAGGCTCAAAGTGTGGTGTGGTTGAGTCTGCTGCTTTTCTCTAAGACCTGTTTTTCCCTTCTTAGATAGGAGTAGAATTTAGCTGAGTGCTGCTAAATGTTGCACTTCTCAGTCCTCTTGAGTCTCTGCGTGATCAAGTTCTGTACAGCGGGTTGTAAGCAGAACTGTGTGTATGTAGCTTCTAGATTATGCCGTTATAAAAGGAAGGATGCCTGTGCCTTATTACTTTTAAAGATATTTATTTATTTGAGAGAGAGAGAGAATACGCAAGCACAAGCAGGGGGAGAGGCAGAGGGAGGGAGAAAAAGAAACAGATTCCTGCTGAGCAGGGAGCCCAATGCAAAGCTTGATCTCAGGACCCCAGGATTATGACCTGAGCTGAAGGAAGATGCTTAACCAGCTGAGGCAACCAGACAACCAGACACTGACCACCCCCTCACCCCTACCTCTTACTATATGTTTGGCCATCTTACTGGGTGGGACACAGATAAGACAGCTAGAAGCTAGAGCACCCATTTTGGGCTACCCATGATACTGGAGTCCTGTGAATATGGCAGACAACAAAATTAAAGGACCAAGAGCCCCTGTGAGCCCCAACAAACAGAGTTGTCATGTCAGCCAAGAATTATATATGCAAGAGAAATAAACTAATATCTAGTTTAAGCCATTCTTATTTTGAATGTCCTTGTTACAGCCAACTCTATATCCCAGTATCAGTGGATAAAATTAAGATCAGCAGAGGAGTGGGGGAAACATTGCATAGAAGGGAATAGTTGGGACAGAAGCCCAGGATAGGGACGAGTCTCTAGTTCAAAATGTCTCCAACTTAAATAGTGAGTAAAGTTGTGATTACTACTTACTTAACTTCATGTGGTCAGAGGGTACACTTTGTATGATCTGGATCCTTTAAAATTTATGGAGATTTGCTTTATGTCCATGGTCTATCCTGAATAATGTTCCTCGTGTACTTGGAAAGAATGTGTATTCTGCTGCTGTTGTGTGGAATGTTCCGTAGAGGTCTATTAGGTCTAGTTTACGGTATTGTTCAAAATTTTCCGTTTATCTTTTGTCTACTTGTTCTAGCCATTAGTGAAAGTGGGATATGGAGACCCTCAACAATTACTGATGCCTTGTTTATTTCTCCCGTCATTTCTGTCAGTTTTTGCTTCATATATTTTTGGGGTTCTGTTCACATAAGTTTATAATTTCTTATATTTTTATATACTTTCTCATAATTTTATATATTTTCTTTATGGATTGACTTTTTGTCATTGTAAAATATCCTATTTGTCTCTACTAACAATTTTTTGCCTTAAAAATCTGTTTTATCTGATATTATATAGTCATTCCTGCTTTCTTTTGATGAAAATCCTACCATATCAGTGATTATATTAAATGATTGAACATTTCTATTAAAGACAGATTGTTTTCAATTTTCAGTTTCCTATACGGGTTTTCATTTTTATTTCTGTCTTTTTTTCATTACAGCCTTATTTTGGGTTAAATAGATATTTTCTAGAGTGCCATTTTAATTCCCTTGTCATTTCTTCTATGTTTTTCTATATATTTTTGAATTGATTTTTAGTGGGTGCCCTGGGGATTACAATTAACATCATAATTTGTAACCATCTGAATTGGATTAATACCACCTTAATTTCAGTATTGTAGAACAACTTTACTCCTGTATAACCCCATTTTTCTCTCCCTCCTTTGTGCTGTTTTTAGTAATATATGTATATTTTGAAGTAGATATATGTACCCTTGCATTGTTTGCCCATTAACACGGATTTATTGTCGTTGCTTTATGGAGTTGTCTTTCAAATCAGATAGTAAAATAGCAACTTCCCATGTTCCTCTGGTGGGTGTCAGGCTGCCTATTTTAACCTCGATAGGAGCTGGAGGGCAAAGGCTGGCAAGTCAAAATGCCATGAAATTTGTACTGATATTCAGCTGTTCTTCTTGCAGAAATGCCCCCTGGGTCCGTGCAAGTATTTGGTTAATTTGCAGAGTTCTGAGAAAGTTATTTTTGACGATTTTTGCCAATCTTACTGCTTTTGTGAAGGAGAGACTTTTCAGAGGTTTTGACTCTGGTATTTTTGCTGAAGTCACTCTGTCATTCATCTTTATGACTTTTTATAGGTATTACTTATTATTGTTTGGGCATTTTTAACAAGTTAGGTGATTTTTAACAAATTACTTGAAAGCTCAGTGGGGAAGTTTTACTTTGGCTCTTACAGTTTTATCAGCAAGAACATGTCATGTTGGTAGTCTATTATACTTGGGAAGACCAAATTTGGATTCATAGTTAGCATATTTAAAAATTAAATTCTTACTGTTGACAAACAAATACATGGTTTGTTGACATTCATATATAATTATTTAATACTTATACAGTGATTAATATGGATATTTATTGTTCTCATCACTTTACAAATATTGATGTATTTACTTTCCATAATCTTGTGAGATGGGTGCCATTATTAACTTTGTTTTGTACTGAAGAAACAACATCATAGATGGGCTAAGACACTTGCCAATGTTCGTATAAATAGTGAGTGACCTAAATAGAATTCAGATCCGGGCAGCAGGCTCCAGTTTTTGCTTTTGGTCATTATGCCTAATACTTACATTAGTGATTAGATTTAATTCATTTATTCTAACATTTACTGAGCATATATATACCATATGCTAGTTACTGTACATTTGGAGATAGCGTTTCTACCATTACAGAGCTTATAATTGAGGGGCAGGAGAGTATTAACATTAGACAAAAATTACACAAATATTATACAAATTATAAGTGATACCAAGGGTAAGTTTTGGAGTGTTTGAGAGCACCCTGTCGTGAGGAAAACATCATCTTGTTTAGAGGGACCAGAAAAGATTTGTTTCAAAGGTAAATGAACAAATTGAAAACTAAAAGCTGAGTAGGATTTATCTGGACCCCAGGCAGACTGTCCTGCCTCTAAATTTTTCTGCTTCTGTTAGTTCCAATCTGCTTTCTTCCCTGCTTTGTTCTCCTTTCTTCTTTCTTGCCTTCTTTATCTCGTAACTCCTCTTTGGTCTTTGCAATAGCACATGAAATTGTAGTCATTGGCATTCAGTCAGTATGTTTCTTTCATTCTGCATTGGGCATAATTTGGCAGTGGTTGGAAATTTTTAATTGAGTCTGCAGTTTGGTGCTTAGGGATTTCTTCTCTGTGTCACCTCATAAAACCATATTTTTGTGCTAGTTTAACTTAATTTTTAAAGATTACTCTTACTTAATTTTTATAAGAGATCCAGTACATTTTGGAAATATGGTTAAATTGTCTTGAAAATAGTCAGGAATCACAGCTCTCTAAAATATTGTGAATTTGTGCCTTTGTGACTTTAATTGTAGGTGGACATAGCTTCCGAGTTTGTCAGCTCTTTGCCTTGGTGCCCTCAATCAGTAGCTTGGCAACATATTACACTGGCAGGTTCTTATTGTCTGTCAACACAAAGCTTGTTTTGTGCACAGTATTAGCTCCTGGATGGTTCTGCAAAGGTGATGTGTCACTGAAATTTTCTTTTTTGACATGTCTCTTACCTGGTGGTTAATGGCTATGATGAAATATTTGTTCTTCAAGAAATGAACCATTTCTTCTTGGCCATATATTCTAGTTTTTGATGATATATTTGCCAAAAGATTGCCAATGAAACCTTCCTTTTTTTCTGTTCATTTAAAAAATATCTACCATTTCTCCATTTTAGGTTTATTATTCCTATCAGTGAAGTGATGTGAAACAGCAGTTTATCAGACCTTCTATTGTAAACCGATTGATTGATTACCTGCCACATGAGGGACTCCATGTAGAGAAAGAAGAGATGACAAATTCAGGATATGTTCTATCCAACATCAAATGAAATAGAAAAGTAGATTTCTCCTAAATTGTTGGAACAATCAGAGAGTTTTGGGAGAGTATATATTTTGTAATCAATATAAAGTGAGTTATGTTTTTGTCTGTCTTCTATCACATAACACAAATGGATGTATTTTCTGCTACAGAGTAATCTAGAGGATAAGCCTAGTGTAGTTTATCTTAAAAGAGGTTTTGTGGCCTAAACAAAATTTCTGCAGGGGTACTTCAGTAATATAGTCATTTTCTGAAATAATAGCTAAAATTGACATAGAATAATAGGTCCATGTGACTGACATTCCAGAGAGATGAACCACACATATTCAGATGTTCTATCTTTATACAACAAATGGTAGTTTCGATAAAAGATTCAAATCAGAGTAACAAGAACAGGTGTTTGAATTGTAGGTATTAGTTTCTGATAATGTTGCTTCTTTTAAGGGCAGCTCTATTTAGCCTATTCTAGCACAGCCAGAGGAACTTATATCTCTAACAGTGGTTAATGCATTGATCTTTGGGATTGGAAAAAAACCCAGCCAATTTCTCATAAATCTGAGTATTGCTGTAGTGAGGAATAAAAACAAATGTGTATGCTTTTTTTCAGTTCCAACAAAAGGGAAAAGGTGAAATTGCAGTAAGAGTGACTTAGAGAACCATGAGGAGAAAGACCAGTAGAAATATCACCCTACCACTCAACAGAATTTTGAGGGCCACCATGAAATTTTTGTCCTGATGGTTTTAAACATAGCATAGTGTCACCAGTCTGAAGTAGTTAAATTGACTGCGTTCAGAAGTATTACCAGACGTTGCAAAATTACTGGAATTATTTTTGTCCTGAGACTAAGATTCTAGTTCTCATAATAATTAGTTATATGATCATAGATATACTAAAAAAATTGGAAAGTGGGGTGGGGAACACCTGGGTGGCTCATTCAGTTGAGTGGCCCACTCTTGATTTTAGCTTAGTTGGTGATCTCAGAGTCCTTGGATTGAGTCTGCCTTCAGGCTCCATGCTCTGTGAGGAGTCTGCCTGAGGATTCTCTCCATCTCCCTCTGCCCCTCCCCCCAACTCATACTTGCTCTCTCTCCAATCTTTCTCTCAAATAAATAAATAAATAAATAAATACATCTTTTAAAAAACGGAAAACGGGCATTATATTGGATTCTCTCGAAGTTTACTTTACTCAGAGCTGTGCGTTCTTTTGGACCTTATTTATGTAGCAGTTAGTAATTATGGTCATGATCATGATATTTTGCATAGTTCACTATTGTTCTCATGGAAATTAAGTTCATATCTAATCAAGGCCACAGGATAAGCTTAAGAAAATTTGCAATAAGGATCTTCCAGTGGTTCTACTTGGTGACACAACTGGACCCGGGACCTCTGGTTGTGATCATACTTGCGTGAAATTCTGCCATAGTTGGGAAAATAATTTAATCAATTTTATGAATATTTTCATATTCATAAAATTCATAATACAGGTCAATCTCTACTATATTCCCAATTATTCTCTGTAACTCTTCTAAACTCTTCAAAATGCCTTCACATCTCCTGTCTACTTTGGTCAGTAAAAATGGGAATACAGCATGCCATGAATCCTCACCTTGGGACCAGTCATGCATGGGTGTGGGTTAAGCTAGGTAGGAGTGAAAGGAAGGATGAGATGACTGTTCTGGAGTCAGTATCCTCTGGGATAAAGAGAAAGTCAGTGGTCAAGGAACGTAGCCAGGGTCAGGTAGCCAGAAGTTGTCTAGTGGACCATGCTTTGGCAGAAGCACAAACCAAGAGCAGGTGAAGGTTGATAACCCAGAAGTCAGGACTTAGTGAAGTAGGTGAATATCAGGGAAGACATTTCAGGAGATATGGCTAATGAATATGGGCTCCATGTGTTCAAAAAAGCTTGGTTTGCTTAGTTAACCAGTGGAGAATGGTGGGCATTTGTGGGGTGAGGTAACTTCCCACGGTTGTTCTTCCCCAATCAATGGGATGCCAAGAATCAAACCTACAACTTTTGAATACTTCATCTATTTAGTTTCTCCTCTACCTCTCATTGTCAGGATTAGGGTGCTCTATGTCTGTGAAAGAATATGTAAATTCTTTTATAAAGTTTTAGTGGGAATCATGCCATCCATGATTTGAAGATTCCCTTTCTCATCAGGCACCAGAGATGAGAGCAAGTCTGTGATACAATGTGCAGGTTAGGATCATGAAAACCTGAGGCTGCATATTTGCACACTCAGGTTGCTTTCCTTGTAAGCAGAGCATTAGAATTCAGGGTTTAGACAAAGTGTTGTTGTGAGCATGAATTTTTAAAATATGTTATTGTTTAATGCAAAATTGCAAATAAGGAACACATGCCTGGTTACCTGAGGGCATCATTGTTGGCTGGAAAATCCATTCACTCTACATCTGTCCCTAGTTCCAAAAGTCCCTGATAGATAGCCTGGCTCAGCATCTCTTGAATGTCTCTTCCTCTCTGTGCTCCAAGCATCTGCGGCCCCAGACTCGCCATTTGCTTCTCATGGTTCAGAGAGATGTTGGTGATGCAGGGTGGGTTTTTTTTTCCTTTGATGAAAAATGCAAGCAAATGCTTGATCTCATCTGTTTATTTATGTATTTGTTACTTGTTACCTTTCCACTTTAAAGTAATAAAGCATTCTTTATTACTCATATGGATTATTTCATTGTTGTTCTTGCTTAGTCATGCCCTACAAGGCTGCTAAGTCAGTCAGTCCTTTCCAATTCTCTGTATACGTAGCCTATGCAAAAGCTGTAATTTTATGACTTACAAGACATTATTTTTATTCTAGTTGGGGTTTTGTTTCCTCCCTTTTGAAAATGTTTATTATGTAATATTGCAATATACAGAATATATGTAGCATAACAACAGGAGCACCTGTGAATCCACCCTTTCAATTATGAGCTAGGGTCATACTCTTGAGTCTTATCTTGTCCTCTTTTCCCATCTGGTCTCTCCCTCTTCTGCCCCCAGAGATATCCAAAGGCTTAAATTGCTTTTTTAATTTATACTTTTCATCACATAAGTCTGAATCTCTAAACAATATGCCATTTAGTTTCATTAACTTTGTGATCTTAAAATGGGTATGGAGGTATATAATTTTCTGTGATTTGCTTCTTTTGAGACAAAATCGTGTTTCTAAGAAATTTCCGTGATTTGCTCCTTAAAGAGCAGTGCTTTTTAAACTTTAGTGTGCACACAAATCACCTTGGGAGCTTGTTAAGATCTGGGTTTTGATTCAGGATGTCCACAGTAGGTCCTAAGGCTCTGCATTTCTGTTAGGCTCTCAGATGTTATTCATGTTGCTAGTTTGTGTCATGCTTTGACCAGCAAAATTATGGAGGGCACAGATTATTTACAATTAATTGATGGTGACTTACTCTAAGATAAACAGTGTATTAAGCTCAGCCATGCCTTCCTGAAGAACACACATTTTCTTACATTTATTTCTTTCCCTAAACCTTAGTGGAAAGATGGAGATTAAGAGAAGAATTATGGGACTGGCTTCCTTTGACCTAAGAGCAAAGATGAGCGATGCCCTTGGCTGAAACTCACATGGTTAATATTAAACCAACTTTCCACCTGCAGATGCTTCTGTATCCTAGTACCTGTAGAGAGAGTACTGGTCATTTCTTTAGAAAACTGGGATGTTCGGATAATGATAAAGTATGTTGACTATGGATATCTTTCTATGTGGGTGCTCTATGACCGAATGTATATTTTTACTGTCTTTGTCTTGCGCTCGTCACATCATGAAACTTTGGCTTTGGAAAGGTCCTAATAGTGTGAGATAACCTGGAGGAAAAGGGCAGGAAGCTGTGTGACAGAACTTTGCACACCTTTTTTAGTGTGACCCAGCTGAAAGATGGGCAGCTCTGATATGTAGATGATTTATCATCCTTGTGTCCCCCAGCGCATACATTTCAAGGAGCCCCTGGCACTCCTGATCCTCTTAAAGATATACTACCACGCAGCAATCCTTTTGCTTTCAGAGAGACTAAAAGATACTTGTTAGTGCTATTTATTCTACTTCTGAATTCACAGTGTTAAACTCTGAAACTACAATCAACTTCCACTTTACGAAGAGCAGTTTCACCTTTGAGAAAATGGAAAATGTGGCCCCATATTACACGTTATTTAATAAAGTGGGATAGGAGAGGGAATTGAGCTCTTTGGTTCTAATAGTTGTCTGCCTTAGTGAGAGAAATTAGTGTTCTGAGGAATAAGTCATGAATTCTTTCACCCACTGTTTATCGTTACTCTAAATAATGATGAATTTGATAGGTGTGTTGTGTATTTGAGAGTCTTCCTGGCTTGTCTGGAGATAGAAGAGTTGACATTTAATTAAGGACAAGGTGTCTTTTCATTGCAAATGAGAGAAGCTCAAATGATTTTAAGTTCGAAGAGGAATTTCTGGGCTCGTATGACTGGCAAACTCGTATGGTTTTCTAGGCTCAGTCAGGGATAGATCTAGGGCTTAATGAGGTTACCAACTCTCTCCCGCTCCCTCTCTCTCTCTCTCTGCAGATCAGTTCTGTTTTCCTTGGTGTTCCCAAGAGAGCGGCCAAGTTGGCCACCTGCAGCTTGAGGCTGATGTCCTCTAGTTGGTGGCAATATGAGAGAAGAGTGAGCTCCTTTTTTGTGTAGCTTAACTAGTTAGTTCTCTCTTCTTACCCTTTATTTTGACCTCCTCTCTTCTTCTCTTCCAGCAGTTTAACTTTTAATCTTTTAACTCTTCAGTCGCTCTCATTTAGAAAGCCCTATTTCCTTCTCTAATTGTCTCCTCTCTTTCTCTGTGTACCTAAGATGACTGAAAGCTCTGGGTGTGTGTCTGAGGGTAAGGTGCAGTTTGTCGATGTAGCCATTTAAAATAACATTAAATAATATTTAATGTCACATAAAAGTGTTCACAATACACAAAGTAGAAAAGCAGATCCTAAAATAGCTGTAGACTGTGATATCGTTGAAAACACATATGAGTAGAATATCTAGATCTATAGGCATAACAATATATAGGTAATAGCAAAGATATTCAATAGGATATAATCTAAAGAGTTAACACTGATTATAGCTAAGTCAATTCCAGAAGTTTAACTTAGTATCCTTAAATCTTTTCTCCTGGGTAATTCACACTCCCCAGGGGAGGCTCTTTCACTCACCTGATAGGAGATTTGCTTGTATATGCAAATATATTTGCTTATACATCCATTACCTTGGAAGTTGAGTGAAGTGGAAGACTGGAAGTTTTAACACTGGTTATGCAAACTTGCATTTAGTGCTCCTGAGTCCAGGATGGCACACATGCCTGATCTCATGCTTGAGGAGAGATGCTGTGTGTGTGTGTGTGTGTGAGAGAGAGAGAGAGAGAGAGAGAGAGAGAGAGAGAGAGAGAGACTATGTTGTGAGGAGTTGCCAGGCTGAGCATGCAAAACAGAGAAATCTATTCCCCATATGTCTCTGGGGCAGCACCGCCAGAGCAGAGCCTCTTCTCTGGAAGACCTTGGAAGACAAAGAGATCTTTGTTGCCAAGGCACAACAGTAGAAATTGACTCCAACAGTCATATTCCCTAACCCTCAATGTTTTCTCATAAAAGTAAATCGAATGAGCTTCTATACAATATCCTACAAGTCCCTGTCCACTTCCTAATTAAAAATCTAAATGAATCTTTTATTTTGTTAAGGTATACTTCCAAATATTTAACATCTGTGAAATAAATCCGGGTTCCCTCATTTCAAGTTGACTCAAACATAGAATCATAAGGAAAATTTTATCTAATACCTTGAAATAGTTTAATATTTGGTTATTTTAAGGTCCTTAAGGAGCATTTTCTCTTTGGAGGTATTTTACGATCTTCAAAGAGTATTATCCACATATAGCTCTATGTTAGTCATTACATAATATCAAGCTATATGTGGAAAGTAATTTAGCAGAAATTTCAAAATAGAGTAATACCTAACATCAAATTTAAAGCTATGTTGGTGATTTATTTTATTTTTCTTTTCAGGGAATTTAAGAGTCAGGGCTGGAAATCATTATGGTATTTTTTATGCTCACCTCATAACAGGGATGAATATATTCTTCTTAATTTAATTCTTCTTGCCATTAAATCATATGTTACATATTGACACAAAATGGCGGTAGTCCACAGGTGTTGGGTGTTGTGTTCCTCTTCCCTTCTTAGCTCTGCTCTTCTCCCTCTTCCTCTTTATTCTTTAATTCTTTACTTTCCTAGTGAAAAATAATGAACATTTATTTAATGTGTACTAGGAGCCAGGCTCTGTTTAAATGTTGTCGGTGTACTAGACTGTTTAATTCTCATGCTAATCCTCCAAGGAATGATGGGTCTCTCCATTTTTCAGATGTTGAGGCTGAAGCTTCAAAATTTAAGCAATTAGAAAGTTGAAAGAGTCCAGTGCCATGCTGCCCAGGTTCTATAAAATGTAACCCCTGAAACTGCAGCAACATTAGCATCATTTGGAACTTTTTAGAAATGCAGATTCTTAGGCATCACCCCAGATTTACAGAATGAGAAACTTGGGGAGGGGCGGGGCTTGCCAGTCCACAGTTTAACAAGTCTGAGGAGAACCACTCATTCCAGTCTTCTCTGAATTCTGTGAAGCTTGTTGTTCTCTATTGTTGACCTTTCCCTTTGTTATAAATGTACTCTTGAATTTGCTCTTGTAGGTTGTGTCGCATTTTCTTCTACCTCTTAATATATTGCTGAAAACTCTTGAGTTTAAAAAGGTGTCTTGTAGTTTATTTTAGGGATTTTTAAAAAAATTTGTATTTTAAACTAGGTTACTCAAAACGTTACCAGCTAGAATCCAGCAATGCAGTAATGTATTTAAAAAAAATGCACTATGGCCAAGTAGGTTTAATTCTAGGAAGACAAGGATGTATTGGGTATCTAGAAAACTACTAATATGTATATATAATATAAAAGCAATTAGCTTTTCAAGTGTGTCATGAGACCGATTTAATGGCTCTATGTGCCAATTTTCATGTCCCACATTGTTAAATGCTAGTCTAAAAGTAACAAAATAGTAAAAAAATGCTGAATACCCAACTGGTCAGCCGGCTGGAACTCAGTGGTGTTAGTGGGGTCTAAGAGACAGATAGTATAACAAAGGGGTTCTCAGGAGCAAATGATTTGTATCCAATACAATAGCAGAAAGATAAAAAAACATTTCAAAGAAGTTCAAATCCAAATGGGCAGTATGACAAGGTGATTGACCTCAGTAAATATACTATTCAAAGCATCTTTGACAATAAGAGTTAAGAATTGCTTAAACCTTGGAGTTATTTATCTGTTTCTCACAAACATTTTACTGCCTGGTTAAAGCTATCATTGTCTCTCTAATGCATGGATTAGGAGAAACCAGCCTTTAATTGACCTCCTTACTTCTTTTCTATTCTCCCTTCAATTAATCTATTCTCTGTATAGCAGCCAGAGTAATCCCATTACAATGAAAATAAAAGCACTTTATTTTTGTGCTCAAAACTCACTTCAAAAAGTTAAAAACAGAGCTACCTTACAACCTAGCAATTGCACTACTCTATATTTATCCAAAGGTTACAAACAGTGATTCGAAGGGGCATATGCACCCTAATGTTTATAACAGCAATGTTCACAATGGCCAAACTATGGAAAGAGCCCAAATGTCCAATGATTGATGAATAAAGAAGTTGTGAGATACACACATATTTCCACAGCCTATATTCTTTTGGATGGCTATATAAAAATGGAATATTACTCAGCCATCAAAAAGAACAAAATTTTGCCATTTGTAACAATGTGCATGGAGCTAGAAGGTACTATGCTAACATAGGAGAAGGGAATGAAAAATAAATTGAGATGAAAATTAAGGGGGAGGCAAACCATAAGGGATACAGAACTCTAGGAAACAAACTGAGGGTTGCTGGAAAGGATGTGGGTGAGGGATGCCATGATGGGTATTAAGGAGGGCACTTGATGTAATGAGCACTGGGTATGATGTGCAACTGATGAATCATTAAATTCTACCCCCGAAACTAATAAAAAATATAAATAAAGTATACCTAGAAATGGGGTACGGGGGTGGCTTAGTCAGTTAAAAACAAAGCAGAGCAAAACAAAATGCCAAACCTCACTATGGCTTCCTATTTTCCTTAGAGAATAGTTTAAGTCTCTAAAAAAACATGTAAAACCCTACATAACATTGTTTGTTACCTCTATGATCTTGTCTTCTACCACAGTCCCTTTGTTGTTGTAGTTCTGGTCACTATTCCTCAGGCCAAGCATACTCTACCTCAGGGCCCTTTCCCTGGCTGACTGACTTGTTCCTTTCCAGTCTTATCACTTAGCAAAAGGCACCTTTGCCATAAAGCTTTTACGGACTACCCTTTAACAATTTTCAAACTCCTACCCATGAAATTTTATGTCCCTCTACCCTGCCAATTTTTAAAAAAAATTCTAATATTTATCAATATAACATTCTGCATATTTTACTTATTGATTTTGTTTATTGTCTGCTTCTATCATGGAATGTGGGTCCTATGAGGGCCTATGTGTTTCATTCACTCTTGTACTGTATTCCTAGACCTAGAACAGTCTCTGACATATAATAGATGCTCAATAAGTACTTGTCGAAAGAATATGCGGTCATGATACAAGAGTCAGGTCTGTATATTGCCAGTCATTGTCTTATTTAGTGCTGCTGGGAGGGTTGGCAGTGATGGCAGGAATTTGAGAGAGGTACTCCTGACTTCTCAGCATTGCTGGTGTGGGCCCTGCTTTGAGATATGACAGGAACTTTTGGTTTTTTGAATATGGATTAGGGAATAAGGTAAATTGAAGTGTTGGGGGGAAGGTAAAGGGGTCTCGTTGGGAAAATGAAACTCTAGAAATGAAATTCTAGGATTTTCTAGGAAATTCTAGTCTCATTGGGAAAATGAAATTCTAGGTTGGAATTTAGTTTGATAATGGGCTTTTGTTTTTAATAAAACTTGGTGGTTCTTACAAGTGAATATTATAAATGCATTTATTCAGAACTTACATTCTCAGAAGGAAAAAACTTTCTTGGTCTAATGATGTGAAGAGCTACCAAAATAATTGTTTCGTGCTATGACAGAACTTTCTGTCAATGACTTAAAACTGTAAAGAGAAGTACACCTCCCAAAACCAAACCAAAAATGTGATTGATTTTGAAAAGCTCAGGATTCCAATCAGATGAAATCAGTGCAAAATAATGAGCTGATTCACCATCCAGGAAGATGCCAATGACTTATTTTTTTTTTCCTGGCAAAAAGCACATTCTTGTTCATACCATCGAGTATTTATCGAGTACGTACTGACTCATTTGTCAAACTGGTGTTCCATGGAAAACAATATTGCAAGATGCTAAGAGCAGGATAGCAAAAAAATTTCCTGTGATTAACTATGTTTAAAAAACCTTGACTTTTGAGATTATAAATGCCTAAGAGGGGCTTTGAAATATAATTTCAAATGGAAATAAAATTATAAATATATATAAACATATTTATAATTTAATTTATAAATATAAATTATGTTTATATGGAAATATAATTTCCATATCATGGAATATTTTATTATCAGACACTTGTTAACTTATTTGAGAATGATATCCTATACAAGCCAATTTAGGACCATTCTACCTAAAAGACAGTAGTCGTCTGGTTATTTTATTTTAGCAACCTAGCTAATAGTCATTTTATTTTATTTGAATTTTAATTCTCCTCCAGGCAATAGAGTGATTCATCATCAATTTGGGGAGCTATGTGTGTTCAAATCCAGTTTTCCAACTTGGATGTCTTGTAGTATGAAATATGTTTTCAAGTGACATAGCTTGATTTGATGTTTTATAAGGAATGCTTGTGTTAATTTGCTGCATCTGCCCTTCTCCGTATTCTAAATTGATTACACCCTGGTTTATTAAGACAATTAATCAAATATCCTCATCTCTTTCTTAGCTTATTGGATTGGTCTGCAAACTGGTTTTGTCATCTCCAGTTTGTCCCCTCTCCTCCATGCTGCTACGAGCATTGTTTTCTTAAAATGCACCTTTGAATCATTTTCTGTTATGGTCCCATAGCTTGCTGTATCAGAGTCAGAGCCCTTAACAATTTGTTCATTGGCCTGTCACAGCTTGGCTCCCCTCTCCTTCTAAGTTACTCCCAAGCCCCTCCCCCACTCTTTTTGTTACCTTTCCTCTTATTCTATAACATGTTTCTAGTAAATTCGTAAGTCTTCATAGCCAACTTTCACTTTCTGCTAAAGTTCCTAACCTCACCTATATCTACTTGCTCTCTGCAAGATCATTTTATTTTACTTTAAGAACTAAGCGTTTTGTGTGACTTCCCTCATTTCTGCCTCTAGATTTCTCTATATTTCCCCCAATTTTCTTTTTCTTCCACTCTTCTCAGAGGAAAAAAATATCTCTTCCATCCAGTTACCTCAACTAAAGCCAAACACTGAATCCTTACTCAGAAAACTTCAGTGGTTTCCCCTGTAGAGGGTAGGTTCAAGTGGGTAAAGCTCTTGCTTGGCGTTCAAGGCACACCACAATGTGGCCCAACCGGCTCTGCCAGCGTTGTCCTCAGGGTCTTCCCTCCTTCAGTGTTTCCTGAAAATGGTTGTTAATTCTCTGTGCTTTGCTTTGCTTACTCCCCTTGCCTTGCCTAATGCTCTCTTCTTCTCTCCTCTCTCTTCTCTCTAATGACTTTGGGCATCCAGACAAAAGCTGTGTCCCGGATGAAGGCATTTCTGATTCCCCCAGTGAGCGATGCTCATGCCTCATCTGCATTCCCAGGACACTTTATCATCACTTCTGTGAGCATCCATAAGCTTGCTACCAGAGCTGGAGCTTCTTGATTTTAATTTATTGCCGATTTAGCTTTTCCTTGTCCCCACAATGCCTTCCACACAATCTTGTATTTAGGACATGCTCAAAAAATGGATGATAGGTATTCAGGAAGGCTCTTGTTTGATGAACCCTGAGTGTTATGGGTAAGTGATGAAATGCTAAATTCGATACCCGAAACTAATATGTGTGTTAATCAACTGGAATTTATTATTAATTAATTAATTATTTTCTTATTTTATTTATTCTTTAAAATTTTTATTTTGTTTTGTTAGTCACCATAAAATTACATCATTAGTTTTGATGCAGTGTTCCAAGATTCATTGTTTATGTATAACACCCAGTGCTCCATTAAATATGTGCCCTCCTCAATACCCACCACCGGGCTCACCCATCCCCCTACCCCACCCCCTGCAAAAACCCTCAGTTTGTATCTTGGAGTCCACAGTCTCTCATGGTTTGTCTCTCCCTCTGATTCTCCCCCTTCACTTTAAATAAAAACATGAAACTAAAATAAAAAATAATTTAAAAGAATAAACTAAAAAATGTTTTGTATGACTAAATGAATGGAATCACTTCTTTTCAAACCTGAACATTTCCTTAAACATTATTTACCTGAAGCGATAGGAGACATATTGAATCTACTATAAATCCTTTCATTTTATTTTCTTCATAAGGTACAGATACATTCAACATTTATAGTTATATTAACTCAACAAGTTCTTGCTTCTCAGCTCTGGATTATACTTAAAGATGGATCATGTTTGGGAAATAAAATCTATTAAGAGTTAAAGAAAACATTATTTACAAAGCAGCACCTATTTCAGATGAAAATTTCTTAGAGAAACCCGCTAATTTGGCTGTTCATTAATGAACTCTGGATTAGGGTGGGGAGTGATCAATTTTTTATTTTAGCTGGTTGGATATGATGTGTTTAGACAGGTTCTGAAATGTTCAAGTTGGTTAGATTGAAATATAGGGCGATATCTTTATTTAATGGGTTGTTTCATAGATTCTTCTTTGGTGTGCTTAAACACAAGATGTCAGGATTATGATGAGGTAAGCAGAGGTGTGTTTTCACTTACATGACTGGTGTTGCAGGTGCACATGCATAGCACATAGTGCATAGAGCAAGGTATGCAGTGGAGATATGGGGAATGGGAAAGGACGAGACACTAGTTACAAGTTGTGAGAAGGTTTGATGCTAAGATGAGTATTCTAAAGCGAATTTTACTCTTTTGCCTCCTTCACAGAGAATACTGGCTCTGAGATCAGCACACAGACTTGTATTCACTTACTCTAAGGCTGAGCACTTTGCCCTCTCCTTGGGCACGTTCTTTGAATCCAGAGACATCTCTAATCGTCTCTTACCTAAATCAAGATAAAAGGAGCACCCAAATTGTTCTACAGCAATTGCAGAATTTTTTTTATTACCGAGCTCCATTTCAACTTTATAGATATTAGTTGACCTGTCACGAGGAACAAGGTTATCGTGCTTGACCTTTGTATCCTCTGCCTATTTTTAAGGGCAGTAACTAACAGCTCAGCAGCAGCGAAGCTGAGTACCTGCTCTTTGTCATGGCAACCTTCGCTTCTGCCAAACACCTGGAATTAAGTGGAAGAGCTTTTCATACTGCCGAGGGGGAAAAATATGAAGATTAGCAATACTGTTGGAGATGAGAGAAAACACATATTGCAGAGCATTTTCTACCTGTAAATTCAGTAATGGGTATCACAAGATTTCATGGCAATGGGTACTGTAGTTCACTGACGATGGAGGTATAAGTTGACCAATGTGCTCAGAAGGGCAGTCTAATAATGTGTATCAAAAGCCACAAAATTAAAACAACAACAACTGTTTTTCATGCTTCTTGACTTCACAATTCCCTTTCTAAGAGTTTACCATGGGGAAGTAATCAGATTTGTTGTACACAGATCTGTGCACAACGAGAGCCATTATCTACCTATTTATAATAGCATAGCAGCTTGAAAGAAATGTCTGGTATTAAGGGACTGATTAAATAACTTATGGCATAGGCAGCTGATGATCAAATTAAGTAGACTTTTAAAAGTATACTCTTCAAGATTATTTAAGGATGTAAGGAAGTGCTTTTGAAAAAGTTGTTAAATAGATAAAATCGCTCACAAAAATTGCATAGGTGGTATGATAATTACTTCGCAAGAAAGTGCATATATAATATGAAAAAATGAAATTTATACATGAAATTTATACTTAATGACTACAAGGGTAAATAGCAAAATGTTAACAGTTGCTATCTCAGTGTCATGAGATTAGAGGGAATTTTTGCTTTCTTCTTGATTATTTATTTGGAAATCTTCAGTGGAGTGCTTATGTATTTTACAAAAGACAATACTTATTTTATAAGAGTGTTGCTAAGGTAGATAATATATAGTGTTAACTCTGGCTTTAAGGGTCTAATAATCCCATGATTTTATCTTAGAACATGGTTTGGCAAAATATAACCTTCAGATCTAATCTGACCTGCTATCTGATTTTGCAGATAAAGTTTTATTTAAATACAGTCTTACCCATCCATTTACATATTAATGCTGGCTATTTTCATGCTACAATGGTAGAACGGAGGTAGTAGTTGTGATAGAGACCTTATGGCCCACAAAAGCTAAAATATTTATTATCTGACCCTTTACAGAAAAAGTTTTCTGACCTCAGTTCTAGAATGTTGAGTTGGAAATTTCCAATCCCTTAAAAAACAGGCTAACCCAGTTAAAATATAGTTTAATATCATAATTTCAGGTAAATTTTTGATGCCTAAAATTCTATAAAAGTGTATACTTTATTAAATAATTTTGTGAATATTAAAATCACAGGACCAGAAAAGAGCAAGATTCAGCTTGATTCTTAATGAAGAATCAGAGAAGTTTAGAGATGTGGGCCTTCTCTCATTCTTCTGTGCTCTGACCTGATGGGCCACAAATGGTTATTTCCAGTCTAGTTTTGTGGGGAGGAAAAGGGATTATCGTTTGCTTTTTTTGCCAGGTGGTTAGCCCACTATCCAGCTGAAGGTGAAATGCTGTGTGCATTTCAGTAACACGTACTTATTGCATGAGGCTCTCTGTGGGCTGCTGTGGAGCATATCTGAAGAGCTCCTGACCTTGAGGAACAGGAACAAAATGGAGAGGGAAACGCATTGTGGATAAGAAGAGAATCAAAAGTTCCTGGATGGCACTGGAAGGCTATCTGAGAATTGAGGAACTATGATGGTCAGGGGGGACGTTGAAACAGTGAAGGAGAAGTACGTGTTAAATTCGTGTAAGAACTGAATGGTTTTGTACTTATTTGGCTATGATTTTTTCTCTCACTTGTTTTTATAATATTTTAATAGATTCTTTTTTTTTTTAAGATTTTATTTATATGAGAGAGAGAGACAGAGAGAGCATGAGCATGAGGAGGTTTGGGGGGATGGGGAGAGGGACAAGCAGACTGACTCCCTATTGAGTGGGGAGCCCCATACTGGGCTTAGGACCCTGAGACCATGACCTGAGCTGAAGTTAGATGCTTAACTGACTGAGCCACCCAGGTGCTACTATTTTATCAGATTCTAATGAATAGAACTAAGAAAATATTACTTAAACATGCCATTTGCAGCTTTCAAAGATATTCAACTTTGAATAGGAGTTTTCTACCTAATATGGATTCCATTCTGATTGACCCTTGTATTAGGATGTAGTCATAGAGGAGTTATATTCATTGGTGGCTTATTTTGAGGGTGGAGTTGCATCTCCTCCAAAGTAAAGAGCCAAGAGCATTAGAGTCTCCTCTGCTTCTAAATATTTTCTCCTTTTTTCCCCAAGTAGACACTGATTTGATTAAAACTGAGATTAAGTATAAGGAGCATGACATTATTTGTTATATATTAGTGTCAGGGTCTCCTCGAGTGACTTTCTAATGGAGACCTGCCTTGGTTAGTGATGATGATTGGAGGTAGAGTGTTCATTGTTCTGGAGCTGAGGTGTCTTTGGAGGGTGCTGTGAACTCCTGAGAGCCAGAGCAAGATGATGGAGAATAAACATATACACAGTTGAAAAGGCTTCCAAGCTCAACTACATGAGAAAACATTATTTGATGTTTTCCTAATGATTTTTCTGCCCTCAGTTTTCCATATTTCCATCCTTTCACATTTATTGAAATTATCAAGAGATCAGAGCTATCTAATAATTCCTCCAAAGTTAATTCCCATGTCTAGATGTGGACTTTGGTGTATCTGGATCTTACTATGGCTGGAAATCCTAAGGGCTATTTATTTGGAAACAAAATTATGGGAAAACTCTTAACAATAATAAACTTGGTTGTCAAATAATGTGATTCATATTTGCTTGATATATTTATAAATATTTCTAAAAAAAATCCATATTTATCCCCAAACTAAACATTTAGTTTTAAGGTACTTCATAAATGTTTTAATTTTTATATTTGATAGATAATATCTTTTGATAGCAAGTTTTTGTTGAAATACAAAGAACATGTAAAATGCATCATTGATGGAGTTTCCTAACTTGTATTATTTATTCTTCTCATCAAATGTTAGACAGCTCTGTATTTTCACAAAATTATACAATTTATGCTGTCGGATCCGTACAGATTCTACTGTGTAGCTATACATATTGCATACAGAATTTCTCATATATATGAAAATGAAAAT